>NC_061516.1:0-1249166 GCF_022379125.1 Scophthalmus maximus
TTTGCGTATATGGGAACAGGGTGTAAAATGAGTGAGCGATGCTGAATAAGAATAATAAGAATAATAATAATAATCCTTACGGAAACAATAGGGCCTTGCACCTCGGTGCATGCGGCCCTGGTGCATGCAATGCCCCAGGTCCGCGCACCTCGTGCTCGGGCCCTAATAATAATAATAATAATAATCCTTACGGAAACAATAGGGCCTTGCACCTCGGTGCATGCGGCCCTGGTGCATGCAATGCCCCAGGTCCGCGCACCTCGTGCTCGGGCCCTAATAATAATAATCCTTACGGAAACAATAGGGCCTTGCACCTCGGTGCATGCGGCCCTGGTGCATGCAATGCCCCAGGTCCGCGCACCTCGTGCTCGGGCCCTAATAATAATAATAATAATCCTTGCGGAAACAATAGGGCCTTGCACTTCAGTGCATGCGGCCCTGGTGCATGCAATGCCCCAGGTCCGCGCACCTCCGTGCTCGGGCCCTAATAATAATAATAATCCTTACGGAAACAATAGGGCCTTGCACCTCGGTGCATGCGGCCCTGGTGCATGCAATGCCCCAGGTCCGCGCACCTCGTGCTCGGGCCCTAATAATCCTTACGGAAACAATAGGGCCTTGCACTTCAGTGCATGCGGCCCTGGTGCATGCAATGCCCCAGGTCCGCGCACCTCCGTGCTCGGGCCCTAATAATCCTTACGGAAACAATAGGGCCTTGCACCTCGGTGCATGCGGCCCTGGTGCATGCAATGCCCCAGGTCCGCGCACCTCGTGCTCGGGCCCTAATAATCCTTACGGAAACAATAGGGCCTTGCACCTCGGTGCATGCGGCCCTGGTGCATGCAATGCCCCAGGTCCGCGCACCTCGTGCTCGGGCCCTAATAATCCTTACGGAAACAATAGGGCCTTGCACCTCGGTGCATGCGGCCCTGGTGCATGCAATGCCCCAGGTCCGCGCACCTCGTGCTCGGGCCCTAAATATACAAAATTGCTTAGCAATACATGCAGGGTATCTTCAGATGATGAACTTTTGGAGCTAATTGGTCAAAGGTCCTGGACAAAGTCAAGGTCAACAAACATATGGTGCATATGGTGCATATGTAGACAATTTCCCAAAATATGTCTACATATGAGCTAGAGAGGAAAATTTTAAGCCTATATTGATCAGAAGATTATTCTCCATCATATGATGTCATATGATACGTGAGGTCATGAAGAAATTGGTTTGAATTAATGACATTGCACTCACGTGAGTGCAATGTCGGGATTATTAAATCATTTAAATTAGATTTAACTATGATTAGGACTTTAAAAATCTTTGCCTAAATGATTCTGTTTTTGGTGAAACCCACGAATCCGTCATTTTTTGCAGATTTTGTGCTAAATCAGCAACGGTGTGTGTTGTAGCGTGTGACTCCAAATACTCAGGTGACCTGAGGTGACCAGTACAAAAGATCTAAGTTTTCAAGCGAAACCAATAAGTTAACCACAGGCCTCCATCAGCAAAAGAGTGCCGGGGCCAAGTGTTGTGCATCCTACCTGTCTGGAAGAACAGAATACGTCTCCTTGGGAGGAGCAAAATCGCAAACACTCACTGTCACTTGTGGAGGGTCGGTTCTCTGCCCCACTCTGTTCACCCTCTGCACTCTTCCCCTTGGCCGCATCATCAGCCAGCATGGAATGATATTCCTGATGACACACAGCTCTACATAAAAACTGGCCCTATCTCATCTGCAGCCTCACTGTCATGGTCATCATCATTACTGAGCTTCTGCCTTGAGGAGATAAAGGAGTGGATGACAAAAAAACTTCCTACAGCTTAATAGTTCCAAAACAGAAGCTAATTTAGTTGGCACACCACACCAGGTCCAGTCATCCCCCATAACCAAAATCCCCGTCTCTGGTGAAAATATACCCCTAACATCAACAGTCACCAACCTGGGTGTAAAATTTGACCCTCATCTTACATTTGACACCCACATTAAACATTTGTGCAAGACGTCCTTCTATCACCTCAGGAACATTGCCAAAGTCCGTCCCACACTGTCTGTCAGATGCCGAAAACCTTGTCCACGCCTTTGTCTCCTCAAGGCTGGACTACTGCAACGCTGTCCTCATCGGGACTCCTGGCAAGAGCATTCAAAAGCTTCAATACGTCCAAAACATCGCCCTAGGATCCTGATGAGGATACGAAAATATGACCACATCACACCCGTCCTTCACTCACTCCACTGGCTTCCAGTCTCTTTCAGGACTGATTACAAGATCTCCCTACTCACCTATCAGTGCATCCATAGGAATGCCCCTCCCTACCTGAAAGATCTAGTCTCACCACAAACCTCCTCACCCAACCTCCGCTCCGGAAACAAAACCTTCACCCTTCACCCCTCCAGGACCAAGCTGCGCACCATGGGGGATCGAGCCTTCTGCTCAGCCGCTCCTTGCCTGTGGAATTCCCTTCCAGACCACCTGAGGGCTCCACAAAGCACTCTCTCTTTTAAGAAGGGCCTGAAAACCTTTCTTTTTGAACAAGCATTCCCCTAAATTTTTGTATTTTTTCTTCCACCGATATTTTTTGTTTTTAAACCTTCTTTTATCTTGTTTCTACTCTGTAGCACTTTAAGATTGCTTTTAGCAATGAAAAGTGCTCTATAAATGAAATTTATTATTATGATTATTATTATAAATTATTCTTTTTTTGGTGAAACCCACGAATCCGTCATTTTTTGCAGATTTTGTGCTAAATCAGCAACGGTGTGTGTTGTAAAGTGTGTGACTATAAATACTCAGGTGACCTGCAGTACAAATTATCTAAGTTTTCAAGCGAAACCAATAAGTTAACCACAGGCCTGCATCAGCAAAAGAGCGCTGGGGCCAAGTGTTGTGCTCGCTGCCACCAGATTGAGCCAGGAAACCACTGGAACAGAGAGGAACAGATGTATGTTTGTTTGCGGGTAATTCTATATTCAGGCTGTGCTGTTGCACATGTTTCTTTCAACCCTAACGCGTTCAACGTCTTTGTCAGTCTTATTTTTTTTCTGCCTTTCTTCTGCGAGGTAAAGGGGCAAACTTGATGGAGGAGTCAGAGAGGACACTGATGACCATCAAGCCTCTTTGACATGGTCTGTGAGGGGAGGGAGGGGGCAAGTGAGATGCACATGTTTCCAGAGGAAGAGAGCGCACAGTGTTGTCTGAACTCTTGTCCTTGATTTCTTTCAAGCCTAAGTGCAGCAGTCATAAATGCACTTCAATATATATTCAGAATATGATATGTAAGCGAACACATCACCACTTATTCAGCCTGGTTTTTCGGCACTGATTCAGAACATCCACAGTTAAGCCATATCATGTTTGCTGCTGGTCCAATCGACCACAATCGGGTTCAGCACATACTGTTTTATAGTTGAGCGGCAGGTTCATCATGACAGAATGATCAGCTTCAGCTCAGTCCGTTCATACATGTGCTGACCGCCTCCGGCTCGAGGGAGCATCTTACCAGTCTCAGACCATAGGATGCTCCTCTGCGTTCTTGTGAAAAGAGGCCTGTTGCGTTTGGTGACACGTGCACGGCAACAAAACACACGCGCACAGCGGGCAAATGTGTCATCTATCGATACTTGCATTTGAACCTGCTAAACCCTGCAAACTTTTTATCATCATAATTATCTTTATTTTCCAGGTAAGATAGATGGTAAGGTATATGCTACCAGTGTGCAGTCCTTTGTGCTCGTGTCATAGGTTTTTCTGACTTTCATCATTAACATTAGCACCACTGCACAAGATCTTTTTTTTGGTCAATATTTAGATGAATTGTAGCAGCGTATGGAAACTGAGGGAATTACAATTCTACCATACATGTTTTTAAACATGTTTCCCAGTACAATAGATGAATGAGCTAACTGCAGCACAATCACATATTGTTTTAAGGTTAAAATATAAGATATGAGTGAATATGTTTTTTTTATCTTGTTAGCGGATAATAAGATTTTTGGAAGATTTGTCTGACTATGAGATGGAATCACACAAGCTAACAATCCACCTGGTGTTAAAATTATAAACTTCCTTTGTCACAACAGTCAGTATCATGCTGTGGTACCACTTGTGGATTAAGTACACTCACTGTCTATATATTGGAGGAAAGTATGAGAACCTCATTATTGCGTGTGTCAAACAAGGTAGTACCTTTCTCCCATTCTTTTTGCAGCTATTATTTCTGTACCTGTATTTCCCTGCAGGCATTTGCAGTGTATCGTCAGCCCGCCTCTTTGCGCTGAGACCAGTCTGGAAGGGAGCACAGATCAGTCAGTAACATTACAATGGTGGAGTCCTACTCTGCGTGCTACAATGAACATTAACTTCCTAACAGCTTTACTCTGTACCTGCAGTAAGTAAGTCTACCTATCTTTTCTTAATAATAAGAAACTTTCTGCCCGATCTAAAACTTGTGCTCATTAATAACCTGACTTACAGAAATTCTTCCGCTCCTTTTTAGTTACATGTCTATGGGCACATTTCAGATGTTGTTTTGTTTTCAGCCTGGATCTCCGTCTCGCCCTCCGAGTTTCGTACTGTGGAGGTCCGGTCCGGCAAAGAAGCTACACTGCTGTGTAACAACTATACCAGTTTTCCCGTTCACATATTCTGGTTCAGACTAGGCAACGGACCCAACACCAGCTGCATCTCCTCCATGTTCAGCTATGACACCAATGCCTCGATCTGTGGTGGATTTCTAAACGGAAGGTTTAAGATGACGTCCAACGTCAGTACAATCTTTCTCCAAATCATGCAAGTGGAGGTACCTGACTCTGGACTCTATTCGTGTGGATTTCTCACAAACATACACTCCAGACAACTCCCAGTAGTTGTCAGTGCAACATATTTAAAGGTTCATGGTAAGATTGCTGCAAAGTCGATCAATTTTATCCCTTTTTTTGTACTTTCAAAAGATCTAATACAAAAACAAATCTTTCTTGTAGATGAGTCTGATGAGCAAACACATCTGACAAGTGTGATCCTGGGCAGTGTGATTACCTTCCTCATTATAATCATCATTGCTCTGGTTCTGAAAATCTGGAAACGTCATAAAGGTATTTATATGTTTTTCATTTCAGTTGAAAGTGCACAACTTTGCCAATGCAAAACTTCCTGATGCCAAACAGTCATTCTTTTTAACAATGAACTGACCAGATGTACCGTTTCTGTCATTTAGCACATGAAGAGGGACAGGATCCGCAGCACAGTGAGGTATTCAAAATATAACCGTAGAACACGATTGATCAAAGTCTAGTTTCAGTCATTAAGTGGTGTATTTTGGGGGTTTTCTCATGTAATGTGTAGCTGTGCGAGATCAGTCACAAAATACTTTCATTTACAGAATCCGGCCTCGAATGACTTGAACTATGTTGCACTGAGTTTCCTTCCAAAGACGGGGCGGAGTAGAGGGCCTGCGTCCAAGAGAGAGCTGGAGACGGATGTTGTATACGCTGCTGCCAGATGAAGTCAGGGAACGACTGGAACAGCAGCTCAGAGTGGAACTGAGGCCCTGTCATCAACATGCGTTTGTGGATGGGAGGGAGTTACGAACACTACGACTAGATTTTGAACAAAAATGTGTTCATGCAAAATCATTAAATTCTCTGCAACAATTTTTTAAACTTGGTTAAAATTAAGTTTTTATCATCCCATTATACATCTTTATCTGAGTGCAAAAGAATTTGATTGATGGGCCAAGGCATCAATGACTGTCCACATCCCTTACAGTGAGAGTTAGATGGAGGTCTGGAGCACATCACTTGTTTGACAGTTAGAGACGAATCACAGCTGAGGGGGAACATTTCAAAAAAAAAAACTCTGTAAGATCATCTGATTGTGAAACTGAACATCTGAGCGCTGGCTGACCGCAAACAGTTCGATGGAAAACAAGCAACCTCTGCATGAGTAGTTTCTGAAACACATACAGAGACAGAGGAGTGGAATAACTTTAGATTTGTCACCTGTGAGTCTATATTTATATATCGCACTTTCCACTGTGTTAAAAAATGAAGCTGAAAACTAAAGCAATGGTCACAACCACAGAAAGACTGACCTTCAGCTCAATGCATCATAACCACAAACAACAAGAGCTGGTTATTTCCAAAGAGCGACATCGTCATTTTTGGTTCATTGTGACACTGTAGTGGGTCAGAGGGCTGAGTAGGCGGTCCTTCAACGTGGCCCAGCCAGGACACATCATGCTGAGTGGCTCGGATCTGAAATGCGTCCTCAATGCGTCTCGGGTGCGTTCACACCTGCACTTAGAGCCGTCCACTTGTGATCGGATCACCCAGGATGGGTGTTCATATAAAGTCTGTATCCTGGCTCTGATCGTACGGACTATTTAAAAAAATATTTCAGCAGGTTTTACTTTATTTTATTTCTATATTACTATGTATGTAACTATCTCTCTCTCTCCTCTCCCCCTCTTTCTGCCCACCCTCCTCTCACCCCAACCGGTCTCGGCAGATGGCTGCCCACAAATAAGTCCGGTTCTGCTAGAGATTTCTTCCTATTAAAAGGGAGTTTTTTTTCTCCTCCACAGTCGCCAAGTGCTGCTCATTGTGGGAACTGTTGGGTTTTCTCTGCAATACTGTGAGGTCTCCACCTCCCTATGTAAAGTGCCTTGAGACGATGCATGTTGTGATTTGGCGCTATGGGTTAAAGGTAGGGTAGGCGTTTTTCATGAGAAGCACTTTCTGTCATATTACTTGAAACTCGCGTAACAAACCGATAGTGATGAATACATTGAATGATCCGACACTGAAACGAAAACAATCCCTCATCTGTGGTAAGTATAACTCATGCTATGTTCAATGACACGATGGTTTATGGTTAATTGGTGTTTGTTCTCCTGACATCTGGCGTTTTTGAAAGATCATGATATTAGTATTCTTCATATTTACTGCCAGGGCCCAGTTCTGACAGTACTTTTCTACTATGTCTTGTTCAGTAGGAGACAGTAGAACAAGGTCATCAGCATAAAGCAGAGGACTTCACCTCTCTATCTAGGAGTGAGAGGCCAGGAGCAGCACTTTGATCCAATTCAACAGCAAATTCATTGATGTAAATATTAAATAAAGTTGGACTTAAAGTGCAACCCTGCCGAACACCTCTTCTCTGGGTGAAGAATTCAGTTTGTCTGTCTCCAATTTTAACAGCAGACATTTTTCCGAATACATTGATTTAACCAGACAAGTTTTTCCCCCTATACCACAGTGTAGAAGTCTGTAAAAGAGCCCTTCATGCGAAATCGAGTCGAAAGCTTTCTTGAAATCAATAAAACAAGTGAATATATTACCATTTTTTGTTTGGTGTATATGTTTGTTAATTGTGTGAAGGGTATATACATGGTTGGTGGTGCGGTGTTTTAGAGGATATCAATTTGACTTTTACTCAAGATGGAGTGTTCCTCAAGGAAGTCTAGTATTCTTTTATTTAGAATGCTACAGAATAATTTACACAACAGCTGCTGACACAGATGCCACGGTAGTTATTAGGGTCTGATTTGTCCCCACTCTTATAAGTGGGGGAAATGAGCCCTTTGCACCAGATGTCAGAAAAACATCCTGATTGTAATACAATATTGAACAACTTCAACACTACACCCTGCATCTCTGGGGTGCTGCTTTTGAGCATTTCATTTTTAATACTGTCTGGACCACAAAGCTTTCCTCAGCTGGTGACATTTTGTCTGTGTGGTCAATTCTTCCCAAGTAATTGGGAAATCAAGGGGGTTTTTGGTTGTCTTTGATTGTTTCTTCTAATGTTTGGAGTTTTTCTTTTATAATACATTCATCTGAATTGATTTATTGGTATGTCTTTGTACAGATTTTCAAAATGTGCTCTCCAATGTCATTGTATATTATGCGAAAGGCTGGGTTGTTTGGTTGGCGATGTTTTTCATTTGCTATGTTTTTCAGGTCTTTTCTGATGGTCTTGCATTTTTGATCAAACCATTTGGCGTTTTTGCCTTTTAACAGGTTTCCGTTTTGGTTTTATGAGGTAATCTTTAATAGCTGCCTTATGAAATATCATATTGATATCATCAATGACCTTGTCTTCACCATCTCTGGTAGAGACGTATTGGTTTTGGTCACATATTGATATGTCATTAATCAGATCAGGTCAGTTTGAGGCCATGATGAATTTGACCCCACTGTCTGGGGCCCATCTGTAAGTGGGATTTAATTCATTCAGTTTATTAGGTTCCCTTTTTGTGTCACTCATTTGTCCTGAGAGTTTAAAAAACACATTTATTTGGTTGTGTCTAAAAGGGGGTATTGTTGTCGGACAGTCAATGCACTGATAGTGGAGGGGTCCATGTCAGGATTTGATCTAACCTCAACCAAATATATGATTTACCCTGTTTTACTGGTGAGATCTGAAGGCAAAGATCTCCTTTGTACCTCACCAAGATCCACCCCATTGTTCTGCCCTCGCCTATGTTTTTTCATTCTATAGATGGCACAATGACTTCATTATACCCTGGGGGACAGTGATTGAGCAAATTAATGATACCATGTTTCTTTCAATACAATAATATCAACGTCTATGATAGATTTCAGGAATTCAGGGTTTCCACTCTTCAGCTCAAAGGTTGAGGACTGTGAACCCTGAATATTCAAACAGCTTATATATATGAACACATTTGAAAAGAATCGAAATGTACCTGTTTATTGTGACGAATATTAAAATACCTACAACTATCTATACATTTATAAGACAAAATAATAATTTGATATGAATTTTGTGGAGGTTTCTACTATTTTCACTAATATTACCATTTTACTGACTACTGGTATTGCTATTATTACTATTACTAACTAACAGCAAATTTCCATGTTGTTCTGTTACTCAAATGTGAAAGAGTATGTTTATCTTAGCTGGACAGAATTTGGGGGCACCGGACTATGCAGCATCTCCCTGATGTCTCCCAGCTTAGAGGTGGCACGTGCAGGGACTGTGGTAGTAGGCTGGGCTACAGCCCAATGATAGCTCCGCTGCTGTGTGTAGGCAGAGGGGTCAGGGGCAGGTGATGTTGTGTAGTTCTGTTGCTGTGGGTGGGGAGGCGGACCAGGAGCAGGTGATGTTGTATAGCTACGCTGTAGTGGATGGGGAGGGGGACCAGGTGGAGGTGCTGCTGCATAGCTCTGCTGCTGTGGGTGGGGAGGAGCAGATGCTATTGCATAGTTCTGCTGCTGATGCTGTTAACAGGGTTGGTGGGCAGGGACTAAGTAGGGGTAAAGTAGTCTCCTCTGGTTGTGTTTTATAGTGGTGAGGTGGTGTGTGGGTGGGGAGTGGGAGGTCCAGGCTGAGCTGTTATGTCTTCTCACAGCAGGGGGGATGATCCTGGGGTGGTGATGGGGAGGAGCAGGTCTGGGATGGTCTCTGAAGCTCCTATTAGAGGAGAGCTTGGAAGGACTGCGTCCTAGGGCCCTGTCTTTGAGGGTCTTTGCAAAGATCTTCACCTTGTCTTTGTGAAGATTGGAGTCCATCATAGAGGTCCCAGGTGCCAATTATTGGGTGGAGGGCAAGGTGGACGTTTGGTAAGGTGGCACATCCTCTTTTGATCTCCATATTGATGTTATGAGGACTGCTGAGCGTTGGTCTGTCAGGTGTTGGACTTGCCTGGTGAATCTCCTTTCTCTATTTTCAGCATCCCCTTTCACTTTGGCTAACTGAGCATAGAGCACATTGTTCTCCTGTTTTAGTGCCTCTACACTTCCTTTGAGGTCAGATGCCAAGGTCTGCTTGTCTCTCTTGAGCTGCTAGAGCTCCTCTTGAAGCTGCTGCACAGTGTTGTCTTGGGGGTCAGACAGTCTGGCCTGGGTCAGTTCTTTGAATTCAGCAAAGTCCAGCTCCAGCAGGGCCATACTCTCCTTCAGCTGGTTGGTGGAGCTGGCAGGTGTGGGAGGGGCAGAGATGGACATGGTGGTGGGGTTCTCTGTTTTGGGCTCTCATCATCTTGTCAGTGGGGAAATTTATCTTTTTGGTGTCCACCTCAGCTTTTGACAAGGAGAATGCTCCTTCAAAGGACTCCAGGTTGGCTTCATTCCCCTGGACCATGACCTTTTCTTTGGTGTAGTATGTGATGGTGAGCAGAGGGTTATCCCTTTTCAAGGTGTTCATCTTTACAGATCTTTAACTTCCCTCCTGAGCCTATGCCTTCACTGGATACATATGCATCATTTTTGCACAGAGTATCTTTCCAGGTGTGGATGGAATCAGTGTAGAATATGAGGCTGTTCTTCTTCCTTCTGTATTTTTGGTGGGCGTAGTCGGTAAAGAGGACCTCTGGGTTTTCACGTAGTGTCTTCTCCTTGTGTTCCTCCATAACTGCTGCACTCTTACAGTTAACAGGGTATTCAACCTCCCTGCTCTCTGTTCTGGGAGCTGTGCTGTGCTTAGCTGCCTTCTGACCGGTTTCCATGGCGGCTACTCCAAAGGGGCTATGCTAACTGTTTACTTTGTTAGCTTTTCTAACCTTCAAACACAGATTAATTTATTTTACTCTTGTCTTCATTAAATACCCTTTTACTGTTATTGTGTTTAGTTAAGTTTCTCTTTGTAAATGGTGGTAACAATGGCAGGTGGAAGCCTAGGTTAGCTGTTGACAGCAAGCTAGACAGTTGACAGTTAGCAAGTTAATGTTAGCTAGTTGACAGTCAGCTAGTTGTTTTGATTTAAAAAATATATCCAAAGATTATATTTTTTTTCTTCTGTTTTGCTGATTGATGTTGAGTTCTTTCTGACGAATTATTTGAATGTTCTTCTGCAAAATGTACACTTGTTAGGTCCAAGTTTGAGATGTTTTCAGGAACTCATTTTTGATCCAGCCAGTACTCTTAATTCTCTCTCTCTCTGTACTAATATGTGCCCACACACATCCAACATTGTGATGTTAATGTTAGTAGCACTTAATATCAGCAGAGACATATTGAGGTAGTTGAGGTGGTGCAGGAGGTTGAGGTGGGTCATGCAGTGATCATGGTGTTGAAAAGACAGCTGAATGATACATGTTCATTTGCTTATTTTTTTACTATAATGTTTGCTTGATAATTATATTACTTCTGAGAAACTAATTGGAGACAGGGTTCCAGAAATTCTACTCATATGTTTTGCTAATTGAATTGTCCCATATGGTGTAGTGGGTTCAGCTCCTGGGAAAGCCTGGAGTTGATGAGGCTTCACAGTAACTTATACCAACCTAAGAAAATTGTGGACGATGTACAGACAATGGCAATAGAGAATGACAGAGCAGGCTGTGTTGAGGGAGACCGAACTGGATTTCATAATACAAAGTCAAAACTACAGAAACATCTAACTGTCATGATCTCGTGTTTTGTATTTCCTGTTTTATTTTGAATTAGTTTTAGTACTTCCTGTTTCCCTGGCTCGTGTTTGTTCACTTTGTTTTTCCTCCTGTCTCTGTCATGATTCCATGTTTTGTATTTCCTGTTTTATTTTGAATTACTTTTTGTACTTCCGTTTGCCCCTGGCGCTTGTTTTTTCAGTTTACCTTGCTACATCTCGTGGACACCCTTAGTTGGACTTTGTTTTGGTTTGAGACGTTGTAAGTCTGTTTTCTTTTATTATTAAATATCATTTTTTTGCAACATCCTGCATTTGGGTCCTGCTTCCTGCTCTCCCACCTGACAAAATGCAGAAAAATTCTTTGTATAATTGCATACATTTCTCCCTTTAAAAAATATTGCTGTCTATTTGTTACTGTAATACTGTGTGTTTGTATATACGTATGACATTGATTATTACATGAACTTACCCACTTTCTAAAATGCAATGTTGGAAACAGCTGAGAATTAAATATATAAATATATACAGGGTCTGATGCAAAAAAAAAAAAGGACTTACAAAGTCTCAAACCAAAACAAAGTCCAACTAAGGGTGTCCACGAGATGTAGCAAGGTTAAACTGAAAAATCTAGAGCCAGGGGCAAAAGGACAAACTGTGGCAAAACAACAGACGCCAACCAGGGAACAGATCAGGAGCAGACATCACAGGACAGACTGGGGAAAAACAACAGACGATCTGACACAGACTAAGGGAAGCACAGAGACTAAATACACACACGGTGGGCGGGGCAAATTGAACACAGGTGAGACACATTAGGAACAGGTGCAGACAATCACAGGGGCAGGAGACACAGGAAAAACAAAGTGAACAGACACAAGCCAGGGGAACAGGAAGTAAAAAAACGAATTCAAAATAAAACAGGAAATACAAAACACAGAATCATGACAGTGGCAGGAGGAAAAACAAAGTGAGCCAGGGAAACAGGAAGTACAAAAACTAATTCAAAATAAAACAGGAAATACAAAACACAAGATCATGACACTAACGCGAAGGGAGAAATTTGCCCTTTATCCTGGGTGAAAGGTTGCAGTGTGTGCTGCCAAGTATGTCAACTCCTTTCACAGCAAAAGACCCAGTGGGAAATAAGTAAAATATATACTTGTTCATTTGCTTATTTTTTTCTAGTGTACACTTGATTATTATATTGTAGCGTTCGCGGCCCGACACTGCGGGGGCTGGCTAGTGGAATGATGAGGACACAGAGTGGCTGACGTTTAACCGGAGAACCAGGCTTTATTACCCTCTTAAACAGGCCAACCCTGGGGTTGGAGGAGTGCCCAAAATAACAAAGGGTGATAGCCGAACGCTAGCTAGCTTACTACTGTGTTTAATCGACAGGTGTCTTTTCCCACTCTCTTCCCCGAACCCCTCTCTTCCGTCTCCCTCCTCCGCTTACTTCCGCTGTTCCTGCCCCATCCTAAACTGGCCTATCAGGCTGAAATAGGGCACTTCTTCCCCCCACAACTCCCCATCAATCCCCCCCATAGTCCGGCTGGGTCACTCCTCGTCCCGAGGAAGGCAGTCTCTGGGCAAGCCATGACATCGGGGGCATCGGTCGGTCGTCCGTACGCCAACTCTGGCGGCGTTCTAAGCTCTCTGCCCAACATCAACAATGCAGGAGTACACCCAGTGGATTCTTGGACAGCACTGCGGCATGCCATGGGGATGAGGGGTAGTTGCAAGTCCCAGTCACCCTGATCCGGAGCACTGGCGAGGGCCAATTGAGCACCTAAGGTCCGCATGAAGCGCTCCACCAGCCCGTCGCTCTTTGGGTGAAGTGGGGTCGTTCTGGTCTTTCGGATACCAAGTTGGCTACACATGGTGGTGAATAATTGCGACTCAAAATTCCGCCCCTGGTCGGAGTGGATCTCCGAGAGCATTCCGAAGCGGCTGAACATCCCTTGTATCAATGCCTCGGCCACGGTGGTGGCCTCCTGGTCAGGAAGTGGGTATGCTTTCATCCACTTTGTGAAGTAGTCAATGGCGACCAACATGAACCGGTTCCCTCTGCTGGTACAGGGCCCAACACATCGACTGCCACCCTGTCCATTGGTGCTCCAACGTGGTGTTGCTGTAGAGGTGCACAGGACTGACCTTGAGGGCCTTTACGAGCGGCGGCAGTAGTCTTCGACATCTCTTCTGCTCTGGCCCCAGTATTATGCCTGCCGTAGCCGCCTCAACGTCTTTGTCACCCCAAAGTGACCTACTCCGGGGGATCTGTGATGCGCCTCCAGCACTTTTTCCCGGAGGTCCCTTGGCACGACCACCTGCCAAGATGGCTCCCCAGTTGCTGGTTCACGCCAGCACCTCTTCAGGACCCCTTCCTGCAGCTGTACCCCAGGCCACTGGGACCAAAGGCCTCTGACTGTGGCCGACTGGCCAATCACATCTTCCCAGGGAGGCCGGTTGTTTGTTACCAGCCACCCCATGACCGTTCTAAGGTCAGGGTCCCCCGCTTGCAGCTCACCCAAACCCCTAACATCATTGGGTAATATGGCTCGACAGATCACCTCCCTCATTTGTAGGTTAACTGCCTCTCGTTCCTCTTCCAGGTAACAGGGGTGACAGCCTGGGGCACACGGTCGGTTGGAGAGGCTGTCTGCATTTGTGTGACTCTCACCAGCTCGGTGTTGTATGGTGAACTGAAAAGCCTGGAGTTGCTCGATCCATCTGGCGACTTGCCCTTCAGGCTCTTTAAAGTCCATGAGCCACTTCAAAGCAGCATGATCAGTGCGGATAGTGAATGGTAGGCCGCAGAGGATGTGCTTGAAATGGTTTACTGCATCGATCACTGCCAAGAGTCCTTACGCGTGACACAATAGTTCCTCTCCGACTTATCCAAGGTACGACTGTGGTAAGCAACAACCCACTCTCCATCAGGGGTCAGCTGCGAGAGGACAGCGCCAAGGCCTGTGTTGCTAGCGTCCGTATCAAGAATAAACGGCAAGTCAGTGTTTGCTGCAACCAGCACTGGATCTTTACATAATGCTTGTTTCAGCTCATGGAAGGCTGCGTTCTGTTGTAGTCCCCATTCGTAAGGTGTGTCTTTGCGCATTAAGTCGAACATGGGGGCAGCTACAGTAGAGAACCCAGCCACAAAGCGCCTGTAATAGGACGCGAGTCCTAAGAACGAACTCAGCTGGTGTCAGTGGGTGTAGGCCAATCCCTGACGGCTGCTACCTTATCTGGCTCTGTCATGATGCCAGCTCCACTGATCCGGTGACCCAAGAAGGAGACCTCTCGCCGCAGAAAACTGCACTTACTCAGGTGAAGTTTCAGGCCCGCACGCTTGATCCACTCCAGCACCTCCGTCGGGCTCTTAAATGCTGAGTCAAATCATGGCCCATGGACAAGGAGACCATCCAAGTGCACAAGACAGCGTTCAGGGGGCATACTCACAAGGACCTTCTCCATCAGCCTTTCAAATGTGGCTGGGGTGTTAGGGTTAGGGCATAGTCCGAATGGCATGGTGGTGAACTGCCACAAGCCACGACCTGTAGTGAAGGCGGTCTTGGCTTTGTCCTCTGGGGCCATGGCCACCTGCCAGTACCCACTCTGGAGGTCCAATGAGGAGAACCATGCTGACCCAGCCACGTAATCCAGAGACTTGTCTATTCGCGGCAGTGGGTATGAGTCCTTCACAGTTCTGTCATTCAGTGGCCGGTAGTCCACGCAAAAGCTCGGGCTCCCGTCCTTCTTAGGAGACATCACGACTGGCGACACCCACGGACTCTCTGATGGCTCAATAATGCCAGCATCCCCTCATTGTATCATCTGCTCGGCAGCAGCTTGGCCGGCTTTGGGCAATCGTCTAGGCCGCTGGCGGATTGGTTGGGCATCCCCTGTTTTGATAAAGTGCTGGACCAAATGTGTCTGGCCAACGTCATTGGGGCCAGTGGCAAAACTGTGTCGATACTCGTCTAGGAGATCCAATAATCTATCCTGCTGTTCAGAGTTTAGGCCTTCCCAATTCATCTCCCTGATTCTGCCCTGCAGGAGCCGGAAAACGCTCAGGGCTTGGTGTAACACTGCGGGGGCTGGCTAGCGGAATGATGAGGACACAGAGTGGTTGACGTTTAACCAGAGAACCAGATTTTTATTACCCTCTTAAACAGGCTAACCCGGGGTTGGAGGAGTGCCCAAAATAACAAAGGGCGATAGCCAAAACGTAGCTGTCTCGCTACTGTGGTTAATCGACAGGTGTCTTTTCCCACTCTCTTCCCCGAATCCCTCTCTTCCGTCCCCCGCCTCCTCTTACTTCCGCTGTTCCCGCCCCATCCTAAACTGGCCTATCAGGCTGAACTAGGGCACTCCTTCCCCCCACAACTCCCCATCAATCCCCCCCATAGTCCGGCTGGGTCGCTACAATATTATTATACTGTATATTTCCTTTAGTTTGTTTTTTGTTTTTATATTGTTATTGTTAATTTGATTGTTCAGTTCTCTTTAATATTGTAAATTATGAAAGGCAACACATGTAAAAGTCATGCCAATAAAGCTTATTGAAATTTAAAATTTATAATGTTTAAACTTCTACAGTTTGTCAGTGATTGGCTTGCGTGAGGGGTTGTGATTGGATTAAAAGTAGAATGAGCTGGTGGAGCTCAAACATAAGGAAAACTGTGAATCAAGAGGCACGTGCAGAAGACAGTCTTCCTGTCTGAACCTTCACTAAGTTTCATAAGTTGTTGGAAACTCAAATCTCACTCTTCATGCTCACAATTGCCTTGCCTACATTCACACACATGCACGCGCCCACACACACGAGATGAAATCGCTGCATGCTTTGCTAAACGACGGTCGAATGTATAACTCCTCATTCCTCTTTTGTTGTTGTGTCGGTGTGGTTTCAAGAAGGACATTGCCAGAGTGTTTCTTAATTTTTTTACACTGTCTGTAAATTTGTCTCATCTTCACGTCATGTCTGAAAGCCGGAGCTTGTCAGAGTCAGTTGCGACATTTGAGCTCTCACATGCAGCCCCTCTGGAAAAGTTTAGGAAATTGTCCGGACTTCAGTCTGAAAGCAGCTCAAGAATAAACAGAATGAAGAGATAAATGGAATAAAAAGCTGCTAATTTACAGGATCTCTCTTGTTCTTGAGTCTTTACTGAAAGTGCGTTAGATATTGCTCACTGTGTGAATATTAATAAGAAACATTTGTTCACACCACAGGGGGCAGTGATCATGTGACCTGTGTTGCCTTGTGGCCAATCAAAACAAGTCTAATCTCTGAAGAGAGGAGAAAGTGTGGGGTTGTTTTTCATTCAACGCTGAAATTTCAACATGACGACGTCTCGCAAGTTCGTTTTCTATCTGACGTGTTTTCTCTTGGGGCAAATGGGTGAGTTGTGTGTTTGCTGGTTTTAGTTTCTTGTTTTTGTTTTTTTCTGTGATTTCTGTTGCGTAAAATGAACTGTGCTTTTGCTTTTTCTCCATTTTCACTCAAGCTCAGATGAATAAATTAATTCTGTCCACAACTGTTCATCAAGACGGTGGATTTATATTAGTTAATGTTGGTGACAACTTCACTTTGGAGTGTTTCTATGTCAGTAATGCTAGAATGTATTACTGGTACAAGCAAACACTGGGACAGAAGCCACAACTTATCTCTACGACCTACAAATTTTCTGAAGGCACTTTACATGGTGATTTTAAGGACAATCCACGCTTCACACTGGAAACTAATGAAAGTTTGACTCAGCTAAAAATTTCACATGTACAACTTTCAGACTCAGCTACTTACTACTGTGCAAGAGGTAACTCATTTATATTAGAATTCCTGGAGGGCGTCACTGTCAGTGTAAAGGGTTCAGGGTGGAACATCCAGGCTCGGGTTCATCAGTCGGCATCTGAGATTGTCCAGCCAGGAGGCCCTGTGACCCTCAGCTGCACAGTTCAAAATGGGACCTGTGATGGAGAACACAACGTTTACTGGTTCAAGAACTCTGAAGAGCCTCACCCAGGGTTAATTTACACCCATGGAGACAGGAATGATCATTGTGAGAGGAAACCCAACACACAAACACACAGCTGCACCTACAACTTGTCCATGAAGAGCCTGGACCTCTCTCATGCTGGGACCTACTACTGCGCCGTCGCCTCATGTGGACACGTCCTGTTTGGAAACGGGACCAAGCTGGACTTTGACGGTGAGTCATGTGTCATTTGATGAATAGTGACAGTTACCTGAACAAAGACAGAAGAAAGAGACACAATTTCTCCTGTTGCAGACAAGGTGGACTGTCACACGGTCTCTGTGTATTTCATGAGCGGAGCTTTGATATTCACCACCATCCTGAGTGTCTTGCTGGCTTTCTTACTTTACAAGAGAAACTGCTGCAGATGTTCAGGTAACCAGTCATTTTTATATGAGGCAGCTTGTGTTCACTGAATTTGGCCTTTGAGTAAAAATGTTGTTTTGTCAATGTTTCACAACCAGAGTCTTGTGCAGTGATGTCACCTCCCTCCACAGCAAATACAGAGGTAACGATAATTTCTTTAAGGTTAACTATTACGTTTACATTCAGTCCATTTTTGAGAGAAAAATCAAATAAATAAACATCTTGTGGACATCATTTGATCTCGGTAACCATCATGATATACTGATGTGTATGTCTTTGCAGGTTTACCGAGATGTAGACGACCTCCATTATGCTGCTTTAAGTGTTAACCTGCCCAACAGATCAAGACGACAAAGGGACAATACAATGGATGAATGTGTCTACTCCAGTGTTAGACAGTAGAAATGTTTCATTTGTGCTGTGTTTGATTCCTCAGTCTTTCTTTAGAGTAACATACTGTATTCAGGATAAAATGCCTTTGGTAATGTACACTGTTGGGAAACTTCTCTGTTCTTGGGGTTTGAAGTAGGATTAAGATGCTGTACAAGTGACTCAATGGACCTGCTGTGGATTCTTGTCATTTCTTTTTTTTCAAATCATGTAAAAATTTGTTTTTTGTGTGGGTCATTATAATAACAGCAGGCTGGAATACTCTTTAAGCTTTAATGACATATGACATATACCACAATTTTGCTCAACAGCAACATCCGACTCCAGACTCTATTTAATCAATAAAATATCACATTAAATACATTTGAATGTAAAAAACTACAAGGTCATGGCTCGCTGTACTGCAGCTTGAGAAAAGAGATGCTTATGTCGTCAGGCATAGATCAAAAAAATTGTTAAATGTTTTTTCGCTCATTAAATCAAATGTTGTGTTTCCCACAATCCTCCACTTAATAATTCCCTGCCTGAACTCCACAGACTCAGTATACCACCAGTGACCCAGTGACCCATGACATGATCTTGTCAATTAAATGCACAGTCAAACTTAAGTCTCTGTTTCTGCTCTGTGGCAGCACCAGCAGTGAAAGATTGTCTGCAGAATGTGAGATTTCAGCCGTCTTAACAGTTTATGTCATAAGCCACAATGTGCAACATCATAAACTCTGGTGCGACATCAATTAGTAGACTGTTAGACGATAACACCTACTGAACCATTGGCTGCAGCGCAAGGAAAGTTTCAAGAAATGCCATCAGTGTGCGTCATCCATCTGCACAGTAACAGTTGTAATGTAATGAATGAAACCAACATTTTAGCTCCATGTATCATATTTCGATTTAGCGGCAGTGTCACATTCATCATTTCATGCTGCATTCTCACTGGTTGGCCAGTAGACAGAGGTAGTAGCAGCTGTCACATTGTGTGATGGTCACACTAATTCGTGACAGTCAGAATTTTTTTCCCAGGCGTCCTTTGGTCACAGGAGGGTTGGAGCTGGGACAAAATTTCGCAGATTTTCTGTTATGTCGGATATTGTTCCTCTGGGACAACCCAAGATCGCAGTGTGTACCTGCCGTACGATGCCTCAGTATTGTTCATCTGATGATTTGCTGCTCATTCAATTCAATTCAATTTTATTTGTATAGCGCCATATCACAACATACATTGTCTCAAGGCACTTAACATAGTGAGGTCAATATTACAATAATACAGGGAAAACCCAACAAATCCAACAATGAGCAAATCACTTGGCGACGGTGGAGAGAAAAAATCTCTCCTAGATACACTAGGAGAGATAGAAAACACAAACAGGGTTCATTTCTACCAGACTGATACTTATAATTAGTGAAAACTGGCACTTATAAATACAATGATGTTATTAATAATAATAATAGTAATAATAATAATAATAATGACGGGTTTGTATCCTGCAGCTCTGGGCACAGATCTACTAGGAGAGAGAGAAAACAGAGTTAGTGACATGTAATGTAGATACATGGGGGTAGAGAGAGCGAGAGAGAGAGATCGAAAAAAGTGGGAGAAGGAGAGAGAGATAAAGAGAGAGAGAGAGAGAGAGGGAGAAGGAGAGAACGGGAGAGAGAGAAAGATGCAGCAGTCTAGGCCTATAACAGCATAATAAAGAAATGGTCTATTAAACAGCTGAGCAGCTCTAACTATCAGCTTTATCAAAGAGGAAGGTTTTAAGTTTAACTTTTAATGTAGAGAGGGTATCTGCGTCCCTGACACAAAGTGGGAGCTGGTTCCAGAGGAGAGGAGCCTGGTGGCTGAAGGCTCTGCCTCCCATTCTACTTTTACAGACTCTGGGAACCACAAGTAGTCCTGCATTTACAGAGCGAAGTGATCTATTGAGATAATATGAAACTATGAGCTCTGTAAGATATGATTGAGCTTGATTATTAAGGGCTTTGTAGGTTAGGAGCAGTATTCTAACTACAGGAAGCCAATGCAAAGATTCTAACACTGGAGAAATATGATCTCTTTTTCTTGTTCCTGTCAGAACTCGTGCTGCGCAATTTGGATTAACTGGAGGCTTTTCACAGACTTATTGGGGCATCCTAGCAGTAAAGAATTACAGTAGTCCAGTCTAGAAGTAACAAATGCATGGACTAGTTTTTCAGCATCCTTTTGAGATAGGATGTTTCTAATGTTCTTGATATTGCGCAGGTGAAAGAAGGCTGTCCTAGAGACTTGTTTTATGTGTGAGTCAAAGGACATGTCCTGGTCAAAGGTAACTCCAAGGTTTCTCACAGTAGAGCTGGAGGCCAAGGTAATGCCATCCAAGGTAACTATATGATCAGATAATGTTTCTCTGAGGTGATTAGGGCAGAGTATAATGACCTCAGTTTTTTCTGAATTTAGAAGTAAAAAATTACAAGTCATCCAGGCCTTTTATTCTTTAAGACAATCCAGAAGTTTGTCGACCTGATTAGTTTCATCTGGCTTTATAGATAAATACAGCTGGGTATCATCAGCGTAGCAATGGAAATTGATGTGGTGTTTTCTTATAATATTGCCAAAAAGAAGCATATATAAAGTGAAATGTATCGGTCCCAGTACAGAACCTTGTGGTACTCCATGTCTCACTTTTGTATGAATGGAAGATTTGTTATTAACGTTAACAAACTGAAATCTATCAGATAAGTAGGACTTAAACCATTCTAGTGCTGTTTGTTTAATCCCAATGTGTTCTAGTCTCTGTAACAGAATTTTGTGATCGATGGTATCAAATGCAGCACTAAGATCTAAAAGGACGAGAATAGAAACATGTCCACTCTCTGAGGCCATGAGGAGGTCGTTGGTAGCCTTCGGTAGTGCTGTTTCTGTACTATGATGTTTTCTAAAACCTGACTGAAAATCTTCAAGCAGACTATTCCTGTGTACATAGTCACATAACTGGTTAGCAACAGTTTTTTCAAGGATTTTAGAGATAAAGGGGAGGTTTGATATGGGCCTATAGTTAGCTAAGATATCTGGGTCTAGAGTCGTTTTTTTGAGCAGAGGTTTAACTACTGCCACCTTAAAGGCCTTTGGTACATAGCCTGTTAATATAGATAAATTGATCTGATCTAATATGGAATTATAAATTCAAGGTAATACATCCTTAAATAGCCTTGATAGAATAGGATCTAAAAGACAGGTTGATGACTTGGATGAAGTGACAAGTGAAGTCACCTCAGCCTGATCTATAGGGGAGAAGCATTCTAAATATAAATTAGGCGATACTATTGGTTCAGAAGCTACTGTACTGGACAGTGTGTCTGTGCTATTAGTGGGAAGAAGCTGGTATTTTTTTTCTCTGATGGTAATAATCTTATTAGTAAAGAAGCTCATGAAATCATTGCTACTTAGAGTTGGATGAATAGACTGTTCAGTAGAGCTTTTACTCTCTGTCAGCCTGGCTACAGTGCTGAAGAGGAACATGGGGTTGTTTTTATTTTCCTCTATTAGTGAAGAATAATAATTGGTTCTAGCATTTCAGAGGGCTTTCTTATATGTAATTAAACAATTTTTCCAGTCTAGGTGAGAATCATCTAGACTATTGGAACGCCACTTCCTTTCTTACCTACATGACGTCTGTTTTAAAGCACGTGTCTGTGCATTAAACCATGGAGCTATCCTCCTCCGTTTGACTGTCTTCAGTGTCAAGTGTGGAACGTAGTGAGGCTGCTGCACTATCAACAACATCATCAATTTGTGTTTGAGTAAAGTTTTGATAACTGTCCTGCACTGTGTCGACACATGGCAGTGGAGTAAATAACGAAGGAACTTTTTCTTGGAATTTACTAACAGAGTTTTCTGATAGACACCTGCTGTAATAGAACTTTTCTCCAAATTCAGTAAAGTTATTAATGGAGAATTCAAATGTAACTAAGTAGTGATCGGACAGAGGGTTTTGAGGAAATACTATTAGAATGTCAATGTCTATGCCATAGGTCAGAACGAGGTCGAGGGTGTGATTAAAACAGTGAGTGGGTTTGTTCACATGTTGAGTAAAACCAATTGAGTCTATGAGCGAATTAAAGGCAGAACTAAGACTGTCGTTGGCAACATCTACATGAATGTTGAAATCACCCACTATAATAACCTTATCTGTGCTAAGCACCAACTCAGATAAAAAGTCTGAAAATTCAGATAAAAATTCAGAGTAAGGGCCTGGTGGTCGATATACAACGACTACAATAACTGGTTTTTGACATTTCCAGCTTGGGTGAAAGAGGCTAAGAGTTAGGCTTTCAAATGAGTTAAAACTATGTTTATGTCGAGGGTTAAGCAATAAGTCTGATTGGTAGATTGCTGCTACTCCTCCTCCTCGGCCTGTGGTCCGAGGAATATGAGTGTTATTATAAGAGGGAGGTGTTGATTCATTTAAACTAACATATTCTTCTGGCTGTAGCCAGGTTTCAGGCATACAGAATAAATCAACGTGCTGATCAGTTATCAGCTCATTCACTAACAAAGATTTAGATGGGAGTGACCTAATATTAAAGGGCCCATATTATGCCCCCTTTTACACAAGTTACATTGGTTTTCAGGTGTGTGCACTACATGTCTTTGCCATTCCATGTCAAAACACCTCAAGGATCAAGCCACACAGCACCCTCGTCTTTCTGTATAAACAGCCCTGTGAGACTATGGTAGATTCGAGCGCTTTCCTGCTCACTCCTCGCCCCCCTCCCTTTGTGTTCCACAAAGCTCCGCCTCGCTCCTCCCCGGGTATTCTGCGCAACTCCGGCGTTGCGCTGCCATGACAACAGTCGCATGTAACAAGGCACATACACGACGTAGAGACCTGGGAGGCACAGCGAACACGTTCTCCATAATTACACACAGAGCACAAGGGGCTGGGCAATAGAACGTTAACGACATCCCGGCCGGCGGAGCTCGGCGGTAGCCGGTAGCCGCGAGCTCCGCCGGTAGCTCCGCCGGTAGCCGGTAGCTGCGAGCTCCACCGGTAGCCGGTAGCCACGAGCTCCGCCGGCAGCCGCGAGCTCTGCCGGTAGCCGCGAGCACACTGGTGGTGGTGGTGGTGGTGTTGAATGGAGCACAAAGTGGGGACGTCTCATGGTGGGCTTCTGTTTGGACGGTCTGATGGGACATGACAAAGCATCGGAGTTCAGGTGTTGCAGGGGTGGAGGTGGGTCAACTCCAACTGGTCCTGATGCTAGCTCATATTTCACCCTCTGACATCACAAACCCCAGCAACCCTCAGGGCCTTTACACTGTCACCCAGAAGATTAGAATCAACCAAATTCTAAATAAAGAAATAAAAAAAAGTACATCACTTAATGGAATGACAAAACACTCACAACACAAATTACAAACACATTTGGACCTACACAGACAGTTGCTTATAGCCACATAAAAAGAAGGACATTGACCATGTACAGAATGAGTGAGCACAATCTGGCAATAGAGAATGACGGACACAAGCAGAGCGGGCCATCCTGGGACATTCCACGTCTCCATTTGTTAATCTGCTTATATTTGTATGTGATTTTAGTGTGATTATTATATCATATCTACAAAACCAATTGGAATCAGAGGTCCACTGATTCCCATTTCATGCTACATAGTCTCATATGGTCTAGCGGTTAGGATCCCTGGTTTTCACCCAGGTAGCACGGTTTCAATTCCCGGTATGGGAAAGCTAGTGTTGATGAGTCTTCATCGTTACTTATACCAACCTAAGAAGGCTGTTGATGATGTACACAGAATGGTCTTGCAATAGAGAATGACAGAGCAGGCTGTGCCGTCAATGTGACTAGTGAGACAAAACTGTACTTCATAACACAAAGTCAAAACTACAGAAACCTCTTCTAACACAGAGGGACAAACTGCCCTTTGTATGTTCACTCCTGCACAGCAACAGACACAGTGGGAAATAAGTAAAATATATGCTAATTTATACTTTTTTCCCTGTTATGTTTGTTTGATTATTGCAATGTTATACTGTATATTTCCTTTAGTTTTGTTCTTAGTTTTACATTGTTAATGATATTGTTCAATTCTGTTTTTAATATTGTAAATCATATATGGCAACACATGTTAAAGTTATGCCAAAGAAGCTTATTGAAATTGAAAGATTTAAAATTTTCAAAACTTGTACAGCTTGTCAGTGATTGGCTCGCATGCCGATTTGGGATTGGATGAAAAGAGGAATGGGCTGGTGGAGCTCAGACATAAGTTGAACTGATCAGAAGGCATGTGCAGAAGACAGTCTTCCTGTCTGAACCTTCACTAAGTTTCATCAGTGGTTGGAAACTTAAATCTCCCTCTTCATGCTCACAATTGCTTGCCTACATTCACACAAACACACACACTGACACACACACACGCAAGATGAGATAGCTGCATATCACCTCTGCTCTAATTTGTTTTTGTGTCGGTGTGGTTTCAAGAAGAACATCGCCACAGTGTTACTTTTTTTTTGCCAAAGCACCTACATATTTCGGTTCCTTTAATTCCAGGTTTACAAAGGTTGTACAACTAAAAAATGGCATGGAAATACATTTTCACATTTTTTCATTTATAGTTGTATCATGTAGGTTTCTACTAAATGCAGTGTTGTGTATGTGCATTTGTAGTAATGATAATGAAATAATTTAGATTTTGACACTGAGGAACCAGTGTAACTATAAATTTGTCTCATCTTCACGTCATGTCTGAAAGCTTAAAGAGCAGGGAAGGACACCATTCATGTTGTGGTAATATAATTCTTACAGTGGGTTTGAAGTCACTTAAGACTTCTGGGCTAATTTATTTCTACTGCTAAGTAATAAATCACAGACCTCTATCATATCACACCTAAATGAAGCGACCGCTGCACCAGAGACTGTGGCAGACATGGATTCAGCCTCCAGAGAAATTACCACCTCAGTTCTGTGCTCCAGCTAACACACATAGAAATGTTTGCCTGTGGGAAGCCAGTGAGGGATCATGTCCTTCTTGGGGCATTTTTATCTTGATGGCAGGCCAAAATAAATGGCGGACACACAGAGGTTGCCGTTCACATATGAAGAGCGCAAAAAGAGATTGTCAGAGTCAAATGCATTCACAGTAGCAGGAACATTTTCTGAACATTCATGGGAAAGGTGGCACCTGGGTAGAGCGCCCACTCGCTTGCCGTGAGGATTATCCTGACGTATTCTCTCACAGGCCCACGCTGACATTGTCCAGAAATTTTTGTAAGGGGGGCTGGCAGGAAAGTTTCCCAAAAAATTTCGGGGCACGATTGCAGAAATTGGCATTCTCACATACAGCCCCTCCGGAAAATGAAATGTTGGCTGCCAAGTATGTTAACTCCTGTCACAGCAAAACCCCCAGTGTGAAATAAGTAAAATATATGAAAAAATATTTTTTTTCTAAAAATGTTTACTTGATTATTATTAATTATTGATTATGGCTTGCTTATATTATTATACTGTATATTTCCTTAATCTTATTTTTTTGTTTTTATATTGTTATTGTAAATTTGATTGTTCAATTATCTTTAATATTGTATATATATATGGAAACATGCTGTTGCCATGTATAGCCCATATATATCAGCTGGTGGAGATCAGACATAAGTAGAACTGTGAATCAGGACGCATGTGCAGAAGACAGTCTGAACCTTCCCTAACCACACACACACACACAGCGCAAAGGTGTACTCTTCAAGCTTTGTGTTTGTTATACTTGACTGGCTAAATTGTAAATGCTTTTAAATGAACTTCTTTTATATTTTCATGATCTATTGTCATTGTCACTTTAACATTATCCAAAGTCTTCCTCTGCTTCAGTTGTTTTATCTGGTTGCAGCTAAACTTGAATGCTAACAGTTTTTTCTAAACTTTACATTCATTTTGGCGAATTTCATTGGTAACTACCATAAGATTAAATTTGCGAGTAATCGTCTATATGACTGATTTCTTGAAAATGATCCAAATACCCTGATTGCACCAACAGTGTATAACAACAATTATAAAACGGATAGCTCAAATCAAGCGTTCTGATTGGTTCAAAGCCGTGGTATATGCTCATTATACCACGACTATGAACCAATACATCGAATCAGTTTACACAGGTCCATATCACTCATAGCCTTCTTTCTGAGGAATGCTACAATGTGTTGCATAGCAACCACCATGCACTGTGCAGGCAGCAAGGAGGGACTACCTTTTTTTGTGTTTGATGCTTTTTTTATGAAATAAAGAAATGTAATTGTAGTGTCTATTACTTTCATTTCGCCATACTTGTAACCATTTTACAAAAGCAATAGCTCACTTCAGACCGTGATATACGCTCATTATAGCACAGTTAAGGGGTGTTGTTCGACCTGAAGCAAAGTGATACAATGAATTGGAACATGATGACATCTCTAAAGTTTCTCTTCTATCTGACATGTCTTTTCCTGGGGAACATGGGTGAGTAATTGTTTTACTTAATTTTGTATATTGTTTTTTTAACAACACCAAAACATATCTTGTTATATTTTTTCCTATCTTCATTGTGCATTTGCTTATTTCCCTTCAGCTCACAATACTGGTCCACAACTGTCCTCCCCCATAAACAGACCTTTATTATCAGTGAAAATTGGAGACAATGTGACTTTGCAATGATTCTATGAAGTTGGCGATTCAGAATGGCTCCTCTGGTATAAGCAAACACTGGGACAAGAGCCAAGTCTCATCTCCACCTTTTATGTGTTTAATATCAAAAACACTTTTAATCACGAGTTAAAGAACAATCCAAGCTTCTCACTGACTCCTGAGAACGGCACATTCCACTTGGCAATTTCCAATTTGCACCTTTCCCACTCAGCTGCTTTCTACTGTGCTAATAGCTCTGTCTTGAAGTTTGCTGATGGCAGCTCAGATGACCAATCTGACCTCGACTGTCCTTCAAGAAAGAGGTTTTGTATCAGCTCATGGTGGTGACAGTCTAATTCTGCAGTGTTTCTGCAACAAAGATGTGGTGGCCAGGTATTACTGGTATAAACAGACTCCATGGCAGAACCTTAGGCTCATCTCTACCTTCTACAAGTACAACACAAACGGAACTTTTCATGACGAATTCATGAACGATCCACGCTTCTCACTGGACACTGAAGCGGTTCAAGAACTCTGAAGAGTCTCACCCAGGACTCATTAACAGCCGTGGAGATGGGGATGATCAGTGTGAGAGGAAACCCAACACACAAACACACACGTGTGTATACAACTTGTCCATGAAGAGCCTAAACCTCTCTCACGGTGGCCCCGACCACTGTGCTGTCGCCTCATGTGGACATGCACTGTTTGGAAATGGGACCAACCATGAGGTGAAGCCTCACAGCCCTCGTGTTTTATTTCTTGAGCGGCGCTCTGACAGCCGCCACCATCCTGACTGTTTCACTGGCTCTCTCAGTGAACAAGACAATCAGGAGGAACTACTGCCAGCGTGCAGGTAAGTGGTAACGGTTGCATCTGATAACTTATATTGACTACACACAACATCTGAATAAAGGAGCCTTTTGTGTGTTTTTATAACCAGGGTCCCAAGTATAGATAGATAGATAGATAGATGGATACAGTGTAGGAAGGCTGAAAGTGGGGAGTGGGGGTTAGGGAACAATGGACCTTTTTAATGATAAAAGCATACACCTTCCCTAACTAACTCCCTAATGACATATCCTCCACACTTACAATGTCCCATTTGGTCTAGCGATTAGGATTCCTGGTTTTCACCTAGGTGGTCTGGGTTCAACTCCTGGTATGGGAATGTGTTGCATTGATGACCCCACCACCTATGTTAACTTTATCAACATGATATCAGGAATAACTATCTCAGATTCCTTACAGATACGCCTTGTTTTAAGGATCTGACAGTCTATTACGGAATCGCCTCTTTCAACTGCGTATTCACTGAAACTTTTGAATTGGCTCAAGTGTAGGCCAACTCTACTGCCCAGGTAGAATGGTTGAGGTGTGTCAATATGTCATGATATAAGAATTTTACCTTTCTTTTTTTCTTTCTTTTCCACTTGTCTTCTTATGCCTGTATTTTAATTATGTAAATACCATGTGTACATAATGTATATTATTGAGTTCTTAGTGGGAATGAGTTGTATTGTTCCGAAGAATTAACAAAAAGAGAAAGAAAGAAAACCAACAACCCTGTGACATTTCCCTAATATTGATCATACCACAGTTTCCATGTCCACAATTAGTAAAAAGCCAGAATTGTCAAACCTTGTTGTCATTGTGCTATGTAACACCATCAGCAGGTCACATGGAACAAAGGAGGATGAAGCACACCAAACAGTTTGGAAGTTCTTCAGATGGTCTTTAGATGGTCTACTGTATGTGTGATAAAGAGAATAGGTACCAGCTCCATTATTTATAGGGGAAACATCTGACTAACGAAAAATGTAACGAAAAATGTTCCTGACAAAGTGTTTCCTCTGAAGGCCTTTCCACAGAGCTGCTGAGAAAGTGAGCAAAGTGAAACGGTGGAGTTGTTAACGTGTCTTCTAGATTTAATGCTAAAACCTGTGTTAAAGCACAGCATAGGCGGCGCCAGGGAGGGGCTTGGGGGTGCTGTAGCTACCCCTAGGATTCCCAAAGCACCTCCTTAGCACCCCCAAGCAATTGCTGTGGTTCATTTATAAAAAATGTTCCCGGAAGATTCCGGTACTCAGCAGCTCACTCTCTTTTTCTCCCTCTGTCACTCTGCCCCGCACATACACCCGCGCGAATAACAGAGTGAGGGGGAGATGGAGGAGGAGGAAGCCCCGCTCCTGCACAAAGAGCTGCTCACCTGTTTATTCACAGTTCAGTGAAGCTCGACTCAGTACACAGAAAACTAAACCGCAGAACCAGCTGTTGTCGCCATTATCATGAACGCGCTGTTGTTGTGATTGACAGCGTGTCTTACGTTGCTGCTCCACGGCACTAATCAGCTGTTTATTCAAAATGTATCAATACTGAACGTAACGCGTGTTCAAACTCAACACTGCACTTTCTTGGACCCGAAACAATACACGTGACAAGATGAACGGTTCTGGAGAAATGACCGACAAACAGTCTGAAAATGTTCTTCATTTCTTTGAAGAACATAAAACATTGTGATGGAAATTAAAGGGAAATCATAATCCAGACAGAATTATGTAAATCATGATATTTTCTAAAGAAGCTACTTTCCCCTCTTTTATGTACTATGTGAGTGGTGGTCAGTGTCCATACAACACAAATATAGGTTGTAAGGATATTAATGGTGGCGATCATCATTCATACTAATCCATTCATACCTATGTGTTTGTGATTAAATTCTTTACTACAGCATAAAGTTGTCATAGATCTAGCCTCCTAAATTCAACATATTGATGGATTTAACTTTGAAATGTAAAAAAAAAGTTATTTTTAAGAAGACCCTAGTGTCTGACGAAATCACAGATTTCTATGAGTTTGAACATTGTTGGAAAGATTTGGTAATAATCTTAATACCTGTGTAAAGTAAGTAATGGATAATTTTTTACTCCCTAAACGTCAACATTTGAAGACTCTATCAAGACCTATAAATAAGCTGAGAGAGATGGTGAACCTGTCACCAACCACTTTCTCTCCTCTCTCGTTCGCTCGCCTAAAGACCGCGGCGGAGCGGGTGCGTATCTGCGCGTGTGTGTGTACGTGTGTCATGGAAAACTTTAAATTTCAGAGCACCCTCACTGAAACGTCCAGTAAACCCCATAACACCAGCAAAAGAAAATCTCTGGCGCCGCCACTGAAGCACAGTAAAGCATTGGACAAATACAAATGTCGGTTTCACTAGTGTTATACTTGAACTTGAGGAAACAATAATGTTCTTTACACACTTCCCCTCATGCAATGTTTCTCGAAAAAAACAAAAACGCTCGAAACCCTTACTTGTCAAGTGAACATGTAACCACGTTTCCTACAGCATTTAGGACGTTCATTTTGAGTCAGCCAATCAAACGCAGTCTTGTCTGTGAAAAAACTCTCAATGCTCTTTGCTCAGCACACAAACCTGAACATGATGAAACTGGCACAGTTTGGTCTCTGCCTGATTTGCTTGTTTGTGGGGGAAATGGGTGAGTTGTGTTTTTGTGTTCCAGCTTCTTTGTCTTATTGCACCGTCTCTTCTCATGGCGTTGCTTCTAATGAATATGCAGAATCTATCACAAAATTTAGTATTTCGAGAGAAATGGTCTAAAATATGCCCTCATCTGTGTGCCAGGCAAGTTGATGGGTTTTTTTGAGTCAAAGTTTCACCATGGTATGTATTAAATCTATTGTGTTGTTTGGGTTTATTGCGTTTGCTTTTGTCTCTCCTGTCCCTTCAGCTCAGATGACCAATCTGACCTTGACTGTCCTTCAAGAAAGAGGTTTCGTATCAGCTCATGGTGGTGACAGTCTAATTCTGCAATGTTTCTGCAACAAAGATGTGGTGGCCAGGTATTACTGGTATAAACAAACTCCGTGGCAGAACCTTAGGCTCATCTCTACCTTCTACAAGTACAACACAAACGGAACTTTTCATGACGAATTCATGAACGATCCACGCTTCTCACTGGACACTGAAGCGGGGAAGAATCACTTAACGATCAGAGACGTGCGTCGTTCGGACGCAGCCACCTACTACTGCGTAAATGGCTTTTCGACGACATTTCGATTCATGGAGGGCATCACCGTCAGTGTAGAGGGTTCAGGGTTGAACATCCAGGCTCGGGTCCATCAGTCGGCATCTGAGACCGTCCAGCCAGGAGGCTCTGTGACTCTCAGTTGCACAGTTCAAAATGGGACCTGTGATGGAGAACACAGCGTTTACTGGTTCAAGAACTTTGAAGAGTCTCACCCAGAACTCATTTACACCCACGGAGACAGGGATGATCAGTGTGAGAGGAAACCCAACACACAAACACACAGCTGCGTTTATCAAAACGCAGCTGTGAAGAGTCTGAACCTCTCTCATGCTGGGACCGACTACTGTGCCGTCACCTCATGTGGACACGTCCTGTTTGGAAACGGGACCAAGCTGGACATTGAGGGTGAGTCACTTGGTTTTCTCTCGTGTGAAAACTAATGTTTGTTACCCCTTAATCAAAGTTTTAAAAATGTTAAGCTCTGTGACGTCTCCTGTCGTCAAACTTTTTCCAGATGAGGCGTACACGCTTGTCACTTTGTATTTGTTGAGTGCAGCCGTCACATGCAACACTATCCTGAGTGCTTTACTAGGTGTGTGTGTGTGTGCCGTCAACAAGAGAAGGAGCTGCATTTGTACAGGTAATTTGGAGTTTTCTGAATACATATGCAAACAAACAAAAAAAGTGTATTTATTGATCATGACATGATGAAAAAAGTTTTTTTCCCTCTGTCTTTTAGAGTCTCCTGCGAGATTTTCAGATCCCTCAAGAAACAATGCAAAGGTAAGTTTAAGCAGGGGTAAAAAATTGATTACTGTTTTTATAGCACTACGTTTTTGTGGGTTTAATTTCTGTCATGTCTTTTTCACTACCAGGGCCTCAAAACCGAAGATAATCTCTATTACAACGTACCTGTAAGTGAGAAGAAGCTCAACGGGCCAAGAAGACGCTGGGATAACACCTGGACTGAATGTGTGTACCTCAGTGTAAAGCAGTAGAGCTGAGCATGTTTTATCCGTTTGTTTGTTTTCGCATGCTGACACTTTTTTTTTAAGTGTAACATTGATTTTGTAAAAAAAATTGTAAACATGATGTCCCATAACTATAATGAATACAAAGCCCTGCTTTCCCAATAAACTCATCAATCGAGCTGTAGCAAAGATAACGGATGAAATGCAACAGATCTTCAATCCAAACAAAGACCCACAGCCTGTTTCAAGCAAGACGTGTTCTATAAAGTCGACCCTCTGCCACTAAGAGGCCTCCCCTGTCCTGTCTGTGTATTGCTTCCATTTGGTCAGAATTGTACAAATCAAATCTACAGAATCTCGTCATGTTTCTTTTTTTCTTTTCTTTTTCTTAGGCTAGGTGAGGTTTATATTCAAGAGATTTTTTTAAAGTTTGTCTTTATGTACATGTGGGTTTGTCTCATTTTATAGTGGATCAGAATATATTTCTGTGATTTCTTTTGGGATCGATTAATTACAGTGAATAAAATTATGACAAGCAATGCTGTCATTTTGAGCGTGTGAATGTTTGTGTGTGTCTGTTTGTGACTAGCCCATAATATAGTAATATAAAGTATATCATTATTACAATTTATATAAATGAATAGCAGTTCTTGCACTGAGAAGTTCCTGGTAAGGAGGCAGCAGATAGTTCACAGTCAGGTCTGTTTGCTTCAGATTGGAGGAAAGAAGTGGTTTGATTTTTTTCCGATTCCAAAACTCAACTCCTCTCTGATTTACATGTAACGGTCTTTCATTTTTCAGTGTGTGGAGTCTTTAGTGTAAGAGCTTCAGATATCTGTCACCGTAGGAATCTTATTAAGAAACATACTTTCACACCATAATGAGGGCAATGGTCATGTGACAAAGTTGCCCTGTTGGCCAATCAACACAAGCCTAATCTCTCAAGAGAGGGGAAAAAGTGTTGTTGTTTTTCATTCAGCGCTGCAATTTCAACATGACGACGTCTACGAAGTTTGCTTTCTATCTGACATGTTTCCTCTTGGGGAAAATGGGTGAGTTGTGTGTTTGCTGGTTTTAGTGATTTCTGTTGCGTAAAATTAACTTTTGCTTTTTCTCTTTTTTTCACTCCAGCTCAGATGAATAACTTCAATCTGTCCACAACTGTTCATCGAGACAGTGAATTTATGTCAGTTGATGTTGGTGACAACTTGACTTTGCAGTGTTTTTATGACAGTGATGCTACAAAGTATTACTGGTACAAGCAAACACTGGGACAGAAGCCACAAATTATCTCTATGACCTACAGGTTTTCTGATAGTAGCACTTTTCATGGTGAATTTAAGGACAATCCACGCTTCAAACAGAAAACTTTTGACAATTTGACTCAGCTAAAAATTTCAGATGTACAACTTTCAGACTCAGCCACGTACTACTGTGCAAGAGGTACTGCATTTATATTCAAATTCATTGAGGACGTCACTGTCAGTGTTAAAGGCTCAGGGTTGAACATCCAGGCTCGGCTCCATCAGTCGGCATCTGAGACCATCCAGCCAGGAGGCTCTGTGAACCTCAGCTGCACAGTTCACACCGGGACCTGTGACGGAGAATACAGTGTTTACTGGTTCAAGAACTCTGAAGAGCCTCACCCAGGACTCATTTACACCCATGGAGACAGGGATGATCAGTGTGAGAGGAAATCCAACACACAAACACACAGCTGCACCTACAACTTGTCCATAAGGAGCCTGGACCTCTCTCATGCTGGGACCTACTACTGTGCCGTCGCCTCATGTGGACACATCCTGTTTGGAAATGGGACCAAGCTGGAATTTGACAGTGAGTCACTTGGTTTTCTCTTGTGAAAAATAGTGATTGTTACCCATTAATCCACAATTTTAAGCTCTGTGACATCTCCGGTCGTCAAACTCTGTGCAGATGAGGTGGACCAACTTCTCATGGTGTATTTCTGGAGTGCAGCTTCGACAGTCATCACCCTGCTGAGTATTTTACTTGCTTTCTCTGTATGCATCGTGAACAAGAGGAACTGCTGCCCTCCTACTGGTAATTGATAATTTTTTTTTTTTATCTATCCCAGGGTACATAATATAATCAACAAATTATTCTTTCTTTTTTTTCAGATTCTCGTGCAACACTTTCACCGTCCTCCAAAATGAATGCAAAGGTTTTTTCTCTTTTGTTACCATTTAAACTTTACTTTTTGTAGCACTAACTCATTGTTTGTCATATCCAACCATATGATTTACTGTTTCTCATGCCCAGGGCGACCAAAATGAAGACAACACCTATTTTATTGCTTTGAGGCAGATGGAGATTGACAGATCAGGAAGACAGCAAGACGACACCTGGAGCGAATGTGTTTACCTCAGTGTAAGGCAGTAGATCTGGACACCTTCTGTCTTTGCTTCCATAATCGCACGTGGCCACATTAGCGTCACTTTAAATGTGTAAAGCTATGCTTTTCCTGAAATTGTAACAATTTTGTAAATAAGGTTTGACCTCAACGTGATACACATAAAGCCTCACCTTGCTGTAATCTCAATAAAAATCTCAAGAAGACATTACCCGTGTGTGCGAGACTGATTGTGTAAACCAGTATTTCCGCAACTGCGAGGTACAAACGCATCAGGCTGCGGACCACGTACATCCTGCCAAAGCCAAGCTTTCATCACTCACAGAATCGTACCACACCTATTAGTAGCTGTAGAAAGCTGTAAATCGATGCATGCAACATGCAAGCATCGATTTACAGTTCCCATGTGGCCCGCAGTGAAAAATAAATCTGGCCTATTAAAGAGAACTGTTCGGCCTTGGCAGAGGGATGAGGTCTATGAGCGCCATTTTAGTTGTAATTGTAAAAGTCCAAAAATTAGTTAAAGATACTGTGAATGTTAGATATATATGTTACTCTTATCATCTGTACATGTACAAATGAGGTTGAAGATCAGCAAAAAATGTACTTTTGTTTGAGCATGAGCATGATGTGCGCCCTTGTACTTGTGCATGATCTTACTTGGGGGATTCAATACTACTGATGATGTCACATTGACTTACAGATGATTGAAACATGCAGCGATAAGCAACAATGCGCCAACAAAGACAGGGAAGAAGAAGACTGCATGACTGTCAACATGGATCTAAATAGCCCTGGTGTTATGAATTTGCCCCCATGACCTTTGTTGACTCTTAAAATCATTTTGTTTTTCTTCATGGACAGTTATTTTTGCTTGTGGATTTTGATTTGATTATTCCCTTGTTGTACTTTTCCTTGTGTATCTTTTATATTAGTTTCTTAATCCCTTGTTGTTGTTGCATTTGGGTCTAGTTCCTGCATAACCCTGACACCTGGATTTCAAATACTTTTATTTTACATTTGAGGTGAGTGCTATAATGTTGAAGAACATTTCTTGTGCATCACAAACCCTACAAAAAAGAATGTAAAAGAATCATCAGCTGTCAGTCTTTCAAAAAAATAAACTAACTTTGATGTTAGGGTGTGGTTTACATAACTCAATGACCTCGTGTGAGCAGTTTCTGTGGGGACTATTTCTTCAGTTTAAAGTAGGTTGAACAAAAAAAATAGGTCTGTGGAATACCACAAGTCCTTTTTTTCAAATCTTTGGCCAACACAAACAAACTCTGTTCACATCTATTGAATGAAGACACTGCGGCAGAACGGATCTGAAACTGAGATGAAAATCTCTAAACCTCTGTAGGTAAAGCAAAAACTGCACCATAAATAGGGTGAGTAATTTGACCCTTTAATTGACCCTTTAACGCAACATAGCATGAGCAGCTGCAGGCAAAAAAGAAAACTACCGTTAATGTTTTGATTGCTTCGCATAATACTTGAACTCATCGTCATTGGCAGAAAAGGTTTGTTGTTGAAGACTAAAGTACATGATTACTGTTGGTCTGGATGCAGACATTGACAGGTCACATTCAAAAACCCCCTCTGATCTAAACCAAAAAAAAAAGACCTTTAACCGGAAACCATTGTACTAGCCAGCTCTCAGCATTCAGCTTCTGTTTCGACTCCTGTGGAGGATAAGATGTGAACTACTGTGTGCAGGTTTCCGCCGGTGGAAACTTTTAAGTCCTGTAGCTTGAACACAGGAAGACAAAAGTCAAGAGCAAAGACGAGTCACTTTTACTAAGGCGGCTGTGTGAAATGAAGTTTGCGCCTGAACCGCAGCCAACATGCTGTGTGCACAACATCAAATAAAGGGTAAACAACAGCAGATAGAGCTGAAAAATTAAGTGACGAATTGATAATGATGGTGGTGGTTATGACATCTGATAATGCAGCGGTTGGAGGTAAGAGAGTGAGAACCAGCTCATATTAACTTGTATCATCCATAATTGTTTGAAAGCGTTAGAAAGTACTAGACTTGTTTTATGTGCAAACCAGTATGGTCTTTAAAAAAATCACCAAATTAGGTTGCACAGACACAGATTCTGCGCAATTTTAATTTGTATTTTTTCCCCCCGTTAATATATATTTCTTATCTTCTTTATGTTTCTTTTCCCATTTTACCTGACAACAGGCACACATCTGAGGAACCACGTCACATCCTGCAAACTCAAGATCCGATTTTTTTTTTGCGGACAGCAACTCAATGAAAATTGCGATGGCACTCCCTCAGATTTATGAAAACAGTTTAAAGATATTAGAGAAATAAATGAAGATGACTTTTGACTTTTGTGATTCGTCTTCTCAAGAGTCACGTTGCTGTATTGGGCCAAACTGGTCAAGGGAGTTGGCGCCAATCACCATCCCTCAAAGTGGGTCGTTCAAGGTGATTGGCCGATCAAGCGCAGTCTTCTCTGTGAAGACAGGGGAACGTGTGGAGAGATTCATTCCATTCAGCTCTGCAGCTGAAGAACAATGACGCCTCCAAACTTTGCTTTGCATTTCACATGTCTGTTTGTGGCGAGTTGGGGTAAGCTTTGCTCTGTGTCTGCTTGATGCCTGTAAAGCCAGGGCATTACAAGATACTGGCAAATCTAAGGATTTGTGCATTTGCTTTGTCTCTTCTCTCTTTAGCTCATTGGACACCTTTGGGACAATCGTTTCTGCATTTCGAGTCGGCCGATATTGGGGAAAGCGTGACTTTGTCATGCCTCTGCAAAGATGGTGCAGCAACAATGTTTTTCTGGTACAAGCAAACTCTGGGACAGAAGCCAAATCTGGTGTCTACCTTCTATAGGTATAATAATAATAATAATAAAGGCACCTTTAATGGTGAATTTAATGATACACGTTTCTCAATGGATGCCGGAAACGGGAGAAATGACTTGAAGATCTCACATTTGCGAATTTCAGACTCAGCTACTTACCATTGTGCAGGTAGCGATTTAAATGACTTTGTATTTTGCACCGCCGTCACCGTCAGTGTAAAAGGTTCAGGGCTGAACATCCAGGCTCTTGTCGATCAGTCAGGATCTGAGACCGTCCAGCCAGGAGTCTCTGCAACTCTCGGCTGCACAGTCCACACCGGGACCTGTGACGGAAAACACAGCGTTTACTGGTTCAAGAACTCTGAAGAGCCTCACCCAGGACTCATTTACACGCATGGAGACAGGGATGATCAGTGCGAGAGGAAACCCAACACACAAACACACAGCTGCGCCTACAACTTGTCCATGAAAAGCCTGAACCTCTCTCATGCTGGGACCTTCTGTGCTGTTGCCTCATGTGGACACGTGCTGTTTGGAAACCAAGATGGACTTTGAGGGTGAGTAACTATAAAGCAGAGGTTGTCCCATTTGACAAATAATATTAATCACTCCTTCAGATTTTTAACTCAATACTTGTAGGAGATATGGGGCAAAATCTACCTTTTCATAGATAACTGGCGCACCTTTTGGAGAATTCCTGGTCTGATGCGGAGAGACGGCATTCATCCAACTTTGGATGGTGCAGCTCTCATTTGTAGAAACCTGACTCGGTTACCTAGACGGTCAAACCCATGACTTTTGAGAGTTGGGACCAGGAAGCAGAGTTGCAGTCTTACACGCTTCTCTGCGCTTCTATTACAGCAGTCACCCCCACAAAACCCCATAGAAACTGTTTCTGCCCCACGACCACTTCAACTATCTAATCCAAAGGGAAATAAAACAGGTGTAATTCACACAAATCTCATAAAGATCAACACAAAGCCTATAAATGAACCTAAGAATAGAACAATTAAAGTTGGATTATTTAATATTAGGTCACTCCCATCTAAATCTTTGTTAGTGAATGATTTGATAACTGATAAGCACGTTGATTTATTCTGTATGACTGAAACCTGGCTACAGCCAGAAGAATATGTTAGTTTAAATGAATCAACACCTCCCTCTTATAATAATACTCATATTCCTCGGACCACAGGCCGAGGAGGAGGAGTAGCAGCAATCTACCAAGCAGACTTATTGCTTAACGCTCGACTTAACCATAGTTTTAACTCATTTGAAAGCCTAACTCTTACCCTCCTTCACCCTAGCTGGAATTGTCAAAAACCAGTTATTGTAGTCGTTGTTTATCGACCACTCTGAATTTTTATCTGAATTTTCAGACTTTTTATCTGAGTTGGTGCTTAGCACAGATAAAGTTATTATAGTGGGTGACTTCAACATTCATGTGGATGTTGCCAACGACAGTCTTAGTTCTGCCTTTAATTCGCTCATAGACTCAATTGGTTTTACTCAACATATAAACAAACCCACTCACTGTTTTAATCACACCCTCGACCTCGTTCTGACCTATGGCATAGACATTGACAATCTAATAGTATTTCCTCAAAACCCTCTGTCCGATCACTACTTAGTTACATTTGAATTCTCCATTATTAACTTTACTGAATTTGGAGAAAAGTTCTATTACAGCAGGTGTCTATCAGAAAACTCTGTTAGTAAATTCAAAGAAACAGTTCCTTCGTTATTTACTCTACTGCCATGTGTCGATACAGTGCAGGATCGTTATCCTAACTTTACTCCCATACAAATTGATGATGTTGTTGATAGTGCAGCAGCCTCACTACGTTCCACACTTGACACTGTCGCCCCTCTGAAAAAGAAGACAGTCAAACAGAGGAGGATAACTCCATGGTTTAATGCACAGACACGCGCTTTAAAACAGACGTCACGTAGGTTAGAAAGGAAGTGGCGTTCCAATAGTCTAGATGATTCTCACCTAGACTGGAAAAATAGTTTAATTACATATAAGAAAGCCCTCCAAAATGCCAGAACCAATTATTTTTCTTCACTAATAGAGGAAAATAAAAACAACCCTAGGTTCCTCTTCAGCACTGTAGCCAGGCTGACAGAGAGTAAAAGCTCTACTGAACAGTCTATTCCTCCAACTCTAAGTAGCAATGATTTCATGAGTTTCTTTACTAATAAGATTATTACCATCAGAGAAAAAATTTACCAGCTTCTTCCCACTAATGGCACAGACACACTGTCCAGTACTGTAGGTTCTGAACCAATAGTATCGCCTAATTTATATTTAGAATGCTTCTCCCCTATAGATCTGGCTGAGCTGACTTCACTTGTCACTTCATCCAAGTCATCAACCTGTCTTTTAGATCCTATTCCATCAAGGCTATTTAAGGATGTATTACCTTTAATTAATAATTCCATATTAGATCAGATCAATTTATCTATATTGACAGGCTATGTACCAAAGGCCTTTAAGGTGGCAGTAGTTAAACCTCTGCTCAAAAAACCGACTCTGGACCCAGATATCTTAGCTAACTATAGACCCATATCAAACCTCCCCTTTATCTCTAAAATCCTTGAAAAAACTGTTGCTAACCAGTTATGTGACTATTTACACAGGAGTAGTCTGCTTGAAGACTTTCAGTCAGGTTTTAGAAAACATCATAGTACAGAAACAGCACTACTGAAGGTTACCAACGACCTTCTCATGGCCTCAGACAGTGGATATGTTTCTATTCTCGTCATTTTAGATCTTAGTGCTGCATTTGATACCATCGATCACAAAATTCTGTTAACGTTAACGTTAACGTTAATAACAAATCTTCCATTCATACAAAACAATCTTCCATTCATACAAAAGTGAGACATGGAGTACCACAAGGTTCTGTACTGGGACCGATACTTTTCACTCTATATATGCTTCCTTTAGGCAATATTATAAGAAAACGCCACATCAATTTCCATTGCTACGCTGATGATACCCAGCTGTATTTATCTATAAAGCCAGATGAAACTAATCAGGTAGACAAACTTCTGGATTGTCTTAAAGACATAAAGGCCTGGATGACTTATAATTTTTTACTTCTAAATTCAGAAAAAACTGAGGTCATTATGCTCGGCCCTAAACACCTCAGAGAAACATTATCTGATCAAATAGTTACTTTGGATGGCATTACCTTGGCCTCCAGCTCTACTGTGAGAAACCTTGGAGTTACCTTTGACCAGGACATGTCCTTTGACTCACACATAAAACAAGTCTCTAGGACAGCCTTCTTTCACCTGCGCAATATCAAGAACATTAGAAACATCCTCTCTCAAAAGGATGCTGAAAAACTAGTCCATGCATTTGTTACTTCTAGACTGGACAACTGTAATTCATTACTGCTAGGATGCCCCAATAAGTCTGTGAAAAGCCTCCAGCTAATCCAAAATGCCGCAGCTCGAGTTCTGACAGGAACTAGAAAAAGAGATCATATTTCTCCAGTGTTAGAATCTCTGCATTGGCTTCCTGTAAAATTCAGAATAGAATTCAAAATACTGCTCCTAACCTACATGCCCTTAATAATCAAGCTCCATCATATCTTACAGAGCTCCTAGTTTCATATTATCCCAATAGATCACTTCGCTCTGTAAATGCAGGATTACTTGTGGTTCCCAGAGTCTGTAAAAGTAGAATGGGAGGCAGAGCCTTCAGCCACCAGGCTCCTCTCCTCTGGAACCAGCTCCCAGTTTGTGTCAGGGATGCAGATACCCTGTCTACATTTAAAGTTAAACTTAAAACCTTCCTTTTTGATAAAGCTTATAGTTAGAACTGCTCAGGTGTTTAATAAACCATTTCTTTATTATGCTGTTATAGGCCTAGACTGCTGGGGGAACTTATATCATGAGCATCTTTCTCCCTCTCCCGTTCTCTCCTTCTCCCTCTTTCTCTCCCTTTATATCTCTCTCCTTCTCCCACCTTTTTCAATCTCTCTCTCTCTCTCTCTCTGCCCCCCATGTATCTATTACATTACATGTCACTAACTCTGTTTTCTCTCTCCCCTAGTAGATCTGACCCCAGAGCTGCAGGATCCAAACCCGTCATTATTATTATTACTATCATTATTATTAATAACATCATTGTATTTATAAGTATCAGTTTTCACTAATTATAAGTATCAGTCTGGTAGAAATTAAAGCAACTGTTATACTACCCCCCCATCCCCCGATATGTTTACAGTACATGTCACTAACCCTGTTTGTGTTTTCTATCTCTCCTAGTGTATCTCTGACCCCAGAGCTGCAGGACCCAAACCCGTCATTATTATTGCTATTATTAATATTAATATTAATATCATCACTAATAATAACAACAACATAATTGTATTTTTTAATTATAAGTATCAGTCTGGTAGAGATTACAGCGGCGGTTGTACAACTGTCCTCTCTCTCTCTTCTCTCCTACTGTCTCGCCTCCCACCCTCTTTCTGCCCACCTCTCCTCTCTTCCTCCTCTCTCTCCTCACCCCAACCGGTCGAGACAGATGACCGCCCACAACTGAGTCTGGTTCTGTCAGAGATTTCTTCCTGTTAAAAGGGAGTTTTTTTTCTCCACCGTCGCCAAGTGCTTTGCTCATTGTGGGATTTGTTGGGTTTTCCCGGTAATATTGTAATATTGACCTCACTATGTAAAGTGCCTTGAGACAATGTATGTTGTGATATGGTGCTATACAAATAAAATTGAATTGAATTGAATTTTTATTTAGGTATATTTGCTCTGTTTTTTCTTAAGCAAATATTTGTTTCAACAATTTTAGCTATCGCTGATATGAGGCTTTCGGAGTCTAATTTGACCAGATCAGATCCATATATTTACCTCGGTAGGTGTATATCGCTTGTGTTTCATCTCCTTGTGGACAGTCCTAGCAAAAATTACGATGACCACAAACATTTCAATGTTCATATCGGTATTGTTTTGAGATGGATTTGAAAATTTCTAAATCCGTCCTGTAAAAAAATGACACTGTTTGTTCTGTTTCTCTACAGCTGACAGGGCCTCTCTTATCCTGGTGCATTTCTTGAAAGGAGCTCTGGCGTTCACCACTGTTTTGATCATTTTATTGGCTTTCTTGCTGTACAAGACGCACAAGGGGAACTGCCACTGTACAGGTGAGTGTCTCTTAATGACAGGAAAGGATTGAGTGCGAATCCCATTTGAATAAAAAAGGACTTTTCATCTTGTTTGTCATAACCAGACTCCGATGTCCAACTTTCAGTGACCTCTGCTCCAAACGCAGAGGTAAGTATGCTTTCTTGTGTGTGTGTGTTGATTTTGACAAGAGATGTGTGAATATACTAAGGATTATGACACACGTTGTGTTGTATTAATTACTGCAAATCTGTGCTGTGTTGTATAAAAAAACATTAACCACTTTATCTTTAATTAGCAGTCACACCCAGAGGCGGAGGACCTTCATTATGCCACTTTAAGAGATCACAAGGTCAGCAGATCGAGGTGACAGAGGGATGACCCCACGGGTGAATGTAAACTAAGCTCCTCCATGAAAAAAAGAGTCTTCTCTTACAAGGTTTCTTTATGTGGGCTAGGTTACGAAACGTACACTGAGTAAAACCAATTGATTTGTCGCCAGATAGTAAAGAACTACACACACAAACACACACACACACACACACACACACTCTGCTCTAAGAGTTTCCACACTTCTAATTGCATTATTGGAATCACACGTAGGCTACTGTAAGGCATTTGACGTAAGTTGTTCATATCAACACCATGAGATACAAGAGGCTTAAGAGTAAAAGAGAGTAGATCTCATACCCTCTCGTGTTTTTGTGTTTGTCTCTGAGGTTTCGGGCAGGATGTCTCCACACGAGCAGCCACATCAGGTTGCTTTGCTCATTGTGCAACAGTATATAATCCATTTTGATTGTGTTTCACAACACAGAGCACAGACTATATCCAAGCACTGTGGTAAGACAAAAACCTGACCTCATGTCTATGGGTTGACTAGATAACAGAATCAAAGTGTGAAAGTCATTTTTTTTAACAGGGGTGCTTCCTTTTTTGTAAGAATAACTTTGGTCTCTTCACAAAGGGAGAGAGACGTCAAAAGGTTTCCGTTGTGTAAACCCCATGCGGTCTTTGCCTCAGTACAAGGTGGAGACATTACATTTGAGATTGTGTTTGTACCTATGTATGAGGCCAAAACAACCTGGATGCAGGTGCTGCCACCTTGCGCTTTAACCGTCATTTAGAGCCAGAGTCTGTGATTGTGGTGTGGAGCCACGGTATTATGTACCTCAACCTTTGGTGTCGGGGTGTCAATGCGCGCACTCGACCACTTGCGAGTCGGTGGAATGATATTCCAGCATGGAATATCATTCCATGCTGGCTGATGACACACAGCTGTACATAAAAACTGACCCTATCTCATCTGCAGCCTCACTGTCATGGTCATCATCATCACTGAGCTTCTGCCGTGAGGACATAAAGGAGTGGATGACAGAAAACTTCCTACAGCTTAATAGTTCCAAAACAGAAGCTAATTTAGTTGGCACACCACACCAGGTCCAGTCATCCCCCATAACCCAAATCACCGTCTCTGGTCAAAGTATACCCGTGACATCAACAGTCACCAACCTGGGTGTAAGATTTGACCCCCATCTTAAATTTGACACCCACATTAAACATCTGTGCAAGACCTCCTTCTATCACCTCAGGAACATTGCCAAACTCCGTCCCACACTGTCTGCCAGATGCCGAAAACCTTGTCCACGCCTTTGTCTCCTCAAGGCTGGACTACTGCAACGCTCTCCTCATCGGGACTCCTGGCAAGAGCATTCAAAAGCTTCAATACGTCCAAAACATCGCCCTAGGATCCTGATGAGGATACGAAAATATGACCACATCCCACCCGTCCTTCACTCACTCCACTGGCTTCCAGTCTCTTTCAGGATTGATTACAAAATCTCCCTACTCACCTATCAGTGCATCCATGGGAATGCCCCTCCCTACCTGAAAGATCTAGTCTCACCACAAACCTCCTCACCCAACCTCCGCTCCGGAAACAAAACCTTCACCCTTCACCCCTCCAGGACCAGGCTGCGCACCATGGGGGATCGAGTCTTCTGCTCAGCCGCTCCTTGCCTGTGGAATTCCCTTCCAGACCACCTGAGGGCTCCACAAAGCACTCTCTCTTTTAAGAAGGGCCTGAAAACCTTTCTTTTTGAACAAGCATTCCCCTTTTTGTACTTTTTCTTCCACCGATATTTTTTCTTTTTAAACCTTCTTTTATCTTGTTTCTACTCTGTAGCACTTTGAGATTACTTTTAGCAATGAAAAGTGCTCTATAAATGAAATTTATTATTATGATTATTATTATAAATTATTCTTTTTTTGGTGAAACCCACGAATCTGTCATTTTTTGCAGATTTTGTGCTAAATCAGCAACGGCGTGTGTTGTAGAGTGTGTGACTCCAAATACTCAGGTGACCTGCAGTACAAAAGATCTAAGTTTTCAAGCGAAACCAATAAGTGAACCACAGGCCTGCATCAGCAAAAGAGCGCCGGGCCAAGTGTTGTGCTCGCTGCCACCAGATTGAGCCAGGAAACCACTGGAACAGAGAGGAACAGATGTATGTTTGTTTGCGGGTAATTCTATATTCAGGCTGTGCTGTTGCACATGTTTCTTTCAACCTTAACGAGTTCAACGTCTTTGTCAGTCTTATTTTTTTTCTGCCTTTCTTCTGCGAGTTAAAGGGGCAAAGTTGATGGAGGAGGAGTCAGAGAGGACACTGATGACCATCAAGCAAGTGAGATGCACATGTTTCCAGAGGAAGAGAGCGCACAGTGTTGTCTGAACTCTTGTCCTTGACTTCTTTCAAGCCTAAGTGCAGCAGTCATAAATGCACTTCAGTATATATTCAGAATATGATATGTAAGCGAACACATCACCACTTATTCAGCCTGGTTGTTCGGCACTGATTCAGAACATCCACAGTTAAGCCATATCATGTTTGCTGCTGGTCCAATCGACCACAATCGGGTTCAGCACATACTGTTTTATAGTTGAGCGGCAGGTTCATCATGACAGAATGATCAGCTTCAGCTCAGTCCGTTCATACATGTGCTGACCGCCTCCGCCTCTGCGTTCTTGTGAAAAGAGGCCTGTTGCGTTTGGTGACACATGCACGGCAACAAAACACACGCGCACAGCGGGCAAATGTGTCATCTATCTCCTGTGTGATACTTGCATGTGAACCTGCTAAACCCTGCAAACTTTTTTATCATCATAATTATCTTTATTTCCCAGGTAAGATAGATGGTAAGGTATACGCTACCAGTGTGCAGTCCTTTGTGCTCATGCCATAGGTTTTTCTGACTTTCATCATTAACATTAGCACCACCGCACAAGATCATTTTCTTTGTCAATATTTAGATGAATTGTAAAACCGTATGGAAACTGAAGGAATTACAATTCTAACATACATGTTTTTAAACATGTTTCCCAGTACAATGGATGAATGAGCTAACTGTAGCACAATCACATATTGTTTTAAGGTTAAAATATAAGAAGGTATATGTTTTTTTTATCTTGTTAGAGGATAATAAGATTTTTGGAAGACTTTGTCAGACTATGAGATGGAATCACACGAGCTAACAATCAACCTGGTGTTAAAATTATAAACTTCCTTTGGTCACAACAGTCAGTATCATGCTGTGGTACCACTTGTGGATTAAGTACACTCACTGTCTATATATTGGAGGAAAGTATGAGAACCTCATTATTGCGTGTGTCAAACAAGGTAGTACCTTTCTCCCATTCTTTTTGCAGCTATTATTTCTGTACCTGTATTTCCCTGCAGGCATTTGCAGTGTATTGTCAGCCCGCCTCTTTGCGCTGAGACCAGTCTGGAAGGGAGCACAGATCAGTCAGTAACATTACATTTTTTGTACTTTCAAAAGATCTAATACAAAAACAAATCTTTCTAGTAGATGAGTCTGATGAGCAAACACATCTGACCAGTGTGATCCTGGGCAGTGTGATTACCTTCCTCATTATAATCATCATTGCTCTGGTTCTGAAAATCTGGAAACGTCAGACAGGTATTTATATGTTTTTCATTTCAGTTGAAAGTGCACAACTTTGCCAATGCAAAACTTCCTGATGCCATACAGTAGTGTTCGACCGATATATCGGCCGGCCGATAATATTGGCCGATGTTTGCGTTTTTTATGGCCGATGCGCGGCTGTTAAGTTCGCCGATAGTTTTTTTTTAGGGGAGGGCAGATCCGGTCGCCTATCGGGCCCGGCCCCGCTCTCTCCGGAACCATTTACCCAGCTCTGTCGTGGCTCTTCTCCCCCGTACCCTCCTTCTCTTCCCCGCCTTTCCCCTCTCTGCTTCGGCAGGCTGGGACTGGCGGCGCCCCCCGTCGGGCGCGGCTGCCGGTGGACTTTTTTGAGTCTCCGCGCTGACCGCGCCGCAGGCTTTGCGCAGGGGATCCCGTTGGCGGCCGGTGGGAACTCCCGAGATGCTCCAGAGCGACGTGAGCCTCGTCTCCCTCGACCCAGGGAGGCGAGCCACGGCCTTGGCCATAACCCCACTTTGACTGAGACCTCAGATCAGACGAGACAACCCGCCGAATTTAATTCTATTTAACTATCAAATTGAGGGAGCAAAAGTAGTATCGGCTCCAAATATCGGCTCAAGAAAATCGGCAGTCCCTATCGTCATCGGATAAGGCTGATGAAAAGAAATTGGTATCGGCATCGGCCCTAAAAATTCTATACAATGAACTGAGCAGATGAACCTTTTCTGTCATTTAGCACATGAAGAGGGACAGGATCCGCAGCACAGTGAGGTATTCAAAATATAACCGTAGAACACGATTGATCAAAGTCAGATGCCAGATGAAGTCTGGAACAGCAGCTCAGAGTGGAACTGAGGCCCTGTCATCAACTTGCGTTTGTGGATGGGAGGGAGTTCTGAACACTCCGACTAGATTTTGAACAAAAATGTGTTCATGCAAAATCATTAAATTCTCACCCCATCTGGTCGCGGCAGATGGCCGCCCACAACGAAGTCCGGTTCTGCTAGAGATTTCTTCCTGTTAAAAGGGAGTTTTTTTTCTCCTCCACAGTCGCCAAGTGTTGCTCATTGTTGGAAATGTTGGGTTTTCTCTGCAATATTATGAGGTCTCCACCTCCCTATGTGAAGTGCCTTGAGACGATGCATGTTGTGACTTGGCGCTATGGCTTAACAAATACAACTGAATTGGAGTTCACTCTTTCTCATCAGTAAAATTTGTACTTATGTTTCTTTCCAAATGTGTGATCTTCAAATTGCTTTTAACTGATATTGTTTGCATTCAATTCTTCATTTTTGTCTCGTAAAGCACGTTGTAACCGTGTTTCATTGTTATTATTGTCTCAACTACTGCAATAGTTTTCTAATATCGAGAAGTGGAGAGCAAAATGATTTTGACTAAAGTGGAAACCAGAAGAAAAGAAATAACCACAACAAATATGTGTTGTCCCTTAAAACTTCTCTTTTTGTAGTTGTATTCCAATTTAATTAACAATATGATTAACAATAACAACCCATAAAAATGGGTTTGAAGAAGATTTATCATTACCCCTTCACTTCAGGCCTCGTGTTTTTTTGGCTTCTCGGCTGCAGGTTCCCTTCATTAGCTCTGCTGGAGGAGTCTACCTGTCTTCTGTTGAGGCCCCTCTCTGGACCAATGGCTGAGGCCCAGTGTTTCTGGAATAGAACACTCATGGTTTGACTGTGCGTGGAAATGGGCAGCACACGATTTGCCTCATTGCTGGTCTTCACATCACCTTTGCACTGGCAGCACAGCAGCGTGCTGTTAGTGAGGAGGCAGAACATCCGCAGCCTACAACTAAGTTGTCAACCACCAGATACTCAACACTTCCAACTCCATACTTCAGAACTTAAATTCATTTCTTCTATGCATTTCCATTTAATAATATGTTAATGAGTACAACTATTTTGACCCCCCTCCTTATTTTGCTGAATAGCTTCTTCTTTTTTAATCATCTGTTGTCACCAGTAAGGACATTTTTCAAAACCAAATGCATATATCAAGAGCAAATAATTAAATTAACTATTAACAGCATAATCAAACTGAATGATAATGTTCTGTCAAATGTTACATGATTGATTATTCTTTTTAGGTCACAAAGTTCACAGCTTCCTTGTTGGATACGACAATTTACACCGATTCAAATGTGTGTTTTACATTTACAGTAACTTGATATTGAATTGTCAAAAGTTGAAGGTTGAAAATAACCAGTGTTGTGCTAGAAAGGTTAAAAAACACAGACTTCTCATTGGGAAGTCCGTTATGTGGCCAGTTGGTTCAAAGAGACGACCATGCATAAGCGCTCAGACATGTCAAGTGTCACTGCAGGGCAGATGATGAGCTTCACCTTGATCTAAGCTTTACTTCTCTGCAGTGAGCATTGGCACTGAATTATTCAATATCTATTATCTACACAATGATAATTATTGTTATATCAATTTCAGGTGTTCTGTTGTGGTGGTATCAGGTGGGTTTATCAAATCTCTTGCTGTCGCTGCTGGGTTTTTTCAGGCTGGGTCTGTGTCTCTGAGTCTCAGACTTTGGAGGTCTCTTCTGATCCGTTTCATTTTCACTCATAATTTTTTGTTGTATTGATGAAAATAAATTTAACATTGCACTGCGGTGATAAACAGTGCTGTCAGTGAGAGCTTCAACCACAGGAAAGAAAGGTCTTCAGCTTTCTGCATCAAAGCCACAGTAGAATTCAACACTGTCAGAAATGTCTTTTTTTACTTAAGCGCTAATCTCCCACATCAACCACAAGTGCGAATTGTGATGGGAACTGAAAACACTCACGGAAACTTTGCTCATTTGTTGTTGAATTGTGGATTGGCACCATTTAAATAGTGTATTACACACAAGCATGTGAACAATTTCAAAAATTTGAAGACTTGATAGACCTCATGTACATAGAGTTGAAGCACTGTGCAGTGATGATCACCAATAAGCAGATGAATATTTGATTTAGATCCATTGCGATCACCTTTCATAATTGGTGAACTTTAAATTAACTTAATTAAATATCTGCAGATCTAACATATATTTTTGCTGTGTGAAAATGATCTTCATCAATCATCTCTAACGAAGATAAGTCAAGTGATTGCATTCTGCATGAGTTTGGTTCTGAGAAGCGAACACACATTAACTACTTATTACATTAACACATTTCACTGGACCACACCACAAACTGTCAGCAGTAAGTTCAGTGCCATGAACTGAGCATGCCCCCCAGTTGACCATCAGGTTTCTGTATGTGAACATGAAAACAAAATCGTTTTAACGAAGACAAAACGTGACACCGATCTGTATCAATCCACAGCGAGACAACACTTAAATCTGAATCACAGCATCAATATTTAAGGCTATACAACGTATACCTTCAGACAAAATGTGTTGCTTGTTGTAGAATCATTTGGAACAATGACAACAAAGCTAAGCCGTAAATGGAAAACTTGGTATTGAACAGTTTAGATTTGGGAAACTGTACAAAAGGCTATGCATTTAGGAAACATCTACACAGTGGTAGTTAATTAGTTAACAGGGAGGCCATGTTATTGTTTTAAATATTTTATTCATGCAGACCAGGATCCAAAATTGCAATACAAAGCAGTGCTGTCAATTTCTCACCTCAATCAAGACTATTTGTGTGAAATCATATATGTATAATTTTTTCTTTTTTATTTCCATTGTATTGTTGAATTCTTTCCTGTTTAACAAGGGTTTAATGAATACAATAGTCAAAACACAAGTTGACTCAGTCTCTAGTCCTGTTCAACAGAAACCTAGACCTAGATATCCTAAATGCTTTTCTCAATGTCAACAGTGTTGAAGACACTTGCTGCAAGGCTAACTGTGGTCTCCAAATCTGCTATTCAATTTGCCTGGCAGTTCTGGACAAAGGACTAAACTCAGCTACATTCTCCATGTAGAATTAGATCCCAGCAAATACTGAAAATAAAGAGCAGGAGATTTACAGCTGCATGAGTACTTCAAATAACTAGGTGACAATCCAGGTCCTGTAATTAATGAATGTAATTCCTACTATTACAACAATCTGTAGCATAAAACTAGTCATATTTACATGTAAAACAGTTAAAGGCCAAGTAGGCCATAAAACCCTGGACTTACCTTCCGACTCTGACGGTCTCCAGTAGCCTTTGATGTCATCTGCCCCCAGACTCAAGGTTTACTAGCCTCACCTATGGCAGGAGTGTTATATTACACTATTATGCACTTAAGCTACCACGTTAACAAGTTTCAGTTTTGGGCACTGAGTGAGACATTGTACAAGCGCACGCTGATGAATGATCAAGACGACCAGATAAGAGATATATCTTCAACCTGCGTGACGATTTTAACAAGTGTGTCAAACGTGATTTCATCGTGAACAAACGAATGATCATTTAGTTAAAATTTTCGAAAGACTCCAGCTGAGTAGTTGAATCCGTTTAAAGCGGTTACAGTGAGGCGTTTTAGCGCAGAGCATGATTTTGAGGACATCTGGGAACAGCATTACTGCACAAAACCGTTTTATTTAAAAAAGGGTCGACAATGGACAGGTACATGAGAACGCTTTTTTGGTAACTGCACTGTTAACAGTTACTTTCTACATGTGTCACACTCCTACAGCTTAGCAGTTTAAATTTTCACAGAAACGCCACAAGGAGGTTTAGTTTTCGATGGAAAGGTTTAACAAGATGAGCCAACGTGCAGACTAAATTTAATACCAAATATGATTCAGTTCAATTACGACTACAGTCACAAGTATCGCCTAGAAACTGCTGCTGAAATGGTTCAGCTGTCTAAAGTTACAAACCACATCAGAAGACTAATTACTCAAAACGTAAGAATACAATAAAAAAAACGCCTAACTCAAGACGTCAAGCATTAAAAATACTACAGCACAATGAAACTAAAACAATCAGGGGGGGGAAAAAACGAGTGTAAAAAATTAATTAATTAAAACAAAAACAGACGTGGACGTCGGCATTTCGGTTCCTCCTGTGAGCATCTTAGGGGAACGTAACGCGCTCAGCCACAGACATGGAGTGGACAGTGTCACGTGCATCAGGAGGCGGGCGAGCGGCGACGCAGTCGAACGACGATTCCTGAAAAAAGAGCAAATGACACAAATGAACTGTCTGCAACTGCTGATGCAAAGCATGTTGGTCCATCGTAAGGACCTACATGTTGACTCTTCTCGAGTTTTTGCGTCTCGAGTCCCGTTTTTTAAGTCACACAGACTTAGACCCAGACCTGTCCTAGACTGGACAGTCTGCCTTTGTCGGATTATGCCCGACATTTAAATAGGTATTGGTTAAAATCCAGAGTGAGGGCACAGACGTGCATTGCAGACGTGCATTACCAACGAATTTACAACTTCGTACGCTTGCCTTTTCAAACCTTTTTCCCCACCAACAAGATCTGGAGCGAGCGGGACGGGTCACAGGCTGCCCCTGCCTGTACAGGGACGAAGGGCAATTGCGAAAAAGAAATGAGTACCAATCTACCTCAAACCTAGTCTCACCTTCACATGCCGAGGCTTTGCTTAATAAGCGTAGCGAGCAGGCGGTGGCGGGGGCAGCCGCTCTGCGTAGGGGTCCCTGGCACGTGGAACTCCGTATGCTGGGACCCGGGGTACCGGAGAGAGTCGGGAGCGCTCGTAGGAGTAGCCGTTACTGGCGGGGGGCATTGGCGTGTTAGGCGCTCTTCTGAGGGGGCTGCGATCTCGGGCGTAGTACGAGGCCGGAGGAGGAGGGAGGGGTCGACGCTCATACGGGTCAAGCGAGGGGGTCATAAGGCGGTCTCGGACGACGGCTGCGGGGGGAGGGGGAGGAGGAGGGGCGCCGCCATGTTGATCCTCGTAGGAGGCGATGCCATACGGACGGGCTCTGTATTTCTCGTAGTAATCTACCACACCGAATCTTTCCCTCTCACCCTCATAGGGACGCTCGGGATAAACGGCTCGCCTAGGCGGAGGGGGCGGCAGAGGAGGGGCTGGGTAACCTGGGGGCATATGGCCAAGGCGGCCTCTTAGGTAGCCGGGTGGGGGAGGCTCAGGCCTCTCTCCTGGATAGCGCGGGGGCCAGTAGCCACCTCTGTCTGGGGGGGGAGGCGGGTAGTCTTCTCGCTCGTCTTGTCTGGGACGGCTCTTGGAAATCTGGACATGGATGCGTTTCCCTAAAAGCGCAAAAAAAAAAAATGGATGAAGAAAATACAAATTGAACCTGGTTTAAAATAAGTGCAACCATCTTGATTTAAGTTGGCCTCTTTCTTACCTTGGAATTCAGTGTTGTCAAGTCCCTTGATGGCATCCATGGCCTCGTCGGAGTTGGACATGTGTACAAAAGCAAAATTCTTGACGACGGCACACTCCGAGACTGTGCCGTACTCCTCAAAGAGAGTGCGGAGCTCGTCGTCGGCTCCCTTCTCCACGTTTGCGACGTGCAGCTTGACCGAGCCGTAGTTCTTGCCGTGGCTGGCCTCCACGTTGATCGGCGTGCCATGGAGCTTGTACAGGTGCAGTGTTTTGATGGCCTTGGTGGCCTCCTTGCGGTCCTCCATGTGTACGAAAGCGTAGTTCTTGATGATGGCGCACTCTGTGACCGTTCCGTACTGAGTGAAGAGTGCCTTGATCTCGTCCTGGTCTGCCTCTCGGGGCAGGTTCCCCACAAATATTTTCACCATTGCTAAAGACCTGTTCCAAGAGAATTTAGAGAAAACGGGATATTTAGGGAAACTATTAAAAACGAACGACGTGTACCTATGAATATACAGTTTTGCAGTGCCCTTTGATCTGCTAATCCACGGCGCAAATTGAGCAGGCCCATCCACCGCAAAATGGCTGACGACGGAGTAATTAATATTGCAATTATTTTTACACGATCTATGAACGTTATTTTAATAGTTTAACATTTCTTTCGTATCTGTTGCAGTTAAAACGACACGATGCTGTTAATTAGCCACGCCTGCACAAAACGTTGGTCTGGCATATTTGCTTCTGCTAACCGTTAGCTCGTCAAGCCACGCCGTTACACAAAGCGCCGCTGTCCATGTGCACAGCAGCGAGCCCACGAACACGCACGGGTTGGCACATCTGTTTTAATCATATTTATTCGTACAAGTATCAAGACGGCGACGTTTTAAAATTTTTTTACCTTCAGACCGCGACGCCTCGACAGAGAATTAAAGTCCGTGTCAAGATATTTCCTCCGACCAACTTCCGCTCTTTCTCCCCTTTTTTCTTTTTTTCCTTAACCGACAAGCTTCCGGTTTTCGTTCTATTTCGCCTGCGCCTGCTCAAGTCCCAACCACACCGCCCCTCTCGTCCAATAAAATAACTACTTAATGCATTTCTGCCAAATGCAGACGGTATTAATATGGCGTATATACACTTACACTTATATATTATTTTTTTTACACGATATATATATAAGTAATGAGTCCATCATGATTTGTCGGCTTAGTCCCTGTCCCCTTTCAGTTCACCCCTTTCCAAGTTTGCAAATATATCACCCTTTGAGAATTACTAACGTCACGTTTCACCATTTGGCTCATGTCGTATTCCCGGCACCAGAGAGCAGGATCATAAAATAATAAAAGTTAGCCTACTCTATAAATGAATGTACAACAGTTCCGTTTAAGGGCTTAATTTCTTGCTACGGTTGTAAATACTTAATATGCAGTGACTTTCTTCTGTCATGTCTCACGTTGCATCATCGGGGAATTTCCGGAACCGTAATGCTACGTTCACTTGCTACTTTTTGAAAATTGTATATTCGAGAATAACGGTTCATTCACGAAGATTTCAACGGAAAAGTATATAAATAATTAGTCGCATATTCAAAAATGACTCGTCTTTTTTTCTTATAATGGGAGTAGTGACACATATCAGATTTATTTGGAGTAATATTAAATTAACAGTTTTTGTTTTATTGTATCTTATCAAGCAATTCGTTTGTTAAACGTCAATTCCCCTGCTCCGGGAAAACGCAGGGTCTCCAGCTTGCTTCTACCTCCCGACTAACAGTCTAAAACACAAATACATTACGTTTACCATGGTATAATTGAGAAAACAGGAAACAATAAGATGAAGATCTAGACTTTTCCTTTCGATTCACCCTTACTTTACCTCATCCGAAGGCATTTTACAACAGTCCGAATCCGCACGTGAACGCAGCATTGTTGTGTCTTGTGAGAGAAGGGCAGGACGAGTCTTCCTGTTTTCACTTACAAGAAGCAGCACCATTCGTAAGTTATCCCTGAGCGCCAGGAGTGGGCTGAATTTTGTTCTGTGGAAGGAGGGAAAAGCATCTGTCTATATTCAGCATAAGCATCAACATACAAGGTAAGGCACAAACATTGACACAACAGAGATTTATACATTTATTATAATTCTTTACATTAGTTTGAGTGAGGAACCACCCAATTTCACTTCTTTTTTTGTGTCTTTCATCACTGGTCAATCCTTTTGCTGATTTCATCAGGGGCCTTTACCACAATGAATGTGTCCCAGAAAATGGAGACAGAGGAAGATCTCCTGACTTGTCTCCGCGTCAAGCTTTACCACCCACAGCAGAGTGGCCGGGGCCTTTACACGCTGCTGCCTCTTGGGAAGAGGTGCAGACACTCAGCAGATGACCCCCTCAGGCTGGGCCGTGACGCCACGGCCTGCACCTATGCCCTGGCCGACCCCCGGGTGTCCCGCAAACAGCTGGCCCTCCACGCCTACCGCTCACCCCAGAGCCCGGACATGCTGTTCACCATCCAGAACCTGAGCCAGAGGGCACGGCTGTCAGTGAACAGCGCGGCTCTGGGCTACCTGGAGAGGGCAGATCTGCCAGACAAGGCCCTGATCCGGTTTGGAGAGTATGAAATTGTGATCATCCTTGAGTCCGGCGACGCCAAGGGGAGCTTTGAGGTGGAGTTTGAGGTGCTGGCGGTGCCTCCGTCCAGGGAGACGTGCATGTGTGTGCCTAGTATGACCCCTGTCATGGACACAGGCTCATGTGTGACGAATGGTTTCTCAGCCGAGTTCACGGCAATTGGCCCCCTGGAGACCGATGAGACTCTCATGTGTCATTTTTGATGTGTCAAATGCTGTGACTTGTTTTTAACTCTGTATCTGACTTGCAATTTTAAAGCAATGCAAAATGCTTGTATTTGCTTCCTGTTTGTAATGTAAAATCGTAGTATTATTTTTCACCTTTTGTGTTTTACTCCCATTTATATATATTAACAAGCTGTGATCTTTAAAAAAAACTACTTTTTAAAAATGTAAATGCTATAAATTTTTGACTTGTGCACATTAAAATTGTATTTTGGTAACATGCTTTGTGGTTGTTTTTAAATACTGAATAACAGCCATAGGTGACACTTCAGTTAAACTCAGTCACAGAGACATTCATGGCAAAATCGTCTTCACAAAACAGTTAAATAGCTCAAGCTTTTCTTTGAGTTCAGGTTCCAGGGACAAGCTGTGCGTACACTTCTCTTCTCTGCAACAAATTCTTTGAAACTCTTGCGCATTCAAGTATTATTTTACTTACAGCAACTAAAAATATCAATAAAACAGTGTGAAATTACTCCATTACATGTGAACTTGAGCCTTTTTCTGACAGTCTTATCGAGAAAATATACATAAGATGGAAAAGTAGAAATACTTGTTTTGCATAATGGCCCATTTCTATGTACTGTTATAACATATTACCTAAGAATTATTAGTACTGACACTGTGTAAGGAGTATTTTAATATTAAATCTAATCCAGATAGTTTATTTGAACTTTTTTACATAAGTAAATAATACATTCTGTTTTAGCTGAATTACAAACTAGCACCTACAGCTGTGGAGTAAATGCAGTGTTGTATAAATATAAAATAGCATAAGACAGTAAATAATTGACAATAAGTTTTTTTTGCTTGTAATTAGTGATTTCTAAGTAATTAGTGTCATAATATAAATTCGAATTGGCTAAATACATTGGTTGAGACTGAACTATGTATTTCAAAAAATAGTGGAGGTTCTCTGAGGGGGCCCACAGAGACTGCTTATGTATAGGGCCCAGAATTTGGTTCTACACCGCTGCTCATATATGCATATGTTGGAAGGTTATGCCTAAGACAAATCTGTGCCTGCTGCTCATTGGCCTATTTTTTGTATAGAATTTAGAACTGTTCTGTTGGCATTCACTCTCTCTTTGCTTTGAAGCAAAGGTCCACTTTGCTTCAGGAAAATGTCTCCAACTAGACCTTGAATTTTAATGCTCTACAGCAACTCTGGTCAGGAGACCAGAGTTAAACATCATGTATAACTTGCATTATGATTTAGTGCCATATTGAAGTATGCTGGGTTCCTAATTAATAACAACTGTCAAATCAAATAAAGAAAAAAGGCCTAAATTCAATAACTTTTCAACAATGTTTATTATCAGTTTTCACATTGACCTGGAGGATTTCTCATCTCACAGTTAAATAAGGACAAAACATACAGGTTTAAAAATGAGTATCTACAGTCTCAGAACACAAAACGTGTGTGTGTGTGTGTGTGTGTGTGGGTGGGGGTGAGGGGGCAGAGCGACAGGGAGAGAAGCGCAGTTGGCTGCAGTAATGAATGTGCGGTGGTGGTTACGCCTCAATTTGAAAGAGAAGTGTCAGTGTGTCCTTTGTCATGCTGTTGAGGAAAGTAGGGGGGTTGGTCCCAGAGGGAGACAGCGCTTCAGCCCTGGAGATCGTGAAACTTATCCCATGCTTCCCGACTACGCACGACGCCAAGCCGGAAAATATCAACACCGGTGTAGTGACAACTAACGCTCCACCAGTAAAATGAAAAACCGTGTGAACATTTAATAATTTCGAGGAGAGGACAGAGTCCGCCTATTAGTGACCCCTGCTGTAGTGTATGGTGGTTCCAGCTCTCTACATCACTAACACAACATCTGTAATACCGGCATCTGCCTTTTGCCATATAATCATTAATGGAATATAATTTTTTTTACCATATATCTATAATTACATTTATTTTATATTGTATGTGTTCTAATGGAGGGTTGACGAGCTATTCTGTCTATTTCAAAACATCTTTTCCACTTTGAAATTACGCATTCACCAAAAGCTTAAAATGTCCCAGTTTTCCACCAGCACTTAAACGCAGCGCATGTTTGTGAATCGTTTCGGAGCTGCCTGAGGAAAAACAGTCTCAAAAGGCCGATTTGTGCGTATCAGGAGATCCGTGCACACACATTTAACAATCTGTGAATACAAACAATGTCACGTTTTTGGACATTTGTACTCATAGGAAGCTGTTGGAAAGCGAACCTTTATTTGATCATGTGCACAGATTGCTTCGTATTTGTGTGGATTTGAACACGCATTTGTGACGACCCAAAGTTATGCACAAACCATTGTACGCATTTGTAACTCGTCTTTTGCTTGTAGATCATGTGATACACATTTGTGACCTTTTTTCGAGACTACTTTCTTTAGTCAACAGTGAAGACACACTGGTGAGTTATTCTGTTTGCATTTGCGTCGTGGTCCAGAATCTAGTCCAGTGTGGTAAATGATCTTGCTGAAATTACAAGCAGTAAACAAGATCTTTATCTACTCATAGAGCCAGAAGGTTGATCAGTGTCACTTTGGTTAATCACAAAAGCAGGTTTCAGGAATGGCGAGAACAGCGATTAAAACACTCTTGTTGACCTTGGGCTTCCAAAAGTGCAAATACCATTTAGTCATATTCCCATATTACTGGTTATAATATTGATGAAAATCTGTCCATGCATTGTCAAGTTATTTTGTAAACCTCTTTGTGTGGCTATGCCAGCATGCAGGAAAATCAACAGAAGTTAGGAAGCAATGCATGGAGGTGGCCTTGGTATTAATGACAGATTTTAAATGGAATTTCTTCTTGATTGTACATTGACTTTGTACATTTTACTTTACTGCGTCAGGAAATACACAGGTCGAGCTTCAATATTTAAAGGTGTCTTTATTCCTCAATCTACTATGTGAGAAAAAGTGCAAGGTGTGAAAAGAAAAAAGATATACTCAAGAACAAAATGGAACATGTATTCTCATGCAACACAATTCATATCTTTAAAATGTTTTAACGTTCTATGTAAAGTCATCATCATAAATTCATTGAAATATTCCATTTCTGGTGCTCTGCCTACTGAATTACTGCTTATTCAGTCAGTGGTGGAATGTAACTAAATATATTTACTCAGTGTTGAGGTTTTTCACAGTTGGAAGAAGTGGTAAAAAGTATTTACTTAAGTAAAAGTTTTAGTACAACAATGTGAAAACAAGATATTCATATAAAAACAATCATACAATACCAATTTTCATGATTGTAAAAGAGGCAGAACTATGGGTAAGTAAAAGAGGAATAGCTAAAATGTCCATGCGGCTGCATCCTCTGTTTTTTGCATTTTGATTTTTCCCTACAATAACCTATAGACCGTTGGTTTCTCCTTTAAAAAGAGACAAATCATGATGTTGGTCACTGCAGAATAAGCATGTCTGTATATTTCATAACTGGAACAGATGGGGTTGAACTACTGTTCGGTTTTTTTTACAGTCTGTTTTTCAAGTTTAAGTCCAACCGTATTCTACTGGTGTCACTTGCCACAAGGCATCAAGATGCAACCGAACAGGTTCTCTGACGACTTAACTGGAACATTCCACTTCCTGTAAAGACGACAACAGATGTTTCAATCAAGGTTGGCAAAACACACCGGCCTCTGAGGGACTTCACGGTGAACGTGTGCTGCCTTACCTATGGCCACGGGAGCGGCCAGTCCCATCAGGTTCTGTGAATTCAAATCGAGACGCATCATGGTCATCACACAAGCAGAGGCGAGCCTGTGAACAAACACAAAGGCCAGTGATCCTACACATCACTGACAAAAAAACTAAACAACATTTCTATTATTTCTCAATTGCCTCCTCCCTAGGTTGCATTTCCAGATTTATAACCAAATTAAAAATAAGCACCATTTACATCTTTACAATTATTTCTGAAACTACATATTTTCAATGCTCAAGTAAAATTGAAGTATTTTCTATACCAAATAAAATAATAAAAACACTAAAGTGTAATAAAATAGTCGATGACCAAAGCTAATTTTTTTCCCTTAGGACTTCGTTCACTTTTAATGAGTCCCCTGACAAAAACAAAAAACATCTTCCAGATTTAGATGTAATTTTAAAATTTTGACTTGGGTGGGAAATTTGCAGTATGAATGTTAGAACACCATTGAGTCATAAATGTTAAATAGTACCGTTTGAACAATATCTACCTCTTCCTTCAGGATGCTGGATGTCTTCCAGGGACGACTTACCATGAGGCTGGGATCTCCTGCATAGAGTCTAACAACCTACAAAGAGCACAGATGCTAAGAATACCAAGACAGCATGCAAAATGTGGTACATGAAAGTCATAAAATGTTCAGTGTGAGATGCAAGATGACAGAAAACGGCAGCCACTGCACAGCTCAGTTAATTGTTTACTTCTACCGTTTTTACTTCAGTTGACGCACCTAAAAACGGAAGTTTAGAGTTTATTTGTTTTGTGGAGCAGCTACAGATTTCCTCAGCATAATTAAACGTTGAGGGAAGTCAGATTCCAAGTCTACTTTTTTTCATGTTCCGGGTTGCCTCTATGCGTACATTTTACACTGCTAATCAATTTTAACGCCTTTAGGACGTCGCGATCTGCTGCTCTGGCGTGGAGATGAGGTTGCCTGACAAACAATGAACTTGGGTCACACAAACGTTTTATCGCTTTCACTGTAAAAATGAGCGGGAGATAGAGAACATCACCTACCACGTCAAGCCGATAATTCAAGGGTGTGGAGAATAAAACTGAAAGCGTGTTCCGAGTTTAATGCCTGGGTATCGCTAAGTGTATCGGGTCTGGTGAGGCAGTCGAGTGATTCGGCCAAAAGGTCCTACCCAGGGTGGAATAATTTGACAGCTAAAACGGCATTTTTGGTTTCAGTTGTTTATTAAAAAGCCTTCAAAATGAAAAGCAACTTGTAAAGTAAATAAAATCATACATAACGGTGCTATAGATTCTGTTTACGCAAGAAAAGATGAACAAAAAGAATAAAAAGAACAAAACCACACTGAAACTTTTGATTTGTCATGCTAGCATGTGTCGCAAATTTTGAGATTATTGTACAACCCGCCACACCAAGTATTATATTAAAGCACTTCCAAACTGAATTTTTTTTATCTGATTTTCACTGACCATTTTGAGATCAACCACCAAACTAAGTCTGAACACTAAATAATCTTCCCTTGTTCAGAAATTACTTATTTAGAGAGATTGAAAGGCAGAGTTTTTGCAGTACTACGTCACACTGGAGTAGACTTAAGCACCGTCCTATAAACATCAAAGGATTTGAACAATGAAACAAGCAGAGGAAAAGAAAAAAAAAGCATGAACAGCTCTGAAAAGTACGTGAACTGGAGACATGGATCGTATGGTATTTGTTTTTCTAAATATGGGGCTGTCCGCAATACAGTATCTTCCAGTAAGTCTCAGGCGAACGCAACGCAATCCGTCGTCGACGAGGGGGATGTATAGCGCCACGTGCATCAGCAGACGACGACGATCTTGTCATATTCTAAACCTGAAAAGAGAGCACACACCACATGTCAAGGAGCGCGTTTTACTCAGGGATCGCGCGAAAGACTGATGTTTGATGTTAAAGCAGCAGTGTTTTAGGATTCTACCAGCAATGTTTGATGGTTGATTACTGATCTGCTGGCTGAGGTAAATCTGAGGACTGAGAACTCTGACTGTTTTAAGACGTGATGCTACCTTACTTCACGGCTTTGGCTCTCATATTTCTGTACACATTCAGTCATTTGAATCATTTTTCAAGCATTTCAGATATGCAATCATGATGTCAACACCCTTGTTCTGTTCTCACCTTGTATTAGATTCTCAGATGCCTAGTAGCCTGCATAGTGAGGTGGTGGCGGCGGCGGTGGCGGCAGCGCTCTCTCTGAAAAGGAGTCCCTGGGATGGGGAGCTGCATACATCGGCGCTCGGGGCATCGGAGAGAGCTGAGATCGCTCGTAGGAGAACCCGTTACCCGTGGACGGGGCAGGTGGTAGGGGGGCACGTCTGATAGGGCTCCGGTCTCTGGCCATGTAGGAGGGAGGCGCATGCAGAAGCGGGCGCCGCTCATACGGGTCAGGGGGCCCCATTCCGAGGCGTTCTCTAACCAGTGCAGAGGAAGGAGGCGGAGGAGGAGGGATGGCGCGCCTGTCATCATAGCTCGCGCCGCTAAAAGGACGGGCCCTGAATTTCTCGTAGTAATCGACCACCCCGTAGCCATCTCCCTCGCCGTAGCCGCTGTCGGGATACGCTGCTCGTCTCGGGGGAGGCGGTGGCGGAGGTGGAGGCGGATAATCGGACATACGGCCTCTGTAGGGAGGCTCGGGCCCCATCCCTGGACCCGGGAAGCGCGGGGGGTAAAAGCCTCCTCTGCCGGGCGGCGGTGGATAGGCATCCTCCTCGGGTGGCCCCCTGGGTCTGCTTTTTGAAATCTGAACATGTATGCGCTTCCCTGGGAGAGAGAAAAACATTTGTGCCTCAATTTCAAAGGAGGCTCAATACAAACAGGACACCGTAGAACGTCAAAATGAACTTACCTTGAAACTCTGCGTTATCCAGGCCTTTAATGGCATCCATGGCCTCGTCGGAATTGGCCATGTGCACAAAGGCAAAGTCTTTGACGATGGCACACTCCGTGACCATGCCGTACTCCTCGAAAAGCGCGCGGAGCTCGTCGTCGGCCCCCCTCTCCACGTTGGCGACGTGTAGCTTCACGGGGCCCTGGCCCTTGCCTCGGCTGAGCTCCACATTGATGGGCCGGCCGCCCAGCTTGTAGAGATGGAGCTCGCGGATGGCTTTGGTGGCGGCCTTGCGGTCCTCCATGTGCACGAACGCATAGTTTTTGTACTTGGCACATTCCGTCACTGTGCCGTGCTGAGTAAACAGAGCCTCGACTTCCTCCTTCGTCGCGTGCTGAGACAGATTCCCGATGAAAATCTTCACCATGGTTCGCTAGCGTTGTGCCTCCTCTCTCGACAATGGCTACAGACGGGGGGGGAGATAACACAGGTCACCATGTACTCACAGACAGAAACCACAGAGCAGCTGGTGAGCAGATCAACGTCACTATCAGGAAATAGAAAGCTTAGTACTCGGGACGCCTGCAGGCTAAAGGGGCCACCACACCGAAGCATTGCTAAAGTCTATCACCAAATATATTTCACGGCATTGTTACTTCGGTTTCAATGTGGTTATTGGTCCAAATCTGTACGACTTTAATACATAAGTAAAGTTCATTTGTTTGTACTTCCTGGCCAGTGAGCTGCTAGTCGGGCTCGTTTCATTTGAAACGGACGGCATATATTAGCAAGCTAACGTTAGCAACCAGCCATTTTGTCGCCTGTGACCAAACTTCATACATTTCCCTTTAGCAACTGGCAGCATGAGGTAGTTTTTCATTTACATGCGTGTAAAAGTATTGTGTCGATAAAGGGCAACATGGACGAATAAGAGAATGTAAGCGAACGTACTCACTGCTTGTGGAAGGCGCCACCACAAAGTCGAAACTTCAATATGACTAACAGGAAATACCGGTTGACGATGTGGACACATATAGGAATCTGATTGGCGGCTGGACGTGTCGCTCAAAGACTGCGGACTGTGATTGGGTGAAAAATAACGGGGGGGGGGGCAAAGGCATTTTGTTTCTCCTGCCGATTTTTTTTACTTAAGTTTGGTTTATGTGCTCTGACCGTGGATGTTTTATCGGAACTACGTTTTTATAATACATCCATTTGTATGGCCCCGCACCTTTTTTCAGGCTACACTCTGAAAGTAGTTTACCATGCACCGGTTATTCACAGATGCTTTTAACTGGATTTTGTTGTTACCAACACAACATTTCTGGACATTTCTGATCTCATGACTGAAACCGAAATCTAAATATTTTTTTCTTCCCAGGAATGAAAACGTTTTTTTTTTTATAGTCTTCTACATTATGTAGCAGCTACATGTCTTCTACTTTTTATGTTGTATTTTTTATGTAAGACATTCTGTCAATCCGTAATTTTTACAGATTCTATATTTATTTTTCATCTACATCCCTACATGCAAACAATTTTATGTATCAAAGACTGAACCATCATGTAGGAGGGAAAGAACGTTTTCAATCAAAGGAAATATAACCTACATTAAGAGTGTATGTTAGTCAGATGTTAAATATACCAAATATTCAAGAAGTCCCACTTTAGCATTACAGGAGAATTATTGAACAAACTATATTGTCATTAACCCATAAGAAGAAGAGATTATTGCAGCTTTAAATGTGTGTAGCCTTAAGTGTGGCTTATAGTATCTTTGACGGCGAGAGAAAGGATAAACAGATTTTTTTTGAATATCGAGGCCTGTAAAAAAAATTAAAACAGAAAGAAAATCTAAAACAATGTTGACATTGAGTATTTGGTTTAATTACTACTAATCGGATCTTTACATATTTGCGCCCTTGCAGTGTCTGTGTGATAAACGCTGTTGCTGTTTTTTAAACTAGAGAATAAATGTGTCATGTTTGATACTGAGAAAAAGTGTACTTTTCCTCAGTGTGGTGCTTTTATTATTAACATGCCATTTTACAGAAGAGTTGACCACCAAGTCGAGTGGCTCTGACTATGACGGTAAGTTTCCAGCAGAGGGAGACACAGGCTGATAGAAGTGAGGCCACAGAGGTGACCATGTGGATGATGGGATGCAGCATCATCTGAAATTATTCAGGAACAGTTATGAGCCTAAATTATTTCCCAACTTCCCTGTAGCGTTCCATGAAAAACAAAGTAAGCATCATGAATATGATTTAAACCAGAATCATTTTGTGGAACTGAAGAAGTAAACTATCACAGCAGGTTTTTACATGATTTGTGGCAAGTGAACTAATCTTAATGAAGACAAACACAAACAAAGCTATAGTGTAAGTATCTGTCCCCTTTAGATATTTACAATATATAAAACAACTTTCAAACCTCTAAGTGTCAGGTTACTCATGCACTGTAGCAGAATTTCCTGAGATTATCCCCAGTATTTTGTGGCATTCTTGTACTGTATTCTCTAACAGTGACTTTGCCCAGGTGTAATATATAATATGTATGTATAATAGACTATATTAAAAGGTATATATGTACCTTTTAATACAATATACCTTTTAATATATATATCAAAGCCATAAAACCCATGGAGCTTCAGCATATGCAGGCCTCAAGTGGTCTCCCTCACTACTGCCTTTCTATCATTCTCCTTGTATTTTATATATGTGCTTCGTTTTTCTATGTTAGGTTTTGTGTGAAATTAAAAACCAATTTCATTAAAAAAATTTAAAAAATAAAACATCAAGTCCACCACTTACATGACGATACATTCATTAAAGAGGAAATGATGCATCTTCTTCAGCGTATTCCATGAAACAACAACCATGGTCCTGTAAATACCCTGCTGAACCCCTCAACTTAAGTTAAGTGCCCGAGACCCATATCATAGGTAGAATTCTCCCATCAGCCAGTGTGAGCATTTGAGCTCCGGGAGGCGCTATAGTGTCCCTCTGGCAACTAAAACTGTTTTTTAAAAGTCCTCCATTCAAAGATCCATAAGTAATCTTAACTCCAAGTGACACCTGATCCACAGATGAAAAGAACTCTATCTGCAAAACAACCCTGTGTACGTGCCCGTTTTATTAACTGCTCATTGTTTTTATTACAGTATGCTTGTTTCTGTGATTCTGTCCCAGCCAAAGACAATTTTCCACTTTGTCAGACAATAAACTTCTTTCCTATCCTAATCTATATTTTGACATTAATTTAGATGAGGCAAAAATCAACTAAATTATAAAAATAGCTGGCCCTAACTAACAGTTCTATACAAAATTAGGATTACAAATGTATCACTGTAGTGACAGTTATATTTTATTTGTTTTTGTGGCAATGCAATAAGTCATTTTGAATACCTTGAATTGCTGCTGTGATATTTATGTATAAAGTTAGTGCTTAAGTTACATTGATGCTGCAAAGATGTCATATGACATTTGTTGCTGCTGTGTCAAGAGTCTGGAGCGTACATTAGAAATAAAAAAAATTTAGAAAAAGTGTATACCAAACAATGAAAAGTCCTTTATTGCCATCAGAACATGAGTGAGAAAACCAGAGACAAAATCTGACAGTGAGGAGTCGACTGTACAACCAGCATCCACAGACGCGCACACACACACGCGCACAGCAGCCTTTTAAGAGGACGTAAGGGGCACAGATACATAAGGGAATACAGTACTCACACAATGAGGTATAAAGGCAAACAGACATACCAGTAAGGGTTTTTTTTTCGTCCTCCACTCACACACATGCGACTGAACCAAGGTACAAATACTCGAAGTGCTCGTTCACGCTCTAAAAACACAACGCACGGGTGAGCAGAAATGTGTAACAGCAGCATGTGTCATCTCAGACGACAGCAACAACCGCATTCCCCATTCATCTGTCTCTCAATACCTTTGGTCATGTGGACGCTTGCTTGTCATGCACAATTTTGCCCTTTTTAAATCTAATACTGAATGAGATTCCATAACTTGTGAGCAAAAGGGGGCGGGTCCCTTCCTGACACGTGTCCTCCGATAGAAACTGGGATGTTCCAGGCAGATGAGCGGGGGGCAAGGGGAAATGTTTTTGTATGGGGTTTTTTCTCGTTTTTTTCTTAAACTTTCTCTCTTCAAGGTAGAATTTCTACTTTAGTCGGACATTCAATGTGTACATTAGCAGCAATTCTAGTGAATGAAAACAATGGCTTTGTAAGTCAGATTAATAACACTCTCTCCTCATGCACGGGACAGGCACCACCTACTACTTCGTTAAACTAAAGGCCATGCAAGTTAGAAAAATAGACTGCAAACTCACAAGACAGAGAAATCAAAGTTCATCCCCAGAGAACGAGTTGATTTCACTTCAATTTTTTATTTCGCATTTTTTCTAAAGATGTGGAAATAGCAACAGAAAAAGATCTTGAGAGCAGTAACCAAGACAACAGTAACAACATGAGCAGAGAGCCACAGGTTTCGAGTCCCTCTTGCTCCGTTTGCCAGACTGCCAGGTACAATGACAAGACACCTCGTTTTATTTAAATGCTTTTCCTTTTCAGTCCTCTACTTTGTTCCACGCGGGCGGCCACTTCAACGCACCGGGTGTGTAACGCCTCGAGTGTGTGTGTCTGTTAATGTGGGCCTGTGTGTCACGTGGCTCTCGTGTCATTAAGAGCCGTCTCCTCCCCATCCCACAGTTGTCAGTCTCCAGTCTCCCCTCCAACCGCCTGCAACACCCCATCCCAGAAAGGTGGTCGACCCTTCGTGTGCATCTGGAGCTGCACGCTGAGGTGGTTTATCAAGACACTCGTGTGGCTGGAAGCTAGCAGAACCGCCGCTGCCACCCCCCCGACACAAAGAAAGAGGCACGGTGTTGTTCTCTTTAAGTCTGAATCTAGAGTTCAAGCCTACCGTCTTTCTGGTGTCAGCCCGTCCTGTTTTCTAGTCTTGTGCGGGTGCCGTCCTGGACCCTCGAAAGGCCCTATAACAGGTGAGAGGAGGAAGTGACACACCACCTGACCACTCCCCTTCTCTCTCTCTCTCTCTCTCTCTCTCTCTCAGGCCTTGCTGATAAATAGATATGCCCCACCATGTGACCCCACCCAGGGCTATGTTCTGTTCTGATTCCTCACCCCTTCCCAGTTTAGGTTTGTGGTCGCCAAACCCCCCAACCCTGCACACACAAACGCACACATACGCACGCACGCACTGACCCCAACGCTGTCCATTCTACTCGGAATGAGGAAAAGCGCATTGAATTTCATGTTTGGCACCGGACTTCCTTTTCCTCACGTCGGCCAGCCACTCCCTCACCCTTACCCCTCGTCCTCCCTCACAGGTTTGTTTTCTTCATGGTACCAAAAAAAACAAAAACCTGGAAGAACACTAACCATTTTTTCCTTCCGCTTGGGAAACAAAAAACAAACTTAAATGGAAAAACTCTTTTTTTTTTATTATTATTTTTTTTTTCAAATTCAAGGCACAATGTCTATCAATATTCCAATCTGTCCGTCTCCACTCCAGGTTCAGTGCGCAAAACGTTGCGTCACATAAGCTATTGGACTGTCTTGCTCGCACGCCACTCAGCTACAGCTCACATCTCTGTTGTCTGTACTTTAACACTGTTAGAGACGCGTCTGTTTTGGTTGAAAGAGCGACCGCCAAGTCCAAACCAGTGATAAACAATGAACAAAACAGAACAAAACAAAAAAAAAGGACACAAATAAAGAAAACTGTTTCAAAAAAAAGAAAAAAGTCTTATCCTGTTTCTCATGTTTCGGTATTTTTAAAAATCAAGTCATGTCCACCAGCTCTTTTTTGGCAAGCTAGTTGTTGTTGTTTTTTTTGTTGTTTTTTTAAATAAGCACTACGTACTGATAGATAGGATAGCATACACCGTTAACGTGTGTTTTTAAGTAGATGCGTTTGTCGTTTTTTTGTACTTTTTCACTCTCATAGTATGAATTCAGGTATTTTGTCGGGTACTTTTTCACTCATCTGTTTAAAGGTTTAAGTTAATGCAAGCAGGGACAGAGTTTGCCATGGAGTCTTGCTCTAGACTTGGGTTCGCCCGCAGCTAGGGGGTGGGGCATCTCTTTACGAGACCCCGTTGACCAAGGTCAGAGTCTCGCTGGCCGAGGTCATGCCTTTGCTGGGGGAACGCTTGGAGGGTGTCAGTTCATCGGTCTTGGCGCTGGTCCCATTCTCCTGTGGGTACAGACGGAGAGGGAGAGGTCCAATAATCTGATTTATGTCAATTAAACTAAGGCTGAGGTCAAAGTGTGTGTGTTTCGGTCTGTACCTTGGGCTCAGGGCCAGCGTGGTTTTCTTTCTGGGGCAAGTTCTGTCTGCTCTGGGACTCGGGACGAGATATGTAGTCAGCAACCGTCACTGGAAACATTGAAATCTGTTAGCTGCAACAATTGCTGAGGGCTGAATTGTACATACAGATTAAAATTATCATTGCTTTAAAGGAAGACCACTTTGGCAATTAATACCACAAGATATAGATTTTATCGTTGATTCCGAAGAGGAAAATGTACAAAAGGTGAAACACAGTGACTCACCACTCTCACCGGGCTGTCTGTCACGGCTGGTTGAACCTCCCTCTGGGCGGTTGCCACGGTTGCGGCGGCGGCGGCTTCGGTTGCGGCGCTGAGGTCGGGCCTCATCATCTAAAAGCCAAATGACAAATTATGGGTTGAGTTTCTCGGATGATGTCACAGTTCAGAGTTTCAAAGTTTCATAGCTAAGGTTGAAGAAACGGACAAGAAACATGGTGAAGGAGAGAAATCAAACCATGGACATTAAGGGTTATAAGAAGCATGTGCTGCAACCATTACATAACACAAAACAAAACACAAAAGTCCTCACCCAGTCCATTCTCGCTTGGTCCGGCCTGGCCGTCCGACTCTGCAGCGGCGTCCATTACGCTAGGCTCCTGGTCGTTGCGGCGGCGGCGGGAGCGCCTGCGGCGGTCTCCTCCCATGCCGTCATTGAGGTCCGCCTCGGCAAGCTCTCCCTCACCCTCCAGCAGGGAGTATGGGTTACTGTCTGGGTCCCTCAGCACTGAAGAGGCCACAGAAAATTAGTATCGCAGCTACACTTCCCGAAAATTCTCCCATTTTTAAAAAATATATATTTAATACAAATTTTCCTTACAAAAAACTCCAAATATCAACATCCTGAGTGTAAAGCCTGGCTTACACAAACTTGTTGTTCACTTCTAAATTTCCTAAAATAATTGTATCATAGTATTGTAAAATTACGAAGTTATTGTAAAAAAAAGTAAGAATAAACAAAATGGCGTGTGATAAGGCTGCTTTCAGTGATTTAAAAAATTCTAAATTCAAACACTAAATACCATGACATGCCACGACACAGTTGCCGTGACTCCTTGGATACGTTCTCAAAAACTCACTGAGAGGGTGAGATTTTGACACATCTTTCTGATCATTGGTCTTTGGCGTGTCCTGAAGTTGAGCGTTAATTACCGGAGCTGATGGAATTGGAAGGCTTGGGGCCGGTCCCTCCACGGCCTCGTCCCGAGTTAGAGCCTCTGCCCCTGCCGCCCCGTCGGGAGCCTCTCTCCTCTCCGCCTATGCCACGGGGCCGCTGGTCCCGCTCGGTGACATCCTCCGACTCAGAGGCGTTAGACAGTTCAGAGTTTGTGCCTGCATTTCACAGAGACAGATCATGTAAAAGGCTATTCCCTTTTAAATACATAATTATTATCTATATTACTTACAAACAACTAAAAATAACAAATGAATGACAAAGTTATGTGTCAGCTCCTTCATTCTCACCATATCCAGAGTACTGGCTGTTGGAGGCCCTGCGTCCTCGGCCGCGGCCCCCATAGGTGCGAGAGGTGTGGAGCGAGTTGCTGCTCTCATCCGTCTGGTAGCCTTTCTCCCGGTCAACCCCTGGGCCCCCGGTTCGACTGGGAGGTGCACGGTACCCCACCCCGATCTGACGGAGCTGCTCGTCAATCTGAAGACGCTCCAAGCGCAGCTGCTCCACCTCCTAAAAACCAGGGATGGGAAAATTAGTCTCAAGTTTGCACTTGCCTGATATTCTGCGCGTGTTTTTTTAAGAAAGTTTTGTCAAAACCCCCCTTCCTCCCTGCACCTCCATGTCCACCTGTTGTTCAACACAAGTGGTTGGTAGATGGTCATTAGGATGAACAATTCTAAAAAGAATTATAATAAATATGCACAGAGAATCAGAAATCTACATGAACTGCCATTAAAGTGAGTGATGTATCGCAACCCAACCGTGTTGTTGCAGCTATTACCATGTAGAATGGATTTTTATCCTCAACAGCTTTTGCTGAAAAGCAAAAGATCTGAGCATCTTATCTCCACTCTGACAATATCATGAGCCAGGAGTGTTGTATACAAATCTGACCAACTGGCTTCATCAGGTTTAACTACAAACAAAGCATGCCAGCTACTGTCTAAATTAAACGACGCATGCATTTGTTTTGGAGGGACCAAAAAAAGGGGGGTTGCCCTGACGATTTAAAACATGATTATAAGTAGTTAAAAAATGTTTTTACCAACAGATTTTTGGGAAATTGACTTCAATTGTAAAATGATACAAATTCTGTTGTGTCGATCCGGGGCTAAGCCGAGTCTTAAAACTCAAAGAGGCCTGGGAAGTTTTTCTGGACCTGTATTTGAGCCAATCTTTCCACCACTAGGGGCAGTACTCCAGCCTGATGGACTGTGGCCCTCAAAACGCCCTGAACATGACTATTTTGACAGAACAACCCACTTTTTTTGTTTATAGTTTATATATGGCCACGGTTAGGATAAGCAGCTACATTTGATAACACAAACATGACTCCACTGCAATCTCTTCCCACTTCTTCCAAAGCACTGCCAAATTTAAAATGAGAAGATGTTTATATGGTTGTCTTACATTTTTCTAAAGGAGGGTGCTGAATCCTGATGCGGAGATGGCAACTGTCCCATCGCTTATTTGTCTTTTTGGACAGAGACTAAATGAGCAAGACACTGAGCTTTAAGAGTCTGTTCGCTGGCTCAAATGTTCCCAGACTCTGATTCACAGATGCCAAATGGATTAGATAGATTAGCCCCTTTGAATAAGATTTGTCTAAAACACCGTGAACATGGGAGAAAAGCAGTTCCTGAAAAGGGGGAAAAAAAAAGTAATTCTCTAACTGGGGCAATATCGTGCTTCCGGGTATCCACTAGACCATGACATTGCACGTGTTAACAACCAGTGGCCTCAACCCAAGTACAACCATGATGAGGCCACTTATCAGTTTATCATGTTTGTTTTTTATTAATAAAAGCTACATTTATCAATTGGGACAATTTCAAATTTTCCATCTGAGCAACACAAGCCATCTTTATGGATTGGGGGGCATTTATGTCTAGTGGCAGCAGAGCACCGACAGCAGTTTTTTATGCTGTTTCAGAGGTGGGTGATTTGGAGGGGGGGTCTCACTTCACAGTGACAGCTGCCTCCGCCAACAACAGCTGAATCTCATGGGAGGGTGTGAAGGAAGTGAGGCAGGGTAAGAGGAGGATGGGAGGGGGGTGGGGGTGTTATTTTTGGAAGCTAAGGGGTCCAGATATCTGGTAATCTAAACTCCAGTGTGCCCCTCACCCCATCTCAGAGGGAGAGGGGCTATTTATAAAAGCACATGAGGTAAGGGCAACATGAGGTGCTCTCAGCAGCTTTCCTCATGTGGTGCTGGGTGGGTGGGAGACAGGTGACCAGTGTGACATGACCCTGCACATACCACCAAACGACACCATGTCCCTACCCCAAAGTGTCACATAATGGAACTCAGTTTCTAAGAAACAAATATTCTGAGCAGAATGTATCTGTATATACTGATTCAATTTCTTTTTTTTAATGGCTGCAGTGTACAGAGGACATAAATGCTGTAAACATGCAGAGTGACAGCAACAGAGTAAGAAAGAGGTGCTGCCATCTATCGGTGTGCGTCCACTTACCTGGAGGTAAGACACATGGTATTCCAACAGAGCCTGAGCATTGCTGATGTTCTCTTTAGTTCCCACAAACACAAAGGGAACCATGCCCTGGGAAAGCACAAAGAGTGGGAGAGATGAAGAGTTGAGCGTTGTTGTTTTTTCAGGAGAAACAGAGAATCATCACTTTAAACACTGATTCCCATTGTCTGGGTGATGTATCACCCACTCAAATAGTTAAGAAACTTACTCCAGAAAAAAAAAAAATTCAAGTGATGAGTTACAGACCGCTGATTTCTGGAATGATTAGTATGCTTAGAACAAACCAAACACACATGAAGCGAACTACAGCAGAAACGTAGTGCTTACACACACCAAACCTACTATAACTGACATATGCTGTGGCAGTGGGCTTTGTGTACCGAGAGCAATGAAAACACAAAAGAAGCGAGACGAAGCAGCAGAATGGAACAGAGTCGAAGCAGAAAGCACGTGGGTTAACGCCCTGTCGCGGTTAAGTTTTTTGTTTTTTTGGGCAGGGGGTTGAAGGGGTGAAGGGGACTGGAAGACAAGCCAAACGGTCCATTCACCTCTTTGCTGTTGGCATTGTCGTCCCTGCCAGACCCCTGCCTGCCTACCTCCTCCCGGGGAAGCTTTTTGTCGTTGTCTCCTTCGATCCTGACACGGACCACGCCCGACTTGTCCACTATCTCCTGGATGACTTTGCCGTTCTTGCCGATGACTTTGCCTGTGAGAGGAAGGGAAAAAAATTGAAAAATAAAGGAATGGTAGAAAGAATGTCAAAAAAAACACAAGCACATCTAGAAGGAATATGCCGTGATGATGAAGTGGGATGTTGTCACCGACAAAATGAGCTCCCCTCAGGAATGTTTAAGTTGCTCACTCACCTACAAGGTTCCTGGGTACCTGAAAGTAGTCTTCTTTGAACTCAAGATACTCTCTAGCCTGCTTCACCGCCTCTGGGGTCTGTAACGCAACACAAATATTCAACCATATAACATTATATCTTTCCGTATACTGGGACAAGAGTGGGGATACCCAGACTCATTAGGCAGTGCACCTCTCCGTAGATCCTGAACGTGCAGCTTTCCTCCTCCAGCTCGATAGCCGTGACACCTGGCACCTTCCTCGCCTGCTGGATATTGGCACCATGGGAGCCGATGGCGAGGCCCATCAGGTCCTCCCTGACCCTCACCTCCTCCTGGTATGCTGACGCTAACTGCTTACTCGTCTGGGAAGGGGGAAATGCAAAGTCGGCGTGAGTGCGATCGTGTGAAGTCAGCCAAAAATGGATGTGCAGGGGTAAACCCCTCGCGAGTATCAAAAGAGTGTGTTTACCTCCAAATGTTTGGTGGCTTCTTCATTGCGGGACATTAGCATGAGCTTGGTACGGATGCTGCGAAAATGCATTTCACTCAGAAGAGTTGCACGCTTTACTGTGGTTTCATTTGTAGACTGTGAAGATGATACAAAAAAGGGATTAAGTTCCAAGTCAAAAACATAATTTTTACATTAGTATTCAGGATTTTTTGTTTCTTGTATTCGTCTAAAAAAAAAATAACATGGGAGGTAAAAGTATGATACACTCACTATGCACTTTATTAGAAACACCTGTACCGCTTCTTTGGTCATGTATTTAGCCAATCGTGTGGCAGCAATGCATAACGAAAACATCACAATGTGGGTCTCAGTGAGTTTGACCTTGGCATGATTGTTGGTACCAGACGGGCTGGTTTGAGTAATTCTGAACAGTCTTTCTTGAGCTTTTAGTCAGAATGGTGTGAAAAAAAAGAAAATATCTAGAGAGCACACAAGCAAAAGCTGTCTCCAACTTCAGTCACGATCAAAACAGTTCAGTGAACTTCACTGGCCTCCCCCAGTCACCAGATCTGAATCCAGTAGAACACCTTTAGGATGTGGAACAGGAGATTGGCAGCGTGAATCTGCAGAAGTGACGTGATGCAACCATGTCGTCATGGAGCAGAATCTCAGAGGACCATTTCCAACATCTTGTGGAATCTATGGCCAAAGTAGCAAGGCTGTTTTGAGAGCCAAGGGAGGAACTACCCAGTATTAGTTAGGTGTTCTAAACAAAGTGCTGAGTGAATGTACGTGATTTAGATTAAAATCTACAGACCAAACATTCTTGGAATGTTCATTACTTCTCCCCTCTTCTGTGTCTGTCAAATGGGGCCAATACTGTGTCCGCGGAGTAAGACCCAGCTCGGGTGTGCATTCAAAATACTTACCAGCACAATGAGTTCGTGTGTTTGGGCACCATAGAAGATGCAGTTGGCTCCAATAGCTTTCCTGAAGTCTTTGTGGATGTTGTCATTTGCACAGCTGCCGATAAGAAAACAACCCACAGGAGAGTCGGGCCTCGTTATTTATTTGACAGCGGCAGGACATTAGAACAACACTGCTCACTGAGACAACTTGTGATTATGCGAGGGCTTGGTAAAGAGAAACACGTGAAATCATCCACCACAATTCAATAAATTCATAAAACAACTGAAGGAATATCGAGTCCGTAACGTGACGATGCAAATACACTCACATGTCCCTCAGGTCTTCCGGGACAGGGATGGGTACTTTATGAAAGGAGTTCCGAGAGGAAGGGCTGTTGGGGTTGAGGGGCCTGATGCGCTCCGCTGTGACAATCTCGTTGTATGTGGCGTCGCAAGCCGCGTATTCAATCACATAGAACTGCAAACAGCACAAGAGATAGCGCTTTTTTAATTATAAAGGCAGAAATATCATACAAGACAGTCTGACAGCTCATTAACTGCAGCATTCAATCCAAACAAAAATAAGGAATTAGCTTAGCAAATTGAAAATCTATTTGTCTACTCTGCCTAATCTCTCAGGTTGATTCTTAGTACTATGCAGAACATCACAATGCATTTAATCTTTATAAATTTACTTAATGCTCAAAATGTTTGCCTTTTTTTTTTACTGTTTCAGAAAACATAAGATGAAACAAAGGAGGTGTTCCAGCCGGAGTAGGATACAGAGGAATTAATGTAGACAAAAGGGAACCATGAAAGAGTGAGACAGTGACATGAACGCTGCACACTCCGTGCTCAAAGGACGGTATTAAAGCCATCAGTCAATGCTAGACATTCCTGCAGGCTCTTATCAGATTCCCCCCAAATAACAGCACTACACCAGCAGCAACTCCCCCTGGCACAGGAGCACCGCAAAGCTGTCTGGTCCATGTCCCACTGACCCCACTATTCAACCTGCAGCTAGCGCTGGTGACTCATAGCCCCCTTTTCCACGAACGTGAACCTAGAACTCTGGGCAGGTCCTCGTGCTAGTTTGGGTTTTGATTCACATTACGAGCATACGCTATCTGTTGCTCGTGGCTTTGTGATCCTACGTTGGCATCGGCGCAATTTAATTAAAATTTTAAAAATGGCAGTCAGAGAGGTTTTAGTTAGGCATGTTGGTCTCCACATAAAGCAATTCTTGGTTCTTGAACAGGAAAGTGTTGGTCGCTGCTCTCGAGCCAGTTATTCCTGGCTGCCAAAGAGCAAAGAACTGGTTCAAGAATAAACCCGGGCCCTTGAACTGCTTTGGTGGCAAAGGGGTATATGAGCCAGTACGGGTTCAAAGTATCTGAAAATTTGTAAAAATACCGTAAAGCAAAGCAAACTGTGCCTGTTTCACAGAGTCCAAAGCGATTCCGTTTGGACACAAGTCAGTGTGAAGAAGCAGCACAAATAAAAATATGATTTGAAGGTAGTGTCAGCCCACATCAGGACATGCTGTACAGAACCATTACCCAGCAGTACTCATCTTACCACAGGCCTGTATTCACTATAGACACAGCATACTGCAGTACCCAGAGTTTAATAAACAGCTAGAAATCCACAGAGCGCTGATTCAAAGTGTTAGATATTTTATTTAGCTTCTATTACTGTTAATTAAGCCCCATGCGCAAAACTTCAGGAACTAGCAGTTCCCTCAGCACACCAAAGCATCCAGGGCACTGAAGATTAGGAAAATAAGACAGGATAAAAAAAACAGACAGGGTGGTTTAAAATGTAATTAAACACCAAGATGACAAAGCAGCATCAGGTTGTTCTTCTATGCTGTGGCGTTTGAATTAAAGACAACAGAGGTGGGAAGGATGATTTCAAATCACCAGGCAAAACACATTGCCTCCAAAGTCACCATATGCTGTGGGTTTTTTTTTCCTGGTTATTCTTCTGCTTTACATATGCTCAATAAAACATCTTTTAGAAAAAGTTTGTTGCGTCTATCCTCTACTAACTTTTTATCTATTTTTTTCAAAGATAATGTTCCTTGATTCCTGGCAGCCACTTACCTCCCCCTTCATCATTCTGACCCGCGCCAGCCACCAGCCACATGGCTCCTGTTCGTTGGCCCGGGAGTAAACCTGTTAGGATACACACGGTGAATGACTACAACTGTTACACCCATTAATGCTGCTTCAAACCATTTGTAGTGACATGAATTCAATACCACATATCCACCTTCTTGTGATTACTAAAGCAGACAGATAAGTGGTGTATGAACATCTAGTGCTGCATGATATGGAGAAAATGAATAATATGTGAGGCAAACTTATTGAATATTGTAATGAAAATGAGAATTGAGTAAACAGCCTGTGTAGATTCAATTCTATTCAGATTGGACAAAATTCAAAAAAACTTCAATCAATTTTCACAACTGTCAATAACATTTTATACATGACCATAATAGTATCCTGTTCTAATCAGCTGACCAAGAAGCAATGGAATGCAAAAATATTCAAAGATTTGAATCAGTTTTCAAACCATCCTGTGCCACATGCTTTTTGGGCTGGTAATAATATAGACACCACATGGATGTCTGAGTCAGTACTAGCCAATAACAATCTTGCCTTGAGACAAGATGTTAGAGAGAAAACTCAGGTGTGTGTGGGCTGAGTCCGAGGCCAGCACGACTCACCTCAACCTCCTCTCCTTCACCAATTTCCTTGTGGTACTCGGTTGGAGGAGGCAACCGCACGTCGCTGAAGGGCAACTGTCTCTCTGGCTGCCAGCTGTGGCGAGACGACAGAGGTGGGACACAAATATTTTGTTAGGTTATCGACAGTCACGCGCATCCAAATTGAATTCGGTTACGGTTCAGGTGGTCTAGATCCGGCAGTCCTGGTCTCTAATGTCATATTGGGATTGCAGTGGCTTGGGTGCATCACCCGCTCGCTGCTGTGCAGAAGTGCACGTTAACAGACATAATAAAAAACATAAAAAAGTGTCTCATTCATCTTAACGAGGAAGTCGAAGAAAGTGTTACTGAACAGTGACTTACTATGTTCTTTGTATGATGTCCTTCCACATTAAGTAAGAACTTGAATATAGCTCAGAGGGCAATTAAGTTCAGTAAATTACTTTGAAATGGGTGAAACTTGATATAGTAACTCCAGACATATGGAATTTAAAACTATGTTTTTTCAGTGCTGAAATATAAACTCAACTGAGATTGATTTTTGGATTCACAACATAATATTCATTGAAGAGCCTTTTACTATCATTATAGACCAAATTCATTCATTCACTGTCTTACACAAGGGGCTACTCCAAGGCCTCCATGTACCCGGGGAGAGTAAAAGGAGAAGGAGGGGGGAAGAAACCATCCCCAAAACGACATAGGCCACCATGTTGCCACTCCTACCATCCTGCATACCTTGGGTCACTATTTTTAGGGGCACCCTAATCTACACTCTGAGCCAAGTAGATAAAGACGGACCAGAGGGACTGGTGGTGGGGGCTAGGGGTAATACGAAAGCATGCTATCAGGATGGCAGGAGGGGGAGAAAAAACTGTTAAGAGACGTGTATGGACAGCTGCATGCCAAACACAGGTGCTGAAGAGGACAATTTTGAATTCCGAGGTGAAGCACCAGCCTGGGGTAGGCCTCGCAACTCTCAATTACCACAGTTAAACCCCCGTTCCCCCAAGTGAAGACTATTTAACATAAAGCAGACATGCGAGAGATGTTGGTGGAGAGAGAGAGAGAGCAAACTTACTTATTTTCAAATACAATTGTGAGCGAGTCTTCGTGGACATCTTTGATGTAACCCTAAAAAGAAAAGCAGAGAGAAAGAATTTTTATTTCCATGAACGCACAAGACAACAGACACGGTGATGAGGGGTAGGGGCTGCAACACTGTGACTATGCCGCTGACAAAATTAGCATCTATGGCTTTTTGGAAGCTATGACTTCCCATCACTGACACAATTCTCTGGCTGCGAATTGTGTTGGATAAACTGACAAGGAACACTGACTCCTCCTGACAGCACAGGCAGTGTGTAAATCTCTCTCTCTCCCCCATCTCACATAGACTACTAATTCAACAACAAACAGAATTATTGCACAAGGGTTTTTTATGGGGTGTAAATTGGAAGACAGTAGTTTGAAACGCGGTACGTTCATGCAGGCACATGTATGGAGAACGTGGGCACTCACTCTGCCTCGCTTATATGGACAGATCACGTGACAGCCCAGAGACGACTCTTACAAGAGAGTCGTCCCCAAAAAATGTGTTGCTTATCCATCATGACGGCACGCCATAAACTTTGACACCCCCCCCCCCCACCAACCAAGCGCTCATGCAATGACGAGACAGGGGGAAAGTGGTGGATGTGGCCCGTCTCTCTGTGTGACACTACTATATATGGGATGGAGAGGTCAGGCGGTATCTTCCAATTACAATTACGCTTGGGGGTCTGAAACGGGGGGTCAGATTCACCTGTTGGGAAGGTGCTGCCTTCGCACGTGAGGAGGTGACTATGGTTTCCACCTGGATCAGTGTCAGTGTGTGTGTGTAGGCACGTTGAAGTTTTAACACCCTCTAAGCAGTCCACTCTCACTACAACTCTTATTATCAATCCTCACTTCTGCCAAGGTGCTTTTAAAAAGGTATCTAGATAAACCATCTGCCACTTGCATTGCCTGCGTCCCAGTGGCATCAGAGCTGGCTAACTTCTGGAAAAGAAGGCGGCAATGACAACAGGTCACATTAGGAGACAGCTGCATGTGCAAGTCATGCATTATGTTAAGTGCTGCTTCCAACTAGTACGACCAGGTCAAAGGTAAGGCAGGTGCTCTTTCTAAGCATGACACGACTAGTGGAAAAATGGGGGGCAGAGAGGGGTCTGGCAGCTTCGTAATGACGTCACTTCGTCCTCAGGCCAGTGGTCGCATGCAGGTCCATATGGTTACGGGGAGTTTTCAGACCAAGGGAGGTGGGATTGCAGCCCTCCCTTCTGCTGAAAAGGGTTTGGATGGGATATTTGCATCTTTTCCAAATAAGCACCCAGTGTATTCACCAAAATTGATCTAAGACTTTTTTTCTTTTCAAAAATATTTTTGTCCATGTAATACAGCATGTCCTCATTTGGGTTAGGGTTAGAGTATTTAACCTGACATGTTTGCCTGACATGTGCTTGCTGCTGCAAAAATGCAGACCTATAACAGGACAAAATGCCACTTTCAGGTGCTGTGTTGCTTTGACAGGCTCATAACATGATCCTGATTCATATTTAAAAAGAAAAGGAAAAAATAACTGACTTAATGTGACACCATGGTGCAAAATCATTTTAAACTGTGTGTCAATCACAACGGGATAAAGGGGATATCACCAAGGACAAAATATCTACTGGAGAATGACATTTGGAATGTCATTAACACAGTTACGTGTCCATTTCATCCAGAAAACGAGAGCTGTGAGATAGTGGACGTCACAGAGATGAGTGGAAAGTGTTCAAACATGCCAGAGCTGAACTGTCACCGTTGTTAAACAGAACGACAGGTGATGCAGCATGAGGGGAGTAAATATAGGCTCGTCCCTTAGCCACCATGTGGCCGACTGACCAGTTGAAGGAGAAGGAGAAGGAGAAGAAGAAGAAGAGAGAAGAGGAGCACATGGCTTTGAACCAAGATAAATTAAAACAGGAGTGGCCACAGAGAATTGGAGCTAGAAATAAGAGAGGATGAATATAGTTCATTGCTTCTCCCCAACCACAAAGGTGTCACCTGAGGTTGGGACCACTTTCAGTAAGAGGATTTTGTTAAAATCCCATGAAACCTGAATTGTTGCAGAAGCTACCATGTTCACCGAGATCAAAATCTGGATGGCAAAGCATGTGATGCAAAAATCGAGTAAACAAGCTGTGACACAGCAGCAGCGACAACAAAGACTTCACAAGTCATGGTCTGCGTAGTGGATGTGGAAAGTGTAATTTCTACTTAAAGTAAGAGAGGAATGAAACAGAAACCGAGAAGGTGGGCCGGGCTACAACAACAACTATGGAGTATGTGAGCTTTGATGTAGCATTCTAATCATACTTGTGCGTAGGAACTGCACAGCATCTGCCTGATTTAGCTGCTCGCTCCAGTTATAAATGTTTGCATCCATCATTTCAAGACAAAGCAACGTGTTATAAGTTATGTAATTTCAAAAACTGTGGGAATGTGGTTCCAACTGGTATAGCCTATAGTGACATTGACATTGTCTAAAAACGATCAAATATAGGCCATACTTGATGATGACAAGTGCACTTAGCTTGACTGCTAGCTGGAGCTAGCTACCCACCCCACAATGGCCACACCGCTGGGACGCAAAAGCATCCCCGTTGGTCAGGACCGGACCTCAAATAGCATTGGCCAAGCAAAGGATAGCGAGGGCCTGGCTCCGGAGAACGAAACCTCGCAGTTTCTCTTGAAACAAAACTTTAAACTGCGACAGTGGGAAAAACTGCGACTGCAACCGGGTTACCTTGTAGAAGGCCCCGTTCGAGCCGCGAACTTCCACGGCCAGTCCGTCCATAGTCGCCACACTCGTCGGTAGCTCCCCACGGCTGGGCTTGTCGGTAGCCGTCACGACTCCCTGCGAGTCCGGTAACGTTACGACCCCCAGCTTCGCCGGCGCGTCGCCGCTATCCGGCCGCTTGTGGATTTCCAGTGTTTCGGGTGGAGGGAGAGGGGCAGAGGTGAAGGGGTTGGGGTGATGGGTGTGATGGTGTCCACCGTAATGCAACGCAGACGCTCCAGTAGCAGCAGCCTGTTAGGACGCTCCGTTGGCTGTTTCTGGTCTGGATGTGGGATTTGGTGCCCGCGAGCTGTACGGCACCGCCACGAGCAGTGGTGAAGTCTCGACGTGCGCGGGGGGAGGAAAGCGAGCTAATGATGCTACGGCAGGAGGAGGCTAGCTGATGGATAATTAGCTGGATAGGCTAGCTATCAACACCTTGATCCCGTCAGTTTTCAGGGATGCTAGCTGGCTAGCATTGATAGCCCCGTCTGCGTTTGATGGTTTGTTAGTGGCGCAGTTGTCTCGTTGACCAATTTCACATAAGTCGTCACCGGGGGTCGTTTCTTCAGCCCGTGGTGCAATACAGAGCGGCGTTTTCTTCCTCAAAAAAGCGTTTTGCGATGCACTACCGCCCGGCGACTCCTTACTCCAACTACCCGTCCCCTCAAACACACGCCGATAGAGTGAATCAGAGTGGGATTGAATGACCTCGAACACCCCACCCATCAATACCAAAGACCCGCCTATTAGGAAACCCAGGCCCGTGATTGGTCAAACGCCTCGACAATCAGCTGTAGCTTTCATTTGTTGGTTTAGCAAATAAGGGCTGGTCCCTGAGGCTGGCCAATAAAATGTAGGGAGTCGCATCCTAACACAATCCATTGGTTTTATTCTCTGTCAATTATAATGTTACTAAAATTGACTGGCTTTCAGATTATTTTGCCCACTCATTGATGAATGAGTACCAGCAGCCATTGTGTAAACAGCATTATAGTGAAGTTACTTTACATTTTGTCCGAGCAAAAGTTATTTCACATGCTACGAAAAATAAATTAAAACAGGCTTGGAAAAATATGTTGGATTTTGGATTTCTTTCGCGTTTAATAACACATCTCTTCAAAATCCACAGAACTTGCCCCTTTTTGTGGTAGAATAATAAGTAAAGATGAATAAAAGTGTGTGGATTAAGCAAGGCGACAGTATGGTTACAAAACACCAGGAATGCAACACAGAGAAGACCAGATATGGGCAAGGACTGTTACGAGGAAACAGTTGTGAGAAGCCCACTTGAGAGGCCAGAGGTCACGGTGGGAAAGCTCACAGTACAGGAATATTCACAGCTGTGGGATACCCAGATTTAATGTGGATAGAAGGTGATGTGACACAGGGCCTGCTCAATTCATTGCTTTTATATATCGAACCAATCTTGTAAAAAGTCTCACCCCAGCTGTTAAATATGAGCATATGAAGTAAATATCAGCCCAGAAAGGGTATTGACGCATAGGAGAATGAAAACAGACATAAGAGACCCCAACCCTCCACACACTTTCTGTCCTGAGTAGTGGAGCCTTTATGGGCACAGACGTATCTACAAATCCCTAATAATAACATGAGACACTTGCTCTGTGTGTGTGAATATAGTGTTTGTAGCTCCGTCAGGTCTAAATTAAGCGCAGCACTCAATCATATCATGTTTACCTCATTACCTTATTAATATGTGCAATGTTACCTCAACCCAATTTCTTTGAATCTCCTACATCCAATCATCCATGGATCCCCAAACTGGTTTACTTGGAAAATATTGATGTAAATTGTTGCTGGTCTTGAGTGCACCTCTTCCCATCTTTACATTATAAACGGGGTCAAGAACTATAGCTGCCTTTCTTCCAGGTAATCACTTAAAGTGTACAACTGCACAGGTCTACGATCTAAGGATTGTATATCATTGTAAGCATTGGTTTTGTGTCGTTATGTGAAAACAGACAGAAATGGAATCCCTCAATTCCACACGTCAACCATCCAGCCCATTTACGGTCCATATACTGGATGGTAGGTATGATGCACTCTCTGGTGGTAAAAGAAATTTCATTGAGGTCTATCTAGTGGATGAACTTGAGGCCCCTATCAAACCCCTTCTAAATTATTTTGGCCATGAATAGATATGCTATAATACAACACAACATATATCTACCTTACTGCTGTGAAAGGCACCTTTCTATGTCCAGTTCTTATTGCCTACTGCTCAGAATCAGAATACAGAAATACTTTGCTGGTCCACAATGGAAATTGGGTAAATTTTGGTTTATCTTATTCACTACAAGGAATAAGGAGAAAAAGAAGAAGAAGAAGAAGAATAGGAAGAAGAAGACTTTGACTTTTAATGCAACTTTATTTATAGAACAACTTTGAATATTCTTAAATAAAAAACTTCAAAAGAAATAAATAAAAACCAAAGAAATACAAAACGAAAAACTGGTTCTTTCCACTATATTTATGCTAATATTGCTAAATGTTCAGCACGAGAGAGCCGTCCTCCCCCAGTGAGCACAGGACCTGCCTGACGCCCCACATAACCCTGAAACCCTCCATGTTGTTGGTGAGTCTGAAGAAAGAGTGTTCGATTCTCAGACGAGCAGCGACCAAACCCCTCAGACAGCTGACTGCATTGGTCCAGCCTGCTCCCAACATCATGTTCTTCCTGGTCTTCCATATCGCTAGCTTGGCATTAGCAAAAATGAAATTTATCAAAACCTGAGTTTTCCTTTTCTTTGTTGAATAGTTGGGACCAAAAGAGGGGAAAAGAAAAAAACTCTCCTAGACCCTCCACCCACTCCTTCACAAGCCCAAACAGAGCAGCCAATCAAGGACAAGACACCACCAGATGCTCTACGGTCTCAGAAACTGAACAGAAAGGACAGCCCTGTGCTCGGGTCCAGGCAAGTTCCGTATCTGTTTGTAGCTAATGCTCGATGTATAATCCTCCACTGGATGTCAGCCATCCTTTTCTCAACAGGAGGCTTACACAGGACCCGCCAGCTACCTTTAGGGAAAACGTCTGAGCCAAAAACCTCAGTCCACCTCGGCTCTCTGACTCCTGCAAGTGACCGATGGTTCAGGACCTTGACGCAGCTGGAGTAGAGCTGCTTCCCTCCACAGGAGCCGAATGTTCCCAGCGCTGGCGTCTTCATTGAAAGCAGCAGGCCACTCCGCTCGCTCCACCCCGGGGAAAACATACTTGGGGCCTTCAGTCCACTGGTCGGCCAGATCTCGACTCTGAGCGTGAGCCCGGAGAGGAGCCGATAGGGACTGCAGCACCTCCTCCACCAGGTTCCACAACACTCTGGTTGACCTGATTCCCGTGATTTCTGCCAACCGCTCCACTGACACAGTCGTGAGGTGGCCCAGCTTCATTACGCCAGCCTCCGCAAACTTCTCAAAGTGGCTGAAGAGAAACCAGTGGCAGACAGGAAACAGTTGGAAAATAATGGTTCCTCAAACAGCCACATACCAGGTTCAGGGTCAGGAGGCCTAGTGAAACTGAGAGTCCTCCAGGCATCCATCACCGAGCAGTAAAACGGAGTGAGACCAGACAAGTCAAAGTCAGTTGATCTTACCAAGAACAGCTGCTTATCGAAGTCGAGCCGCCCGGCCTTCCAGAGCAGCAGCCGGTCCACAGTCGACCAGCAGAGGGAGACGTTGTACAGCAGCCGCTGAGCTGCCTGAAGTCTGAAGGCCGCAGTCCTGGAGACGACATCTATGATGCCCTGACCTCCACAGGGAGGGGACCGACGCCCGGACTGACGCCCGCAACCAGTGACGCCCCGACCAGAAAAAGTCTACAATCAGCCGCTGCAGCTGCTCCAATAGGCCCGGTCGTGCAGCACTTGCAGTCTGTGCCACAGAGACGAGGCAACCAGACTGCAACCAGGTTATTGACCAGGTTATTGACAATCAGAGCTCTTCCCCTGTAGGACAACTCGGGTAGCAACCATCTCCATTTAGACAACTTAGCTTGCACCTTTCCCAGCACTCCCTCCCAGTTCTGCCTTTCTGTGTCCTCACTCCCTAAAACTCCCAGGAACTTTAAACCTTTGTTTCACCAGGTAAGGTTCCCAGGAAGACCGGAAGTGTTTGCTCTGTTCCACTGGCCAATCAAAACCACCTCACTCTTGCCACAGTTGACTTTAATAATAATAATAATAATAATAATAATACAAAGTGCTACAGAGTAGAAACAAGATAAAAGAAGGTTTACAAAGAAAAAAACATCAGTGGAAGAAAAAGTACAAAAATTTAGGGGAATGCTTGTTTAAAAAGAAAGGTTTTCAGGCTCTTCTTATAAGAGAGAGTGCTTTGTGGAGCCCTCAGGTGGTCTGGAAGGGAATTCCACAGGCGAGCAGCGGCTGAGCAGAAGGCTCGATCCCCCATGGTGCGCAGCCTGGTCCTGGAGAGGTGAAGGGTGAAGGTTTTGTTTCCGGAGCGGAGGTTGGGTGAGGAGGTTTGTGGTGAGACTAGATCTTTCAGGTAGGGAGGGGCATTCCCATGGATGCACTGATAGGTGAGTACGCTTTCTCATAAAGGGTTAAGCTGCCTTCTCGCTCCTGAATGTCCCCCCGCCCCTGGACAAAGACGTTTATGTCATCAGCATAAGCTGATACGATCACAGGGGGGCTATGAGCCAGTTCAGGTAGACAGAGACCCCTCAGCCGGTTTCTAAGCCTGCACAGAAGAGGCTCGATGGCCACACTGTACAGCTGGCCTGATATGGGGCGGCCCTGTCTGATCCCTCTCTTTACCTGTATCGGACAGCTCAGCCCTCCCCCACCTTCACAACACAACATGCATCACTGTACATCAACTTGACCCAGGACAGAAAGTGCTCCCCGACATCATAAGCCTTCAGTGGGGCAAACAAAAAGGAATGATCGACATGATCAAACACGTTTTCTCCTGTTCAATTGAAATAATACCAACATTATTTTGTACAGTTTACACACATCAAAAATGTATCTCATTAAAAACACATTGTCCAGCATGGATCTATTAGGGACACTGTACATCTGATCAGCACCAACCAACAGTTCAATAAATAGTTAAAATCTATTCGCTAAAACCTTCGAAATGTTTTTATAATCTGTACATAAAAGAGCTACTGGTCTCCAGTTCTTTAAGAGAGTCATATCTCCCTTCTTGGGCAGCAGGGAGATTACAGCAGACCTACAAGAGGCAGGAAGAGTCCCTTTGTTAAAAGACCCTTTAAAAACGTTCAGCAGGTCGTGTCCCAATAATATTCCAAAAATGTTTAAAAAAGTCAGCAGGTAATCTGTCCATGCTGGGAGCTTTGCCTGAGGCCACCCGAGACACGGCAGCAGTTAGTTCCTCCAGAGAGAAGAAATAGAAGAAGAAGAAGAAAAAGAAGAAGACTTTTGACTTTAAATGCAAAGTTTATCTATAGCACATATTTAAAAACCCTTAAATAAAACAATTTCCAAATAAACTAATAAAAACAAACAACAACAAACCAAAAAACTGGATCATTCACACTGGTTCAATCCACTATAATTATGCTAATACGCTAATATGAGTTTAGCACAAGAGACCTGTCCTCCCTCAGGGAGCACAGGACTTGCCTGACGCCCCACACAACCCTGAAACCCTCCATGTTGTTGGTGAGTCTGAAGAAAGAGTGTTACATCTGAAGAAGAAGGAGAAAATGAAGTGCCGTGTTGTGATCTAGGGCCTGCATTTGAAAATGGCCTAGTTCGTCTTGCTGATGATGGAGTTGGACAATGAACATGTTTACATACCATTTTATTCCAGGTAGTTTGATGGGCAGGGGCATTGTGGGCTTTTCTTTTTTTGCCACTTCTGCCATTTGAAATCTGTCATATCACAAAACCTGTAAAAAAAACAAACGTATCTGTAAATTTTGGGTGAAAATTGTTAATTTATTATGCAGTCATTTTCAAATTTGAAACAAAAAAAGGTACATGCTTATGATTTATGACGATGACACTCAGTAGATTAGATTGTTGATGGAAACACTTTCCGTCCGCCTTGCGCGCCCCCGCGAGAGGAAAGCAGCTCTTGCGCGCTTGCGTTGCATGGTCACGTGGGGCAGTTATCCAATAGGGACCCTTCTCGCAGAGGCGCGCAACTTGATTCAGGAAGTACAAATTTCATTTTCGTGCCGTGCTCGCTCTGGCAGCAAAGGTTTTCAGAAATCCAGAAAACAAGAAGGGGTTGCTTGGTTAAAAAGCAACTCAACCCAGGTGAAAATGTCTGCCGGCCCCGAGTCAACTGCGCTGTCGTCGCTTGGAAAAGGTGACAGTCTGCATCAACAGGGTGAGACATACATGTACTCTGTTTACTGCTGCAAAGGCTGTGTTCTATATGGGGAAGAAGACTGCGAAGGGTTTAGAAACTGCACTTGGTTTAAGTTGGTGTGGAGTTGTTATGAGTGTCCTGTCTGTGATTGAGTGTGGCCCCTCCTTATTACAAGTTTCCCTGTACAATCCTTCCGCCCAGTTCTCGCCTCCTTCCCTCTGTGTGACATGACCGAGGAAGACCTGACCCGGAACCCCCAGTTCTGCAAACTACTGGCCACTCTGGCTCAACACGTGGACCAGACTGGACTCACTGTGTCGCTGAAGTCCGAGATGGACAAGGTATCAGCGCCCTCTGCATTTGTTAAGACACGCGTCTTTGCAGTATGACATGATGCCATTTCCAAATGAAAACGCAGTAGTATGAATATAGCCTCAAACAGCCTCAACTGAAGCTCAAGGTAGAGCAAACAGCCACATGCTGTAGGTGCTATTTTATGAGGAGATGTTAATGTATGTTTGACACAAAGTCAAAGTGGTTTGTGTCCTACTGACCTCAGACCTCTACTGGATACCAGTGAGAATTACAATGAATATACAGTACAATAACAGACACTCAAAGGTGCCCCCCCCCCCCCCCCCCCCCCCCCCCCCCCATCAGGCTGAGAAGAAGCTGCAGAGCCAGAGGTGTTACTGGCTGCGCTCCGAGAGCCTCCACAGAGGGCTGCAGGAGATGATCCAGGACTTCTGTGTGAGGAGGCACCACATCACTGTACCCCCTGACCAGAACATGGTACCTTTCTCATACCTATACCTGCACAGACTGCAAATGCTGCAGTAATATAACCAAAGCATATGTATTGGTCATTAAAGCTTTTGCATGTTGCCTGGTCCACATCGCAGCTAAATGTAACTGTTTAAAACATATTAACAGTTTCTCAGAAATCTACTTTATATTTATATTATCACTGTCCCCCTTTAATCAGCAACACGTGTTTATTCATTTAGTTTTATGTCCTGAATGTGAGAATGGAAGTGTCTTCTTTTTTTGAATTCTTTTGCAGTGAACAGACAGAGTAGCTCTCCAAATTCCGTTGTATGATTCCATGTACAATGACAATAAAGGCTTTAGAGCTGCAACAGTTAATCGATTAGTAATCGACTACTAAATTAATCGCCAACTAATTTGTTAATCAATTAATTGGTAGTATGGAAGTATTTTTCAAATTTTTTTGATTTCAGCTTCTTTGAATATTTTCAGGTTTCTTTGCTCCTCTGTGACAGCAAACCAAATATCTAAGGTGTGTGGACAATAACAAAACATAATCTCATGGTTTGGAAAACATGATTGACATTTTTCAACATTTTACAACCTTTTATGGACCAAACAATGAATAGATTAATTGATAAAATAATGACAGGAATAGTTCAGTTGTACTGTTTTAGGTAAGCATTTAAAAATGTGGCAAAAAATAAGTTTTTCGGTGGGCCCCTCTGCAACAGTTAACATAAGGTAACATATTAACCATGCATAAGTACCTCATACAAGCCTCCTTCAAAATCACTGAACTATCCCTTTAATCGATAATGAAAATAATCGTTAGTTGCAGCCCTTAAGTGCTTTCTATTATATTAGTGAACTTCAAATTGTATACTCAGATTTCCCAAAGTGACAAGGGGAGATAAACTGCTGCATTGTTTTATTAAATAGATTATTCATCTGATGATCAAAGTTCAACTGTGTTAATCACTTCGTTTTTGTGCGTGTAGTTCCATGAGACACTGGAGAAGTGCCTGCTGGTGGCTCAGTGTGTCAGACAGCTGGATCCCAGTACCACCACCAACCAGGACCAGCCCTCTGTTCTAGGCCTGAACGCCCAGCAGGTGATGGAGCTCATGCCGTCGGAGAAGGTGAATCATATAAACACAATACAGTCTCTAACATAGTAAGTTGGTTGTTTATTATACTTTTTTTTTTAAGGTAAAGATCGATCTCCATGGTAACAGTTTATTACATTTTGGGAGGGATCCAAAGGCCTTTTTTTAAGGATTCTTCCCCTCTGCGAGATCAGACAAAACTTGATATCTTGAGTCATGTCTTCACAAATTCATAACATTTTAAACTTATGTCGGTCAGATGGACATGGTAGTGCAAGTTATGGGCGAAATGGCATATAGGCTGGGGATTGCTCGGCCTTGGTGGAGGTCTGCGCTCTCTGAGTGCTCTTTTTAAAAGTGTTTTTAAATGGAAAATCATCTTTTCTCAGCAATAGACGCACGAAAGACAAAAAGAAAGCCTTTATATGAGTACATAATACGATTTCCCTATGTCCATGTTATATTTATGCTTTCCAGAATGTACAGAGAATGAAACAGAGTCTACCCCGAGAGCTGGAGAAACATCTCAAGAAAAAGTCCCTGAACCTTCTCTCTTACTATCAACCTGAATGGGGTAAAGTGGCTCAACACTGATTGTGACTGACTGATCTGTAGTTACCGGCATTTTTTTTTACTTCGCATTCACTTCAGAACCTTTTTTACGTCACTTGTTAGTGTTTGCATGGGCATCGAGCATGCAACACGTTTGCTGGTTTGTAATCTCTTCTAGAGAATGAGAGTGAGGGTCTGAAGAACAGCAAGCTGTCTCATCTGTCAGTGCAGCTGAACAAGGAGAAGAAAAGAGCAGAGAGTCTGAAGGAGACCTGCAGGGAAAACTCAGTGCTCCTGCAGAGACAGACTCAACTCTACCTCTCTGTAAGTACTTCTGTCAATGTATTTAGTAGGGGTCAACCGATATGGCCTTTCCCGGGCCAATACCGATAACAATTATTGCTAATCTAAGAGACCGATATTTGAAAGCAATATCTGTCCGCAGTAAAAAAGTGTCAAAAGGCGTTGCAATTTAGAATAACACAAACTCTTCTCACAATACTTGTGAAATGCCTTAAAGCATACAGTAGGTTTAATTTACAGAACCTTTCACACACAAAGTGCAGGGAGCTATAATGAAGTTGAAAAAATTAACAAACAACAAACAAATCAATAAAATTGTTTCCTGAAGTTTAATAAAGTTAAAATAAAATAATAATTAATGTTTGAAATGCCTTAAATAATAGGTTTAATTCACAGAACCTTTCAACATGACAAACATGGATGGGACATTGCTGAAGTCTAGAAAGTATTGACAGCGTCTGCATCAGAGCCAAATTAGCACATTTTAAAATGAAATTATCTTATCGGCAAATCAGCTTAAAAATTGACCGATACCGATAATCATGAAAATGTTGAATATCGGCTCTGATAATCGGTCTACCCCTTCCATTTAGTTAAGTGAATTACTGAACCATGCCGAATATAATTTATACAATGATAAATGCTCTTGGGGGTGTTCATCATTTGAAGAAATACTCACTGGGAGAATGTTTACAGACTTAATACTTCATGTATATATCCAGCGTTTTCTGTTTACTTTTTGTCACAACAATATGTGGTATTCCTCTCTTGTCTTTCCTGTGACCAGGAGCTGATTAAGTGTGTTCAGCTTCTCCAGTCCCTCGTCCTGGACCACAGGCTGAAGACCCAGACAGAGTTGGAGAGTAAGAAGTTGGGCTACTTCGAAGGGAAATGTGAATTAGTCCTACAGAAGATAAAGTAAGCAGATTTCAATACCTTGTTTGCCTTATTGCATTTGACGTTGTAAACATTCCTTTTTCCATAATCTGACAATACACACACACACACACACACAAATTCTTATAATATAATTGCCTGCAAGCATTTGATGCTTGGAAATGTATGGGTTGAAAAATCATCATTCAGTAGATCATTTTGCATCATTTTACAGTATTATTGTATATTGTGAAGAACAGACATCGCTAAGGATGCATCAGTAGTATAAATACCAATATCCAGTGTGCAGTTTCTTCCTAAACATACTGGCATGTTAAACCCTGATATTTTTTATTATGTTTGAGTTAAGTGATTTTTAACATTTCTTTTCAAAGCTTAGTTCAGTGGGCATGATAGCACGCACTCACAAAATGTCAACCACAGTCATGACCTCTAATTAGAAAACTTAAGAATACATGTAAATGTTTATGATACATGATTCTAAATAAACATACATGCATTTCTGTTTTTCTCCTCCTTTGTACAGGGTGGAGATGGTAGAAATCCAGTTGGACACCTACACCGCCGACGCAATATCTGCTCATAGAAAGATAAGGCAAGACAATTTTTGTCTCTCTATATCATTTACTACTAAATGTTATCAGGCAACACCAACAGTATTCATATTTCTTGACTGGAGCACTTGAGTCTTAGCTATTTTTTAAAGGGCAACTGATAGTTGAAGAAATCTATACTTTTTCTCACTAGTGTTTGTCATGTGCTTTGAATTTTTCCTTATCCAAGGCGTCAGAACCCAATATGGTCGTCAAATGTTTTTCTAAAAATGTGCTTTTTCGGTTACATCTCAATTTCAGAGACAATTTGGAGTCCGAGCTGAAGGCCTGTAAGGTGGAGAAACAGTCGGTGGAGTTAAAACTGGCCTCCTTTGAGATCTTGGGCAAGGAGTTTGAGGCCCTGGCTGAGGAGTACTGCAGATTACGGCAGGAGTTAGAAATGAAACACTGGGCTCTGAAGGAGTTCACCCAGTATAACGACAAGTGAAGATCTTATCTGTTACTGGGAAAAAAGCCATCCATTCCCCCTATTTTACCGTGTGTCCTTACTCACACTCACACGCTGGCTTTTGGACGCTTGACTCAGAGACCGTGCGGATTGTTTGCCTATAGTAACTGTGTAGCCTGTACAGGAGTGAATGCGCTAACTGAGAGCTCCTCGCTGAAAACTGTTGTTAAATTTGCCTCAATAAATTACATGTTACACTCAGCTCAAACCTTGGTACATTGTAACCTTTCTTTTCTACATCAGCTTATCATGAGAATCACTCCATTCATTCTGACAGCCAGGCAACGTACACAGTATCTCCTCTGCCTTTAAAGCAGCAGTAAAGCATCTGTTCAGTGCAAAGCATCCACACTGTAAAACAGGGTGCAGGTCAGTAAATAAAAATAAAGATGTCCCAAACCTGCAAACAATTGGAGTGTGTGCTGCATACTTAACTATGTAGGACAGTAAACATCAAGATTATGATAAGAAATATAAGGATTTTTTTGGTTTAATCTTCACTTAACCTAACCACTAACCAAACCACTTTGCAAAATGTTTGTTGACTGCCCAGAAAGCAATGTTTTTTTAAAATGTCATTTACCTGCAGTTTGCACCTTCTTCCACTAGAAAGCAGTGTACTTTCATTTTTCACTGACATCAATTTCCGTGTCATTCCCGTCTTACAATTACCTTTTTCAAATTTTACTGGACATAGGGAACAATTACTTAACTATTTTTTATTATATGAATCATAGTTAATAAGACAACATTCAATACCACATAAAACCTTTTTTTCAATTGAGCTTTTTATTGAACAGAATTCTGTTATTACTGCAGCCCAAAAGACATAATGAGTAAAGGAAAAAATAATAGAATAAAATGATATAGAATAGAAAATGATAAAGAATAAAATTGAATAAAATATTACTATATCGGGACAATATGATATAGAGCACAAATATACACAGGGTAGTAGTACACCCATTTGCCCATATTCAAAGTTTTTAAAACTGGTTTTATTAAAACCCTTTAAAAAAAAAAAACACGTTAGGCCTGCTTTCGTTCGTTTTAAGTACGTTTTTTTGTGGGCTCCGTAATTTTGCTATTAAGTTTGATGATTAATTTTGCAATAGTGCGACAACTTGAGCAACTTCAGTTTGATATTAAGATATTGTTGTTGTTGTTGTTTTTTTTTTTAAACCTGGGCGAAACTACGTTGTCTTCCTTTCATAAACGATCTTCGATGTCTCCGCTCCGCTTGAGGAGAAACGGAAGCGCGTCGGAGTGAAGCATCTCGCTCTGGTGAACCCGCCTGCGGTCTCCCTCTCATCATCATCAGCAGCAGCAGCAACGGCCCCGCCTCGCGAACCGCTGGCTGGCTGGCTGGTCCCCTCCTCCCCCCCCTCCCACGCAGCCCGAGCATCTGGCTGTCACAGCAGTGCTGCCTTTCTCCGCTCCGTCCGCTCCGTCCGCCCGGTGCCGCGCGGAATGCTCGTAGCATTCACACCGGGACACACGCAGTGGACTCTAACCGGGGGCGGACGCAATGTCTGAGGTGCGGAAATTCACGAAGAGGCTAAGCAAGCCCGGGACGGCGGCGGAGGTGCGGCAGAGCGTGTCGGAGGCGGTGAGGAGCACCGTGGACCTCGTCGGGGTGAGCCGAGTGTGTCTGTGGACCGGCGGCGGTCATGCTAGCTGACTGGGATAATTAAACCAACAAACTGGCTAGCTTGCTAACTCCGCACCCCTCTGTCTTTGGGGAACACTCTTGTGTGTGTGTATGTTTTTTTTTTATAAAACAGCTACTGTTCATTCTCATTCCTCAGACTCTTTTTTTTTTTTTTTAATTATTACTTCCCTTTACCCCAATTTCCATTCACTGCGTCTGTCCCTCCAGCCCCGCGGCCACCGCGGAGCTCTGCTCTGTCTCCGAAAACATGTCTCTTTTTTTCTTTCTTTTACAGCCTCACTGGCATCGCTACGTTTTCGTGCAACGGATCCAGCTCCCGTGTATTGGCTCGTTTTTTAAAAAAAATTTTAATTGCCAGCACTGGAAAATAGTGGCACATTGTCGACAGTCTTTTTTTTCTTCCAGTCTTGCGCGGCTCCTTTTGTGTGCTAGCGGACGAGGAGCAGCGCCAGTCGGACAGCCGCAGCATGGCTTCCCCCTGTCCTTGCCTTGGAGCAGTGGCCACATTGTGCCAAAAACAAACCAAAAAAAAGGAATAAGAAAAGGCAGTTCATGCACGTCTCCAGAATTGATGTGTATTGACAATGACAACTGTGCAAAATATTATTTTATTGAATGGTTTGGCAGTGCTGGTGGCTGAGAGTTGCTGGGGGGGGGGGGGCAGACTGTAGTAATGGGAAGGGGTTATTAGGCGCAGTTGCTTGAGATGAATAGCATTTAGGAATCCTGCTGATACAGCACGTGCGTGCGTGCGTTTGTGTGTGTTTGTGTGTGTGATGTTTTCATGTCAGTAAATCAAAAGCCTGACACATTTCTCCTGAAACTTCCAGTCATGTGCCTTATGTGTCAATGACAAAACTGCATCCTCAAGTCAGCCCCCCCCCCCCACACACACACACACACACACACGCACACACAAAAACAAAAACAAACAAACAAACACAGCACAATAGCCACACATCTCTGGCTGTGAGAGACGGTGTAGCTGGATGTGTTTGTGTGTGTGTGTTAAGAGATAAGTTATTGTTCCCTTGTGTTTCAGTCTGCAGTCTTGTGACGATCATCTTGAGGAGTGTGACGCAGAGAGTTTCTCACCGTAACAAATCTTGTGATAAGGTTTTCAGATTTCCTGAAAACAGTGTGTCTGTGTGTTTTGTGTTTGCAGCCCTGCGTGTTGTTGTGTTGAGTTTTGAGTTGCTCCTGGTTCAGAGAAGCAAGGTTATGGCAGCCCCAATTTTCATGGAGTAAATGGTTGGCCTGGTAATGGAGAACAAACGCTGTTTTGTGGAGGGTTCCTCTCACATGGGGATTCCCTAAGGCATGCTGTGACCATGCTTTCTATGGGGTGTTAGTGTGTTCTAAATCTCTACAAAGTCAGTACTTTTTTCGGAAACTTTCCTTCCATGTCGGTTCTTTTTTTGCTGATTTCTCAGTGAACAAACCGGTTGTCTTACATGCTTCCAAACAGAATGTCAAATGAAGCCATATAACACAGACATTCATTTTTCTAACTCGTGTATGTATGATGTATGCCATCTCGAGGCCATTTACGTTGTTGAGTTGCCTCATGGGATTTTCCATCAGCTGATGAGACGGTGATTACTGGACTTTCTGGAGTTTGTTGTGGAATAATCTTTGTCAAGTCCACCACTGTGTATGTGATCAATGAGGTGAGGTATTGTCCTCATCTCATGGAGTAGATGATTCTGAAAATAATATAAATTATGATGTTATAGACAACTAAGCCTCTCAGTAAGGCAGATAGCAAACACTTGCTTCTAGTTTACATGTAGTTAGGGGTTATGTTATTACCAGTAGGTAAATGTAATGAAGAGGGCAACTTAATAACATGTATCAGCATTTCACAAATGTAAAATTAACAGCAGAATCTAATCCAATGAGGAATTTATCTTTTGACCCTACGTTAACGTTATGTCTAGGTTAGCTGTTCTAGAGCTACAGCGAATTATTAATTAGTATATCCAACCAAAAATTAAAGGGCAACTCTTTCGATGATAGATAGAAAGCCAAACTTTTGCCAGCTCCAGCTTTTCAAATTTTAGAATTAGATTATTCAATTTGACCTTAAATTAAAGTAAACTTTATATCAATTTAAATACATTTTATAGACCAAAGTATGAGAGCTGGTCCACTGCACGCCCACCTACAACCTACAACCATGCACCGATTGGACAGTACCAGCTGTCAATCAAGCTGTATCCACTGTACTGTGCTTTATTTTACATTAAATGAACATCATGTTGTATTGAAGATGACTTGAAACTACAGACTGAGACCATACAGTCCTCTGCACAATTTTTACTGACCTTATAAATCAAGTCAGTAGAGTCATTTTCTCAAAGACTTCTCTAGAAACCAACTTCTTTTTGCAACCAGTGTAGTCACCCTCTGCTTGTCCTTCCAGAGAATGCAGGTTTTAGGCACTTTCACATTGGCTTAATTTTCTGGACCTGGTTACTCCGTCCATTTTTATATGCAGTTGGTATGGTAGCAATTGTTTTTGCATTTTCGTTAATAGACGAAAAAGCATTGTGGTGTGGACACAGCGTGATTGACAACTAGTACCGTCCAGTAGGCACGCAGCTGAATATGACACAGTCTGTCCTGTTCTTGTGCATGCCGTCAGTATATGTATCAACTGTGCTTGAGTATATTAATTCATTCAAATTCATCCTGGCCCCTCTATTTTCTATTAAAAATGTAAATCCATTAACTGGGTTTGTTTTCAGTTCCCAAATTAGGGCCGTGGCTAGCAAAAGGGTTTGTAGATGGACAAAATAATCAAATGTGATATGGGGGTAGGAATTGGGGTCACCAACACAGTTCTAGTCAACAACATTTAAAGGAATGAAGTTGAACCAGGAAACTGTCAAATGAATTGGAAACCCCCCACTGTATATTGTGTTGGTTAACAGAAACTCAAATACCAAATGATTTGACGAATTATTACGATATCCAAATCCTGCAACTTATCCGTTCATCCATAATGTGAAATGATGTTCAAGCAGCAGGAAGATCTGTTCACAAATAAAACATTTTGGGGATTTTTGGGGAACACACACAGATTTGGAGCACTTACTGGGATGCTGTGGGAAAATTGCTTTGTACTGTATGGGACTTGCATGTCAGAGTGTGTGTGTGTGTGTGTGTGTGTGTGTGCAAGGGAGCACTCATCCGCTGTGTATAAGCGCAAGCTTCTCTATAGCCAATGTGATAAAATGCACCTGGTCGTGTATTGGAGCCGTGATTCCCTAGCATCTGCTGAACCGTAATGAGATGCAGACGTCTGGATTGGAAATTGCACCTTCGCTAACATCGTCATCGTCGTCATGTTCCCTCGAAGGCAATTGGGTCAGTTGGTGTTCCCCTGGCCAGGTAGACGGCTGAGAGGAGAGAACATGCGAGGCATAACGGGGTGATTGTGACAAGATGAGTGCCTCGATTGCACGCATCATTGAGTTACACCCAAGTATTAGGCCATGTCCTCTCGTGTTTTAGCATATCTGTTTCTCTGTTTCTCAATCAGTGTGACTGCGGCCTCACAAGCCACTGTGTTTTCTGATTCTTCAGCTTCTTTCCTCTTCTATTAAGGCAGAACTTTTTTGCATCTTTCTTTCTTTCCTTTCTTCCTTTCTTCCTCTCTCTCTCTCTCTCTCTCTCTTGCACTCTCCTTCTGTAATATGATCAGTGTTGCCGTGGAGCCACTGTGTGCTGCCGAGCGGCTGCCTCTGACGTGTCGAGCTGCGGTTCAGCGGTGTTGCACATGACAGGAAGCACAGCTTTGCTCTGGCTGCAGCCCCGTGTAATGCTCTCAGTGGACGTGTAGGTGCTGTTGTGTTTTGCATGCTGCTCAGGCCGCTGGTTGTCCGCTGAGTTAGTGGATCTGTTTGTAAAAATATAACACAAGTATCGATACTAGTTTTTATTTGGATTTGTGTTGGGGGAAAAAAGGCAAGAAAGTCTGTGTCTGGTGGAAAGATTTGCAGAGAACATAAGTGACTGGCTAACGTTACGGGACTGAATTCCTGTTTAGAGAACATGGAAAGGGAAAACGTTGTCTTGTGTGCAAACACTAGTATATTCAAGAATGATATATTAATTAACCCCTTAAACCTCCCAGAATCATCCTGTGCGGCCGAACATTGTTCAAATTCACAGAATTTTAAATTAGAAATTCCAGGAGGGATCCCAAAGTTCCCAAATATACCAAACATGTCAGACTCAATTCTGAGGAACGACTTGTCTGTCCTGGGTTTCGAAATGTTTCGCTCAGTGTAAACATCACATAGCTTTTATGTGGAGCTGGTACAAGCTGAAACATGAATAAATGTTAGACAGTATGGATAAAATTATTTTTTCAAATTTACAAGCTACTTTAAGCCTCTGATTTAAATAAGGATTAAAAGCATTAATTCAAGTTTGGAAAAAAGAAAACTGTTTAAATGTTGGCAGAAACTTGTGTGTTCATGTTAGAGCCTGTCCCTTTTAGTGAGAGGATATATATGTTTTCAGAGCTTTAAGCTGAAAAAAAGAGGAAACAATGCATCTTACTGGGTTTCTAGGGCACAAACTGTTAAGCTTATGTTTATAAGCTTATGCTATCTCAAAAATAGTAAATGCACATGTCAACGAACCAGTGGTAGTTTTAGAGCAAAGGTAGTAGATTGGAGGGAGACAAACAAGCAGCAGGGGGAGAAAAAAATACGACTGCAAAACTTTATCGCTGACTTTGTCACTCTGACCAACAATAGGAAAACACGCAGCTCTGCATCTCAGCTGCTCCAAACGCAAATGGAAATATGACGGAGCACGAGGTAGAAAAATCACATCTCTCATATTTTCCCAGCGGTAGGGCACATTCAGGTTTTTTTGAAGAGTCCCTCCTCCTAACTATGCGCGCTCACCGAGCAGCTCGTCCTGCATGTTTGGCCCTGCAGACTCTGTGGCAGCGAATCACCAACGTGCCTGATTCCCTCTGCTCGAGTCCAAACGGCCAAGGCTTATTGGCTGAGCTATTCATCACTGTCTTCTCTGCTTAGCTGGAGCTTAAAGTGGCACTTTCTTTGGAAATCAATTCTGAATGTGATAAAGGTTTCGTACATGTGATCACATCTTGACCCAGTTTTTGAAGGCTGGGCTTTAGGCTTTTTTAAGGGGAGGCAGATTGCATATTCTCTATTCATATTCTCTTCAACTTCTCTATGAAACTCAAAACAGGAAGTTATGATATTTAGCTAAAGTCCACGTGACGTGTTAAATCTGTTGTGTATCGTTTCATTATTTTACATGCCTCTGTAAAGAAGATGATCTTCATTTGACCACATAATTTTTTTTTTCTCTCTCTCACCTCCTTTGCCCTCTCGGTCTTTGCCGTCATATTTGTTCTCAGTTGCTTTTTTTCCCATCCAACCCCAATTCTCTGAGCAACTGTTTACCTGCACGGTGACATGCAGCCCTCTGCAACGTGTGGTCGTCTCTCTCCGATCTTGTGCGGCTCTGCTGTTATTACAAAGCTGGTTAAAAAAATCTGGGGGTGAGCCCTCTTTGTTTTCCTGCTTTCAAAGAGGCGGTGGCCACGTGGAGCTTATCAGAGCCAAAAAGACAAAAAAATTAGAAGGTCATGAGATCAAGAATAACTACAGTTTTTTTATTTATTGGAAACTAAACATGTATTTTGTGTTCTGCCTAATCTCCCCCACTTAGGAGCAGCCAAAGATTATCGAGCCACTGGACTATGAGGCTGTGGTGTTTCAGAGAAAGGCCCAGATCCACAGCGACCCCCACAGAGACCTGCTGCTCTGCCCAGTGGACGATGTCTCGGTGAGAACCCCCTTTCTCCGAGTGACACATCGTTACAGACACTTTAGGTGTCCTCCATTTAGTTTTTTGCCCCCAGATAAAGTGGATGTAGAGGATGTGGCTATTAAACTCCTAGCGTGTTTATAACCTGCACTGTCTCTCAGCTGCCAGAGGTTACCTTTGAATTATATACATTACAATCACACATCCTGTACACCAAACAGCAGAACTGTCTGTTTTCATTTTTGTCAAAAAGAAGAATCTGTAGCGCTGTCACCTCACAGCATGAAGGTTCTGGGTTTGAGTCCCGGTTCAAACCAACCAGGGCCTTTCTGTGTGGAGTTTGCATGTTCTCCCTGTGTATGCATGGATGGATGGATAAGAATCTGTGCTCTGCTTAAACTTTTTGTACCTTTGCTGTGATCTTCTCGGTTAACTGCCACATCAGCGTCACCTTTTTCTTTCAAACCTCCTCGACTTCAACCAGAACACAGCTTTAAAATATCTCTTTCTAAACAAAGGCTTCCCATCGTCAATCACTGTTCATCCCCAACACACTCACTTATTTACGGGTCAGTCCGAGGGGCATGAGCAGTTAAATACAAATCAACCAGGTACTTTACCTGTGTTCTGTATTTATCGAATTCTGTCCCCTTCCTCGTCTGGAGAAAATATGTTGACACTCATCTGTTCCTTTATGTAGCTGCCTTCTGTTTTCTCCCATGATCTCTCTATCTACCTCTCTTGCTCGCTCGCTTTCTCTTTGGCCGGTTACTTTTGGTTTCCTGCTGTGCTTCCATTTGGTGAAGAGTTCAGGAACTGTCATTACGAAATTTTTCAGTGTACATGTCTGTTTTCTGCTCGTGCGCGTCACACTCATGAGTGTATGTGTGTGTGTGTGTGTGTGCGTACGTGGAAACGCAGGAGTCCCAGCTATCCCGGCAGAGGAGGTCCATTGTTCCCTCGGTGCCCCAGAATGCAGAGCGGGAGGCCAGGAGTCTGTTTGCCAAAGAGGTACTCAACCAAACTTTCTCATCAATATGACCCAATTAAAAACAGACATTACATTTATTGAAACTCTTTAACAATTAAAGATGATCTCACGATGACTTTGCACCAGCACTCATTAAAGTCTTGTTACATTAAGCGGTCACTCATAAAGACAGCACAGGCCAGCAGGTAACACACGCGCGCGCATACTATACTGATGATGTATAATATTAGCAATGAAAAACAGACTCCCGTGGTACGACGTAGACACACTCTGCTGCTGTGCCAGGCTCTAAATCTGTGTTCTTCAAACCACAGCTCATGTCCGTGATAAAGCACAGAAACAACTGCCGTAGGAATTGTTAAAACAGACCTTGGCTTACTCAGCATCAGCTCAACAAAGACGCATTCATTCATTGGTCCTAACTGAGATTTTTCTGCTTGCAGTTTCACACTCAATAAAGTAGTGTGTACAATGAAATCCATCTTTAGCATTAATGAGAAGGAGTCACAGCAGGTTTCCTCTTTGTCTTCTGAAATGAATGATAGTAAGCTCAAGTTTCTTTTCCCCCAAAACAGGAACACTTTCTCGCTTAGGTCATTTTGTGCCGTGGTTGTTATGTGTTAGTGTGTCCACCGCTCCTAATCCAGCTCTCTGTTTGGCAGTGCATCAGGATGTACAACACCGACTGGCATGTCATCAACTACAAATACGAGGCCTACTCCGGCGACTTCCGCATGTTGCCGAGGTAAGAAAGATAAAACTGTCGCGGATAAATAAAAGAACTGCAGTTTGGATAAGTGGGAAATGTTGAGGTTAGGGCAGCACAACATCTGAGTACTTAACTGACCAATGTGTAACTTGTACTTGAGATTTGCTCTGCTCACGTGGGTCCGCTTGACTGCGACAACATGCCACAAGTCACTCTTCTTGTATATTAATGCAGTTCTGAAGCTTCAGCAGATTACAGGGAAAAGGAAATAACTGCACAGAGTTCAGCGTGATTTTCCTCTTACAACACAACAGGTGCAGCTCAGATGTTTTGATAATGATAAATCATCCTAAGGAGGACACGGTTTTTATCATTGCAACCAGCACTTGAACCATGAATTAGAGTAAAAGAGATATACAGTATGTGGGACCAAATTCTCCCCCCCGAAAACAACAAACTTAATTGCAGTAACGTGGTTTATTGAGCAACACAGGAAATACTGTACATGGAGGAAACAGTGCAAGACATGTTGATTTCTGGCAGTCATTTGCTGCACGCTTGATAAAAAAGTAGACATAAAGAAAGCAGATATTAAAGAGAGACGGCTGGCCTCATTGCAGGGAGAGTATACAGTAGGGAGGGGGCTGATTTATTGACTGCTTACCCTTTCCCGCTGTTTTTTTCAAAGCAAAGGCCTGAAGACGGACAAGCTGCCAGCTCACGTGTTTGAGATCGATGAGGACGCCAAAGACGAGGTGAGTAGAGAGCCGAGCCCTGAGTGTCGTGAGATCCCAGACATTTCATTTGAGCGTATGAGCAGTGTGCCGTCGAATCACCGGGCCCTGCACGTACCAATTGCACCACTCATAGATACACAGCTTTAAGTGAAAGATGTGCCACAAACCCTTCTCAGAATTTACCCCAACCGCCTTTATTCATTTTGAATCATGGAGATAAGACACAAATTGGGCTTGTTCAAAGTGGCTGTATGTAATGAAAATGCACTATAAAATGAGCAGCAAAAGCTCGGCGCGGACATTACTCTGAATAGAGTCCCAGTGACTAATGGTCTGTTGGTCCTTTCGTCCACCCGGCAGCGTGACCCCCAGAGAGACTGAGTGCAGGCCAGTGAAACCAGAAGTCTTACATATTCTATAAATAGCCCTCATCGATCCTCCTCTCCCTGCGCTCTGGCCGGATGTGGATAAACTTAGACAGAGAGAGGGTTTAATTGAAGGAAAATAAATGCTGCCGTGCTTCTAGGATTGGGGAGGGTGGGGATATAGTTATATTACGTCTCGAACATTACATTACCTCTTTATGTATCGTTTCTGTCTGAGATACCAGATCTAGTTGCTTTTTTATCCCCCCGCTGGGCCATAACAATAAATCAATAATAACGCAGCCAGGCACATAGGTGACAATACTAAATACATAAAAGGCAGGGTTTGGCGAGCATGGTGGCTGCCGTCACTGACTTTGCCTCTGAGGGTAGATGTGAGCGAGCTGCAGGAGGGATACCAACAGCCAATTAGATTAAAGGATGAAGTGGAAGAAACACAGAGAAGGAAGCATGACATGCAGAGGACAAAATGCCACTACAATGGGATTAGGCTCATCTCTATTGTGCATTGTACACACACACACACACACACACACACACACACACACACACACACACACACACACACACTTTTTTCACTCAATGTCATGGTATGTGTGTCATGTTCCAACCTTGCATTAAGTTAATTTGTCCTCCTTGTGATGTGTGAATTCCTGGAAGCTGCCGGATGCATTGCCGTCGAGGGTGTGTGTGTGTGTGTGTGTGTGTGTGTGTGTGTGTGTGTGTGTGTGTGTGTGCGTGTGTGTGCGAGTGTGCGTGCGTGCGTGCGTGCGTGCGTGCGTGCGCGTGCGTGTGTGTATGATAAATGATTATGTTTTCTGTCCTGCTGATGAACAGTCCAGTGATAGTTATGGGATCGTGAGGCTGCACTGCCAGGACTGTGGGGGAATTATGACAACTCCTTTATGGGAAACCTGAAGAAACACATCTGATGAGATGATTTGGCGAGACAGTGTCTGATTAGAATTGACTTTTTGGGGTGACCTGATAGCTAAATCGTTTAAGTCTCGTATCACCCGGGAACAATATGCACTCCAGCAGAAAGTCCATGGTTTGACTTCTGGCTGGCCGACCATTTACTGCATGTAACTCCACTCCTCTCTCTACTACTGTCACTAAAAAATCAAAAATAAATCATGTTTCACTGACTAAACTAGAATGACATAATGTAAAGAGCATACCTCCACCAAGGCTCAACAGTTCCCTAAATCCGCTAGATCTGGATTTTGCACCAAAATTGCACACCGAGTGAGAATTAGTCCCTTAAAAATAATTATTATTTCTTGGGAAATCAGTGAAAATGCAAAATAAGTGAAAGTGTTAAAATAGTCCTGGATCCGCCCCTTTGTCCAGAATCCACACCAAAATTTGGTGGGTTCCTTCTTGGCCCATGTCCCATTTTTCCACCAAATTTCGTTGAAATCTATTCTGTATTTTTTGCGCAATCCTTCTGACAAGCAAGCAAACAAACAAACAAATAAAACCAACAGGGTCAAAGTTCTTGGTGGAAAAAATTAATATCAATATGCTGCAACTGTGATCTGTGATTATGTCTCAAAATCTAGAGAAAAGTGAGAATTGTGATGTTTATTCATGAAGCGTTAACTTGCATTAACCTGCACAGTAAAATCTGTCTGGATTGTTTTTAGAAGTATTTGCTTGTGTCTGTCAGGACTCTGCGTCGCTGTGCTCCCAGAGGGGCGGCATCATGAAGCAGGGCTGGCTGCAGAAAGCCAACATCAACAGCAGTCTGTCTGTCTCCATGAGGGTGAGTCACCACCAGACCTCCTGCCTGTTGTTCACACGACACAACGGCAACGAATGAAATCAACGCAACAGAACGACACAACAGAAGTGGACAGAGTTGTCAACTTCTGCGCTAACATCAGCCTTTACATCTGTAAAGTATAATAATATCTTAATGTATGGCTGCAGCAGCAGCTGCGATGCTAATCACATTAGCAAAGAAGCATATATTTAGGTAACAACAGTTGTGTTTACAAGCCAAATTTCAAACTCCTCTTTTCTGTAGTGATCTGTCACAAGCTGTTGGGATATGAATCTTCCTGACTTGCTCTCCATTTCGCCTATCGCAGGTGTTCAAAAGGAGGTTCTTCTACTTGTCTCAGCTCCCCGACGGCTCCTACATCCTTAACTCCTACAAGGACGAGAAGAACTGCAAGGAAACCAAAGGCTCCATCTACCTGGACTCCTGCATAGACGTGGTCCAGGTATGCAGGGGTGGAAAAAAAATCAACAACATGAAATACATAAGCCTTCCGTATACCATGCATGTTTGCCTAATTTAAGTCTGTCAAGTGTCCTCCCTCTGTGCCGACTGTGAGCTTTCACTTCTTGGCATCAGCACACGACCCCCTTTGTGAAAGTCGGTGTGTTTCCTGGTCTCGCCACGCTCCAGGGGCTTTTTATGTGATTTGACTGAAGAGAATTACTACATTCCATTGAGATGGCCATAAAAAGTACAGTTCTAGCAGACATTGAGGGAGTAGCTGCTGCTGCTAATTCTACTGCTGCTGGCTCGTGGCACAGGCTGGTACCTCATTCACGTCTGCACTTGGCTGACGGGGGCTGCCAGGAAGCTTTCAGTTTGATGAGCACACTCAGGAGATGAATGTGGAGAGTGAGGGGAACTCATTCTGAATGTGAAAGTTTTGTTTTTTTTGACATCCAAAAACCAGATTTTGCACCTGTTCTTCCGTTGCAGGCTCAATTGCACTGGCCCCGAATTTTTTTTATCTGTTCCTGTTGATCAATTTTAAATGCCTGCATTGTCTGACTGCATTCTACATTCCAGGTATTTAGAACCCTTGTTCTTGAGCTGAGACCCCTAAGATCAACCAAACCAAACACTGGAATTTTTATAACCTTTATAAAATCTTCAACATATATAATCGTAAATCACCCTTGGCCCCCCTTGATGTAGTGGGCACTTGGTACAGCCGCTGCCTTATTGGCCCTTCCTGTATTGATGAGTGCTGCTTCCTGGTGCCTATCCTTTTGCCAAATCCTAGCCAGATGCCCCACCAGTGGAAGCAAGGAATCACAAAATTGTTAATTTTGTGTTTTTACACTCAAATTATCTAGTGTTGCCCTAAACCTTATGTTAATTCTCCTCTAGCAGAAATAAGGGATTGCCTTTTATTCAATTTTGGCAACAAAAATGGGAGAAAAAGGGAAAATGAAAAAAAATCTAAAATGAAAAAATAATTTCCTGCTTCAGAGTCCAAAGATGCGGCGCAATGGCTTCGAACTGAAGATGCAAGACCGCTACAGCCACTTCCTGGCCGCAGACAGTGAAGTGGAGATGGAGGAGTGGGTGATGACGCTGAAGCAGGCCCTGCAGAACAGCACCGAGGCCGGCCAGGACCGGAGGAACGGTGCAGAGTCACTGGAGTGTGCCCTGGGTGAGCTACATTGTACCCACATCCTCCTTTTCAGTCAACCCATTATTTACAGTCTAATTGAAGAGTTTTTTCTATACAGTCAGTTGGCTATGATAATAACCTCTGAGTCTCTTGTAATGGTACAGAGGGTTACAGTAATCCCTCTCCTGGCAGTGGACTGTGGGCCCCAAGCTAATGGCTTCCATATTACAATGAAACAGTTGCTGCCAGTCGGTACAGTTTGGCAGAAGTAACCTGCTTGCGCATTAACTGCAAAGGCTCTAAAAGACTGCAGATATAAGTAAATAAAATGTGTGTATTGTTTAACTTGTTGTTTACCCTGAGCTGTGGAAGAATGCCAGCAGTTCTATGCAGTTTGCATTTCTTCTCGCCAGCTTTTGCAGAGAATGTTTTTTTCTGAAATAATAATAATATACTCTCTTTAGAAAGATTACAGTGAAACCCATAGGCCCGAGCTTGTTCACAAATTTCAAAGATGCTGATGAGACTCTGGGAGGGCATCAAGAAAGATAGAAGTGCAGTTGGAGTTCACTCAGTCCATTATGTGCCACCAGTAGAGAGAAAGCAGAAAAGTGAATGGCCTCTCTTTTTATTTGGCCACTAGACTGAAAGACACCGGTTTGGGAAGAAAAAAAACAACTTGCGAGCAGACACAATGGGAGCCTTGAGGGACACATTTGCAGAGCTGAGCTTCATTGGGCCTGATTTGCAGTAGTACTATTTGGCTCTGTGTTGATTATAATTACTTTTATTTGTGTGTGTGTGTGTGTGTGTGTGTGTGTGTGTGTGTGTGTGTGTGTGTGTGTGTGTGTGTGTGTGTGTGTGTGTGTGTGTGTGCGTGTGATCACCGTCCTATCCAATCAGATGAAGACACCGCCAGCCAAGGTAAAGGTGAGAGCCTGCTGGAGAGTATGGGCAGGAGCCTGCAACCCGAACTTATGAAGGTATGAAGGATTGATGGGTGGATAAATGACAGATTTTAATGTAACAATTAAATATTAGGAGGTTTTCAAAAAGACGTGTCAAAAATCTGCTTGTTCATAAATGTTAGGTTGTTTACATTTGTCTTGCCAATGGAGGAAGCAGCTCTTTGTATTTGACTCAGAGTCTTGAGGCCTGGTGCGCAGCAGCACTAGGCTCTGCACAGAGACACATGCTGCTTTAATACGGCTATAAACCCGGAGCTACATGCAGACAACAAAGGCCTGCTCGGGGGCCACTCCAGCACAGCTTTTCCCGCTCCGTGCATGAGATCAGTTGAGTTGTCTGCAGGCTGGACAGGGGAAGAGAAGTGGGGAAGGGGATGGATTAGGGCTCTCACCGTGACCCAAGGGTTTGATCTGTTTGTCTCCATTAGATGCCCCTTCTTTCTCCTTCTGTCTGGGTCTGTTGGGCTGCCTGTCTCTCCTCCACCATGTTCCTTACTATTCTCTGTTTGTTTACTCGCTGACAAAAAATTCTATCAGGCAACATAGTAAATGGATCCATTTTGCTTTACAAAAAAAACAGAAAACAAAACAATTTTCCTATTCCTGTAGAATTGATGCAAATGCGTAAATGTTTATTTCCCGGATGAGAATAATAAAAATGGTCAAATAATGAATGTGCCATTAAATCAACATTGCAAGAATGCATCGTTGAAATGATGGATTGATAAAAAAATATATCCACTAACATTCTAACAACACGCTGTGTCTGCAGTTTGCCAGAGAGACAGACCAGCTCAATAAGATCAACAGGAATGAAAGCCGACAAAAGCTTTTTACTCTGGATCCTGAGACACAGGTATGGAAAATGCCTCTTTGAAAAATTTGGCCTATGATTTATTAATTTCAGTATTGATTCAGACTATTTGATCTCTCCTCCACTCTCCACTGTTCACACCGTCTCCTTCTCCCTTATCTCCTTCCTCTTTCTCATGCTCACAATGTCCTTTCCTCCGGATCAATCTTTTTTTTCTTCTTGTTGTTTTACCTCCTGCTTTCGTGCCTCCCGCCTCCTTCTCTCCTCTCCTCCTCCCTCCCTCCCTGTCTGATACCCAGAGGCTGGACTTCTCAGGCATCGAGCCAGACGTGAAGCCGTTCGAGGAGCGCTTTGGCCGACGCATCGTGGTCAGCTGCCACGATCTGACCTTCAGTCTCCAGGGCTGCGTTAGTGAGAAGGGCGATGGCGTCCTCACCAATGTATGTTATTACCTAAATTCCACAACACAGATTGATTTTATATTCTGCTTTTACCATGTAACCATGTTTCTCTCATTCTTTCAAGCCAGTCTCAGTGCTCTCTGTCAAAAAAAGGCTGAAAATGACCTTGAAGAGCTGAAAGACTGATGGTGCTTAAAAAGTGATCATAAAAACATTAAAACCAATTTTAAATGGAACTTGTAAACAATGAAGATACTCTACCTTCCTACTCAATGTTAAGTGCACTTCAGCACAGCTGACCACAACACACAGCTTTCCTTTTCACGCCACAGATCTTCAGCTATCCTCGCCCCTCAGCCCTGCCGCGCTGACCCAGATAATACACTGTACCTTCATAATTCATGTTGACCTGTCTGGAAAAAACTTGGAAGTAACCAGGCCAAAAAGAGGAGAGCAAAAACCCCCACGTTGTTTGCCATATCTTGTCATTTTGTTTATAATTAAATCAATTTGAACCGAAGAATGTGGAAGTGCCTAATATGTAATGAACAAAGCGCCCCTGAAAGCATGAGGCAGCGGTTTAGAGCATGTGTGTGTGCACTCTGTCTTTGTCAGAGTGGATGGATGCAAGTCATAAAACACTAAGATCCGACCTCCTCCTGTTTGCCGGTGCATTAGAGGGGTCGGTAGGAGGATTGAACCGACTTATATTTTTGGTTTGGAAGCAGCACGCTCTTTCCCTCTGCTTTGTTCCTTCCTTCTTTTCCTTCCACAGTCTTGGATAACTTTATTGGATGTTGAGAGGCATAAGAGCCGGAGTCATTCAAAAATGTGTGGGCTGCGGTACAGCAGAGTCGACATGTGCTCCCAAACTAGGGGTCGACGTGTGTTTTGAGGCTGATCTACTTAAGGCAGTATTTTGTGATATTAAGTCCTCTATACTTAAGCTAATTGCACTGCAAGACAAAATGTTCTATACATGTACTAATCTACAATTTTCTGTTGTTGCTCGACACATAAAAAATTCATGGTTCAAATTCAATCTTGGGTGATTTGCCAGTTTCTTAAATGCAGGCCGAAGCTGGTTTTACAGATTGAACTTGTATATTGTCATCTGGTTTGTCTGGTATATAAGTTAAGACTGCCTTGAAATAATAAATGATTGTAGGAGCTAGTGACATTATAGGGTTAACATTATCATTCCCAATACCCCTGCAGATATTTTATGGCTATACAATGTACTGTATAGCCATGAGTTGGCGTGTACTGTGAACTGTGAACTGTGAATCTATGTAAGATAAATCCAGAGAGATTACAGACCCCTTTGCAGATGTACTGAGTCATAACAAGCCTGTAACATATCTTTCTGCTGAACCCCAGGTGGAACCGTTCTTCGTCAGCCTCGCTCTCTTCGACGTCTCCAAGAGCTGCAAGATCTCGGCCGACTTCCACATCGACCTGAATCCGCCCTGCGTCAGAGAGATGCTGACCGACGCCTCGGGCCAGATCTCTCCTTCCTCGGACTCAGATGGTGTAGGAGGAGGAGGAGTCCGGGAGGGAGGTGGGGGAGGAGGACTTAAGGTGAACGGAGACTCTGGGAAAGGGAACGGCCTGCCCGTTCTTCAGAGGGTGTCGGAGGCTCCGCTGCGCTTCCCCACACAGGTAGAGACTTGATTGTATCCAAAGAACTTCATCCGAATCACTAATGCACAGAAACACAATGTCCCATCCTTTTTTACTTTTAAAGTAATAATAAGTACTCATAGACTCTGGTGCTGTAGCTGGCCTATTAGACAGAGACTTGGCAGAGCTGTCATCCTGTTGGGTTGGAGCTTTTGCTGATTCTTCAAATTTTTTGGAGAGCTGCTCTTTGCTCTGGTGCTCATGACAATTAGACCACATGAAGAAATGACAGAAAACGGGCATTAGTTCAGTCTGCGGCTTGCTTTCTCTGTTTTGTTTACCTCTGCCAAGGAGGTTTTGTTTTCACCCATATGTCTTTGTTGGGTTGCTGTTTGTGTCAGCAGGATTTTCACGTGCTTGGTGGAGGAATGAGTGCGGTTGGCCAGGGAAGAACCCATTATATTTTGGTGCAGATCCAGTTAAGGGGCAGATTAAGGAATTTTTTTAAATCACTTTCTATGATATTAAGAGACAGGGATTGTGGAAGTGATAGGGAGGTGATAACACATATCAGTGATGACTAATAAGTAATGCAAATTAGGTGCTACAAATAAAGTAGAATAAACAATTACAAGTGAAGACATACAAAAGTGAAACAAACAACCTATAGCACATGGTGTAAAATGTATATCAATTTGTATTTCTCAGTCCATCCAAAAATGCTAAATCGTCAACTTAAAACACAGGAAATGTTTTTATGTAGTTCAAAGTATTATATGTACAGGAAACACCTCTGTGTGTTGTATCCTCCGAAGGCTTTTGAAACAGATGAAGGAAAAGCATTAATATAAATATAAGTAAATATAGCATTTGAACAAATGCAGTTTCAAGAAAAAAACTCAGTGGATGTATTATTGATAATTCTCTAATGTAGAGCACGGCCGATATGAATTTTTTGAGGCAGATGAAGATACAGATATCAGGGTGTAAAATATTTCTGATAATGATATGTATTTATGTATATATGTATGTGTGTGCTTATGTTTGAGAAAAAAATGGTAAAGATGTCGTTATCAATGACAAAGATATATTGATATTTTAAATTTCTATTATAAATAACTAAATAAAAATAAAAAAATGTTCCAATTTGACTGTAGCTGGTCTGGCTGGGAAAAAAAGTGACCGCTTGATGGAGTCCCTGCTCTCCTCCTAACGTCAGAGAACTCTGGTGACACAGCTCTTGACCCAGACTACAAGATAATAGATTTCATGTCATGGCGTTTTTTTCCAGATGGAGAGTGTGTCTCTATAGACAATGCTTGGTCCATGTCCAGCCCTTTGAAATTTCCTTTGAGTGGAGCCACATGAGTTCAACTCATTCAGCTGGCATTTGCAAGTGATTTCAGACCTCTGTGGTTTTGCAGGTTTCTAATGCGTGCTCGCCGGCGATGTAAAGCTGTTTGTCTTGTCACTACCTTTTGCTTGTGTTTTAAGTCTAGATTTTTATTTGGGAAAGATTAATGACCACGTGCGAGCGTTGCTCCTGGCCCAGGCCTCGCACAGACTCCTGCAGGTGATGCAAGATCAGCCGCATGCACACACGCTTTTCCTCACCTCTTGCTGCTTCGCCCATTCATTGTAATTAAGACACTCGGTGTGCAACACAACTGGGCTGTCACGGCAACAGGTGGAAAAACGGGGACAAAAGGAAGGTGAGAAGATGGATAGCGGGGTGTCAGACTCACGAGAGCAGGGACGAAAGTCTTTCTAACCAGCAAGAGGTCACACTGTTATACACGGACAGTTTGAAAGCTTCACATATTGAATGAAAGGAACCATCCCAAGCTTCCACATGTCTGACTTATGGACATGATGTTTTGTTCTGCACGACCGACATCTGTGAAAGTTCTGCTCTCACACACACACACACACACACACACACACACACACACACACACACACACACACACACTCACATTATACACAAACACATGGATACAAACCTAGCAGGCTCTACATCTGTGATTAGTGGGGTATCATAGCCTGGCTGACCACAGTTTAATTTAGGTGCACTGGGTGTGGTCCAAGGACGGTGCCTCCGCTTGTTACATCTCTCCACTACATCACCAGCTCTCCGGAGGCCACAGCCTTCTGCACCAGCTCATTACATAACTTGCAAGTCTTAATAGTTTCAGCATTTTTACTCAGACGTACTGTGGTTTCATTTTGCAAAGGAAAAAAAAGGGAGCCGTGACACCGTTTGCTCGCTACTTTGGCAAATGTTGAATGTATGAGCTTTATATCTCCACATCATGCAAAATATACGTTGATGGGTAGCACCGATAAATCATAGTGGTAAAGATTGAAACCAGAAGCAGCTGTGTGTGGTTGTGCGAAACTTGTGAGGATCGGTGAATGAGGGCAGATGGGAGAGGAGTGTTTGTGTGTGTGTCTGTCTGACTGGCACAATGCTAGTCTCCTCTAAGATGTGTATTATTAATGTGCAGTTTGTGATGTCTACATCTATCTCGATTTAAAGCTGCATTAGCTGCTAAGAGGCGCTACGGCTCCCTCGGTTGTGCCACTCAGCTTCATTGCCTATGCTGAAATTTTTATGATTGCCAAAATAACTTCCTGCTATTTGTGCGTCTGCATTTTTTTCCTGTTCCCAGAAGCCTCCTATTATTGTCAATGTGAGCAGCATGGCCCCGTCTCTGAATGTAAAGTCTGTCTGTCCCTGTGAACTGACACCGCTAGTTAAAAGACAGCCCCATCTCATCAGACCAAAAATAGATATGAGCCCCATATGTGGTTTTCCTGTGTAAGTTAAACGAACAGCAGCCAGTTCCCCTGCACTTGCCTCGTAGAGAAGAACAAGAAGAGCATGACTTTAAGAGTGAAAAGATATTTCAGCTTTGTGCTGAATTGTTTGAGTTCCCTTCAGCTCTGATGAAGTGGTTTCTCTCCAAATCCATGTAACCCTCATGTGAACTCCTCTGCTCCTCCTATTCTGTGGAAAAATCAGAGAGGAGGAAGGGTCGGAGGAAATGACACCTACAGTTACCAAATCATATTACAACCACGGATCTTGTTGAAAACTCTGCCATCATGTTCCCTACACTAATTAGCCTCCTCACTCCATCTCTCCTCTCCATCTTCCAGGCTATCTTTTCAGTCACCAACCCCCACGGCGACATCTTCCTGGTGGCCCGCGTGGAGAAGGTGTTGCAGAACGGCATCACCCACTGCGCCGAGCCATACATCAAGACGTCGGACATCAACAAGGTCTTTGCTTTTTCACCCCCTTTAAATACACACACATACGTGCCATTCTCCTTTCTTCCATGTTGATTTTGCATTTGCCGCTCTGCCTCATCTCTGCAGACTGCGCAGAAAGTGCTCAAAGCTGCCAAGCAGACGTGCCAACGCTTGGGCCAGTACAGGATGCCGTTTGCCTGGGCTGCCAAGTAAGACAGGAATAAATATGATGCAGGAATAAATCTGTTTGGATTGATCTTTGGAATTGGCCTAATGCAGCTGCATTAAAAGATACTAGCATTAAAAGAGAGAATACTGAACTGTCACTGTATTTTACTTTCCTTATTCTCCTGAATTTGTTGAAGTAAATCTGAGATATGGGCTGTTCAGGGTTTCCCCAACTCTGTGTACCACTGATGCAATACATATTACAGTATAAATAATGGGTCTACATTACATGAGCCTAAACCCCTTTAACCTTGTTTGACAATGTGAACAGTATGTTGCTTGTATGAGGCAGGCACTGTAGCCCAGTTTGTGTTTCCAGGCAGGTGTTCAAAGACGCCCAGGGCAGCCTGGACATGGACGGGAAGTTTTCTCCTCTCTTCCGCCAGGACAGCAGCAAAATCTCCACCGATGACATCATCAAGCTGCTGGCTGACATCAGGAAGTGAGTCATTGCTACGCTCCTGCTCATTTTAGTCAGTGCATAGACATGGAAAATACTTTAATGCCTTTTTTAAAGTCTATATTCTACATGGTACTGCACGGGCTGAGACAATATAGTGCCCTGCCATCCAACTTTAGTTGGGGTTTACATCATGGAGGTCGTCCCATAAATAAAGAGCGTTACAGTTTGAAACGTCCCCTATCAAGACTTGATTGCATTTTCCTCTTATGTTGATTCTGTTTCCTCATCAGACCTGAGAAGAGCAAACTTCAGACAATCCCTGGACAGCTGAATGTCACCATCGAGTGTGTTCCGCCTGACTTCTCAAGTATGTTGTCACACTAACCTTATCCTAACATATAGCCTCTCTATCTGAGACACACTTTGAAGTTCAGTGCCTGCCTTTAAAACACACTCAACCCTGCACAATGTAAATACGAAGGAGCCGTCTCACATCCTTACTTTTCGTTGTGGAAAAAAAACACAATATAGAGATTTAATGACCATAAAACTTTCAGCTTTGTGAGCCTGTTATTTTTTTTTTTGTTACACGTTAAGATGCCACTGATTTTATCTACAGTGTGTCAAATTACCAAAAGAAGTTAGAATTATGAACAAACAAGGATATGAACAAACAACTGCAAGGACCAAACCTGTGTGTCCCTTGCAATACAGACTGAAAATCAGTCCCTGGGGTCACAACAAGGAGGATAAAGGGGAAGGAAAGGAGGAAGCCTGATGTGGTGGTATTTTCTAAGGTGTAATAAAGGAAAGAGCAAAAACATCCCACATCATTTGCTGCACCTCACTTAGATGAGGATGATTGCAAAAAAGATTTTACAGTAACTTTTCTATTTCACCAAAAGTCTTGTACATGTGATTTACAAGATCTCCAGTGTTTGGGATACTTTGCTTAGAAGTAATGACACCTTGCTCATTGGGATGTCACAAGAATCAGGAACTCAGCAGTGGAGGTTTTGGTTCCCCCCAACTCGTGTTGCTCTGTACCCCCCAGATACGGTGACGTCCTCCTACATTCCCGTCAAACCCTTCGAGGATGGCTGCGAGAGGGTGTCAGTGGAGATCGAGGAGTTCCTCCCCGAGGAGGCAAAGTACAACTACCCCTTCACCACGTACAAGAACCAACTCTACATCTACCCACTGCAGCTAAAATACGACAACCAGAAGACCTTCACCAAGGTGTGTGTGACTCTGAATGAAGCCGGATAGACAAGAGTTTAAAATAATGATGGAAATGAACAATGAAATCCATGTAGTTGGACTTAATGGCTTACTCTCACTGATTACTGCTCAAATGTGACCATTGATCAACTGACGTTATGCTTCCGCAACACCAGGCACGAAACATTGCTGTCTGCATCCAGTTCAGAGATTCAGATGAAGAAGGTGCAGTCCCTTTAAAGGTGAGGTATACCAACTGTATGTAACCGTGGTAGCATTTAAGATACTCTATCTTAGTGATGCACACATTGTGACTTGTGATTTTGAAATGTATTCACAGTTCAGTTGCTTGACAGTTTTTGAATTGGCGCCGATCAACCACCACAGCTTTTAATAAAGTATAGTAAAGAAAATGAATATTACAAATATTTTTTCTCAAAATGTTTTAAACTTTGTCTTGAAACGTAAGACGAATATTCACGACAAAAAGTGGTAATGTTTCAAGAAGAGACAGTCTTTTTTCTCATAGATTTTAGACATTATAAATTTTCTTGTTGTAATTTGTATGTCTTTATCTTTAAAGTCTTCCAGGTTGTCTTAACGGTGGCTCTAAAATGCAGAGAGCAACTGTAATGTGAAAACACTTTTATTTGTTAAAAACCAAAAACACAATCACATAATTCGATCATGTATAATCACATAATCCAATAATGTATTGTCAGCTGCTGGAGTTTTGGTAATGAAAGGACGCAAAGCTTGAGACATGCGTGTTTGATATGTGTGTTTAAGTGTGTATTTCTGTCAGAAATATACATTAAAACATAGCATAACATTCTGAAACTAATGGAAAAAGACAGATGACATTGTACAGGTTAAGTTCATATTAGTTAGAGGAAATAAAGTGTAAAATAGAAGAGGATAGATGACTGGATGATGGAACGATCGTGCAGTATAATCCCAGAACACATCAGCAGGAGCCTGGTGCAAATGTCTCATACACGGCAAAATGCTGATATTTGATTAAAAGCAAAAAGCCTCACGCGTAATGAACTTTGCTTTTCATTGCTTTTCACATAGTGGAAGTCAGAGTGCGGCCGAGGGGCCTGAAAAGGAGAAAAGGAAAAGTTTTCGAGAAGCTGGTTATTATAGCTGGCAAGAGAGGATAATGAATGGTCACTCTTTTTTTTCTCTCTCCTTCTCGATTTCTCTCTGGCCACAAATCTCGAAGCACATTGAAGCGTGCTGGATTGTTTTTTCTTTTCACTTTTCCGGAGGGACGGAAGAAAACAGAAATTCTTTCACTTCAAACCCCTCCCAGAACATTTACACTTGATTTTCTTGATTAAGACAGTCCAGACAGACAGATCAGCGTGCGGCCATGCGTATTATTTCTCAGAGTACACGCAGGCACGCACACACACAAAAGCCCTACTAGGGACAAGTGTCGTGAATTAGCTTCAGCTAAAAACACTATGATACATACATCAGATGACTGTTTAAGCTTATCTATGTTTCTTGTATCTGTCCCTATCTAAATAAACCTTTAAAAAAAAAACTAAAAAAACATGCACAATGCTTGAAGTACAGTGAGGCAGTAGGTTGTGTATCAACAGTGATCCGGAGCCAACAGCACACACCTGAGGAGATTTAATCAGAGTTAGCGGAAGCTGCAGGGAGGTTCCAGTTTTTACATAAGACACAGATCTGGCCGAGAGGGAATTCTTCTGAAGCGTAGAGACGAGGAAGTCGAAGGAGAAAAGAATTTTTTCCGAGGCTGTGAATTAAAAAATGCAAAGATTTGTGCCTCTTCCAACCTGTAAACAATCTCTCTTTGACCAGATTTGTGAATGGGATTTACCACAACACAGAACTTTCAAACCTGAAATGATGACAAGCTGGACCAGTTAAACCAGTAGGAAAATGCTTTATGCATGTTTTAGTCCTGTGTGGCACAGTACACGCATGAACAGGACAGCTTTGACTGATAAGATTCCAGGCACCACTTCCCCCCCCCACACACACACACACACACACACACACACACACACACACACCTCAACCCTCATCTTGAGTCAGGTAATCTCCCATCAGCATCTCATTGTGTTGTTTTTCCATCATGGTAGACAAACCGCTTTGCAGTCCTACTGTACCTCATGATCTGCGACAACAGAAACTACCTGCACGTCCAGCTTCCCCCTCTCCGTGTGAGATCAGAAGTTGAACTCTGTCCCCCTCTCTCTGAGCCTCCCATCCACCAGGCTTGTCCAAAGTCCTCCCGCGGAGGACTTTTTTTTTCCTGATCCCGGCTCCCATTGGTCTCACTAGATCTCTTGGCTCCAAAACACCGTCCTTCTTCTGGCCAGCACTGCTCATTATTGTTCATTAGGAGATGACTGCAATTGTTAAGATCCTAATTAGAGTCTCAAACCAAACATCAAAGCATGTCTGAATTTTCTTCCTCCCACTTTGCTGTGCCTAATTAGAAATATCCTGAGCTGGCCGATGCTTGACTGTGTTACACAGGTTTAATGTTTTCCATATAAAACGTCATCTTTTCATTGTCCTGCTGCTCTGACACAAAACACATTGGCCACGCAGTGCTGGTAAAAAAGCCCACATTTACGACCACTAATGGCTCCTGTTGCCGTGCGGAGAGAGAGAAATGAATATTTATTTATTTATGTGGAATCAAAGCTCTGTAATTGTTGTGTGTGTGTTTTTTATTGGTTTTTCTGCCATCAACATCCAGCAGTGGAGGAAGGCACCGCAGCTTAGCTAACGTAAACGTGAAGTGGTGTGCAATCCATATACTTTCTTTAGTTTCTACTTTTGTTTAAGCTGTCGCTGCCTTCAAAGATGCGCGCGATGCAAGGCTTGCACGCCCGCCTCGTGTCTTCTCCAAATATTGTCTCGTAAACCGCAGATTGCTGAGCACTTACTCACCACTTGTGCCCCCTGACATCAAAGTGCCAGAGTTAGGTGACTGATGAGCTTGCTTTGCCTTTTTTAGTGCATCTACGGCAAGCCGGGGGACTCGCTCTACACGGGCAGCGCCTATGCAGCCGTCCTTCACCACAACCAGAGCCCGGAGTTCTATGACGAGGTGAGGGCGGCTTCCTAAATGCATCAGAATAAATTTATGTGATTTATTCCATTTGCTCAATAAAACCTGAAGCTACACTTGCAATCATCAGGTTATTGAAAATGATGGAGCAACAGTGAGGAAACTCTAGGACTACTCTTTTTCCTCAAAACATCCGGAGCCTTATATACAGTTTGTGTTCAGTGCTCAGATTCCTCAGCCGGCACTGAGATAATCCCATAAATCTGTCTCAGGGTTAGAGCTGCGATCTCACACTTGACTGGTCAAGCAGTTTAGCCACACCGAGCACACACATGAAGCCAGGGGCTCAACTTACAATGAAAAAAGAGGTGTGTTCAGAAGAGGTAGAACAGGGGAGAGGTGGGACCATGTAGCCCCGATGTCAAACCGATTAGGATTTTAAGAGTCCCCACATACACCCGCATGCCGGCTTGCACACACACATACACACGCACGCGCGCACACACACACACACACACACACACACACAAACACACACACAGTGGCCCGCTCAATGGGATTTACCTCCACATGCTTCAGCTTCCAGCCACATCATGGAACATTTCTGAGAAATGTTTAATCATGATTTTAAAAAAAATCTTTGTCTTTCAAAGTTTATTTGAGTACACTGAAATGTGCTCTATAAAATTCTGTATTATAATTTTTGTTGTTGTTGTTGTTGTGGTTGATTTTCTGATTCTGGCATTCATGAAAGCCATGACGGACACAGGCTGTCATACTCTAATGGACGTCTTTGTTTTATACGTCCTACCCAAGAGATATTTTAACACGCTGAGTGACACATGGCCATGTCATAAACTGGAGTCATAGTCATTCTTGAGATTCTTGTGAAATTTGAGATGTGTAATTGTGGATAATCTATCTAGCTGTTCTCCACAGTATGTGTCATTTCCTGTGGGGAAATCATCATGTGCTACATGTTAGGGGAATTGCATTTCTTCGCTACTGCTGCCCCCTTGTGGATAAGATGTTTTAAGTGAGTTTTGCTGAAAGATACGGCATCACTTGTTCGATGGGTCTAAAAGTATAACTACAATTTTCAATACAAATGAGTGTTTTGGTTAAATATTTGTTTCAATTCAACCTCTTCAGTATGACCAGTAAGGTGTCAATTTGATGAACTTGCTTATCAGTCCTTTATCATAACTGCATGCAGTTCATTGTTGGTATCTGAACGTCACTACTCTGGTGTCAGAAAATGGAAGACAATGACATTGCTCTATTGAGCTTGAAAAACAGTCACCCTTTCGTCTGTGTGCAGGTTAAAATCGAGCTGCCAGTGCATGTGCATGAGAAACACCACATCCTCTTCACTTTTTACCATATTAGCTGTGAGTCCAGCAGCAAGGCCAGCAGCAAGAAGAGGGAGGGTGTGGAGTCACTGGGTAAGTCAGCTTCCTTTTTTTTACACAAGAACAAAAAAAAGAACAAAAAACCCACAACACAAAGTTGTCTGCAAATATTTCTGCTTCGAGATGATTTTTTTCTTTTTCTTGGAAAACAGGTTGTTTACTGTCAAGTGAAACAGTTGTCAATATGCAAATAAAGCTCTTTTGATTCGTAGGATGTCAGTATTTAGCTGAAATGAAGTGAAATGAAGTTTTCACCTTCCTAGTGGGTTACTCCTGGACACCTTTGCTAAAAGATGGGAGGATGCAGTCTCTAGAACTTCAGCTATCTGTAGCCGCTACCCTGCCCGCCGGATATCTGTGTCAGGACGCAAGGAAGGTACAACCACACCCTCCTACAACTCCAACTACAAACTCGGGTTCTGATGTAGCACTTAGAGCCATGGAGTCTGTATTGTCATGTCCAGAATCGACTCACCATCAGTGTTGTCTTGAGTCTGTAGCGCTTAAGGAAATAATTGGCGTTAGGGATGTACCGAATGTTTCGTCAGCGAAATTGTTTGGCCAAAAAATAGCAAAAATAAATAAATATAGCAGATAAAAGTATTTTACTTTATTTTGATCTAATTTATTTATTTTAAGTTATATTGTGCTGTTGGTATTTGTCTGCTGGAATTAAATGTTTTTTCAGTGTTATATAAATATTTATAAAGTGTGCTTTTGTAATTGACTTTTTCCTTGAAAGTCAAGACGAAAAAGGACATTTAAGCTATTTAATATATGGAAAACTGGCAATTGTTCTGTGTTTAGCCTTCGGCGAAGAGTTTCGTCATTATCGTTGCATCCCCTAATTTGGGTGAATATGAACATGAAGCTCATGTGAAAGCTAATGGATTCCGCTGAGAATCTAACATCAACAACGTAAAAAATCTTATGCGGTCTTTTGTTAGCTACGAGTACTCAAAAGTGTGCAAGAGAAAAAAAATGTTCATATGAAAATGTGTCAACACTGCAAGATACTGGATGTGTTTCTGATTGTTTCCTTAAACAAGAACCGCAGCCTGTTTTGTCTTTAGCCTGTTATTTCTGATTTGAACAGTCCCAGCCAGATATCAGGTGGGTGGAAAATGCCAAGATGCTTTTCAAAGTGAGGAACCATGTGGCATCGACAATATACGCTCAGGTACGACTTTGATTCTTTTTTTGTGTCCTTTACATACTCACGTACATCTGAAGTTTGCCTTAAGGCAGCTGGTATAGATGCAGTATGTGGGGATGACACTGATATTGCCCTTTTTGGTCCACAGGACCTGCATTTACACAAATTCTTCCAGCACTGCCAGCTGATGAGGACGACATCGGAGGACAACCAAGCTGAACTCATCAAATACCTGAAGGTGAAATGTTGTTCCTGTACAGTCACAGTCTCCCTGACTGTAGCTTCAGATCATGTAGTTGAGCTTATGGTTCATAACTATAGTCTTCCATGACTGAACATAACAGACCTCTCATCTCCTGTGCACCATGACATTTTTCAGCAGAAAAGAAAGTTTGTTTATTATTAAATTCCTTTATGAACTAATATTTTTGAGAACGTCCTACTGAGCCTCTCATATGCAAAAAAATCTCCGCCGCTACATCAATACAGACAAGTCTCAACAATTCTGGTGTTTGCTCGATGGGTTACACCGCTGACACCGCTGACTTATGTCGGGAGTTTTGATTCCTGGTCAGGGTGTGGCTAATATCTAGTGTTGGCCCTTCGGCAAGGCCCTTGCAAATGTTAATGATTTGTAAGTCGTTTTGGACAAAAGTGTCAGCAAAATGAATGTAATGTACTGTACGTAGATAAAAACATAACATCCCATATGCAAGTGTGCAGCCCAAGATGATCAAGTTCTTATAGAGTTTGCCCAAACAAACACAACCAGTATCTTCTGCTAATTTTTTACATAGTTATTCATTAAGTCAACCCCTTGTTGTAACGTTGCTCTGTTTTCCTGCTTTAATCTTCTTTTACATTCAGTGAAATACCGTAGTTATTAAATTTTTTACGCAAGGCTCATCTCTTTTTTTTCCCACTCATGCTTCTGCCCCGCTCCCTCAGTGCCTGCATGCCATGGAGACCCATGTCATCGTCAACTTCCTACCGACAGTGCTGATGCAGTTGTTTGAGGTGCTAACAGCAGCCAATAAAGGAGCCCACGAGATTGCCGTCAACTCTCTGCGGTCAGTTGTTCACTCGTGGGAAAATGTGGCTCTCTATTTTTACTACAGACCGAAATGTTTTATCGTGTTCCGTCTGGCGAATCATTTTCCTTCGCGCTCTGTGCCTGCAGAGTGATCATACACATAGTCTCCAGATGTCATGAGGAAGGACTGGAACACTACCTGCGCTCTTTTGTCAAGGTAACCCAGCACCACAAACACTGCTTTGGGGAGGGGATTTAAAGAAAATAAAAATAACTCCACACACACACCACTTAAAGAAAGAGTTATAAAAGAATAATAGGGAAGTGTGTCAGTTTCAGTTTAAACTGCATTGTGTGTGTGTGTGTGTGTGTGTGTTTTTGTGTTTTTTCCTTTCCTCAGTATGTGTTTGTGACCAACAACCCTGCCTCAGGAAGCTCAGCGACCACTCATGAGGTGCTCGCCACCGCTGTCACAGCCATCCTCAAGCAAACTGCCGATTTCAACACCAGCAATAAACTGCTCAAGGTGAGCATCAGTTCCCGTCGCCCAATTAGTCGCAGTACCAGCACTGAACAGCAGATAGAATACTTGCATGCAAAATGGCTCTTCGTTTCCTCATCAATTTTCCTCACTTCCAAACATGTAGCTGCTTGAACTGCCTTTCTTGTCTTTGCAAGTTTGATTTTTGTGATGTTTCCAAGTTATGTTCTCCTCCATCATCACTTTGGCTGTTTGTAGTTGGTTCACGTGATGTTGTCGTTCTTTTCAATGAAGGCTGGATATTTCGCAACCCTCACATCTAACTCCAGTCCTCTTTTATCCCCTTCCTCAGTATTCCTGGTTCTTTTTCGAAACCATGGCCAAATCCATGGCCCAGTACCTGCAAGAGGGCAACCGCATGAAGGTTGGCATTAAGTGGCTTCTCCTTTCTTTCTCACAATTAAACTCGAGCACTTCATCGTCACAGGTGTCTCACATCTGAGTGTTTAGGAACACGAGTCTTGAAACTGTCATGAGTTCATACAACATGTGAATAAGAGATGTCAACACATTTAAACAAACCACACACATCCAAAGAAAGAAACGATAGTGATTAATTCAGCCACTGGCATATTTCACATTGTTATGCCGTCTGTATTTAATCTGTGGTCTTAATCAGCAATGCCAGATGTTAAGCAAAGGAATGGCACTCCTAAGAAGTGTGAACTATGACCGGGTTAACAAAAAAATATATTTTAGAGTGTAACTACAGTATACACTTTTTTTCACAATGTTTCCAGCTGTAATCAATCAGGACACATTTGCCCTGTCAACCTCCTTAGATGCCTCGGGCGCAGCGCTTCCCTGACAGTTTCCACCAGGCGCTCCAGTCCCTGGTGTTGTCAGTCATGCCGCACATCACCATCCGCCACATGGAAATCCCAGAGGAGGCTCGCTGCATCAACCTGAGCCTGGCCAGTTTGATCAAGGTTTGAACGTGCACGTGCGAAAACACAAGTTTATTGCGCTCTCCAAAGGGCTGTTATGTAAGACTAAGAAACAACAATTACTTGTATGATATAAATATGCTTTATTTGATAGTTTGATGTGCAATAAAAAGAGGAATTATGAAACATTCTATTATTGTCTTTGTTTATGATTAAAATTTACAAATGCATTTATTGTTTTTTTATTCACTGAAAAAAAATCATGAAAAAGTAAACAATTACTTCAGATTACAAAAACAACATATATAAGTACATTTTTAAGAAAACAAAGTTAAATTATTTTTAATAATTGAAAATGCAGTTTAAAAAAAGAAATGAAATTGAATTCACTGAGATTATAGTTTTTAATCAGGCATTTAAAAGGGCGATTTCCTTTTCCATGTGCATTACTTTACCATTTACCCAAGCCTTTTTCCCTTTTCCTGTTGGCTTTTCAATTTACCTAGTCATTAATTCACATATGTATAAATGCATATTTTTCTTGTACACTTAGGTATTGAAATGCTACATACTTCCTGCCTTAAATAATGTTAGTTTTGTCTGTGCTTATATATACCTGCAGCATATACTTGTTGTGCTGCAACCCAGTGCACTGACCATGCTTCCTCTCTCCTCAGAGGTGCCTGACCTTCATGAACAGGGGCTTTGCCTTCGGCCTTGTCAATCACTACATGTGTCATTTCGGTCTGAAAGACCCCAAGGTATACGCCCCGACCTGGTTGCTCGAAACACACCACAATCTGCACGCACGCACGCAGGCAAACACAATAATAAACTTAAAATAACCCCTCCCCCTGATGAGGCGCTCTTGTACGAATTCTGTTTTCGTTAAACAAAGTGACATCGCCTGTTACATTAGCTGAAAGGCAAAGTTGTGTATTTTAATTGTGTAAAAACATGTGCAGTTCCTCCTACCTTGTCTCTTGGTAGTCAGCACATTTGACTAACAAATGAACCAAACACAGAGAATTTGTGTACAGTACGTGCATGCAGGAGGGGGGGGGGAGAGCACACGCTCATGTATGTATATTTGCCACAGGTGCTGACGGAAATTAAATTTGATTTCCTGATGACTGTGTGCAACCACGAGCACTTCATCCCCCTTAACCTGCCCATGGCTTTCGGGCGCACCAAGCTGCAGAGGGTACAAGGTGAGAGTCGGACATCACATTCTATATTCCACTGAATGCATTGTATTTCCTGCCACTGACGAGCTCGCTCTCACACGACGCCCCGACCCCTCACTGACCTCGTTCCACCACACGCACCCGTCTTATTACCCTGCCCATGCACGTACACAGGTTTATTATTAAGCCGGTACAGAAACACACCTACATGACATCATCCTGACCTATTTTACACAACATGCTTTACACAGCCACAAGTAAAAAGCAAACATTTGTGTGCTGTGGAAATGCTGCATGTGTTTACAGTTTTACAACCCACTTTCTTTATTTTTTACGTCTCTTCCCCTCCCTCTCTGTTTTTTTTGTTTGTTTGTTGCTTGTGGTCAGATTTTATTCCGTATGCGACGGATCTTTTTGGCCCTGTAGGTAGGTGACGCTCACTGCGCCATACCATCGACACCATGTTTGCAACCCCCCCCTGCACATGACTGCTCCTTGTTCTGACCTGCACTAACTCTCCAGCCTGTCAGCCACCTTTTTTTATCTCAAGGCAGTCATTCACTCTCACTCGGGAGGAAATGGGTGCCTTCAGCACAATGCTAGCTCGAAGCTAATTACCTTCATGAGTCTGCTGGGGCCTGAGTCTGTGTCTTGTAGATGGGAGAAGCTGTTGTGGGAAAGGAGCCTCTTTTCTTGATTGACTCTGTATTTTTAAACACTACCTTCCTTTAAACACTTCTTCTTCTCTCTCTCTCATGTGTGTCTCTTCTCTCTCCAAAAAATAATTGCAGGCGGTTACTACAGGCCACTGTACATTTTCTTGTTTCGGTTGAAACAGACAAATTCCTCTTTAAATGTGGCCCTATTCTGATTTTCTGGTGCAAATGGAACATTTCTGCATTGCATTACACATCTTCTCATGAAGGGAATGTGTAATTAATTATCTTAATTCCTCCTTTTTGTGTGGTGTGGAAACAGCAACGTCTCAATGAATGGCTAATGTTGGTTTGTTGATATTCTGCTTATATTTTGCATATTTTTCTGCAATGTTTAACTTTGAATGATTGAATTTGACCTAAATTAATGGTAACAGCACTCTGACTGTTTCTTTTTTGTTTCTAGTCTTCTGCCTAAGAAGTAGACGGCTGCATGTACATTTCATATGTCACAAGATTTGTTACCGGATTTAACAAAACAATTTCTCCCAGTCAGTCAGCCCACACTAATGTACTGACACTTCCTTTTTGGCACGGCACACAGAGCAGAGTCTGGAGTTCAGCCTGACGGAGGAATACTGCCGCAACCACTTCCTGGTGGGTCTGATGCTAAGAGAAGTGGCCGAGGCCCTGCAGCACGGGCCCGAGATCAGACAGCTGGCCGTGAGCACTCTCAAGAACCTGCTCATCAAACACGCCATGGATGACCGCTACACAGCGTTCAAGGTGCGGGAGGTCAGGGGGCAGAGGGTGGAACATGATGACGAGGCTAATAATAGATGAGCGGAAATACATATAAGAAATACATATTTTTGAACACAAGAAATTGAAGGACAACAGTTTGTGGTTCAGAGAAATTCTATTGTGGAAAATGAATCATGACGTTGGACTTCACATTTGTTGTCACTTAAATGTCGCTTGATATTTTACAGTTGAACCATAAACCTTTAGCATGAATAGCTATAAATATAAAGAAAAAACAGATACAACCAAATAGATAGAATACAAAAACATGTTTTTACATAAAAATAAATGCATTGTTATTTTATCTTAATTAAGTTTTCATATTGGCAAACATAGATGGCTTTTTAATTCACATGTACTGCGAGTGCAGTTTGGCAACAAAGCTTTTTTTTTTACTTCTCAAAATATGTAAATGATTTGCCTCGATGGCATACATTTCTTAGTAAAATAAATAGAAAAAAATCCAGGGACTTGCACAAAGGTACATATTGTCTCCTCTCCCTCACTGTACAATTTATTTGAATCAGAACGTCACATCTGTCCGCATGCAAAAAGATCATGTTTGATGTCACGCACTGTATGCCCAACTGTAGTTTAACTGTAGTTCACCAATGTCTGTTATGCAAACAAGTTACTGTGTGGGGCGCCTTCAAGAGCACCTGAGTACAGATAACAGATACCGCAGCGTTTGAGTACAGGGCAGACAGCTGCTGTTTATTTAACATGAACCCCACAATAGAATGTCATTGTAGTCATTCTGTCCGCCTCTGCAACTCCATCATGTCACTCGTCAGGGTTCGTACAGAGTTTCGCGGTTTTTGTCAGTGCTTTTATAAAGCCCCTTTCACACTGGCTAAAAAAACTGTTTTAACCCGCTAACTTCGGCCTTTTCTTAAAAAAAGCTAATCGAGTCATATTTTAATGTTTCAGAACCAGCAGGCCCGCATCTGTTTGCTCTACCTGCCGCTGTTTGAGCTGCTCTACCAGAACCTGAAGCAGCTGTCTGCCCAACCACACACCTCCAGCCCCGGCCTAAATGTGAGTCCCATGTGCAAACCCTGGACTGCCACAACAGGCTTTACATTGTGTTCAGTTACTGATCTCTGATGCAGAACTCTGATGAAAAAATATAAGATTTAAGCCCAAAAGGGTCTCTTTTTGAACTTTTTGATCAGGACACGACAGAATGCCAATATTAGCTCATCTTACTTTCATAATGTAACTATTATTATAAGCTCTTTGTACTTTCATAATGTAATTGATACTTTTATAATGTAATTATTATTATTAGGTAGTCGCAGTTTTTTAATGTATGAAAGAAGACATTTTAACAGCAGATGACAGCATTTTTTTGTGTGTTCACAATACATGTTAGGTTATAATTCATCAGAAGGAAGGTGCTACTGTGGAGTCTGTACAACATTAAATGACTTATTTGATGAGATTGAAGCCAAGCATTTTTCCTGTTTACTTCACTAAAACCTCAGATAGTTGTCAGTATTTAACAGGTTTACATCATAACAGCAACATAGTTCTCACTTCTTCCGTCCTGTGTTTGGCCAGGGCTCCAGAGATGACCTGATATCAACCAGCTCCATGGACAGCAGGAGAATCAGCACTGCGTTCGAGAGGGACCATGGTTTGTTGAGAACTGCGGATTTCTGGCCGCTTCCTGTTTATAACTCATCCATTATCGTCACTGCAGTGGCTTTTCGCACAGCGGCTCCACAGCGGGGCTGTGGGTTGCATTTTTTCTAATGCAACACACAGCTGTAATGGACAACGGAAGCAGTGAAAGAAGCCGCAGCTGCTGTGTTCTTGACTGGTGCTGTGCTGTTCATTTCTTCTGGGATCCTGCACCGTATACCATTAGCAAGGAAATGCGTGCGGATAGTGCAGCAATAACAATGACCAAAGGAAGTTGGTGGGGGTGGGGGGGCATGTTGGGCAACACACAGCACTAGTTCAGAACAAAGAAAACATGTGGGTCACATTTTTAATGTGAAACTAAACAACTGAATCCTTTGAAGCATAGCTGTTGTGGTTGTACTTTAAAATCTTCAGTTTCCAAATTTCAAAAGTTCCTCAACTATGATATTCTGACCCTACACACGTTTCATGTTGCAGTTGAATAGTTTCTTTACCCTGGGCTCATTAGTGGTGTCGTAACTTCTCAAATGTTTCTCATAGCCACAGAGGAGATCAGATTTTTTTTTTGCAAACGTGACGGCCGAACGAGCCTGTGAGAATTGAGTCATGTATTTTACCGCGCTGCTTTCAGTTGAAATCAACAATGCTGGACTGTGTTGGCTCCAGGTCTGCCAGTTCAGAATGGCCATGTTGTGAGGAGAGAGGACTCCAGAGGCTCGCTGTTTATGGACCCCGGGACACCAGACAGCATTGAGGTGAGAACATTTCAAACGGACTTAACCCACTTGTTTAATGGATCCTTAACGCAGCCTATAACACATACTTGCTTTGCTGCGGTTGAAAGAGTTGTCTCTGAATACAGGCCCAACATAAGAAACCTTTCAATGTCACTGCTGTGAAGCTGTGCACCTGTGGCGCATGAGATGAAGTGGGAAGTAGGAAAGTGTTGATCTTCATCAACACATACCAACATCGTCCACCATTATTATATTGTTATAGTTTGTTTGATGTACAGTGGCAATGAAGTGCAAATCACAACGACAAATATGAAAACACAACGGCAAATCAAGAACACACCGGCAAATCAGAAATCACAACAGAAAATTAGAAAACACAACGGCAAATGAAATAACACAAAGGCAAATGAAAAAACAACGGCAAATCAAAATACACAACGGCAAATTAAAAAACACAACGGCAAATCAAAAAACACAATGGCAAATTAAAAACACAACGGCAAATTAAAAAACACAACGGCAAATCAGAAATCACAATGGCAAAACACAAAATGCAACGGCACATTTAAAACAACGACAAATCAAAGAACACAACTATAAATCAAAAACACAACAGCAAATTAAAAAACACAATGGCAAATCAGAAATCCCAATGGCAAAACACAAAACATAATGGCAACATAGAAAACTCAACGGCAAAACAGAAAACACAACAGGAAATCACAAAACACAACGGCAAATCAAAAAAACACAACGGCAAAACCGAAAACACAACGATGAACCAACACCTGACATATTTAATACCTCGGAGCCATAGACTTCTATTGTTGTACAAAACTGTTGTCAAAACACCGGACAATGTAACAGTAACTCTGGTTAATCTCCATGCAGCCTCCTATGCAGCCGCTTTTTTTTGTCTGTAACGCATGTTCTTATATCTCCCCGCTTACTATTGTGTGTGTGTGATTTTTGTGTTATTTTTGTACTGCAGAGGCGTGGTTCCACCATGAGCAGCAGCCCCCTGCCTCCCATCGGAAGACTGGGACTATATGAGATCAAAGGCCTCCTCCTCTCTTTCCTGCACTTAGTCAAGACCTTGTCAGAGGGTCAGTGATGATTTAAACCCAATGCCAATAACACAGGATATGACATAAACGGCCCTTCTGCTATTTCGAGAGATAGAGCCTTGGTCAAGACTTTGGCCGCTGCAAGAATTACGATTGATTTGGCTACACGGCTCCTCTACAGTGTAACAGGAATTGTTCATACAAAGTTGACTTTGCTCTGACAAATGTCGGCCGAAAACAACACGCATCAAAGAGTTTTGTCGTTCTTTTTGTCCACAGACTCTCTCATGGCCTACTGGAACAAAGTAGGCCCTCAGGACATCATGAACTACCTCAGCTTGCTGGAGTGAGTTGTGTATTAAAGAATCTGCCGTTCACCACAAAATTACATTACATTCATTCAGCAGACGACTTATAATAAGTGCAAAAAAACCCAAAACATAATGGGCAATTACAAGTGAAAAGAGACGCTGTAAATAATAATTACTTTTCTCTCTCATGAACATTCAAAGTCCTTGCCAACAGTCTTTTCTCAGTTGTTTGACATGTGGATTTATGCAACTGACATCATACTGAATGGAAGACAATTCATTCAATTTTGTGTAACATACGGTATTATGCTTAGACACAGTCTTATATAGCATTATTCATTAAACAAAACACAAGTAAATCAATGCATGCTTTCCTAATATTATCCCAGCTAATATGTTCTATTTTTTTCACTCTCCCCACAGGACCTGTCTTGTTCAGTTTCGTTACATTGGAAAGAGGAACATTGGCAGGTGAGGCTGGAAAACCGACAGCAATTTTGTAGTACCTGTTGTATCTGTGTGAAATTGGAAACACGGTTAGATTTAGTGAAGCTCAGAAGGCGCAGGATTCCAAGTTGTCTTGGCTGAGTTCACAGAGATGTTGGCATTGGCAAAAAAAACAAGCAAACAGACAAACAAAAAAGAGAACACTAATGGTAAATAAAATTAGGATAAATAACCAAATAAGTATGATTGGTTATGTGATACTATATTGAGTGTGGGCGGGGTTCTGTGGTTTCTGTGTGTGAGTGTGAGAATAGGCAATGTAGTTTGCGTGTGTGTGTGTGTGAGAGGGGGTGCAAATTTTGCAATTCAGCAGGACGGTTCGGAGAGATCAGTGGGGGGAGAAGGATGAGGTAGCAAAGAAGGGGGGTCAGAGGTGAAAATACATAACTTATTTTGTACATTGGTGACTATGAATATAAAGAGTGAGATAATTACATATAATAATAAATTCAGCAGGACGGTTTGGAGAGATCAGTGGGGGGAGAAGGATGAGGTAGCAAAGAAGGGGGGTCAGAGGTGAAAATACATAACTTAGTTTGTACATTGGTGACTATGAATATAAAGGGTGAGATAATTACATATAATAATAAAAACAATATATATATATATATATATATATATATATATTAAAAGAAAGAGGAGAAGAAAAAAAGTTTTTGTTTCTGTTTGTGGTTTTGTCTTTTCTGATTTTAGGTCAAATATTTCTAGAATTTTTCATTGTTTGGTTAACCATTACACCGACCATTGTTTTTGACAGAAAGATATCATCTGTTTGGTATTAATTTATCTTGCCACTTTGTGCCTCATGAATTCTGAGTATATATTAATTATTAATGTCATGTAGGAGTCAGGAGGTCTGCGCGTCAAAGCTGTTCTCCTCGGACAGGAAGTCTCAGACGATGCCAGCCATGCGCTGCAACCGCGCCAGTCTCATGCAGACCAAGCTGCACCAGTTCAGCACCATGGAGGCCTCCCTCACTCTCAATATAGGTAACCACACGCAACCAGCTCATATGTAAAACTTCACGAAACACTTGATCTTGTGGGTTTATATATTTCAGGAAACTACAAGTCGTATTATGTACTGTATGTTGCCTTTTTGATTGGGGTCAATGCATGTAAACAGGTCCAATGTGTTCATTGTTGAGGGGCTCTGGTGGGGAAATGGCGCCAAACACAAGTCACTAATGCAAAGCTAATCTCACATAACCAGAATTGAGGTCTGTAGAAAAGAAATGTTGTTGGATACAGTCAAGGTGAGCTGTTGAAATGACTAGAACACCAAGGGACAACACCACATTTTTAGCTGAATGGATACAAGCCAGAAATGCATTTCCTGGATGCACGTTTTGTCAGAGTGTTCCTGGATATTCCCTAATCAGCTCGAACGCCTCTGAACTTGACCCTGCGTTGATCATCTGTGCACAGGCGTGCACTACATTCAGGCTTTAAATGGTTTGGAAGGGGTTTCACTTTGCAGCAGAACCATGACTTTTAAATACACACGCAGGCTGCGCAATGCCAGAGTGTAGATCTCTATGTAAACACAGGATTAAAGCCACTGTAGAGCTTGACTGGCATCTTCCATCTTTTATATATTTGAATTAGTGTTTCGCTAATTTCGCTGTTTAATTAACAGACTTACCTGTTGCTCAACAGCATTGGATCTTTTATTTCTATGCGGCACAATTTAGCTGTTTTACTGAGAAACTGCAAGCTATTCGATGTCCCTGACGAACCACTCGCTTAACTGGGGGGAAAATGGTGCAGGTTGTTGCTAGGTTTTATTAAAAAATGAGTAATTGAACTGGATTTTAATATGTGCCAACAAATCCGGAAAAAAATTTATTATTTGCTTTGTGATCTGTATTAAGATTAGCGAATTAAAGTAGGCTAAACATTGGCGAGAACAGTGCTGATACTTTAAAACACAGTATGGAACTCATTATCTTTGTCTACATAGAAGTGAGTGAATAATATGTTTTTTAAGTGCAATGTCGACCGTTGCGTGTGTGTGTTCTAGGTACGGGGCCATCAGAGGCAGAAATCCACCATCAGGCTCTGCTAGAGGGCAACATCTCCACTGAGGTCTGCCTGAGTGTGCTGGATGTTCTGTCCCTCTTCACTCAGTGCTTTAAGGTCAGCACACACACACACACACACACACACACACACGCACACACACACACAAGCACAATGGGGTCTGAGATGTTCAAGTGGTGGTGTCAGACCTTTGTAGCCCACTGAGTATGGCCTCAAATGTGACTACAGTCTTCAGTCAAGTGGCAAAGTATGTGGATATTGAAGAAGCTTACAATAGGTTTGGTTAAAGTTGTGTGTACATACTGTATGTGTATTTAAGCATGCAGTGTGTTCAGGGAATATTTTAAGTCAGTAGTCAATGCATACAAGTCGAATGACAAGAAATGTGTGCGTGTGTGTGTGTGTTTCAGACCCAGCTCCTGGACAGCGAAGGTCACAACCCCCTGATGAAGAAGGTGTTTGAAGTTTACTTGACCTTCATCAAAGTCGGACAATCAGAAGCTGCCCTCACACATGCATTTGCTGCGCTCAGGGCTTTCATCAACAAGGTACGTCGGCACACTCGAAACACACGGCATACACAGTGTGAAGTGGTGTACGGACTTGAGACGATGAGCTGCTGTGTTTCTCATGGTGAATGTGGACAATCCTTTCTGTTGTTTAGACACTGCCTACAACATTTTCCACCTGTGTGCTGTCAACCATCCAGCCCACTTGTCCTTTACACGTCCTGCTATGAGTAACATTCAAACACGCTTTTAAGGACACATGGCCCTTTGAAGTGACTGTTGGGGAAAACAGAAGGAGGGTGGAATAAATATGTCCTGTGTTTGTTGGCATCGCTGCTGCCAGCGACAAACTGTTTTTAGTGTTCGCACAACTCTTAATCACTCCCTATTTTTAGATTTCTTATTTACATTGTAGAAGCAAGCTCCGGCAAGACTTTATCTAAGACCAGTGAGAGATCAAGAGGACAGGGGACAGAGTCTCCCTTTTGCTGCCCCTCTATAGCATCAGCAGGGTTATGAGATTGGCTTCGGCAGCGTCACACATCACAAGTCGACCGTTGACAAATGCAAAATAATGCTTCCATGCAACTGGCAGAAATTGCTCATTCTATTGCTGTAATTCATTGTATTTGCATGTTGTAAGTCCCAGCACATGCTGTTTGAAACTGTGGAGGAAGACTCAAACATACTGGTCACTCAGGTCCTGACCAAATCATGTTAGATGACAAAGAAAAACCAATATGCCTTTTTTTTTTAACTCCGAAAAGGAACATCCATACTGTAGTTAAGATTCAAGTAAATTTTTAATTCTAAATTGCGAAAAACTGATAAAACATCTAAGAGCATAAAAAACATTTTACGGCTTATATTTTGAGTTCAACAAAAGATCATGTTCAAATAAAAGCACGTGAGACATAATCAATGCATATACTGAATGACATCGAGAAATGTTTTTTTTGGTGGGATCAAACTGCTCCTGGCTCACTGCCATTTCCCTGCTGTCTTCCCAATGTACCTAACAGTATTTTTCTAATCCCACGCCCACCCAGAATCTGCCTTTTAACACACTAACCCGTTGTCCCGCCAGTTCCCGTCTGTGCTGTTCAAGGGCCGCGTGACGCTGTGCGAGGCCCTGTGCTGTGAGGTGCTCAAGTGCTGCGTCTCCAAGCTGGGCTCTCTGCGGGCCGAGGCGTCTGCCCTGCTCTACCTGCTGATGCGAAACAACTACGAGTACACCAAGAGAAAGACCTTCCTGCGCACACACCTACAGGTAAAGTCAAAGTCACAGTCAAAAGTCAAAGTGAACTTTATTATTAATCAAAACAATGCAACAGTCGTCACACAGAGGATTAAAATTGCGTTTCCCCATACTCCAAATGTGCAGTAATATATAACACACAACATATAAGATTGCAAGGACAACAACAAATAGACACAACATATGCAGACAGACAATGGACATATACAATATCACAATGGACATATACATTATCAGGTAAGTTATTGGGGTGCAATAATAATAAAAGGTGCAATATAGAAAAGTGCCAAGTGCAGAAAGCAGCATGGAGATGTATTTGTATGTAAACATGTATGTTATTGTGTATATAAAAAGCATAGTGCAGACATTAGGTCAAAGTTATTTTGAGAGTCAGTTGATCTTTGTTTGTGTAATACTCATGGAATTTACTTGAGTGACTTGAGTAGTGACGCTTGTGTGTGATTTTGAAAGAGGGGGGGGGGGGGGTGCGTGGGAACATGACAACCCACTAAAGGTCTGGCCTCTGATCATATGAATGTTAACTGTTCAGTGAACAGAAGCTGCATTTTCAATGTTCCACACACCCAACTGTCCAGGTCTTTCACGATCTCAATACTTTTTCAGCCTGATGTTCACCTTTGACCTTTGGCCTATTGTCCACACACACACTCTTCTGAGTCCTTCGGTCGCTTTCATAACAGATGTGAAGGATAGGATGAGGCTGTTGAAATAGTTTAAACCTAGATGGGCCTGCTGAGTTTCTTAGTTTCCGGCTCCTAAAGTCAGGCCCTAAAGTCGTTAACTTATGAGAATAAAGTCGTAATTTTACGAGAATAAAGTCGTCATTTTACGAGAATAAAGTCGTAAAATATGAGACTAAAGTCGTGGATTTGGTCTCTGTGTTATTTTAGTGGAGAAATGTCAGAAGAGCACTTTGTGAATCTGTACTTCAGTCTAGGTTAACGAGCAAAAGCGTTTAATAAACGTTAAACATGGATAATATGACATTAACGTGCCTGTTGTCAGTGTGGCACGACACTGGAGAAAACTGTTGCCCGGGCTCACACCTGTTTCCTGGGTTTCTGTTCATTTCCGTAATAAAATATTAAATAAAATCTGAATTTTTCTAGTAAAATCGCAACCTTATTCTCATAAAATTACGACTTCATTCTCATAATATACTAAGTACCTTTGCTCTTTCATTCGTCTCCTCCCTATGCACCCCTGCACTCTTATCTAACATCCATTTGCTTCTTTGCCCTCCAGATTATCATTGCAGTCAGCCAGCTGATTTCCGACGTGGCGCTGACCGGCAGTTCGCGCTTCCAGGAGTCTCTTTCCATCATCAACAACTTTGCAAATAGTGACAAAGCCATGAAGGTACAGTAAAGTACAAGACAGCAGATGTGTGTAGGAGGCCACAAGGTCTTACGACGACATCTCTAAATCCATGACTATTAAACCGAGAAAGCATGCAAAAGAGAGGTTTGAAGAAGATTTTAAATTTGACACATACATTCATTTGTTTTTTTCTCTTTAAACCAGCCCCTTTGGATCCCAACTGTCTAACACTCTGCTCAGGCATTGAGATTAGATCTGGGCTATAGCAATATGACTGATGTTTTTTTGTATTTTGTAAATATTAAATGAAATATGAGATAAAGATGATAACAGATTCTCCTACAAGGAGCCAACATTCTGGGTTTAATTAAAAACAAATAAAGGCTCCAGGTGTTTTGAGTCTGGATTCTCTGTTTCGTCAGAGCCGCCTCAATAAGCCCAACCTGCAGAACTGCAGGTATAAATGTCTCCATTTGTTTTGTAATAAAGAGTTAAATATACAGAGTGAATTATACAACAGGTTGCCCTGCGATAGGCTGGCGACCTGTCCAGGGTGAACCCCGCCTCTCGCCCAATGTTAGCTGGGATTGGCTCCAGCGACCCCCCGCGACCCTTAAATGGATAAAGCGGTAGACGATGAATGAATGAATGAATTATACAACAGGGTTAAATGTATGCTTAAAAAAAAGAAGCAGTTGAAAAGCAGTTTGAGACGGATCAGGAAGAACAAGATTTTAAAATGTTTGACTAATACAAGACAAATGGAGCCAGAACACATGGCGTTTAATTAGACAATGATGTGAAGTCATCATTTTGAACACTAAAACTTGCTCTGCTAAAAATTAAGGGGCTACGAAAAAGATTTTAACAAATTTTAGTGGCGAGTAAATATATTAAACAGCATCCACAACCATGATGAGTTGCAGCAGTCTCACGATTATCACCTTAAACTGTTTTGCCCTTCCATCCGGTAAATCCTCATCAAAAATTCTCAAAATTTCCCAATCTCTGCACGTTGCAGTCCACGGCATTCCCCTCGGAAGTGAAGGGTCTCACCAAGCGGATCCGCACCGTGCTGATGGCAACGGCCCAGATGAGGGAGCACGAGAAAGACCCCGAGATGCTGCTGGACCTCCAGTACAGTCTGGCCCGGTCTTACGCCAGCACCCCCGAACTGAGACGGACCTGGCTGGACAGCATGGCCCGAGCTCACCTCAAGAATGGAGATCTCTCTGAGGTATGAACACAGAGAGAAAAAACGTTGTCATTTATGTTTATCCCACTGTTTCCTCTTCTCATTGAGATAATTTAACACTTCTTGTATTTTTGAAAAATCCCCCCCCCCCCCAAGTTTGAATGGATTTTTTTTTTTCTTAAATCTTATTCTTTTTTCTTTTTTAATTAAACAACACATGAACAAAACAGTCTAGTTTCACCAAACGTATGAAAATAATATCTGTATAGCTCATTTTCAGCAGAAACGCACTTATGTGTGTATTGGTCAAGCAATCCATCAGTCTTTATTTATATAGCACTTTTCATACAAAAAAATGCAACACAAAGTGCTTCACATACAATCAAATGAAACACGAGGAATCTCAGGAAAACGCTGTTGCGCCTATTTGCAATGAGGAAAACAGGGTTAAAAGAAAGACTCAGTAAAAGAAAAGTATAATAAAAAAGAAAATATATATATATATATATAGACATATATACATGCACACACATATATACATATGTATATATATACATATAAGAAGTATCGGTGAAGTATAAGAGAAACTCAATCATAACTGCAGGAATAAAGAGACAGGTGAACATTTGACTTGGCAGCTTTCAGGCCTGACAGCACTGTACGTGTTGTTGCTCCACAGGTGACAAGCTGCCAGCTTAATGGAAGGCGTGGCTCATTGTGCTCATTTTACAGCTGAAAAGTTAAACACAATTAATCCTTCTTCTGTCCATATCATATATGTCCCCTGCAATTTCACCCTTTGTCCTGTCTTTTACTTTTTTGCAACATTTGCTAAGTCGGTTTGTCTGTTGCTTTCTCCACAGGCAGCCATGTGTTACGTTCATGTGGCTGCGCTGGTTGCAGAATATTTGCACAGGAAAAGTAAGGCCCTTGAAACCCTCACATGCGCACACACACACACAAACTCAAAAAATGCTTTACCTCCATTTACGGCTTACACATGTACGTTTGTAATTGAACACCAAGCAGTGAGTGCGTGGTATTGATTCAGGATGGACTCACTATTTACTTAAGGAGTTGAATTGCATAATCAACTGAATTTGTGGGGGTGCGATAACCGACTATACACCTAACACGCGATGCACCAGTCCGTCACGAGAAACATGCACCTGTTAGAGTATTGTGATCCTCGCGTGATGAAAGACATTTGTTCAGACTTTTGTTAGATAGAGCATGCAAATATTTCAGAGACTGATCCCTTCAGACCAACCAGAAAAAAAGGAAACACTGCCGTCCGATTCCGTTTTTTTTCCTGATGATCATTTTTATCTTGTGCAAAACATGCTGTCAGATAGTCATCTAAACAAATGTGAAGTGGCGTTGATCTGTGAAGAATGTCCAAGGACAAAGATAAATCTATGCAAAGCCATTTCCAAAACTTGTCCTTTGGTGTCCGTCAGAGTTGTTCCCCAGTGGCCTCGCAGCTTTTAAGAGGATCACCGTGAATATCGAAGAGGAAGCTGCCATGAAGGAGGACACAGGCATGCAAGACGTGTATTACACTGAGGTATAACCATTTGCTCACTTTTTCCTTTTTCTTCATTCTGAGTTGAGGTCAATAAATCCTGCAATAGCAAGGCCAATCAAAAGTTCCTGATGGCCGCCATTAAATGCTGCATTTTCGTCCTCAATGGAGCTGATATCAAAACGCAATACCTTTTTCTTTTACTGATTAAAATCTGTCTTGTGAAGTTTCATAAATTTAAAGGATTCACAGTTTTTAATCGTTTATTTTCCAAATTCTGCCTCTTTTTAGGAGGTCTTGGTGGAGCACCTTGACGTCTGTGTGGAGGCCCTGTGGAAAGCTGAACGCTATGAGCTCATCACGCTCATCGCCAAACTCATCATCCCCATTTATGAGAAGCGTCACGAGTACGAGGTACTAGGCATCATTTTTTACTTATGACAGTTGTGTCATCACGTCTGTAGAAGGGCTTTTCATTTCTATAAACATGTCGTGTTAAGTTTACCCTATTCATGTTGCAATCATCGTCAATCAACGCCCTGTCTTCTTAGACTTGTTGACTTGTACTCACAGGATTGTCAACCTCTCATCTCCGTTTACCCGAAGGTCATGCAACTGGTTTGCTTAACACCACACAAAAGCAGCCACTTAACTCACACGGCAAGATTCCATTGTGATCTTTCAAACGGCACATTTCGTTTCACTTTCTCACCTTTTGTGAATGTGGCTTTTTAACCACTCTTCCTTCTCGCTCTTGAAATGGCTGTTTAAATTGCTTCACTTCAATGTCTTTGGTGTGTGGGAGGACACCCACACAAAGCACACGTAAACCCCTGTGGATATGAACCCAGGGGGAAATGCTTGCTGTGACACAACCATGCGCAACACTGAGCCACCTCCCGCTGAGGTCAAAGATAACCTTGAAACACCTGCTTGTGTTTTTCCTCGTCTGTTTGGACGCTCGTGCCTTTAAACGTTTGTCTTGCTCACAAAAAGACAGACATAATTATGTAATGTGAATCCGCGATGGCAGTTAGAATTCGTTGTGTTGTTGTCTTCTCCGCACGCGCTGCCCAGGTTTTCCAACGTAATCTGATCACACATGTCCTCTTCTTTGCAGAAACTAAGCCGACTGTACGACACTCTGCACAGAGCCTACAATAAGATAATGGAAGTGATACAATCGGGCCGCAGGCTGCTCGGGACGTACTTCAGAGTGGCTTTTTATGGACAGGTAAGGCCGACACGCAACTTCAAGGCCGTTTCTTTTTATGGCACAACCCCAATGACAAGTTATCGCATTTTCAAAGGTGCTGTAAATCAAATGGTTAAGGTGACGTGTCATTCTTGTTTTTCTGTAGGGGGTGTAATTAAGCCAGTGAAGTTTCAGAATAAAAAAAAGAAAAGACAAACAACTCTTTCAATTGTTGGATGCATGGGTGACTATTCTCATCATGTAGAGATGAACTCTGCACCTCAGCAACAAGCAGGTTCAAGACTGTGGAAGTGATAAAGCAAATGAATGCATTGACATTACTGATAATCAGAAACCATAGATAGAGTTATTTTTGCCAGTAAACCAAAATGTCATTAATTTGTTGCATGTTACTAGTGAAAGAGAAATATTCCCGTTGGCAACAAAAACAGAAGCCACCCGTTTTGTCTTGTAAGATTTATTACTGGACCAAATGGGTTTTTTGCATATTTCTTCTCGCACACTTTCAGCTGGACAGTCTCTCTTTGTATTCACATCTGAACGAAGATGTTTATTTTGCGCAGGGCTTCTTCGAGGAAGAGGACGGGAAGGAATACATCTACAAAGAACCCAAACTCACCGGCCTGTCGGAAATCTCTCAGCGGCTGCTGACGCTCTACGGGGACAAGTTTGGGCCAGAAAACGTCCGGATAATTCAGGACTCAAACAAGGTCCAGTAAATAAACGGAGTAAATGATATTTGGAATAAAACGGTCTTTGTGCAGTTTTTCTAACTCTGAATGAAAAGATGCTATCTTGGCTGAAACAGGCCGATGTGAAAACAAGTCTTTTGGCGTTGCAGCCCTGCTCTTGCATTTTGGAAATATAATTTGTTCAAAATGTGGGAAATGTTCAGTTTCTGTTTCGTACGAAGTTTATATCAAGTCCCTGCTGACAGGCTGTAAAGGGATTTCTGTGACTGCCTTCATTGTGTGAAGTTTGAGAAACTTGAACGTTTTGTCTGATGAGCAGTTAGTGGAGTGGGATGAGTCAGCGTGTGCTGTCAGCAGTCAAGTGTTTGAAGTTGGGGATATTATTGATATTAAGGAAGTTGACTTTGGATGACATTTTCACTATTCACTTTGAAAATGTTTGATTTAAAGCTCAACAGTCTTAAACCGCTCTGTTTGTATCAGACACATACATGTAGTACTTCAACTAGGCATTTGGTTTGATCAAAAGTATATTATACTTATGTGATAAGTTTTTTGTATAATATATGTGTTGTTGGTTTTGTGCTTTAGAAGTAAATTGAATTGTGCCTGTCCACAGGTCAACCCCAAAGACCTGGACCACAAGTTCGCCTACGTCCAGGTGACCTTTGTCAAGCCGTACTTTGAGGAGAAGGAGGTGCCCGAGAAGAAAACCGACTTCGAGAAGTGCCACAACATCTGCCGCTTCGTGTTCGAGACGCCGTACACGCTGTCGGGCAAGAAGCACGGCGGGGTGGAGGAGCAGTGCAAGCGGAGGACCGTGCTCTCAAGTATGTGAAGTGCGCTCGGGTGTCAACGTCGATGGGGGAAATCAAGTTTCACAGCTGGATGTTTCAAGACACACCCTATTCAAATATTTGTGGCTTATTTTATTCTGTTGACAAGCAACCTCAATGTTATTCCTCCTTCTTAACTAATACACATATGTCTCATTGGGTGAACATGTAGTAGTTGTTGCCAAGGTAGACAATACTCAGCAGCTAAACACCAGAAATTCTCGGGTGTATGACTTGGCAAATTTTTTGCCTTGCCCCCCTTGTCTCCAGCTGCTCACACCTTCCCGTACGTGAAGAAGCGAGTGGAGGTGGTGGGGGAGAGGCAAGTGGAGCTCAAGCCGGTGGACGTGGCCATAGACGAGATGAAGGCACGGACGGCGGAGCTGAATAAGCTCTGTTCCAGCCAGGAAGTGGACATGATCCAGCTGCAGTTAAAACTGCAAGGCTGTGTGTCTGTGCAGGTAAAGGCTGGAGTCACCCTGAGGCGCAGCTCAGTGTAAAAAAAGACAAAGTCTTGTAAGAATGCATTATATTTCCTGGCATATTTTTTTGCAGGTGAATGCAGGTCCCATGGCTTATGCCAGAGCATTCCTTGATGACAGTAAAAGCAATCAGTCCGGTAGCAAGAAAGTAAAAGAGCTTAAGGACATTTTCAGGTATACCCTGTTCCTTATCAAAGTCTTTTTATTCTCATTTTGATTATTTTGTGTTTCTGAGACATTCCTCATTTCCCCGTGAACAATTCTGTATATCCCCGTCCATTTGTGTGATAAGTAACCAAGTTACAACATTGCATTTGTGGAATATTTGCAGGCGCTTCGTGGAGGCTTGCAGCATAGCCCTGGACATAAATGAGCGTCTGATCAAAGAGGACCAGTTTGAGTACCACGAGGGCCTGAAGACCAACTTCAAAGACATGGTGAAAGAGTTATCGGACATCATCCATGAACAGGTATCTTTCATCTTTCTTTTTTTTTCTTCACACCCACACAAGCCTGTTTTACACATACCTGTTGTGTAACTGCTTTGGTGAGAGTTTTCATCCAACCATCCGTGACAGTAAATACTTCACCTACTTATTTTGTGGGAAGGATTCGACAAATGCAGTTAAGAGCCTGGCACATTCAGGGTCACTCCAGCCAAGTTACTGTGCAGACAAAAATGTATTTTCTCACTTACAGTGCTGTGCCTCGAGTGGAATCTTTCTCTGCAAATAGTTTAGATTTTTTGTGTCCCAGTTTTCAGTCCTCACAAAAATAGAGTTTTGTTTGTGGCTGTCACTGGATTTAAAAAAAATTATAATTTGAAAATTCAACAGCAACATGAAAGCCTTATCTCTCTCTCTCTATATATATATATATAGAGAGAGAGGTAAGGCTGTGATCGCTGTGCTGCAATGCAGCCATTGCTCAATACACTTGTTGGAGACCCAAAAAACTGCTAGACAATCTTGTTGAGCAACAGTGAAGGGAAGTGGCCTGCAGGGTACAAGTCCTGTCAGAGCTCTTCACACATATATATATATATATATAAATATATATATAAAAACCAAAACCACCTACATGGTTTGATCCCAGTAGAGTTGGATGTTGGATGACAAAAAGTTTTTTTGGGTGAACTTACCCTTCAACCTGAGCTATGACCAGAAGGGCGTTGGCAATGCTGAGTGCAAAGTTCAGATGGGTTAGCTTAGCTTTTGTGTGAACTTCACTTCACTACACTGTTGCTCAACAAGATTTTGTAGCAGTTTTTTGGTTCTCCAACAAGCATATTGAGCCATGGCTGCGTTGCAGCACAGCCATCACAGGCGCCTGTGATTTCAACAAACTAACCGGTGTGACTTTTTTCTCTCCAATGTGCTGACCTTTAGCTTTAAGGAAAAATCAGGTAAAGTGATCAATGAGTGTGTCGAAGCTCACTTTCTCTTTTTATTCTTTTTCTTTATTCATTTATTTACTTTTGGTTTTTTTTGGCTGCACATTCATTGTAAATCTGCACCGTCTCCGTTAATGTCTTCCAGACATTTGATAGTTAAATTAAATGTCATAGTAAAATGCATTCCAAAGGAAAGATCTTAACAAAGCAGAGGCGGAGAGTGGATTTGGCACACTCTAGGAGCCCTTCACCGAGGGCCCACGTTCGCCTGTCCTCCTTTGACACGTTGCCGATTATTTTATTCTCTAGAAATAAAAAAATAAAAATATTTGGTGTGGATGAGAGGGAGAAGAGCTCTACTGTCGAGTTCATCGAGTTCACTGAGGTGGTAGAGAAGAAACATTTTCTCTGATATCCAGAATATCAATCAAACTCTCAGGGCCACAAATAGTTGAGTTTCTACATTGTCATTCTTGGATACATTTTTTAACAGCGTCCTGTAAAGTTACAGAACAGTGTGGCATTTCACATCTTTTACTGCGAATCTCCCCAGATATATGTTTAATTGCGGTGTGGTTTTTGCCGGGGCCAGGAGACCTTTGAGAGGCATGGCAGAGTTTTGATGCATGTTTAGTGAAGACTGCATCCATGGCAGATTGTAGCAGACTTTACTCTGATTCATATGAGCACAGACATTAAATGTATAAATGCCTGTTGACTGGGAAAAACGTGATTATCATGTTGTCGCAAATAAGATATCCCTTAAGTACATCCATCCACTTCAGTGTTCGTCTCAACATTTAGAAGCAGCTTGGTTTCCCCCACATCCGAGGTCAAGACTTCAGCAATATTTGGGGTATAAAAAAACTTTATTGTGATAACTTTATTGATATTTAAGTCTGTTATGTCTGTAGGCAGGCAGTCCATTTCTAATGGATTATTTCCTTTTGATACTGTTCATATTGCTTTTGGTATGAGAAGGTCATTCAATTCAAATGTTGGTTTGAGATCAAATCATTCACATTTTGATTGCATCCAAGCAAGGTGTGATGTAATAATACTCAGTTACAGTTACTCAAGACTTTCATGGGTTGGTTTCTATTTTGTGTGCTTAAAAGAGGAAGTTGTGTTAATCCAGCAGGGCTGTTAGATCGGAATAAATACAGCTGTTTAGTCACTGCTTGTGTAAAAACACACACACACACACACACACACACACACACACACACACACACACACACATAAGCAAGCAACTTCACCACCCACATCTCAGACCTGTTCACAAATCCAAAGCAATAAAAAAGTAAAAAATAAAGTTATGAGAAATAAGAATAATTCTGTTTGATTATCAGGCTGCAATGAAGATTTAATAATCAGAGAAGTGGTAGATAATAGTTACAAAAAAAACAATCGCAAGTGGTGACAGCAAGGAGGAATAGGGTTTGTTCATTTTGTACTTAAATTTCTTGATCATATAAATGTTGATTGCTAGCTTATTGTAGACTTGATACTTTTAATAGCTTTGTTTTATGCAAGTCTACATAGAAAAACATTTCTCATCGTGTTCAGCTTATGTGTTGAACCTCATGGTCCATCACACCCTATAGTCCTGTTGTATTGTAGTATTGTAAAGTGTTGCATGTGAACATATTTTAGCTGTTGAGTTTGGTGTGTGCGTGTCTTTGAGCTTTGTGTTTGTGAGAACTGATACTCATCCTGTCCATGTTTTGCTTTGCCCCCAGATATACCAGGAGGATATGATGCGCTCGCTGTTACAAAACTCGCTTCATGTGTTTCGCGCTATCAGCGGGACGTCCACCAACCTGGGCTGACCTTCCGTCCCATCTGGCCTGCCTCTGCACATGCCCTTATGTACTGTGCATCCTTGTATGTCCCTCAAGGAGATGGACAGGGTGTCAACAGGGCAGCTCTCACAGTCACAGCTGCCCAGCTACACTTGCCTCAGTGTTTCTGAGAATGTATTGCGGCAGCACCAACTAAATGTCAGCATGTCCAGTTTTAGCTGTTGTGCCGAGTCATATTTGGTTGCATTGCACTTCCCCCCCCCCCCCCCCCTGCCTTTGGCGACAAACCACAGGATTGACTGATGCTGTACTACCTTTTTTTTCTGTCCTCTCTGCAGTGTTTCCCTTCAATATCTATGCAGGACACAACTATTTCTCCACAATAGGTTTTTTTACTACTCGAGTCAATTTTGAGAAGACAATGGCATCTTCCCAGTGTTTTTCTTTGTTGCTAAAAGGAACGATCAAGATCACAGCTCAACTGGTTTTGGCAGCCGAGGGTTTGTTTTTACAGCCTGGCTTCGCATTCCAACCAGGTTGGCAGATTGTGATCAACAGATAAGTCACTGAAGAGCAGCAGCTCATAGGGCCAATTACAATCTTTTCCAAAGTTAGAGAAAAGGGGACAGACCTCAGGGTTGTTTTAATGCTGGGTTTTCATAAAAGTAGCTTCATTACATTGTATATGTTTCAAAAAAATCGATTGGTAATTTTGTCCCTGGATTTGTATACGTAATGAATTACGTAAGAGCAGACAAAAAATTATGTCCAATTCTATCAGAGCTTTGTAACAATCAAGCGTTTTTTTCTCTATGAGCTCATTTTATGGCCTTGTACATGACATTAGAGGTCAGAAATTGGAATCTGAGGACAGGACACGCTGATCACAGCGGTGTGAAGATATTTGCTTCAGGACAGCGAGAGTGGGGCTTCGCTTCCTCTCATATGGGTGTCGATCCGCTGCCTTCATGCTCTGCCTTCTGAAAAGACTACCCTGTTCTCTACGAACCACCACACACTGGTTAGTCACAGTATTTCACAAGTGCTACACTGAAAAATGAGCAGATAGATGAATGATATTTAAACAGATGTACATAATTGGCTGTAAATTGAATTATGTATCCATGTATGTTTGTACGCACTGTATGTATGTATTGATATTTGTAACATTATGGACTCCTCTTCTGTCTAAAGTGTCCTAGCGGAAGATTTTCTTTATTCTGTTTTTTACTGCATTGTATACTGAAGTGCTGCAGTCAAATTTACGTTGTAAAGCCTTTTTTCCAATAAAGTAAGTCATACATGAGGTTGTGTGAAATGAGGGAGAGCTCCAAAGCCCCGACTAAAATTGACCTTGTGGTTTGATTTTTCAAAAGCCTCTCAACCCTGTTTCATACTGTGCACGCAGTCCCGTTGTTGCATGGCGTTGGCGTCAGGGCTCTGCGCGGGCCAACGTCTTCCACACCAAACAGGGACATACTATTTCTTTGTGTACCTGTGTTTGTTTCAAAAATTGGACAAGGGCCAAATGAACTGTCGCCGCAAAGTTGTACCCAAGCTCTTGAATAAAACATCATTGGAATCGGCTGCGTTAAAGGGGTTCAGTTTGCTTGACACAGCTTTTGTAAAGGAGGATCATCCCAAAAATCTGAAGAAAAGAAGCAAAAAAAAAAAACTGCAGTTGGGGCTTCATGCATCACTGCAGGCAGGATCTAATGACAGATATAGGTAAACATTAAGTGCCAAAGATGTACAGTATCGTATGTTTTCCTTGGCCTTTTAATACCACTCTGTTTGTTTGTTGCCTCGTAAATCCATTACCACTCAGATAGCCGAGCTTAATGATTCACAGACTAATTTAGAGCCCGACTGCTTCCTGGAGGAACGGATGGATGTGTGTCTACGTGTGGCTTGTGATAGCGCACTTTTAGGGCTTGCGCGCAAGCTCCCTGTGGAGAGCCAGGAGCAGGTTTATCGTTCCCACCGGGTCCCAGTCATTCCCACACTGTGACCAGAGGCTCCCTCCCACTCCGACACTGACCCCGCCCCGCTGGTCCTTCCCGGCAGCCGCCCGCGGTGACTGCGTTCCATCGCCCCTTCACACGTCGCCTGGCGCTTCTTTTTCACCCGACACCTTTTCACCGCCGCGTGCATTTGCCCACTTCACATGGGCGACGGCTGTTCTAACACATTTTTTTTTCTTCTAAATTTCTGGTTTTCTTCCGAGAGGGAATAGAAGAGCGTCGAGGGAGTCGACTTCAGGACGAAGCAGTCGTTCGCAGACGCACCGGGACAACATGACGTTCACCCGGGACTTTTGGGCTGTCTTGTCGTGCTGCGCCATGATGACGCTTTCCCGCTGTCACGCAGGTAAAACACACCTTGGTTACCCGTCGTTCCCGGTACACTAGCAGCCATGGTTATTTCCACACTGAAGGCTCTTGTGGCTTTGAGCGCCGCTAAACTTCAGTCGAACGAGCCGAGGCCAGTTCCTCTCCGTGACTTTAATGACCTAAGCGAAGGAATTGCCTCTCCTCCCCTACTCTACAACCCCGCAGCTTCGATGTCCGCAAGTTCCTGTTCCGTCATTGACTCGAACCTTACGGGTGGCACGATTGAATGGGGAATATGCAAGAGGATAAATTAGGTAATGGGAAATGAAGAGTGAACATATGAAATACATAAAAAAATATATATAAAATGTATGATGTGGAGAAATATATTGATTATATATGTGTGTGTGTATATATATATATATATGTGTGTGTATATATATATATATATATATATATATATATATATATATATATATATATATATATATATATATATATATATATATATATATATATATATATATGTGTGTGTGTATATATATATATATATATATATGTGTACACTCACCGGCCACTTTATTAGGTACACCTTGCTAGTAAAAGGTTGGACCCCCGTTTGCCTTAATTCTTTGTGGCATACATTCAACAAGGTGTTGGAGACATTCCTCAGAGATATTGGTCCATATTGACATGATAGCATCACGCGGTTGCTGCAGATTTGTCGGCTGCACATCTACGATGCGAATCTCCCGTTCCACCACATCCCAAAGGTGCCCTATCGGATTGAGATCTGGTGACTGCGGAGGCCACTGGAGTACAGTGAACTCGTTGTCATGTTCAAGAAAACCAGTTTGAGATGATATGAGCTTTGCGACATGGTGCATTGGCCTGCTGGAAGTAGCCATCAGAAGATGGGTACACTATGGCCATAAAGGGATGGACATGGTCAGCAACTATACTCAGGTAGGCTGTGGCATTTAAACGATGCTCAATTTGTACTAAGGGGCCCAAAGTGTGCCAAGAAAATATCCCCCACGCCATTACACCACCACCACCAGCCTGAACCGTTGATACAAGGCAGGATGGATCCATGCTTTCATGTTGTTTACGCCAAATTCTGACCCTGCCATCCGAATGTCGCAGCTGAAATCGAGACTCGTCAGACCAGGCAATGTTTTCCAAATCTTCTATTGTCCAATTTTGGTGAGCCTGTGCGAACTGTAGTCTCAGTTTCCTGTTCTTAGCTGACAGGAGTGGCACCCGGTGTGGTCTTCTGCTGCTGTAGCCCATCTTCTTCAAGGTTCGACGTGTGGTGCGTTCAGAGATGGTATTCTGCATTCCTTGGTTGTAACGAGGGTGGTTATTTGAGTTACTGTTGCCTTTCTATCATCTCGAACCAGTCTGCCCATTCTCCTCTGACCTTTCACATCAACAAGGCATTTTCGTCCACACAACTGCCGCTCACTGGATATTTTCTCTTTTTCGGACCATTCTCTGTAAACCCTAGAGATGGTTGTGCGTGAAAATACCAGTAGATCAACAGTTTCTGAAATACTCAGACCAGCCCGTCTGGCACCAACAACCATACCAAGTTCAAAGTCACTCAAATCCCCTTTCTTCCCCATTCTGATGCTCGGTTTGGACTTCAGCAAGTTGTCTTGACCACCTCTACATGCCTAAATGCATTGAATTGCAGCCATGTGATTGGCTGATTAGCTATTTGTGTTAACAAGCAATTGAAGAGGTCTACCTTATAAAGTGGCCGGTGAGTGTATATATATACACACACACATATATATATATATATGTGTGTGTGTGTGTGTGTGTGTGTGTGTGTGTTACTGTAAGAAGTTCCATTAGGCTGCATATTATGTTTTATTTTGTATTTTTACAATAGGAAAACGTGAGTAATCAGGTTGGGGGGAAATGTTTCACACAAGGGGATCTCCATGTGATTCTTGGGTCTCTTTTCAGGATGTTAAGACATTTTTTCCTTAGACCTTTTATTTTTGACAAAAATGCTAGAAAAGGGAGATAACAAAAGATGGAACTTTATTCATAACACGTTACAGCAGCAGAGTATCACAAAAAAAAAGTACAATAAAAAATACAGGAAAAAACAATAATAAAAAAAGCTTTATACATCGATACAGAGTGCAATTATTGCCTTGAGAAAGAATGCTAAAATGTGCAGTGGAAAGGGGTAATAAATATGTAAATATTTTCATCATAATTAATCTCGTGAACAGGTAGAATCAAACCCCTGTATTATATTCAGAGTGAACCAAATTAGGCTGGACTGAGTTTTCCCATAAGGTTTTAAAAATATCATGAATTCATTCCTCCACTGTATCCATATAAAACATGAGTTAATTTTTTAACCCTTCACAAGAACATTTGTTTGTAGGAAACCATAAATTCTGAAACGGCTGAGGGTAATTACTCCTTTTTTTCAAAATAAAAATAATCTCTTCCCCCCACAGATCGCCTTCTTCCGCCGACAGACCTGTCGTACAAGTGGCTCGACCTGTTAACTGTGAACGTGTCCTGGTCCTGGCAGAGGCCCATCGATCTGCCAGAGAAGTGTGAAATCCAGTATGAATTACGCCTGGTGGAGAAGGAAGAACGGAAAGAGGGACACAGGGTAAATCTGGGTCTGATGGGTCTAGTGTGGGAGGCCCTGTGCAGCAATATCAGTGAAGAACTAGCTCCAATCTGGGGCAGAATTTATATTTTATTTATATTTCATACAGCCAAAAGTGATGAAAGTGTAGCATAAAACAAGGCTAAACTTTTTTTTTTAAATATTTTTTTTTTACCTACCTACTTTATGTATTTAAAAAATAGCGCTTTCTGAAAAGTGCAGAGGACATGTCTGTGTAATTTACCATATCAATACTATATTCATTTACTATATTATTATATATATTAATTTACCATTTAACATGACTCCAGCTCAGCCGGGGAGATCAGTCGTTAACTGCGTCGTTCCATTATACCTCAGAATTCAAAATTTCAGACCTGCGAGTCGTAGGTTGCAACTTGAATGCCTTGTCGTGTCGGAATTCCGACTCAGAGGGTCGGAGGATACCCCACCACCAACCCTGACTTCAGAGCTCCGAGTTCCCAGATGAAATGGAACGCAGCATAAGTTACTGGTACAGGCTGCTACCACTGAACTCTACGGTCGTTATACACTTTATACACACAAAAACACAAGCTTGCAATACATATCATCAATATAAACACTACAGTGATGATGACAAAGGTTAAATTCAAGAAGAAGTGTGCTACACTGTTGTTGGAAATACATTTGCAATGGCTTATGGGATGAGTAGTTCCTTTGCTCTTAAAGTAATTATGTACATGCGCTTTATGGTAACTATGGATTTGTGAAATGTCAATGGAGAAAATTAATAGGAAATTGACTTCCGGAACCGGAGCTCTTCAAAAAGTGGGCGGTCACTGTTGCGCTATTTTCCAGCATGTTTTTTTGTGAGTGCAGTGCTGAATTGCTTGTGCACCACATGAGTGTTTATTGAGTGTGTGTCAGCGTACCGTTGTCTACGTTAAAGCCCATGTTTGTTTGTTTTTTCCCCAGTGTCCGAAGCGTACATTTTTAAAAAATGTCGCAGACAGTTGTCTCACGAAACAATCAAATTCTGATCATTGGACGTACTCTATTCATACCCTTGGCCATAACTGCGACGGGTGGAATTCCAGCACAAATGTCACGATAACCGTCAAATGCCCCGAGGGACGAGGTGAGCACCAGAAAGCGGGAACCCCCCCCAAAAAACTTTGGGGGGGGGGTTTAAATTTAGAAAGTCCTTTCAAAAGTCACCATTCATCCATTGAGGTGCTGTTAGAGTCAGACTTGAATCTTTTACATGTACTGTGCGCATGTGACACCTTTGTTTTTTTGTCCTATACAGCTGATCTGGTGAAGAACTTTAAGTGTGTACTTGAACCCAGTGGAATGAACTGCTCCTGGATCCCAGTACACCCGTCTCATGAACTCAAGCTGTCCCACAGGTGAGAATCACACGATACATCTGTAGAGTTCGAATGAACCTGTGCTTGCATCTGAGAGGCTGCGTGTTTATAGAGTGTGCGCATTTGGATGTGATCTAGTCTGTGAGCATATCCAAAGGATGCGCATAACCAACGCTACAAGTGTATAACCGGCGCTGCAGGTTTCACTTACACGGTTGAATGAAGATGAACAACATTGTACTTGTTATGTCAGCATAGTTCCTCTCAAGGGAGCATGTGGTGCATAAAGATATATCCGACCCACGTGCAAGAGCGACTGTAGCTGACGGCAATGACTTCCTGTGGCGTTCCCTGTCTCAGCCCCCCCTTTCAGACCTGGGGTCTCATTTATAAAACTGTGTAGGATCATTGAAATACTCTATATATATCTCAATATTTCAGTCAAATCCTTGACCACTTGTGATCAGACCTAACTTCTCCTGCTCGGGATGCAATTTAACAAGCTACGTCACTTCTGTCCACAAAGACCACATGATGCTGTTTTTAGCCAGTCCAACATTACAGATGTGTCTGTTGTCAATGTGTGTTGCCGTGAGTGTGAGCGGGAGAGAGAGAGAGAGAGCGCAACCAGGTGTGGCTGAGCAAGTCAATGTACTGCGTACTGTGGAATGAGATTGGACCCTCTTGAGAGGAAAAAGAAAACAGAAAAATCATTTTGTGGCGGTCCTTGTTGATATTGTAATGGTGGCTGTGAATAAATCAATGTTTGGCCTCTGAGAAGTGAAAGAAAGTACTTTTGGTTGATTATGAAACTGTCGCAAGTCACAGGACGTCGGCTGAGTGGGCGGTCCCTTCATTGTGGCCTGGAATGCATTTGCATTCGCAGCTAGCTAAAGGAATGTGCCCCAACGCGCCCGAGATCACCTACAGTGTGCTGATTTTAACCACAACGACATTGGTGAACCCCCCTCGGCAGATAGTATGGAAACAAAGTCAGGGTTACGGAGACACTCTTCTGCAGTACCAAGAACATCTGTTGTTGACAAGCACTTCCGTCCCTTCTCCTTGCTGCTCTGCCTGCAGTCCCTGACGGCCCATACTGTTTTAACTCCAGGTGGAGGTGGAGCAGAGGTCATGTGTCAGTAAAGCACATGAGCAGCATCCCGAGCTTGGCTGTTTTGGGATTTTCTTTTTTCTCCTGCCTGCACGTGGATGTGATTTTCATGCCTTACCGAGGGGCCTTTTTCAAAATCGCGAGCAACGCTAAAAGCGATTGCGCGTTGTTCAAACTCAAACCTACTTCACCACCTCCCCCATTTTGTCATTTGCAGGGTCTGCGGCTCTTCCGAAAAACTCAGGAAAAGCTTCAAAGAGTGTGATCGTCCTTACAGCACTGGTATGAGGAACGGCTGTTACCTGAATGTCACCGTCGGTGAAAATAACATCTGCATTGTTGCGAACTCCAAAATTGGATGGAGCATCATTGAACCTCTCCTTGGTTGGTGTCATCGCGCCCCCCCCCATATTTATATTTTTATTATTGCTTCTTAATTTTTTTTACAATCTCCTCAGTGATACCGTCATCAAAGCTGAGCATCAGAGAAGACAATCATCACCTCAACCTGACGTGGATGCCTCCAGAGGTTGGAAAATATTGTTCATGGAAGTATAATTTCTGCTACACGCAATGCAATGGTCCGGAGGTGAGTTGTCAATTGTCACTGTCGTTCCTAAGATTTTTTTAAGGTTCTCCCTTTAAAATGGCTTCGGTTTTGACTCACATTTTGGGGTTAGTTGTGTCAGCATTACAGATGGGCTTTATGTCTAAGAATTTCTGTTTATATTCAGACATTTAAATTCATCTTCATTCCATCACGGTCATACTTTGTTGTTTTAACCATTAATTGCTTCTGTGTGCTTGCTATTTTTCAGCAGTGCCTGCTGTCCAGCAGTACTCACCGGATGCCCTACGATGAAAACTGCCTCTACAAGTTCCGATCCCGAGTCTTGAATGGCACGCATTGCCCAGGGATGAACAGCGACTGGAGTGAATTTGTGTCTTACGGTAACTGTCGAAACCAATTTTTACTTGAAAGGATTTACTCCAGGTGCATGTTTTGTGTACACTAAAACGAGACTTATGTCAAGTGACTTAGCACTTGATTTTACATGTTAATATGTTATTTAAACATTACATCATTCTTTTCTTGGACTGAAAAATGGAATGATCTTCCCCAAGTCTCCCCTTTAAAGCTGCACAATATAGTAGAATATACAGTGCCAAAAAAAGTAAAGGGACTCTCGAGAATTAACTGCATTTATGTTAAAGTAGCTCTATATGGGTCAGAGATACTTTAACTAATAAAAAACAAAACAAAAAAAATTCTTCCGGCGTACAGACACTTTGGATGACGATGGTGCAGAGTTTCTGGCTACTGTTAGTTGTTGACTGTCACCATGCAAGCTATTTTCTGATTAATTTGCGTCAAATTCACTCAAGTTAGCTCCAGACATCTCTAGTCAGCCCGCAGACAAAATGGGAGGGTTCACACAACAAGCGTCACGTGCGCGCTCACGCTGTGGTAGAGCGCTGGGAAAGAGTAAAAAATGATTCAAACAACCAATTGATGCTTTTGAGGAGAGAAAAAAACACCTGACTTAGATTTGAACTACTGCAGTGAGGACTTTCAGATCAATTGTTACACAGAACATCGGAGGTTGACTCTGCTGGGACAGGAGGAAAAGCTAACGAACACTTGTCTGTTGCTCCTCACAGGCGTCAACAAGCCTCCGGACGGGACGCTGACTGTGGCTGTCATCGTCATCCCCATCATCCTGTGTGTCTGTGTCATTCTGTCCTGCTACTGCTTCAGGAGGTGCGTTTGCCAAACAGAAATGGAAAAATTGCTGCGAGGTGTTTGGGGGGTGGTGCGCGGTTAAATCTCACAGTGTCGACATTGCTTTGTGCAGTCACTGAGATTATCGCAACACCCAGGTCTTGAATAACAGTGGACTTGGTTGCCTAGACCGTTACCAGACGTGTTAATACTTCCGTTTGACAAAACCTTTTCAGAAATGCTGTAAACGTGAAGAAAACAAATCATACTAATGCTCAACAGTCGGCGACCAGAAATATGACACTGAAACAAAAGTCATGTCAAGTTGCTGTTACTTTCAGATGCATGTGACTTTGTTGGAGCGCCGCCAAGAGCTGAGCAAATTTTGATCTGACAATACTTGAGCATGAAAGTGAATTGTCAGGCTTTGATGGTTTTTCTCAGTGAAAGATCCAATTTCTAGAGAACAGCTATGGGAAAGACGTGAATCATGCGCCAAGTCCCGTTGGGCCTTGAATTGGTTTCGGAAAAAAAAGAAAATAATGTCTACTCCTTTTTCCTCCATTTGCAAATACTGTATTTGAATTGGGATGTTTGTTAAGTTTAATAAAACGTCTACTGCTAGACTGGAAGGTGTGTTTTAGGGCTGAACGATTAATCGCATTTGCGATTATATCGCGATATGATAAAACGCGATTTTGTAATCGCAAGGGACGCGATTACACGGGTCACGTGATACACGAGCGAGTTGAGCGCTCGGTGAAAAAAAGGAAGAAAAAAACCAGCAGTAAAGCTGCACATTAACCTGCTGCGCAATGGCCACAAGCTCGACAGCGCAGTCAGAAAAAATGATCCAGCGGAGACTTTAATGTGGTGGCCGTCGGGGTTCTGTCTTTCACTCCGGTTTTTGCCGTCGGTGGGAAGGAAAAGATCGACGACAATGTGCTCGGTCGTGAGCAGAGTGAAACCGGTTTCCCCGGCTCTGGCTCTCAACCAGGGCTTGATTTGCGCGGCAGCCCGGTTGTGTGTGAAAAATTCTTTGTATTTAAAAAAGGAGGATGCTGCGCAGCGTCGGGTACCTTTGCTACTTGACGGGGTAACAACACCAATCTGACAGACTGCTAACAGGGGGAGCTCTCTCCCCTTCCCCTCTTCAACACATCTCGCTCTCTGTCAGTGCGCGTGCGCTAATTATAGTCGCAAATCGAATCGCGATATCTGTTAAAATAATCGCGATTCGATATTTTCCCCAAATCGTTCCAAATCACTCTTGAGTGAGGGACATATTGCCCCACCGCTGGCTCACAAACTATTTGTGATGTCACAAAACCATGTGTGTACATGCTCTCACATGCACAGAGAACCAAATCCACAGACGAATTGAGACAAAGTAAAGAAAAAGGTTTTCTTGGGTACACTTGATTTTGCGGAGCGGGTCGAACATCCAAGTGAAGTAACAATAAGCAAAAGGCATTTTTAGTTGACATCAATGTTATGTTTCAGTAGGAAAACGCTGTGTGCTGGTGGTTGCTTTCGCTCACTGGCGCACTGGTTTCGTTTTGTTTTGCAGGCACAGTGACATTATTTGCCCCAACACACCCGATCCCTCCGCAATATTCAAGGAGATGGTGATGAACGGAAACAAAGAACACAAGGTACGTTTTTTGAGCATAAATGACAAATGTGTGTCCTCCGCCTCCACGAGCACCCGTGACGCTGTTCTGTTTTTATTCCAGACCACGGCCGAGAGTCTGTACACGCCGGTGCCAGAAGTCGTCGAGCCCTGCAAAATTACCCTCGTGAGCGCAACCAGCGCGCTCCAGCAGAACTTCTGACGTGTGTAGCAATGCCTGCGTGAGAGCTGGACTCCCACTCTGGGTAAATTCTTCAGGGACATCTACAATAAGTTTACACTGACCTCCTCTGTCTCTGAAAGCTTCAGGTCTGTAACTGTTGCACGTCTATGCTCAATTGTACCTGCACTTTACTGACCTGAGCACAGTTCTGTACCACTGCAACCTACTGGATGGCAGCAGAAACAAGATTTTCAGATGCTATTAAGTTACTCTGTTAGGTGGTGAGGATGAACACTGTTGAGGCATTAAAAAAAGAAAGAAAGAAAAGCTAGGGACCCAGACATGCAAATACAAGTTGGAGGCTCGTCATGACTATTGAGCACAGAGGATAAAGATAAGGATCAGGGCAAGGCAAGGCGAGTGCTTGGTTGGGCCAGTGGAAGCTACATCAGCTGGGCATCGCCCTGCCAGCAAGAGGCGCTGACCCGCTGTACGGAATGACGGGCAAACGGCAGAGATGACTCCCATCACGGCAGCTAGACAACAGGCTCACCAAGACTGTGCTTCACTGTATCAGCCTCCAAAATGAGGAGGAGGTTTTTTATGTCTTGGCATGGATACGAACACTTTACGAGGAACTGGAGGGACAGATGGCACATGGTGTTAGTGCTGAAACTTTTTTTTTTTTTTATCAAATCTCATTCAAAAAAAGAGAGACCATCTTAATCTGAAATGTAATGAATAGAAGTGGCTAGTGAATATATATATATATATATATGTATATAGTCACTCGATTTTCCTCTGTTAAACCATTGTCAACGCATGTCAAAAAAGGAGTTGCACTTTGTGGTCGGTGAGGAAATTGACCTGCGCGGAAACTGATGTTTTCTGACTTGAAATTGTTTTGTTTTTTGGGCAGAATTACACAGAACTATGGAGCGCACTTTAAACTGTTTATAACTCGCCTGTCAGTTCTGTTCATGTTGTGGAATCTTCTGTCTGCCCTTTTCATTTATTACTTCTGTTAATTTTTCTTTTTTGGGGGGGGGGGGGGGGTTGATTGCTGACACTGTTTTGCTGCTTTGATCGGGACTACAGGAAGATAAAATTTACCCTTTGTTTTGTGTTCACCTTTACAGACCCTTTGGTACTGGTTGGGTGAAATTGACCCCGGGGGGGAAATAATTTATTATTATTCCCAACAATAAAGATAACACATTTGAGTAATGTTTTCAATGAATCTCTGTTTGGAGGATTGGTGTGTGTGTGTGTGTGTGTGTGTGTGTGTGTGTGTGTGTGTGTGTGTGTGTGTGTGTGTGTGTGTGTGTGTGTGTGTGTGTGTGTGTGTGTGTGTGTGTGTGTGTGTGTGTGTGTGTGTGTGTGAGAGAGTGTGAGAGAGTGTGTGTGAGAGAGTGAGAGAGAGAGAAATTGACCCACGATTATTTTTTAAATAACTTAATAACGTCCTCACATTAACGATCGCTGACTTGATGCTTTATTTACACGTATTAAACACAAGCATTCGTTAGGGGGCTGCCTGAGTGTCCCGTGTCTGTAGGAAGGAAGCCCGACTGCCCGCCCAGCTCCAGCCTCCTCGGACGACACGAACTCCGAGCGGGCGTGAGAAGACGGACTTTTCTTCTTAATTTTTTTTCCTTTTCCTGTTCTTTTTCTTTTACCGACGGCCCTGTCGAGACCGGGCACCAGGCGAGGAGCTCAAACTGACCCGGGGAAACTTTTTTTTTTATCTCCACGGTGAGCGGCGGCGGCGGCTGAGAAGAACGACACGAACGCAGGGGGAAACTGGAGAACGGAAAAGAGGAACCAGGGTGACCAGGATGCTTCGAAATGTGGCCCTGCTCGTTTTCGGTCGCCTCCTCCTCGCGGTGGACTCCCGAGCAGGTGAGGGCACGGAGCGCACACACCGAGACACACGTCTCCGCCTTGTTGTCGTCGTCGGCCTCGAAGGAATTGTGCTAGTCGTTTGGCTACATTAATGGTGCTCCGGAGTGACGTCACGCCGAATACACTCCCACACTGACGTGATCCAGATTGTTCCCGGTTACGACGCGCGTAAACATCTCACCGCCGGGGTTGGCTTCCATAGAAACACGGCACACGGTCAGAAACCCGGCCGCTGGTACAGTCATGCGTGCGTAGCTTCGACGGGGTTTGTCCAATAGCGGCTCTGTGGCTCTTAAGCAAAGCCACACATCGTTGATTATATTTCGCGAAAAATAGTGTATATTCTTCAAAGCACTCTCTTACTTCAAATGAACTTGAAGAATCGCTCAATTTTTTCTAAAACAATTTTTCACATATTGACTTTGTTTTAAACTGGGCCGCGCGGAACACCAAAGACATGTATTTATGTATCATTCAAGATGTAATACTTTGAATAATGATAAAAAAAAACAACTGCTCGTGTGCAAACAGTTTGTGACATTTAATCGGCTGTGGAGAGCCAACTGACCAATCAGATTCCCGCCTGGGGTCAATGTCCCTCTGGCCCCGCCCCTACGCTCATGTGCACATGTTGGTGGTAAGATGGTTCGGTTCGGGGCAGATGTGCTCGTCATTACTATAAGATGAAATTGTACATGAACAGATGCTGTCCAAGCTGTCCCGCTGAAACCCAATGTTATGAGATTGTTTTTCTTCTCCTCCCTCGCGTCAGGCCAAGTCTTGCCGCCGCAAAACATGTCCCTGCTGTGGATGAATGACTTTGAACCCGAGGTGACCTGGGCACCGCCGCAGCATTCAGTGGCAAATTGCACCTATCAAGTGTTTAAAAAAACCACAAAGCGCGATAATGACTATGTAAGTATGCGTGTTCTTCTCTGGTGTGGTACAATGCAATTCTGTGTTTATGAACGCACCACAAATACAGGATGTCACTGCCTTTTTTTTTTTTTTTTTTTCAAAAAATGTATGTGTATAGCATTGATATAATGAAAGCCTCCGTTTATAGGGACACTTTGCTAAGCCGTAGTTGGTGCATTGAAGGAAACAGCAATGTATTCCATTCATTTCTCTTAGAGCAATAATATTGTATGCATACTGGAATGAGATGTTCTGGGCAGCAATCCTGGTCACAGTGGAACTACTTCATATACTGCTTCTCAGTAAAATCTGTAGCATGAATGCTTTTCAGAAGCTAATCATATGTTTTAACATGTAAAATCGTATTCTTCTGAGTAGCTAGTAACTGTAGCTGTCAAATAAATGCGATGAAGTTAAAAGTACAGTAAAGTATGTTTGCCTCTGAATTACAGTGGAGTAGAAGTAGATAGCAGTAGCGTCATCTGAAAGCACTTGAGTAATACTTCAAAACTGTTCTCACTTTAAGTACAGGTTGTGTGTCACATTCCACCACTGGCTGTATGCAAATGCTACATTTTGTCGTACCTGCACGAATTGCGTTTCTGATCATGCTTGCTCGATAATTGCTCAAGAGCTAAATCACAGAAGTCAATTTTCTGCCCCAAAAGTATAGAGGATCCATAAAATTGCTGCTGATTGTGTGTATGTGCGTGTGTGCGCATGTTGGTGTCAGGATTTGCCTTCGCCTCCCTGGAAATCTGTCGTCGTGATGGAAGGAGGATTTCTGCAAGTGTCCGTTAAAACTGTCTGTGGTGGCAAAAGAAGTGAGCCGACTGTCCTCAACGTTACTTACCCAGGTACTGTGGCCCATTTCGGCAACCGTTACTCCACAAAGAATTTTAGGCTATGTTCTTTTGAACCTCATGTGGGCTGGATCCTTTTGAATCACAAGTGGACTGGATTTATGTTTGTGTATTTGTGTTCCTCCCAGAAATGGTAAAGAATGTGCAGTGCTACATCCTCTCCTCTAAACACGCTCACTGCTCGTGGGAGTCAGCCAATCCAACGGCAGTTGTCCATTTTTTCTATCGGTATGTTTTTTTGTTTCGTTTTTATCAGGCGCTTGTACCTAATGAGCCAAATGAATAGAATAAATAAAACAGAACAAGGCCTGACTACCAAGTGAATTGGTGTACAGTAAATGTGCGAGAACACACGTTGTTTAAACATTTCCCAAAGATGCATTGTGTGTGTAGAATTTCAATTGTAGTTGCTTCAGAGTTTTGAAATCGCTGTGGGAGAAGTCGTTTGGCCTCATGTAGTGAAACTACTTCTTGGTTGGCGGTAGTGACTTCCTGGGTACTTTGTTATCAACACAAGGCTGCCAGGCGACCATTAGAGACTCAGAGGAAAGTAACTTCCTTACAAGATATACAGTAGTTGGTTTGGTTTGTTGTACGGATTAAACTATTAGCTCTATAACATATGAATTAGTGAGCTGGTAGGTGAAATTTGGGACCTTTGAACAGAGCCAGCATGTTTCAGTCTACAGGATATGGCTTCATAGGACTGTCAAATAACTCAACGTGTAATATTTTTACAGAAATAATCAAATAATCAAGTTCCAAGTTCCTCAGCTTTTTCAAACGTGTGGGATTATTTTAGGTGACACCTAGCAGCGGTTAGCCACTCTGACGTCGTCCGTCACTTAATCATGAATCATTTTAAACCTGGGCAGAGCTCGTCTTATTTACATGTACGTTCATTTTATTAAATCATTGTCTTGTTAATGAACTTCTTTGAGGATCTCAGGACAAGTTTGCCACATGACACGGTTAATCACATCTCACTTCTCTCCGTCTTTCCAAGATTGGTGGAAGAGAATCTGAGTACGTCTGTCCACGACGATTCTCCTTCGCCCCGCTTACGAGAGTGCCCAATGTCCAACTACAAGGAGCGCGCCGGGACCGGCTGTGTTCTGCAGGTGACCTTGAAACAGGGCATCCTCATCGTGTTTAACGGAACGGTGAACAAGGTGCCTTTCAGGAACACCTTCAGGAGGATGCCGCTAGACCACGGTATGCAGTAGGGCGACAGACCACATCCTTATTTGGTAACAAATATGTTGCACTTCCATATTCACGCTCACTGCCGCTGTAGGAGAAGTTGCTCATTAGTTGCTCTTTTGTTGTGCGTGTGCGCGTGCGCGTGCGTGCGTGCGTGCGTGCGAGCGAGCAGGCGAGCGTGCGTGCGTGAGAAATGAGACACAATGGAAGGCTCTCAGTCACTTTACAGCGTTCTATGATTGGGTAAGAGTGGATTCCGGTTATTATTGTTTTCCGTAATACCCCTCTCTGTACAGTGAAGCCACCTCCCCTAAACTGGACAGTGATTAAGACTGGGAAAAGATTCCTTTTTCTTACTTTAGTCTGGATTTATAAAATCTCTTTTATGTAAACTCTCTTCCCGTCTCTGTCACTCTGTTCATTAGATAAGTGTAACTCTGTGTTCTGGATTTGAAAAATGACAATGTCATGATGACATGAAAGGATTACAAATAAGGCTATTACATAGGTGTGCGTTTTGTTTTAGAAAAACTGTAATGACTTAACAACATTGTCATGGAACAACAAAATGTAACTCTGATTTATTAACTCTTTATACCGTGTGATAGGCCGCATTTACAAAACACATCACCTTCAACTGGTCTCAACTCAACAGCTTAACAGAATTTGGTGTGTGTGTGTGTGTGTGTGTGTGTGTGTGTGTGTGTGTGTGTGTGTGTGTGTGTGTGTGTGTGTGTGTGTGTGTGTGTGTGTGTGTGTGTGTGTGTGTGTGTGTGTGTGTGTGTGTGTGTGTGTGTGTGCGCGCGCGCGTGCGTGTGCGCGCGCGTGCGTGTGTGCGCGCGCGTGAGGCTCTCAGTCACTTTACAGCGTTCTATGATTGGGTAAGAGTGGATTCCGGTTATTATTGTTTTCCGTAATACCCCTCTCTGTACAGTGAAGCCACCTCCCCTAAACTGGACAGTGATTAAGACTGGGAAAAGATTCCTCATCAGCTGGATTCCACCTGACATCAAGCCTCTGTTTGGGAAGTACATCATCAATTACACTGAGTGTGATAAAATAAAGGTAAGAGATGTCTGTGATGTCTTTAAATTGATACTGTTACTTTTTGAGTCAATTCAATTCAAAAAATAATGAGCTGTGTTAATTTCCATCGTAGAAGCAACTGAATACCTAATTATAAAATCTTATAACCATTTCTCTCTAAGTTTTTGCAGTTATATTTACATTCAAAGTTTCCTCAAAAAGTTTTTTACAATACTTGTTTACCGGTTTATGACCAATTACCTCCAAAACTCCTGGTCTTATTTGGATATTGGCCAAAAACATATTCTAACCTCATTTGTGAAGCTTATATTGAGTTGAAATAAGCCATGTGCTATAAATTCAGCAGGGTTTCAATTTCTGACATTGTAATGTCATTTATGCTTCTAGGATTCATATTGTTACAGTTGTAGTTTGCCTCCATGGAAATATGTCATGTAACAATCAGACAACTAATTGATGTCACTATTGTTTCTTCATTTCCTTACAGATTAAAACCATAGCCAATGTAGAAGAAACATCAGCTGAGCTAGCACTGCTCCCTCACTGTCAGTACCGCATTGCGATGAAAGCTCAGTATGAAACGTTTAGTACACCGTGGGGTGACGAGGAGCATTTCGGTATGTTCTTATCTGAATAATTTAATTTCTAGTTGAGTGCATATATATATATATATATATTATACACATACACACTCACACACACACACACACCATCCCTCCACCTAGTTTAGTGCAAGTCAGTTTATTATTTTTGTGTGTGTAATCCTGCTGACAAACAATTTGAAGCCACTGTTGTGTGTAGGATTTCAAAATGTTGCTGCCATCTAGAGGTTATTTTAAGAATCATACTGTTACAGACATAAATGCATTCTGTCCCTCATTCCTAGACAATCTATAAAAATGGACGCAGTTTTGCCGGGTTCGGAGAAAATGAACCTGAAAGAAGTCATTTTATATAGATATCTTTGAGAAAAAGACTCTTTCAAGTCTTCCTCAATACAGCGTGATGTTAATTTTGTACATGATGGTCCAATTTAGAGTAAAATAGACGATGAAGTACGGTATGCATGGAGGCGTGCAGACAGCTTGATAGACAGCTTGTGCAGTCCAATAGGTGCACGGTTGCAGGTGTAGGTTGACGTGCATTCGAGGGTTCAAAACAGCAGCTCACAAACCAAATTGAATTAAATAAATTCTCAGTTACAACCAAAGGTCAGAATTGTTACTTGAAAAACACGTCACTGTGAGCTGTCAGCTGATCGTAATGTCGCTGATGTTTTTCTAAACAGATGCAGATAAAGATTCAAATTCTTGGGTGTACGTCATCATCCCCTTGATGGTTGCCGCCCTGGCAACCCTGACATTTGTGTGCTGCAGGAAGTACGGAAAGTCTGCACCTTTATTTATTTTTTTACTCGACTCCTTTTGATTCTAGACTCTGATATTTAACTCTTCACCATGCAGGAACAAGAATCATATCTTCCCCAAATTGCCACAACCTCGGGACCTTCTCAGCGATATTTCTGAAAACAATAACAAGGTGAGGTTATGCACCCTGACTGTCTCCTAGAACTATTTAAAGGAATAGTATGACATTCAGGGAATATTCTCATTTGCTGCCTGGCCCAGACAGTTGTGGAGGCTGATACTATTCTCATATCCTTGACAAGTCATTCTAACCCATAAAATTTTAGAATTTTAGAATGTCTGGGACATAATCTCCCTTAAAATCCCAATTAATAATTTTTACACTTTTCATAAAGATTAAGTAAAACAAGATATAAAGTGTAAATTTGTTCCTATAGACATAGTCAGGCTGGTTTGCCTTGTTTCCAGTCTTTTGTGCTAAGCTAAGCTAACAGGTCACTGTCACTTGAATATTACGTGTACCCTGTGTTTAATTGTCTAATTTTCCTTTTTTTAAAACTTTTTTCTACTTACGTCTTTTAACAACAACAACAACAGCGATAAAGGCAGTTTTAAAGGCAAAATATGAGCTAAACAAAATAATAACACTCGATGAATATCATCCGAAAATGCCATAAGTTTCAGTTGCAGGAGTTATCCTCTCACTGGTTCTCAAATCAAATGAACAGTTTTACTCATTCATAAAATGGTTGGCTTTCTCTCACACACACTTAAATTTCTTTTGTAAATTATTATTCTCAGAGTGCTGTTTGCAACCTGTACATCCCCACAGAGGACGACGTGGGCTGTAAAATCATGCTGGTGACAGAGCCCAACATCAACACACCAGACTGCTGACCTTGACTCTGCAGTGGTGACAACGGTAAAATGACCAATGAAAATCTCTCACGTTGTGGTTGGGCTGACTCAAGCAAAAGAGGGGAGACTCAACTGTTCAACTGATTTGTGAAAAAGGGCCACGTTTCTTGTCAGACCTTAGAAGTGACTTTGGGCTCCCTTTTTTTGTGACGAAGGGTGTCAACTCAAACCTCGTCTGAACAAAAAAGAAAAAATGGAAGTTACTTCTTGACATTCCCGTGCGATGCAGTCCACAAACTGATGCAGGTGAAAAATCCAACTTCAAGAAGCACACTTCTTTCTGAAGACTCCGTGGAGTCGTGCTGTTGTTGCATCAGAGCGCCAGAGGAAAGCCATGGGAAGTTGTGGCATCTACATAACCAGTCAATCTGCAGCAATACAGTTACAGTTACAGCTTAGCATCTATAAGCAATAAATACTAAACATTTGCTGGTCCCATCTTAATGTAAAAAAGTACTGCTTGTTATATAATTTCATCCATGAAATTATTAATCATAATGTTATAGAATTCTAGATGAATTAAACTTTGGTTAGACATAGGAAAGCATTTGGAGACATCATCATGGATTTTGTTTTGTTTGATTCTCTGTTTAACTAAAAAAATATAAATATAAATAGATATAATATATAAATAAATAAGCCCCCCAAAATACTGTAATGATTTTTTTTTATCTTAAAAAACCCTAGTTGCTGTATTTGTCCCCTGGACATCATGACCTGTCCCGAATATATCCTAATAATGTTCCTGCTGAAAAGTTTTTTTAATTTAATATTTTGTGTTATTGTTATATATATTATATTTTTCTATTTGATTCAGGGGCCACCGATTTACATTTTAGGGTTCTGTTGTTTTTTTCTTCCTCTGTTGATCAGTTGTTGCGTTGTCCCGTTCAGTACAAACAAAGGATATGCATGACCAAACTGCGAACAAAACATATCAAATTAATTTTGTTTATGTCTCAAAACCAACCTGCCTTCCTTTCTCATATCTGGTCATTGATGATCTCCCCCTTTTCAGCTTGAGACTGCCTCTGTTCACACGGCATCACCAGCACCAAAGGTTAAAATGCTGGTATTATTAGGAGTATTGGATTAGTTATGTCTTCCAGGACAATGTTTGCATGATCGTCGAACCAAACCTCCCCCGAATGTTGTTTGCTCGGTTGAAAACACTGAAATACAATTATGATGAACTCTTTTATGCTATGAATGTGAAATGCATGAAACACTGATGTATCGACACTGGTGCTCAAAATGGTTTCCAGTTTGAAGTTGTTGTTTTTTATTAGGGTTCCTGGGTGCCACTTGTAGGTAATTTAATGCAACATTCTTTAAAAAAAAAAATCAGAACTTGCAATTTCTACACTGAATGTGAATGTATGTTTCACTTTTTAATGTCACATCGCCAGACTGTGTTTTGCTTTTTTTTAGTCATCCACTAAAGAGGGGGTCGATGGTTCGATCCCCAGCATCTCAAGTCCACAGGCTGAAGTGCCCTTAACCTAAAAATCCCCCTTGACTCCTGTTCCAGCAGTGTATAATTTATGTGATGGAAATTATAATTTTTCACTGAAAAAATTAAAAAACGGATCTGTGAAATATGCAATGATATGTTTTCTCAAAAATTCTGTTAAGCTGTTGAGTTGAGACCAGTTGAAGGTGATGTGTTTTGTAAATGCGGCCTATCACACGGTATAAAGAGTTAATAAATCAGAGTTACATTTTGTTGTTCCATGACAATGTTGTTAAGTCATTACAGTTTTTCTAAAACAAAACGCACACCTATGTAATAGCCTTATTTGTAATCCTTTCATGTCATCATGACATTGTCATTTTTCAAATCCAGAACACAGAGTTACACTGATCTAATGAACAGAGTGACAGAGACGGGAAGAGAGTTTACATAAAAGAGATTTTATAAATCCAGACTAAAGTAAGAAAAAGGCCTGAATATTTTTTTGGTGTGTTTATTACAATGTCTACAATAGGTACATACAGAGTTACTGTGGAATACATTCATCAAATTAGAGTTTGAGCTTGTTATGTCCATCTTGCAATTTTACAACATTGGGTGAGAGTGGTAGTCAAAATAACCTGTGCACCGTACACATTACCTGGGGACATTGCACTTCTCACATGTTCACATATGGAAAAAATACGAATAGAAATATAATCCTTTTGATAATTCCTAAATTCTAAATGTATCTTCTCACAATTAGTTGAGTTTATACAATTTCTTGTTGAAACTTCTGATTTGAAGTTGCATCTGTATATTATCAGTTAAAAAATGTGATTCACTGATCCTGGGCTCTTTTCTGAGCTTCGTTTGTTGGCCATAATAGTTGCTTGTTGCATTAGGGAGAAACAGGTTTTGAAATGTTCTGGAATGTGGGGATGTAAGTGCTCTGGGGGATGGTTGTTGCTTGTTCAGGTCAGCTTGACAGGTGCGAATGGGCTGCTGCAAGTGGTACCGGAATACCACAACACTGTGATTCCTTTCAAGGGGAAATTCATCTAAGCTAAACAATACATGCAAGGCCAGCCACACCCAGGGTTCTAATTGTGGTAAAAAAAACCAACTAAAATGTCTGACATGCTCTGTCCCTTTGAAGTGTCAACGGAGTACGAGCCAAATCTGAACTTGGATTGTCAGGTGATGTTGATTCAGCGATGGGACAAAGCCACCAAAACCAACATCAATGTTGAGAGGCCTTTCATTGTGGATGCCTGCAATAAACACAAAGGGAGATGTCGATTTTTTTGGATAAAAATTTGTAGTCAAATACAAGTTCCCCATGACATTGCTGCGCTGGTACATTTTCATCTTCTGGCGCACTATCATCCTCGCCTAGGTTTACATCTGGCTCCTCTACAAGTGGGACTGCAAAGCTCTCAACATTCCTAGGAAAGAGATACTGAACTGGAGACTGTTCCAGGCACAACTAACATCCTCTCTCATCCTGGTGAACACAACTGTCAACACACCAAAGCGGACGACCTTCTTCAGGCAATGGCAGCCGAGTAACACAGACAGTGCCATCAAGGAGCCCTTTGACTGCTCAGAAGAGACCGTCCTTAGCTGATCCGAGTCCACCAAATATAGGGTCCCAGCCAAGAGGACTTCTGTGCACCACCTTAGTGGATATACGCAAGGACATGATCACACATTTCACCGTGAAGATGAAGAGAGGATGCTGCAGACACTGGGATGAAGGATTCACCAACACTGCAGCAAGTGCAATGTCCGTAAATAAAGGAGAAGAACTGTCTTTGGCACTGCCACTGCAAATGCACATGGTGGAACACTTGGTCTATGTCACAGCTTTCATTCAGGTCAGTGAGTTTTGTTAATATTTTTAGAAAATTCTGAATCCGCCCCCCAATTTATAATAATAAATTATTATTCATAAAAAATATGACTCTTGTGTGATGATTATTCATGATATATGTTGTTATGGGGTTACATGAGCAAACAACCCTGTAAATAATCCCTTAGTAGATAATTTTTTTTCTATGTTTGGGCTTTACAGGGTTAAAATTGCTATATTTGTAGCTAGTGGATTTTACCAAGAAGAGTTAAACATACTACTTTCTGACCCTGAGGTTTTCTTGTCTGCTCTGCAGTCTGGGTATACTGTAACCTATAGAAACAATCATGTTACGGTAAAAACAAACTCTACAAACTGTCCCAACCCATGTTGTGTGTCAGTGATTCAACGTCAGTGGGTGACAGTGAGTCACAAGTGTAATTACTCTTGTGTTTTTTTGTTTTTTTTTAACTTATATTGTGTTGCTTCAATTATTAAAGTTCAGGGTCTATGATGCTCATATTTCAAAATTGGCACATTGGCACATGTCTTTTGTGGATGTTCCAAGGCCAAAGTCACTGAAATGGAACAACTTACAGTTTCTTATATGCTGGATTTTTCCTTAGTGACGTTTGCAGGACAAATGCAGTGGATGCCAAAAAGATGGTTGTAGATATTTTTTATTGACACTACAAAAGGTGTGATAAGCTATCTCCGGGGAAGATGAAATAGGGCCTATGAGAACTTGTTGGCCTACAAATAACCCACTGTCATACACATTTGCACAAACCAGGCTGCGCGGAGCAACAACCTTGCATGTTCCACGTGTGTGTCCTTGACATATAGACACGCACGCACGCACACACACACACACACACACACAACCACTGCGGATGACATGATGACAGTTGCGGTGGTTGAAGGGCGCGCGGAGGGAGGTGTGTGTGTGAGTGTGTGTGTACTTGGTTATTCTATATCTGATGCAATCTCGGTGTAAGCGCAACTCCAGTGTTATTCCAGACACCAGTGAGAGTTCTGCACCATTTCCACGAAGGACCTGCTGACCCACATGAAGAAAGAAAATGTTACGATGGGTTAACGCTACTCTGAAGCGTAGAAAAAATAAATCTGGCGACGCTGTACCGCACCGTGACGCGCGACGTGTACAAGTTATTTCTAAATGAGAAGAAACTGTAAACTGTATTATTCCTGATAATCAAATACGTTTTTTTTATGTCTCTATGAATTAGTGTCCACATGAATAATAAACCATCACATAGGGTTAAATTATCGTTTACTCTTGAATCCTCCATCAACTCGCCGCCACATACACGGATAGAAATGGCTACATATAATATTTTACTGGTAATTGAAAAGCCCCGACAGTCGCCATTGTCCCTGCTGAGGATGTTCCAGCGACTGGCTGGCTGCATCTAAACACAAAATCCGGCGGCGCACTTTCAAAATAAAAGACTCTGTTAAATAAGACGTAGCGCAGTGTCCGCTGCTGTCGTGGAGACTTTTATTTTGTCAACAGTCGCATTGCAATTTTCCTGTTGTGCACCAGCCAACTTGATGCACCTAACCACCTCTCGTACGCAACAGCGCCCTCTGGTGGTCAAACCTAGGCAAGCGCCAACATGTCGGCTCAGACTGGTCCTGATGCTGCAGGGATGCAGGGAGCGACGAGATTGGAAGGATGCGAAGTACGTAACCCATCCAGGGCCTTTCTGATGCCGGCGCAGTCTCTGTGGCGCAATGGAATAGCGCGCTGGACTTCTAATCCAGAGGCTCCGGGTTCGAGTCCCGGCAGAGATGGGTCACTCTGCGTGCCACACGGCAGTCCTGCGGTGAATTTTTTTCTTTCGCCAGCTGGACACTGTGATGCTGTTTTGGTTGCGGATCATGATGTTTTCTGACTGCCAGTCCTCGATAAAAGCGATGTGAGGAGCAGTGATCAGAGGGAAACTCATCCTCTTCACAGTCTCCTCACGTTGTTTTCATGATTTGCTATTTTCTGCTAAATTCCAACTAACAGTAAAAAAACAAAACAATCTTGAATATAAATTCAGTAATAACAACGTTGGTTCAGATCGACATGGGTTTTCTCATTTGAGCTCGCATGTTCTGTTGTGATATAGTGTATTATAGCTGGAGCACATGTAAGATGGACTTATCTTTAAAAAAAATTGCATTTATTTCACATATTTTGACCGTAGCCCGACTTAACTGTACATCCCTCATATCTTTTTACATCATAACTCTACTTTTTTCTCTCTCATTACAGAATTATATACCTTTATATTTTATACCTTTATACCTTTGTTTATTTTTTATTTTTTATTTAATGATTTTTTTTTGTAAAATTTTGTATATACTAACCCTTTTTTGTAAATTTTTCATATATTCTTCTGTCCACTTTGTTGCTGTAATGTCCGAATTTCCCCATTGTGGGACGAATAAAGGTATATCTTATCTTATCTTATCTTATTAACATGGGTTAAGAGCTAGCAGCTCAAATTAGTCTCCACATGTGGTCTAGCATTTGTCTTTTTTTTGTGGGCATAATTTATCAAAATGTATTATTTATTTACGATTCATAAATATAACATGCTGCAATATAATCGCCTCAGTTAAGGAAATATCCACTAGACGTATCAAATTATTACATTTGCATTTAAATATTAATGTCCCTCAAAATACTGTAGTGTAGCCTTTATTATTAATTGACATATTATTCACAATTACTTGTATTTTATGTGTTTAAAACCTTCCAAAGCTTTTTTTTCAGATATAGATTATAGCCTAGATTTCCTAAATTAAAAAGGTGAGTAGGTGAGTATTGCAAAGGTTCACAGCTCTCCTCAGGATTACCCCCGAATACCGCCAATACCGGTGCCAGTAAAACTGTGCGTGTGTGCGTGTAGACGCGCGCGCGGATATTTTGGGATCGTTGCCCCGGTTGTGCTGGGAGAGAGCACGTGCAGGGTCGCTGTGGGTCGGCGGCGCAGGGGGGCGCTCCAGCATCGAGAGGAAACCGACTCACCGTGGAGATCCACTGGGCCGGTGGCAGTGACAGTTTCACGGGGGGAACCAGACCCAAAACCATGAAGCCAGTACACACGCCGTGACCGGGACGAGCACGCGCTTTGCTTATTCGTCAGCTGTTCGAGGCTATTTCATCATGGTGACATCACTGCTTTATCCCACTAAAGTCAATATTAGTATTTAAGGGAGTATTGGCAATATTCCTGATGATGTATTTCTCCTACAGACTCCTCTAATATTTTGAGATATATTATAATTTTGCCTCTTACATTATTTATATTATGTATCTCCTTTTATACTCCAAGTTCTCATCTGCAGTGTAATTAGACGTGTCTGATCATCCTGCCTCCTGAAATTTTCCCGTGACGTGACTTGTATATATCTACATTATGAAAATGAATCATAGAATTGGGCGCGTGCATCCGAGGTGTTGAGGTGAGTCGAAGTTTTAGGCTTAATCTGAAATGACTCCATTACCTCATGGCACGCCGCGGAGAGCAGCAACCGGGCAGTGTATACTCGACTACAGCAAATGTGTCAGAAATGATTATGCCTCTCTTTATTTATTTATTTTTCATTTCATTTCATTTCTATTTTTTTTTTTTTTGCCTGCGGTGGACTGTGCAAGATCCAGAGGGAGAGAGGGAAAAAAAGAAAGAAGAGGGCAGTGCTGTGGTGCTGCTGACGTGAGAGAGAGAGAGTGGAATGTGCCCCTAATGAGAATATGACGTCAAGTCAGAGAGATTGCAGCAAGGATCGGAAGTGAAGCGTCACTGGAGAGGCGAACATTTTAGACTCTATTTATATGGGGTGTAAAACGTCTTTCTTTGTTGTTTGCATGTTTACAATGCATCGTTTTATTTCGCGCGTTAGGAACACAAGCAAATAAATAAATAAGTAAAATATTTTGTTATGAGCTCTTTTGCATTTGGATAAATGCAATTTAATCACTAGATCATGAATATTCTAAACCCAAAAGCACATTATCTATACATAAAATCTGCTACGAAAAAAGACCTCATTTTAAATACAGTAGATGTTTTTGGGGGAATGTGAATTCCACGTGTAAGTAGAACTCACAAGAAACAGCACGAGAACATCCTGACCTTGACAGTAGGCTTTTGTCAAGACGTCCTAAAACTTTTCACACATACACACTTGTTAATGAAAGAATGAAATGGATGACGTATTTGTTGATCAAACGCTACCTACATCGATGACGGACGAGCATATACTATAAATCGTCGTTTTACTTTAATAAATGCCATTTATCCGCGTCAGTTTATAATCGCTTTCTTCTAGTTCGATTTTATTTTGAAAGGCCGTGGCCGGAAGTCGATTGTGTCACCGCTGCCAGCTTACTGCCCGACCGAGTGTGGAGTGTAGAGAAGACTGTCGCCGGAGCAGCGGAGAAGAGGAGAGAGGGAGAGGGGGGGGAAAAGAGAAAAGCGGTGGAATGGTGTAAACGCCGAGCGAGTGAAAAAACCCGAGTGAGCGCAGCAGCGAGGGAGGCGCGACGCACGAGGACTAATTCTTCTCGGTGTGATTATCGTGAAAAGTCCGCGAACTCCCGCTTTTTGATGCTGTCCTCACGGAGGTCTGAGCCAATAACGGACTTGGTGGTCGGCTGAACCATGCAGAGGCTGCTGCTCCTGAGTTTGGCGTTGACTTTTCAAACTGGTAAGACCGCATCTCGTCATAAATGAAAAACCGGGCCGAGCTTCAGACGGCGTAAAAGCAAACTGTATGTGTGTTTTTTTGTGCGCGTGTATTTGCGTGCGTGTGTGCGCGCGCGCGATAAGAAGACAAAGACGTCGCCTTTAACGTGATTTCATAGCAGTCCCTTATGAACCGCAGCGGTGGATCACCTCGGGCGTGTGTGCGCGCGTGCAGCTGCGTGAGAAAGGAGAGTGAGACAGCGCGTGCATGTGTGTGTGTGTGTGTGTGTGTGTGACAGCGTGGGTCCGCAGCAATTGATCACCCCACTTTTTTTTAATTCTATTTATTTTTTTAAATTATTATCATTCTCGCCAGCGCCCTGAACTGAACGCGTGCGGATACAGGCGGTCGGCCGGTGCACGTGCGTGCGTCCGACTTGAACAGGACTGGCACACAGGACGCACGCGCCCCACCGGCCCAAATGACCTTTTTTTGTGTGTGCGCGTAGCCTGTACGACAAACCCCCGGTGCCGTGCTTCAGACTGTGGTGAGGCGCTGAGGACGTGACGGGAATGACAGTGATTGAGCAGCGCTGCTCTACGCGCCAGCAGCACATCCACGCTGCGATCACATCTGAATGGCTTGTCAGTCGACGGGACCACTGCTACCAGCCCCCGTAGAGAGAGGCAAGAGCTTCTCTCCCACCCTGTCTCACCCCCTCACGCGCGCACACGCCACCCCTCCTCTGCTCCTGTCCTTGTGTCCTACCTGAGTGCCTGGCACACAAAGCCCCATTTTAAGCCCCCTCTGTTGCCTTCCTATGTGCATTTCAACTGCACAGAGGCGAGTGCAGCAGAAGCAGCAGCAGCGCCCATGCATCTGTCCCCCCCCCCCCCCCTCCATACCTGTTGGGACCCAGGTAGACTGTTGGCTTATGATAATCGCAGCTGAGGCTGAGTTGCTAGGAGACAGGAGGCTGAAGGAGGAGGAGAGGATGGTTGTAATTTCTCTAAGCTACCTGTTTGATCATTTCATATGTGTGTCGTCATGGCGGTACAGCCACAGCAAACCTACCTCCCCCCCCCCAATTGTCTACATTGGCTGACTGTGAGTGTGCACGGCTGGCTGCTGGCCGGCCACTCGCCCACTTCATCATAGGTAGAGGCGGGGGTTGTTCGGTGGAAGGCAAGGCAAGGTATAGAAAGGGATGATGTCACCGTGTCTGCCATCAGGCTTTGTGTCGCTCCGCCAGGCTCGCCATGCTCAGCATCCACCCATAGTGTGTTGCTTGGGGTAGGGGGGGTTTCACACCAGCACGAGACAATCTGAATACAGTGAGGAGCATGATTCCTTTTCATTGGCACATATTTGAAGCTCCACTGATGCACGTATGACAACAATGACACAAACGCACAAACACACACATTTGCTCGCTCTCCGTCAAGACCCCTTGTTTCTGTCAAATGCTGTTGTCCACAAACCGTACATGACACACACGCTTACAAATGTACACACACGCTTACAGATGTACGCACACGCACACGCACACACACACACAGACGCATCCCATTTACATGTGCGAAACCCATGTGCCCCATTGTCTGTTGTTGCGCCGTTACAACTGTTTACTCCACTATTACGCCACGTTGGGGCCTCTCCAACACAAATATATTTCTCTTTTCAAAAGGCTTTTTCTCGGAGACAAGATTAGCCGGCTGTAAACGGGGGCTGCGAGATTTAAAACGGCGTAATAGATGTTAGGTCTCAGATGTCGCACTGTGGCTTTTTTTTTGCGTTCGCCTGCGAAAAAAACATGAGAGGAGACGTCACAACACAGAGAGAGAGTTGGAGTGAACCTCTCCTCCGAAAAGAGATAACGCGTCCTGTAGTTTAAGGAGCATCTTTTTGAGCACCCAGACTCTTATCTCTTCATTAGGACTAGTAAAACAGTATTTCCATGGCCTGCAATTTGCACACATGTAATTGCCTACTGGCACTAATGACTGCACGGTTATTAGTCGAGAGGCTAATTAAAGCTGCGGTGGATCAGAATGTTTTTTAAGTTATTCAGATTCAGCGATACAGCTTCCAACCAGGACAAACTATGAGGAGTCTCTAACAGCAGAAGGGATTGATTTAGTGTCCTGGCCTTGTACAGTATCTACATACCAACCTGGTAACAAGTCCCAAGCAAGCGCCACCGTTAACGCAGCTGCTAAACGTTATACCTCATAATCAATCATTGCAAACATCCTCCTTTAACTCCCTCGTGAGGAGGAGAGCCTTGAGGTTGGACTTGCAGCATTGCACCTACAAGCCCAGGCGGCGGTCTGAACTGCTGACTCGGACAAAGGCTCCGGCGCAGGTGTACCATTTGTCAGCCTCTGTCCTTTTGTGCGGGCTGAGGCCATGAGCTGCTGCTGCTGCTGCCGCCTTCCCTGGCTGTACACTCTGAATCACACGGCCCAGGCCGTGAATCATAGACCTCAGAAGGATTCCTGCCTTGTGCTCAGCAGTAGGAAATATTCACGCGTTGGGAAGAGTCAGACGCGTTCGAGGGGGGCCCTCACACCCGGATAAAGAGGGGTGCCTCGAGGGGTTGTTTGATCAGGAGAAGCGGTGGCCCCTACAACTGTATGTGTACTGTTAATGACTCAAAGTGTGGGCCGCGTTAGCGCAAATAGAAAATGAAGGAATTAGGAAAGCCCCGTAAAGAATCCAGCATGGCGCTGATTTACATAATGTTTCATGCACTCTTGCCATGATAATCTGTGACATTTTCATCTAAATAAATTCCATTTTTTTTTCCTCCACTCTCTATTACTGAGATCTTTTGCTGTGTCTTGAGATACTGCTGGGACATTAAATATTTTTCCAATTGCAAGAGGGGGCTAAAACGAAACAAAAATCCATCACATATAAATTATTTATTTTATGTTCTCACAATAAATAAAGGAAAATGTGAGTAGTTAACCAGAGCTAATCTCACGTTGCCTGTCCTCTGTCTGATTAAGCTCATGTAGATGTGGAGGAATGTAGAGCTGCAACAGTTAATCAGTTAATGGGTTCAAAATTCCCAGATTTCAGCTTTTTAAATGTGAATATTGTCTGGGTTCTCTGCTCCTCTATGACAGTAAACTGAATATCTTTGGTGTGTGGACAACACAAAACATCATCTTGGGGTTTTGGGAAACATGATCGACATGTTTAACCCCTTTTTCACCATTTTATGGACCAAACAACTCATCGATTAATCGAGAAAATAATTGTCAGATTAATCGATAATGAAAATAATAGTTAGCTGGAGCCTTAGAGGAATGAAACATCTGACGTTCATCCCTCAAGGATGGGAACTCTGTGGGCTACAACTTGTTTCTGCTCAGATTATGGCTATGTAGGGAGACTCTTGTGGATTATCCAAACTATTTATAGGGACGTGAGGCTTTTTTCGCAAGCGTTCTACCACGAACCTTTGTCGTGGCGCTACATTGAACCTTTCTCTGGCTCCGAGTGTAGATCTGGAGTGACACGTGAAGCGAGGCAGAAGTCTGCTTTTCATTTTCTGAACCCACAGCGTGCGAGATTCGACTCTGAAGCATCCCACCGTCAATGTGCGAATTGGGTCATGTGTGTGTTTTTTTTGGTCTTCCAATGGATCTTAAAACGAAACCGAAAAAAGAGCATCTCTTAATTGACATCAGCCACTGAAAGCGATCGCTGAACCAGCTGTTAAGCTCGATCTGGGAACGGAGCCCGTGATATTATAATGCACATCCACGGCTGTTGTTCCCCTGTTGGGTTCCAGTCAATCAGCAGATTCTTGGCATTTCTGTCCCTGCTGGTGTTTGTCAGCGTGTGACACGTTGATTGCTTCTCCCAGTTGATATGTTTGTTTAAGGGCATTCCTCATGGACACAAGTGTCCCCATCATGCTTTCTGAAGTGCCTGCATGCATGCTCTCAGATGATCCATTAAAAGACTCGGTAGCTCAGAGAAGTATTTAGTTGGGACGATTCCTAATCAAACTTGCAGTCGGAGATCAATCAAATCAAAAAGTATACACACATATTTCCATTTAAGCATCCTCAACGGCTGCGTGAGTGTTCCTTAAGTGAATGCTTCAGGAACGAAAGAATAGAGGCCCCGTAACTTGATTGTGTGTGGCAGGCCGGGGGCATCCAAGTTATAAAAAGAAAAAAGAAAAAAAAAGGAAAAACAACATCCCCTTAAAAATGTTTCTTTATACAGAGTCCCCTGAGCGAGAGAGGAACACTTCATCACATCCGACTGCGTCTATCGGCCTTGTTTTCCCAAACTGCTCCGCCACATTCTGCAGCGAAAGACCAATTTTGGGGTGATGGAGGGGAGGGGTTGAGGGAAGGAGGGAGGAGGGGGTACACAAAAAAAAGTTGTTTTTTGGGGGGGGTTGGAGACGGACAAAGAGGGTTAGTCTTGCAGGCAGGTGGGTAAAGGAGTGATTAGAGATTTTTTGTGTGTGTTTGTTTTAGAGGTGCAAGGGGGGGGGGGGCAGCATTGTAGTGCGTGAGGCGGCGATGAAAAGAAAAGCGAGCCGAGAGAGGGAAGAGGACGAAGGAGGAGTCGGGAGGCCAGCGGCAGAGAGAGAGAGGGACTATTACTCAGGCTTGACTGCTCCCTCAGTGCGGGACAGCGAAGCTGCTCATTCAGACAGAATATGGCCGAGGCCGGTTAGAGGGCTTCAGTCACACTGGAATCTGAACCCACATCCGAGGTGCCAGCCTAGCTCTTCCCCTGCCCCGTCCCCACTGAGGTTAATTGGCATTAATCGGTGTTGCTGTTAACTTTCTTTTGTGTGTGTGTATGTGTGTTCATTTCTCTCGCAACATGAGCCCTCTTTCTGCTTGCCAAAGTTCATTCTTTCTCTCTTTCAGTCCCCCTTCCTGGACTTCTTTCTTTTTTTTTCAATCTGACTCTTTTTTTCCCCCATTCTTCTTCTCCTTCTCCCCTCCTCACCATTACTTCTTCTCTTTCCATCTCTCCCTTTCTCTCTCGCTCTCTCTAATAAGTTCCAGATGTGGTTCTTGCATTCCTCTGGTCGGTGGAGAGAAAGAGAGGAGAGGGGAAGGGGGTGCTGGTATGAGTGGGGTGGGGGGCGGTGTGGGGGAGGGGACAGGAGGAGAAGCACATGAATTAAAACAGGGAGCACATGATGAAGAAGTGGAGATCATGCACTGTAACACACACACACACACGCACGCACGGAAACGTGTGCTAGAAAAAATACACACGCACAAGCAGAGGGAGGGAGAATGGATGTATTTGTGTGTGTGTGTGTGTGTGTGTGTGTTGGAGGGGGGAGTCGGTCCCGTAACCTCAAAAGTTTTGGGACATTCTCCTCCTCCTCTTCCCCTGTTTCCCCCTCCTCCCCCCTCCCTCACCCCCTCCCTCCGCAGGAATGTGGCTGACGCTGATGATGTCACTTAATTTCTCCGCTCTCCCAGTTTCTGCTCCTCGACAGGGACAGGGCAGAGAGAGGGAGAGAGAGAGAGAGAGAGAGAGATGGATGGATAGATAGAGAGGGGGAGAGAGAGAGACCCCACGCTCTCCATCCGCCCTCTTTTTACAATAACAACATCAGGGTCTTCCGTCGAACTGAATCGGTTACCGCAGCACCGCGAACCGCTCGCCATCTTCCTCGTCGTGTGATTTCACAGCCTGCAGGCTAAATTGTTGCACATGGCGAATAATGAGTGAGCAGCCTCTTGGTAGTCATAATGATCAGTGGCTTCGAAGTCCGGTCATTAAAACAATGTTGTTCAAATGCATTATTTTGTCGAAGACTGGCACTGCCGGTTTAACGCTGTACCCTCGAGGCTAAATTCACCTCAACCCAGTGGTCTTGGATCCAGATTAGACTTAAAATTATCTAACTTACATTTTTGCAAATCATCGCAATGTCGATGGAAGATTCACTGCGTAGCCAAAAGTATGTGGACAAGGTAGTCTCATTTGCTGCTATACCATGCTCCACTTCTCTGGGATGGTTTTCCTCAAGACTTTGGAACCTGGCTGCAGGGGATTTGCTCCCGTTCGCGTTGGGGTGATGGGACCTGGCTCACAGTCGGCCAGTTCACTCCAGTTCATCCCAAAGGTGTTGGATGGGGTCTGTGAGGTCAGCTAGCTGGCGTGATGAATTGAGGACAGAACCTTCCACAACCTGTTGCCAGAAAGTTGGAAGCACACTATTGGTGAAAATATCATTCTATGCTGCAGCAAAAAAGATGTCACTTGATTGGAACTAAGAGGAAGAGCCCAAACTGAACAACAGCTGATGACTCCCATGAGTCCACATACTGTACATCCTGAGTCCATGGATGTACAATATGTGGACATGCATGTTGGTCATATATGGTATGAGAGCCCGACTGATACGGTCATTAGTGCGGTAAGGGGGCATCTTTCACTAGCAATAACCTTAACTAATTTTTTTTAAATGAAAATATAAAACGTTTGCTACCGATACTGTCGTTTACAAGGGCTTGGATGAAAACAACAACGTTCCTGCACAGACTAGTAATGTAGCTTCAACTTTAACATGGGTTAATGATGGAAATGCATTTGTTCGCACTGCTTTGTATTTCACGCGTTGACTCATTGCGGCCGGACTTGTGGTCGCTGATATTTCTTTAGATGTTACAGTGCTGTGACGTTATTCCCAAGCAAATTCACATTTAATCAAAGAAGAGCTACGCAACATGAACGCATGTGTAACACAAATACAACCAAATAATACATATAGAACTTGGACCAAGAAAATAATCATGTTTTCATATTGGTGCATTCCAGCAAACATAAACGCAGAAGCTGACGTGTCTGTTAAAGGCTCATATTGCCATTTTTATCGGCAAACATAAATCGGTCTGGGTAAAATTAATGTTGAAAAACAGAATATTTGCTCCCTGTTTTTCTGAAGGGAGACTGCTCTTCATTCATTAAATTTGCTATATTTTTATCATTCTATCCAACGGCTTTAAAGTTTAAAGGTCTACATTGTCTTTCCGCGTGTTTTCAATCAGCTAAGACGCCTCCTCCTCTTCAAAGTGACAGTATGCGCTGGTGATATTAGTGAGGGGCTCTGTAGGAATATCGCTCCTCTTCAGGAGGTCAAGGCCCCGGGCTTTTTTTATTGGATGCTTTGTGACAAATGACATTGCAAGAAGCCCCAGTACATACCAATAAAATTAGATTGCACAAGATTGAATTAAAGCAGACCTTGGAGGAGGTGATTTATCGACGGGACGGCGCTTGTAAAACAGTCCCGCTGGATTCCATCAACGCGGCGTACTGTTACGTGAGGTGAAGTGGTGGACCATCTGAAAGGTGTCACAACGCGCGGTGCGTATGCTCACTCGCCAGATCATATGGCTCTTGGAGGTGGCGTGTGTGTCCGAACTGGTCGCTGCTAAAAAAATCAGTGGGGTACTCACTGTGAATTAGTAATTCATTATGATATCGATTGTGTCAGTCGAATTGAGCGGCGACCCGTGCGCTACAAGCCACACAGCGCGCTGCTGCAGAGTAGCAGCTTGATATGTATGTATCCCCCCTTGTTCAAGCTTATCCAGAGGACGTCTATTGTTAGTTCTGGTCACCCTTGGTTACAGCAGAGTATTCTTTGTCAGCCTGCTTGGCGTGTTGGCTGCACAAACTCTCGTGGATTACCTGGCGACGGGCCGCACTTTCCAGCGCTTGTAGCATATTCATGTGCCCCGTAATGTGTTCCACACCTCGTCCGTGAATTATCATATTACCCTCCACTGATCCAGGGGTTGCCATGGCCACCATGTGTCTATCATTGTGTCAGCGGTCCTCGCTGGCTGTAGCCATGGTAACAATGTCCGGTATTGTTTGGTGCAAAATGAAGCTCTTCAGATGTGATGTGAGTGAGAGGCACGAGAGGAACCCCGGAGAATGGAAGGGTTGCGCACACGCGCACACATACACACACACACACACACACACATACACACACACACACACACATACACACACTCACAGAAAATAAGTGGTCACACCTTCGCATGGGCACATGCATTCTTGTGCACATGGTGGTATCAAAATGGACAGCCAAAGCGCAGTACAAATTTTCCCCCTTGCCATTTCTAAATAAACCTGTTTCCACAGCAACCATTTCGACAGTAATGGAGAAAAGGAATGAGAGGGAGCGAGAGGGAGGACTGATAGAGGGAAAGTGAAGCAGATATGCTTGAAGGTGGAAAGGCAGCACTAGGAGGGAATGAGGTGCTGGGTGGAGGAGAAGAAGTAGGAGTGATCATTTCTAAGCCTGCCAGACAAAAGGGAAGTGAATAGGGATTGTGAAAGGGGCAAGGCCACTAAAGAGAGGAAGAAAGAGCGAGGTCGCTGACTGCTAGTAAGGGGGAGGACGGCAAGGTAACATGACAGAGGAAGGGAGCGAGCAGACAATGCGGCAAACAAAAGCTGGAGTCTTGGAGTTCTCTCGGTTTCGGGCTCTTTCGCCACTCTGCCCTAATCTTCCCTCTGCTCCATGCCCCACCTCCAGGAGTCACCTTTGTGCTTGACTGACACGGTGTCAGCGGGCTCAGCGGGTCGCCTCCTTTCACTACGCGCTCCCCTCCATCCAAGCCTCTCGCCCGCTCCTATGGTGGCGTCACCGTGGTGATGAGTTATTATGGCTGTCCTGCCGGGAAGCCATGTTGTTGAGAGAGGACAGGCACAGGTGGTAGAGTTCCCACGGGAAGAGAAACAGATAGAGAGGCTGAGGGCGTACTCCTGTAGTTCGTGGACGGAGCTGTGATGGAGCTGTGACAGAGGTGTGATGAGCTGTGATGAGGAGTTTGGTGCTATGTGTTATTGTAAACTGAAAATCCTACAAAATAAGTAATATAGAAAATAAATAAAGATGCCACAATGGGCTCAGGGAAATTGTGATGAGATATTTTCCCCCTAATATTTACCGAAATTTTATAGACATAATATAATCATTACTTCCATACATTATATAAAGCATATAGTGCATGCACCTTGTGTACTTGCACTTGTATAGCTTTGTTTTGGGAGCTAAAACAAATGGCATCAACTGTTTTGGATCAAGTTTTCAGAATTAAAAAGGGAACTTTTAAAAAAGAGAGCTGCTGCAGGCAAGTCCAAACAGTGTCACGCGCAGTGACACAAAATGCACAGGAAGATCTGTCACTAACAGATGGGTTGACAGCTAGATTTATGTGCAGGCTCAAACAGCAAAAGGAGAGACAGAGACAGAGAGAGAGAGAGAGAGAGAGAGAGAGAGAGAGAGTCAGTGCCGCATGACTCCTATGGCTGCAACTTTGTCCTGAAACAATGATGTCATCCTCCTCCATCACACTTTCACAGCTCTGTGTCTGTCGACCTCGCCATCTCTTTGTTCTCATTCCCATGCATCTCATTTTCAGGTAGCCCCCCATCCGAAACACCAACACACTGGCCACACGCGGTGGCGATATGGAATTAGACAGATAACGAAATCAATTTGGAGCAGATTGACTAACACTGAAAAGATACGGGGGGGGCGTGGGGCTGCAGTGCGGACCCCTCGACTATCAATTGGATAGGTGGAGGGAAGATGAGGTCATTGGATTTTTCTTTTTCAAAAAAAAAAAGGGTGTACCGAGAACAAGGGAGGGTTTCATCAGACACACAGATGCACATACTCGTGTGTGCTTGCAGACAGAAAACTTTTTTTTTTGGGCAGTTACTTTACACGTCAGCTGTTGCTATGGTGACGCAAGTCTGTGATCCAGCCAAAGCCAGGGATTGGCTAGAGACGAGCGAGGTAGAATAAGGCTGGGGCACTTTGTTGCAAGGGTACTGAGGGGTACGGTGAGGGGGAGGGGGGCCAGTTACAAAGATAATTAGATCGATGCATAACAATCCATACAAATGGCATTTTATTTAATAGCATGTGATTCAGTGAGGCTGAACGCCACCAGTGAACCTTTCCCCCCTCGAACTCTCTGTTGCATGACATCACTTCCAACCTCGTCTCCTGTACCGTTCGGAGAGGGCGAGGTGAGTCTGTTTAAATGCTGAAAAGCAAGCTTTGGCATTCACCGCGACGCAGCGGGGTGTGTGGTGAATGAAGGAACGCAGGACATATGAGCAGCACACTTACTAAAAATAGCTCTGACATATTTGCATGCATATACCCTTTTTGTAATTTTTTAGCAGCAAACTGACGCTTCATTACCTTGCTATTAAAACACTATCGCATGGTGTGAGAGGTGCTTTCAGGCTAAATTGCTGGTGGTGGTTCACACTATGGCGGCGCGTGGCCATGCTTTTGGTGAGTCACCCGGCGAGGCTGTGTGTGTGTGTGTGCTTGCCTTTGGCTTTGTCTCTGTACTTAATCCGAGACTAAACTGAGACCTGCTCCCAGCAGAGATTGAGATGCTCCGCTGGATTGACAGTTCGGTCCGAGTCGTGGTCCAATGTATGTTCAGGAAACCGCCGATGTGTCTATTACATGTTTGGGGTTGAGACTGGTTATGTTTGTGTGTGTGTTGACAGGAAATGGTTAGCCCATGTGGCCTGGGTTGGGTGGTCATCTGTGCTGCCTATTTCTGTGTGTGTGTGTGTGTGTGTGTGTGTGTGTGTGTGTGTGTTTCCATGTGCACGTGGTGAATGGTCACAGCTCTCTGTGACCATGGTCTTTGTGTGGACAGGGCGCTCGGGGTCTCCCAGTGGTATCTTGGGAATCGGTGACTCAAGGAAATCAGGACACACTCTAAATTTGTCGCTGCAGCATAACCCACATAATGAAAGAACACAAGCTCCCTAGCACACACGCCTCTGTCTTGCCTTTGCACCGGCTGCTCTCTACGCGTAGATCTCCCCGTTTGAGCACAGACACACACACAGACACAAGCGCGTACACACTCGTGTTGACAAGTGTTAACTGGCTAATATGGAAATCAGAAGGCGATGAGCACATGCTTAAATGAGTCAGTGTTGTCAGTCCTTAGCCTTTGCATGGGTGTTTTCTCCGCAGATTGTGTATAGCCTCCACTCAGTCGTATTCAGTTTGGATTATGCTCGTGGTTTTACTGAGGCAGTTGAGGGAATACCTCCAGCTCGCATATCTGAGGTGGTTGGAGGAAAGGATTTGCTTGCCCTCAGGCTATACTGTCGAGGTTGCGGGGTAGTTTAAACCCAGTTAAACTCTTTTTGCACCCATGTACATCTGAAAAATGCGTGGTATAAATCCACACTGTACTTTCCAGTAATCAGCAGTAGACAAATTAAAGTTTGATCTAATTAGGGTTCAAACCTGACATTTATTAAATAATCCATACTCTCATATATCTTTACTCTTTGTTTATAATTGCAGTATTTTCCCAAAATACGCTAATTGTGCATTCACCAACTCAATACCCACTTCATAATTGTCATCATTTATACAATCAGCTCAAAACACATTGACTGTACCTTCGCTCCGGAATTATCACAACATACTGACACAACAAACCTGTAAGGTAACAGACTGCTCCATCCCTTCTGATTTGTATGGAGCAAGTGTAGCATTGCAAACCTCTTAATGCAACTATAATCAATATTTCCATATTTACAATGGATCACATGATTACGTTTAAGTGGATGGGGTCACTCGTAAGCAGAAACCAACAGAGAATCCTCGCCCTACCTCGAGAATCAGTCCCTCTGGATTTGCTCAGTGTCGAAGTAAGCAAACAAGTTCACTTTTACGATTGATAACATGGCAGCATTGTTTTTACATCTTTTTTTGTGCTGGATACAAGGGGCCAAAAAGAAAATCAGCTATTGCAGGTTTACGTCTTGTAAAAGTAGTGTGGGATATGACTCATTTAAAACAATTGTCAAGATCAAGAATCGAACACTCAAAAACAAAGTACTTGCCATGGTGACACAAAAGAGGAAACAAAAGTGACATTTCAAAAAAAGGCGGTTGAAAAGTGGTTGAACACAGTATGATTGAGATACATTGAGATATACAGTATTTTATATGTTATATATTTCAATAAATCTTAAAATAAATAGACTTTATAAGGCTAGAAATAAGTTTGGTGGAGTTTATGTCAATAAGCCATCTTCTTGTAGCCATTGGACAAATCCTAAAAATTGGAGCCAATCTTTTCTGCTTGGGAAAACGTGCACTCCCATGGAGCCTCTTCACAATGTTTGCAGTTAAAGGCTTTGTGACTCTTTTGATATGATTTTCCCTCCCAACTTTTCATAGCCAATCATTATCACTATGTTGTTTGCTTTGTTTATTTTAACACGTTAATCCTGTTACTTTGGGTGTTCCTCAGGGATCAAATTAAGGGCCGCTGTTGTTGTTGTTGTTTTTTATTTCGGTTCATTGCTGATTTATTCTGGGTAAGAATGCTGCAAAGCTCCATCTACATCTGACTCCAAATTCACTGCATATCCTCTTACGTCTCTTTTATTTTCAGAATATTAATGTCAGAAGCCATTGTTGTGATTGGAATGGAAATATATTTTGCTTGACTGCATTCATTTGAATTAACAGGCATATTGGGGGGGGGGTATGGCAGTTGTTAGCAGAAGTGAGAGAGATGGGAACCTTCAGAAAAGTGCTGGAGGGTTCTTGGGTAAAAGTGTGATGGAAAGCGAAGGGGAAAAAAAGTGATAAAGAAGTGGAGAGGACAAGTGAGAAGGAGAGATGTAAATGGTAGGAGGTGAAAAAAAAGAGTGAGGGGAAAAAGTGAGAGAAGAGCGAGGGTGAACAAGGGGGATGAAAAAGACTGGGAGAGAGGGAGAGAGAAAGTGCTGGAGGGCTGATATTTAATGTGATAAATTAGTTGTGACAGTTCGCCTCTAACCCCCTTCCAACCAGCGAGGATGAGGAACTCAGAAATAGAAAGCGTTGAGGATAAAAAAGGACATACAGCATTATATATGTATATAGAAAGAAGGAGGTGCGTGCATACTGTAGTGAGGGGAGAGGAAAATCAGTGCTAGGCAAAAGGAGATTCATGGACAGCACTGTAGATGTACAAAGCGAGAGAGGTAAGTAGGGTTGCATTCATACGGAGGGAAAAGCAGAGACTGGAGGAAAGCAATTTGGTTAAAGGACATGCAACATGATAGAGAGAGATCAGAGGGAGAGGTAATAGCAGAGGAGGAGGACAATGGGGGGTTTACAATGAATGCAGCGTTGGGTTAAAGATCTACTCCCCGATATTTTTCAAAATAACAAGTGGAAGGGAGGAGAAAAAATGACTGAGTGGAAAGAATGAGTATTTAAAGTGAAACGCAAACCCCTCTGCAGTGATCGCCCCTCCTCTATTATACTGGAGTCATGTCTTCGAGGTCCAGCTCATTACAACTTGTCAACATACAGTGTGGAACAAAAGCAGAGGGTGTTCTTCCCCCTCGTATTAGACAGTTGGTTGGTGGACCAAGCACGGCACTGGTCTATCTGCTGTGCCAGTGGACAACAGACTGGAGGGAGAGAGAGACCAGGAGACAATGACAGCCACTGTAGTTTTGGTTGGGGAGTGGAAGCCTGGCAGATGACTCATAGGGAGGAATGAAGAAGAGAGAAACAGAGAGAATGAATAGAGGGAGGTCTGGAGTGTTTTGAAGAAATAAAAGTCAGGAGCGAGAAGAGAAAGGGGGTGTGAGAGCCCCCATGGCTGAGGTTGCGTGTTTGATCTCCCAGCTCCCTCTCTCCTGAGTCAGCATTAACTTCTTCTTCCTCTTCACTCTTTCGTCTTCTCCGACTCTGCTCTAATCTCCTCGTCTTTTGACACCTCAGTCTTTCGTATGCCGTTCCCTTCACCCCCGGCGCTCCAGTTGACGGCCGCAAGCCGTCGTGTGATCAAACGTGGCAAATCGTGGCATTCCATTGCTGCCGGGGGGCACGTGCTTTTCTGATCAATTAACCATAAAACCACGGATAAAATAACATGCTATAACCGGGGCCGGGGTTTATTTTACAGTGGCTCGCCCGCAGCGTGTACGCAGCGGAAATGAGAGAGACCTCTGAACGTATCCCTCTCTTTTCTCTCCCAATCCCTTCCTCTCTACCTCCCTCTCTCTCTCAACCTCCAGTGTGGACGGCGAGGTTCTCTCAGGAGCCGGCAGACCAGTCGGTGGTGCGGGGCCAGAGGGTGATCCTGTCTTGCGTTGTCTTCAACTACTCGGGCATCGTTCAGTGGACCAAAGATGGCCTGGCCCTGGGCATCGGAGAGGACCTGCGGGGTGAGACGCCGAGAAGCCTCCTCAGGCCTCCCTTCCCTGTGTGTTTGGGTCGGAGCAGCCAAGAGGAGCAGAGTTGAAATTTTTGCAAACGTCTTGAGTTCTTCCCGGTGCTCAGCACCGCAATTGCAAAAACAGCTACCCGTTTAGCCAACTTGGCATACAGTAGCCCATTTGAAGGAGTGCAGAGGGAGGATACTGTATGTATAAAATGTATTTTCTGGGTACATTGGCACTTTGAACTTAATGGTAAACTCTTCAGCATATTTATTGTCACAGTAACCACACAACTGCCAGCTACCCATAGGCCGAACTGCACGGGAGAGTAGATGAGTTGAGATTGCCAACATGCGAACCATACCTGACCTACTGAAAAATAGTGATCAAAAACCCAGTTCAGAATCAATTCAAACAAGCACATTTGGTGGGGACAGTCTGACATCTTGTCTGGCAGGGCTTTCTGGTTTTAGATGATCAAGTATAACTGAGCTGGAATGATGGAATGAACGTATAAATATGTATATAGACGTGAGGTAGAATAGTTACTTTACCTGTCACCATTTTTTCTTGCCACAGCATTATAGACCTGCCAGGCTTTACGTTACCATCCAACATTTGACTTAGTGCGTAAGAAAAGTGTCTGTTCATCAAGCAAATCATTTTGCAGAGGTTTTTCTGAGACAGCTATCTGTGCTCTTTCTTGCATTCGCAATACTCTATTTTCCAAATACTAACAAAGCAAATCTCTTAAACAGCATTGTAGAGTCTTAATACACACTCTGTTTGTAACGGTGGTGGCTAATGCATGCTGACTGCAATATCATTTTTGCTGCTGATTGCTTTAGTTGCGTTTTTTTCTTCTTTTTTTTTCTCCCAAAAGAGATGATAGAGGCTGCAATGCAATACTTGAAGACAGCTAAACTGCTACAGCAGCTACCCCATTGCATCAGAGTGTGATACACTTATTTAGCTTGTTGTTAAATTTGGCTATACCTCCCGCACATATCGTCAAATGCTTGATGGGTAATTCCGAGCCTCCGCGGGCACATTTTACACACTGACACCCTTCGACTTGGTGAAGGAGCATCACATCATCACCTTTGTCGTGAGAGCAGTGGCTGATACCGACTGATTTTCAATGAAGGATATGATTCACCAACTAAATATAATATAATAATAATAAAAGCTAATACTATATATATATATATATATATATATATATATATATAGTATTAGCTTCTTTTTTATTGTTTTTTCTCTTTCTCGTTTTCCTCCGCTTCTTCTGTCATCTACTGTTCATTAAACTTCTCCATCTTGTCTATCTCTGCCACTGCGTTGCCTTCATTGGACTCTCCTCTTTCTTTCAACCTCTCCTTCTCACCATTCTTTCTGTCCCCCCCCTTCTTTTAATCATATTGTTACTGTAATGGTCTAGTGCTTCAAGCCAAAGCTTTCAAATAAAAACATGTGAATGAACACTGGCCGCTTCATGCACACATACACTCAGTGGGTGCCTGTGTATGTTTGTGTGTGAGGCTCTGTCCCCCTGCTCTGCCCCTCTCCCCTCCCTCCCGCTCTCTCTGGTCTTTTCATGCGCTCTCTCGCCCTCCACATTTCACATGCAAATGCACGTATATACAAGGCATACACACACGCACACACGCATGCAGAAACAAGGACACACAAGGTTAGGCAAGCAGCACAGCTCAGTTTGGAGGCTCGACATTGGAAACGGCAGCAAAGATTTTCACATGCAATCTACATCTGGGCAGCAAACATGAATTGTTCACCATGGACTGGAGTCTATTTGAGTCCTCTAAAACGTTGTTGTCATAATGCATTCACCCCCCCCCCCCCCCCACACCCCCTCACACCCCCTTGCTGGTGAAAGAGAGCATGAATGCCACCTAATGGTGAGAATGTACAGCAGTTACACAGCTGGGCTGTCTGGTGGGATGGGGGAAGGGAACCGAGAATCGGAGGGGCTGTGTTGTGTGTGTGTTTGTGCACATTGTGCTGCGTGAACATGTATGTTTGGTCATGCGTTTGTGCGCATCTGTCGCATCATGTGGCCCTGCATCTGTCTGGTGTCATTTTGCCTGATGGAGGAAGGGTCAGACTTTGGTGTTTTTTTGTGTGACACAATCAGACTTTTCTTGCCGGCACGAACGGCAACAGACTTTATCCCCCCCCCACGAATCAGTAGTGAGGATATATAGATACGGTGACATGGATTCACCTTCAGCCAGCATTGGCATTTAGAAAAATAGTGTGGCATCTTAATCAGCGTCTTAGGAAATGTAACTTGTAGATTGATAGCTTTTAAATCCTGAAGGCCTGATGTGTAAGTGGATCTTATTAAGATGTGTGTTTATTTAACCCTTCATCTGCTATGTCCTCTCTGTGCTCCCCAGCCTGGCCCAGGTACCGTGTGTTGCGTGTGCAGGAGTTGGGCCAGTACAACCTGGAGATCCTGTCAGCTGACCTATCTGATGACTCCCTGTATGAGTGTCAGGCCCCCGATGCCGCGCTGAGGTCCAGGAGGGCCAAACTCACAGTCCTCAGTACGTTTTTGCGCGTCTGTACGCCTGTGCATACGTCTACTCTACATACAGCGTGCAAAACGGGCAGAGTGTGTCTGTGCTTTCTAATGCCGCCCTCTCTCCTGCTCCAGTTCCCCCAGATGACCCAGTGATTGATGGGGGTCCGGAGGTGCTGCTGAATGCGGGCGAGTCCTACAACTTGAGCTGCGTGTCTCGAGGGGCGAAGCCGCCTTCTATGATCGAGTGGCTCAAAGACGGTCTGCCTGTGGACGGGGCTGCCAGCGCTACTGTAAGCCTCATAAGAAGAAAGCCACACACATGCCCAGACCCACTGAACTCACACATTAATGAGCGGTGTTTCTAAACCTTCATCAGGAGGTGCTTTCAGACAGGAAGAGAGTGACCACTCGTAGCTACCTGCCCGTCCAGCCTGTCGACACCGACACCGGGAGGAACTACAGCTGCGTGGCCACCAACCTGGCTATTCCCATGGGCAAAATCACAACTGTCACCCTCAATGTCCACCGTAAGCAACACTGCTCTTAGTCTCAAATACGCACTCAGCGTTTTAACCTACAAACTATTGTTTAAAAAAATATCTATACTATACTTTTTCATGCATATGCTACCATAAATTATATAGGTATATGGTTGTTGTTTTTTCAGATGCTAAATATTTTTCTAGCTTTTACTAATGCATGGCAGCCATTTTGCATCAGACTATCCTGCAGATTGCTGCATGCATTAGATGTGGTAAGGCTGTTTTATGTGACTCTCTCTCTCTCTCTCTTTCTCTCTCTCTCTCTCTCTCCTCTAGATCAACCGACAGTGACCTTGTCCATTGAGCCTCGCTCTGTCCTGGAGGGGGAAAGAGTCACCTTCACCTGCCAGGCCCACGCCAACCCTCCTATAATGGGCTACAGGTCCGCTTCCACACAAAGACACTCTCTCATTTTCACTGGGCCCCTTAAAGTGACAGTTACCCTGTTCACATTGTATGACAGAAATGCAGTGTTCCACTTAAAAAAGACAATGGTTGTTACTTTATTGTGTATATTGTTAAATCTAGCTTCCAGTACATGAAATTTAGTTTTTTTTGGTGCATATAATGTAGTGTCTGTTTAAATCCCAGGTGGGCTAAGGGTGGCGTGGTGCTGCAGGGTGCCAGGGAGAGTGTGTTCACCACCAAGGCGGACCACTCCTTCTTCACCGAGCCCGTCTCCTGTCTAGTTTTCAACGCTGTGGGGAAGACCAACGTCAGCATCCTGGTCGACGTCCACTGTGAGTCACACAGCAACTCATTTAGCCTCGTTCGCTCACTCGGAGGCCCACTTCATTCCACTGCAGTCTGGAGTCAGAGGGGATAAAGCACACCACTGTTTTGTTTCCTTTTCTCAGAGCGGCATCTCCCCTTTAGTCCCGCTGCATTATTACTCAAACGCAACAAAAAGGACAGCCCTCTCCATCTCTCTCTCTCTCTTTGTCTCCAGTCGGTCCGATCCTGTTGGTGGAGCCGCAGCCTAAAACAGTCGATGTCGACTCCGACGTCAGCCTCAACTGCAAGTGGGCAGGAAACCCTCCGCTCACACTCACCTGGTTTAAAAAGGGCTCAAACATGGTAAGAAGCTGAGGCCATGCTTCTTACCATGTTCTTATATTCTCGCTGTTTTTTTTTTACAGTTCACACTTTCTCTTAGTGTGTTTGCAAAAGCAGACGGAGCATGATCTCATCTGCACACCTAGATTTCTCTCCTCTTTCTGCCTATCACTTTTAAATTTTTTCTTTTTCACTGGTGTTTTTCCTATCAATTAAGATTGGATTTGATGAATTCTCCGGCTAATACAGTCCTTCTATCCTCCCAAATTTGAATGTTACTGAAGAAACAGAGGGCGGAAAGTATACCGGGACTTAACATGACATAAGAGGACATCATACATGAACAACCATTTTCACTCTTCTCATCTAGCCAAGGACACAATGAAGTGTATTTCACTCTTTCCCTTTAGCCCCTGGGGGTACTTTTGAGTTCAATTGAAAATTGGGTTTGGTAAAACCACTTTTTAGCCAGTTCAGTTTAAAATTATTGTTCACATCTATTGTGTTACAGAAGAAATGTCCAGCAGGTGTACGTAAACATTGGCACTTGTCGCAAATGTAGCTTTATTGAAATATATTAAGCTTACATTCCGAACGTTGTGGACCGATGTGGCCTTCGCCTTCATCTCTATAATCTGTCTGGTTCAGGTATTTTTCCTCTCGTTAGCTGGTTTACATATTTAGCTACATATTCAGCTAATTATCTGATGCATGTGGTTGCTAGGCAACTGCAAGCCCTTTGTGATGGGTTAAAAGCAGATGTGCAGGTCTGCATTGTCAGCCAGTTACTGTGGGGTCAGAGCAGAAGAACACACTGAGATAAGGCCAGACTTTCAAACATGCAGCATAAAATCATCATAAAGTATATAGGAGTGGAGGTACACTTGTGCATTTGCCTCTCTTCTACTAACCTTTTTTTTTTGTTTATCACCTCCTGCTGTTTAGCAGATTTTCCTTGTTTATGTTTTTTTTTTCTTCATTTCACTCCCCCACAGGTCCTAAGTAACAGCAACCAGCTGTATCTGAAGTCGGTGAGCCAGGCGGACGCCGGCCAGTACGTCTGTAAGGCCATCGTCCCACGGATTGGTGTGGGAGAGACTGAGGTCACGCTCACAGTCAACGGTCAGATACTGTAACATCCACATAATTATAATGTATCACTGTGTAGATGAAAATCTTGTTCTTTCAAAGGTCAGCTTGTCAGTTATTGCAAAATGAATGTCCAAAGTGAAGGCCATTTATTTTTACTTGAGCAGGCCTGGTAAGATTATGGTCAACGTCTTTAAGAAGAAAAATAAATAGCTTGAATATGACTTTAGCATTTTGTTGTATTCTACGTGTAATTTCTCTTGACATGACATGCACTCAAGTGTCCTGTCATTTTGACCAATGCAGGTCCTCCCATCATCTCCAGTGATCCAGTCCAGTATGCAGTGAGAGGGGAAAGAGGAGAGGTGAAGTGCTTCATAGCAAGCACCCCTCCGCCAGATAAGATTGTAAGTGCAAAGATAAGAAAATGTAAAAAAAAAAAATAATTCGAGCACCAAATCCTCTTTTGTTAATTCAAAATTTTTGCCCGGCGTCAATTATTCAGACAAAAACTGCAGAGCAAGGAAAAGCTTTGGTCACAAAGAGCACAAGGTTGTACCTTTTAGTCTTACAGCCATTTGTGTTTTACTGTTACTGTGACCTCTTGCTCCTAAATGGCTGCACTCCCGCACGGTAAATGCTTTTAGGCGCTGTCCCCTTTTCTTTTTGAGCGGTGACTCACACTTGAGAATGTTCCTCCATCCCATCACATAAACAAACCAACACTAACACTAAGCCGGTCCGCTTTTAGCTCCTGCGTCAGAAATCGACTCAGATGCTTTTCTCCACTCGGCTGTATCGCGCGACGCGGTTACAGTGGCTCCTCGGCTCCGTCTTTGTGAATGATCCGTCCTGACTTGCAGGGCGCGCTCCTAATGTGAGTAGGCAGAGGTTGGGACAAAAAAAGAATTATAAAATATAAAGGACTGGAGAGGAACAGTTGTCCCAGTAAACGCCTCAGCCGAGGAGCTTCTCCTCTGGAAATAAGTGGGCACATTATGGGAACATGTGGGCATATGCATAATTAATTCGCCTTACAGTACAGTACTTCAATGCTGAATAATAGAGCTGCTTTTAGTGGCTTTAGACTCGGAGAATGTGCAAGAATCTCGCCAGCTTGGTCAACTTCACCAAACATACAAACTGTTGCTGGTTCGAGGAAATCAGGCAATGTGTCCGTTTACATGCAAGTGCGTACTTGATGTTGTTTTCTTCTGTCATGCACTTCTATTGTGTGTTCAAGTTAGACATATATATATGGCCACTGATGGCCTTTTCCTGAATATTATATTGGTCAATGTAATATAAGGAAGTATTTCAAACCCTTAATCAAATAGTTTGATATGTTTAAAATATATATATATATTTTTTAATTTGGCCTTTCGCATTACATTTATATTACATTCTTTTAGCAGACGCTTTTGTCCAAAACGACTTACAATAAGTGCATTCAACCATGAAGATGCAAGAATCGATAGCATAGGCGCCTCTAGCCCATATTTAGGGGTGCTCAAGCTCAAGCAGTAATTGAGCTGCGGTGACTGATGCCATCAGAACCCTGAACGACTGTTGTTGTGATCGTGAATTATGGGAAGGAAATAAAAGAAATATGAGAAAAAATCACAACATATATTGCAATATCCACAGGAAATAATCTCTTCATAACTTTATACAAATTGCTACTTTTCCTAAACCATCCTGCAAGTACCAATTTAAATATCTGTTAGTTTTAATGAATTGTTCATTTTAGTTAATCTTTCTGTGCTGTTATTATTTTAATGCAAAGAATGATATTTTCAGAAGAAGCTAATCCCCCCTTTTTTTGGTTGTATGTGGGTGGAGGTCAGTGTCCATACAACACATATATATTTTGTAAGACTACAGAACACAATTGTTTACAAGAGCATAAAGTTCTTATAGATCTAGCCTCATAAATTGCCAACAAAGTTCACCAGATAGATGGATTTCACTTTAAAACGTACACATTTTTGTGTATGTGTGGTAAATATAGAGCTACTGCCTGGCAGACTGGCTCTTTGCAGCACCTGTAGAGGTGCTGATAGGTGGATTTATTTTCGTTTCATACAGAGACAGACTGTCTCCATCATATTTAGCTTACAAACCTGAGATTGGTATCAATCTCCTTATCTAACCCTCAACAAGAAGCCAAATGAGCATAGAGTATCTCCCAAAATGCTGAACTATTACTTTAAAAAAAATCCAATATGTAAGTTTGAAGATATCCCCTCGAAGAAACAGTTAGGATTCCATCAAAAACACCTGCATAAAATTTCCCAGTCCTGCATTAAATGTGGGACAGCAGCATTAAGAATTCTTAGACTTCGCTGAGTGAAACATTTGTGGTATCTCCCAGTTCAGTTACGAGTCGGCATTATGACCCCCCCCTCCATTAAGGGCTGAGAAGCAACACATTGTTGTCACATCATTTGCAAATTCTCTTCAGATGCTTTCATAACATGCCATGAAAAGGGTTACATGTAGGCATGTTGATTGTAGTACATTTTTGTATACAATACTGGATGATATACAGTAACTTGACTGTGGTGATTTGATTATTTACCGTGTACAGTATTTGAGCATGTGGTCGTTTCAGCGCTGTTTTAAAGTGGATTAGTTTTACTGGTAGAGTGGAATCTTGAAAATACGTTTAACAGCTAGAGCCTAGTAAATAAGAAGGGGTTATCTGATATGAATATCTGTATAATGAATATAAATATATAATGGAATGGAATTTCCTAACATAATTGAAAATAATAAATGTATTCCAAATAACTACAATTAATTGTGATGGAATCAAATATGGCCGTCTGTGCGCGTGTGTGCTGCAGGTGTGGGCGTGGAAGGAGAACGTGTGGGAGAAGGAGAAGGGGACGCTCCTGGAGAGGTACACAGTGGAGCAGAGCAAATCGGCGGCTGAGGGCGGCGGCGTCCTCTCCACCCTCACCATCAACAACGTGATGGAGTCCGACTTCCTGTCCACCTACAACTGCACGGCGTGGAACTCTTTCGGCCCCGGCACCATGATCATCTCTCTGGAGGAGACTGGTGTGTGTCGTTTCTTATCATGCATTTGATATATTCTTACAATCTCCAAGTCTCACTATTTCTTTCACCTTCATTTCAGAGGAGGTCCCAGTGGGTATAATCGCTGGAGGGACGGTGGGCTCTACCATCCTCTTGTTCATCTTTCTGCTGGTCCTCGTTCTTATCTTCTACCGGCAGCGCAAAGGCAGTGAGTCATATCCTCCACACGCAATGTAAAAACGATCTGCCACCTGCAAGTACAGCAGAATTTTGGATTATTTTTCTTTGGAGGATTATGAGTTTAAATACCAATCACAAGGCCTTGCTGCAAACCTACAACTTCCTCCTCACTATATGGATACGTGCCCCCCCCCCACCCCCTGAACTTGCTCCTTCAGCTCGTGAAAACGTGCATCCAGCTGTATTCAACCTTTTCCGTATTTTCCTACTAGGTCGGCGTGGGGTCACTCTGGGTAAGCCAGACATCAAGGTGGAGACGATAAACAAGGAGACCCACAGCTTGGAGGAGGACTCCGGCAGCGTGTCCACGGCTTCGCGCATGGTCAAGGCCATGTACTCGGTGAGCAGCCGCGGGATGTGTGTGCTTGTGCCGGACACTGTTTACACAGCCTGTAGTCGTAGGAAAAACCTCAGATTTACTCAGCAACCTCTCCCTGCACTACACCATCTGACTTTAAACAAACTAAATGCCTTCCCCTGTTATCGCTCCTTTTTTAACACTTTTAAATTCCATTTTCTCTTCTCCCGTCATACTCTGTTGCTTTCCTTCCCTCTTCTGTTTTGTTTCTACCTTCTCCTATGTTTTTTTTCTTTCATTTTTTTCTTTCGTTGTTTGACGGTTTAGTTTCTCCCCTCTGTGTCCTTCTCTCCCTCCAATCAGCCATTTAAAGATGACATAGAGCTCAAGTCCGACCTCCGCAGTGACACCCTGGACACCCGCCAGGAATACGACCTAAAGGTGAGATCACATGGACGCCAGAATCACAAATTACCATCAATTCCCGTGGGAGGCAGATACTCCTCAAAATCTAAACAGGCCGACATTTTTTTTTTCCTGCTAAAAGACTCTGTATGTATGAGAATATACTGAGAACAGTGACAATCACAGATAGCTTGAAAAATACACACAAATTTTGTTAATTTTGGAGAATTTCACCTCACGGGTCTGAAAACACCCTCATCATTAGTGACACTGGAATTCTGAGTGACGGTCTGTGTTGATATCCCCTAGGATGACACGCAGAGTATCTGACCAGGCTGGAAAAAAATAGACTCAGAGGAAATGCATACTTGCATACAAATGCTCATTCATTATTATATGATCCCAAATGAGTCAGTTGATTGATTGCAGCATCTTGTATCAACACTGCCATAATAAAGGTGATCAGTCCTCTACCATTGGTGGTATAAGGAAGTATGGATTTTTCCTTTTGGAAAGAATGTTTGTTGCAATTTCACGACCTTCTTGCTAAAGGTTTAATGATAACACCTAATGTTTTCTGTGAAGCTGAAGTTTAATTTGACAATCCCCAAAAAATCCATTCGAAACCCTAGAGAGCGTCACGTGCATATAGAATATTCTGCATTCAATTTTTTTAAACTGCAGACTTCACAAGGACATGGGATCAAAGAAGTAGCGGACTCCCAGTGCATCTAAACTCTAAATATGAACAATTAAATACATACAGTTGTTTTTTTTTTATTGATAACTTGACTTTTCTTCTTTCATATCATTTCTCTTCAAAGGTTATTGTTATTGTCTAGCACCTGTGGCTCATTAACCACATGAAATACCTCATAAAACGTTTTAATTCCACAAGTCTTTCGTCACAATGTTTTAAAGCTGAGCTGATGATGATAATGATTATGATGAAATGGACTTTTAAAGTTTTTTCCATTGCCCCTCATTTGACTGACATGGGCATGTTTTCATCTTGTAGCTATTTTAATGTGCAGTGTATGCACAGTGATATGACTTATTATTATTATTGCTCCATATTGACAATATTGCCTCTCAGAACAGATGTACCGCTTTTCTCTCCTTAAGTTCTCTTCATTTTACTGTATGATGGGATTTTTCATCAGCTGCTTTGTTTTCTCTGGGTAACTGGTCTGTGTCCAGCAGAAAGAGAAAAACCTAATAAATATTTTTAAAAAGTAGGGGTTATTCGAATTTTGAGCCAGTTTGTCATTCGGACTCATCAACAAAACCAGCTAAAGAAGAGTTCACTGTATTTTCACAATAGATGTGTTGTGTTCCAGGTGCTGGTGGTCTGCTTAGATCTTTAAGAATGTTACTAAATATCTATGAGAATAACAGAGGAAGGATATATAGGACGAAAAACATTTTGCAGTTTGGTCAGCCATTATTTAATTTCTGGATCTCCTTGGTGCCCCTCTCTCTCTCAGGCAAACTGTGAGGCAACTGGCTCACTCATCTTCAAGATATTTAAAGACGGCAAAGAATCAAAATTGAAAAAGAACAAAAGAAGTTCAGGTGTATTCTGCCCATTCAGCTGGCATGAATCATTTATGCTCTTTGACACTGGGGTTGTGCTGAGGTGATGAATGTATTTTCATGCATAAAGCCGCCAAATACAGACATGAATCCACCCCAGGAGATGGTTAGATCACCCCGACAACAGCCTCAGTCAGACTGTTTCTTTCTTTCCCGCTGCCGCAAGGCAGTGAAGCAAAGTTGGTTGGGGGGAGAGGTCTGGGACCACGTGAGGCAATGCGATGGTAGAATTATGTCAGAAAAGTAACATTCGAGCATTCAGCAGGAGATGCAGTGAGCAGGGAGAGTTTCTTTCCTCCACCCATACAACCTGGGTGCTGGCAGGGATCCACTCTGCTGAGTAGGCCTGGAGTAGAATTTGAATTTACTTATCTATATCTCAGGTTTCTCTTGTTAAAAAAAAATTAAACCTGTTTTAATTCCATACTATATAATGTAACATATCAAAGCAGGTCTTGAGTGTGTTAGTTTGCTCACAACGGACACTGAAGTTATACTAAAAAGTCTTGAGTGTGCTTGTGTTGGATCCAAAAGAAAAATGGGGAGCTGCTCTCAGCCTGTAGATGTTGGTGTGACAGCCCCATGAACATATAAAACAAATTTTCTTTTGTTTTCCCATTGTACAGTTATTGGACAGTGCTCTTCCAAATTTACAGTTTGACTGAAATGCACTTCCACAAATTCTTGTCTTATTTCCTGTTAGTACCAACAGTACAGTACATTAATTTCTTGTGTACTAACTGCAAAAACAGTCTAAGAAGAAGAGTTGTATATACTATACAATAAATGTATGTATTGTGAATCAGTATGGTGGAGAGAATTAAGACACCAGTCTTTTTTGCTTCTGTAACTTGAATTTTTTACCAACACATCAGTTCAGAGGGTACTCCATGATGCCAGTCTCGGTGGAATACTCATACAGTTTTAGTGTTACTGTACTTGTAATTTGCTCATGTAGTAGCTGTTTGCCTGTTTTCTCTGATTGATTTGCATAGATTTCTGAAATGGACTAAAACTCTGTTCTCAAGCAACTGAGTCACGAAAAAAGAGCCGACTGCGCTCACAGCTCAGTCTTAATGAATCTGGAGCTGGATGCTGACCAGCTCGAGGCCTACAATTCACCCTGACCTCTGACCTTCTATAAGAGAGAGAGGATTTCTCTGAGGGGATCAGACGAGAATCCTTTAAGAATTTATACACTGGCATATGAGATTATTTTCACCATAACCCTCATCATACTCTCTCTTGTGTTTCTCTTTCTTTAGGACCCCACCAATGGCTACTACAACGTGCGAGCCTCCACCCATGATGAAGGCCGCCCTGCCTCCCGCTCCACCATGCACTACTCTGACTACCGCTCCCCAACAGGAACACCAGGGGGAGCTGCATCTATCAGCAGCAGCGCTGGCGGCTCAGGAGCCACGGCCAGCGGAGGTGCCCCCGGTCCCCCTGGACCCCTTACTTCCCCCGGCCGGCCCCAGGCCTGCTACGATCCCCGACCCCCATCCAGACTGTCCCACATCAGCTACGCCCAGTTCAACACCTTCACCCGTGGGGGCCAGAGCCAGCAGCCCCCTGCCAACCCCGTCCCCGCAGCCAGCGACTTCCCAGGGGACTGCAGCCTCCTGGAGTCCAATTCTCAGCTGGCCTACGACAACTACGGATACCCCTCCCATTACCAGACCTATCGCATGGGTTTCGCCCCATCCAGCTTGGCCCCGCTGGAGGCCGGCCCATCCTATGAGATGTACGGGGTGGGATCTGGGGTGGCGGCCCCTGCTGTTGGGGTTGTCCCGGGGGGCCCAGCTCCCTCGGGATCAGAGACTGGACTAGGGAAATATGGCAGCTCCACTCGCTTCTCCTACACCTCGCAACACTCCGACTACTCCCATAGCAGACACACACAGAGGATGCAGACTCACGTGTGAGACGGAGATGCATAAACCACCTCACAGTCTTAGCTGAGCATGAGGAAGCATCTTATAAATAGCGTCACTTCTAAAAAAACACACACAATCACAGATTTACATGCACATTTTCACACGCTAACACACCCTACTGAATACATACACCACTACAGGACACAAAAAAAAAAACATCACACACACCCATGCACGGAGTCAGAAGACCATGCCCGTGAGACAGGCAGGGTATGAGAAACGCAGAGGTGCAGAGGGAGGAAGAAAAAAAAAAGACGGGCAGAGAAGAGGGAGTTTTAGTGAGACAGGGAAGGGAAATTCCACACAATTTTGAATTCCCTCACTCCCGATGTGTTTATATATCTGAGCTCTGAAAGAGCGGACGGCGCAAGTCACAATCAAGACTGGGAAAGAAAACAAGAACCAGAGAGAGGAGGAGAGATCGCAGATCTTTGGAGCCCATAGCCTTTGCTATGAATCGACTTTGTAAATGATGAGAGTGAACCTCTTAAGGCAAACTGACTGACTGTCAAAGATGGTTCGGAGAAAAACCTCAACCAATGGAAGTCATTTCTGGCCGCCATTTTCAATTTTAATTTTCTCATTCTGCTGGTTGTCTTATCCAGTGATCATAGAGCACATATATTTAGTATCCCAGAAGGCCCTTCTGTACAGTGGTACATGCCACCATGCCTTTTAGGCAGCATGGAGGAGTGTGTTGGGGCCAGGGGGTCGGGTTTGGGAGGGCTATCATCCTTTTGCACTGCATCTACAGTATTCGTGCTTGGACGTCCCTTATCTATCTCTGTGTAATGTCCTCTTTTTATTTGCACAGCAACTAGAGCTTTGTATTCTATTTTTTAACATTACAGAATTATTTTTGTCAATGTAAAACATGTAATGTGTATGTATGGACCAAAAGTTTTGAGCGTGAGTGCACATAACTCGGGCGTTTTTCCCTGAGTGAAAAGCCCACCGAGAGTGAAGTCTTGTGCCAACAACGGAGCCTGAAATCAGGGCGCAATTTTGCATCCGAAGCGTATATCAGTGTATGAAAGAAACCTAGTGCCAAGTGTTCATGTTTTTTCTTCACCTTAGACCATGCATATGCAGGAGAAGCTCCTTCTATTGGCAACTGACGCTTTACACGCCAGGCTCGGGGCCTTGAGTCATTCCCAGACATTTTTCTGTCAGCATTTTTTCTCTGAGCTCTTAACTACAAGCCTGGTGCGGACAGGGAGAAAAACACAGATGTTGGGTTGAGAACTGAGTGGCCTTATAGGGGAACATGTCATACATTTCCATTTTTGAATCATTCCTCATCGTCTGTCTGCCAAAACGGCCAGAGGAGAATGTGTATGGGGAGGTTCATTGAAGGCTTGTCCACAATATTGACATGTAGTAGTGTGTGACTGCGAGTGCGAGTGCAAGGGAGAGACCAAGAGGGACACACACATCGATTTGTACAGTGTGTTTGTATAGATGCGGGAATGACTGCGTGTGTGTATGGGAAGGACTGTTGTATGCATGTTAATATGTATACAGTACGTTTGTGTGTGTGTGTGTGTGTGTGTCCAAGTGTGCAGGTGTGTGTTTCTGTATATGTCCATATCATTTCTCTCACAATCCTGTTACAGTACTTTTATACCTCTGGTAGGACTGTATCCTGTATTATTGTGTCTTTGAATTTAGGAAAATCCAATGTTTATCTTATTGTACTGTTCTTCGTAGCAGAGAAAACTGTTCAAAAGATGTACGACGAACGTTAAACTCTCATTTTTTAATTTCATTATCTTCAATATTTTTTAAAAATGGTATGTAATTATTTTTCCACAGTATTACATAAATAAAAGCACTGTTTTTTATAAAGTGATGTGTTTGTTGTCTTTCTCTGAGTCTCTTTAGTTTTCTTACACACGTTTTCTTATTAAACAAATTATATAAGTTTCTAATATTCTGATTGTTTGTGAATGTCAAATTTACAGTATAGACTACAAATATAAAGCATTTAAATTATGTCAGGTATATGAATCCAGCAATTGGGGATTTTTTTCTTTAACTAAAATAATAATATATATCATAATTATTTTGTCAATCTTAGTTTTTTTTCACTTGGTAATTGTTTGCTTTCTGCTATTATATAAGTCACACATAGGCTTGACAATGTATCCTTTATTCATCGCACATATTTATGTATTTCAAAATTTGTAATACACACACTTCAACAAAAACCACATTGCCCCTTAGGGAGGGCTTTGTGGTTCGGGATCCTCGCTGCCGGTAGGTGGCAGACACGCTCCTAATGCGCCTGTAAAACAACAGAGGAAGAAACGCCTTTACGTCATAAGCCAGACGTTGTCTAATAGCCAAGATGGCGGGCACTATGTTGAGGTCGCTCTCTAAACTAGGACGTCCTTCAACAAAATTAATATTAAATAGTAATTTGCTGAGTCCTGGCTGTACTGTTCTACAGAGCAGGTAAGGTGACCAACAAGCAATCGAAAAAGACGTGAAATGCGTGTCGCTTCGTGTGACCGTTGCATTGCCGAGCTGTCGCCTTGGACGCCAGCAAAAAAATATCCCACCGACAGGCTAATGTTAGCATGCTGCTAAATAAACCGATTTTCTGTCTTCCGGATAACGGGAGTTTGCTGCCAGTCGTATTGTTCGTTTAGAATGGGAGAGGAATGCATGAGGGCACACGCACGTCATCGTACATTGCAGTGTTGTGTGAGGTTCCTGCTGGGCAGCCGCTTGTGCTGGAACTGACTCATAACTGTGTCACTGTTTATCACACAGACTCTGCATCCCCTGTTCTCAGTTTATGGTCCAAAGTATTTTTGTTGGACTGTTAATCAAAAGTGAGTCATGTCTGCTAACGAGACTGTAAATTGAGTCGCGCTGCAGTTAAACCACGCCGGAGAGTAAACAGTCCGCCTGTGACCAGTCTGTCCACCCTGAAGGCCTATAACGTCAATAGGTCATGTCACTTTTTCGTTAGCTAACAGTCATTCAAATCATCTTAGAGGCTTTCAGGCTTGTTCTTGACTTCTGACACAGTGGGTTTATGCTTACCTGTGCTGATCTGTCATGCATTACAGTATTTCAACAATTGTCATTAGTAAACATATTTGTAATATTAGCAAGACCTATCTTCTCTGTAAGTTTCACGTCATCAGCCAGCTCTGACAGCCAGTTGTCATGGTGATGGGCTCGGCATCGCCCAGATCATCACCGGTTCCAAGCGACAGCCTCGACAAAATAAGATTAAAGCCCCTTTTCGCATGCAAGGTGCTGCCTGATTACTAGTCTTATTTTTGTGTCTCTGTGATGATTCTGCCTTGGTTCGAAGCTGAAGCTCCCCAGCACAGCCTCACTTGCCTCGTTAAGAATATGTTTCAATGTTTTTTCTCAGGCAGAAACAATGGCAGCCAGATGTTGAGTGGATGGAGCAGTTTGCTGGGGCAGTGATGTACCCTACAACCATTAGTGAGAAGTGGAACCTGCCACCATGGAACGGTAACACCATTCACACCCGCAGACACACTTTTTTTTCTTTTCATTTCCTTAAATTAAAAAGGAAATGGGACAATTTGCATTGCAAAGTGCGTGTGAAAGCTAACACGATTAAATTATATTTGTGAAAAACAATATATAAATGTTGATATTTACACAGTGCACTGGATTGAATCCATTGTTTGATTGCTAGTATACTGGGAAGCTTCCTCTGGCTCTATGGTTACATGTCTGAACCAGAACTATTTGTTGGTGCTATGGCGGAGGCCAAATTAGCATTAAACATTTCTTCACCTGAAAGTGTCTCGGTTGTAAAAAAAAAAAATTCTTTAATATGGACAAAGCTCAGTTGGGTAGAATAAAATAAAATCCTTAACAAATTCAGGGGATTTTTTTCCTTCAAGAGATTTAGTTTTCCTTATATTCTTCCTATTTTCCTAGACAAGGATCCTCCTGCAGAGAAGGATGTTTCCAACCTGACCATCAACTTTGGCCCCCAGCATCCGGCAGCTCACGGTGTGCTGCGTCTAGTGCTGGAGCTCAGTGGAGAGTCCGTCAAGAAGTGTGACCCACACATTGGACTGCTTCACCGCGGCACAGAGAAGCTTATCGAGTACAAGACCTACCTGCAGGTACTGAACAACTTACAATATCTATAAAAATGGTGGTGTTTATGTTTGTTTTTTTAATTACAGAATACTCTGCAGCATGAATGGTACATGCTTTTGATTGACCAATGTAAACAGTAGATGGTGTAAGCCAGGGTTTCCCCTTGGTTTGTCAACAACTGAGAGAAGTGAGCGCTGTATCCTGAAGTCCTTCACATTTTTGCGAGGGATGTACCAAATAAAAGAACATTCGTAAAACACGACTCTCAACTTTTTGTAATCACCTGATAACGCAGACAACAATAACTTGTTCACCAAAATCTGGATAAACAACTGAATAAAACTCATCAACAGAATTGATTCAGGATAACTTAAAAATACCCTTCTTACAATGAAGTAATGTCATGCATTACTTCATTGTTGGAAGTCCCTTATCTCAGAGGTTTCAATTCCTTGTCTTTGTGTGGCGCAGGCTCTGCCCTACTTTGACCGTCTGGACTATGTTTCCATGATGTGTAATGAGGAGGCCTACTCTCTGGCTGTGGAGAAGCTGCTCAACATCCAAGCTCCACCTCGTGCACAGTGGATCAGAGGTACAGACTAGAAATGATCGGAGTGTGCGCAGATGCCGCAAAGGTTTAGGATGTTACAGTAAATCCACCATTATCCACTAAGACCTATAATGTCTTAATTAATATTTTTAATTTTTTTTATAACTTTTTTGTCAACTGTCATTTTGTCTCTAAATGGCTGGATGTGTTCTGTGTTGTGTTTGTAGTGCTATACGGAGAGATGACTCGCATCCTGAACCACATCATGGCCATCACCACACACGCCCTCGACATCGGCGCCATGACCCCCTTCTTCTGGATGTTCGAAGAGAGGGAGAAGGTCAGGAGTGCCGCTTCCTAAAGCTTTATCATGCTGTTAAGCCCATACTCTGTTCTAGATTTTTTTTTTTTTTTACTTTGTTTGTATGGCATTGGTTTCACCCGTGCCTCCAGAGCTGTAAACTATAACTGCGTTCCTATGGTATCAAGCCGCATGTGACTCAATCATGATCCTAAAAATAAGTAGTAATCAATTTACTAAAAAGTATGCGACTCCACAGGAGTAACCCTAAAATTGTAGTGCCAGCCTAAAGCTGTTATCTACTGTATTTACACAGTTTTAGCTGTTACATCGGAATTAGCAATTAGGATTTCATCTTCACTGCTATTTATTACAGGGAAAAAAAAAATATGCACCCCACCTTTAAGAAATTGGTACAACTTTAACAGGTGTCCACTTTTATGTTGGAGTTTTTGTCATCACTGGAAGTTCCATTCATATTGACCAAGAAATGCTGTCCCGCAGTTATCCCTCATACCAGTGTAGGTCTTTTAGGGGCTGGGTTTACTAGTGTAATTGCAAATTCTTCTTATCATGCTCTTATTGTACCACTTAAATGATTTTCATTGCTTAATTAAACACATGGTCGATTTGATTCCTTTTGAGTTTAAAAGAAAAGCCCACTGTGAAATGTTTTGCATCGGTGGGATACTCAGCCTCAGTGTCTTTGCGTTGGAAACTGATTCATACAAATGAAAATGTGTCTGCTGTACATAAATAGCATCTTAGCAACTTGAGTTTTGTCCCTAATGTTAAGGCAGCACATGTAAACTAGAAAGGGCTTTAAAAAACACATTTATTGTGAAATAATAAATTGTTTTTTTTCCGACCATTTTCTACCACCAAGCCTTTTTTGATCCAGACATTTACTTTGATATCTAGTCGCAGATTTGGATTGTCCTTAGATAAAAGTCGTCATCGGATGCCCTGTAATGCGATGTGTGAGATATGAAAATGAAATGATTTGGTCTCAATGCAAAATACACCTAAGTACTGAGAGGATTATTTTAAATGTCTATTGTTTGAATGCTTCTTCTAACTGTCTTGGCCCTTGTTTCCTCTCAGATGTTTGAGTTCTATGAGCGAGTGTCCGGAGCCAGAATGCACGCTGCGTACATCAGACCCGGTGGTGTTCATCAGGTAAGAGAAACCATCAAATAAATCTCTGCTCGTGTCATGCAATCACAAGGAAATATCAAGTGTATGACACGTAGATCATTTCCTCATTTATATTATGATTAAAATAAAATGGCATCGTCCATAAAGTGTGAATGGTCTTAACTGTGTTCCAGGATTTGCCTCTGGGCCTGATGGACGACATCTACGAGTGGTGCAAGAACTTCTCTATTCGAATCGATGAAGTAGAGGAGGTAAAGTGACTGTGTCTTATTCTCTGTCACGCCACAATCTCAGATCATGATAAATGAGCATGATAAGGATGCAGTCTGGTATCTGTTGTTGTGTGGTTTTCTTCCATGCAGATGTTGACCAGCAATCGTATCTGGAAGAATCGTACAGTGGATATTGGGGTGATTTCTGCTGAGGATGCCCTCAACTATGGCTTCAGGTAAATGTCTAATCGGTGTGAACGATTGACTTTTTATGAAATTTACAAATAAATTTGTATAAATCCTGGTGTTTATCGCCTCCCTCCTTGTCTCTGTACCAGTGGCGTGATGCTGCGAGGGTCGGGCATCAAGTGGGACCTGAGGAAGTCTCAGCCGTACGACAAGTACGACGAGGTGGAGTTTGACGTCCCAATCGGAAGCAAAGGAGATTGCTATGACAGGTTTGATGATTTTTGCAAATTACTGTAGCTAATTTTTTTAAATTTCCTGCCACATTTTGTTTCTTAGTCCATGTTGCAGGTTTTCACTGACTAAAACAAGCAACTTATATGTTGATTTTGGTTGGATATTTTAATGCAACACAACATTGCCATGGAAAATGGACATATGTAATTTACTAAACATGCCCGTTTTGGCAAATACTGCTGAGAACAGTTAAAATCATCACCACTGATTTATTACGTGGTAAAAACAAAAATCTATCAGACATTAAACATTCTAAGCTATTTTCAGTAGGGCTGAACCATATAAAATCATCAAAGCAAAATTATTTGCCAGACAGTTCTCCCTGCTCCCCGACTACGGTCCAGACGACGGGCAGGATAAAAGATCAACACTCCTCTTAAATAAGCAAAAGCATTTCTTATTCGATTAATAAATGGATTAGTCGGTAGAATACTCAATTACTAAAATAATCGATAGCTGCAGCCCTAAATTTCAGGGCTTTTTTATAAGCTTTATTACTTATAAAAGTATTTTATAAAACAAACGTGTCAATATATTTTTGTTTATATGCAAACACAGCTGATTGCACTGCTGCTGGATAACAGTTTTCATTGAGGCAGCAGAATCTGTGCTTCTTGTCACTCAGTCTTTGAAGATGAATGCCTGTGTGGAACGTGACATGCTATTCAATTGTGTTTTATCCAGAGGAAATGTAAAGAGCCTGTTTGCTGTTTTTCTGTTCACATGATCAACTCCTCACCAGTGACCTTCTCAGAATGACTAATAGCACATGATGCGTTGTGGACGATTTACTGATGGACAGTGTTACCGGCATCTGTGTTAAGTAGCGTGTGTGTGTTGTGTTGTGTTGTGTTGTGTTGTGTGTGTATGGTCCAGGTATCTGTGCAGAATGGAGGAGATGAGGCAGTCCCTCAGGATCATGCATCAGGCGCTCAACAAGATGCCAGAAGGAGAGATTAAGGTGGATGACGCCAAGGTGGCTCCGCCCAAGAGGTCTGAGATGAAGGTGAGTTTTTTCCTCAGCTACAGTCTATTTAATATTTGCACCATTTTCCTTTTTCTGGATTTTTCCCCATGCGCTTTAGCATTTGCCGTGTTAATTAAATATCACTGGTGTCGCTAATTTGTCTTCACACTCTTCACCATCTTTAAAGAATTAGGCCATATCTTTCTTTAAAATCCTCATTAATTTGGCCGCCCTCAAGGAAGGAGATCACCTCTAGTTCACCTCGGTGTTACAATTATCCGTGTCATAGTTTTACGTTTCTGTCAAAATATATAGTCAACTTCCACAAACTTCCTGCTGCTTTATTATTAGAGTGGCTGCAGAGACGTGACGTGTTTTGTGTGTGCTCCTTGTCCTAGACGTCCATGGAGTCTCTGATCCACCACTTTAAACTGTACACAGAGGGCTACCAGGTCCCCCCGGGGGCTACATACACAGCCGTGGAGGCACCAAAGGTGAGGCTACTCGTAATGTGTGTAACACTCGGCGTACAAGTTGTGCACTTCTTTAACACCCGCAGGTGTTCAAATAGACTCCCCGTAGATCAAGTTTACATTTTTTAACAGCAAACAACAAAACTTTGTTCAGTGTCTGACTGTATATCCTTTAGAATTTATTGCGAAGCCTTTGTGGGCCTTGAGGGATTTATTGTAATGTAATATGCTTACTGGATTGTATTTGTGTGTGTTTGTGTGTGTTGCTTGCAGGGAGAGTTCGGTGTTTATTTGGTATCTGATGGCTCCAGCAGACCCTACCGCTGCAAGATCAAAGCTCCTGGATTCGCTCACTTGGTGCGCACTCGAAAACTTCATGAGACACCGTGAAATATTAACCACACAGAAAATCTATTATGCAGCGTGTTTAAACATCTCGTCCTAAAGGCTACTTTTAGTTCATTAAGCATATTTTATAAACTACTATATAACCACTTTTAAAAGCACACAGAGCCCCCTTCCCTCCTTCCTGCCCGTCTCTTAGCTCGTGGATACACGAACTGCTGTTCAACGTGGTCATTAGAATTTTGCTCTTCAAGGCTGAAATATCTTAAAGTTGCATAAACAACCTATTACAGTAGTTAGTGCATCAACCTCAGGCTAGGATGTCATGAATAATGAGTATTCACTTTTAATATGAGCTCCTCTGCTCTGAACAGTCGTGGATCGTCCTCGGTTATACTAGATGCAGTGTTTCCCATACATTGACGAGACAGTGGCGGCCCACCATAGTCTTAATTTGTTGCGCCATAGACTTTTTACACTTCTCATAGTAAAATTAAAGATCTTTAAAAGTGCATTCACACAGAATGCAACGCAAATTATTCACGCAAACATAGATTACATACAAAGTCGATGCAAAGACGCGCGTTATACGTGCGCTCACGTTCACAAGCGCAAATAACAGACTGATGGAGGGGAGAGCACTGCTGTGTTCTTATTACTGTTTATTCAAAATGTATAAATTCTGAATGTAACGAGTGTCCAAATTCAGCACTGCACTTTCTTGGTCCCTAAACAACACACATGCCAGGTGTCAGGCTGATAAGATGAAAAGTTCTCCAGATATGACTGACGGACTGATTTCTTGAATTATTAGCAGGATTAGTAAGAAGATTTCCCTTTCAGTGGAGAGTAGCCTCTCTGCTGTCTTTATACATAATATATATATATATATATATATATATATATATATGTGTGTGTGTGTGTGTCTGAAAATGTACTTATTTGAAAAACACAACACATGTATGATAGTGGAAATTAAAATCCTAATACAGAAATAATTATGGTCTTTAAGATATTAAGAAAACCTGATATATTGCAATATCCTCAGGAAATAATCTGTTCATAATTTTATACAAATTGTTACTTTTCCTCAAAATTCCTTCAGGTATGAAGTTCAATATGTATGTTCATTTTAATTAATTGTTAATTTTAGTTAATTGTTTTGTGCTGTTTTTTTTATGCAAAGAATGATATTTTTTAAAAGAAGCTACTTTCCCCCTTTTTTTGTAGTTGTATGTGGGTGGGGGTTAGTGTCTATACAACACATATATAGGTTGCAAGGCTACAGCCCACAATAGTTTATAAGAGCATCAAGTCCTTCATAGATCTAGCCTCCTAAATTGCTATCAAAGTTCACCAGATTGATGGTTTTAACTTAAAGATGTACAAAATTTTCTTTTCGGTGAAGCATGCCCCCAGAACCCCCTTGAGGGGTCTGACGTCCACCCCCCATAGTCTCTCAAAATCCTATGGTAACACAGGGATGATAATAAATGTTTTCTTCTCTCCAGGCCGGTCTGGATAAAATGGCCCAAGGACACATGCTAGCTGATGTGGTAGCCATTATTGGTAAGACAGTGATCATAAAATGTACAAAGTGCAGTACAGTACAGGGATTATGTTTTTTTGAAGAACAAAAAGGCGTTGTATTATATTTTGTCCTTTTTTCTTCTTTCAGGTACACAGGACATTGTGTTTGGCGAAGTTGACCGTTAACTGGATGCTGCTAACGCGTTTGTCCGCTGAAGAGAACCCATTCTGCCGTTCGCACATCTGTTAGTCAGGTTCTCTTCCTGTTCACTATTCACTGTAGTGAGACCGTGCTTATAATCATTGATGTACAATGCCCAAATAAACCTGATGAATATTTTATGACCGAACAGTGAAGTAATGAATTGAGTGTTTTATTGGGGGATTGGATTGGCGATTTATACCACCCGAAACATTCTTTTTCAAAAACTCCATTTCCGTGACTTGAAAAAAAAATCAAGTGTTAACATGCCAGCCCTGACGAGGTGACCTTCTTCTGGTTTGACGGGGGGAGTGGTCTGATGAGATCTGAGACAAATGGACTTCAGAGCTCAGACCACAACTTCCCCTCTTGTTGGTGAGGTATATGCAGTACTTAAGTCTTCACCAGAACGCTTAGAAGAAGGAAGAAAAAAAAAAAGAAGGGAGAAAAACACAATTAGTTCTGCTTGCTGCTTGTTGAAAGAGGTCCAGTACTCTCTGTTGAGCCTGTGGTACCATGGCTGTGTTGGACAGGACCCTGTTAATTGTGGCTATTCCTCTGTGGATGTGTTTCGGGAGAGCTGCCGGTGAGTTGAAAAACAAATTGGGTCGTGCTGCAAACTTAACATTTTCATCCTGCTGTGGTTTTATTGTCTGAAGAGCCCACAGTGGTCACTTAATTTATTCATAAGAACAACCTCACTTGTGAGAATACTTGAAATACAGACGGTATGACTAAAGAGGTCGTGCCGTCTTGTGGAGACGAGAGGGGCTGATATGAAAAACACTTTGCTGTTTAAAAACGCACGTAGACAAAATGGATTATTAAACTACAGCTGCATTTGAGGACTTTTATTCAGAACGGTGAAGTTTTCTGACATTTTGCCTCACTTTTGTCAGTATAGGCAGAGGAAATGTAGACACCACATCACAGTTCCTGGGAAAGGAGAAGCTGACCCTGCTGGCTCCTGTTAATATTGGCTTGGCCACTGACGTTGGTGTGAACAGCCACTTCTCTAACTGGCGCTTGTAGACAGTTGTGTCACAACCACACACACACACACGGATCAACATTTAGGGGAGTTTAATAGACTAGTCTCAGGGTCCTAGTCATTTTAGAGGCTTCCAGTTAGTTTATACTGGCTCTACTGGTTTATGTTTTCTGGCATATATTTGTTTATTCTATTAAAACAACAACAAAAAACAAATATGTAACATATATATATAACATGCAGCTTTATTGGGTTAAATTACAGTAAAACTGTGAAACCTTAAGAAAAACACAATAATTTATTTTTGCAACTTTTTATTCAATTCTTTACCCAAGTAGGGACATACAGTATCATTTATGATGGTTAATATTGTGGGTCTAAGAATATATTAAGAAGAGAAGGTGAAATTCGATTTAATAATGACAGAATATTACTTGGAAACTACTTTAGAGATTAATCGTGCAAAACGTTGAATGTTTCCTGCTTCAAATGTGGATGTGTTATTCTTCCTTCTTTCACCCTATTTTAAAACTAAATATTTTGGGGTTGTGAACTGACGAAAGAACATTTTTGTCGTTTTACAGGACACACCGAATGATTGACCCATTATTCTAGACAACTGGCAGATTTAAATCAAATCAAACTGGTTCATTCAATCTATAAGAGACTTTGGATCTGACATATTTCAGTTTTTATTCAAAACCACAACCGACCCTGGCCATTTTAGTAACTGTGGTCTACAGTGTATGGCAAAGTCACAGCTGTGTGTTTGTGTGCGTGTGTGTGTCTGTAGTCATGAGAAACAAATTAACTTATCAAAGAAGAAAAAGATTTGTGTGTTAGCTGTAAGCTTGAGATGCACTGTAAGTAAAGCATATTATCAGACTATTGGTTATTCAAGGCAGATCGCACACAGTTAGCAGTCTACTTTGAACCTGCGCTACATGTGAGAGCTGCAGAAACCAAAGGAGATGTTGATGCAGATATCACACACCACATCATCTCTCTGGCTCCCTGTACAGTTCAACAACACGCATTTCAAAGCTCAATTTAAAATGTTAGGCATTTTGCAACAACACTTTCAGCACATTCGGCTCATGATGGTTCAAAAGAATGGTTTGTCCTTTCAGACAAAATAATATAATCATTTTATTGCGTTCTGAAAAGGAGCCACTGTTTGGGAGTGGTATCCTCTATGTGGGAAACAATTATGTGATCGTGGCAGAAAAGTGAATCGTCTTCTTGAATTTCTGATGGAGGAGAAAGGAAGTGGGAAGGACGTGACCGTTTGGGGATTATATCATAGGATAGTTGTCATAATTCTTGTGTGAAAATAAACTATTTGTTTATTTAAATGCTACTGAATATTACACTGTTGGATCGAAAACTCGGATATCTTGAAATGATGTTGCCCAAAATATGTACAGAAAAATCTTGTGGCTTTTAAAATCAATTATTAGTTGTTATTTTCAAGTGAAACCATATGCACAACCCAAACACTGAGACCTTTCAGGAGAAGAGTTAGTGTTGCTCTTTTGTTGGTTGTGTTTATCGTAAGATGCATTGTTACTGCTGCCCTAATGTGACTCAAAGACATATTAATAAAATAAATAGCAGATTAATCTGTGATGGGTCAATTTCCAGCTTTTCTGTTTCTGAGTATCCCCCCCCCCCCCAGGAATGTATCACAGAGGGAGGCCAGCTGGAGAACTCTTATGTACGCAAAGCTTTTTTTGAATTGCCTCTTACAATAAATGCACATCTTTTTCCCAAATAAAGATGATGCCATCTCTTTTGTAACGTAATTTCTAGAAATTGGATTATCTGGCGTGATATTCATGTATAAAATTGACTGTTGTAGCAATGTCAACCTTTTCAAGGTCCTTTTTTAACCTGGGTGCAGACCTGGAGCGCTTATTTGGTTGTGTATACAGTTCAAGCTCCACATGCAAAATATAGTAAACATCATATATTCACTCTTATTGTGATCATAATGCAAATAATCTTCACTGAAATAATAATTAATTATCTCATGCGACCTAACACTAACCCACCCCTGTCTCACGGTTTCCTGCATCTCTGAATACGTTAAGATTTGAGTGACATTCATTTCTCAGCAAGAAGAAATAATATTTTTGAACAAAGTATGGTTTGATATTTCATCAGCTTAATTATACAAATTTTCATCTCTATTTTTACTGTATTTTTCAATCTACTCAGTTATTGTTTACATTGATTTAAATTTCTTCATTTCTCCCAACTAGTACATGTAACAGTTTGTATTGTGCACTGGAGATTTTTGAAATGGCAGCTGTTGCTGTTGCACAATCTGAAATAGGTGTCACTGCCGCTTCTTAAAAATATTGTTTTTTCAAATGACAAGGAAGTAGTGTCTTTGTCGCTGACACGGTGTGACATGGGTTCCCACCAAATATCTGTTGCTCTGCGTCTTGCCTTAAAGGCCCCAGAAGCAACAGATAAATGACATTGATGCAACAAATCAGGAGGAGTTTAAGTTGGAATACTCCTGATATGAAGTTTGATGGCTGTAACGGGGGATATCAACAGATGTAGAAGTGTTGTTATCATTTGTGGTTTTGCTCCTGACAAATTGTTCTCCCTTGTTTCCCTCAGCTGCTTTTGCAGAACCTCAGATCTGTTATCTGCTGGATGGAATCCTGTTTTTGTACGGCATCATCCTGACCGCTCTCTACTGCAGAATCAAGGTTTGTGTCGGTGTTACATAACTGTAAATATATATGCTTCAGCGTGTCATTTTAAAGGTCCTCAAAAAGGACCTATAGGCATAAGACAAATCGGACATTGTCAATGTGAAATAGGGTGTCGTCAGCAAAGGGAAAGGGACGCCAAAAGAAATTCTATATTCTGAATATAATACTAATTATACTAATTTAATGACATAGACTATATTTCTCAACTATTATTTTACCATGGTTGATGCAGCGGTAAAGGAGAATATATAGTTATTATTCTTCTTATTTTCATTTTTTAAAGATTATTTTTTGGGCTTTTACACCTTTAATTTGACAGGACAGCTAGGTGAAAAAGGGGAAGACATGCAGGAAATTGTCACAGGTCAGATTAGAACCCTGGACCGCTGCGTCGAGGCACAAACCTTGAAGTATATGTGTGCCTGCTCTATCCACTGAGGCACCCCGGCCACGAGAATATATAGTTTAATGTAAAATAATGGCAAAATTATAATTTTGCTCCCAAAATAAGACTCAAATGAGGTTTTGCTGTTCATTTCCACAATTACTGTAATTTTCTCCGATGCACTCCCATATCAGCAGCATTCTTACATTTTTTAAATCAAAATGTGATACAGATATAAATACAAATCCATTGTGACATTTAAGTAAATCTGATGTGTTGGGTCTTTCCATCGTCCCTAATTTGACACTGTCTTTTACAGATCAACAATGCTAAGGAGGCTGACACTGGCAAAGGAAATCCAAAGCCGGTATGAAATAACGCATTCAAACTAAATAGACATGACATATACTCTGTAGGCAAAACATAACCTCACTGGTCAGGTCAAACCTCAGCTGGAAAACAGTTACAGGCAATGAGAAGAAGAAAAATTGGCACGGGCCATACTTCATGTCCACATAGTTTTTTAGAAAACAAAACTTATCAGCAGCCCCACCGTGAAAGATCTTTGTGGTTCGTGAGACTCCCCTCTGAACGCGTAGTTGTCGTTTTGATGAGGAGCTGACATCCAGGACGGTACCTCATAAAGTATAAACATTACGTGTCAAAGTAGCTCTGAGTGATCTCAGTTTGGGCTTGGACACAAAAGAAGCAGGTGTTTACCAGTCAGGGAAGGCTTAGTAAAAAAAAATACAAACGGTGGCATTATTGGGAAATAGGTAAGTATCAGAAAACATCTGCCTCATCGGCCACACTTCTATTTTCATTTTCAAGTGTGGTTTTGTTTGTCTTTCAAGTGTCCCAAATTTAGAGTAGCGTTAATCTTTGGAATCCGTTCAGTTGCCAAAGTTTAACAACATGGATTGAAAATTGAAATAAGGAAAATATACATATACAGATATTGTTCACATTCATGCTCCGACTCCTAACTTGCAGTTTAATTTCCTATTACCAGCCGCAAACTGTGCACAGTCTAACCCCTCCCCCCCAACACATACACACACACACAAAAACACACACGCACACGCACACGCACACACACACACACAAACACACACACACACACACACACACACACATGCACACACACACACACACACACACACACACACACACACATACACACACAAAGACACACGCACACACACACACACACACACACACACACTCTCGCTCGACAGATCTAAGTTTGGGGCTCTCTGGCTTGCATCACTCCTCATGTTGCTGTTTCTTATTCTTCCTCTTACACTGTGCATACATACAGTACATGAGCACATGCATCCTGTTATAGCCAAGAGACACAGAGCTCAGTTTTAATGTGACTGTACTTGTTTTGGTGACAGTTATACTGTGTCTAATATTGTTCTTGTCCCTGTCCGCCAACAGATTGCTGAGGAGGGCATCTATACGGTGAGTTTCCGTACTGTGAGTGATGTGACAGCTGATTCTTTTAATGTTGCATCATAACAATAATTCATATTTTCTTCCTCTCTGCCTTCCTGTTAGGGTTTGACCCCTCACGCCCAGGACACATATGACACCATCGGCATGAAGAAGTGATGTGATGATGAGATAAAGTCCATCCTTTTTTTTGTTGTTGGGTTATTAAAATATTAAATACTTTCCTTTGCATTTTTAGAGAGAATGTGAAACTAGGTTGCAGTTTTCATTTCCCTTTTGCTGAATTAGAATCTGTAGGGAAGTTAAGTTAAGAAAGACGAGAGAGAAATGGAGAAGTAAACTGCCCAAGAAGGGCATTTCTCAGAACTGTTAACCCTGTTTAGATGATATGATATTTTTTGTTATATAGAAACATATATATACATATTTAATTTTTGAAAAAGTTTTTGTACATGTGTTATTGTGTTTGAATAAGAAAGACATGGATCCACTCTGCCTTCATTAGGTTGTATTCCAGCACAAAATGGGAAGAAAATGCGTTTTCTTTGATCTACAGAAATAGTTGTAAAAGGTTCATGGCCTTGGGAAAAGTGGCAGATTACAGATCATGTTAATCCTGTCCAGTAAAACCTTGGATGTCCTGAGCTGTATTTCCTGTACACCAGTAAAACCTTGGATGTCCTGAGCTGTATTTCCTGTACACCACAGGATGGCAGTGACGGTCCCTTTGGTGTGGTCCTATCCTGGTCACCTTCAGTGAACACAAACAGCAGGGAGACCTGACAGAAATCACACAGCCTGCTGTAGAACTTAAACTGTCTTTGTGCATGGACTCTCTGCCTGTATGAAGCTTGTGCATTGTTTTTCATGCACTTATCTGTCTGTCTCTCTGCACTGGTAAATAAGGACCTTGTCTCTCATGTGTAAACAAGGAGTGGCAAACCTTCAGCCACCAAGAAAAACAATATCTATGCAAATAATTTAAAGTGATAATTTTATGACCATTGTTTGACTATTATGAAGCTCATAACGATGTCAGATGCTATGTCAGTCATGTCTTTAATGCGTAAACCAATAAAGGGGGGAAAAAAAGACTGTGATCATTTGAAGGAAACCCATTAGGCAACACATCATACTGTATTGTGCGATGTACAACTCGTTTATGAGTTACTGTAGTTGTATGAGGTGACAGCTTGTCTGGAACACACTATGACATGTATTGATTCCATATCAGTATTTTCAGGAAATCAGCTCACCTGGCATTCATATTTGGGATGATCGTTTGTGTTTGTCCTACATGGGAGGGGGCACCTTCAGTCTTTTTGGCACCAGTGCCTCGCGCGTCATGCGGACGCAGTCTGCTGCTTTCACCTGCTCTCCTCCTCCGAGCAGTACAAGTAAAGGCGAGAAAATAACTGTCATGTTGCCTTAACCAAACCGGAAAGGTGACTTTTTTTGCGCAAGTGTGTGTGTGTGTGTGTGTGTGTGTTTAGGTGCGTGAGCTGGCGTGTGTGCGCGCGCGCAAATGTTTGTGGTTAGGTGTGTATGTTCTAGAGAGAGAGAGAGAGAGAAAGGGTGGCGCTGTTAGAGCAAACAGGTGTATCCACACAGGTAAAGCTGCACCTTCTTTTCCTTTTTTTTCACAAGGACAAATATCATGGCGCCTGATTGACAAAACCAGCACATAACCACATTGGAAGGATTTATAATTTCTGCGTATAAGGACTGCGTATATACAACCAGAGCCTCAGCGGGTTGCCCAGAACGGGACTTTGGAGAGGGTCTGGTGAAAAGGAAAAACACACCATCACACCTCGGATGATCCGAACTGCACCAGGCATGAGTCTGCCTCGGTGCAACACGCACTGACGTCTGTCGCATTGCGCGTCATTCACTGGACTGACCGTCTCAAAGTGTGCCGAGTTGAGGTTAACTGCCGTGGGAGAATGACATCTCCGCCGACCAGACTCTCCCTGTGTCTCTCTGTCCTCCGGATCTTTGGTAAGAAGGTTGTGTGTGGACAGGGACGGGGTCCAAGGTTTGGTCCATGCAGAAATCTCTAGTGTTCTTTTAAGACTCCATGCCCTGTCTTTATGTTGCCTGGTGTCCGATTATATTCTTTCTAGACTGTAGCCTGCCTGCACTAGTGATTCATGGGTATTTGTGACTATACAGCAGTTTGATATTCCTAATACTTACTGTCTACTAGGCCAACTCCTAACACCTCTACAATAGATGTGTGTGAGGTTTGGAGGAGAGCACTTCAGTGTAAATTAAGCAAAAATAGGAAATGAAAATGATCTGCATCCGTTGGTTTTCTTTTCTTTTTTTTTTTAAATGAATGTGGTTTCGATAGTGGCTCACCTAATGCATATTTAGCTGCTGAGTACTGAACATGCTGGGCACGTGGCCAGTATTTCTCAGCAAACAGTTTTAGCCAGAGCAGCGCTATTGAAGAAAACACCTGTGCTGCTGTCTGTTATTAACTGGAAAAACAGGTTTGCTGTTGATCAGTTTTTCCTCCTCCCGTCTGATTCAGAGGAAACGTGTGTGGACCCTCCTAGTGCGTTGCGCATGTGTGTGTTCGTGTGTGTGTGTGTGTGTATGGTCGTGCTGTAGGCCTATGCATGTCAGCATCAGGAAGTATGTGTCAAACTATTTCTTATTAGTTTGATTTAGTCCTGAATGCGTCCTCAAATACACAAATATTATAATATTATACACAATAATATATAAGAGTCTGGCATTAACCCCCCCCTCCCCCCTCCTTTCGATTACGCAGACATACAGGACATAAAGGCGGCGACTATAGGCGAAGTGTTATTCCAGTAATGCAGCACAGGCAGGCAGATTCCACTGCAGGCTTAAACTTCAGGCTGACAAACTCACACATGTTCTTTGGACAAAAAGGAAAAAAAAACAGACACACACACACCTTTCTCCAGAGAGCAGTCATCAGGACTGATGGTAAATGCATGAATCACATCCTAATCACTGACATCACAGAACTGATTCTCCCACATCAGGTATTAATCAGCACCTGTTCTCTCTCGGTCTCTCTCTTTCTCCCTCTCTCTCTCTCACACACACACACACACACATATACAATCACACTCACACTTAACCCCAAAAACTTGGAATGAAATTTGCCCATAGGAAGATTTAATAGTTTCCAGGGAAATCCGAGTACAGGACTGGTGTGACAGACAAATGTAATGCTCAGAGTTTCATGTCTTCTTTTCACCTGAAACAGTGATCTCTTAATCAACATCAAAATATCAAAAATTGTGGTGGCATGTTAGTGGAACCTCAGGAAACAACTTTGACAGAACATCTTTTTGAGATCAGTCACTCTGCAGGTGGCAATGACAAATTTTCAGCCTATCAATAACTTTTGGATGGATTGCCACGTCATTTGACATTCATGATCCCCGAAGGATGAACCCTAATGACTTGATCCCCTGACTTTTTCTCTAGTGCCACAATGAGGTTAACATGCAGAACAAAACAGCATTCACATCAGCATCAGCTTTACTTTGTGCTACTTAGCTAATGGTGGCATGCAAACACTGAATTAAGATTGCAAACATTAGCAATGCTCTCATTGTGAGCATATCTTAAAGTGTGACTGTGCCTAAGTGCAGCCTTATCTCCAATACTTAAAGTTATGACCAAGTACCTTTGAAACTATTGACAACCCCACCAGCCTTCTGTATACATTGTGTGTAAATTAGTGCCTATTAGCAAACTTTCTAAACAGCGTTCCGCCATTAGCATTTAGCTCAAATCTGTGCTCAAGTATACCCTCAAGCTTTTTTTTGGAACGATTGACATTAATACTTCCAACTGAAATGTGACATTTGGTACTGTATATTCATACTTTCTGATACATGCAAATTCTACACCTTAACAAGTCCAAACTAGATACGGATCATACAGTACAACAGTGAAAATGAAAATGTTGGCTTGTGTAAACAGATACGGTGAGTGACTGGTAAAAACCAGTTCAAACTATTTTCTGCAGCAGTGACTATATTGTTTGTTACAGCAAACAGCAGAGTTGTGATCATAGATTCATATTTACAAGGAGAAAAAAAGAATCCTAAAGAGGTCATTTTAGGGTCAACTGATTAAAAATGCCTTAGACACACATAAGCTGTCGTATTGTGAATTGATGTAGCCTCAGTGTTTTTGGACCAGCTCGTTTGCTGTAATTCAGTCTCCATGCAAGCGGTTTGAGACTAGAATGATCTAGTCTCAACAGGCTTATCACCATCCGTCTGAAAGTAAATCACTCACCAGCAACACTAGTCCAACACCATTGAGCACTAATATCACAATAAACTCTGATGATGAAACACCTGTGCAGGCTTCCAGGTCGCACTGGCACACATCACTTTTGTTTCCATTAGAGGAACTTTCACCAAAAATGTATCCACGTCTACTTCGTCACTGTGCCAAAAGAAAGTGTCCTGTGGAAAGAAGATTTTGACTATTACAATTTCATATTTAACTGTTAAATGCAGGTCGCAGGGATCCACATGTCATGACTGCGTTTGTGTGTGTGTGTGTGCGTGTGTGTGTGTGTGTGTGTATGTGTGTGTGTGTGTGGGGGGGGGGGGGGTTTGGATGGCGATACTATTATAAGATTGCTGGAGGACAGGAGAAGATAAGGTGACACTTTGTTGTCTACATCTGACAGACTGGCGAGTATTATCTGTACACAAACTGAGAGCAAATGGAAAACAAGAGATATCCATACAAGCATTGGGTTTGTGCTTTACATTGCTGTGGTTCAACAGTGTTACACACAAAACAATGCAAACCTCATAATATGTCCTATACGGCATGTTTTCCTTGGGACTCGTTGAACGTCTCGCCCCCCCCCCCCAGACGCTGAGTGAGTTTGCTTTTGAGCTTATCTCGGGCGACTTGTTAAGCGACATATCTTCTCTTGTCCTCAGCTCCTCCGATAGACGACTTGTTTTCTCTCTCCTCCCTCATGTCTGTCTGCACTGTGTGGACTCTTCACATCCCATTTGTCCTCCTTGTTGCCTTCAAGTCCAATCAAAGAAGTCATGAAGTTGTATTTCCACACAAACACTGCGCTCTATTTTCACCTGATTAATGATGAAAACAGGAAAAAAAAGCTTTCGGCAACAGTTGCACACACCAGCATAACTGCTGAAACTTTGGTCCACTTACAAAACATGGTTTTAAATGAACAGTTCAACATTTTTTGTTATTCGTTGATGATTGGACTCAAAAGATATAGCCCTGTTAGATGCTTTTCATAACCACATCCCTTATTGTATTTAACTTCAAGCATAGGTTATTCCAATGTAGCACTGTATTCATAAGGGGAGAGACAATGACAGCTTGTGTTATTGTACCAGTATTCTTGCTTTTTTTTGGAAACTCTTGCTAACCCCACTATTGATTCATGGTTGTAGCTGTATGAAAAGGGTTGTAGGGCCGTGGAAAGAAATAATCTCCCTGGCTGAGTTAACGTCTCTTCTAGAGTTAACTTTGGCTACATCCACATTACTATGTTTTTCTCTTAAATCACTGTTGTTACTTTTATGCCTGCCGTCCACACTGCTTCAGAGTTTTCGAGCGCCTAAAATTGCTCACCTTGTTTTAGTGGGAAACTCAGGGGCTGAATTGTACTATGGAAGGGCAAAAATTTGGAAGTTATGATGCAGTCGCACGCATTCACTTCCTGATTGATCTTATCAGTCAGGACACGACTACCAGCAGTGAAGGCAAAATGTTGTAAACACTTACTTTAAGCACTAGTTCCACCTTGTCTTCGCTCCAAGAAAGGAAATCCCTGCTCTTGCATTTCAAGATTGTTGTTTCTTGTTCATATTTTCTGTAACTAAGTAACCAACTGGAGAGTAGACATTCTGCTTCCTGTTTATACGCTCATGCTCAGGGTACATGAATGGTCATGTGATATGCATGTTCAGGTTATTTTAGAATGGATGGGGATTAATACTGATACGGAGCTAAAACATGTGTCTGGACAGTAGTATGGATGTAGCCTTTAATGACAAAGAAGCAATGAAGCATTGGATCAAAATTATATTAACTTCTTTTTAAAATAATTCTACCCAAAGTACCTAAATAAACATGTTTCTAGTGTGTACTTGAAGGGGTGGCAAAGATGAATTAGTGAGGCCAAAGCACATTCTTCAGTAGCAAGTGCACAAGCTTTGTGATATTGGATATTAGCACTTTGAGATTGCTTTTAGCAATGAAAAGTGCTGAAATTTATTATTATTATTATTATTATTATATTAGCAACTTCCTCGCAGCCTTTGACTTTCTGAGGTGGCTCGTGCCATTGCAATGGGAAATTACCTACAAGTTTAGGCTGTAGGTCATAGGTCACTGTTAAGCTTAGTGTCAGTGTGGTGCAGATTGAAACATTATCTATCATCCAAGCAATTATATGTACATGCTTGATTGCTGAGTAGATGGCTTTTACCTACCAACCTTTCTCCCCTTTCACCTCCAGCGATACAGGGGACGTTTGTGGAGCTCCCTCCAAAAGATTCCATCCGCTCCTTGGCAGAGGAGGAGACTGTCCTTCCCTGCCGCTACCAGCCAAGTGAGAGCAATGTGGTGGTGGTGCAGGTCACGTGGTATAAGGAGAAACCCGATGCCACCAAGGAACAGATCATCACCGCACACCACATGAATGGACAGACCGGTCAGTCAGCGCCGTTGGCTCGAGTGGCATTTCTGTCGGCATGATAATTCAATATTCAAATTTTTTAGTTCATCATACAAAGAATCTCAAGAGTTTGTCCAGATATGCCCAGATATTTTATATGACTTCTTTGAAGGCTGCATTTTAAAGTAGTAGTCTTCTTCTACTTCCTGAGCTGCCCACTTTGTTTGTGTCTGAAACAATCGATTAGAAAAGGATTCCGTCCTTACATTTGATGGAATAGCTGCATAAAATTGCTCCCATGCAGAATTTCTGATAAGGTCAGTAAGCAAAAAAAATTAAAGACCAAAACAATCCCCTTTGGGATGTCATACTTAACTTAGAAGAGGAAAGATTGCTTAACATGTTGTTGAACCCCCCGCAGAATTGTTCTGTTGACCCCGTTCTAAACTTGGCATGATTTTAAATGGGTTGCACTCAATTTTAGTTTTTTTGCCACCTTAAGTTATACACTGAGGGTCAACTTTACACAAACAACTAAATAAAGTTAGTTGATGCAAATACTTTGGCAAGTTTATAATTCCATTTAATACCTATTGTTCATTTAATTTAAAAACATACGTTAGTAATTTCAAGTTGTCGTTTTTACAGGACGAGCAAACTTTGTAGCGCCGTGACCAGGTGATTTGTCTTTTCTTCTGCTCGTAGAGGCTCACACCCATCTTTAAAAAAAAACAGTCGACTGAGACGCGCTGTGCCAAGACTCTGAACTTTGTACTGTATTGTAGGTCTCTTGTGATTTGTGTTGACTTTGTAATTGAAGCTTACAGCCATTGTGAGTGTGATGCATGTTGGATAAGACTGCGAGCTAAATGCCCAGAATGTAAATGTAATTTCAAGCACAAGTGCAGGCGTGTGCATGTAAGTGAAAGTGACAAAACAACCCTGAGGTTTGTTTGAAAATTATGGATTTGCTGGACTTATTATCAGTATTTTTTCGTGTCACATCCTTCCTCACACGCTTCTTTAACTCTGTCCCTCCTCATCTCTTTCTCTCTCTGTCTCCCTTTTGTATTCTCTGCCTGTGTCCATCTGCAGCATTCGGGACGTGGTCTCGACGCGTGCGCTTTAGAAGCAGTGAACCCACAGTGGACTCATCTCTGGTCATCATGAGCACAGAGGTCTCTGATGAGGGGGAGTATATCTGCCGCATCAGCACCTTCCCCTCTGGCAACTTCGACAGCGAGATGTCACTCATCGTATGGAGTGAGTCCCTCGCAAATGGCGCAGATGTACAGTAGAAATAGCTCTGCCAAGTTTTGTTACTGCAGCAGCAGGAGTGACATTATGTTGTACAGGGATGAAAACTGATTTAAGTGCAAATGCAGCAAAGGGAATTGCTAAATATGACTGCTTGTTGCACAACCTTATTCCCGTGTATTCCAAGACATGACGAGTTTTACATGACTAATAGTGCAGTGACACATAAAAACAACATACTTAGTCATGACCTTGTTTGTGAGTAGTTTTTCCACACATGAAGTCCACTCACTCCTTTTATGGCAAGAAGCACATCACAGGTAATTGAATGCGATTAATATCATCATTAATTCACAATATTGGTTTATAACATTCTCAATTTACTCAGAGTTACAGAGACATATTTTACTATATTTTCAACATTTTTGCTTTTTCATCTTGCTCCAAAAATATCATCCTTGATATGTTCTTAATTGGTTTATTATTCTAATTGAATCTCTTATTTAAACTACAAAAAGTTATAATCTGCTTCAAGTTATTATGAATGTAAGTGTAGTTTGATGACATTAGATTGACAGTACTGGCAACATACACAAATGATCTGACAAATGTCATCAGATTCTGATTCAAATGTTTCTTAATTGTGATTGGTGCATGGAAAAATTCCCTCTCTCCAAGTGAAAACCTGCCAAATTGAAACTGGTGGGGGAGAAATCACAGTCAAAAATCATAAATATGAAGAAAATGTTTATGTTTACCTGGGACCCATAGCTCATACTCAGAAGCTGATTGAGAGAATATGTGTACAGGACCTTAAGTCTCTTTGTGTGTTGAATTATCCTCATCCTCACCCTGACCAAACACTGCAACCAACCTCCCTCCAGCCATTCCGATCTCCTCCCTGGACCCGGTGATTCTGGTGGAGGGACAGTCCTACCGACAGGCCGCCTCCTGCCGCTCAATAGCCCGCCCACCTCCCCGCCTCTCCTGGGACACCGACCTGAACGGCCAGTCCATCAACCGCTCTTCCGACAACGGGGCGGTCTCTACGTACTACTCCCTGCATCCGCTGAGGAGCATGAATGGCAAGAAGCTGGACTGTCTGGTGTGGCATCCGACTTCACTAACCACCCGCAGGCTCAGCAACCACCTGGTGGTGTACTGTGAGTATTCGTCAGAATTGCACAGTAGGTTGTGTTACACCAAAAAGAAAAACATCATGCACCATGCAACCAGCTTACAGCTAACAGCTTAATTTCCTGTTTGTATCACTGTGAGCATCACTTCAAAATAGAAAGAGACTCCTTAAGTACTAGATAATTTTCAAACTTAACACTCTTCTCTGTATTTCTCATTTTGACTTATACCTACCAATACATACAAGTAAAATGAACTTTTCATTGTTAATTTCTTTTATTTTTCTTAAAACCTAATGTACGATCATTCTAGGCTTTGCATTATTATTATGGGAACTATGCCTTTGTCACCATGCTGATGGTTTCTTGGAAAAGTGTTGCATTCATTGTAAGTTGGCCTTCCTTATCACTGCATCAGCCTTTGCTACATTCAATCCTGCTGTTTTCTTCCACGCCATAGACAACGCCTCCCTTTTTCCCCCCCGCTGGGTGCCTTCGATTGAACAAAGCTTAAAGTGAATCTTTGTTCTTCCTTGCAGTCCCGCCACATGTAGAGGTGTCTGGCTACAATGGAGACTGGTCCATCGGTCTGGAGAATGCTGCCCTGAGGTGCACAAGTGGAGGAAACCCCAAACCACAGAGTTTCACCTGGATCAGGTGCAGTAGGAGCCGCCTCCCTCTCTGGCTGTCTGGTACTCGTGTGACTAACCGTCTGATGTGTCTGGTCACTGTTAATTTTCTCATAACCTCTGCAGTGATCATGCCAATTATTTTTGCTTTGATTTCACCAGCGATGTGTCTTCAATTGGATGATCAGTGAGGTTACATTGTACTGTAACAAATTACAAAAACTTATTTTTCTCTCATTCTTATGCGATTACTCCCATGTCGAAGAAGCATGTAATTCATAACAATAATAATAATAATAATAATAATAATAATAATAATAATAATAATAACAATAATAATAATAATAATAATAATAATAATAATAGTAATAGTAATAATAATACATTTCATTTATAGAGCACTTTTCATTGCTAAAAGCAATCTCAAATAATGACATGTACTTAAGATTCTCACTATCACCTCAGGCTAATGAACTAATAAACTCAATTTAGATTGACAGCTTTGCCAGTTTCATATCAAGTCATTTTGGCATGTTTTGGTTGCCACTTTCAAAAAGCACTTAAATTATGAGACTAAGTCACTAGAATGATTGTGAAACTGACTTAACTGATAAATTGATGGACAAGGTTATATCCTATGCTTCTCTTATGCTTCACTGAATTCCACGAAAAGACAGAAACCAACAAGATCGTCTCGTCTGTGGGTTTCAGCCACATGACTAGTCTTTACCACTAAAGATTTAAGTCTATTTAAATGGCTCATGAACGTACAGTACATCACACCATTGTATTGTTTACAAAAACAGTTGGACACTGTAGTGTTAAGCAAATATCAAGCCCCCAAGCATTAATAGTATATTGTTTGGGGACTAGTTTCAGCTGCAGATTAATACACTTGTAGTACACTAGTACAACACCATAGTAATTATTTACGGTGGCTGGACAGTGTGTGTCGAACTGACTTTTTGGATGCAAACACACAGTACTTTATTCACTGTTTGTGTGGGTTGTTAACTTTTACGATGAGAAAAGTTCAGACTATTACCGTACATTCTTTGAATGTGATGTAAAACTTTGTTAATTACTGGTGTACGTCCGGAGGACGCTTTTTATTTTCATTAACAGTCTCCCACATCTTACTTAATAATTACCATCACTTAACAGTATTACACTTATCGACCGTTGGTGTCAGTGACGCGCAAACTAAATTGCGGAGGAGAAGAAGACTGCATGCAAGTAAACAATGAATGTACCGTTTAAAATACACAAAACATGGCGTTGGGCAGGTTTATTGAGGCAGAAAATACAACTCATGCTTACAATACCACAAGCTAGTAGGCTCTTTGAGCAAAGTATTCAGTATTAGTTACTTTCTTGGTCACTGTACACTTACTACTACTGAAATAACTTTTTACAGTGTAGTGGGGGAGGATCTCCACCCTTTCCACATGACTGAACCAAACAAGCCCTGGCATTGTCAACTCCTGATCCTGCTGCCTTAGTGGAAACTGACAGATTCAGGTGTTGCGTGTGTCATTTAAAAGGCGGCACATTGCTGCCCGACTTTAAACTCCGACAAGGGTTTCATACACACACACACACACACACACACACACAGATGCCCGACTCCTTCTTCTTGAGTCACCTGCTGTCATCTTTAGGACACGTTCCTCTGCACTTTAATATTTTGTCAGGGTGTGGCCTTTGAGTTTGACGTGGAAAGTGACAGGAAGGGGAATTGCTCTCATGGAGTTATGAGTAGTGACAGTTTGGCCCCCAAGGGAAAAAGTTCCTAGCACACAGATGGGATACGTGTGAAATAGGTGAAATGTTTGGTCAGGTTTCCTCTCATTCGATCTGTTCATTCTGCATCTGTGATGCATGCACTGGTCGTTAGTCACAGGAACGCACCTTGGGAAAGAAATGAGTGAGCCTCACCAGACGACTGCTATACATGGGCATGTATACACACACACACATACACACACACACACACACAACCAAGTCGGCACCCAAAACTTTGGTTACAGTCAACCTCTCCTTACTCACGCCTGCATTACACACAAGCACACACGCACGCACGCACGCACACAACGGCAGTGGGAAAACCTGTTGGATTTGTCATTAAAAGGCGGCGGGTGAAGAAATATCTGGTGTCACAGTGTCGTGTTGCAGCTTGTGCCAAAAGCAGACGGATTAGACAGTTTCACACGAAGGAGGGAGGAAGAGGGGGATGAGCAGCCTGAAATAAGTAGAGAGTGAAATAGTGTGTGTGTGTGTGTTGGGGCGGGGGTGACGACAAAAATCAGGAACACGATGCAGAATGTGTGTATTTGTGTGTGATTTTATCGCGGGGATGTATCTATTGGTGTCTGTGAAAACAGACAGTTCCTCTTTCCTGCTCGTGATAGCAGCTCACTGTACTGTATGTGTTACCCTGTACTGTGCACTATGCACCATATGGAGGTCGGTGTAAGCATTGTGAACAGAAACTCAGGTTTGTTTCAGAGCCTGTTTCCATAATTGTGGAAACACAGCAGGTGTTCCTGAGAAAACACAAAAGAGATTGTTGGTTTTATTGTCGATTTCGATGTCTCTCTCCCTGATCGGGCTAAATATGCAACAATTGGTGATAACATATACAGTCATACGCAACATGTCTGAACAACAAAATGCACCACCTACAGAAAATTCAACTTCATTGTTGTTTTTCTCCTTCATTTTGTTGAAGGGAGGTCATTGTGTCTTTTGGGATTGCATATTATCTCTCCACTATCTTGCCTCATATCACTCAGCATCTTTACAGAAAGCAAAAGTTACATGTATCAAAACATGTAGTGACAGAGACAGCTCTTAATATGACATTCAATTCTCAAAATATAATTGTTTTGTGCATTGTTTTTTTTGTGTATGTGTGGATGTTATGTGAAAATTATGCCATGGAGTCATCATGATTTAGTTGCCTTAATTCTTTAAGTAAATGCATTGTATTGATCTCCAATGCTTCTGGTTTCTTTAAAGTGTAATCTGACGACGTTGAGAACATTTTTATCAACAAGGAACTTTAGGATTAGCAGTGTAACACAGATAAAGTAGAAGATCCATGTTTTGATCTAAATTTACCGTCATGTAACATTGTCTTGCACTTTGCTGTGTTTGCAGAATCGGTAGAGAGTTGCCCGAAGGCGTGATCCCCCATCCTAATGGAACACTCATTTTCGGGCGACCCCTAAGCTTGTCTGACATGGGCACCTACCAGTGTGTGGCAAAGAATGAAGTGGGAGTGGGGAAGGCTGAGGTGGAAATCGCTGTGGCAGGTACAGTAGATGACAGCACTTGTCAACACGACAGGCCGAGACTCGTCATGATAATATATTATACTTAGTAAGATGTTCTTACTGTGAGAGGAGATGCATTCACCCATGTAATCCTGCCTTACAGAAGCTCGCGGGGAGCCGGATATGCCTGAAAACATGCTGATGCTCATCGTGGGGGGTGTGGCCGGCGGGCTGCTGATGTTGATGCTCATCATCGTCATCACGGTCACGTGCCGCCACAAAAGCAAGAACAGAAAACTGGAGAGGGAGCTGAGGGAGAAGAAGTATGTGGATATAATGTTTAACTGAGATGAGATGAAACTGAAATAAATCTGCGTATAGGGCAGAGCAAATCAGGGCTACTCAGCATAATACAACTGTTAGAGAACCCAAAAGTGTTAAATTCAGTTGATGACTGTTTGTGTGAGATGCACAAATAACAGCAGAGAGAAGGAAATAAGTGAAAGAAATTTCACAAAAATGAAAATAAAAACCAATTAAATGCAGTATGAGGTACACTCAATCAAAAATACACACAATCCACAGTGAAACTCGGTTTGATTTCTTTATACATTTGAATATCTTTTTCCTCTTTTCTCTCCTGTATCTCACAGGGAAGAAATTTGCACTCTCTCCAGACAAGCCTCTTTCAGGAGAATGAACTCCATCAGCACAGATACCAGAGGAGCGGTAATATTACTGAATAATTCTGCAGCATCATCTTGTGTTTTCTCATATTTCGTCATGACCTGATTTGGGCTGATGTGTCACAGTCATTTATTCAGAGTTTCTCTTTCGAAATGTGTCGCTATGATGAATACCTTATACTGTGCTCTGTCACCACGGGTGTCTGCTAGTTGTGGCTGCCAAGGAACAGAGTGAGGGGGACGTTTTGAAAGGGCATGATATGTTTTGCATTATCTTGAGTCCCACAGCTGATCTTTCCCTCTGTTTCTTTTATCCGCAGACAGAGGAAAACATCCCGCTGAGGGTGGAGGGAACCCTAAGGACCAGCCTGTCTTCCCTCGGGGTCAGTCTACATATGTATCTTACTCTGCATGGGCCAGGGCCAAGGCCAAGGCCTCGCACTGAGGCTGTACTGTTGACATGTCAGACGACAAAGTTCTGAGCTTCAACATTTGAAATCTAAATCCAGTGCATCTCAGAGATTGATAATGACAATATCATTATATTGCTGACAACCTCTGGACTTTATTCATTCTGCTTCTTCGCGGATCTTTTAATCCAATAGTGCTAACGTTAATCTATGGTGTCGTGTGTTGTCATAGTGTTCTGAATCATAGTGTTCTGCACGAGGTGATTCCCATTCACTGTTTTAGTCTCATATGCTCACAACAATTGTTTAACTCTTACATCCACATTCAAACACTTGCACAAACATGTTGAATTTTAATTGCTCTTATTTTAATGTTGTTTTTACCAGGAATGTAGACTCAGAATAATGCTTCATGGGTTCATCAATATTTTTTCTCTGAAGTGTCCTCAAATTAACTTTGTGTTATGTACTTTTGTATTTAAGCATAAGAAAGTTTAAGCTTCACTTAAACCCATATTAATATTTATTAATTAATTCTTTAAAAATATATATATTTCAACTGGATTTACAGCAGTTATTTTACGTAAAATTGTATATTTTTTAATCAAACTCAATAAATCTGCCATTGATGACAGAGATGATATTTGCACCCTTAGCCGAGAGCTTAGCGGAGCACTAAAACTAACCCTAAGCCTACCTATGCTATTTCACACTTACACGCTTTTTTAAAAACTGAAAGTACAAGCCAGGTATAACAAGTGCTGTATGATTGTGGGAGTGACCTGTAGTGTAAAGTGGTTGTTAAAACAAGAAAACACACTAGTCCATTTACCGAATAAGAGGTGCTCGTAGGACATCCAGGTAAAATGCTCCCACTTGATTCTAGTCTTAATGCTAAGCTCACTATTTCCTGTCTGTTAGATTTATGTTAAACACACACACAAGAGTGTTATCCATCTTCCCATCTAACTCTCAGCAAAAAAGAGAGCAATTTAGTGTATTTTCCAAGATGATGCGTAAGGGTGCAAAAGAAGGATACATTACAATGAGACCACCTAATCACTTCAACGCTATGTCTGTGAACACTGATAGCGTCCTTGTGTGCACTGACAGGAGCAGGCACACTACCGCGACAGTCGATCTACTATCTCAGGTGGGCGGGGGGGAGGAGGAGGAGGAGGAGGAGGAGGGGGAGCGTTTGACTACTTGGGCAGACCCGTCCTGCACAACAACACACGGAGGGGCAGGGACAGGCTTCTGGACAGAGACGAAGAGAACCGGCTCAGAGTGGAGACATATGTGAGAAACAGCACTATATCTTTGGTAAGGTAGTGTGCGTGTATTTCCGGGCATGCTGTAGCCTGATTTCACCAAATTGTGGAATGTATCTCACGCAGCCTATTAACCTCTGCATACTTTGCTGATGATGATGCAGTAGCTGAGCGCGTCTGCTCTTTGTGTCGTTGCAGCAGGAAACTCGTTTCCACCCTCCTCTTACGCCAACAGCATTCCCCATGGTGCAGTCCACTGAGATTGTGAGACAGCTCAACGGCAGTAACGTTATCCCGACTGACGGGGGTTCGCGGCCAGGAAGCGTCAGCAGACATCACCAGCACCCTCCTCGGAGCTGCAGCTACCCGCCAGATGATGAGGACGAGGTGGATGAAGGTTTGGGGGGTCCTGCCAGCCAGGAGCATCCCGACGACCAAGACAGCGAGACCAACAGTTCCCAGGTCTCCGAGGTTCACAGTGCCCACTATCAGCTAACTAATGGCACGTTGAGACCCAAACCCCGACCGAGCCCCGCTGTGATCAGTCCCCATGCCTCCCTGATCCACAAGGCTCAGATTGTTTAGCATGCTGCTGGAAAAATAACACATGAGACTGCAGAGCTAACAAGCTGAGGATACACAAGCAACGGTTGGTCATCACCCAGAAAACCAGTTTATGTTCAATTATGAAAAACCTGCACATTGACTATGATGCAGCATCTTCTCTATTGTGAGGGATAAGGGTGCAATAGAACAAAGTCCTTAATGGAAAAATCTACACCAAAGCATCTACTATATTTTTCTGGATTTTCCAATATCTGCCGGATGTTTGTTGATCTGCAGTGTGTCATTTGTTCCCCCACATAACTGGTACAACGGCACGGTCTTAATATTTCCAGTTAAATGGACTGCATTTACAGTGTCTCGACCTCTTTAGTGCCACAGGTCACATTCACCTATATTTATAAAACTCTTGTGCTGCATGTTCAGACACACACCTATGGTACATGCGGGGGCAATTTCCGGTTCAGTAATGAGTCTTGCCCAAGGACATTTTGACAGGGAGGAGTGGAGGAGCCAAGGGTTAAACCACCGACCCTCCGGTCAGTGGCCCCGCTGTACCTCCTGAGCCACAGCTGTTCCTCTAAATGGGAAATCCATAAATGCAGGAGAATGCTGTGGGTTTGTTTGTACATCAGACAATTAAATTGTAACACTGAATGTGGATTTTTGCTTTTAGTGGTATTCAGTACCTGTGCCTGTGTTAAGTTCCCTTACTTAAGGATTGGATCCAACCCATGGGGTTGTAACTCTCTCTTGCCACTACTGCAACATGCATACTTGTGCCATAATGTATTACTGTCCATGTGCCTTCGCCTTCAGCAGGGACACAGTTTGGATCAGGAAAAGACGTCACACTACAGAGACATTAATGTGTCTTATACATCTATAAATCTGCACAAAAGTGCAACATTTTTTCTTAATTCTAACCTTTTCGAAATATTTTGTTGTATGAAACTTATTTCAAGGACAATCTTTAACAATACACATTCAATTTATATATTAACGCATTTAATACATGCATATCTATCCTCTAGTTCCACACACATACACATAAAGTAGATACATAAGCAATCTACCCTGCTGCTGTGTTGCAAGGGTAAAAGCCAAAATACTTTTTTACATTCACACAAAGTAAATTGAACATATATTGCATATATGTGATGTATGCACACACATACTGTACAAAGGGGATGAAAGCTGGAAAACCTGTGAAATATTTGTAAAATACATTGTAATTTTTTTTACATGTTGCTGAATAGCTTGAAATGACTACTTTTATGATGTGGACTAACTAAAGGACCCAAGAGATAATGTAAGTCATCTCGACTGTGGACATACTGTACAGTATCTGTGCTTTGCAAAGTTTCCCTTGGCTGCTGGAGGTTTTCAACATCCAAGACAGGATGATGTTTCTCCAAGAGGAATTTGACATGAACTGTTACAAATTTTTAATAATGTAAAACCAAGCCTGTGTTGTACTACTTTTATAAGTGTGTAAGTGTGTGTGTGTGTGTGTGTGTGTGTGTGTGTGTGTGTGTGTATGTGTGAGTTTGTGAATTCTGAATATTATGTTGTGGGTTTCTGTTACAGCCCTGATATGGGAGGCAATGTGCCGAAAGGGAAAATATCAAATAAAACAAATCACTTTTGTTTGTTTTTTGTTTTTTTAAGCAACAATTAAGTTTTACTATGAGCTTTGTAAGTATTGTGTTATGTTATCTTCTGTAAATTAAATTTTCTCCAGGGAAAATATAATATGAGTTTAAAATGGTGGGTTGTATGGGTTGTAAGTGTGCCAGACCAGTTTTTGGTAAAAGCAATGTGCCACATTGTCCAGTGGCACCCAACAGGTGAGAGCAGCAGATAAATGCTAATATGTTCAATGCACGTATTTGTTGCAGATAGTGCCCCCTGATGAGTACTGCTGGAAGGTGCAGGGACCTGAACTAAGCCCTGCAAAACTACACATGCATTCCACTGTGATTTGGGAAAAGTGATCTTCTTGGGCTCATGCCTGGGTTTTCATATAAGTTGAGGGTTATATATGGTTGTCAGCTTTTATTGACGGGTTGAAATAAATGCGCATGTTTAAAAAAAAAAAGTGCACTAAAAGGTCATATGCCAATATAGGCAATCCTGTTTTCTTAATTATCACAATATGGTTGAAAATATTTGTAGTGGTTTTCTTAAAGATTTTGATGCAGTGTCTCAAAATGACCCATCATGACATACAGTAATAAGATACAGTGAAAAGGTAAATTCTCAAACAAATTTGGTGGTTCCCCACTTTGCCTAGTTGGGAATCCAGCGTTGAGCTTCAGTTTAGTGACCTCTGATGAATCGAGGGGTCTTTTCAATGTCTCTAACAGCATCAGTTCAACTGGGCCAATTAATCACAATGGGACAATGTGCATTATGTTGCCTGAACATCTTGGTTATAAGTTTCATCAGACGTCGTTGTTGATTAGTATTCATTCATTCATCGTCTACCGCTTTATCCATTTAAGGGTCGCGGGGGGTCGCTGGAGCCAATCCCAGCTAACATTGCGAGAGGCGGGGTACACCCTGGACAGGTCGCCAGCCTATCACAGGGCCACAGACAGAGACGGACAACCATTCACTCTCACATTCACACCTACGGTCAATTTAGAGTCTCCAATGAACCTAACCCCATTCTGCATGTCTTTGGACTGTGGGAGGAAGCCGGAGAACCCGGAGAGAACCCACGCATACACGGGGAGAACATGCAAACTCCACACAGAAAGGCCTTGGTTGCTTGCTGTGAGGCGAAGGTGCTAACCACTACACCACCGTGCAGCCTGTTGATTATTACAATTCACATAAATAAATTAATAGATTACTAGATAAATTAAGGAATTGATACACTTTTATTTGTTGATCACCGCCCGGAAGTGGGTAACGGGTGACGTCACGCAGAAGGAGGAAACAGATCTCGACAGCTAAGATGGCGGAGGAGAAGCAGGAATCATCACAGAAAGAGATGGAGGGTGAGGGAAACCGTTACAACAGAAAATATCCAACGAGCAGCGCGGTTGTTTCTCTTGCTTGTGTGGCGAGTGTCCGCTCGGCGTGTGAACCCCTGCCCTGTGCGTGATAAAAGGGGGTAGGGAGGGGGGCTCACATAGGGCTACGATGGGGACGTATAGAGGCCAGGGCTTGTTGGCTAACGTTAGCTAGCTTAGCTTTGCTACACAAAGAAAAAAAAAATAGCCGCTTCTTTAGTTACTAACGCGGCAGCCTTACATGACAGTGCCGGGGGTTTGGACCCAAGGCGACATTGGAAGTTCAGGTGCAATATTAAAGGCGGAAGAGCACATTTTTGGTGGCGAAAACGACATAATTCGTCGTTACTAGAATGTGTTTTGTTTTCGTACTGCTCAAGCTAGCCAAGTTTAGCTGAGCGACGCTAGCCCGTGTTGTGGATGAACTTGTTTTCCTGTTGACCGCGAGCTAAATGCGACGGTGGTAACTGCAGATGTTGAACGGAAAGACAGTCACCTTCGAAGATGCTTTGTTTTCTTTATATTATTAAAGGATCAATGCACAGATTAACCCCTCTGATTTTTTTTTTACATGCCTCTGTACATTTTTTTTTACAAAAAAAAAATCACCCACCTATTTATTTCAGAAAATTACAATTATTTCAAAGTATTAGAGAATGACTGTACTCACAGGGGAAGCAGCCTATGTGGGGAGCTCCGCTCAATTTTAGTACACGTTGCTACTCCACCTGGTTTCTATGCCTGAGGCGATGCAGGCTGACGTACAGTACCTCTTCATGCAAACTAAACTAACAGCTTTTGGAGATTTCCTTCACTACCTAGTGACCACGACTAATTCAACACAGTAGTGTACAAAACAAGATGAATCAAAATTATTTTCACTCTGCGTTTCTGAGTGGTCATATTGCATTGCAGGTGGATAATGCTACAAGATGTTTGAGCAGTATTTTGTAGATTGTAAAGGTAGGTTTATGTATGTAATCTGCATACATAAACTGTATAAAAACTTCGTTATATGTATGAAAGTTGCTCCTGCAACAATTGTTCCCTGGTCAGCTGAAATGCCTTATTGATAATAAGTATATCTTTATTTAACAGTGTCTTATGTCTCTTCTCTTTCAAGTTTTTGTAACATTGCAACAATGAAACAGATGGAAGTTTAGACTTGACCAGCTTTTCACTCTGATGTGCCTGACAAAACACTGTCCTCAAACAATCTCGGCCAACACATCGGCCTATCAATCTCCCCTGTGAGTATCGACTCCTCAAGCCTAATTTGTCATCATCTTTTCTTACAGGAGTGAACTGTCTCGCATATGATGAGGCCATAATTGCTCAACAGGACAGAATTCAGCAGGAGGTGAGAAAGCCCTTTCGATAAGAAATGCCATTATTTTGGGAAAGATTTGAAGTTTTGTCATCATTCTTTCTCAGAGAAACTGGATGAACAAGCTTCCACATAGCACTGAATATTTTAATAAGGATAAACACACAATATTTAATTTTTAAAGCGCTTTTCATGAACCCAAAGCGCTGAAACTGATGTGCGAACATAACTGAACCAATCATGCAGCTACCAGCACCAAATAAAATGTATTTCTTTGTTTCCCTAATGATTTCCCTTTAATTGAGTTACAACTAATGCTATTTCCTGAGGATATTTTAATATATCAGAAGATTTTTCCTCACAATTTTAAGACCATAATTCTGTCTGTATTATGATTTTCATTTAATTTCCACTGTCATACAAAGGTTTTGTGTTCTTCAAAGAAATTAAGTTAATTTTAAGACATATATTTTATATTTAAGGGCAGCAGAGAGGCTACTCTCCACTGCTGGAGACATCTTACTAATCCTGCTAGTTATTCAAGAAATCTGTCTGATGACTAAGTCGCTTTGGACAAAAGCGTCAGCAAAATGAATGTAATGTTATCTGTCTGTCTGTCAGTCTGTCAGTCATAGCTCAAGAGGTGTTCATCTTATTAGCCTGACATTTGGTGTATGTGATATGTAGGGCCCAAGAAAGTGCAGCATTGAATTTGGACACGTGTTACTTTCAGTATCGATACATTTTTATTAATAGCTGTTCAGCGCTTTGGAGCTTGGACTAAACGTAAGATACGTTGTCAATACAACAACAACCAGTTCACAGGAACAGCACGTTCAGCAAGTGAAAAGCAGTTTGTGCAGCAGCTTTCAAAAAGAAAACTGCAACCAGCAAACAGCCCGCTCCATACATGCATGTTGAGAATGGCCACTACACCAGTAACGTTAATTACAACACAGCGGAGCTCTCCACCTCCCCCGGCATGAGCACACCTACAACATGAAGAGTAGTGCCGGACTGCGTGACAGACTGAGAGCTGCTCTGCTGAAGCGACGGTGCAATACACTCATTCGCGTCTAATCGCGTCTTTGCATTGACTTTTGTAAGTACTCTATAATTGCCTGAATAATTTGCGTCACGTTTGGTGTGAACGCACCTTTAGAGATCTTTTATGTTACTATGAGAAGTGTAAAAATATTTAAGGCTTGTTGTGAGTCTATGGCGCAACCAATTAGACTATGGTGGGCTGCCACAGTCTAGTCAATGTATCGGGAAAAAACGAGGGGTTATTTGATTTTTGTTTCAAATTAGAAAAATTTAAATTGAAATACAAGGCATTTTCTTTATCTATTTTGAATAACAAAAAATAAAATCACTAGAAACAGAAGCGAGCAAAGGACTGTTTTCTCATATTCTCAGTAGTTGAACTGGTGAATGACTTTGATGGCAGGTTAGTTGTTTTCATGGACCTCAATTAGGAGGATGTGAGCTGGACAGAGCGATCAAATTGATTTTGGATCTCAATGTGGACACTGGAGATACATATGAATACCAGTTGTAAATGTCATCAGGTTAAAACCATATCTGGGTACAGATATAATTTAATGCCAGGTGTGAATAGAGCCTATGAAACTTGTCATAGGTTTTGGAATTGGACAATCTGTTTGAATGACAAATATACATCTATCTTTTTGATGGTCATTATAACAACTGGTCAGCAGAGAATCACTCATGAGTTAAGTTGTTTTCAGTTCATGTATCAATTTAAATTTTCTGTGTTGTTGTCTAGATAGCCAACAGTAACCCTTTAGTATCGGACAGACAGGACCTGTCAGTTCTGCAGAGGGAGTATGCGGATGACGACACAGTTTATCAGCTCAAGATCAAGGTCAGTCTCCACAAAACAAAACTCTATTACTGAAATACTCAAATAAAGTCTTACCATATGATATTTTATTTGTATTTTTTTTTTTTTACAATATGGTATAATTCTTCTTGATTTTTATTTGTAGGACCTTCACAAAAAATACTCGTACATCCGTAAGACGCGACCAGATGGGAATTGTTTCTACAGAGCCTTTGGTTTCGCACATCTCGAGTCCCATCTAGATGACAGCAAAGAACTTCAGAAGTGAGTCACTGTTTGGGCTGTAGAAGCTTTTGGTTTCAAGACAAAAATTTATGCCACTGTCATCTTGAGCTATAGAAGTCTCTTCGGCACATTTTTGTCTTCTTGTGGCTGCATTTTAGTGCAGACTGCAGATTTCTCAGGCGGCGATCAGTGTGCCTGTCCTCCTGTAATCTTTGGGTTTCTGGAGCCAAATATTTTTTTCTTGAAACTTCACAACTATGTTAATCAGGTAGTGAAATGGTGCTTGTTGATATTTTGGGCTTCTTGCAATTTGAAATGTTTTCTCTATTTCCAATCCAATGATTGACATGGCCAAATTGAGTGTAGGTTCTCAACTCTGAACTTTTCACCAATAAAGAACAGAAAGATACCACACATCTCACATATCACTGTCCCTGAATCGTAGGAACACTCAATACTGTAAACCTTCACACCGAATTAACCTTACATACTGGAATGATCATAAAACATAATCTTGTTTTAAGCATGCCTTGCTGTATTTATGATTATTCTCATATAAAACAATATTCCATGTCTGTGTGTACCTTTCTAATTTGTATGCGTAATAAAAACCCATCGACTTTTTATCACTGAGGGAAATACTATGACTTCAGATAACTGTGATAAAACCAAATAATCTGCTCTTTCAATTTTTGTGGGATTTTTGTGTTTTAGAATGTTGTGGCCTTAAATGCCTGATTTCATATTTTCCAAACAGAAAAGTTGCCATGCATGATACAATGATTTTGTGTTTTTTTATATAATCTGAGCGGAAATAGTGATCAGTATGTCAGTCCATCCGTGTGTGGAGCAGCCATTGAGTACCATATGATTATGTTAATGCAGTATTGAAGTTGTACCTTGAAATTTTGGGTTAGCTGGAAAATGAAAGTTGCAAAAATAGTCGCAATATTCTTTTTATAAAACTTTCCCACCATATTTTTATGTTAGGCTTTTTATCACACATGCAAACACATTACATACACATTAGTAGCTATAACAAATGTTAGCTCTGTCATGGAGATTTGTGTGTCTGCTTTTGTGCAGAACATCATGAATTTGTTGTGCGCAGTCAAATTTTTTGTTGGTAAATGTGAAATGTTTGTGTCACTTACTGTACATGTTTATGGCTCAACATTTTGCGCAGATGAAATTGCGAGGCTGCACAGAATTGACTGGGAACGGTTGAATTTGTGTTAATTGTTGCAATCATCATCATTTAATAGTTTTACACAAATCTGAGCCGTGCAGGATCAGTACCTCATGTATGCAGTCAGCTAACCTTAAGGTGTGCTCCAGTTGTCTGTTATAGTAAAAAATAAATGTTTGCACTATCTTTTTTCCCCAGAAATATTTAAAATCTTAAAGCACCACATAATATAAAGAGTTTTTATTTTCTTGTCTCTCAAGGTTCAAAGCCGTTGCATCAAAAAGTAAACTGGACTTGGTTAATGAAGGCTTCACCGAGTTTACCATTGAAGACTTCCACAATACTGTGAGTTTCCTGCACAAGGACATACCCGAAATGCATTATTCTGATTTTGCTGCTCAAGTAGAATGTTACGATATTGTATATTAAAGTTAACAGTGTGGGGTGTGTGAAAGGGCTTTTTGTAATGCTGCTGTGAATTAGTTTTCAGAAAAGCCTCCGTGTATGGTTTATTCTGATTGTAAAGTACATACACTGGGCCTCATACAAGAACCGTTCGTACGCACAAATGTGTTCTTAAACCGCATGTAAGAGTGATCAGAATTCCCGCAAACATCTTTTTTTTCGTATTTTAAGTAAATATACGTAAAGAATGGACTAGTGGTCGAGACTTGTCGTAGGAGTCACAAAATTAGTCTGCTGTTAATCTAACCATGTTTTTCCCCTTAAGATTCACTTTGAAGCAATTATGCATATTTTTATTAAATTAAATGTAAAAAATATATATAATCGTTTAATCAATATATGTTTCCGCACGGATGATTATTACCGTCGCACCGCGGGCTTCTGCTGTGGTCGCTGCAGTGAAGATTTACGGGCCGACGCGGATTATAAATGAATGAAGAGAGCGAAAAAAAAACTGTGAAACAGGCGGAAGAAAACGACAGAATGTGTCCAAAGTTTGGAGATTTTACGCTTAAAAAAAACATAAGCTCGGTCCGTTGTTGCCCTCGGAGCAGGCCGGCGGGAGGTGCGGCGCTTTGAGTGGAGGTTTTAAGGAATTTTCGTCTATCCTCCCTGAGAAACTCTTAAGATGAGTCTTCTCAGCCACCAAGCCATGTAATTTTATCTATGGCAAGCCGAAACAATCAGAGAGCAACTGATGACTCACTCGAGGTGTCATAGTCGCAGGGAGATGAAGACATTACTCAAAGCTAAATACACTACAGAGACCAGATATGGGCTAACTATCTTGGGACGCCGAACACTGTGAACCTGTTGATCTGTGTAGCGAACCGGAAGTCTCTTCAATATTGAGCTCTTATAATACATACTTCTGCTTAAGACATCCACGGTTTCCGTCTTCCTGAATCAGCATTCACTCCATCAATTATTCCATTTCAGAGGTGACTATGGCTCCTGAGTGGCGTAACTCCTGTTGTGAATGGGCCAGTGCGTGGAGTATATGCGTACTGTGTACGTACGTGCGTGTAGCGAGAGAGCGACATGAGAGAGAGAAAAGGAGCAGAGCAGCTAGAAGTCCGGTATGGCATGCTAGCAGCAGATGTGCAGTAAATGTTACATCTGATTTCCAGTAATAAATGCAGCAATGCCACGGTACCACACAGAAGTCTCTGTGTGTCTGTTCACCGTGCTGTCGGAGGGAAAATAAGGGGTTGGTCCCGGAGCAGAGAAACTATCTCCGTGTTCCCAGACTACGGTCCGGACAACAGGCAGGATAAAAGATCAACACTCCTCTCAATTAAGCAAAAGTATTTTTTATCAGATAACTTGAGTAATAGATAGAATAATCGGTAGAACACTCGGTAGAATACTTGTTTACTTAAATAATCGATGGCTGCCTCCCTATTGGCATGCGCACAGAGCTGCTGGCTTCGATGTCAGTTGTTTATTGTCACCATGCATATTATTTTCACATCATCTACCAAAAATGTATTCAAATCAGCTCTTGACATCTCCAGTCAACCTGCAGACAAAACAGGAGCATCATAAGCGCCATATGCGCACTCATGCCGTGGTAAAGCGCACAGTTGGTGATGTGAGGGCAGGTGGATGACACAACTGTGAGTTGCTTTAAATGCCAGAGAAGAAATGTAAAATAATTATAGCATGCTGCGTTTTTGTGGTATATTGCAATGAACGAAAGTGCACTACTGATCGAGCACCAGCTAAAACATGTACAAATCGCTGGTTATGGCACGTATTTTTTCACCCACATCAGTGACGGCGACCTCAGCTAGCCCTCCCTGCAGTCATCGATTATCTTGCTGTGGCCAGGGTTTTTTTTTTTTATAAGCCATTTTGATATCAATGCATTTCCTCTTTATTTCAGTGACACTGCAACTCACAGGTGACTCAGTATTAACAGATCTGCTTTAGTCCGTCACTTAACTCCTGCTGATGCTGCTATGGTATATACTTTCTGGATCTGTGAAAACAACTTAAATCTCCGATCGCGTAAACTTCTTCTTTCTACTCTTTCACACTGTTTTCATGAATGAAGTCTTCCTGACATGGAGCAGGAAGCAAAACCTTATGTGGTATTTTCGGGGCGTTGATTATGCTTATATGCGATCCGCGGGCGAGCTGGCTCAAATACGCACAGGTGACATTCATCCTGTTTAGGCACGAAATTTACACATTTTTCTGAAGATAGAAGCGTTTGATGAATCCAACGAGGCCTGTTCGTAAGAAATCACAGTACGAACGGATGTAGGAGACGTTAAGAATTAGAATACAAATATGTTCTTGCATGAGGCCCATTGTCTTACATCCTTGTTGGTAGTTGTGTAGTTGAAGCCTTTCTCTGCCACTTCTGAATGTCATTTGCAAAGCCATCTTGAGCAGACAAAACACGTTTGGTAAATTGGCAAGCTGGATGCGAACATAACAGTCTGATGAAGTGTATAATGTCCTTCCTCCAAGTTCATGGACCTGATCGAGCTGTGCGAGAAACAACCGAGTCTGCAGGAGCTGCTGAGCTCATTCAATGACCAGAATGTGTCGGACTATGTGGTCGTGTACCTGCGACTGCTCACCTCAGGCTTCCTGCAGCGAGAGCATTGCTTCTTCCAGCATTTCATAGAGGGAGGACGCTCTGTGAAGGAATTCTGTCAGCAGGTGGGTTATTTTTATTAAATTTTAAATCCAAAGGTTGCTACCATTGTCAACTATTCTTCCGTAAATAATAATGGTTTACAGTAACTGTTTTACTGTGAAAACCACCTCACATGTTTCTTTTTGTCTTTTTGTCTTTTCCAAGGAGGTAGAGCCAATGTCTAAAGAAAGTGACCACATTCACATCATCGCCTTAGCCCAGGCCCTGAACGTATCCATCCTGGTGGAGTACATGGATAGAGGAGAGGGTGGAACAGTCAATCACCACGTCTTCCCTGAAGGCGGCGACCCACGCATCTTCCTCCTCTACAGACCTGGCCATTACGACATCTTGTACAAATAACACTCCTGGCCACAGCCCACCTCCTCCTCCTCCTCCTCCTCCTCCTCCTCCTCCTCCTGCTGTATGCTACAGCAGTGGGTCGGGGGAAATAAAAAACAAACTTCAACAGCCACGTTGATGAAGCATACATATGTGTATGAGATAACACTGTATGTATTTGAAAAAAAAAAATAAAGTTAAATCACATGACATGCCTCCCTTACCCCATTTGACCCAAGTTTCCCCTCAGTCATCACAAAATGGTTAATGGAAAAAAAGAATCCTTGGAAAAATAGAAGTGACTCCAGGCATTTAGAGTTGTACAGGTTTTTTTTTTGTGGTTGTAAATGTTATCTACTTGCTCTATGTTGGATTCTTTTCCTTTGTTAAACTGCGTTTCATTGAGTTTTATTAAAGGGATTTACATCTTATTTTCTTGTCGTGTTGAATTTGGGGCTGCAGTGATTATTGTTGCCATGATCGATTCATGGCTTTAAAAAATAATTATTAGACAAAAAGTGGAAAGAAATAGCAGTTCCTCTCAAATAATTGATTTACAGTGATAGAGAACGTAGTTATACTTCTGAGAAGCTGAAACCATTTTTTTGTACAGTGATTAAAAACAATAATCAAAATTGTTTATATTCTGTCAATTGATTATTATATTCAGTACATTTTAGATATCATTTGAAATTGTATTAAATCCCAAGGCTTGAAGTGGAATAAACACTAAACACCATTCATATATTGTTAAATTTCATAGCGTCATAGCTGTTGCAGCCACATCATCAAACTGGACACCTTCCTATAAAGATTTAATTGATTACATGATAATGCAATTCATGTAATGTAAAAGATTTAATTGATTAAATGATAACTGCAAGAACACTCACTCTGATATATATATATATATATATATATATATATATATATATATATATATATATATATATATATATATATATATATATATAATTTAAATCACAAGCACGGTGCAGCGGTTGTGTTCACGATGGACTCAAAGAGTTTAGCAACTTTTTTTGTTTATGAGCATCGTCATATTCGTACTCTGTGTTTACACCTGAACTCATGCGCAGTCGCGTCATCCCTGCACAGTCTAGCCCCATCAAAGATCGTCAAGTGCAGTAGCAGGCGCTGTCTCGTTAGCGTTTTAGCGGACTCTTAAAATTCGCCTTTCCTGTTGCCAGGAAATACGGTACAGAGTGAGCACTCTTCCGCGGGACAAAATTTAAACGACAAGCGAAGTCCTTGAGGGGAAAAAGAAAAAAGAAAAAAAGATGTCTCCGCTGTTTAAATCTTTGACACTGTTGAGCAGGAGAGTAGCTGTGGCGGCGGGTGTGCGGCACCATTCGTCTCTTATAAGTACGTTCGAACATTGAATCACTCTCTGACTTGACTGAAATGTTTATTGGTGCCAGTAACTGCTGCTAACACATGGCTAACGAAGCAGCTAGCAGCTACAGCGGGTTAGCTAGTGCAATAGACGGTTTGATGCAGTGAACCGAAAGCTTGAAGTGGTTTTAAATGAAATGCTCCTTTACTTAATGTTGAATGTAGTTCTGTGCAGGTTAAACTAAACTCACGTTCACTTCAGAGCTTCATTTGAACACTTGTTTTTTCTTTTTCTGTCAATCATTGGACTCATTTAAAATCAATCAGGTTAAAGAGTATGTTATGCCAAATTCACAAATGACCTCCATTTTTCATAAAAAACAACAACTTTCAAATGAAACTTTTTAAAATTATTTTTTATTTTTAAAAAAATGCACCAAGTCCCATAGAATAACAGAATCATGCAGATATCCGGTTCGGTTGCGTCTGTGTTTCACTGCACGTGTCCACTAAACATAATGAACCCCTTCTGTTTGTGTCCAGCTGAGCTGATGGAAAACATGGATAAGAAAGCAACCTGGGACCGCTTCTACGCCGAGAACCGCAGCCGCGCATCCACCTTTAAAAACTTTGAGTGGTTCTTTGGCTTTGACTCTGTGCGGGACTTCGTTATGCCCCCCTTGCAGCAGCAGCAGCAGCAGTCTCATCCAGATGCCCTGCTCCAGGTCCTGGATATGGGCTGTGGCACTTCGGCATTGGGGCCCTCTATTTACAGACACTCCCCTCACCCGGTGCGGGTCACTTGTGCTGACATTTCCCCCGTAGCCGTGCGACTGATGCAGGAGCACGTTCAAGCCAAAGCTATTAAGCCTCACAGTGCTTCCTCTCGGCTCGAGTTTGTGGAGCTGGACTGCACTCACCTTCACGAGCACTTTGGTCCTAGCAGCGTGGACCTGATAGTCGACAAGGGCACAATGGACGCCTTGTTGAGGTCTAAGGGAGGGAAGGGGAAGGCCGGCCTGGTGTTGAGGCAGTGTCTGAAGGTGCTGCGGAGCTCGGGAACCCTGCTCCAGTTCTCCGATGAGGACCCCGATGCCAGGCTGCTGTGGCTGGAGACTGAAGCCCAGGAGCAGGGGGTCATGGCGGCAGAGGTTGGGGTGCAGGAGGTCGGGGAGTTAAGGGGAGTGTGTTACTACTGCTACCAAGTGACTCCGCGCTGTATTATACAGCAGTAACAATTCATAAAGTCAAACCAATAAATTATTCGAAAAATTATTGTAAAAAGAAAAAAAATGGTGTATGTTTTATTCTTGATTAGTTTTAACCTTTATTTATTTTAAATCTAAAAATTATCTCATGAGACAAATGATGTGTTTAGTTATTTAAAACACACACACACACACACACACACACACACACACACACATACACACACACACACACACTATGAAGCACAGTGAGGTGTGTGTGATCTCATCTAAACATCTAAACCCATTGACTACTTTTCTTTGAATACTCGTCATTGGAGAAGAGTTTGCCAGTCCCTCTTTTTACTTGGTATCTGCTGCTATCTAGTGGCCAGCAGTCCGTCCCATCCAGCGTGACAGTAGGAGAGTTAAGTGGACTGCCAGTTATGAACAAAGAAAATACAAGCAAATAGACAAAAAGAAAGGTGCATATAAAAACAAATGTCACCACTTTGACAACACAGAGAATTTCTCATAAAAGAAATCGTAAATAGGTAGAGAAAACAGATAATATAAGTTATTTCTAAATGATTTCATACCAAGACGAGTGCTAAATCATTTTATTATTACAAATCAGTATTGTGAATTACATGGTCAAGTTGGTTAAATCATTCTTGATTCGCCCCACGTAAACATACAAATGTATGTGCTGACAGACAGTAAGGCTCTAGGCATTGGTTCTCATTCATCAGGTCAACATTTTAATTCATTCATTACTTTGCTTTGTGATTAAATGCCTGCTAAACTATTGGCCTTCCCATTGCATTGAACTCTGGTTAATACATTGTCAGAAATATTCTTGTGTTTTTAATATTACTTATTTATGGTATCTAAATGAATAATTATCTCAAAGGGATTTTAGTATCTGGCAAATATTATAATGTCTCACTTCTGCTGTAATTGCTCAATCAGTTGTTAATACACACAAACAAATAAGAAAATATCAAACCTACGACAAACGTACTCATTTAAATTTGATTGAAAAAAATTTGTATCAATTGAACCCACGTGCCACTACACCAAGGACTGACTAAAAAGTAAAATGCAGAGCAAAGAGAATCGTGCACAGTGGTCATGATCATGTTGCACTATATACATTTCTGAAATATAGCCGTGTGTTTTTAAAACAGGCTGAAGAAGGTTACTGGCTCCTGTCTCTCCAGACATGCGCCCTTGCAGAAAGATGGAGGGATGAGATCCTCAGGGTCTACGAGTCCGATGACGTTGTTATAAAAGCTAAAGGTGGAATACAAAGAAGCACACATGCTGAAACCAGGCAAAAGCTCTTGAGGAACCCAAGAAGCTCCAGAAATACTGTGCAGAGTTCTGGGAGGAAGTGACAGTTGTCTAAAAAAAATCTCTAAAACTGTAATGCAACAGTATAAAAGTGACTTTAAGATCCAGTGTGTAGGACTTAGGGGGATCTATTTGCAGAAAAAGTATATAATATCAATAATTATGTTTTAATTTGGGTATTATCACCTGAACCTAAAAACCATTGGTATGGGTTGTTTTTTTTAACCTCAGAATGAGCCCTTCGTATCTACATCGGGAGCAGGTCCTCTTCCACGGATTCTGCCATGTTGTTTCTAGATTAGTTCAGAATGGACAAACCAAACACTTGCCCCAGAAAGGGCCTTTTGAGTTTTAATGTTACCTGAAGGCCAATGCAGGCTCCCCATACAGACACCAATAGATGCCACTAAATCCTAAACGCTGAACCTCTGAAGCTACATTTTGACATTTTGAGAAATGTCTCATATTCCCATTATTGCCAAGAGACAACTGAGAAAACCATCAATTCTCTCACAGGGTTTACAGTTGAGTCGAGCACATAACACCTCATAAAAAACCTAAAATATATTTTTTTGTATTGTCGTATTGAATCACACTCTTCTATGATTTCTTTCTTACAAGTTTCTTTGACATGACATAATGGCAATTACACATTGAAGTGATGCACTGACCTGGTCACTACCCAGCCACTGCTGCTGTGTACCAGAGTGGTGACTGGAATACATCCAAACTCAGTGACGGTGCTCATGTACTCTGCTGCAGATACAGAAGTGGAATCACGAGGAAGACGTGGTACAAAAACCAGACGAGCAGGTTCATGAAAATCAAAAAACATGACAAAGGAACAATTACAGAAGGTCATGTGCTACATTACCCAACGTGACTTTGTAAGCACTGACTGCCTGATTTTCCTTTAGTCTCGTTTCCTCTTTTCCCTACCTTTTCCCTCCTTTGACTGCAGCTCCCCTCCCCAGGTGTTGACCAGGACCCCCTGACCTGGGCCAGAGGAGCTGCCCAACACTACCTGTCCCAGCAGGGAAGAGTTTGTAGGGACTGCCAGCGGGTGGAAGTCGTCATTCAGTGGCTTCTTGCAGCACGAGCGGGCCTTGTAGTTAATCTCGTACATAACACCCTGCAGGACAGAACTTCATGAGTCAGTTAACTGTGAATCCTCCTAATATCTCCTAATGTACATATCGCCGCTGCGTTGTCATTACCTGTCTGTAGAGTAGAAGTACATCACGGTGGAAGGTCTTGTTTTTGTAAGTCCCAAAATCTCTGAGGCGGATGCGCTCTCCCAGTGCATCGTAGCTGTACTTGGCGAAGACCATCAGCTGCTCGTTTTGGGTGGACTTTGAAATGAAAACATTTTTCTAACTGTAAATTGTTCATAATATTATTCATGAGAGTTTTCGTGCAACATTACAGCTGTGGCTACTTTGAAAAACAATAGTCCAGTGTATTATCAACAGGCGAATGAAACCTTTCAAATGTATTATTCAGTCTTGGCTTTACACAGTAGCATAAATTACATGTGCAAGAGTTTAGGACTTACGACAGACAAGTGTCCGGTCAGCAGCGGTGGGGATTCTGACAAAATTAAAGGAGTAATTTAATCCAAATGGAGCATTTACATCACGTTTGTCCATAGATAACAATTTTGTCTTTTCACAGTGTTTCCCTCAAACAAGAAAAGAGAACTGAAAAGTTAAGTGCGGCGGCTGGAGACATTCCATGGGAACAAAATTAGATGGACAAATTTACATTAGCCATCTGTGCTGTACTTACCGCATTGTTGTGGTCTCTGAGAGAGGCAGCCCACTGACAGGCAAGAAAACAGGACGAGGACTCTCATGCTTCAGTTAGGCACCGTGTCCTCTGGACAGGGAGGCAAGTATTTGATGCTCACAGCAGCGTTCACTTCCTCATAAAGGTCTGTAGAGATTGCATCCACTGCCAAGCTTTTCTGAGCTAACACGCCTATATCCTGTCAAAAGGAAAGGTCCAGCATGCACTGTACAGTGTTGCCGGAAATGATGATCTGTTCTTCATGTAATTCTGAGTACAAACAAGGAGAACTTTTTCCCGTACAGAGAATGTGCAAGGGAGAATTAAGGTCCATGTGGTCGAACCACAATTCGTTTGATTTGTCTCCTGTCCCCTAAATATCATCTCTACTATCTGACGTAAAACAATTTTTTTGTCATAATCATTTCATTACATCATTTTTGTTCATGTGCACTGACAGAAGCGATATGGAGGGAGAAAAACATCAAGGCACCAAAAGGAGAGAGAAAGATCCAGCTTTTGGCTCGGTAGTGTTGACTGTGGGATTGTGTGTGTATATGTCAGTCTGTCATTATCCATGAAATATGATGTGTTGCATCGTCACAGCTGTAAATCCTGAAAAAAAAGACTGATAAGTGAATTTTCTTAAACATGAAATTTCTACGTGAGAATTCTATTTTAGTTTTTAAATGTGGGATGAGGAAGACTTTTGCATTAAATTAATTTTCCTTTTTTTCCCTTTTACAACAGATTTCGACGCTAATACTTTTAAAAGAGTGCCGTGTATTGATCAAAAACTTGTTATATTGTATGTTTTACTGATGTCAAATATTTCAGTTATGTTAGGCCATGTCAGCTCTTTGAGCTCTTAAATCTGTACATTCACACAACCACTTACACCTAGCTTATATATTCAGTCAGATAAATGCAGTAATTGTGAACTTTTGCTCCCATAAAAGATTGTGGTTTTGTCATTGTGACACCCAAGGGACTACTCCTAGTGTTAGGTTTTTAAGAACCCCCCCCCCCCCCCCCCCCCCCCAGTACTTCTCGGTACTTCGCTCTCCCACGGATCCATCAATCTGTGTGCTTATCTCTCCATAAATATGATATGTTCTGTGCATCTTCACTGCTATGATTCCTTATATAAAATTTTTGTTTAAAAAAAAGACTGATATGTCAATTTTGTTAAACATGAACTTTCAATATTAGAATTCTATTTTAGTTTTCAGTTATTTAACTCTCCAGGTTGATATTTTTTGGAATGGAATGGTTGTTGGCTGTGTTATTAGATTTCTCTATCACGTCTGGAAACGTTTTATTTTGAAAAAAGTAGCTCCTGTGAACAATCAAAATTCCTAATATTACGATTATGTGAATTGTACATTTTCATTAGGATCAAACAAACATTTTCTTAGTATTCTTATATTTTTAATGACAAAAGAAAATGCAAGTCGTGACACAGTTATGAGAAAATTATTTATTTATTTTAACGACTAGAGAGTAGCGAACGAGCTGAAAACATTACACAGAGATATTAACATGGTCTTCCAACATTTTGGTGAAAATCTCACCAAACAACGACTTAATATTTCTAGGAGAAAAGTTTGTGCCAGACCTTTTTTTCCTGAAAAAATATACATATATGAAATTGCATGTGATGTGTACAATTTAGCAAAATTTTGTGCTTTGAATTCAACATGTTATTTCAATGTAATGTACCTACAGCTATGATTCAGTGGCTCCACTCATTTTATAATTAACATCTCAAAGAAAGCTTAAGACGTTAGTCAAACAAGGCTGATTAATGCTTTTTGAGGAACAAGCTGAGGAAGTCTGCTGGCTCTTCTGTGCTGTCCTTCATCTCTGCATCCGCGCAGAAGTCCGGAGGGTTTAGCTGACCCGGGTCCGAAATCCCGATGACATTGTTAAAGAAGCTAGTGAACACAAAGACAATGACATAATGATCACCTTGCATGATTGAAGTTTTTCAGATTTTTTATGCAGTCCAGTATTTATATACAGATTGTTTTTTTTTTACAGTGTTGATTTTCACCTTGTCACTGTCCATCCGAACTGCTCAGTGTGGTACACAGTGCTGACCGGAATGCATCCGAATTCAGTGACCGTTGTCATGAACTTTCCTGGGTTGGACAGAAATTAAAAGAAAAACTGTGTTGATAAAGAGACATGGACGAACGGACGGTTGCAACCATCATACGCTCTCTCCCTCTCACCTCCTTGGTCGGGCAGATCTCCCGTCCAGGTGTTGACCAGGAGCCCCTCTCCTGGTCCAGACGAGCTGCCCACGACAACTTGGCCCAGCAAAGCTGCAGTTTTGGGGATTTCCAGAGGCTGGAAGTTTGTCTTCAGGGGCCTCTTCTTGCACGTATGGTTAGAATCAACAATCTCATACATGGTGGCCTGTGGGGTGAAAGATGCGGGATGAGGAAGACACATTTTTACTGATCAAATACTTATTATCTTGTATGTTTTATGGCTTGATATCAAGTTGATATAATAATAATAATAATATATATGTTTTATATAGTGCTTTTCTAGATGCTCAAAGACGCAATATCAAATATTTCAGTCATTTCATGTTACAAGGCTCTTTGAGCTCTTAAATCTGTATGTTCTGATAACCACTTAGACTTATCTTATATATTTAATCGGACAAATGCAGTAATTGTAAACTTTAGCTCCCATAAAAGATTGTGGTTTTGTTATTGTGACACCCGAAGGACCACTCAAATAGTGTTTTTCAAGGTCAGCATAAAAGTTTCAATGAATAATAATAATGATATCCTGGATATATTTTTTACTTGACTAAACCCCTGATGGAAAAATCTGCTGGTGAGGCGGCTCTGCAAAAAAATTATATTGTGAGTGGTCACCTCTCTGAAGAGCAGAAGAGCATCATAGGTGAGGGTCTTATTCTCATAAATGACCAGCTCCTTGAGTCGTATCCGCTGTCCAAGTGCATCATACAGGTACTGGGTATAGGCCCACAGCTTTTCATTCTGTGTGGACTGGAGAAAAGAATATGGTTATGGGTTTACTTATCGTACTGGGATTTTAAAAAAAAGTACTTAAAACAAACACTCACCACAGTGAGAGCTCCACTCAGGAGAGGAGGACTTGCTGTGGAAAGATACAGGAGATCACAACACTGCATTACTTAACTGTGGTATACAGACAACTGGCATTGAAAAAGCATTAAAGTCAGCAATATCTGTCTTACGTTGTACTTACAGCATGGATGAGGCTTCCCGGCCAGGCAGCCTGCCAGTAAGCAAACGAATACTGCTAAGAGTTTCATGTTTTAGGTTTCCAAGCTGCTGCTCACAGGCAAACAACAACCACTGTGTTGCTTGGCGAGAGCAGCCACTTCCTTATAAAACACTGAAGCTCAGGCTCCAGGAGAAAAGTCCAGCCTCCGGGTTTTTATTTATAACCCTTTCACCCTTATGAAAGTAACGTCCTAAATCATCTGTTATCAGACTCACATCATGATAAAAAAAGACCATAAAAGCCAGTATCTCCTCCTACAAATGACGCCTGTTCCACTTTATGTACAGTAAACTGTTACTGTGTGATGTTAATGTGTTTATGTAGGAGACAAATGCAGAGCAGACTGTGTAGAAACTTTTGACATGAAAAAACGTACTTTACTTACAGTTACTTTTAATGACCCTGTGCTTGTAAACAGAGAGGCTGTGAGGGAGAGTGCTCAGTGGAACAAGGGTGAGGAATTCTGTTTGTCTGAACGACCGCAGGAGGCTGTAAACCCCGAACTGGATTCTTTTTGTTTGTTGAGTATAGAAGAAGGGTGTGATGTAAGCCCTCATGAATTACATCACTGTCATGTGATCTGGAGGTGCGTGTGACTGCACACATGACTCGTGACTGGAGCACCTGGATGTCAACCTTGCAACCTAGTTATATTATTAACAAAGTTATTACACTATATTTTCATTAACATGCATCATCATTGCCGTGAGTCAATATTTTACATTTCACTGTGCAGCACTATGCAAAACGTGTTGCATTTGACGTCAGATTGGATTGACAACCTTAGTAACAACGACTACAAGCCCACACCAGTCACCTGGCTGAAGTACAGCAGCCTAAATATTGTTACACAGGTCATTTGATAATCATCTTTACAGTGTCACCCCTGTAACCGCTATAGGTGTGTCAGGGGCAAGTCACTGTGTCAAGTGACTCCCGCTGTCAGTCTAGTTAGGCAGCAATCCAGTCGCAGAGACAGGACAAAGAAAGATACCAAAAATACCTTTATTTTCCAAAATAAAACCTTTTATTTCAGCAGTGCTTTTTCGTGATTTACAACTGAGGGCAAGTGAGGCCAGAGTCCAGAACATTACGTAATAGTATGACACAATGTGGAACGGCTTCATTTTGTCCTTCCAACTACGGAGTAATTATTTTCCGAATAGAGGTTGAAGAAGGTTTAAGATTGAAAATGTAGGGTTAGGAGTAGGGTTACTCATATCCCTCACTTATATTGCTATTAGGTTTTTTTATATGTTGTTTTGGTAAAAGGAGTCTACTGTTGCCAGGATTAGGTTGCTGAAAATACATAATTTATATCAGTTGTAGACTTAAAAAAAAATACTATACTTATGCAAAATAATGTAAATCTGTGCATTTTTGAAATGTAAATCTATCAGTTAAAACATTAACTTTTCTAGCACTCAATAAATGTAACTTTAAAATCATAGTTTCTTAGGAGGAACATGCGACCACCTTAGGTAGTTTGAGCAGCTGGCAGATGCCAGTACACTCTGGTCCATGTTGCTCTTCCAGGAAGTACCTGAGGCCTCTGGTAGCAAAGTTGGAGGGGCCCCTAGGGGCCTTGGTCGAGTGGATCTGGGGGTCAGTGAGGTAGGTCAGCCCTTTGCCATTGGCTGTCACCCACCCTGTGGGAAAATCAAAAGCTGCATTGTAGTACCATCTTTTCAATATGACAAGTATGCACACGCATTGGTGGTTTCAGTGATCAGTGAAAAACACACACACACACACACACACACACACACACACACACACACACACACACACACACACACACACACACACACACACACACACACACACACACACACACACACACACAAACACCTTGTAGGTCTACAACAACTTCCTGGCAGTTGGAGAACAGGTAGGTGAAGTGTCCAAAGGCAAGGCCATATTCTGTCGCCTGGAAACTCTTGTCCTTCTTTCCAGTGTTGTTGGTCAATTTGACAAATTCTCCGAGCATATAGGGCTCCACTGTCACACAGCCCACAATCTCGTTGCCATCCAAAATCTATAAACGAGGGGAAAAGGCTGAAGTCCATTTTGAAAATATACACTACTCATTGCTATTGCAACAAAATTGCATCTATCTGATATTTTGTATCTTCATTTCCAATTTTCACTTATCAACAGCTCATAGTTCCTTTTAGATTAATAACTGTAAACTGATAAGTGGAGGGTGGATCGAGGGTGGACCAGTAGAGTGCAGTCTACTGTCTCAAGTGTTAAGTTCATGTGTAAGGCGTTCTATCTAATAAATCTGCTAAAAAAAGTTAACTTTGATTCATCTGTTTAATTGTTTGGCGCGTGCTTTTTGTCCATTCTGTCTTTCTTATTTGGCCTCACCAACAGTGCTTCTGAGGGAATGAAGTAGATCTGAGCCATCACATCCTTTTCGTAGAGACACTTATTGAATTCAGTCACGTAGTACTGAGCTGTCATCTGTCTCTCCACGTCTTTCAGGTGAAACTGGATCTGCTTCGGTTTCAAGTAGTCCTTCCCGACGTAGCTAAGGATAATAATGTATGTACAGGATTTGACTTAAAGTCATCATATTCAGGTTGTGCTTCGAATATGTAGCATACATACCTGCTTAACCTTTCCTCCTGGTGTAAAAACTGTACCCATATTGCTGTTCTCTGCTTGCCCTGCATCCCCACTGGCTCTCCAATGTAAACACAGGTCTCCCTTGCCGTCCACAGTCCTTTTACTTTGGAGAACTTCAAATGAAGTGCACCTAGTGAATATGACATTCAGAGACAGGTCAAATCAATGTTTTATGCACTGCTTTAGACACAGCTGGGCTTTTACATACAGTATCCTAGCCTGTTCTGTTTTGATGTGATGGCCTTTTGCTCAGACCAGAACATGTTGAGAGGTACAACAAAACTTAGGGTCTACAGACTAGTGGGCTAGTGGATTTGAACGGATTGCTAATGTCAGCATGTTTGCATGCTTACATTTAGAAAGTACAATGTTTACCTTGTTTATATTATTAGTTTATTGTATTGCGTGCTAAAATTTGCTAATAACCACTACGCAGAGTACTCCTGTTATTAGTTTCGCAGGTCAAAAACCAAAAAGTTAAATTTTTGATGTGTGGCAATAGTGAGGGGGCCTAACAAGTTATTACATTTCATCCTGACGGGGTGTTGAATGACTGTACCAAATGTCATGTCAGTCCACACAGTCAAGACACATTTGACAAGAAAACACACATCAACGTAGTGGGGCTAAAAGAGAAGTAAGGGATCCCCAAAGTCAATGTTATTCATGATTATTTAGTGAAATAATCAACATTTAAGCAGACGTAGAGATGTTTCAAAGGATGAGTGAAAACTTTGATCAGCTATTGGAGCTAAATGAATAGCTAACGGACATAATCAGTCATTAATTTCATCCTCTGAGCACCATGAATGTCTCTACCAAACTTTAAGGCAGTCCATCCAGTAGTTGTCAAGATATTTACTGTCACTAAAACCCTAAAAAGTTAACCTGAGGGTGGCCCCAGAAAGGACAAAATCTGCAGGCTTCATATTTTGGGGACCATGAACATCCGTTCAATATTTCAATCCATCCAAAGGTTGTTGAGATATTTCAGCCTGGACCAACATGGAGGTCTTACTGACCAACACTGCCAGCCTTGGAGCCATACCTAACGCCCCTTAAAATATGTACTGATGATGAAGAGAGATGGGATGTAATACTTACTGTAGACAGTTCTGTGTTCCTTAAGTTGGAATTGTGTCTCATCACTGTGCAACCTCGTCAGCAGACATTCATGGCAAACGCCAGCCAGTAGGGCTTGGTAATCCATCTGTGACAACAAATATTGTCTCTCAGGGACAACACCACCTTCGGTGCTGTGCTTTAGGCAGCTGAAGCACAAGGGGTTCTTCCTCTGAATTACATTAACTTTTGCTATAGAGGAGACTTCATTCAATTCCACCATGTCAAATGAACTATCTGGGGAAGTGTACTGGGAAGAGTTTGGGTGAGGGGTTGCTAAAGAGCTCTCGTTAAGAGGTTTTACAGATACAGAGTCAGTCTCAGTGTCTTTATTCGGGTCAACATTACACTCCTGGTTTTGTGACTTGGACGAGGCTCTGAATTCCCCTCTAGATGTGTGGTTTTTGCACATGGGACCATGAGCTGCATCATCGGTTTCAGAATCGAGTGTTTCTAAGAGGAAGAAGCTCCCATCGGAATCTGGTGACTTGCTGCTTTGGCTGGTTCCTGCTTTTGGTAGGCTAGATGGCTGGGATTTACGGTTTGTGGCAGAGTTCACATCAATCGAAATTTTCTCCCATGATGAATGGGAACTGAAACTGTCACTTAGTGAGCTGTAGGAGGTTCTGAGAGTTAGCTGGGACAAGGACTGTGGTGCTCCTTCAGCCACAGCACCAGCAGCATCAATCATCCAGTCCTCCTCAGTGCCCAGTGTCTCTATTCCAGCGTGCATCAATTCAAACTTTTCCGAATCACTGCTCACATTGGAGGAGGAAGTAGCAGGTGTTGCAACTGTACCTGAATTGACAGTAGAACTGGAACCATGCAAGTCTGGCTTCATGTTTTTGTCAGTGAACTGAAGCATGCTGTCATCAGCCTCAGTGGTCAGACAGCTCTGGTTCCTCACATTTATTCCATGCTCTACGGCACTACTTCCTATGTAGCCACTCCTGCCGGGGCTAGAATACCCTGGGCTACTCAAGGAGAAGTTCTGCCACGATGAACCAAGGTCATCTGTGCTTCCCAGAGTCGTACACTGGTCAGGCTTTGGAGACGGCTGAACAGCAGATGGATCTGATGCTCTTTGATGGGGCACCTCTCTTTTGGGTGTGTCTTTTGACACTTTGCATTCTGTGTCGAGTGTACCTATGGTTGTCCCCAGTGCAGTTATACACAGCCTCTCCCCAGCTATCTCTCCTTTAGTCCTCTTACAGTTTGAGCTGCTTGTCTCGCACAGCGATGCATGCAACTTCTGGAATCCCTGCATCAACTTAGAGAAACCTTCCAGAGTAAAATTTACTGATGCTTCTTTGGTGTTTCGGTAGCTGTCAGGAATAAAAGACCCCTTGTCGGAATTGAGGAAAGGCTCCACTCGAAACAGCATCTTGACTTGGGTGACTAGCTGCATGATCTCAGCACAGAGGCTGTCCTTGCCTTGGTTATCTGCATGACAGTAATCATAGAAACTGGCTAAAGCCTTTTGGCACGTTTGTGTCGCCTGTGCCACAACCTTCTGAGTAGTGCCAAGCCATTTGTGAGCGACAGTGAGGGAATAGGCAGCCTTGAGGAAGGTGTGAAGCTCCTGCTTGCTTGTGACCTGCTTGCACTCTGCTTTGGTGAGCAAGCCAATGGAAAATGCCTCTCGAGCCTGCAGGAGGAAAGTCTGTCTTTGAGAGTCGGGGCACTCCACTGAGAAACTGTATGATAAGTAGCAGGTCCCTTGAGTTGCCTAAAGAAAAAGAAGCGTGTCAATAGAACGGCCTATTGGAGCAATTCCTGTTGCCCTGTCATTAGCTACCTTTTCTGTGCATCTATGGCTTTATTCATTTCTGTCAATTGCAGGCAGCCATGAGTCATGCCAGAGATCAGTCAGGTGAATGGCTTACCACATTGGTCAACACATAGAGTGAAGTGAACTGGCTGTAAACCACCGCCATTTTTGCTGCCTGGGCTGCTGAAAGAAGACGATGACTCTCATGCCCTAGTAAGCACTGCTTCAAAGAGAAAACAGCCAAAACAAAACAAGAAGTTACACAAAGCCAATGGTATTTAAAGAAACATTATGTCAGTTGGACTTACCAAGTCAATATTTGGATTTGTCCTAAAAGCTTGGAAGTCCTCATCATTCATTGACACCAATATGTTGGCCAGTATGCCAAGAGAAGTTCCAATGCCCTATAAAATTGGGTCATGTAGGTTTACAAAATGACACCTGTGACACAATATTGTTGCTGTGTCTCGGATACCTTTTTATCAGGTTGAGGAAGTGAGTAGTAGCCAACCAGAGAAGCCCAGATTAACTCTGCAGCCTCAAGCCACAGGCCTGAAAGAGAGCACAAAGAGAGTGAAGATGTCAAAATACATGAGTATCAGTGCCACTATTCTTTTTTTCATTTTTAGTAAAAAATGATCTTACCTAGCTTTTGCAAAATCATTCCACGTACTTGAACACTTACAGCTTGCACAAGAGCCTTGTCACTTTCAGAGTGGTACAACCAGCAACCTGTATATTAGAAATAAATTCGATTTTTATTTAACATGTAGTTTGCAGTTTAATCCATCATTAATAGCAATTAAAATGACATTGCATGGACCTTACCTGTGGCCCCGCAATTGTTTATAAGGCTGCTCAGGATGTACTCTGCCTTCTGCAATTTGCCTGCAGGGAAGATGATGATTATGTTCTCATCTATTCAGCTCTGTGTAAGCAAAGCATACTACAAATATCTCTATCAGGAACATTTTTAATGAGAGCTCTTTTCACATCTATTTCCCATGTTATGAGTTTACACCAATCACTTTGATTTCCCAGAACAGTAATTACATTGTGTTGCTCATACATTTACATTAAGTCAGTGCAAGTAGCTCAGCCCAAAACTATAACTAGTTAAAAGTATGATAATCAGTCCCATATGCTTAACCCCAACCTTCTACTACATCGTACCAGAGTTGAGGTACACCCTGGCCTGTCGTATGACCAGCTGGGGCGCTACAGGGGTGTCAGGGTGGCATCTGTGGAGAAGCTTGGTGAGCTTTAGCAGCCGGCTGGACTCGTCCGTCCAGTAGAGGAAACGGTCCACCAAGAAGACCACTGCCAGTGCTGTGCGTGCCTCCTGAGCCACGATGGAAGCCCTTAGAACAGCCTGGCATAGAAATAAACATACCCAGTAAACACAAACAGATTTTGTGTAATGCTGATTAGTTATCGCTGTGATCATTACCAGTAGCTGAGGTAGGTGCTTGCTGATGAGGTCACTAAGGTTAGTTTTGTCATTGGCACTGACTGACAGCTTGTACTGCCACTTCTCCGGCACAAAGGGCCACTTCATGTCCATTGCCTCCTGCAGGAGAGAGGCCAGTTCTACACACAGCGAGTCTACAGGAAATGAGAGAACAATAAAACTGTGTGGCAGTGCAGAGATTAATGGACATCAAATATCTTGTAGTCCAAAACCAGAACAGAATCGGAAAATACTTCGAAATTGAAACAATTGGACTCAAAGCTACACCAGAATGCTTTATACAGTTGCAACTTCACCAAGGAAAAGATCACAATCAAAGTAAAACTGAGTATGTAATTTGGTGTTCAACTTTCTTGAGGTTTCCTTTGCTAGAGACATGCTATGTGTGGGCACTGGGAAAGCAGAACTACTGAGAAGGAGGTTTACAGTGAACACTGCCCCAGCTTCTGCCACTGAAAAGCTAAACCAAAGGAAACCCCCCATTCATGCAAACAGGATAATGGATTAGCTGAGCATTTGTAAACAACGCCTTTGTCCTTGATTCTCAACTCAAAGTATTTGTGTGGACCGTATGTGAGTATAATTCCACAAACTGTTGATCCTCACCCAAATCCCAATCTGATTTACTCCCATGACAAGTGACAACACAGCACCACCTTGTGTCTGACCTCTGCAGCTGCAGTAGTTCAGCCTCTCATCCTCAGCGGGCTGGGTGGACTGTTGAGCTGCTGCTGCTGCTCTGAGGCACTCCTCCAGTAAATCCCCCACCTCCTGACTGTCCATTGCGGTAAACAGATGTTTCAATTGTTGCCGGCAATGAAAAGGAATTCCTCCTTTCTTGTAATCTTCGCCTCTGTTCCCGTATTAGAGTAACGTGAGAAGGGGGAAACCCAAAAAATGGCCGGACTGCTGTTGAGAAAGGATTGCACCATCTTGTGTGTTTATCAGTTTCAAAACATGAAAAAATAAACCCCCACACAAAACATAAATAAATAAATAATCAATGAATCCACTCGATATCAAATCAATATGACAAATATAATAAAAAGTCCTTGTGTTTTCCCAACTGAAAATGTGTGTATATGATTTCTTACATTTATTTTATGGACAGCACAACTTCTCCGATATGCCTGCATTCTTGTGAAAAAATAAATAAATACAGGTCTCAGGTAATGGAAATCACTCCAGTCCTTTAAGAGAGTCACAATATGCCTACAACATGTAACACATATCAATTAATACAGTCAGAGTAGTCTGATGGTCGGCATTAGCTTTTCAGACTTAGCATACATATAAGTGCAAAACATCTTTTTAGGTGTATGAATTCATGCGGCGTTCCAGTTGCAAATTCCGGCACGGACTTCGGTAATTCCGAGCTCCGAGGTACAACGGAACGCAGCATTCCATGTCTCAGGACAACTCAAGTAATAATAATAATAATAATACATTTAATTTATAGAGCAATTTTCATTGCTAAAAGCAAAGTGTGATGATGAATAGACGTACACATATTATGGCAAACTGGAGAGCCTAGCCACAGACAGAAACCCGTTATTATGGCTGCACTCATCGACACATTGACGCGATGTCGTCTCGCTTTAGCTGAATGTAAACCTTACGATGCTGTCGCTTTAGATACGATATCCGGTACACGAACCACAGTTTTCACATAAGGTGCTTTATTAAAGTCACCTACCGATGTCCTCGCACTGGCGCTTCGCTTCTTCCTGGTACGTTCTGTACGATGATGCTTTCGAGTGCAATCGGAAAAATCGCAATCAATGTGTAATGGTAAGCGTAGTGGAACAAGCGTTTTGAAATTATAAATTGGTTCCTTGACAAAAAAGTTGAAGTGAACACTAAATCAACATAAACTGATAGTTTTCTCTCACTTCTACACGTTGTAAAACGTTGTTTTTAGACACAAAAAACACAAGACGCTTCCCCCCCCCCATACATTTTTATTGAAGGTCTATTTTGACTGACATTTATCACCACCTACCTTTTTCGGGATCACTTTGACATTATGACACAATCAATGTATCTACTTCTTATGTTTTGTAGTATACAATTCATAAATGAGCTATTATAGCAATGTTGTAGCAACATAGTTGTTTCCCCCACTAACTCACTGAAGCAGCACTCTTATACTTCTAGGCTGGATTTAATAAAAATGCACAAAACGTCTGCTACATTCCGCATGAGCACGAGACAAAATATTATTTTTTTAATCTTTATGAGAGACTCGGGGATTCTGACTGACAAGGCGCACTGATATGCAGAGCGGCCCACAGACTGATGTGTGGTGATGTGTACGTGTAACGGTGCTTCGCTTCTCGTTCACAACAAGCATGTGGACGGGACTGTGCTGTTGCTGCGATACTGCCGATAGGAGGAACTGTGGCTCTGCAGTGTGATCGTGCACAGCTGGAACCTCATCAGACGGTCGGCGCGCGGTCCAACTGTGAACAGCTGCTCCGACGCACACCGCGTCCACAACTTGGCGAAGAAGTGCGCCAGGAGAGGACCCGGGCGAGGTGTAGGGTTAATGTGCCGCGAAATACCCACATAGCCCCATAGACAGGGTGAGCGCCATAATTAGCTCCAAAAAAAAAAAAAGATATCCGGGTGAACCTCTTTCCGATAAGTTCTCGTGGGTTTCGATCATCGCCGCCTCTTGTCGCAGGACCCGTTGCTGCTGCTGCCACTTGGTGATGTAAAGCTCTTCGTCTCAGCGCTCATTCCTTGGCTGTTCCATCACTGTAGCCTCTCCTCTCAGAACATGGGGGCCTTCCAACTCTGAAGGTAAGCAATCGTGCCGCAACTCGCGTGCTGGATCAAAACTGAGGGAGCTCGAGCGCATTTGGACATCTTTTTTTTTTAAATTTTTTTACGCACGGCGGGTCTCAGATACGACACCCTCTACGCGTAAGGGAGAATGGAAATTAGGCGTTGATTGCCTGTTCAATGTTCTGTGTAAAAAACAAATCGCCACTTGATCAACTGATGTTGCCAAAACCAGTGTATTGCAACAGTAGCTAACGTCACGCGTGGACTTGCCCGCTTGCACCATTAACCACAGCAACCTGTGAGTGGCACGTCGACTCATTGGGGATGCGGCTCTTTGCACTTTGTGTTGGAAGAACTATGCACAGCTGTTGTGCTAAGACTTGAAGCAGACACGGGTTGCACCCTACAGCTGTCATCTATTAGTAGTTGAACAATGTTAATGATTGTGCCTTTTACAGAGCAGGATGGCAACAGGAGTTGCTATAGTAGAGGCGCACAGTCGCTTTGTCTGCCCAGCTCATAAACAAGCAAATGACTTGGAGGCTGTGTAGAGGAATGGCTGTAAGAATACATAAGCTTTATAAATGGGTCACATACTCCAGGTATAATTACTGTCACATGATCCTCAGGTGCTTAGAGCTGCAACAGCACTGATGTACTAAGAAAGGAAGAGCATCAGGGAGCAGAGGAGGATGGAGGATGGAGGAACGCCTATCTGCAAAATTAGACTGAGGGAGTGGCAGGGTCTTTATCCCGCTTTGACCTGTGTGAGAATGATGCTATGCAAATGTCCGTTGTCATGCAAAGTTATGGCACAAACCCGTACGGGGGGAGGGAAAACGCAGGAGCTCAACCCTAACACATCTTTTTCACGGCTCAAGAAATAACTGAGGTGCCAATCAAATTATGCACACTGACTTTCAGGCAGCTCATGGCAGCTTTGGTTATGACCAATGAACACCTGTGTTTCGATAGAGATTGACACTGTGGGCCACATCCCAACTTATTGCCATTCGTAGTCTCAATTTATATTCTTCCAGCCAACCCTTTTTTTTCTCTCCAACCTGTTCTGTTGTACAGACTGCAGCTGTCGTACTGTCGTGGTTCAAGGTGATTTCCTCCCACGGCCCTCAGAACAGTGGGGAATGGGGATTAAGAGGCATCTGTGATTACTAGCTCCGTGGCTTCTTTGCTGACTTCACTCCAGTGGTGTCAGTGCAGTGGAATTTGACTTCTAAGCTGCGACTGGCTGCCTGTCTGGAGATTTGAAAAGCCTGTTTGCAAATGAATTTGGGCAGGAGACAGATAAGTCACTTCAGTGTTTTCAGTTTTCAGTGTCACTGACTCGGCCATGAGCTGCATGCCGCTGATCAACTGATCCTGTTTTGAACGTTGGTCAAGCTCCCTTTGTGTGCAGTTTTTCGTCCAGATCAGCATCTGATGCAGGCAATGCAAATGGTGCGGCCATCCATGTCAGCCATCATGCAGTACCCATTCAGACAAATCTGTCTCCAAAGAAACAAATCAATATAACAATTAGTTTGACAACTGTTTTATAAGATGCTGGCTTATTTGATCTTCACGTACCTCAAAGTAAACCATGTGATCTCATGTTGCCAACAAGAGAAGTGGTGCTTGACTTGAAAGATATAGCACGTTGAGAAGGAAGGATTTCACAGATTCAAAGCACCTACAGATAAGTGGTAAAAATCAAGTAGAACAGATTCAGAATAAAGCTTCTGTGTCTCTAGTCCTCCTTTCTCTTCTCTGCTGCTACTGCTGCAGTGCACTTACTTCCACCCTTGATATTTAGCACTACTTCCAGCCGCCTCCTCCACCTCAACCTACAGCTATGTTTTGCGCTTATCGGGAAAGCCAGCCATAATTGGATCCATTGTGAAGGGCTGCTGCTTTATGCCAAAAGGACCAACAGCAACAAATCTGGGAGCAGGAGGAGGAGGAGGGGAAGGCTAAACTATCAAGCAGGACAGAATAAGAGAGTGAGGAAGAGGAAAACAAAAATCGATCCACACAAAGAAGGAAAATCAAGCAAAGAATAAAATAATTACAGGGAGCAGACAAAAGCAGCAGATCAGACATGCGTGGTGGACGTTCGCCATGATTGGGGTGTATAGTCTGATGCACTCGCCACTGCCTCTGCCTGCCCTCCCCATATCTCATTTTTCATTAGCTAATCCCACCTATTCCTCCAGAGCCCCTGTACTACACTCCTTAATTGCTTGTATCACCCTCTCACATTTTACCTGCTAGGTCGCATTCATTACATTACATTCATTTAGCAGATGCTTTTGTCCAAAACGACTTACAATTAGTGCATTCCACCATGAAGATATTACCCAAAATTGCAAGAATCGATAGAATGCATAAGCATTTATCAAACAGCTTCAAGTGCTCCTTTTATATTATTATTGTTATTTTTTATAAATTCAGGGAGTAAGGTGCAGTCTGAACCGGTGACTTTTAATTCTGCGACGGAAGCATTGAAGGGATTCTGCTGATGTCAATGGGGAGCTCATTCCTTTCAGTTTGAGCAGGGATCACCACAGAGTTCTCAATGGTGATGGAGATGTCATTGGTGGGAGACGTCTTCCCTGGGAGGAAAAGCATCTTGGTCTTGACCAGATTGAGCTCAGGTGGTGCTTCAACATCCACTGAGAAATGTCAGCCAGACATGCAGAGATTCTTGCTGCCACCTGGGTTTTACATTGTGGAAAAGACCACATGAGTTGGGTGTTATCTGCGTAGCTATGGTCGGAAAAGCCATGTGAGTGAATGACAGAGCCTAATGACCTGGTGTACAAAGAGCTTTCGTACCAAGCTTGTTTGACGTGAAGTGTGGAGGGCCTGTTTGGCTCATGGGCAAGTGACAACAATGTGACTCCAAATGACTGCACAGATACAGACCTAGTTTTCCCCTGAACTATTTGTTTGAAATGTATTTTTTTACTGATTTAAACACCAGACAAGGAAGTAACACAGTGCAGGCAGAGCTGGAATCTGTTTTGGTATGACTCCCACTAACTTGGATGACAGTGATCGTAAAACTGTGACAATATAGAATCCAACTGCGAGTGGATGTCTGTACGTCTGTTTTTTTTTAAATGTCCAAAAACCTTCCAGAGAGGTTCACCCCAGCCAAATACTCTGCCCCCCTGTTCTTCTTTCACTTCTTCAGCTCCCATGAAAGGAAACAGACCCTGTTACAAGTCAGACAGTAAGTGCACTCTGCTCGCCTCATCTTTAAAGACATGCAGCAGCCGGAATACGGAGGGGAGATGCAGCAGTGCAGAGGGAGACATGGGAAGGGAAGGTAGTTGGGGAGGGAAAGTGTTGGATCTGGAGAGCTATAAATCATGCTGCAGCTGGAATTAAATCAGTCGGGGAGAAACACAGCAGTGGCAGAGTCTGGAAGCAGGGGGGTGCACGGAAAATCGCTGGTGCTGTATCTTAGCCAGTGATTACTAAAGGCAGTAAATTAGTGGCGATGGTGATTGCACAATTGTGATTAGTTCTGGGTTGATTGATCTCATTCCTCTGTGCTACAGGTGCCTTCCTTTCAGAAAGGGAATAGAAAAATAATGCCTGTGCATGGTGTCCTGCCCCTGAAATCGAAATGTACTGAACAGATTTGCACCAAACTTGATGGAGGGATGGGGCCTGGGCCAGGCAAAAACCCACTGAATTTTGGGGCAGATCATTCAATATTATTGGAATATTTTACTCTGAACTGCAGGATATGTTGCTAGATGCTGGTCTTGACAGAGGTATGCCCTCTTCTGAGTGCTATTTAAGTTTTCATAAGTCTGTTTGCAGTGTACAATGTTTTACACTCTTAATCTAAATTTGCATAATGAATGGAGTAGCCTAATATGACGACAGGAACTTCAGGGGTTTGTGGTCTTCTCAGGGATGTGAGCTAAAAAAAAAGCCAGCGGGGATAATGAAGAGGCAGGCTGGGTGAATGTGAAACGCCCTGCATGAAGGCAGTTCATGAATGACTGATGCATGAAACCGCTGTGTAGCTCAGTGAGGCAACTCAGACTGGCAGGAGGTAAATGAAGCAGATAAATGCTTGTGCAAAGAACAAATTTGTCTCAAGATCTATGCGGCCCTGCTCTGCAAGCGGCACTTCTTAGAAAACCTGTGTTTGTGAAAATTAAAGGATCCTGCAACACCGTGCATCACTGCCCTAATCGGAGGCTGTTTTTGGCTGGTGAATGTTTTTCCTGCAGCCACATAGACGTATGTCTACGTCTCTGCAGGGAAAGTGTCTCTTGAGCAACTGAAATGGCTCGCACTGAGAATTGCCAACTGCAACTTCTAATTAGCACTGCAGTCGAAATTGCTTGACTTCAAAGAAACAAATGGATATTTGGGGAAACCCTTGAATATAGGAATGCTAGCTGTTTCCTATTAGTTCAAGTCTTTATGCTAAGCTAACTGGTGATGGCTGTTTACAAATTTATTGTACAGACACACTAGTGGCATTCCTTGCTATCTTTTGGCAAGAAAGTGAATTGAGCATATTTCCCAAAATGTCAAACACCTTTGAACCTGCTAAAGCTAAATTATGTTAAGCTTACTGTCTGATGGGAGCAGCTTTGTATAGTGTACAGGCATGAGGGTGGTAGGCTAAGTCATCTAACTTTGGACAAATGTATGAAATTTGTTTTTCTCAAAATGTCGACAGAATTGCTTTGATTTGTGGAAGTAGCAAGCCAACAGCATTTATTCAATTATTCAACAAATGATCACATAAAGCTGATACCTCATGATGCACCCCTCTGGCAAGGACTGATATTTCTGTTATTGCATGGAATTAATCCTCCCGAGATATACCGCAGTGTAACAACAGGAAGTGAGACTTCTGACTTCAGCATTACAGAATTGCAGAAAGTGAACTCTGACCGAGGTGTGTTCCGAGATTGACGGTTGGCAGAAATCTCATGGGTGTTCACTGCAAGGCACATACCCCAATGTACTATTGCAAAAGATGATGTATCAGGTTTGCCCTTTTACACAACACGCCATGTGTCCGCATCTTTCACTCATCACACAATGAGTTATGTGTGTGTCAGGGAGAAAAAAACATGCACAAAGTGACGAAGCACTGCCATGTTAAGAACCCTGTTGAAAAACTATTATGCATTTAGAAAATTCAACCAACTCCGAACAAGGCTATTTATAACAAGTAGTACAATCGCCACATTTCACACATGCATACCAACACGCCCTTCCGGCATTTGTTATGAGGCAAACTTTCACATCTGGTAAAAGGACAGACGTTTGAGCAGGAAGCCTCAACACAAAGCGGTGAAAACAGTGTGACACAATAATACATTGTAGTGTTTTTTGAGGGGCAGATATTGTAACAGCACATGGGCTCTGCAGCAAATGCCCTTTTTCTGTTTCACACATTACACTTTTCATTTGAAGTCAGAAAGTTGAGACGTGAGATACGAAAGCATGCCAGATGTGGAACAGGATGCGTGACTCTTTTCATTTTGGGGGACATCATAAAACATTACACTCTGGCAGCTGCTATGTCCCAGCAAGAAGGCATTGTGAAATCTACATATTTTTCTCCCTCACTTCCTCCTGTTATATTTTGAGACAGATCTGTGTTGCATTTTTTGTCATAATGTGTTTTACTGCCCTCCCCCTTCAGCCAACAGTCTCTTCACATTTGACTGAGCTGAAGCGAGGTATAGTTCACCCTCTTCGTGCCTCCCAGTCTCTCTCTTTATCGCCCATTCTCCCATAGCTCCTCTCCTCCCTCCACCAGCCCCCCCCCCCCCCCCTCCCCAAGGAGCAACTGTAGCTGCTAATCTCAGTTTGCAGCCATTGCCCCCCCACCGATGTGTTTTTCTGCGTGTCCAGGGAAAAGGAAACGCTTCCCTTCCTGCTCTCAGTACCCAGCAGTTTGCAAATAGAGCCTGCCACCAGCTGCTTCGTAGGCCCCTCTGAAGAACTATATCCGTCCCATCATGCAGCACCCTTGCTACAACTTCCTGAAACAAACCAGAGATTGTTGGGCAAGAGATAAGGGTGGTGTGTGTATAATGTGAAGAAGTGGTGCTTGTAGGTGGGCTTTGCAGCCTTGTAATTGTGGCCCCATGGCCTCACAAGGACAGAAAGATAAGATAAAATCAGGAGTCAGGTTTACAATCACTTCAGAACCTTGGGTTTAACTTAATTTGATAATCTGAATGTTTGTAAAAATAGTCTAGATATTATTCAAATAAGTTTTTATGTAATTACATTACATTACAGTCAGGGAGTAAGGTGCAGTCTGAACTGGTGAGTTTTCAGTCCCTGACTTTGAAGGGATTCTGCTGTCCTGATGTTTATGGGGAGCTCGATCCACCATTGAGGAACCCGAAAGGAAAAGAGACGGGATTTAGATGAGCAGTTGCTGCTGCCCCCTCGCAGTGAGGGCATGGCAAGCCGTTCCGCCGTAGCAGAGCGGAGTGGACGGGCGTGGGTGTAAGTTTTGACCATTTTCTGGATGTAGGAAGGGCCTGAGCCATTTGCAGCATGGTAGGCAAGTGCCAGTGCCTTGAATCGTATTCGAGCCACCACCAGTAGCCAGTGTAGGGTGAGCTGCAGAGGTCTTTTAGTGTTGCCAGCTGTGGCACAGGTTGAAAGGACAGAAACCTAACTCTGCTGTTTTACAAGTGAAATGATAGTGACATCCACAGTAATATGGAGTAACAGAAAGGAATGGACAGACAAGACTAATAACCTCCTCTGTGAAGGGAAGGAAGGAGTGTCGCGAATTTTTAGAAACAGGGCAAACCAAAACATGCTGTGAGAAAGAGGCTGCCAACCAGCTAAATAAATATCACATTCTAATACTAAGACAGATTCTTTTTTCTGATATTAAAGTGTCTTATTTTAAAGTGCTAGCATGCTAACATATTGACAAGTAAAATATAAAATGTAATATAAAATGTAATATGATACAAATGCATAGTACATAGGTAGCCTACATAGCTTACATAAAAGTTAACTACATACATACATACATGAAAATAAAAATATAAATCAATGCATAACATAAAAAATATGTCAAATATTGATTTAAGTAAGGAAAATAAGAAAATATAAGTCCAAATGGATTAAGAGAAAGATAGGCATAAATGGTATGTCTTAACAATATAATTTTGTAGGTTTTTGGTCACACACCTGTGCTGGAAAACTCGTTCGTTGGGATGTTATTACAATTCATCCTGAGGAGAAGATGAATCAAATCATTCAATAGTTGTTAAAACCTTTCAGTCCAAACTGCAGTGACCCCTCCACTTTTCCTCTGCGTGGCCATTAGATCCAGAGTCAGTCCATCACTTCAGTCAGTTCAGACCGATGCTAATGGCTGACCACCCAACCCACACTGCCATCCTCTGCCGCAATACTGGTGACTGAACCTTTTAACAACGTTAGTGTTAGGGAATAAACAGATTGTGGGTGCATTTTCTCAGTGTCTTGCCTAAACACAGCTACTTAGAGTGAATAAATGCATCAACAGCTTTTGGCTCAGGACCACAGGCTGTGAAACCATCAATCAAATTGACCCAAATGTCAGTAGGGAGAGTATAAAACTAAATCAATGTCTATATGGAGGCCTTTGCATTCGCCCTGGGTATTTACCAGCATAGAAATGAGCCCATTATGGGAATAGCAATAAGAGAATGGATATCATTATCTTTGTGTTTGTCAGTGTCGTATCATCAATCAGTGCTCCTGTCGATTTGAAGACATGGGCGATGAAGAGTTATATAATTAGCCAATTTCCCTCTAATGTGTGGGCTTTGTGAGAAGGCATGGTCTGATGTGATTTAAACAGGGAACAAGCATGTAGCCACAAAATGGTTAACTTCATTCGAGAGATTTGATCAGGCATGATAACAAATACTGTTATCAAGTATTTGAAGTAAATTTGAACATTCTACTGCTGCACAGGTGTACGCTTTTAGTCATTTGATCAATCAACAGAAAATGTAATGATGGTCAATAATATTATTTGTTTCATTTATTCAGTAAAAATAGCCCCCAAAAGCTTATTAGAGCTACTGCATCAGAATACTTATCTGATTTAGTGCATATAATGTTGTATAGGTTTTTTAAATCCTTCTGTCAGACAAAACCTTTTTGAAGATGCACCATCAAGTTGGAGGAATTGCAAGAGACAGTCTTTAAAATGAATCATTAAAATTGACGTAGCAGGAGCTAAGACACCCTGATTTTTAAAAAGTAGTATAGGTCATGCCCAATAAACACAACTTCCTACATTTCCCATAACACAATTGGATTGTGTCTTTCATCATAGACCCCCTTTGTGTCCTAGATGTCCACTTCCCTCAAACCCCCACATCTAATACAGATTTTATGTTAACAGTTTTAACGAGATGATCGGGGTTATTCACAAGCTGCGGACAGTGTAAGACACTTCCTTGCATATATATGTGTGTATACAGTTTCTACTGTACACAGAAAATACATATTTTTTTCAAAAGAGCAATAGACTGTACATCAGTGGTTAAAATGAAACAGTATGTAGCGTTAAAAGCATTACAGAGTGGTGAACAGTTTTCATGTTGGTTTGTGGCGACGGTGGTAAAACTAAAAAGGGACAGCAGCGAGAAGGTGTCTGTGTTTGTCTGAGCCCGAGGGCGTGACATTTTCATCGCCAACTGAACCAGCAGCACAGTGCAGATCCTGCACAGCCAGGACTGACCAGGAGGCACCCGTCAAACTTCCCTTTATACCCACTGCGCCCCATCCCACTCCCTAATCTGCCTGATCGATGGCACTGGACCGTCGTCGCCAGGCAACCGAGGATGACACCAAAGCTCTCACAGTGCGCGCCACCTCACAATCAATCCACCGCTTCACAGCTGTAGAAACAGTGTCTGAAATCAGATTGTGGGTAAAATACTTTTAAAAATGTGGGAAGTGGTGTGGTGTGTGTGTGTGTGTGTGTGTGTGTAACTTGTTAAGAATATGTCTGTCTCTAAATTCGCCTAAAAGCTCAGGTAGAATTGTGCTCTGGGTCGTGACAATGGGCTCCTGTCAGCAGGATGATGAATGGTGTATTATGGCAAGATGGTATCATCGTGCCACAGTGCCTGACTAAGCTCAGTTAAGAGGAGCCTTTGCACAGGTGGTACAAAAAAATACCCCTGCATTTCCCCCACTAAGCATCTGCGGAGAAAGTCGTTTTTTTTAAAGTCTTCATTCTGCTCTGGAGGACAGGCTGTTCTGACCTTAGCTGTAACAGATGCTGATTTTTGTCACAGTGAAAATCCATTTCACCTTAGATCTAGGTGACTGTCTCATCAATAAGATTCTGGCAATAACAGACTCCAAGGGCCACTTTCATTACTGTCCTATTCGCGCGATGTGAGCAGAGGTATGTGTTCTTGGAGAATCAATGCTGGAAAGCCGAATTTAGAAAAATTGCTGAGCAAGGTGTCACAGGTCTCGTGATATTTTCTCTCTCTGAGGTTTTCTCCTCTTCTGTTTTTCCTGTGTGTGTGTGTGTTTGTGCACGTGGGACTAAGACAGCTTGTGAAGACTGTAATTGAGTGTGTCCGCCCACCACGCTGCAGCAGAGACAAGCGCAGTGGTGGGCTTCATTGTGTCAGGCACAATAGATACATACTCATCACACCCTTCTAACACACTCCGCCACAGAACCACAACACTGAAAGCCATCAGCAGGTGCAACTGCACGTTGTGTTGTCGTGGATTTTGTGGCCCAACTTTGTCAACCGGAGCATAACCTCGCTGTTACCTTCACGCTTATCGGCAGTGAACCGAAATATCCAGTGGCTTTAAAAAAAAATCTCCTATTTTACCACCAGATCGAGCCGTAACCTACATAGAAGATAGGATTAGTGTATTTTACCTCTTCCAACGCATAAACGCATTTAGGATTAGAGCATTAAAAAAAAAAATCCCCAGCCTTCAGGCTGCTCTTTCTCTTGTGCCACACTTCTCTAAGTAAAAACATGTATTTTACGTACATGTGCGCAGAGGTGTAAGTGTGTGTATGCTGTGAATTGTGTGACTGGACATTAAGCATCGGTTGCTATGGTTCCCCATTGTGAGGACTTAGCTCCCAATCTTCAAGAAAAAAAATACCAGCGCACATTTTCTAAACACATTCATGCAAGAAAAAAAAGACGCTCCTGTAGAACCATTGTGTACTGTATGTCCAAATATTTTCTGATAAGTGTTAAATACTTCATATCCTGTGTATTATGTTGTACAACACAGGATGCGTTGGGCCATGTCAAGAACAGATATGAAATTGTGGTTTCCTGATTTGTGCTTGTGGTTTTCTATCTTTTTTTTTTCTTTCTGACAAACCATATTGAGGTCAAAGCTGATGTTTGAGCTGTCATGCTGTCACATTCTGCCGCCAAATACGACCTTATTTGTATACTGAATTTGCATCGGTGAAACATGTTCTACGTTCATCATAGTTCATGTAGTCATAAAGCAGGCATGGATGTGCAAATGTTAATTCAGACTTCAGACATTATGGAAGTTTGGCTGACCGGACACCAGGTAACGATATCGGGTGAACTGAAAGTGCCGGTCATGTTGACATATTGGTATTGATGTTTAAAGTTAGAGTGTTGTAAAATGTATTCATACTTGTGTCAAAATAAAAAAAGTCATGCACACATAGCATCATTGGCAAAATGTACTTAAATTCATCAAAGGTTAAAGCAATGCAGCAAAACAGCTTATGTGTATGATAATATTATTCATATGGATTTGATTTTCATCACTGATGCATTGAACAACTATTGAACTATTATATTTCCTACTGTATTTGATTATGTTTTATATGTAAAATCTTAATCTGAAATCAAGTTGCAAACTAATTAGAAACTGTGAAAAAAAGTGTAGTGGAGTAACACTATGTCTCTCCAAAATGTAGTGAAGTAGAAGTACCTTGAAAACATCCTGTTATTAGTGTCAACTTATATGATATTGAACTTAAATATTTAGACAACATTATATCTGTATTATTAATTATCAAAAATGTATACAAGTTAGAAATAAATGCTTTTTCAGCTCTTTTTATCCCCACAAATTCTTATATTTCCTCATAAGTCATATTATGTTATGGCTGCTTGTGTCAACACAAGGGAGCCAAAAAGGTTTTGGTACTGCAATCTCCTCTTAGTTATCATATTGGCAGTGTATAGTATGTAAAATCCCTATGTATCACCAAGAGTAGTACAAATACAAGGCCTTGGCATTTTAGACCCCAATAAGACATATTTACCCTCCACTGAAAGCCGGACTAATTAAATTGTGCTTCTTCGAGTAGAACGAGTTTCAGTGCTCACTGACGCCTTGGATTTGTTGGGTTGAAATCAAACCATTACGCGAGCAGGGGGATGACACTGACAGGAAGATATACCAATTAAAATTAACAGAAAATGCCAACACACCAGCCCCAAGTGTGAACAGCCACTGATCATCTAGCTCAGCGAGGAGCAGCATGCAGAATAAGCGACCACACAAACAGGCAGTGATGGTTACACCACTAACTTCACTTTCTCCCTCTTTGCACAGTTTTTTCTCTTTTGCTCGCCTCTGATCCTTTCTCATCATCCTCGTTTTGTGTTCAGCAAGAGGAGCGAGAGTCAAACCAGACACAGGGAAACGAGGGGAGAGACAGATAGGGGGCTGACGATGGAGTCTGTGTTGTCGGAGCAGTCGGCCACAGTGGACAAGCTGGTGGAAGCTTGCATCCAAGCCTTTGGTTGGTCATTTTAACATTGTTTTTTTGTTATAAATAATTAGTTTTACAGTGAATCATTTAAGAAAATCTTTTTTACATTATATATATATTTTTTAAATGTATTTAATGTCATCAAAAGTCACCTGTAGAAATGTGCATGTTAGTGATCAGGCAATAACCTGTTTAGTCAGATGATAATTGAACTCTATAGCATCTTCATGACGAGTGGCACCCTTGTTTTCATGTTACAGATGAGAACGGCACTTTGAAGGATGCTTCGCTGGTTCGTATGTTCCTCATGATGCACCCATGGTACATCCCTTCAACAGACATGGCTAAGAAGCTGGTGCTCAAGTATCCTTTACCTTCGTTTTGTGCTGGCCAGGGACATGGAGAAGAACCTGCACCTTTTTTTGTGCCTTAAAGCGAAAACAGACAACATTTTGGCTTAAACTTGCCACTATGAGGTTAAAACTGATAGAGCAGACTAATGGTGATAGAAAAACGACACTATCCGGGCTCATATTGGTCCACTGTAAGCCTTGCTTGTCTTTTACATTCATCTAGCTGACGCTTTTGTCCATAGCGACTCACAATATGTGCATTCGGAGGTTTAACCTTGAGTTTGCTTGCTTTGATTCCTCCATCAACACAATTCTTTTTTCTCTTTCGACGTTGAATTGTCAATTTGGCTTTTCCACCGTCCGCCATTTCCATCACCGGGGAGAGATATTGTGAGAAACGCTTGTTTTGTTTATGCAATGGGCGATGCGGTTCATTTGGTCCCGGAAAGCAAGACAGTTGAGGAAAAGTATCTGTTTCCTTAACTGGCATCTTCCTACCTCAGCTTCAGAAGTTGTCTGTTGCCTCTTTTTACAGAGATAAGAGAGTTGTTTTTAAAAAATTGCAAAGAAGAGGAAACAGTTAAAAAAAATGCTCCCAGCTAATTTGCAGCAATATGTGGCCTTGATTCGTGGATCAGATCACAAGAGGAGAGCTGCACCGCTGAGCGCCGAACAAGAATATGCCACCTTGTAAAGTAATGACCTCTCCTGTCCGTCGGACACGAAACCCACACTGTGCAACTCCTTTCTGAACTTTGGTCTTTCCAAATGTCATCGCTTGTGCTCTTCCCCCTCCTTGTTTTTCCCTCTATGCTTGTCATCCTAATGTGCTGTTTGATTTATGGATTTTAGTCTTTCCAGCTGAATTAGTGACAGCAACATGTCCAACAGAAACAGTTTTTTTTTTTTAAAGAAAAGTCACTTGATAAAACCATGTTGTGGAAGATGATGACCCATATTGTTAAGATGCCAACAAGTCTGTCTGTCAAGTCTTGTTTTCTCTGTATTTATCTTCACCATCATCATCATCATCTCTCTCTCTGAAACCCTGTGTTCTGCCTTCTAGGTACTGGATCTCCGAGTTTCCGGCAGAGTTCAATCTGAACCCGGAGCTGGCCGACCACATCAAAGACTTTAAGGACCTCTTGGTCACTGAGGGCAACGAGAGCCAGAGTCAGCTCATTGACCTCGACAGTGTGTGAGTGGAATTGGCTGCCGAAAGTTGTCCATGCTTGTCCACAGCGCGAACAAATGTGTCTGTGCGGCTGTTTATGTCAGCGTGGCCCTTTTTATAGCCTGTTCTCAGACATTGCTGTGCTGTGCTATGCGGGGGTCAGAGACTTCTGCGTTTCCCATTAAAACCATTGTGTGTGACTTCCCCTCAATGCTCCATCAGGAAATAATTCTATAGGAAAAAAAGTTGAGTTACTTTTGTCATAGTTTTTTCTTCATATGTATTGTCGCCCCTCAGGCCATCATATAAATGGAAGCGGCAGGTGACTCAGCGTGTCCCATCCGTGTCCAAAAAGAGGAAGATGTCCCTCCTGTTTGACCACCTTGACTCCTGTGAACTGGCAGAACACCTGACCTACCTGGAGTACAAATCCTTCTGCAAGATCCTGGTCAGTTCGATCCACAGACAGCCTGCAATGAAGCTGTATAAATTGATGTATCTTGTGTGATGTTTACAGCTTTTGGATTCTCGATAAGTAATTCAGCGTTTACGTACTGCGAGCACATTGTAGTTGCTAAGCAATAGAAGTTAAAAAATCGCTTACCGACAATAATTACATTTATTTTTTGGAAACATTTTACTCTTTGGGTGATATTTCGGGAAGGAAAGACAATGACTGGGTTTGTGCCAATTTAAATGGTGGGCTTTTTTTTGACAATTTATTCAACTGTGGTGGTAAGATGTGGGCAGTGGTCGTGATTTGTCTTTGTTTCACTTCCAAAAGAAATTCTGGAGAAGCTATAATAGACATAAATACACTAATCAGGCACAACATGAAAACAGGTATTGACTCTTAAGGTTTGATTGTGGCTGATCAATGTATATCTGTGGTCTTTTGTGACGAGTTCATTCGGAACCATCACTAATGGGATTCAAACCTCATTTTGTAGTTTCAATACTGCCACATCATTTAAACCAGTTACCGATCGGTGTATCAAGCCCAACCAACTGGTCTTGATGTGCTGTACTTAGACCATGTGAACAGAGCCAAGAAATAGTCCCGCACATAATCCCAAAATGTCAGTTTGCTTTTGCATCGATTAAACATATAAATTTTGTGAATTTTACAGGTGGCTGTAGGTGGATTGTGTTAAATTTTTTCACCTTTGGATGGAGCCCGTCCAGCTGTTTCCCCCTGTTACCTGTCTAGAATAAGCTGTACTAAGCTGCTACTTGCTAGATATTTACAGAACAGCCATGTTTTTTGCAAGAGACACTTTATAAAGGGGAATCGTCAAAATCAAAACATTAGCCTGAGATATCTCATATTATAGTATCTATTGTTAGATCTTTCAAATGCCCAATTTGTAACACAGGCCGCTGAAGACAAATAGTGTGGGGTCCATTTAGTGTTGTTGACATGTCTGGAAGCAGAATTTTTTTCCCCTTCTTTTTGTCCCATCCATCCATCCATCAATCCATTAGTTTTCCTGCTTATCCTGTTGAGGGTCCAGAGGGAGCTGGAAATAATCCCAGCTGGCATTGAGCGTGATTTTTTTTGTCCCTCATGTCTAAAATAAGGAAATCTGGCGATATGACTGTGATGGTGAAATTAAACAGCAACATTTCCGAGTATATAATCACCAGAGTTTAAAAACATGTACAGTAAGTTGTAGTTTTATTTCAAATAAATAAAGTTGTTAACGTTCCACCTCTCCTTTCAGTTTCAGGACTACCACAGCTTTGTGATGCACGGCTGCACGGTTGATAACCCCATCCTGGAGCGGTTCATCACGCTCTTCAACAGCGTCTCCCAGTGGATCCAGCTCATGGTGCTCAGCAAGCCCACCGCCCCGCAGAGAGCTGCCGTCATCTCCCACTTCATCAGAGTGGCACAGGTCTGTATGCTTGGCCCGTCACGCCTCTTTACTGGGGAAGGTTTACAGGGGAAGAGCTGTGTGCAGGTGGTTGTCATGGGGCTCAGGGGTTCTTTGGCGAAGAAGACTGACTGGTGGCCTGGGACCAAAGAGAAAGAGGAGAGAAAATTTGTTACACACACACACACACACACACACACACACACGGGCCATTATTTCCAATTAGATGGAACATATTGTGAGAAAAGGTAAATTTAATTTAAAAAGGGCTTTGGTAGGTATTGACATGTTGAGATGAAAACTGACACTTATGCTGTCGGCTTGCATCTCCAATAACAATAAAGAAAAGCAATCCTGTTTTGGCTGTTTGAGCATGCATTGATGGCATTATCCAATGGGCCTCGGGGGTTGTAAAAATGTCTTAAAGAATGGAGGAGCATGTAAAATGTAAACAAAGTAAATTTGATTAGCAAAGCGTCCACAATTCAACAATAAAATGTAATGATTCCCCAAAGAGGATAAGCGGTTTGCCGAAAAAGATAGGAATATAGAATTAAAAGGTAGTGAGACATAAATTCATTATAAATTATGTACACTTCCAGTTGGCCAGAAATAATTCAGTGATGCATCTCGCAATAGAGGAGTTACTGGTGAGCCTCTGCAGGCTGCAAACGAAACATCTGATACAGAGTGTGTGGGGGGGGACTGCTGTGCATTTTTAATGCTCCATTTAAACTTATTCGAGGAAAGCTGATTGAATTTAATGGTGACTTTAAAAATCTCTCCCTCATTTAACCATAGTTTTAGCCATAAAAAAGGTCAAACTATCCTCTGTATCTCCATTTGTCCACGTATCCCTTCACTGCTGCACATGTGGACTGAAATTATCGGTGGTCATCTCGAGGTCACAACGGCTCTAATCCTAATCTTAATTTAATCTGGTGTCTCCCTGCCAATTCCCAAACAGAGCTGCCAGCTCGCTGCCTTACATGGTTCTCTTGAGTGCCTGGAGACTGTCATCCTTTCACTGCAAAAAAACATCCCTTTAAACGGCGCCCTGGGCGTCTCTGTCATTCAAATGTGAAATCTTCATCACCACTCTTTGAGTGCAGCCTCATTACAAATTGTGAGCCTACTTGTCTGTGTACTGGGCTGCTTCCATTTTCCATGTATTTGTCTTTCTCTTTATGTGCAGAAGAGCAGTCATAATTTATTTAGCATGGTCTCAGCAAGTCTCTGCACCTCCTTCGCTGAGGATACACGAGTGCTCCAACACCTCAGCAGGGCTCAAGTCAGGGGAGCCCAGCTGAGCGCCCCTCAGTGTTCCACACCCCTTGGTACTGAGCACTTCACGGGGATATCCCGAAGTCGTACTTTGACCGTGTCATTTCTCCAGAATGGCTGACCACACAAGCGGAGACATCATCCCACCTGGAAATTCCCTTGTTAATTCTTCGCCAATTTGAAATGCCTTTAAAAAGTCGGTATTCGGGCATGTGCCCCAGTGTGAGCACATGCACGGACAAGAAATCAAGTTCACACTGATTTCGAATGTATAAGGAGGGAGCACAGAAGGTAGCCTCGACATTTCCCAAAGCCTCCCCCAGGCAGCACTGGCTGTGTCTCATTTCAGATATCACAAATGACTCATGTTTTTTTTTTCTTTTCTTTTCTTTTTTAGACTTAGTGCTATAATTTAAAATGCAAAAACAGCCCATGCACGCTGAAGAGCTTGGTTCCATTTCACACTATGTTCTCTCTGTGTATGCGTCTGTGCCTTCCGGCTTTGATAAACACGCCACATCACCAGTCAACTGTGTGATAAAAACAAAACAACAAGAGTATGAACTGCACCTCCCTGTCCTGCACACATTTATTGTGCACCCACTGGAATATTCACAATGAAGCTTTTCCCCCCTCTGACGGCCACACCGAAAAACGCGCTCTGGACATCCCGGGCTACCGTTCAAACTGCTTTGCCAATTGATTCCAAAGAGCGTTTGAGCTCAATCAAATGATCCCCTCTGGCAGCCCTCCCACACGGCTGCATCCCCATTGATTTTCACCGAGATGCCAGGCAGACTGAAGGGCAGCGTGGAGCCCTGCAGAGTGCCATTCACAAAGTGTTTGCCTGACTTTGACATAGAGCGGTCAGAACATTCAGTAATATCTTGGCTCCTTGGGTTCGGTTCATGTGGCCTGCTGGACACTTTGCAGACTTCCCTATCTACTGCAGTCCCTGGCTTTTCCCTTATAATGCTCTTGTTTTTGTATTGCCATATTATACATGGCTTTTCCCCTCTCGCCCCTCATGTTTCCTCGTTCTCCTTTGACAGAAGCTGCTCCAGTTGCAGAACTTCAACACGCTGATGGCGGTGGTAGGCGGCCTCAGCAATAGCTCCATCTCTCGTCTGAAAGACACGCAGAGCCACATCAGCACAGAGACCAACAAGGTGCAGAAACTGTAAATGCCACTGTCGACCACTGATTTGCGGCATCCGCAGCCTAAACACAACCATGCAAATTCATTGTTGGCTGCAATGTGGCTGCGTTTAGCTAATGCGATCACAATCTCCCTTATTTGTGCCCATTACACCTACACAGTAGCTTTTTAAAACTATAAATTTGAGCTTTGAGGCAACAGTTGGGAGTGTTAGTCTCTTGTCTGTTATGTAAGTCCATCTGTAGAAAAGTTTTCCACAATGTTTTGGATTCTTCTAAACAAACGTCTCTCGCGACAGACTCTCTCTGTTTCCTGACAACTCTCATCTCATCCCATTCCATTGTGTCCATCCTTTCTTCTCAAACAAACTGCATCCCCCTGCATTCACTCAACCGCAGGTTTTCAACAACCTCATTGAACTGGTGACGTCGTGCGGGAACTACAGCCAGTACCGCAAGCGCTTCTCAGAATGCTCCGGCTTCCGTTTCCCCATCCTTGGCGTTCACCTGAAGGACCTGATAGCCGTGCACGTGGCGCTGCCAGACTGGGCCGACAAAGAGAAGATGCAGGTCAACCTGCCTAAGACGCAGCAGTTGTACGGCATCCTTCAAGAGCTGGCGATCATCCAGACCACGCCGCCTCACATCGACGCCAACACAGATCTGCTCAACTTGCTTACGGTGGGTAATAAAAACCAACCCCCGGACAGAATGTGTTTGTGCAGACTCCAGGCTGAAAAATACTTGGCTTGAATCAAAGATGTACCCACAAAGAACAGTGTGTACCAGGCAAAATCAAATACATACAGCAGAGAAGTAGGATGAAAAACTTTGAGAGGGACAAACACTTTGTGTCCAGCCAGTGTAACAGTTGGCATGTTGCACCCGCTTCGTTTTGCTGTGATTTGATTTGGCTCTCGTTCAGACAAGCTGTACCGAAGCCAGACATACGCCTGAGATTATATGTAACCAATAATTCAAAGCATGAACATTCAAGCATTAAAATGTCATGAACAGATACAGTATGATCCAGAGGGGCTCAGAAAAGCCAGTGTATCCCCATAACATGACGACTAGAAAATGGTTACTGAGTGTACGGTTAAAACATGGATTCAAAACATGGTTGAAAATGAAAAGAAAGATTAGTTTAGTCTGATTTTAACCTATATTAACAATACACACTGGTTAAAAAATGTGTTTATGTGATAATACACTTTAATAATACTGTTTTTAATCTTGTTTTTACTCTGTAGCACTTTTTGATTGCTTTTAACAATGAAAAGTGCTTTCCAATTAAAATGTATAATTATTATTACATTGATAATTACTGTAATAAGATCAACTCAAACTAAAGAAGAAAAATAAATGCATTTCTTCCCAATTTTTAAAAACGAATTTTAGCCACTGGTATACGTTAACTCCAAAGACACTGGATCCTATGTTTCCCATAATGCAGCTCTATGCCATCTTTTATGCTCCCTGACCCATGTCCAAAAAGCCCCACATCTCCGGATAATGAATAAAGTGAACTAAGATGAATACATGAAGAAAAAAAAAGAATTCAACACTCCATTTCATATATTAGCTGTGATGTACTTTATGGAAAGAGCTATTGAAAGAAAGGATATCATTATAATTTCATGAATATGAAATTGTAAAAAGGGATTCTTTGTCTGTCTTAGCTGACGGATCATTGCACTCCTATCGCTCCTCATGTTGCACCCGTGTCAGTTGCTGAAGAACTGAAATATATTCAGCTTGAAATGTGAAAAGTACTAGTATTACTGGTGCACAAAAAGTTTTGTAATTTAAATATATACTCCTATTTCAAGTGAGCACCATCCATGTTTGAGTAAACAGTTTAGTGCTGCTCAAATAAATCAGGACATTCTGTGGCGGAATTACGGGATGATTCTTCATTTTATATTCGGCGGGAGCTCTCGAAGGGGGAAATACAGAGCGAGACGAATGTCGGCTTTGTTGACGCCTTCGCTTCTGAGGCGAAAGCTGATGTGATGTTTTAGCATCAGTAATTTTGGGCAGATGCAGATAAGAGTTTCCTGAATTCGAGAGCAGCTGCTTCCTGAGTTTAAGCAATCCCAAGAGATCGGTTTCTGGGAGTGGCTGTAGGTGTTTGTGTAAGATTACAGCTGGCTTTGCTTTTTTTTTTTCTCCTTCTGTAAAAATGAGAGAAAGTAACTTGACAGGCTTCTAAGCGGAGGGGCACCAGGGAAGTTGCTGGACAAAGTCAATACCCAATTATCTTATGCCAGTGCTTATTGGAGTTGATCTGTCATGAGAGATGCTTGGCTCACAGCAGGGAGAGGGAAAGAAAGTCGATAAATCCTTCAAAAGTAATGAAAAACGAAGGGGAATGCCTGTGTGGAGCCCTCAAGTAAGTGAACCAGGTGGGTAAAAAAAACAACGATTCCCCTGTTTTCACCTTTCAAATTTAAAGAGGTTTATTATATCAACCTGAATGTGGTAAACAATTTACAGTTGCCTGGAAATACTGTGCGAATCTCTACTGTAAATCAGAAGCCCAAACAAGATCTTCGACTCAATGAAACCCAGGTAACAGGGTTACAGTGAGAGAATAGCTCGAAAATAAATCATTCGAGGCCAACGGTGGATCCAGTGGATGATTATTTGTGGCAGTTGGCTGTCATCCGTTAACTGGAGCAAAAAAAAACAATAGATGCTGTTCTCTCTCACCTGTTGCCATGGCGGCCGTGTCAACGCGAGACACGCCTTCACTTAACAACTCGTGTAATGGGCAGGTCTGTGTGTGAGCATCCTTTTTCTGTTAGATATGTGGAACAGAAAATGTAAAAACTAAAAGACTAAACTCCTGAATAAATGTGGAGATGACAAACAACTTTAATTTAAAAAAAAAACCTGCATATTTCTTAGTTACTTACCTGTGTCTGGAAATCCTTACCCTTAACAAACCATTGTTCAAGGAAGTAACATTAAAATGCAATGCTACTAAATTACTGGTCTTGTATAGTGGTAGTTAAATAAATGGGGAGTCACTGCTACTTTTTCTATTGTGTCAATCATGAAAAGCAGCATTTCACAACTTATATATAATGATGTATAAACATTTTCAGCTGGATTATTAAATGAAAAGAACAAATAGATGTATGAGGTCAATGTCACTCTGACATTTGTTGGTTGGACACTGGTGATCTGTCCTGAGACGTAGCAGAGGGAACATTAAACTTGCAGGAACTCACTTCATGACATAAACGTTTAGTCTGAGTGGTGCCAGCATCACATCTCTCTGCGATGAGTTACATGACGACAGACGTTTAAGGATGAAGTAGAGAAGCAAATGCTTGTTTGAATTTTCTATTTGATGGGTCAGTGATCGGATGTGTCCTGTTCTGTGCAGGTATCTCTGGACCAGTACCACACAGAGGAGGAGATCTACCAGATGTCTCTACAGAGAGAACCACGGAAGCCAGTGGTGAGCTGCTCCCAGATGAACACTATACATCCATTCTGTTTTTTAAATATCCCATATTTGGCGATGATATGTCCCACCCCATACCTGGGGGTCACCTGCTTCATGACGCCTTAAACAATTGGAGAGGTTTAATCCTGAATGACACCATTTCATCTTTATTTACATTGTTTGCCCTCCAGAATCTACATATCACTGACCTTATCATTACAAATGTATATTGAGTGGTATGAAAAAAGAGGGTCACACTGGCATATTGGAGATCTTTATTTTCATTATCTCATGACATTTTGTTCCGCCGTGATAACCCTTGACTCCTTGCTCTGCTCAGCAGCTTGCCTTTTACTTGTCGTCTTTGTAAAAGGACACCTTCTTCCTCCCCGTGTTGATATTGATCTCACTGCCATTTGGTTTCTCCATCGGCCCGCAGAACTCCAGCCCCGGCCCAGCGCCCGACCCCAAGCCAACAATGATCGACGAGTGGGCCGTGTCGGTCAAGCCCAACGCCGACCCAACTATCATCAAGAAACACATTGAGAAGATGGTGGAGGTGGGTTTCTCAGCCGCTTCACGTTCCCCTCTCAGGACTAATCGTAACCTTGGGTTCCACTGTGATGGCACTGGAGAGCTGAGGATTCATTTTTGTTGTTGTGCCCTCCACCATTATCTTAACGTAACTGTGAAGCTCTCTTGACTTTTGCTATCTTCATAAGATAGCAAAATATAATCATGAAGGCTTGGCATTTGAAAACCAAGCACACCATTTCTTTTTTTCCATGCATTTCCCTCTCACTTACAGTCCGTCTTCAAGAACTTTGACACGGACGGTGATGGCCACATCTCCAGGGATGAGTTTGAAGCGATCAGGAACAACTTCCCTTACCTCAGCAAGTTTGGAGAACTGGACAAGAACCAGTGAGTTTTTTGCGGATTTTGTTAACTTCAGACACATCCGGTGGAACAGGCTCGCCCACATCTGTAGCGAACTCACATCTCCCCTGTGTTTTGCTCTCTCTCACAGAGATGGGAAGATCAGCAGGGAAGAGATGATAGACTACTTCATGAAAGCCAGCTCCTTGCTTAACTGCAAGATGGGTTTCATCCACACTTTCACCGAGGCCACCTACGTCAAGCCCACATTCTGCGAACACTGCGCCGGCTTTGTGAGTAAACACATGAAACTTGCGCATGGACACAAGTCCTACTTTGGGCTGGTGTTTCTTTCTCGCCTACAAACAAAGTTGATGGTGAATCCTGGGTCAGCTGTATGGTTTATACTCGGACCAGTCTCCTGTGAGGGCCTTTAACAAATATTGATTTTTGTTTTGTTTGCTTATGTCTATACAAATGCATTTATTTCTTCACTAACCCAATCAATGGCACGTGTCATAGCTTTGTTTCGGAAAAGGTCAAAGGTCAGCTGGGCTCAGCCCGCCGTCCCACAGCCACACGGCAGTACAGATTACATGCATCTGCCCTTCATTATTTGTCTCAACAGTCACCGGCGGCGCGTGATGGCCCTATCTCTCACGGGCTCCTCCTGTCAGGTCGGGTCAATGCCAATTACTTTGAGCTACAGCCACGCTGCTGCTGAAGTTGCATTCTGGGAAATATGGGAGGACGGTAATTGGGCAGGATGATAACCCTCCTCTGTTGCGGTGTTACATCTGCGTGTCCTCTGGCCCTTAACATTCCCCCAAAGTCCCCCCCAAGGAGCTCTGTGTTATTCACGCTCAGACAGTGAGTCAGCACTCAGCTGTAATGAGAGCAGGAAGCGGCCCTCTTATTGAACCGGAGATGCTGAGGTGGCACCCATTTGTTTCTTTATTCTTCATACTAGCTGGAGGGAGATGGTAATGCTCAGAAGAGAAGTGTGTCTGGGATTATGTATAGACTTATATTAACACTTAAATGAGCACACATTTGGACATACTATAGTACAGAAAACATCTATTTTCCAGAAGAGACGTTTCAAACAATAATGAGGGGGAAACTCTAAATAGAGAGCTGGGAAAGATAAGGACTCTGGCATTGTGCCTCTTCCTTTGAAAAGGCGTGTGTGTGTGTGTGGCAGAGGTAGATACACCAGCCACTTCCTCATTTACCCACTCAGTGCTTTCCTCTTGGCTCCGGTGCAAAAACAATATTTTCCCGCAGTCTCATTTTTCAGCACTTGTCTCAAACACGCTGTACAAGCCCCCAACACTACAGAGTTCGCTCACTTCCGGTGTCGCACATGGATCTTCATAACCTTTGCGCTGTTTCGCCCGCAGCCAACTTTTGGCCCTACGTCCTAATTAATGACACACAGACGAGTGTAACTAAATGATGGAAGACACAATGCAGAGTGTGGGTTTTTTTTGCATCTCAGCAGGATACAGCAAGTGCTCAGCAGTTTAATATGAGAGACTGCAGAGCGTGATGCACAAGCCTCTTTGGGTTTTTTAAGGAATCATAAATGAGTCGACACAAATCTCTTGTTTTGTCTCCGACTGCTGGAGTGTTCATACAGTGTGACAAAGGCTCAACCTGACTGTGTGAAAAAAAACAGCCAGTTAGAGCATTCAAATTTTTTTTCCTCAATACTTACTATAATGTGTTATTATAGTCACAAATTCTCTCCAGGCTGTCGGTCGGGCCGATAATAAAGCAACAAAATCCAGTGCATTTCCTTTTCTTGGATGGGATCTTCACCTACCGATCGATTTCCCACTGCTCCAAACTGTGAAAAGCTTTTGAAAAAAGTATTTTTTATGCATTTAGGTTTCAAACCAGCGCTTATAAACAAACCTGACATGAATGTGTCCTTTGAGTGACCTTATCCTGCTGGCTTGCAGATTTTGGCAGCGGAGATGGGTGTGCCCAAACAAATCAGTGTCTAGTCCCTGCAGCTTCAGCTGCACACGATGGAATTGTCTGCGCTCTTAAAAACTATCTTTCTCTCTTGGTGTCCGAAGCGGTTGGAGACGCGCACTCTTTTTAGACACAATCAACAGCTACAAATGACATGTTGAACTTACACAGCTCATTGGGTTGTTCATTTTCCTGGCTGTCGTTAGCAACATGCTACTCTGGATGTGTTCAGTACTGTTTGTACGGTGGCCCTGAAGTGCAAACAACACAACGGCAAATCGCCACAAAACAAAATATTGTAGCTTAAGCATTCTAAGTGACAGACTGTTGTGTGAGTTGCTGTCGTGTTGTGTGATTTGCTGTTGCGGTTTGCACTTCAGGGCGACCGTATGTTTGCGTCGCTCAGCTTTCTATGAAGTTTGTGTTCGCCCAGTATGAGCTACAGTGGAGTACTACACTGAGAAGACAATGGCTTGACCCTGCTGGTTCCCTGTGAACCCTGGGAACCCTCAGTGAACCCTCATTGTGACCAAGAAGAAGAATAGAGCTTTTTAAACTTTGGCAATAGGGGCTTTACCTGCCAAATTATCAAACAGTTCAGGAAAGTGGGAACAGAATGACGTCTGATTGTTTTTATTCTTCATGTCTGCTAGGAAAATAATTTAGTCATGATAATAATAATTGGGTTTAGGAGCAGTTTTTTGTAACTGTAACATCAACACACAAGTTTACACAAGAAAACAAAAACATTGACCTTTTTCGACTCAATCAAAATAACTTTTTCTTCAAATCCTCTGTTAGATAAATATCCAATAATACATGTACCTACAGAAATGAAATGCATGCATTCACATACTCAAGTTTAGTAAGCGTATCAGGAGAAAACTAAAAGGATTCTAAAAAAGAAAAGAATATCTCACAGAGCGTCTTCAATATTGAATGTTTTAACTACTGGCTGTGAAAGTAGCCGTTTTACTAAACGCTTACAGTGAACAGTGAGGAAACGTATACGTGTGTCAGCTCCCGTTTGTAGTGTATTGTGTTTTTACAGTCTACACAGGCAGTAAAGGTCAGTCGGTGTAGGCAGAGTCGTGTGTGATGATCGTTGTGTTTAGATGCGCGTAACCGACTTCTTTGTTGTTGAGCCGCTGGGCTGTGCTCGAGGTTTCCAACTGTCCGCACAGCCAGTGTGTGTGTGGGTCTTTGTTTCTGTATATACAGTATGTGCATGTACTGTATGTACGTTTGTATGTGCATCTGTGGTGCGTGCGTGCGTGCGTGCACACATGCGAGAAGAGGTCAGGATATTTTGTGCCTCCTCAGATGTGCCAGTGCAGTGTGTGATCTCCAGCTCGGCCCTTTCATGTCATTGTTCCCCCACTGTCTGTGCGGGGCCCCGCGTCCCGCTTGATCTCGGTCCACCTCCTCCCCCCTGTGTCCCGAAAAACCTCCCCTCTCTTATTTTTTCTTCCCCTCTGCCTCCACCCCACCCCCGCCCCAACATCCTCTTACCTCTGTGTTTGTTTGTCCTTTTTTGGGGGGGAAGATTTATGAACTATGGGAAGGGGCGTCCACTTGTTTTAGAACATTTACTGCTAATTGTAAGTAATTACTTTTTAATGCAGTCATTCGCCTCCTTGTGTTTCAGCTGAGTTCACCACAGCTTAGAGACAGCTTAGGTATGTAAAATGGCTAAAAGATGTTTTTTGGAAGACATGTGTAGGCAGATCCTGTTTTGCAGACTCTCCATAGTGGTACGTTCAAGGGTTGCTGACTAAAAAGGCACATGCACAACATGTACTTTGTAAAAAGAGGGATCTGAATGGGGGGATCTTTCTATTTAATAGTCGTGCTTTGGAAGCTTGAAAGTGTTCCTAAATAAACGCTGCGTTGTCACATAGCAGTGAAATATAGTGAAATGAGCAGAAACTGGCAATGGCAATGATGTAAAATGTATTACCTTTGTAGATAACAAACAAAATCATATTTAGCAATAATCACATTTTCTGGGTTTTGCCACACGTGAAAACAGGACGATTAACAGTAACGAGCCAGTTATTTTAGGAGAGTCATTGAGAACATGATGTAATGTCTTTAAAACATGTGAGTTGAGTGATAACAATGATAAAATAAATAATAAATAATAAACCTTCATAAGGAAGGGGGGAAAGCAGCATGGGGGCAGATGAATGGCACCATATTGCTGCCACAGTTACAAAAATAATTGCCCAAATTTATCATTGCAAATGAAAATGATAATTGTAGATTCTCAAAACACTTTCCTTTTTATTCAATGACATATCATTCTTTTCATTACTACATACCAAATTATTCACTTTAACAAAAATTCTAACATATACATATTTTGGGGGGTTTTGCACTCTGCCTTTGGTCGTCAGATGATGATACAGAGAGAGACTTTATTTTCGTATGTGACCACCAGATAATTTCTCAAATGACCTATTTGTTGGCCTATCATTCAGTCTTCTCTTTTTTCTTTTTCTTTTTTCTAGATATGGGGCTTCTACAAGCAAGGCTACAAGTGTAAAGGTAAGAGAGCAATCTGTAGCACACGTGTGCGTGTTCCACCCAGATGGGTACAGGCTTCAAAGAATTAGCTATTCCTTTTGACGGCATCGATTGCCAGCACACACACACACACACACACACACACACACACACACACACACACACACACACACACACACACACACAGAAACACACACACACACACACACACACACACACACACAGAAACACACACACACACACACACACACAGACACACTCACACACACACACACAGAAACACCCACACACACACACGCACACACACACACACACACACACACATACACACCCTCTGTAGTTAATGTTGAAGTGCAGAGTCAATGTCATCAACACAGAAACCATATAAAATACAATATATATATACCATACTCTTTGTACTGTATATCTGCACGCAAAGCTCTTTTTACCAACAGCTGGGGTAGCGCCGTCAGCGGAGACCACAATACTCAATTGTTTGCCCTTTTAGGGCTCCCAGTAGACGAGCGTTTTCGGAAGCTGGCTCATTTCACAAATGTACAGGCGAACAACCCCCAACACCTCCAGACGTCCCCTCCTCATGGTCATTAGCTCCAAAAACACACGCACACACACACAGACACACACACACACTCCACTTCCTACTCCTCCCACTGTGGATGCCGCTGGTGGTCTCTTCTGATGCTTAAAGTTAAGTAGTGATGATATGCAGACATTCGCCCTCTAACTAACTCGCACGCTACATATGTTTCCGGCCAGATGTCAGGCAGCAACTTTGAAAACCACAGCAAGATCTAAAATGCAAATCATGCATCATGTCTCCATCTGCTAAAGCGCTGATGTGATTGATTACAGCTCGGCCGTGTGACTGGGCCGATATTTGACAAAAAGCATTTAATTGCTTTGCCAATCGTTCCATCAAAATCAGGATGCGTTGCTGTTTAAGGCGCAAAACTGAGTGTCGGTGAGTTTCAGTATTGTGTAAGTTCAAATAGGACTTACGTGTGTGTGTTTGTGTGTGTGTGTGTGTGTGTGTGTGTGTGTGTGCAGTCTGCATTGTGTGCCAGGGGATGTAATGTATTCACATTCTCCTTATTCTCTTACCAAATCTCTCTCGTCCATTCCCCTTGATTCGGGTTCACTTATTAAGTAGTTGCACGTTATCATCAAACAGTGGAGTTGCATAGCAACTAGAGTAATTAATGGTTGATGGGGCCTTAAAAGTTCCTGCGTTCTGTTACGAGCAATATTCACAGCATCGTGCATCTTTTGTTTGTGGGTATAATGATGCCTCTGTGTCTGTGATCACTGTTTTGTTTTATTTGCAAGAATTTATTCTGTTCTGAGAAAGTTGAAAATTTTTTGGTGATTTTAAAGTCTAATTTAGCTTTCATTGTCAATGTTTGAAAGGTAATTCAGTTTCTAAAAGGCGAACATGACTATGTGATTGCTGCCGTTGGGAAAAGAGGGCAGGAAGGAGAAAAGACCAAACTCGAACAGACACACACAAACTGATTCATGCATTACTTTGCACTAAGTGAATACACAGCACCCACTCATGCCCCCAAAGACTCCAAATCAGATACCCCCCTCAGAGTGGAGAGAAGACGGGGAGAGTGGAGTGTTCTGGCTTGTTCCAGTGCATTAGGGAGTCCAGAGGAAGTCAATGAAAGAGCCCTCGGCCATTCATCCCCATTACCATTGTTAGCCTGTAGTCAGGGAGGTAGAGAGAGTGGCAGGAGCATAATTAAAATAAATCGCCCGTGTTCAGAGCCCTGAGTGTGTGTGTCAATGTGTGTGCGTCTGGACGTGTGTTTAAAGGAATAGCTCCATTTTTTTGGGAAGTATTCCCGTTCACCTGTGTTTCTGGGAGTTGGGTGAGATAATCAATACCAATTTCATAATAGTTCATAAATATGACCCCCCTCCCCCCTTTTTCCTCCACACCCCTCTAATTTAATGACTTTATGTGGCACCTATGTACAAGGGCACTAAATAATACAGTAATACAACTACAAACAAGAGAGGAAAGTACACTGAAGCTAAACAAAGACAATTAAAAGAAAAAAACAACTCCTCCAAATATTAGCCACAAATTAGGGTAGACAGTTCACCATGAATGATGTTGGGCACTAAAACCCTTCCTGGCTAAAGGAAATAAATATTTTTTTCTTTGTAAGAGGTCTATTATACTGTCAAGAGGTGGTTGTGACATGGAATTTTAATAAGCAAAAAATACCTTTTGTGGAAAAAACTGTTTTGCAACAGTGTCAAGGGCATTTTGTTTTACAGTGACCAACGTATGTGTTGTGTATTCTAGTTCTTTGACTCTCACGCGTTCTCTTGCTGTGTCGCTGGATGGCCCATCGCTCCTCTGCTCGTAGACTCCGCCTGGTTGACAGAACTGTTGTCGGGCACAGTCGGCTTCACTGTGTGCCAGTTTTCATGTGTCTGCATGGTGTGTAGAAGCGCGACCCCGTCGCTGCTTTGCCTCGATGTTTCTTTTGGCGCCCATACCTCTGTCTGACCCTCTCCCTCCCTCTCCTCCGACCCCTCCGTCACCCCCTCCTCTCGCGGCACGTCTCCCTGCCGCTGTCCTTCTCCCGCCATGTGGACGCTCTGGGGCCAGCCTGTGGGGTGAACTGCCACAAGGCCTGCCGGAGCCGCCTGGCTGTCGAGTGCCGGAAGAGGACCAAGAGCATCAGCCACGAGACGCCGCCGGCTCTCCAGGCCAGATCCTTTAGCTTCCCTCCACCTGCCAACACCCCAACCAGCCTACAGAACACAGGTGAGTGGTGCTGTGATTTGTTAAAAGACCAAATGCATTCATTCCGAATCAATTTGCAAAGTAGCAAAGCAAATATATTTTTTTAATTTTCATCACGTCAGAGATTGAAGTCACAAGAGAATACTTGTGAGAATGACGTTGCTATTAAAAGCTACTTTTAAGCATTGATGTTTTTCAACTCAGCAAATTTCATTGTTTTTTTGGCAACATTTTTTTGCATTCCTTATATACAAAGTCATAATATCTGTTAAATACAGTTGTTTTCTTCATGCTGACATCAACAGTTTAACATATAACATCTCACAAGACAGGCAAATTATATTTTTAGGTTTGAATCTTCCGACTCTTACATGTGACATAAATGCAGCATGAAATAATTATATTATCCTGATTTTAGAAAAGGCACAAGATCATAAACAATCCTTCAATGTACCTCCAAAACACAGTCTGATGTAGTCATGCATCCTCTCATCAGATAAGTACAGCTCACAGGAATTTCTCCAACGCGCTTCTCGTCACCACTGCGACACCTCCGCTTTTTGAAGGGTGCTTCGTCCGAGCCACTGACATTTGGAAGATATTTGTAAACAATGGTGTCATTTGCAATGGAAATGCGATTGGTCCGCCGCAGCGAGGCCAGTGACTCACCGACGCAGACATTAGCAAAAGTGGCTCCCTGCCTGGCTCTGTTTCATATCAGTGTGAGCCTGCTTGATCAGTAGACTAGACAATAGAGCCAGGCGATGGTAAACAGACACAGAGGCCACACATCTCATGTGTGTTTGCTTTTCCATTTGTTTGATAAATCTGTTCCCATTTTCTTCACCCTCGCATTCTGTTTCCACCAGTAATTGCCGAAGAGGATATAGAGACGGTGGAGGAAGGTGTGTTTGATGTCCACCTATAACCAGGTGAGAGAGACGAATGTGGCTGAGTTTCACTTGACCTAGAATGTATTCCTGATATAAAGGCAATGATTGAATTTGCCCTATCAAAGCCACTGGTGTCAGAAGCTGTTCACTTGGCATCACTTACATATTACTATTTTCAGTATTTTTTTATTGTAACTCTTTCCAGTGTTGATGCTAAGATAATGACAGTGGTTTCACCTCATCTAACTATTATCTAACTCTTGGCAAGAAAGCAAAAAAATACGTTCACAAAGCTGTCCCTTTAAATTTGACCATCCACAAATAAGTGATAAAGCATAGCTGGAAATATTGGGGAATAAATAATAAATATGCCTACTTACAAGCTCTCAACTTAAATATGTAAGTATGTGAGCAGTTCAATCAAAGAAGAAGCTTCTCTGCTCAGATTGTTTATAAATTAGTGAGAATCCTTTGTACAGACTTGAAAATTGATCATTGTCTTACAGGAAAAAAAATATATTAAACCTATCTGCATTGGGGACATTTTTTTTTTTTTTTTTCCATTTTCCTCTTATATTGCACTTCCTGATGTTTAGCATGTGACCCCTTGGTCACCTGAACTCTTGGCTGCAAATAACTGATTTGCAAGTTAAGGCAAATGCATAATTCGGGAAAATGACCAGCTGAACAAAAAAACATGCCTAAATGCAAGACACCTACTAGTGGGTCCTGGAGCAAAAAGTAGCTGTCAGTTTGTGTCGGTTTGATTAAACGCAAATGTTTTCAGGATGGGCCATATAGAGCTAGACTCAATAAGATGGTAATCACCACCTCAGGGCACGGGGCCTTAAATTGGTTCGTAATCAACTGGACCATAGTCTCAATCCGATTTTTCTCAGAAGATTACTGCAAACCAACTAGTGAATGTGGGTCTTCCAGAGGCCTCTGGGAGTTGGGGGGTCCCAGGGCTGAGGCCTGCTTTGCTCAGTTGGTGATTCGGCCATGCAATGTACACAACTATAGTGCTGATGTGTTTTCATGTAGCATATAAAACCTGTTTCACTTGATGTATGAAAACACTTGCAGGAGCCTTAATCTGAAGTGTGTTTTTTTTTGATGAAGAGGCCAGTGACAAGTCCCCAGGTCTCTATTTCCAAATCCCTCGCTGCGATTGGTGACTGCTGGGAGCCAGACGCAGAATGTTGCTGCAGTATGAGAGTCTCACAGCCCCTCCACGGCAAGGAGAAATTGCACTGAACCAGAGCCAGGATACCTACATGGCGCCACACAGTGGACACATACGGCAACAGCAACTCCTCGTCTCCAGCTACAGTAGCTCAAATGAATGAATATGAATGTGAACGTCTTTGTATGATTTCTATGTAAAATCACTGCATTTTGATGCCATGCTGGCCAAGTGTTGTTGTAAAAAACTTCTTATTAAAAAAAAAATATTTTCTTGGTGGAATGTTTAAAGTCTGTAGAGTTGATAATTTGAGCACACTTTGCCACACATTGGATTGGCTGTCGACTTTTTCTTTGAAATATAAAAGAGGTGCTGTTACTGCCAAGAATGTAAACCTGCCATCCCACTAAGCTGGGATCAGAGAATCTCTGCTTTTTTATCGTTCCTTGTCTGATAAAATTAGATGTCAATGGACCAATTTTGATGTCAGATGAAATTGATGTTGATTTGTGGTGTCCGTCTGAAAGCGTAATGAGTCGAGTAACCATTCTGCAAAAAATAAACAGCTGCATCGTGTGTACAGCTACAATGAGGGTCGACTTATGATCATTGACGCATTTTTTTTCTCATTTTCAGAAAATAAATGTTTTCATTATACAGTGCTGTCTTGTACCGGTGCGCTGGCGATCTATCCTCTCGCAGAACTGCGAATGTAGCGGAGACGATGAAACGCGGCTCTCACATGAAGAACCCCGTCTTTGTCCGATACATTCGTAGGAGGGAGCAGGAAAAACCGGCTCCTGAACGTGCTCTGAAGCACTTGGACTTGAAATACAATAATCTAAAGGATCATATCACAACAGGAGTAATGAGACTTTTCATTTGACAGCAGCGCAAAGCGACATTGCCCTGAGAAATCTATGGTGATAGAAGTTGTATTTATCTGTTTTTATCCTGCATGCTTCTCTCCTTTATGGCTCTCTTCTTTCTTTATCTTTTCTTTTCTTAATGTGGCATTCCTAGTTATCATTTATTTAGGAAACATGAAGTCTTGAAATTCCAGCCAGAGGAAATGTTTTTGTCACTTAGCGCCTGCAGGGAGACAAATTCAGAATTTCGAGTGCCATATTGTTAACTGCTGGTTTGTCATTGAATGAGACACATCACACTGCTGGTATTTTTTTTCTTTCTGTATAAATAGCTAAATAGCTGCCGGTCCGTCTGTTTGTGTTCTATGAACGAATCTTACCGACTGATGTCAGCGCTACTGCTTGTGGTCCCCAGGTCATTCCTCAGTATTGAATGAAGGCAACTTTCTAAAGATTTGTACTGGTTAAGAATTTCTGTGAGTAATAAGAATGTTACTGTTAAAAAAACAACAACATGGTTTTGTCTTGTCTTTGTGAGGAAGAACACGTCAAATGTTTGGTTTGTCCATCCACCTGATGGTCTGCCACATTCTCGAGAATACTATATCTCATGAACACATTGAGGGAATTTTCGCATGAACCCAAGGAAGAACTGATTTGATTTTGGCTGCCAAAGTTCAAGGTCACTGTCACCTTACAAAACAGTTCCATTTTTCTAAAATATATTACGAAAAAACCTAACTGGCCATTATGGAACCCCCCTTGCTCAGGAACAGAAAGAACACAGAGCTTGTGACCATATCTCCTGCTAGTCCTGCTTTCTAGTTTTCAGCTGCTGTGACCTGAAATTACTTCAAATTTTTAATACACCATTAATAGTTGAAATCTCTGATGGAAGCTGGATCATATTGGGATTGTTTTTGTTTTTTTCTTGTCTTAACTTGAAGACTCACATTGTAACAAAAGCCGCATTCAGACATGAACTCCGGAAAAATGTCCGCAAATGTCAAGACATCATTCTCATATGACGAACACAGCAGGAGATGGTCCGAGTCGGACACCTTCACAAAAGCATCAACAATTCCGTGCCGTCTGGTAGCGCAGCAGAAAGGCAGGGAAGCAGTGCGGACATTTGCATTCTCACACACAGCCCCTTTAAGGAAGTTCAGGAAAATGTCCGGACCTCAGTGAATGTCTGAAAGCAGCTTTTTCATTACGTCCAACTAACTCCATCCTCTTCCAAAACAGATTCGTCCAGTTGCAGATCTACAGCTACCAACACACACACACACACACACACACTCCTGCCATCCTTCGTGTGACTGTGATCGAGTGTCCCCTGGCATTCTATTGTAGACATTAATAACCAGACCCGAATGAGCCTTGGAGTCAATGCCACATCTAATTACTCTCACGGATGAAGCCAGTCGGGGCCTCCGATTCCACGACTCCCACTCCGTGTCTTCTGTTCAACGGGGGACATTGATCTGGCTATATCCGGCCTTTGAGTCCGCTCATATCTTATTGAGTGCTATGATACTGCATAAATGCCCTCATGTGGTACTGTGTCTGTTAACAGTGAGCTGATATACTGCAGAGGTGATTTGATCATAACTCGGCTTATCGACCTTGGTCACGCACAAAGATGCGTTCAGCGTTAACTGCGCGATTATGCAACTGTGATTCACTCGTTTTCCCGTGGCCGTAAATTCTACGGGCGAAGAAAGTCTAGATCCATCGTAGAGAGACGGTCAGAGAAATTCACATTCATAGCCTTTTTTGGGGGTTTGTTTTCAATGGAGCCTATATTAATGAATCACCAAAAGAAACACCACAAAAGGAAAGAGGTTGAAAGGGAGAGTATGACTCCACACAGAATGGACCAAGGGGGCAGAATCAAACAAAGAACCCTCTTGTTGTGTGGTGACATGATAGGCAGTGTCCCTGCAAACAATAAAGTCAATTTCAGATGTCCAGAATTGTGTCAGTACCTTGAAAGTGTGCGATACAGGGTAAGAAAAAAAATGGGTGGAGCCATGTCGTAAACCTGACACAATAACGTAATATACTCTTTGAAATATCACACAGCCCACATCTCTGCACCGCCTCCACTGTTCCCCCCCAGAGCCTGTACCATTGTGTCTCAAAGTGTGTGTGGTCATCGCCGACTGCAGCATTGAACGTCTCTTTTAGCCATCGTGATTGATATCTCCCATTCAGCTATAGAAAATCCCTCCTAGCAGCGCCGCCATTTAGCCAGCAGCCTGAGTGATATTGATCTGAAAAGTCTGAAATGAGGGGAATTGAATAGCACCGCAGCTAATTGCATAGTAATGAAGGCAGGAGGGAAGGAACCTCACACGTTGCGACCTTGATTGCGAGGAAAGGAGGAATTTCAGGGGCCCGATAGTCAAAATGCATTCAAGCAGAGATGTCATTTTCCCCTTCATCAGATGGTGAAGGTCTATAGTCCTGTGCAAATAGAAAGAGATTGTGATGCATAGCAGCCTGATAGGCTGCGAAGATGGCTGTTTCTGCCAGAGATATTGGCAGGTTGGCTTTTTAGCGGCTATAGATACACATAACAGGCTACCGTGGATGGAGAAAAGCAGATTTAGCCCAATGAATAAAAGTGTGCAGCGCTGATTTGCCGGAGCAGCAGATCACTATTAGATTTCCTCTTGTAACAGTAATGAACAGATTATTGATTTGATGTCCGCTCATCAAAAACTGGGTCCACAGCCAAGCTCTGTGGGGATCTGACGGGCCCACTCGTCCTTTTTGAGCCTGCCATTACACCTGCATCTGCAATGCCATCCTCTAGTGGTGCATTGATGGCAAGCATCTGGAGCTGTTAACCTCATGGCAAAGAGTGGGGGGATCATGGCCGTTGTGTACCACTTGGTGGCAATGTTTAGCTGGTATGGAGGTGCGTGTGTGTTTGTGTGTGTGTGTGAGGAGGACCGACTCCTGTGGGGAAGGTGGGAACACTGCCAGTGATGTGGCGAAAAAAACAAAACCCTCAACAAAAAACAAACCAGAGCCACTGTCAGGGTTTATGGTGAATCACAATGCAGCATCACAATGCAGATAACGGCATCACAATTCTCTGTCGTATCTATGTTGCCTCCCATAAAACAAACCTATATGCATATGCACAAATTTGAAAATGAAATGAAATGGTGCTTTTCATAAGCTGACAGTTCTCTTGCAGTGTCTCTTTCGCCCACACACACACACACACACACACACACACACTAGCTGCGGAAGGTCGTCTTATATCACTACAACACACTCAACTGTCTTATGATCATTTCATGACAGTTTTCTTTCTTTTTTAAAAAAAAAGGGAAATAATAGTGTTAAATGTACATCCACTGCTCTGATTCCAAGTAAGCATTAAATTCAGCTGGATAAACAAAGTTGATGACAAGTAAAACAAGTCAAACAGGCTCCAGCGAGAGTGCCCCCAGCGCCCAGGCCCTTCTTATCTGGCTTTGTCCACATTTGAGAAGTAGCTGTGCAAACTGTGTCTCTCACAAAGTCTAAGGAGCTCGTCGAGGCGGCTGCAGCCTTAATTGCATTAAGCTCATTGCTGACTCCAGTGAAGCACTCAGCACTGCAGGGGGGGTTGGAATCCTCATTAGACTAGAATCAGTTATGATGAATATTGCTTTAAGAAACTTTAACTCTCGCCAAAAGATTCCCAGTGTGATGTAGGCCCAGACATGTTGGCTCCACTGTGCAACATTTAAGAAGCATGTCCATCATACAGCAGTTTAAAGAGAACAAGAAAATGGTAGCCCGGCTTCTGTGTTGTATTGTTCTAAATGACTTGTTAACATAAGTCTGCGATGTCTGAAGAGGACGGCGGCAACACAAATAGAGGCACTTTCTGAGGGGGAGATGGAAATCTTCAGCCATACTGTTAATGGTAACCCTTCTTCCTTTCTTGCCTATCTCCCTCAGTGAAGTCTCATTTAGCCATCACTGATACCAAATCGAGTGACTGCGGTTTGGGGATTGACACAAAAATCTATTGTACCACGTCTGCAGCTCGGGACGGCTTGCATAGTTAATATTGCTGAAGCTGCAGCACACGGTGAAGGAACCTGAGAAGGGAAGGCGAGGAGGGAGGGGAAGTAAACCTCAGCAGCGGGCAAGTGTGCTTTTGTTTTGACAGACCTGTAGATTGTATCTTGTGACCCGGGCGTCAGAGATAGCGATGCACCTCAGACTTATCTAACCTGCCAGGCCAGGTTGCCACTGTTGTCACGACTTCGCTGGAAAAGAGAGACAACAAGCTTGTCCCTGTGTGTGTCCCCTACAGTCCCTTAGCCTTTTATTCCCTTGTGTGTTTCAGTTTAAAACCTCCACTTTGGTGCATATAACATTCCAGCTGTTCATGAAAGCACAAATACGATGGGCTATAAAAGTGTGGATGCATAACTGACTGCATTACAGCGATTTCTCTAAATGCAGGATGCCATTTCTCTGACAGGTGAGTTCTTTCTCACTGAATGCGTCAGGTAGTCTGGTTGTGCGTCAGTCATCCCCTGATTTTTTAGCCTTTTATACCTTTTATGTCCTTTATATATATATATATATATATATATATATATATATGTATATTGATTTACTTATTTACTTATTTGTGTAGTGTAGGCTACACAGTTGATTAATGACTGGAGTACATGAATTAGTTTCCGTATTTTCCATTTTTGGAACCTTTTGAGTGAATGTAATTGTTATTGTTTTTACACACAAATACCAAGAACAGAAACATGGTGATGTGAGAAAACTGTTAAAATGACTACAAGGCCGCACAGATGGAGTGTACACAAAAACAAACTCCAAAGTTGTGTTGTCAAAAAAAAGACAAAATACACCATGTGGTTCTTAGCTTTGGCAAAATATGAACGGCAAATGTGTAATTCTGGACGGTTGTGATCAGCCTTTGGTTTCCGTTGGAGCTCATTAAGCAAAGATTGGGTGTGAATTATTCAAATAAGTCCAAATGACTCATGGTGGGCATTTACTGGTGAACCGCCAACATGTGAAATCCAACTATGTAAATATTTCAGATCAGCGGTCTACTACCCTGTACTCTTGTGGCTAGTTCCAACAGATTCATAAATAGAACTAAATCCTGGATAATCAGATGCAAGAATTAGTCTCTGAATAACTGACTGGTGTATATTGTCCAGTGGATATTATGTGAAATAAAAATATGCTAACACCCAGACACATTCAGTTTTTTCAAGTAAATTTCAGAAAAGTGAAATTACAAATATTTCTAACCCCACCTCTCACTATTATTTGAACTTCTTGACAAAGAGAGAGTCGCTCACAGCTTTAGCCAGGGGGTCACCCTAGCTGGTGGCCAAACCACAAAAACCTGCTGATGGAAGAAGCCATCAGATAGAAAAAGCCGGCCATTTGGGCTCGGATAGCCTTCAGGGAGCCCCCCCAGCTACCATGAGGCCAGAAGGACTGCAGCTTCTGCGGTCTTGGAAGCAAAAACTTTAGATAAAGTTTGGTGGGTGCCATGGAGACCGACTTCTTTTTTTTCCCAGGAAAACGTCAGATGTTCCAAGAAGTGGAGGAAGCAACCCCCACAGCAGGGGGTGAGAAATGCTCACCTGAGACTGAGGATACAGTCAGGTGGTGGAAGAAACACTTTGAAGAGACATTGTGGAGGAGGCGGAAAAAGTCTTAGTGGAAGATTTCCATCTTTCTGACAGAGGTCATTGAGGTAGTTAACCTTGGTAGACAGTTGGACAGTGGTGGGCAAATCTGCCATGGTCTTTTAAAAGTTGTACAAAGTTGTGGTCTTGGACGATGCCTAGGTCACGAATAAACAGAAAAAAACAACAACAATGGAATCAAGCAGTCAAAATGAGATTCCCACACAGGGTGTCTCCACTCACCCTTAGGGATACCTCAGGAAAAGACTGCTGCCGGTTTAGTTGGTTAAGGAAAATGATTGGCTTTCTCCCGAGTTCCTTTCTGTATAAGTATGGTCAGACAATTGGGAGGAGACCTTGGGCAAACTCTGGGCATACTGGAGGGGATTGCGCGTCCTGACTGGCTTGGGAAACCACTTGGGATCCTAACAAATGAGCTTCAGGATGTACAGAAGGATTTCTAGGATACTTAAGCTTGTTGGATGGATGTACTCAACGAATGTAAAATTAAATAAATTTGCTTTAAATGCCTTCTGTGCAAATGTGGTTGTCAAATTTCTCTGCTACACTTCAGCTTTCTTTTTTTTGTCTTTTTGCCCTGGAGGCGAGGCACCTCCACCATTATTCCTCTGAGGCAAACATTGCCTCTCTGCCTCAAAATAGGTGCTTTGTCTCAGCTCGTTCGGTTGCATAACCCAGCATGAAGATGGGCACAGAATGGCAAAGCAGTGGAACTAATGTACGAATCATAATGCCTCAATTTCTGAGGACGGAGCTCTCATGAGTTATTCACAGATTTTCTATATCTGCTGTTTTTTCCCCCTCCTCCCTCTGATCAAATCAAGCACACAACAAATATAATCATAGATGGGGACTGACATGGGGGGAATGGAAAGAGAAATCAGAAGGAAAATCAGGGGGCACTTGAGGATACTAGGACTGATCATCTGGGGGTAATTATCCAAGGTTTATGAGGCCCTTGGAGGCCCAAAAAACCTCTGCTGAAAATGCTCCCATTGTCACGGTGGTTGAAGGAGGATGCTGAGGTTTTATAAGCCCGAAAGTGAGAATGACTCGTGAAAAAGCTTTCAGGATTTTATGAGAAAATACCTGAGAGGCATGTAAAAACCTACCTTTTTATTAAAGACCACTTAAGCATTTTTACGATGCCTAACAGCACGTGCTGATGGATATACACATAGCCTCGCTTAGTTCTGGTTTAAAGAATGGCTTGTGGGGAAGCACCTGACTGTTCCTGCATTTAAGAATTTATGCTTTAGAAGTTGGAGATATATAGCTTTTTGAGGCCTCTTGGCTAATTTGTCCTATGTGTTTTTGGATACAATTCTGTTGTGTTCACCGCTGGGGGCCGGAGCGTAATCCCAGCATGTAGACATCGGCAGGTAAACACCCTGCAGAGGGTAACCAGTCAATCACAGGGCAAACATACATAATCCTATAACCTCACATTCACACCGCGGGGGCAGTTTAGCATCTCCAAAACCCATCAGATTCAAACATCTTTCCCGAGTGGGAAGGGCTTGTGAGAGAAACTTGCCATCACAGAGAGTTGGTTGTTGAAGAAAGACTCCACCTTTTCTTTGTGAGGGCCCTTCCTTTGCAAAAGACACAAAAGGCAGCAGATCACTCCATTCACTCATATTATAGTTATATCAACCCTCCAGAGAGGGTTTAGCATGTCTCGGGCTTTAAAGGCAGACAAGGGATCCCTGACATGGGGAGGTGTTTCCGCTCATGGCCCATGTCCTCCGAGGTGTGAAAGCGGTACAGTATGTGACTACGCAGCTGCAGCCAAACCCAGTGGCCTTGTGGGCTGCATGGCTAGGCCCCTCTTTCTATTGCTCGTTCTCTCCCTCTCCTCTCTGTTTGTCTTGCTGTTGCTCTCTTATAGCCTCAGTTTTAATTGCTCTGAAGCCGTGCGCTCACCTCAGGGACCTCAACAGGATGTTTTACAGAGCTTTGGGGAGACTGACTATTAATAAATAATACCTCCCCTGTCCTCTTTCCATTCCCTCCCTCTCTTCACTACAGTCGGATGGAGAGGAGCGTGGCGGGGAGGTAACAACAGCTTTGGGTAACCTACAATACTGAAGGTGAGGGGGCAGAGCAGCGGGTTAAACCAACAATGTAATTCCAAAACATAAATAGGGGGACAAACAATTGCTTGCTTTTTATCATGGTACCAGATGCGACCTTTGTAGTCAATTCAGCAACGTTGTGCATTGGCCATGAAATACACATAGTAATTAAATCCACCGTTATCAGGTGTAGTATTTCAAAGAGCTGTGCCCTGCATGTTGCATATCATCAAGTGCAGTATTGTCTATTCAACCTTGTGCTGCCTGTTAATAGATTTGATGCCGTAAGTGAGAAAGTTTGATTAAACCTTCACACATTAAACAGTGTGTCTAATTATACTTCCAAATGGAACCGTACCTCCTGGAAAAAACAAAACCTTTCCATTCTTTGCTCCATTAGTTCTTACTCTTGTAGCTTTTCTTACTACACAGAGTTTCAGGGCTTCGCTTTGTTGTTGTGCTGCGAGGCAAGACTTTGTGTTATGTGTCTCCGGAGCTTTCATGGCTGTGTTGACCTTACAACAGAGCTAAAATGCAAAAGAAACAGTGGCTCCCAAAGGCATTCACTAAAAACCTGCCCATTCGCGCTTTAAAGGATAAGACTTTATCTGTCTCTTCTGAAACAACTGTGATATTGTCAACGCAACAGCTTATCTCAACCCATTTTGTTGTTTGGGCTTTATAACCCAGTGGGAAGAGACAATCTAAGTGGTTTCCAGTGCAAACAAGCCTCAAAATGTTAAAACAGAATCTCACTTGACTTCAACTTCATTTCTATTGCATTACGAATAATCTCACCATATTTGCAGATGTTGCAATTATGACAAAAAAAAAAAAAATGCTTATACTGACAATGCTAGTGCATCCCACTGTTACTGCAGGCACTCGGTTTGTCAATAATCTGTCAAATACTTACCACTAATATTATGCGTGTTAAGGGGAAAGTAAGAAGACAGAATACAGTACACTAAATCAACAAAATAACAAACTCTTATAAGAACCATGAATTGTTTTGAACTTCTCAGCAAGAAACTTTCCCCAACTATCTTTCCTTTCTGTATGGCTACATGAGATTTTTTTTCTTTCCTGAATGAAGACTTGGCTGTTCTACAGGGGCCCACCTTGAGCGTACAGACCTGTTCCCGCACTCCCCGGGCCGTGTGACTAATTAGATGCTGTAATGCATCATGATGGAAGGGGGGAGATATTGAAGAGGGCCCCGTGAGATTGATCTGGGCCCAAATGATAGAGGAATCGATCACGCCTGCACGTGGTGGAGGGAGAGGAGCGATGGCATTCTCTAATGAGGAAGAATAGCCATTAGTGACAGAGTTAACAGATATGCGGCCAATCTCTCACGCTGATTAAAAAAGGCTTATGAGTGCTGTGACGCGTTTGTCCTCCACAATTAGCACGGACAAGGAGGGAGGGAAAGAGATAGAGGGAACAGTGATGAAGCCAGTAGTCAGCTACAGACTTTTACAGCCCACCCTGTGGGATTTTCAAAATATTACATAACTGCCTGATTTGAGGATCACTGTGAGTAAAAAGCATATCCTGCCGTACTACAAAAAAGTAGAACTCAAAACGTATAGGATCCTCTCTGACAAAGGAAATCTATATGCGCTTTCTATTTTTGGAGTCAGTCACATTCATTCATTCATTCACATAATTGCTTTTCCTATGATTGAGTGTGACTTATTACTCTGTTGATAACCCCAAATGAGAAAAGCAAGATTCAAGGCTTGTTTACTCTTTCTGGGCTGTTCAATCAAATCCTGAAGGGAAACGTGGTGAAAATCTGTTGATCAACAACACAAAACGATGCAAATGCCACTTCTAAAAATGTGTTTGCCTCAAACACGCTTTCCAAAATCTGCATTTCATATTGCCTTCTGTTCCATTCGCCTGCAACTGGCTTCACACTCCTCTCCTCTTCTGTTCGTTTGAGATATTTTGGTGACGCAGAATTGCAAACTCGTAAACTTGTATATCATTGTGATACTTTTTTAAACCATCAGAGCAACATTCTTTACATCTTTGCAGCTGGCATTCATCGCGCTGCCTGTCTCAAAACTGATTTTTTTTTACAGTTTAAGCCGGATGTTGACCAAGACCATCTTGCATGTAACAACACATAATTTTCATTTTCTTCCACTTCTTGTTGATTTTTGACCTTGATTTTTTACAGCTCAGTTCATTGACTGTATAAAAGTGTTTAGAATTCATATTTTAGATCATTATATGGTTAAACTATTACCTACCTGAATGCGTATAAGTGCTGTAGAGAATAAAAATCTGTTGCATTTACCCTTTAAGCACTGTCCCTAGAAGAGAACCAAAGACAAATTTTTATTGAGCCTGTGTGGGAAAGTGTGCTGTGTTGATCTGTGGGCATTTGTCATTAAAAGTTACAAATTTGAAGATAGATTTTTTTTTTTGTAGATTCATGGATGGAGACAATAATGGAGACATTAAGTCATGTGGTGGTCTAATGGGAAATCAGCCAAACTCCTAACAGAAATCAATAAATTTCAATGGAATTGCTGTCATCAGGGGAGTTTGCTGATGGAGGTTCAACTCTGATGAACATGTGGATTCATGTCATTTACCATTTGCAGTCTTGATATAGTGCTGAACGTTAAGTCCAAAATGATGGAAGCCATGTTTGCATAATCCACTTTCATATAAACCAGCCCTGCTTTAAATCTTTGTATGCTCTTTGTATCCATTTTGCTGTCACGAACAACGGTACCCACAAACTGAAAGTAAACATTGAATCTCTAAGCCACTATTCAAACTCCTTTCAACAAGTTGAGTATGAAGTTAAAATCATTCTCTGGTCAAATTCTATATAACTAAAAACTCTAATCTAAAAACCTCTATACACCGCCCACTTGAGATTTCACAACTGCTCTGTGGCTTTGTAGTGCATCGCTTACAAATGTTACAAACAGGAAAACTTTGCTGCAAGCTTTTTCTTGCTTTGCTACACACTGGGCTCTCCGGGCTTAATAATGTGAGTAATGGTAGTTGTCAGGGCAATGCTTCCACATTCACACGTACACACACACACACACACACACACACACACAAACTGATCCCTGTGATACCTTTGCCCTTTCTTTCTAATGTCACTCTGCCATGGTAGCAACTTGCAGCATCCGCTTTGTTTTTCTTTTACAAACACATACTCAGCTCTTCACATTTTTGAGATGACTGACTTTCATCTTCTTGCCTCCCACTCTTCTACTGGTAGCTTTAAACGGGTAAAATAATGTGCAGATTGCGGACACCGCACTCAACACACTGTTATTTTATGCAAAAGACAGTTTGGATTTACACCTTTCATTGTTCCAAGCTATAAAGCCACCACCCTGAGCTTCTTATGTAATGAGATTGATGTATCAGATACGACCAGACACACACATACAGACAAAGGAATATCAATGCTGTTGGAGCCTGCAAGCAACAGAAAGTTTGGGGGGTTTATTCTCAAGAGAAAAGAGAGGTTGTTAGCCGTAGCAGGTGATAGCCATGAAACACACTTGGCAATATTGTCCACTTAACGAAGCCCATTAAACATCACTCCGGAACGAACGGTTAATGTTTTGCGCCAGATTCATGGCATTCATAACTGTTTAGTGTCACTTTCAACCAATCACGCGGCAGGGTGATTTCAGGATTTACGCATTATTTATTTATGAGCAAATACTGTGTGGCCGTGACATATATAGACGCCGTTTAAGCTTTACTCCACAGGAATGAGGAAAGCTGTTGAGTTCTCATTTGTCGTGTTAAATATTTAATTTTCCATGTGAATCCTGCCAATAGGCAGAGGAAAGCACTTATGGATTGTACCTGGTATCTGTTTCACAGGGTATTTAGGTCACAGGTAGATTTGAGAGTCTGCATCAAATTCCTGTTCTCTCTGTGTACGTCTCTCTCTCCTCCCCACATCACAGTGTGATACAGCAAGTTTCTAATATCCTGACTGAAATCTAGATGAAATGAGAGTGAGAGAAGAGGAGACAGAGTAAGAAAAAAACAGAAGGGGAGCGAAGCGACTGAGCATAAAAGTGAAACATAATCCACAGCTATTGGTGCTAATCTTTTGATTTGGGCAAATTTCCTTCTGCCGCTGAATCAAAAGGTCTATTTGCAGTTTTTTGGTTTTTTTACACATACGGTTTTAATTTTCACAGTTCTGTGGATTACCTCAATTCAAAGCTCCCTGTCAGAAATGGAAAGATCTCTATCTTCACTTCCCTTCTCCTCATCTTGCTTCCTCCCCTCTCTCTCGCTTGCTGTGGAGGAAAAGAAGTGGGAAAAATTAATATATGGAGACCTTTTCTTTTTGTCTTATGCAAGGTCTTTGCAAAAAAAATGATCCATTATATTTGGAAGGATAAGATTTCTATTCAACTGGATTTGCAAGACCTATGCAGCATTTTCTTCACACACAGTGCTGGAAAAAAGTGCAGAGGAGTAAAAAAGGATTTCACGCCATCCTTTCCAACAGGTACACAGCCAAACAGCAAAGAGGTCAGACCTCTGATAATTGAAGTTTCTGTTTTACCGGATTTTGTTTTATTTTAATTTTTTTCATCATGCAGGCGTCGATTTTGGAATGGTGCTCCAACACGACAAATACAGTTCCTGGGAGGATTTCCTGTCTTGAAGGACAGGATGAGTCCCCTGTTGCTCGGGACTGTGATGCAGGTGGAGACTGGGGAACGCAGAGGCAGCCGAAAAGCAATTAACATTCACAAATAGCGTCAGGGAAAAGCTATCCGCTGAGGTTATGCAGGTGCTGAATGTCACCTACTGCTTGTGCCCAGTTCCTTCATTAAACCCTCCCATAAGGGCACATACACTTAAATACATATTTGCATACAAATGCAGTGATTAACCCTCTAAGTGCATTAGCGCTGGCTGCTTGTCGGAGCTTCGGTGTGAATATCTCACTCATCGTTTGCCCATGTGCACTTGAAATGAGGTGGAATAATAAAGCTTTATTGACTTCGTTGGACTGACTCCATTGGCTGTTTGTGTTCATGGATTTGGATGGACATTAAGATGGCGTGCTCTGTTTGATTTAAGACGTGCATCTCTACAGTGTGTCCCATAAAGCAATTAGGCAGCGAAGCAGGTTAAATGATCCCAGTGGGGCAAGCTGTGTCATTACAGAGCAAATATTAATAGAACTTAAAGTGATTTAAAGTCTTTATAAAGACCAGAACAGAGACATGATGTTCATCAACTCATATCCCAACCATTACATGTTTGTGGAGAGGGAGAAAGAGCAGAAAAAGCTTCCTTTAAATGAAAGCTTTGTTTTTTTAACAGCAAATGTACGGTGTCACACATGGGGGAAGCCGTTGAATTTGCAAAAAAAGGGCTAATGTGTTCCTATACTGCTGCTGAGGTTAATGTGGACGTGGATGGATCAAACAAAGAAGGAGAGGACCAAAAATAAAGTGTTGGGCGACCCTTTTCTTTCTTTTCTTTTTCTTCTTTTCTTGAGTCATGCTTAAAAGGTGCATCTCATAATCTCAGACCTCAGAACTCTATGCAGGATTCAACAATAACAACAATAAGAAAATAGAAAGTATCACAGAACCCAAGCTGCATAGTCATTGCTGTTTTCTTTTTCCATCCGTCCCTCCACACAAGGTTACATACCGTTGCGTATGGATGGAGAGCAAATATTAACTAAGAGACATCTGGAGTTATAGAATATTTCCTCCATCATGCCTCCATCCCTCCCCGACTACCCCCCCGCCTCCTTCTCCTCCATCTCGTCCTCCCTCCTCTGTCAATTGGCAGCGCACACAGCCGTGAGCACAACTAATTAAATGCTTCTAAGTGAGTCGCCTCGCCTCGCCTGCCATTCCAGCCCCAGCAAAAGGTCATTCTACTCACAGGCATGAGGCAGACATTTCTCATGACTTTCTCCCCTTCCTGATTTTCCCCTTTTGAGAAATTTAGCAGATTGTTAATTATCAGATTACAAGTTTGCCTTCTTAAAGGCCAGCTCGCCGCCCCGAGTCACATGGCTGCGGAGAGAGAGAGGGGGAGAGACAGAAGAGAGACAGAGAGAAGAGGGGGCTATGTGAACCGAAGATGGCCTAGGGGGCGCTCAGCTTTTCTCCTCTTTGCTCGAGTTGAGTCAGGGCTATGATTCGTGATCAGACGGAGAGAGAATTTGAGATAAGCAGAGGAGAGAGGCTCTGTGTCTGACAGTAACCCCTGTGCTCCCTGTCTGCTCCCATCAGCCCCTTTGCAGGCGCTGCCTCCACTTCTCCTTCGCTCCTTCTATTCGAACAGAGGCTGTTAAAAGAACCGAAACCAGGAGAGAAGAACCACATAACAACAACTACTCTGAGCACAAGCGAAATAACTCCTCACAGGGAAAAAAAAACCCCACCAAGAACACTTGTTCACTGCTTCCTCCCCTTTTATTGCTCAGTTAAATGCCCTCCTGCTGTGTTGAAACAGACATGGGGCAAGAGTGACGTCAGCCAGGTGACATTCTGCATCCTGATAGTGGAGGCGTGGCCCTATGGGAGAGAAAGAGGGAGAGATTGTGTGTGTGTGTTGGATGTAGTGCGAAACCTACACTGTGATTTGTCCACATGAAAACCACAAAGAAAACATCCATCTGTGGGTTAGAAACGTCCCAGTGACCATCCATTTCACCGTAGAAATGCAGATGAGCCAGGAGGCACCTTTAACCTCCATTTACAAGAAGCGCTGTACTATATAACAAATTGCTTGTGTTTAACAGTGTTCCTTTAGCCCGCACGCTCAGCACCTCACCGACTGCGGCCTTTCCATGGCTATCAATATATAAATTGATATGGTGTGTTAATGAGCCAATAATTGAGTCGTGAATCAGCTGTGAAAAGGGGCCAATAACAAGTCATTGATGAAAGATCTGTACTTTGCACCCCTCGGCTAAATACAAAGGAATCAGGGAACGCTGCACTGGAAGGTTGGATTGACTTATTTTAGTGATTTGAATTCAGGCTATTCAGAAGACAGAAAAACACAATTGGAATTTTGATGATGATTAGTTTTCTTCTAGAGAAGCATGTGAAAGCTTCACCATAGTTTTTTGCATGTTTATACACCATAACTACAAGTCATATACTGTATATTTGTTGTATTCAAGGACATCTTAGACTTTACAGAAATATTTGTAACAAATAATTAAAGAAATACAGTTTAAAAAAAGGAAACTCTTCATTTTGCCTTTTTGTTTATCGTCAGGGTTTCCTGTGCTGTGAAAACTAACCTTTTTTTTAAGAGTAATGCTTGTGGGTACTATTTTTGGTACTTACTGATAACACTACACTTATGTGACAGCTGCTATTGGTTTCTTGTTACTCTGTAGGTTATTATATTACTTACAAAGTAAATGATGACTTTATAAAATATGAGACACTGTCACACGCAACAGTATAAACAGTTTGCCTCCACTTTGACCAGCAACAGCATTAAAAATGATACTGAAATGAAAGTATATGAGTGCTAATATTTAAATAATAATTTTTTTGCTTTATTAAATAACCTCTCCCATAAATGATGCTGTCTTCAGCTAATGATCGCAAACCTTTTCTGCAGCAGATTCTCAAAAAACAGGCATCCAACCATTCGCCACGAAGTGTATTCAGACAGCTCATAATCACAACGGGAATGCGACAGAATGATGGTAACTTTGAAAGAAAATGTTTTGCGTTAATTTCGCTGTGATGCAGTAAAAAAATTAAAGTAAAATTGCTTTATAATGCACATTCTCCTGTGAGATTGCACAGTGCTGTCCCAGCCACTGCTGACTGTTATTTCACATCTTCCCATTCTTCTTTCAGAATCACCTATTTCCCATTCTGTGACCTTTATCCTGCATTGGTTATTTGTAACTAATGTGCATAAGACACTATTTGTGTCCCCGCCCGGGGCGACCAATGCTTGCTGTCCAAACAGTCCACTGCCTGGCCAAATAAGTAAATAAATGGGACAAGGAGAACAAATGAATACGGAGATGGATGCTCCTTTCTTGAAGACACAGAGGCCTAATTTGAGCTAATAAAGGACCACATCAAGCGTGACCCCTCGCTGAGAACGGAGGGTCGATGGAGTGTCTGGGAAGCCCATGCAATCTCAAGTCAATTGCTCACGGGCCAAAAGACCTCATCAGCTTCTTTTCTCTTTACAGAAAGAAAGTGATGAGGGAGGGAATGAAAAAAAAAGACAGAGAAGATGGAGGAAAAAGGTAAGTGACAGCTGATGTTTTAAGAAACAGCAGTCAGTCCTTCATCACATCAGCTCAGCGATAATCTGAAAAGGAGCCACTTAAGAATTAGCTGTTGTCTATAATACCTTTAATCGATATTAACAGGGGTTCACTTTCTTTTCTTTTTCCCTCTCCTCTCTGAAGTTAGTTCATGATCTGGGGTGGGGGGGGGGTTGCCTGAGCACTCCGATCTGTGGCAGAGGGCAGCCAATTACAACCATCGCATCACTTTGCGCAAGGTGGTGACTGCCAGCAGGGGGAAGGGAGGAAGAAGGACAAAGGGGGAACAAAATGAGGATGGGGTGGAAGAGTGGACAGAGAGAGTGAAGAGGCAGAGAAGGGAGAAGCAGGATATGAGTTTGGAAGCACAGGAGAGGATGACGGAGCAAAGGACAGGTGGGCAGCAATGAGGGAAATAGGGGAAACAGAAGTGTAAAGGCACAAGGGGAGAATGTAATAAGAATACAAAACAGAATCTACTAAATATTAGATAAAATAGAAATCCGATATACAATAACAAAATGATATATACAATATTAAATACATTGCAATGTAAACTGTTGTGCAGTATTGAAATTGCACAGTTTGAGTTTTGAAGTGGATTTAGATTTCTTATGATTTGAATCCACTTTTATCTCATTTGTACTATATTGCATATAAACATTTGTTTTGCTGTGTGTTGAGTATTGGTACAATATTATGCGCCTTGTGTAAGTATTAAAAACAAAGCCACATCTGCTTTGTCACACTCAGATGAGCAAGGAGGACAAACCCAAATGAAAGTTTTACTAACGGTTTACCGCCATGAGACGGCAGTGTTATTGGCAGTGTCACCATGATTCCAGCATTAACTCGCTGACTACACTATTCTAATGACTTACACAGATTTTCTACCATAAGTCGAGCTGTAATGACCTCAAACTATCCTATGAGAAGATCCAATGAGAAAGTTAAAGAGCATACAAGACAGAAGTGCAGTGATAGGCTGGGGTATCAGAAAACCACAGGTGGTTGACAATTAAACAAGAGGAAAGACGGCCTGACTTATCACTTTCAACAACAAGCCGAGGTGGCACCGTGTTGAAATCACCCACACTGTCTAAAATGAACACAAGTTTTTATTGGTTAAGCCTAAAATATGCCGGCAAACATATCAGAAGTTATCAACAATTTATTACTTATTACCCAGTCGAAGATAAGGGAGAGCGCTGCAAAACACAGTGACCCAATTCCTATTTCCCACCATTATGTTCACTTCCTCTTCGTACTTGCTTCATTAGCGCCAGTGTTAAGCTCTGCAGAATTGCTAATAAGTTAATTGAGGGCTTCTTAAGACTTGCTAGGTGACATTGAGAGGGAGATTGGCTTCATTATGTGTGGGAATGAACTTTGCATAATATTGAATGGCCACTCATATTCCACAGTGTAGCTGTAGCGACTACTGGGCTCATACTATCACACGCACACACACATACATAATCACACACAGCAACTCACGCATGGTTTCCCGCTATGAGTATGGTGTCAGTATTAATTAAACACGTTGTGTCACACTAGGGAGAAGCTCTTTCTCTCTCCTTCTGTGTATGTGTGTGTGTGCGTGCACGTGTGTGATTAGTCACCTTGTGCATCATGGGCCGAATAGATTGTTTAAATATGAAATTGACTATTTCTGACTAGTAACTGCACTCACACACACACACACGCACACACACACACACACCACCCTTTAAAAGTGGTGGTCTGTTTTCATCGTAATGCGTGTGTATGTGCGGGCAGACAGGCTGACAGTGCATGCGGAGAGTCAGAGAGAAAGAGTCAGGCAGGCAGGGAGCAGCTGTATTGGGACTTCCCATTGGTGCCAAAGGTTTCCTGCCTCCTCTCTCTCTCTGTCTCTTTTCCTCCCTTTCTTCTCCCCCCAGAGGCTTTGTGTCGACAGAAGAGAGACCTCCATCCACACACTCACACAGATTCTCCTCCTCCATCGCAGAGCCAGTGTACTGCGCCCACCAACAGGCCACAGATGAGTGCCAAAAGAAATACCCTGTAAAGTGAAATATTGAAAGGGAAGTCTCGTATGGTAATTCTGTCTCTTGAGTTTATGTTTTGCTCTGGTAAGTGCACATGTGTGTGTGTGTGTGTGTGTGTGTGTGTGCGCGTGTGCTTTCTGGATAACTGCAGAGCAGCTTGATTAGCTAACTGTCCGATCGCCCAACCTTGAGCAACCTTTGCGTCCACTTGATAAGGTCCACTTACCTTCAAAAGCTCTCATCTTGTTCACTTATTCACTGCAGTGAAGACGCTGAGCACAGGTGTTGCAGAAGGGCTTCACTCAATTTATTTTGGTTTATTAAAACAGGATATTACAGTGTCCACGAGGGTGTTGAATCAGGAGCAAATGGAGTTGGTTGTAATTTCTACACAGTTGTGGAAAAAACACGGAACATGTAGTCATGTAATAAGTTTAGTGTTCCTGACTGCAGTTGTTCTGGTGAGTAGTTGGGCTACCGTGTATGTGGGCAGTAGTTCTCCGATTGTTTTGCTTTGAAATACAGAATAACATCCTTTGGGATCAAATTGATTCTGTTGTAGTTGAATTAGTCCATACATTTTGGCACCTTAATAGAGGACTGCTCCATATTGGAGAGAAATGGGCCTCAAATTTTCCACAATACAAAACCCTCTGTTATCAAACAGCTTTCCCTGAAGCTAGAATTCCGATTCAAAGCTCCTGAAGCAAGTTCACTGTATCATTAAACGTGCATGTTGCAATTTACAGTTTTGATTGTGTGTTTTGTAATATTTACATGTATTCTAACATATATGTTTTTATTCATTATATTTCCCTCTGCAGTGCAAAGATGCCCAGTGAAGCGAGGTGGTGAAAACAAAAAAAGTGAAGGAGCTGCATGAGGCGGCGAAAGAGTGGACAGTGACAGGTCAATGATATAGTGTTATACAGTTTGTTTAAGATTTCATCTTACATTCTGTTTGAATATGTGTTGCAATAGTTCAACAGTTAATACCATGACGCGAAGAAGCGACTTTTGCAAACAACCAAGATTGCTCCCTCTGACGAACGAGCATTTGACTAAAAGTACCTGATATTTTTTTAATTTTTACCCACAAAAGCTGCAACACTCGTTCACAGACATTTTGGAATCAACACCACAGGCATCTCCCCTTTGCTCTAGTCTGTTGACATTTTTCACTTTGCTCAACAGACATCACATGATTTGTTGCTCTAACTGGTTGTAGGTCTATTCAATTGCATACAGAGGCATTTTGGCCTGCGTCCGTTGGTAACGCCTCTTGGAAATCGAAAATAAACCGAGAGGTCCCAGATTAATACACATTTGAGACTAATACTCATTTGAGAATTAGTCTGTATATGCTAACCTAGTTCTACGCCACATTTTTCAATATTTACAGCAAAGTTACTTTGCAAGTGTTGATATTGCATATAAAACACTAGTTAGTGCTGTCAACATAAATGCGTTAATATTTGCGTTAATTTTGAAATATTTAACGCATTAAAAATGTAACACCATTGACATATTTTGTTTACTTTCTGTGGCAGCTGACGTGTGTGACGACATGTGCTGCAAAACTGTTTAGCCATCCTGGCTAAAGATGGATCTGGACAAGGGAGGGGTTTAAGGAGTTTAAAATACGTTTTATCATGAAAACACGCATGAGAAGTGACACGGGGAAATATGCGACACATGCGAAACAGGAATTGTTTTTCACTTTCACGATGGACATCAATAAGAAACAGGTATCAATATATGGCAAGATGTTGAAAGAAACAAAGTTGTTTGAGCGGACGCTCTCTGTGTTGTTTCCAGGTTGACACACTCACTGCCTGTCACCTCAAAGCTCACACAGGAAATGGTTCCCCGGCGTGTCCAGATATTTAGCTTCTAGATATCTGGACACGTCAGAAAGGCCTCGGTGAGTCACTTTGGCCTTGATGGTTTTTATTGGAAATCTGTAGTTCACAGGATAGAATCACTGCTCAAAGTAAAAAAGATGCTATTAAATAATAGTATTTTTATTGAAATACTTCCTTTGTGTTGCTACATTAATTCCATCATTTTACATTTAAATATCCATTATTACAAACTTCAGTTTAAGAAAAAATCACCTTTAATCAAAGCAATTTGTGCAATTAATTAGCAAAAAAAATCTAATCGATTGACAGCACTATTTTTTATAGATCAAAGAAGGTATTGGTGCGAAGAAGCTGATAATAGCTCCAGAGAGCTGAACCAGCCTTTTATTAGTTTGAAGTGGAAAAATTACTTTTCCTTGCAATGTAGTAATTTTACACTGTGGCATTATTTTAGTAAGTAAAGGATGTGAATACTTTCTCCAGTGCTGAACTAATATAATAAAAATAATGCTGCTGCTATCAGGCAGGCATCTCTGGCACAGACATCAGAGCAGTAATTTGAAACAATAAGACCCAATTTGTATGAATTTGTTCTAGTTGGAAATGAAGCTCATTACGCTTGAGGTCTTGTTCAACTCAGAGTGAGAGAAAGAACATGAAATTGAAATGCTTTTGAAATTCAGATGGCTTGCTCCATTTAGCCAAATGAAAATGTGAATGCCTTGCAAATCAAATCACAGCTACTCTGGTGAAATCACTTGCAGTGCTGTGTTGTAATTCTTCTCTCCAGGAAATACCTCCAAAGTCGGATGGTTTATTCTGTCCTAAAGCGGCATATATATCCCCCGGGAGTACTCTATGTGTGCATGAGGCAAGATTCATGTATGGAGAGCTCAGCCAGTGAGTTTTGTCATGAAAGAAAGAGCACACGATGCAGGACTAGCAGTTACACGCACAGCTGGAATGATACCTGTTGCACATACAGTGATTTTTGTTAAGCAAATCTCTTTCTCTTGCAAGACCAATCTCTACTGGTCAGTCATGCCGGACAAGTAGTTATTGATCAAAAGATTGAAAGTGAGAAAGCGGGGATTGGTCGAAGAAAATGGTGAACGAGATGGGAGGGAGTGAGGGCAAGAGGCATGGCAGGAGGAAAAGTGAGACAGTGAGAACAAGGGGTTGACAGAGGAGGCAGACGGGTGGCAAAGAAGACGTGGAACTAATAGGAAGCACAGAGAGAGAGATGGAGAGATAAGTTTGACTGAATAAATTATAATTGTGGGGCTGACATAGACAGCAGCGGTGCAAAAGTGAGAGACTGCCCTGGGAGGCAAAATATGTGGTGGAAGGAGAGGACAGCTCGGCTCTGCTGCTTGCTATTCCAGGTGTCATCTTTTCCAGTCACTGCTGATTAGTGCCTGAACATATCTCCTGGGGAGAAAATTAAATATTGATCTATTTTTCTCTCTCTCCGTTCTAAGCCCCATCCTCTTTTTTTACTCTGCTTCTTTTGTATATATATATATATATATATATATATGAAAGACAACTACTGATGAAATTTTAAATGTGACTGGTCAGGGGAATGCTGTGTTTTTACGTGTAACAAAAAAAGTCCCTTTAAGTCCATTCATGCAATAGTGTATCTTTGCCTGCAAATTGCATGTGTGTGCAGTATGCATGTTTAACAAGTATGAATTTACAGTTTTTTATATCACGTACAGTTCATTAGCAAAATGTATACAAGACATAAAAGGGTACATCATATATGTTTGATCAAGGTACTTTTGCATTAGCGATCAAGTCAAATGTCAACAATCCGAAATGTTAGCAGACATTTTGGATTCAATGTGTACATTCGATACATTGGCTGTGGGTGTATGATAGCATTTTACTTGAGATTTGGGATCTGTCAAATCTTTTTTTTTTTTAAACTGACACAGATTTTAAAGCAATCTTAATGGATGCTTTTCCTACAAGAGGGCAGCACAACATGCTGTGAATAGAAAATTGACATTATTACCTCTTTAAGTTAACATGGTGAATATGTTCGCAAACAGGGAAGGTACAGTAAGTTGTTATTTTAGAGGTATTTTGCTGAAATCATTGCCTGCTGCTGCTGCCACTTGACTATCAAGTGTAAGACAAAAACAAGCCGAAAGAGGCTGAAATACTTGTGAGGCATGTGATGATTCTATGTTGGCTCATCGTCATAGATATTCGACCCATTCTTAATATAAAAACATTGATTAGCGCAGTATATGCAGTAATCGTATTGTCTGTATTTAATTATATAACTAGTAAAACCGCTTAGGCTCACGAATCCCTCGGTGGGAATGCACATTTCTGCTGAATGTACTGTGAATAAGAGACATTGGTAATATGGTGTGGAAGAAGTGTGGCAAAAGGAAACCCTGACACTGGTTACAGTGCTGTGTACAGTACTGTATGTAATTTGCATTAGTGAGTTCAGACAGTTAACCATGGTTAGACGCACCCTTGCTATTGATCACATCTGAATTTACTCAGAGAAGGACAATAGAAAGACCACATGAACAGAAAGCGCAGTACATACAGTATGAAATACAAAACAATAAAACTATTAATATCCTTCACACCCACTGCAGCCTCATATCCTCTCAGGTAGTATCATAAATCCTCCTACTCCACCTGAGTCCTCTGGGTGGCATAAAATGAACAGCCACGCATGTAAATCCCCTCCTTTAGACCCTTTGTCCCTCCCCCTCTCTGCATGTCTTGTTCCCCTCTTCGGCGTACTGGCTTTTCAGTGTGACGGCCTCAGTGGTGTGGGACCAGAGTGGTTGTGACAGGCCGGGATAGCAGCCGATCACCACTGTCTGAGAGGATTAGCCCTCCTTCTTCGGGATGACTGGGGATGCCTCCTGGCCCCCCTTACCTGGTTTCCATTGGATCTTTATCACATAGCAGGGCAAACCGGGCCACTGTGTACTTTGCACAATAGGATGAGCAATGGAAATGAACTGGTGATGATGAATAGTTCGTTAAAGTTTGTTTGTCTTAACAAAAATGTGCAGTGTGATTAATCACAATTTAACATATACTGCATGCTTTAATGTTACTTTGCCAGCCCTACACTGCCAAAATATACCTGGAGGTAGTTCATCTACTTGTTTTAACTGAAATAAACTACCACAGTAATGTGAGACATTAGTTTAATTACTGTACACAAACAAGGCTATTGCCAGTAAGACCAGCAGCCTCTGCACACTCTCCACACAGCATTTTACTGTACATTTCAGTCGGTGTAATGGTACAAAATGGCAGTAAGTACACATTACACAGACAAGTGATCTCACTTCTGTTTCTGCTTGTGTTTTCACTGTGAATACATTTAGGCTCACAGAGATTCAATCAATGTGTCACATTCAACTGTGTATTTACTGTAAGAGGGTTATTTTATTTACTCAGTGCAATATTTGAGACCATTTTTCTTATTTACTCTTTCCATTGTGTACATGCATGTTTTTTGAGCAATACTGTATGTACATATCTAAAAGCAACATATTTTAGTTATGAAGCAGTGTTTTTTGAAAATCAGCAGCTCTGATGGCTATGAGGTAGAAGCTACAGATTGCATGTAGAACACAAGGAGAGCAAAAAGAAAGGTGAATACTACAGTAGTTGGCATAACATAATTACAACGTATGTCAATTGATGTCCCTAATGTTGACTTTAGGTTTAATGCGGTTTAATACAGCTGATGTGTCCTCCGGTTATATGAAAGGAGTCATTATGTGATTACAGTATCTACAAGACAAAACCAGACAGAAAAGGATTTCATTTAGTCAAGTTTTATCTTGGTTGTTTGGCTTCTTTCTCATACACAGCTTTGAGTCAGCTTGCACACTGTGATCTAAACACCAGTGAGGGTGGAGGGGGAAGTTTTGTTTGTATGTTTGAGTAACTATTTAGTGCTGCTTTTATACTAGCATTATTTTACAGTATTTTTGTAGCGAACGGTTCAGATCCAATCTTCTTAATTAGCCCTCCCATTAACCCCATTACCCCATTTCAATTGAACTATATGTAGTTTTCTACAAGATTGATACAGAATAATTAATATTAAACAGGATTAAAAACTATTTTGTTTTATATATTCATTTATTGTTGTCATTTCTATGAGATCCATCCTGCATTTATAGATGCATGGTTCTTATTCCTTGGTTGTAGTTTTACAGGCATTTGAGCGAAACAATGAGACTAAATAATCATTGCCACATTTGAGGTGTCACATTTTGACACCTGTGAGGGTAACAAAGTATTATCAGTTGTGATCAGGGCTGGACTGGGACGAAAAAACGGCCCTGGCATTTTTGCTATAAGAACTAGTGTACTCATTCACTATTGATAGATATCCTTGTGATCCTAAGATGAGGAATAGTTTAACTAATCTTCTGTAGAGAAACATACAGAGATAGGTGCACGTTTTGTACTTACATGGTTGCGTTTGGATTTCTCCATTTTTCCGTATTACGACACACTTGACACAGTTGACAATGCATAATCGGGGGGGGGGTCACAGGGCAGGTTAGGGTGTCACAGGGCGGGCTCAGAGATTTCATTGGGCCAGCCCGGTTACAGTATGGACCAATGGACCAATGGGCCGCTCACTGTGTAGTTCAGGCCGTCGCAGTACTTTTTTTTTTTTTCATCAAGCCTATTATAAATTGGGCCGGTTGCTTCGGCCCCAGGGCGGGCTCAGAGATTTCATTTGGCCAGCCCGGTGTCAGTATGGAAAATGGACCAATGGGCCACTCACACCAATGGCCCACCGGGCATTGCCCGGTATGCCCGATTGCTAGTCCACCCCTGGTTGTGATGCTAATGAAGCGAGGGAGCACACCAAAGTTCTGCTTCCGATATCTGTAGCACGACCAACTGCATCTCTAAAAGCTGGGACACGCCAGACCTATGGTCGGCTGTCTGAACTCCTCAGAGCGTCAGTGAGTGTCGATAGCCCAAGTCATAGCGATGTGATCCGTACTGTCAACATTGTTGACCTTCTATTGTCGTTGATAAGCTGCTTTTCTGCCAGAGTCAGTTGATGAAAGAGATCATTCTGATTGACTGTTCAGATTTAGCGAATCAGAGCATGAGAAGAGAAACGGAAATACAAACGAAAGCAAACAAGGAGAATCAAGAGGGTATACACCTACAAGACTAAAGCTCTCGCCACTTCATCTTCTTCTTTCTCTCAATCTGGTTCCACATGGCTGTTTGGAACAAAGACGTGGAGGTGATTTCAAGTTTCCCTTTCCGAATGATGGATACAAACTAACTCTCCTTCCTGGTATGGGGATCAATTGCCTCTCATGCAGGCACCAAAAGAACGAACTAGTTGGGCTGTTGGTGATGTGTTCCGGGTACAATTTTGTTTACCTGACGTGGCCAGACGTATGTGACGGGGGCAGACACAGCCGATGGTCTTTGTCCATGTGAGTTGTTTGACGTTGAGTTGGTGTGTCCCTACCTTTAGGCATTGTCGGGATAGAGAGATAGAGAGTAAAGGTACATAGAGTTAATGTGTTCACTTGCTGATTTGTCTTCACTGTATAAGCAAATAAGCAATGTGTGTAATTATGAATACATTTTTATGGAGTATTTTAATGTTAATCTTAATCTACCAAAAAATTGGACAGCTGGTTTGTGGAGATGTGTTTTAAGTGCTGGATGCTGTTCTCTCCTGTTTGCCCCTTGCAGCCATTACGACTTATCGTCCCTGACGTAGTAACTGTAAAGCAGGCGCTTGCAAACCAATTCCGACTTTTCCCCCTAATCAACATCTCTTTTCCACATTGCTGAGCAATCACCATGAACAAAAAAAGCCTGACCTTTGGTTTTATGGACCATTTGCGATGTTGAAAAAAAGCTATTGTGTGATTCCTTTAACTACAAGGTATTGAAGAAAACCCCAGACAGGGCCTTTGTAGTGTGTGGGTGCATGTGTCTGTTCAGTATTTGGTATGGGTATCTTTTATCCACAAGTTCAATTTGAACTTTCACGCACCATGAATAGCCATCAAGCGGACATTGTAAACTTGTGAGATCTGAGGAAAAGATGGCTCTGGCATTAAAAAGACAGACCCAGAACAGATGGGATGCTTTGCTCTACTGACAAAGCCCAAGGCCTAAAACCAGACTCCATCATGATGCCCAGTCCACCGTAGATTCCACAAGAGAAATGGCAAAGTAAATCTTAACTGGCCGACATCCAAACATTCAATTATTTAGTGTCAAGGCAAAAGCCTCTCCTCTTCCTCGTCTGATTGTATTTGAAAAATTTGAACAGTCCAAACAGGAAATGTGCTTTAATTTCCAGAGGCAGCCAAGAGCCAAGATTGAACGCCATTTTAATGAGCTTTCCCAATGAGGTGCCACCTGTTTTATCCAGATAATTGGATGATTGGCCACCCTTAAACGACCCCTGCTTAGCAAGCAGTCTTTCTCTCTTTTCTGTTGTTTATTTCTTTCTCTTTCTTTTTTTCTTTCTTTCTGTGACAGCAGATAAACCATGCTGCTTTTATGTGCAGAAATTAGTCATGCATGCTTCTGTAAACCTGTCCAACACCATGCGAACAGCTCAGCTGCAGAAGTATTCTTTTTTATTTTTGCAGCGTCAAAAATCCATTCCATAATAATATAAAAAAGGAGTGTCTGGCTGACTTACATATGGAATTTTGTTCCTGTGGTCCTTGTGTGGTAGTGTTTCTGCTGTTGTATGTACCAAACCTACTCAATCGCACCATGGTATGCCAGCTCTCAATTAAACCACATTTAGAAACATCACAGCTCACCAATGGCTTTAAAAATAACCTTACCGTTTTCTGCATCATTATGAATCCACTTGCTTCGGAGCCGATACTGGACTCCCTGCTGAGACGATTCGCATGATTATATCCATTTCAAAGTGTACTTTTGCACACCAAAGACTATTATGCACATGATAGTTTCTTCATTTCACACAGCTGTTTTACATACAGCAGATGGAGCCGGCTGATGCTCAGCAAATTATGTACGACTGAAGCCTTTTACAGATCCTTGGTATGTATTATGTAAGTATTAAAAAAAGAGAGAGAGAAAAAATATCACTTCAATGTAGGAAGTAAGATGAAACATAAAGTTGTACATGTCACCCAAATGCAAATGATTTTGATAAACACAAATAATGTATCTTGATCCTTGACCTTTCCTTTTTTTGTGCTGTATTGCCCGATTTTGTTTCTAGGCCTCGAACAGTTATTTAAACAGAATCAACAAAGAGGAACTCTTAACAACTCATAGACCTAGAGAGATAATTTATTTCATAAGCTCATCATATTGTTTTTTTGGGGAAAAATCTATATCTGAAAGGTAACCAGTCAAGGCAGCTGTCACATAAATGTAGCAGCATGAACAGTACAATATTTCCCTCTGAAATACAGTGGGGAAGTAGTTTAAAGAAGCATAAATGTGCAGTATGTGAGTAAATGTGCTGAGTTACTTTCCACCAGTGACAAGAACACCTAGAAAGCTTTTTATACAGTGCTATGTTGCATTTAAGGTTCCTTATTCTTCAGCCATTACATCTGAGCAATGATTTCCATTCATAATCTTTGCCAAAGTCGTTACCCAACACATTACCTAGCCGCTGAATACCATTGCTCACTGGTTCACAAGTTCATAATGGAGCCTTGCTTGCACATTTCCTATTGAACTTAAATATGCACAGACCAGAACTGTCTGGTCTGGAAATAAATGAAAACAACTCACTACAAATCCATTAATTGGGGCAAATAGCATTTCGGCTACATCTACAACATATTAAATAAATAATTTTAAAATAAAATGGTGTTGTAGAATCAATCAATGTTGTAATGGATATCCCTGAGGAAACAGTCTGTCATAGCTACATACTTAGCATAGCTACCAGTAAGCTAACTCACTGTTTTTTTTGTCACAGCTGTTCATGGATCAGTTCACACATTAGCAGAATAGTAATGACACCGTAATGCAGTTGTTGATAGGTTGTAGGACCCACAGAAGGAAGATTCAGGTCAGCCCACAATAGCACATTCATGCTGCTGCTTTAAAATCACCCTTACCGACCCCTCTACAACCATCAGAGCGTTACACGTATGACTGTGTGAAAGACTGTAATGATTTGCAGAATAACCACTGCACTTGAGAAACTCCAAAGAGTTGCCTTCCTGACTTGGGACCTGACCTTTCCATTGTAGCTGCCCCTCCATTTGCCAGCCCACAGGCCCATACAGGCAGATAATACGCATCCCCGGCAGACACTCTCACATCTATGTGTCAGGCATGGACACAGGCATGGACACACATGGGATAATATACTTGTGCATTCAAATGTCAGGGATATTTTCTGCCAAAAGGGTACTGACAGCCCGAGTATCTGCTTCGTAGAGGAATGGCTATACAAATCAAAGATGTGATGGACATCGGAGTGAAAGTTTGTGTTGAAGAGACAAATTAGAAGGCTTCATTTGTGAAATAATATCTTCATAAGATAGAAAATCTCCACTAAATTAGACTATATATATATACCGTAATTTTCGGACTATAAGCCGTGCCTTTTTCCCCCATTTTTCGACCCTGCGCCTTATATAACAGTGCGACTAATCTATGGATTTTTACAGCTAACGGCCACTAGGGGACCTCCTAAATCTAACAGGTTACAGTCCGCCAACTTTAACTCTACGGGCTCTATGACCGGTCCGCAGTCCACGGTTAAAGCAGCGAAAAGCAACTTTCGCTCAAGTTTGCGAGTGGATCCTGATAGCGTGGAGGAGTGTCAAAACATCCACGATCACAACGGGTTCCGAAAGGCTGGACTGCTGTGTGATGAAGAGGAGGACGCCGCCACAGGCTCAGCTGAGGCCCTTCAGAGGCTTTTCGATTCCGACAGTGACGAAGAGGAGTTCGTTGGTTTTGAGAGCGACAACGAAGGAGAGAGGAGAGTGGCTGATGAAGCCACCCTGAGCCTGTTCGTTTCCAACACTGAAGATGAGGACTTTGGTGGTTTTAGTACGTTATGCAAATATGCAACTTGTTGGTTGAAATGTTAATAAATGGGAGCTTCCTCAAGCAGCCATCTCTTTCCCGACAATCCCCTATGTGCACGAACTCTTACATATGGTAATTAACCATTAAAACACCTGCGGCTTATAGTCCAGTGCGGCTTATAGATGTACAAATCATTAAATTTAGCTGCTGCGGCTTAAACCCCCGGTGCGCCTGTTAAAAACCCAAGACTACCCCCCTACCGGCAGTCAGCCTCTAAATGTCAATTTACTAAGAAATGGCATATATTGTTTTAATGTTAACATTGTCATCATCATTATCATCATCTTCAACTGCTTATCCGGGGTCGGGTCGCGGGGGCAGCAGAACTTACCTTTCCTGGCTCTGACTGGGGGATCCCGAGGCGTTCCCAGGCCAGTGTGGAGATATAATCTCTCCACCTAGTCCTGGGTCTTCCCCGAGGTCTCCTCCCAGCTGGACGTGCCTGGAACACCTCCCTAGGGAGGCGCCCAGGGGGCATTCTTACCAGAAGCCCGAACCACCTCAACTGGCTCCTTTCTACGCAAAGGAGCAGCGGCTCTGCTCCCAGTTCCTCATAGATGACTGAGCTATTCACCCTATCTCTAAGGGAGACAGCCACCTTTCTGAAAAAAACAATTTCAGCCGCTTTTACCCGCGATCTAGTTTTTTCGGTCATGACCCATCATTCATGACCATAGGTGAGGGTAGGAATGAAGATTGACCGGTAGCTTGAGAGCTTTGCCTTCCGGCTCAACTCCCTTTTCGTCGAAACGGTGCGGCAAAGCAAGTGCAATACCGCCCTGGCTCCAATTCTCCGGCCAATCTCACGTTCCATTGTCTCCTTACTCGCAAACAAGACTCAGAGGTACTTAAACTCTTGGGGTAAGGGTTCATTCCCTACCCGGAGTAAACATTCCACCAGTTTCCTGCTGAGAGACCTGGTCTCAGATTTAGAGGTGCTGATCCTCATCACAGCCTCTTCACACTCGGCTGCGGAACGATCCAGTGAGTGCTGAAGGTCACTGACCGATGGTGCCATCAGGACCACATCATCTGCAAAAAGCAGCGATAAGATCCCCAGCCCACCGAAATGCAACCCCTCCCCACCATGACAGGACAAATCACAAACAGGATTGGTGACAAAGCGCAGCCCTGGCGGAGGCCAACCCCCACCGGGAACAAATCCGACTTACTGCAGAGAACCCGGACACAGCTCTTGCTACGAGTGTACAGAGATTGGATGGCTTTAAGAAGTGACCCCCTCAACCCATACTCCCGCAGCACCTCCCACAGTATCTCCCTGGGGACCCGGTCACATGCTTTCTCCAGATCCACAAAACACATGTAGACTGGATGGGCATACTCCCAGGCCCCCTCCAGGATCCTTGCGAGAGTAAAAGACCTGGTCCGTTTTTCCACGTCCAGGACGGAATCCACATTGTTCCTCTTCAATCTGAGGTTCGACTATCTGCCAAAGCACCTTGGAGTAGACTTTACCCTGGGGGCTTAGAAGTGTGATATCCCTGTAATTGGCACACTCTCTGGTCCCCCTTTTTGAACAGGGGAACCACCCCCCCGGTCTGCCACTCCTTGGGCACTGTCCCAGACTCCCACGCAATGTTGAAGAGACATGTCAACCAAGACAGCCCCTCCTCACCCAAAGCTTTCAGTATTTCTGGGCGGATCTCATCAGCCCCCGGGGCTCTGCCACTCTGAAGTTGTTTGACTACCACAGTGACATCTGCCAGGGAAATTGGCAAGAGTGTCCCAGTGTTTTCAGTAACGGTTGTGAGATTTAGCATAGATGCTACTGAGTAAATGAAAGAGACAACAGAAATTAAAGATTTCAGTTCTATGACTTATAGCTTATAGATATGTATAGCAGTCTGCTCTATAATCAATGTTTTGATGTTAATCATGGATTACATGTCTACTTTTATTTGCAAAGAGTCAGTCATAGAGAACTCTGTAACACTGACTTTCAACTCATTGTTCTTCTTTACTGGGAGACAACTTTACAGATTTGATTCACTCTCACCTCTCAGCAGACAGAAGAATTCAGCAAAGAAGCTCCCTAAGACTCAATGTACCATACCTACTGTACTCAGTACCAAAGGGCAGCCAGACAAAAGTAGCCACTAGTTGGTGGATATAGTGGGGCTTTTAGCAGCTGAATTGCCAGATATTTCTCACAAGAGTTAAAGGACCCCTATTGTCAAAAAATGGGATTCCCTGGCTTTTTTCATAATAAATAAGGTCTAGGGGATCTGTAAGTAAAGTAAAAGTGTCAAACGGTCACGAAACAGACAAATACACGCAGCCTGCATCAGGGCCGGAGTGTGCCCACTTTTCAGCCCGAGACTGGCCCACTTTTTCTATGGTGTGGTGGAAATTGAATACACAAAGCAACAGTTCAGCTCTTACTACCGTTTTTATTTATAATATGTTCCAACAAATGTATTCAATTCAATTCAATTCAATTTTATTTGTATAGCGCCAAATCACAACATACGTTGTCTCAAGGCAGAGAGAAATGCAGAGAACCCTTTGTACTGTCCATGCATAGTTGCCCACACACGTCAATGTCAATGCTTATTTTGTCTAATGTGTGTTTCAGCATCTCTGTGAAATACTTGCCTGTGGATTTTTCATATTCCACCACAGTGACCAACCGCTCATGAATTGCATTTGTGACATATCTGACAGTGATAGCACACTGGTCCATTGATGTGATATCTTGGGTTGTATCAATTTGAACTGAAAACATTCCTGCCTCTCTAACCTCATCTGCAATCGTGTCCTTTATCACCTGGCTGAGAACATCCACAACTTTACCAACAATGTCCTTTGAAAGTAAAGTCACAAGAGAACCTCCACCTTTTGCACCAGTGTCATGAAGCATCTTGGTTTGCTCAATACAACTGCTAATGTGCTGTTGAAGGCACAGATCATACCGGCTCAAAAATATGACCAACTCTAGAAAGTTGCCATGATTGACTGCAGTATTTTCTAGAGTATAAGCAGCCTCTGCTTGACCCATCTGTAACTAAGTCCACATTTGCCTATGACTTTTATCACATCTATGATGCGTTCCATCACCTGACATCAGACATTTGTTTGCCAGCCAGCAGGCTTTTTAAATCTGCCCTTTTAGCCAACAGAAAGTAAGCATTAGGCCTTTCTCTGAGGATCTTACCTTTCTCATGCTCCTCTATCCGCTGATGAACATGTTTCCATGTTTTATACCTCCCTTTATAAAAGGACTACCACTTGCTGCAGGTGCAAATGTCAAACACACAGAACAATTCAGTGATTGTGTTTTTTCAATGTATGTCAGCCACTTGCGGTTGGCCATGCTTGCTGTGAAAATCTTTAGCTAGCAGGGGGTGTTTTGTGGGTTGTTGAGGATGGTAATGGAAAAACCTGTCTAAATCCTGTGGTTGAGGATGAGCAAAATAATCAAATTGATCGGTCTCCTTGTCTACACTAGCATCTGTCTGTACCTCTGGGATCTTCTGCTGGGCTGCTGTTGTCTCACGGGATATTGTCTCTTTATCTCCTCTCTCAGCATCTGACTCCCCTGTAATGCATGGCATTAAAAACGCAGAAGGGCATAGACACTGTGATGTCATGACCCCAGAAAGGAACTCTTGATTAAACAACTTTAACCTATTATTTATTCAATAATTTTATTGTAATACATTTATGCAGCACAATGAATTCTGTCTAGCGTAACTCTAAATCTATAGCCTAATGTTAACACCATTCTGAATATCTGGATATCATAAATAATCTATCACCACTCCTGCTCTATGTGTGTGTTATCTAATCTTACATGAAATAACTTTAATTTATATTGTTCACTCTGTTATCCTGGATCATGGCCTCTGGCTCCTCTTCCTCATTTTCAGCAGGGGACTGGCTCCCTCAGATGGTACAACCCATCAGCTGCGCTGTCAGGCAGAGGCTGTGCTGTGAATTTTAAGAGAAGTGAACTAACGGGACAATTGTCAGTGGTATTTTTTTCGACCGGCCCAAAAGTGAAGTGAAAGTGAAGCGCCCCAACGGGAATCCGCCTGAATCTCCCGATTACCCACTGGATTCAGCAGCTGCTTTCTTTTACGATGCCCCAGGATCTCCGTATAATTGTGACATGGTGACGCAGTCACTGCTTTCAGCCTTGCCCCCAGCGCTCACCCGTCATTCCGTTGCTGAGCGATCAACAACACGAGAAAAATCCGGAAGCTACATCATTGCGCAGGATTCCTAAGGAAATTAATACAAGAGATCGATCTAACTCAGAATTGTTTTAACTTTTAACTTCATCGGTAACTGGCGGACACGCAGCCAGTCACACCTGCAGGTCTGCCGGCGTCTCTGCCACAGCAGCAGCTCCACGTCACGTCAGCGTTGTCCAGCTTCTAGGCCCTCAGCAGATCGCTCTGGCGTCTTCTGCTGCTGACATCGGTTACCGAGGAATTTTGCTTAATCGGGGAGCAGGGAGAGAGTTTCTCCAGGGCAGAAGCTGCCTCGCTCCGGGACAGCACGCTCAGAGCCGGCTCTGAGCTCCGGTGAACAGACACATGGTAAACAGAGGAGGTGGTTGGCCTGGCAGAGCGTCACACAGAAAACAGTCGACCAGTCAGAAGAGAGACTCATAGCATATTAAGTAGACAGGCCCAAATGGACCTGTTTCTTTGCAGAGCTCCTTAAAAAAAAAACTATACAACCATATTGAGTTGTTTTTTGGTACTAAAAAAAATTATATATCTTCTTAAGATTATCAATACTTCAAATAAAACACCAGAAAGGTGACAATATGGGACGTTTAATAGTAGTCTAACATTTGCCATGAGACCAGACATGACTCCAAATGAATGAGGTGGTGGAGCTAGCAGCAGAAGTGGAGTTAGTTTGAAAACACAGTGGTAGAGAAACGCCATGCATCGAAAAAACTGCCCACCTGCTTTGCCAGAAACTGTATATACGACAAAGACCACGAGCAAAAACGAGCTAAAGCGAAGGAAGCAGATCGAGCAGATGTAAACATCGGAGCGGCTCCACAGGAGCAGCGACACTGACAGGGTTCACAAATGAGGCGTTCTGCTTGACCGGTAATTATCCTGGTTTCATTTATCTTTTATTTTCCATGTTCTATGTGACCGTATGTTACTGTGCTGTTGTAATCAGACTGCTAGTTGCTAGGTCCACATTGCTGTGGCTACTAGTTAGCAGTGTTTATAGCATAATAGCTGAAAATATGTTTCTGTTCATGCGGTCTAATCTGTTTTTGGGAGTTTTCCAGACATGTGTGTCTTTGTCTGTGCTCTCGTGGCTGCATGCTCCCCCATCTGTGTCGTACTTTTCAGTTAGCATCACTATTTATCACCAACTAACATCCCCTGCAATGCTAAATGCTAAGTATGTGTCAATATTCCAAGCTGTGGCTACAGTCACGTTCACGTATTCAATTTGCAAATGCGTGATGAATTTTTTAAGGAGGAATCATTTTTCCTGGATCACTTTCATATACTCATGTTGCTTTTCTCCACAGATGCTGACTTTGCTGGGGGAACAGCTGAGGATGGAAAAGTCAACACACCCACTGTATTTTATTCATGTGCAAAATAAAGGTTGACAATATTACTTCATTGTCTACCTCGATAAATTTGTTATGCTTTTCTTTGAAATTTTGCATCGGTAGTACTAAACCAGTGAATCTGATTACCCAAAATGAATATATTTTTAGAATGCCTTGAATTGATTCAAAAAGTTTTTTGATAAAGAAAATGAAGTAATCTTCACTTTCAAAAATACACTTTATTGCAAGGCAAATACTGATGTTGCATAAATATTAAAATATAACTGAAATAAATAAATGAAAAAAAAAATTGCACAGCACAGTATTTACATCTAGCACAGTCTGAAGCTACACCATCTTGTGATGAAACCAGTGCAAGCAGCAGGTCCCAACTGGCTCATCACATGAAAATCCGCTATGTCTTCGACTCCCAGGTCCTCGGGTGTCGGGCCAACACGCCGACCTCTGCCCCGTCTCCCACAGCCGCTGTTAGGTGCGCCTTATATACGACTCCCTCTTCTCCTCTCTCGTCTAGTCGTCAAAGCAGGCGTGTTCACTTCCTCATCGGAGTCCAGTGTACCAGTCTCAAAGCTCTAATAATGTTACAAAATATAGATAAAAAGTCATCCTGCAAAGCAGCAAATGATTTATGTGAAAATAAAGCTGTTAATTTACAGGCCTACCATGTAACACTGTAGTAGCTAATGTGCTAGCAAACGCTAGGTATGTAAACAAGCTAATACAAACAGATTTACGGTCGCCTACGTTCAAAAACACTGACGATGTTGTTTTCAAAAAAAGTCACAGGTTATAAAGTGAGGCAACGTTAACAAAAAAACGTGTTATAGTCTAGCAATGTCGACAGTAGTCCGTGTTAGCTTCAGGTTAGCTTCTTACCGTGGGAACGTCATGTTATGTACCTTGCCTGGCTTCGGTTGCCATGGTAGCGTGCGCGGGCACGACAGGCTGGGAGGAGCTGTGGAGGCAGAACCGAAGTGCAGCAGAGAGGGAGAGGGAGGGAGCAGGAGTCGTTGGATTTTGAATCCTGAGACTATGTCCACACTTCTCTCAATCCTACCTTTAAAGCGCAACTTTATTGTTTGACTTATGCGTTTTAGCTTGTGGCTTTCATCGGGGTATATGAATAGTGTAGCCATGAGTGACTTACAGCTTGACCAGAATAAACAACAAATCTTCTAAATTAAACAACAAAAATATGTTGTTTAATTTAGAAGAAGTCTAAAGAAGAAGTCCATGAAAAAGCAGTGTATTTGGCTAAAACGCCTCCCTCATAATTCAAAACTGCTACAAATGATTGTTGGGGTTTAAAAAAAATTCATGTCGACTCTATGGTCTGATGTTAAAATGATGAAGAAGATGCTAAACTCCAAAATATAGCTGGACAAGTCACGCATATGTGACATTTACTGCTTTATTGGGAGAACTTACTGATATGTTATTGTTTTATGCGTAAATGCAGTATCTGCAGTTTACTTTCCCACTTCCAATCCATGAAGTACAGCTCCCAAACCCCAGACAGTATTCACAAACGTGTGTGATTTGCTTAAAGAGATAGTTCAGATATGCAGAATTTTTGATTTAACTGGGTAATTGAGTGCTTAATCCCATCAAAGACTGCTTCATGCCGTCCGCATCTCCATTAATCTGCCCATGATTACATACCCTCAGAATCACACACACACACACACAGTGTTCGGCCTTAAAAATAATTAATCTCAAGGTTATTGATGCTATTTTGTCCCATTGTAATTCAATTCACAATTTTTACATCTTTATAACATGTTTAAAAACACAATATATACAGTGTGGTGGACAAGAGCTATTGTGGTGGACTAGCTCTTCACTTTAAACCAACATGTCGGATGTCATGTAACAAATTTAGTGTTGTAGCCATGACCTCTGGATTTGACATCTTTAGGTTTAAGTTACTGTCGAAGAGATACAACATTTGTTTCCTCATTAATGAGCAAAAGTTAGCGCAAAGCGACTAGTCTGGGCGCCAGTCTGTACTGTAGATACTATCTTGTTGATGTCACAAGGTCTACACTCTGTCCATCCGTGTTCGCAGTGCACATAATAAAACCTGAAGATAATATCTCCACTCTTTATAATATCTTTCCAGTCACTCTTGTTATGGCTGTGTCACACTCACATTGCAGAGAGAAATCCATTCTGGGCCGTATTTGGTTTTCGGGTTGTCCACGGTAATACAAAACCAGTCACCTGTCATGGAATGATGTACTGTATACACGGTGTGCGAAACACACTTAACCTGTGGGTCAGTGCAGTGAATCCCAGCACTGACACATCTTTGATCAAGCTACTAAATGGCTCCAACAGGATAGTTGTCCCACATAAATCCTGAATGGTCCAGGTAAGCTGAGGAGAAAGAGGAGCAGGAGAAGGTTTTGTTTGTTTTCCCTTGGGCGAGCATGGCCAAAGAGGTTAGTTCTAATGCCAGTGAATAATATGGTAAACACTGACTTTTTTTTTTTAATTCCTGAGCACTTCCATCTGCCTGAACCAAGGAGGGTACCGAACACTGATGGAGTGAAAGAAAGAGAGGGTGGGTGGTGATGAACCAGAAGGGCCTGTAGCACGTCTCTGCACCAGTGTGCCCATGAGCAAAGGACTTCATCCCCCCAAACTGCTGGTGATGGAAGTAGAGCTGCTGGTGGCTATTAATAGATGATTGTAGTTTTTCTCTGGTATTTGACATATCATTGTGTTTTAGTAAGTGACCATGTAGTGCTATGGCTGCGTAAAAAGCCTTTTGAATAGAGGTGTCCTGAATCTGATGTATTTCCGAAACTGCGGAAAATGCAGGGTCAGACATCGGCGAGTACCCGAATAACTATGTACCAATCCAATACCAAGTCTTTTAAAGTATATTAGTTTCACCCAGATGAAATACTTTCTTCATCGCTGTTCCATAACAACCATTGCTCTGTACTGCCATTGGCAAGTACTGGTTTTAGGGCAGCAAAAAATAAGTGATTTCTAGTAGTGTAGCGTTTGCCAGAGGTAGCGAAAATTTCTGCCGCGTCCAAAATATAACACTTAACCAACTATAGTATTATTTTTTTAAAGAAATTTGGTACAGACCTACATGGTGTCTAGAATGTTTCCTAATATCACTGGAGATCCCCTGACATTTATTGCAGTGCCACAATCGTGGTGACATTTGAAGTTCTGAGTGAAAGGCCGCAACAACTATTGGATGGATTACATTGGAATGTAGTGATATCCTTTGGAAAATTGTAATAACTCCATGATCCAGGTAAGCCAATGGATTTTTCCCATATATTGATTTATGACCAAAATACCTAAAAAACTGACAGCATCAGGTGCACTTATGTTTCATGTTTAGTGCTAATGAGCAAATGCAACACACAGATGCTAGAATTGTGAAACATCTTTCCAGCATGGCTATAGACTGATGCTTGTAATGGATGAATTGTCTCTTCTGGTCCTCGTTTAGACAATGTCAGTGTTTTCAATCCACCACCATGTTGACTGAGAGAAAATATAGAGAATTAAGAACAATAAATTTAAAGAATTTACATGAAATATTAACAGTAGAAATAGTGCAGTAGTACAATCAGTTACCAGTAATGTGCAGAGGAACATGGTAACATAAAGGTGCAAATTTGCCAGGATTTATGTTTAATGTTAAGCTTAAACAGAGTCTATCTGTCAGCCAGAGGTGAGGTGTTATACAGTCTTATGGCTTGTGGCAGGAAAGATTTCCTGTACCGGTCTTTGTGACAGCGAAGCTGAATCAGTCTATTGGAGAAGGAGCACCACTGCCTGTCCAGTGTGTGGTGGAGAGGATGGTCCGGGTTATCCATGATGGATAACAATTTGTTCATAGACCTCCCATCCACCACAGCTTCAAAGGTGTCCATCCTGCAGCCTATTATGGAGCCAGCTTTCTTAATCAGTTTGTTCAGCCTGTTTGTGTCGCTGGCTCCGATGCTGCTCCCCCAGCAGACCACAGTGAAGAACAGTACGCTGGCAACAACAGACTGATAGAACATTTCCAACATCCTGCACACATTGAAAGATCTCAGCTTCCTCAGGAAATAGAGTCTGCTCATCTCCTTCTTGTACACAGCCAGGCTGTTGGTTTTCCAGTCAGTCTACTGTCGATGTTGACTCCCAGGTACTTGTAGTCCTCCACTGTCTCCACCTTCTCCCCCAGAATGAAAAGGGGCTGCGAAGCTGTTCTCTTCCTCCTGAACTCGATCACCATCTCTATGGTCTTGTCCACATTCAGCGGCAGGTGATTTGGTCCCGCCCACTCCACATACCTGTCCACCAGCGCTCTGTACTCTCCCTCCTGTCCATCACCAACCACTGCAATTTCATCAGCAAACTTCTGCCAGTGGCACAACTCAGAGTTGTATTTAAAGTCAGTGGTGTATACGGTGAACAGGAAAGGAGACAGCACAGTCCCCTGTGGAGCTCCTGTACCACTCACCACCATGTCAGACAGAACACAGCCCAGCCGTACAAACGTCTGCTTGTCAGGTAGTCAGTGATTCAGGAGACAGTGGACGCGTCAACACCCATCAACCGCAGCTTGTCACCCAGTAGCAGTGGCTGGATGGTGTTGAAATCAATTCTCACAATGCCGCCAATGTCGGGGGGGTTCTGACTGTCCGTGGGGGGAAAGAGGTGTGGAGGTGGGGGGATTTGATCCAGTGTGCTCACCTTAGTTGAGGGGGGGGGGGGGGGGGGGGGGGGGGGGGGGGGGGAGCATTGGTGGCAGTGGGGGGCAGGGTGTGTGGTAGATTCAGCCAAGCATAATATTATCATGCCAATATTTTAGTATCTACAGGTGGAACTAAATGTGATGTGAAAGGGACAGCAGGACTAAAAGCCAAAACTACAAAACAAAAAGAGGACATCTGCCAAATATAAACACCCAATTATTGCAACAACTACACGCAAACAGTTATGCAAGGTGACCCATCGTTGACCCCTTGTCTCGCTCAGGTGTCTGTCAGCTGAGACAGAGAGGGAGGTTGAGGGAGGAAGCAGGGAGGAAGGAAGGGGAGGAGGAGGATGAGTAAGAGGCCACAGACTGCCAGATCGCTGTGTGGCAGAGCAGCATGGCCTTTGGCGCCTTCACCAGTGCCGCTCCACCATTTCTTCTGTTGTTGCTGTCAGATGATGACAGGACAGAGAAAAACAGAAGAGGGTTGGGTTTGTAAGGAAAGTGTTACTGATTGGGGAAAAACAACAACATGCATTCAAATAAAAAATGTTGTTATTCTAAATACTAAGGCAAATGCTTAACTGTGTATTCCTTAACTGTAACATCCAATACTTTGCCAAAATGTCTCCTTGGCTCAATGCAGAATTAAAAACATAGGAATGTCTGACTGAAATTTTTTATATATGATAACCTGTCCTTCTCGTTGACAGTGTCACATTTGATAACCTATATCATTACTTTCTATATACAATCTTATATTTGGGGATATTAACTTTGTGTGCTTAAATGCCTTATTCAACAGCAATTCTCAGCCTTTGTAAAAAAGCTCAACAGTACAGTACAATATTGTCCATACAAATTCAGCAAACTACTGAGTGATAAGTACTGGGTTTACTCCTTCACCCCTCACTGCTTTAGCCTTCCTTTTAATTATTTGGCTGGACTCACTTTGCTCTGCTCCTGCCTCTAACCAAGGAACCCATTTCAGTCAGTTTTAGTCTTCCACTGACTCAGGGTTATTTTATATATTTGTTAACAATTTATTGACCAAAATCTCATACACTCTCTCAAAAGCTTGATACAAGTATGGAGAGAGAATTCATTGCAGACATGACACCCCTAGACAGGAAAACATGCATTGATTTATTTCAGTTGATGACCCCTTTTCTTTACATTTAACTCCAATAGTATTCTTCATAGATTCTTAACTTTCAGTACAACTGGACTCCAAAGTTGTTGCTAATGGTGAGTGACTCAGCCTCCTCATTAAAAGATGGAACTAGGCAGAACATTACCTGATCAAACAAATGTTCTCAAGAAGACAGAGTACAGATTAGTGGCATAAAAATAGTTTTGAAGATATAGCATTCAAAATATTTACCTTTGTCTGAAGAAAGAATATATGAGTATTATTTGTCTTGCTTTGCCTGATTTATACCCACACTCTGTTTGCACTGAGCCAGCGCTTGAGAAAAGTCTTGTTGACTTTAAGTGGTGGAAACACTTAAGGGGTTACATTAATTGGTTCATGAAAATGAGTCATCATACTTGTATATTAGTTATTCAGAGTTAATCTGCAGTGCTCAACTGCACTAAGGTCACTTGTAGACTGAATAAATAGATAACCAAAATTACTGAGGGACATTTTATACTCACCACACTATTTTTTATTAATAGATATTTTTGAAACTGAGATGTCAATGTTGTTCATAGTTCATCAATACAGTATGTATACTATCAGTGCTGTTTTATGCAATAGAATGCCATGCTTTTTGTGTACATTTAAAATTTGATTCATTTTGTTGATATCAGACAAAAATCCATCAATATTAAAGGCAAAATAATTTAATTGTTCAAAAATAGTTTTCCAATCTAAAAGGATGACAGGAATGTTTCTGTTCTAAAACTGTACACCATAAATTATGTCTACATTTTACTGAAGGAATTTGAAAAAAAGGACTTTCTATGATCAGGTATCAGGTTACCTGTGTTTTCAAAGGGGATTTAAGATGGAGTACAATAGCAAATGGTTGCATTTATATATATTCAAAGAAAACACAACCCTACAGGTTGTTTGAGCGAGCAGCTTTTTACGACCCAATAGTTAACGTTCCATCGTTAAGCAATAGTGCCAGTGTGACAGAGCATCTGTCTCCAGCAAATGCCCCAAACGACATCTTTATGTGACAAAGCCCTCTAGTGGTTGTATTCATTTTGATGGGAGCATCAGGAAGACAGAGGGATGGATCACGGAGGATGGAGTCAACAAAACATTGGACATGGAAGACCAGTGTTTGTTCACCATGTCAAACCAATACTCAAACCTTGTGTCTTTTAAAACATGACGACAATCATTTTGTAACCTTGCCCACGTGTTTATTATTGTAACCACAACTAAATAACTAATTTGAACCCAAAATATGATCTTTTCCAAGTTGTTTTTGTGTCTAAATCTAGTCATATCACAAAATGATTAATCAATTATTTTACTTTTGAAAAATTTAATCTGTGGCACTTTTTTCCCCCATCGTAGGGTTCCTTATTCCAGTGCTCTATATGGTTGTTTAGGCTGGATAACTTATCCTCTCATTCACCCGTTCACATGCTGACTCACTTGCTCGCTAACACTGATGGCAGCAAGCTTTCACGCAAGGTGCTGGGGATCGAACTGTCATCATATTAAAAACTCAATGAATGAGTGTTCTGCTTTGCGGTGTGACCATGAATTGCAGTAAGATTCTTTTTTTTAAAGGATGTAGATTTTGTTAACTTTGTTATATAAATATATATGGAGATATTCTAGACATGTTTTAGCAGAATAAAATGTAATCATCAAGGTACAATTTATATTTTGTCCGCAAAATGTTCCTTTTACATATGTACAGAATGTACACTATGAATTTTTGATTATTTTCCCTTCAATGTTATTACCAGCAAAACGGTGACTAAATCAATATTAACTTCTTAAATACCTATACACATCAAAATGTAAAATAGAATGAGAAAACTGCAGTGTTTGATGATTGGAAAAATATTTGTTTATTTGTATAAGGTTACATGCATATAATTTTTGTATTTATTTTACATTTGTAGTATATTTTACATTATAGTTTAATGTATATGTTCAAATTTCTATGGACTTTCAATCTTAAAAATATATTAGTTACAATTGTAAAATCGTTGCTCAAATAATTCCAAAAAAGAGACAGAAATGCTAAAATTTTCATTGTTAGAAGTTCTCTACAGTCAGTTTACTTCGAACAGCGGACTACGTACACCACTTTCCCCTTTTATAGTTTTCAAGCTTATGTATGTTAATGCTTTGCAAAATTAAAGCCAACAAAGTAAGTGAAGAATCTGTTTGTAGATATAATGTTCTGAGTAAAGTAGAAGAGACACATCAGGGTATGCCTAAATATACCCTCACACACTTGCCAACAGACAAAACAAATAACTTCCCCATTTAATTTTCCACTCATGCATATCGAACCTACAAAAGCACAAATCCGCCCACACGCGTGGTGGGAATGTTTACGTCGCAGTTATTCCAATTATCTGTGTTCACACTTGGCTAGATAGCAGTGTATGCCTGCAAAAAGTTCCATCTGTTTATATACCACAGTTTTGGGTTTCTCATACCAGCTTTCACAGGTCATTTAGTTTGCCAGCAGACAGCAGAAGCTTTCACAAATCACACAGACAACTCTGTTGTCATTGCATTATTTGTTGAAACTCCTTAGACAGAGGCTACGCGGTTGTGAAGGTGGGCGTTCTGAGTGATGACGGTGACATTTTCATCGTGTTGTCTTCTGTTTGAGTTGCAGCTGCTGTAGATGGCTTGACAGGTTTTTTCCGTGGCCTGACATGAGTGGGCTATGTTTAGCAAGAGAACATTTGATGATTTGATGAGGATTTCAGTGTCAACAGAGCTTTTCTTTCATGGGAAATATGACATCGAGCTAATCCTGCCGTCAGACAGATAGACAGTGAGTTAGTTTCATCCTCTGTCTTAGAGTGATGAGAGAGTCGCACTCTCACACTCTCACACACACTGTGCAGCTATCCCTGTCAGGACATTGAATTGACTTCCTTTCATTGTGGGCAGCTCAACTGCAACTGTAACCATAATCAATTAATCCCTAACACATACATTAAACTCAACCTTAGTACACACCTAATTCGGACCGTAACCTCAAAAAAATGACAGATTGCTTTGTTAGGGCCAGGCATTCGTCTGGTCTGGAAAGATGAGGATTCTGGTCCCAAAGTCAGTGTTTATAGCGGAATACATAACAAGTATACATGCACCCTAATGATTACCACAAAAGTGAAAATCATCTGATTTAATTAAATGCCATAATCACAATTACACTGATGGCCACAGACATGCCCGCACACACACTACATAAATACACTACTGTAGAAACACGCACCAGTTCCCACCACCCATCTGCATGTAACAGATTGACAATTTATTCAGTTATATAGGCATTTGAATATTTGTGCCACCTGATTGGACTTTCTGATTTAGCATCTTTAGTGGAATTCTGTGAACGTGAAAGTGTAGATGGGCAGATTTTTGTTTCATAGTAGTTTCGTTAAATTTGTGATGATGATCCTCTTTTTCAGGGAGTTTGTCAATGCAAATGTATGGTCTTGTAGGGGATTTCTTTTTGTTTTTCAGATGTATTGGGATGACGGAATTTCCAGTTTGTGGAAATAGACATTTTTTATCCAGACTTCTGTGTGGTGCTTGTAGTTACTGTGCGAACACATTTTGGTATAGTTTTTTGGTATGATGTATTTGGCATATGGATTTGTTGAGGACATGTATGAGGTTGTAGGGAGGGGTTTAAGACATGTTACCCTTATTACGATGAAGTAATAATGTACATTGGTGAAATAGCTTGTAGTAGTCTTATAGTTTCTCATCATGTAAATTCATCAGAAGACACTAGATCGTTAAGAGCCAGAGAATTGAATATCAATACAGAGAACATCACACCTGAACGAAAGTTTGAACAGTGTATTGAATACACAGAAATATTGTTTGTACCTACATATAAAATATGTATGAAAAATAACTAAAATAATAAAGTGTACACGTGAAATCACACCCTTTTAGTTCCTTGAGCTCAGTTATTCCTTGTTTCCACTTTACTTCTTTGGCAAGAGTTCAGTTTTTTAAACGTTGTGCCTCCTTAGACAGAGGCTACGCGGTTGTGAAGGTGGATGTTCTGAGTGATGACGCTGACATTTTCATCGTGTTGTCTTCTGTTTGAGTTGCAGCTGCTGTAGATGGCTTGACAGGTTTTTTCCGTGGCCTGACATGTTGTTAGTTTGTGTTAGTGTTTGTCCTACATACCGGTTAGGTCCCGCCACCTGAAGACACAGTAAGCAATATAATAATAATAAAAGTAATAGTTTAAAATAATAAAGTGATGACACTAAAACAGGCAAAACAGCAGTGGCTATGACCACCCTAAAATGAAAAAGATGACCTGTTAGTATACATACAGTCTACTAAATCAGCCAAAGGTTAGATAAGTTACCTCAGTCTCTGTAACTCAGATCTGGCTCCTGTCACTGCTGCCCCCACCTGCAGGACATGGCAGGTACTGCAGTATAAGGTAAAACTCATTAAACATGCCAAATATACATCATATAAATATATACACACAAAGTATACATAAAACTAAGATATAGACAGGCCTTGGCTTCCAGACAGTCTCTGACCTACAGGGCCCAAGCTTAGACTGATTACACTGCCTGCAGTAAAAGAAACACTCAACAAAAGTCCTTAAAAGTCTTCCTGATTGTCAACATACACTGCATAAAACATACCTTTAAGGGGAGGATAAACCTGCTCCTTAACCACAGCAGCCAAATGAGATCAGAGTCAGCACTGAGGTCTAGGGTGCGCTCAAATTGTCCTTCCTATCTACTATTCCTATCTATTATTCCTCAACCTCGGTGGAAAATGTCATGAGGTCAAGGAAAGGTGTAAAGGAGATTCATAGGACTAAGGAAAAGCCGACAGCGGTGCTCAGAGAACCCGACTCGACTTTCACTATACAACGTCATTATGCGACGGAAGATGTTGTTGACGTGCGTCTGCTGTGGTGAATCTACAAATTTCTGAAGATGGACTACAGAAAACGCATCGGCTCCATCCAGGAGGTTTCAGGGTGTTTAACCCCCATGTGGCATCAGATGTAAATGCGTCTTAGGCAACGGTAACTTACATAATTACGTGTGTCACTTCTGGGTCATATTCATACTCTTCTTCTTCTTCTACTTCGGATTGAATCATTTATGTTCGTGCATGGCGCAACACATTAAATATCACTGCCGGAATGCATTGCGGGGCGTCTATTTCTCCTTTCCTTTTGCATAGGAAGGTCCAGTGTACCTTATGCTAAAGGAGATAGGAAAGGAAGCATTTAAGCACCTTTCCTATTCATTCAGAGAATCTGAACAGCTCTTATCATGGCTGCCGATGAAATACTTCCGGATCAATTCAAGATTCAGGAAACTTCCTAAGCAAATTTGACAATTCCACCGTACGCCTACTTATACTCACATAGACAATCTCCAGGTGTGTGTCTGGCTGAGAGAGAGAGAGAAAGAGAGAGAGAGGGACAAAATTGCCCTCCCCCCCTCAAAGTGATCAATGCTACTTCACCAATAGACCATATAAAATACCTAAAATAAAAATGTTTAAACTGGCTAAAGCGCTGTAACATGAACAGTCTATAGTGCAATAGAACGATGAAATCTGAAATGGACCACCCACTGTCAGCGCTCGTGTTCCCACTGTCATTGATGATTTACCAAACGGTCCTGGTTCGATCAGCTTTGATCACTGCACAGCTTTTCAGCTTTCAGCTTTTTTTCGCAGACATGTAAAGACACGAGCTAGCAGCTAATGCTAGCGCTCCTATCCTTTAGCTCCCTTGGTAGTGCGCCCGTCTCCCATGCCGGAGGTTGGGGTTTAAAGCCAACCGGTGACACATGATGGAATCATCCCCCCCCCTCTGCTTTTTTCCCAAATCACACGCTGAGTATGAGCAATACTATTAGGTTTTATTTCGAGTCTGGACCCCAAAAGCAGAGTACAGGCACAAAAACAGGAGCAGGTTGTGGATGCAGAGAGCTGGCTGATTCGCTGGTGAATGATAGGTGAGCACATCAGATGAACTGGACACAAAAAAGAATCACAGATAAGTACGCACAGGAAAAAAACTACAGCAAAAAAGGTTGATGAGTGAAATCAGTTTTGGGTGTTCTCGTCTGCTGAAACCAGCCACACCCCCTGCCAACACACTGCAGGGGAGAAACAGAAAGGGGGGAAAGAAAAGACAGAACACAAGCAAACCACAAAACAGAATCACCACAAATACTTCTCTTCGAATTAATTAAATTCACCAGATATCATTTCTCTTCTTACCTAGTGGATAAATGCAGTCTCCTACGCTCAGGTGTAGCTGTAGCGGAGCCTAGCAGACTCAGAGTTCACCCATTGGCTCACTTGCAAGCCAATTAAAGAGAGTGGTGACTTGGTCAGACAGCTGAACAGCATTGCAAACTCCATCGACTACACTTTAATGACCTAACAAAATAAAAGGAATGATTCAAATCAAAATAAAACAGGATTGCCATTATTGAACCTGGGCAACACACAGGTTATGGTTGAATACAAAATGTGTTAATGTAGTAAATTTACACATATATTTTGATCATTTATATAAATCAGTGGTGACGGGGAATGTTGAATACCAAAAGCCACATAGTTTCCCAAAGGAGTTGATGGGGACAAAAAAGGGGAGTGAGTATTGAACTTTTTTTTGTTTTTTAACACAACTCCAAGTGAATGCTAATGCTTTGGCTGCTTAATGTGTCAAAAAAGATGACATGTTTGCCAAATACATTTTAAGGACAATAATATTCTAGTTTTTTGTTTACAGATCATTGCCCTCAAGTTGCCAAAAACTTTGTAGATTCCACAGCCCTGCCTCCATGAAATTATGTTTCTGTACAACTAAACCGCAGGAGCAAATACGTTTACACTGGCTGGATCAAAGGCAGCATATGTTTTTGAATGAATGAAGCTCTGCATTTATTGAAATTGAACAATACAAAGCACGCAATCACACCAGAGACTTTTAGTGGAGAACAAATGCTTTGTGCCTGAAATGTTTACTGTTCATTATCAATGCATTTGCAACTTTCTAAATATTTAGAGTGACAGTGGACCAAAAACCAATGAAGCGATGGTGCAAAACGTCAAGTTTAACATGTTTTTTGTGATTATGAGAAGTGCAAAGAAACCTTATTTTTGAATTATTATGAAATGACAAATGAAGACTATGGCGGGCCGCCACAGTCTATGTAATTAATGGAAAACACTGTTGATTAAAACATAACTTCATTATGTTTGTATATAATGTGTTCTGGTCGTAATTATGTTTCCTACAAAAAGTATCTGTTGTTGCAGCTTAGTTGTATAAAAAAAACATAATTTCAAAGAGACAGGTTTGTTTTCCCTGGTGATACTAATATTTTCTTTCTTGCCAAGTTCTGTTTTTTTTCTTTTTTACCACCAGCTGCATGTTTGCAGGCAGCAACCTCACTACCCCTTATCATAACCCCAAACACAACAGTCATTGGTTTGTGCATCAGTGTACGCAGCCAGCTGGAAAGGCTGGGATAGTCGCGGCTGTGAGCCTGCAGCTATAATTTAAATGCTGTTGGAGCCACTGGAAATGTAAAACACATCTTTCTTATGTTTGCAAGAGGAACTTTTCCCAGAGCAACTACAAAAGCTTTTATGAATCCATCTTAGTTTGGGTCACTATCCTGTTCAACGCAGTGAACAGGATAGTGTAAGTGTGAAAGTCTAAAACCATGGCCGGTTATTGCATAACCATGGCCGGTTATTAAAAAAAAAACAGATCAGGCTTCTACTTTAAGAATGCAAAGAGACATGGAAACCAAATGCTAGCTGCTGAGCTCCAGGCACTTTGTGACTTTTGATTGATAAAATGCTTCTTTAAATACCACACACCTTGGCTATTCCGGGGGTCTTCAGACAGCCATTTTTGTTTTTACAGCACATTGTGAGACTGAGCTTTGATGGCATTGTTCTCGTGTTGTTCTCCATCCATCTTACCGTCTGATTGAGCGCAGCGATATTGCGTCTGTTGTCTATCAATCCATTTTTACGAAGTTTACTTAAACCAGCAGTGCACATTCTGTGGTTGTTGAGGGGATTTAGAAAATGAACCTGTATTTTTTCCCGACACCTCACACCTGTGAGAGATAAGTTGTAAAAGAAAAAAAAGTAATGTTGTAAAAAGTGAATTTCTGTCCTTGTGTGTCCTCAAAATGATGGATTAGATTCGCCGGGGCAAAAAGGGAAAATGTTTCTGTGAAATGTTTTAATTGATTTTTTTAAACAGAGGGAGAAGATGACTCCTGACTGTGATAAATACATGGGTTTTTATTCATCACCGGCATAACTGTGATGGAGGATACTGTGCAGTGGATAAATTCTGAAAATTTTTCTGGGAATACATTCGTACGAATCAAACTGTATTTGTCTGGGATGTAGCTTGAGCCAAAGCTGCAGTTTCATACGAATCTCAGTCCTGGCACCAGCTGGGTGATTTGTGTCGTGTCTGCTCTGGCTGCACACATACCACACTGGGCATGTGTTTACACATGTGCATGTGTTTGTCCGTCTGTCCATCCCTGTGTTCGGTGTGTTGGCAGGGCTACCACCAATCCTCTGTGACTCCTCGTCAAAGCCCTGCTCCTAGGCAACCTTGTCGCCTGGCAACACAAGTGAGGTTCACCAAGGTGAGACGTCGACTAGGCGCAAAGGGAGAGAAAACACAAGAAAGAAGAAAGGGGCGGCACGCCGTATCGCTCCACCTCCTAGCTTTCCACCTTTTTGGTTTTCATCTGTGTGGCTCTGCAGTGTTTGACAATGTCTACCTTCACTTTTTTTTCAAATCGGGCAACTTTCTAAAGCCAGAGTTTGGCAGCAGCGAAAATCAGCTTGCAATTACTCTCTGAAGCATATTTGAACTCCCAGCCAAGCAGGTAAGGTGTTGGGTGTCATTTTGTTTGAGGCCTGCTGCTCAGTATTACTCCAATATACCAATTGTTGAAACTACCTCCATAGGCGTGATATGGGACCACATGCACTCTAACCCTCCATCACCCAGCGCCACATGCACATGGAACCTGGCTGGAGGCTCCGTGATCGAATGTGAAATGCATCTTCATTTTAGAGCTTTTACACCATAGAGCTGCAATTACCCACTGATGCCTGCTTACTGCCAGGCAATCAGCAGTCCATTAGCCCCTCCACACTCAGCCTTCAGACACACATACTTTATGCGCGGATACCCACCCACACACACACATGAGCAGACGAGCACACTCACTCACAAATGCACACTCCAGTTTCTCCCTTCCCAGTAAACGCGGTTCTGGAGTCGACACAAATCATTACTGACTGCTGCAGCAGCTTTTCCTTCCTCACTTTTCTGTCTAACGTTGATCTCCTTTTTGTTTTTCTGTCTCTTCAAGCATTTTTTCCTCAATCCCTAAAACCACTCTGCTACCCCAGCCCCCTGCTTCCTGGAGGAACGCTGAATCCCCCCCCATTTTAACATCTTCCAGCAGAGGAAACAGATCATGTAATACTTTGCCCGAGGTACAGTTGAGAGTAAATGTGTTATTCATGGCCAGAGGCATTACTATCATGTTAAGTGGAAAATCTGCCGCAGAGAGGTGACTGGGATGCAGGTGGTGGTGAAACGAACACAAACACACACACCCACACATGCGCACACACACATGCACGCACCAAAATATGTTCATCCATCAGTGCACAGCGACACATACACACAAAGTACAAACAGACAGTATAAAAAATAGAGAGATAAATGTGTAAATCTGCTTTCCTTGTTAAAATAGCAAGTCTCTGCAGGGAGTAGCGACTGTATTTCCGTTCACAGCTTTAGATTGGTATATATTCCTGTTTACTTGTGTTTTCTCTCCCTCAACTTTCTAATCCAGTTGAGCACACACAATCTCACCCACAGCACACTACTTCCCCGATCAGCCCTCCACTCTCAGTGTGTATGCATTGTCGCCTCCTCACACCCTTCAGCCACGCTCAGCAATGAGCAGGCCGTCTTTCACTCTGCCTTCTTTTAAATTAGTGCTCTTTTGGGGAAACTGTGAACAAACATTCAGCCCAAGGTGTCATTACTCAAACTGATGACTCACAGACAAAGAGACGTTTTCCCATTTGAGCACTGACTGACGGGGAAGCAGTCGACATCCCATATGGCAGCATATCTGAGTGGTAAATCACACGTAACATAAAACACACATACATGAAAGGTGAAGCCTGCCATGAAATCAGCGCGTCATTAATGATTGATTTTTATTTTTATGAACAATAAGTTACAACCGCAAGGACATTCAGTCACCTCATATTAAGCACTGCAGAGACTGTGGGAATAACTCAGTCACTGTGCTATCATCCTGTTCCATTGGAAAGGGTCGTGCTTGACTTTTCAGGTCAAACGAAAAAGGGCTGGAAAGGGTGGTGCTCGACTTTGCAGGTCAAACGAATTACATAACTCGTTACAGTGTGAAATTGATCTTTTAATTTTAACGTTTTATGTCAAAATGACGTTTCGTGACTTATGAAGAGGTCTGTGTATCCACTTTGGGGGGGAAAGCTTGTTGCAGCTGAACTACACCAGGAAAGTTTGACTTCTGATGACACAAAAGAAAAAACGGGAAAGCAGAGAAACAGCACAATTTGAAAGAAATTCTCATTGAACACGTTGTAAAGATAGTTCACATCCTTCCACTTAACCTTACAGATGGGATTTAGCAAGTATTGAAAATGTTCGTTTCAAAAAGCCAAATGCTTTTATAGCCAGTGGTAGACATCCACCTTTCATTTATTCATTTTAGATTTTTGCGAGCGGCACAAAGCAAGTCACATTCCTGTCTCCACAGGGAATTAATGCAAATATCTGAAATATGGCCTTAAGCATGCAGTATGCTAATTCTGATTCTAGTTGAGGGATTTCTTCATGAGGAAAAGTATACAGTTTAATATGGATTAATGCTGTATGTGCTGGCACTGAGCTCCATGTTGAATACAGGTCAAAGTGATTGATCTAGAGACCAAACGGATAAACTGCGGTGTTCAGCACTGGCCTGTGTGTGTATATAGTGTTAAGCAAGTATGCTAGCATACACACAAATCAAACAGATGACAAGAATTCACAAAAAGTCAATTCTGAGGTAAACACTGTCTGTTAAATAATGTCAACCGCATCTTTATTTACTTCATATGTATATAAAGTAACTAAATGGTCAATATTCCGTGAATATTATGCTTTGTTTTGGTGCTGTTTCATCTTTAGTAGTAAGGGAAACAATTCTTCAAATGAATTATTCGTAGTCAAGAACTTTAAGAATGAATCAATTCTTAGGTAATGCTGAATACGGTGCCCGTGCCAATTAATTATGGTTGTATATTAAAGGTAAAATTTAATTAGAAAAGGAAATAAAACATTGTCAGATCTTTCACAGAGGACAAAAATGCTTTTTTTCACTGATTTTATAATGAATGTAAAAACAGACTTGTGATAGAACTTCCAACGAACCAGCATAACCACAAACAGCTGCTGTGTGTGAGCAATATTTGAATTCAGAGTATAGCAACTATGATAAGCGCCTTTGTCCATTGTGCCAGGAGGATGAGCAACATTTGTTTTTCTCTTTATATGTTTTAAATGTTCTTCTCTCCTATTCAGATCCCAGGGTTGGAGGGCTTAATTTCAAACAACTGTTTTATCTTTTCCTCCCACTATACTGTTAGTATTCATTTCCTTTTGGTTTACTGTAATTCACTTATTTTGTTCTACAGTAAGAATTAAGCTGATAGCTACAAGCCCATTCATTGAATTTTTGGCTGGCTTTTTCATAAATTCATCCGATGAGTCAGGTATATTGTATATTGTGATTAAAACCCATCTTGATACCACTGAAACACTATGGGAGCCGGAAAGAGAAATTCAACTAATGGAGAATGTTATCACCGGTTTGTCATATCAGTAATTACATTTAGCTGAAGTCAGTTTGTGTGTCCCTGCACGCAGTTGTCAGTGTTTGTCAATGATCGCTTGTGAGAGCGGCACTGCCACTCTGTAACACCATCGCAAGTGAACATGTGTTTCTTCAGCTCCAACAGAGTGAGACATCGTCTTTCTGGTGGATCGGATCGCATCAATGTCAGGGATGGCATTCTCCTCAATGAACTTTCAGTCATATCATTTCAGTACTTCACACTTATGGACTATATAGTTACAGAAAATAAGTTTTATGAGATGAAGCAGTCTACGGCTGTATCTATTCAATTAAAATCCTTTTACTTGCAAATGTCTCCTTGTTTCCCATTATTAAGGAAAAACACTGTTCAATACATTTTCATTGTGCCCCTTAAACTTAACTTTTTTCATATGCTCCTTAGGGAAAAACCACTGCTATGTTACACGTTTAAATTATGTATATGGGCTCATTTTGACTTCCACAAAACAGAGGGCACTTTCAGCAAAATTTGACATGCCAAAATGAATTCTTGGGGAACAAAATGAATCTGTAAGTGCAGATCCCACTGTTCTGTTTGCATGAAAAAGTTAGTGTTCTCAGTACTAGGACAGTTTTCCTAAAATTAGCTTTAAAATATCCAACTATTGAGCAAACATGCTGGTTGCAGTACAATTGCTTTGAACTACTCACTCAAAGTCAAAAGAGATTTCATGTTTCTCACAAATCTCACTCTGTTCTCTTCTGTCCCACTCCCTCCATTTCATTCTTCTCAGTGACACTAGCAATGCAAATAATTGGTCATAGTACTGAGAATGGAGGGGGAAAAAAGAGAAAAAAGTCTCCTCCCACACAAACATCTCATAAACCACCACCCTGTCAAAAATGAGCTGCACTCCCGGTTGATCTGTTTTTCAGTGTATCGCTGAAAGTCGTAATTATGTTGTCAGGGAGAGAGCATGAAAGATAAATATAAAATAAGCCACACAAATACACATGAACGCACGCACGCAGACACACACACACACACACACACAGCTTGTGTGGCAGGAACAGCTGGGCAACAGAAGAGTCATTGTGAGTAGGCTGATGGCATCACATCTCTGTGCTATATGACTCTGCTCCTCCCTGTCAAAAACATGTTGATTATGCATTGATTACAATTTTTTTTAATCTAATTGGAGAACATGTACTGCATCACTGACAGGTCATTTAGCTCCAAGTATGTTGCCATCGTATCAGTGCAGCATTCTAACAGACTTCCTACACTGATACGCAGACTTCCTATGCTGATATATCCATACATACATTTATACACTGTTTTTGTTTTGGAATTGTATTCTAATTGTATTATAGTAATCAGATATATTGCCTTTCACCTTGTAAAATATGCAAGAATGCATGGAACAGCTGCCAAAAAGACCTCATTGTATTGACACCACTGTTATAAATACAATGTAATGTATATGCAGGAGGTCAGGTGCATTTGTCAAACGTTATGTGTTTGCCGGTCAGTTCATTGGTTCAGAACTGTTGGAGTCACCTGACTGATCAGGTAATGGCCATGCAGGAAAGGGATATAGGTAACATATGGCAGAGGCTCCACAAATAAATGAGTCAGGGACGGGACAGGGCTAAATGGGGGAAAAGACTGGCAGCATTTCCCAGGAGGAGGAAAAGTAAAAGACGCAGTAAGTGAAACAGATGGTGTGAAGAGAACGGCGACAATCAAAGATCCTCACAAGTAAACTCTTGCAGGGAGAAACGTTCCCCTGACACGTCGGCACACACCACAGTAGTGAAAGGGATTTGGCACTCCATCTTCCCGCCGTCAGTCTCTCTCACCCATGGCTCGCGTTATGCCCCGGCCATCAACCGCACGCAGAGTGGCTAACTAGCATCCCGCAGTTCTACTTCCAATATGACACTGTTCTTAACAGCATCGGCACGGTGGGATGGGAAGTAACGTGTCCACAGGTGACAAGAAAAGCAAGCATGTGCATTCCGGTTTAGGACGGGAAATATACACATTTATGTTCCCATATGACCAACAGGATCAAAATAAAAGTATGGTTACAATTATATGTACATTATACAAACATATAATGCATTTACAAAAATGTGTCACAGAGCTTAATACACAAACATATATGATTATGCTTGGTGCCAATAGACTAGAATATAATTTGTTTTTTAAAATAGTTTAGTTTTCAATGTTTTTCTTGCTGTCCTGTTTTGAGTCACTGCTTGTCTGCCTACTTGTCCTCAAAAGCAGTTTTTCCTTATTTGTATCATGGTAACATACTGAGTTCACATCATAACACAAAGAGCAGTGAGTCACAAATTAACACACTTCAGTGTCTTTCAGTCCGTTGCCTTTTAACCAATCCATCTTATCCCAGAACACTCATCCGGCCCACTTATTTCATGTTGTCCATTATAGAAAAAAAACCTCCACAGTTTTTCCACCACCACCACCACCATCCTTTTCCTCCAGTGTCTCCTCCTCAGCTGCTGCCCCTCAGCATGCTGAGCTTGCTCCCTGGAGATCCGGCTGGCATAATGTGGAACACACAAACACAAACCACATCCAAAATGTCACATCAAGCACAACTCAGTAAAAACAGACAAACAGAGGTCAGTAGTCATGAGTTAAATAAATAAACACTGTCAACAGGGCAAGGATCATTAGTGGTCAAACAATCAGGCTGACGCTCATTTTGATAGAAATGATTCAGAATCCATTACATGACATTACATTACATTAATTTGCTCATGCTTTTGTCCAAAACAACTTACAATTGAACTAAGTCGATCCAAGTTGTCGATCCAAGTTGTACTGATTCAGAGTCATCCTTTTACATATTCATTGCGGATTACTTCTAAAAACACCCATCTCAAATATTTGCATTTGTATACGTGAATCCTCTCATCTTCTTTTTTTTCATTTCCATGGGAGGGAGATGACCCTGGGACCACGAGATGAAGATCCCTTCGCCAGCCTTTCTCTCCTGACCGAGATCGCTGCAGAGAGAGGTGGGAGGGAAGAGGAAGAACAGGAGTGAGGGGGGAGTGGTGCAAGGAGGGAGGAGAGGGCATCGGGGGAGCTCTCTAGGAACACACACCAGTTGACTCCGCTGCAACCCTTCACAGGGGGAGCTGTCGATTCAATTATGCTGACAGTCTGGCCCGTGGACACACAGGTGCATGCAGCACAAGTACTCTCCGCTATTACACTCCATTGCTGCGCTCCACCCACAAGAGTGTACGCCCTCAAACGTTGAAGACACACACACACACACACACACACACACACAAGCACACACCTATGCAGACAGCTCCAGCTGAGCCCCTGACTATCACCACATCCCCTGCTCGGTGAGAGTATCACAGCAACAACATGTGCAGCGGGGGGTGTGAAACACTCTCCAGCTAATCAAGGCATCTAAGCACCGGCATCTCCACACATGGCCAGTCACTTCAAAGCCCCGCTGTTGTGTGCTGCCTGCGTGCCTGTTGTAAATTCCCCTTTCAAATGCCAGAACAAACCCTTTGTACATTCTTTCTGCCCTGTCTTCCTTCTCTCTCTCTCTCTCTCTCTCTCTCTCTCTGTTAACCCTTTTTGTTCCTGATGCAAGCATCGTCTTTTTCCTTCTGTGTGTGTGTGTTTCATGCTATTGCATTGCCCGGCTGTTATAATCATGTCCCGGAGAAAGAAGTGTCTTCCTTCCACCATTCCTACATGAAACATGGCAAGTTGCTCTGTTTAGGGGAACGAGGGGAACGAAAAAGTAGTAACAAATGTCATTCCAAACAATCCTTCCTTCAATCAAAAGAGGTTAACAGCACTGAGACTGAATGCTGCATTCAGAATTCAGACATCACATGGGTAGCAAATAGCAAAACCAAAGCCTGGCAGCAGTATCATTCTGCTGCATCTAAACGTACACTGCATGTAGTATACCCTCTGCAGCCTAAAGTTTCAAAAAGCTTTTCTCCCTCATATGTTCTCCGGACAGATGAGCTGCAGTAGTCAAGAGCAAAAGCCTGTGATTTTTAACTGAGCTTAATGACATACCTGTAGCTTTTGACCAATCGACTCTTATGTTGCTTTTTTCCTGGGAGTCATTTTCACCTGTGCCATGAGCAGTCATCTTGACAATGGAGGGTGTGAAGAAGGAATTAGTTGAGGAACGCTCTTGAATCACCTCACATCGTCGTAGAGCAGTCATGTGATTTTTGTTTACCATCATCCAGCTCAAGAGAGCAGAGTACACTGGAAAAGTACGGTCCTTCATCCAATAATTTATTAACTTACTGACATAATGTAATTAGGTTTCTGCTATTTCTATAAAGTACACATGTTAACAGTAAACATAGTTAACTACACCCTCTGTAGTAACATGCAATTTCTGAAAGTGTTGTAATGTAAAAACTTTCCTCCCAGATAACCATATAGAGTGTTTCTAAGTTTGTAACTATTCTGGTACTGATAGTTCTTATAGGATGAGTGAGGGTGGCCTTCGGATAAAGTCAAAATCTTGGCCTGAATCACTCTTTTAGTTCACCCCTGATGTAATCAATGTGGCGTCATGATTCAAGTGTCGGATTCCAGCTAACCCCCACTAATTTGGGACTCGGCTCTCTCTTTCTCAATTTTAACTCTCTCTCCCCTGGTGTCTATGGAGCTGAGGATGACATGCAGAGCAGACAGGTCTGTCAAAGAGCTGGGGCACAGAAGAGGAGAGAGGGGAGAGGGGATGCCACAGAGGATCATGCAGGTAGAGGCATCACATCTTGAATATGTATTTAACAGCTGCAGAGGACCAGAATATATTTCTCTGGCAAAGTACTGACGTTTGAGTAAACTTTTTCTTAAAATTGCACAAGGCACATTCACGGTAAACAACTCTGATCACTTAACACCAGGTGTTAAAGTCTAGAAATGTGCTACAGATATCCGAGGGCCCGAAATGATACATTCGAATAACATTGGTGATCCCTAAACTTCATCATCATCAGGTATTTGTCCAATATACTAGTTGATGAGCAAACACCAGCAATACTAAAGAACTTCCCATCAGCCTCAGTGTTAATGAGCAAATGTTAGTATGCTAACACACTAAATATTAACTGCTAATCATTATCATTATTTTTAGCAATAGAATTGTGATCATGTCGGCATGCTGACGTTTAGCTTACTGCACCTAAATACAGCTTATCTACGTACTCTTACTGTAGCACTACTTGGAATGGCCTTTTTCTAAACTGTCCAGAAACTTGATAAAAATAGAACATTATCTGTTTAATTCAAATGTAAAAATCGAATGTATATATGATAGACTCTGTATAACGTGGTATATAATTTTCCGCGATATATAATGTAATTGTCAGATTTTTCATTCACAAAACAATTGTTCACATTTTATTTTGTATAAAACTAGAAAATTATTTATGAGATACTGTGGTAGGCGAAGGCCTGTAGTTTCCCAGTGAAATGTCATTTTCTACAAAAAGAAACTCAAGGATTAAGATTTTACGTGACCAACAGCAGCAATAAAGATTTACAATTGAGGAATAAGATAATTCAGAGTACTAGTCATTTTTTAAGCAGTCAATATTATTTTTTTCGACACATAGCGCCACTTAGCGAAAGATTCCAAAATGGAAGTAGGGCACAGGAGGTGAGAGTGCAACCTGGGTGGGATTTGTGTTCTTCGTCAGGCAGCAGAAATGAATGGGGGAGGAGGAGACGAAGAATGTGACGAGATTAAAGAGAAAAGTGAGAGAAGGTGGGGAAGTGTAAAGTTGAAAGGGGTGGTATGAAAGCAAAAGTGGTGAGTTGGAAGGAATAGGATGCTGAGTGGAGGAAGAGGCAGGGAATATAGAGGTAGTTTATGTGACAAAATATAAATATGACAGCCTTCTTAGTGGGTGAGGCTAATGGATTTCTCTTGTTCAGCCCTTATCCTTTCTGAAACGCGTCCCTGCAGCTTCTATGGAAAGCTGCGGACACTCGTCACGACTTTCTATAAAATTCCTATTGATATGAGCTGCTTTTGTTGTTGGGATTTCCTATTTCTTATTTGAACTGACTCTGACATATAATACACGGGTGTGTGATTCGTGAGGAGTTGCTGGCTTCCTCTGACATTTTAAACGCTGTGTACTAGGAATCACGCTGTGATATTTTTTCTCCAGATCGAAAAAAGCTGCACTCACACTCACACATGCCTGATGTGACATATGATAATGAGTTTTATGTGCACCGTTCCAATGTGTGACATACATCCCTGTCACGTAATGATAAATGCAGGACCTCTCTCGGCCAGAATGATTTTTTTATTAATTTCTCAGTCAATGTCTCTCGTTCTGTAGAGTTCGCTTTATGAGAAGGTACACACCCTTGCCAGCAATTAAACCACTCCGGAGTAAACACTGCACGGGCCACGGTGCACCCCTCGTCCACCAACAATGTAGCAGTTCATCTTTAACTGTTAACATTCAAATTGCTGCCATGATTGATTGGCCAAGTTTGAGTAGCAATTTTAACACACAAGTGATTCCTCTCATCCCCTATCAGCACTGATGTTGTCACAACATCGCATCGCGGGCGCTTCAGCAATTATGTTCGCACCGTGCTCTGCATTTACTGTCAGACATTCTCAAATGGCTCCATTTGTTAGTGTGAGACACGGCACGAGAAGGGATGGTTCCTTCAAAATGTAGCCCTGCATAGATAATATAATAGTGGTCGACTGATGTGGGCTTTTTGGTTGCGAAGGCCAATATATACAGACTGAGGCGGTTGAGGGCTTATATACAATGCCAATGCCATGTTACTGTTTTAATTTTTTCCATCTGATAACACACAACAAAATGTCTACAAGTAATCAAAAACATTTTAAATTTCATGTCTGTGTATCAGTCTCGTGAGGGCAGGTACTGGCCGTTGTCGATATCGGCCTTGACTGATTGAGAGGGCATCTTAATTGTTCCAGAATTTCTTGTCAACAGCATGTCACATGGCATGGTGAATTAATTATATGTATAAAGCATTTATGTTTTTATGCCGAGGATTATTCAGAAATGCGATTGTGTTTAATGCTTTATGTATAACATGCTTCTCTATAGAATTCCTCAGCCTTAAGAGCCCTTTGGTTGTACAGTGGTTCAGTGTGTTCAGCTTCAACGGGTGCAAAAGATCTCCATCAATCTACACATTCATCATCCATTCAGTGTCATGTCTTTATTCAAAATTTCTTCTGACAAAGTTTGTGATGTCAGTGCTACACTTTAACCTTGGGGCCAGTGCATTGCTGTTCCTTAAAAGATGCGTTATTTCGCCCAGTGGTGGACAAGAATCGTCTTACCTTGCGTGCACTGAATATTGCCTGTAATGCTATGTATGTTGTGTTGATTGTTTTCGATAAATATGAATGACTGTCACAGTAGTTTTTGGAGTTTACTTGTCAGAGAACATTTACAAGTCCTGATGGTTCATTTCTTGGTTCTTTTTTTTGGAGAATCAATTTGAGGGATCAGAAATGTTAGATGTGTATCAGTTGTGCTCTATTGGTTAAAATATCTATTAAATGCTGAAATGTCTTGGCTATGTAGCATGTATTTCTCTGTTAAGCTACTTGAGTTGACAACATTGATAAACGTCTTGATGTATGCATATGTTTTGCATATACAATATATGTAGATTCAATTTAGATTCAATATTTAAAATCAATCACATATCCCCCCACACACAAACACACACACACACACGCTCTCCCTATGACCAACAATAGACTCCAACACATATTTGCCATCTGAAGTTTATGCTAACTTTGTGAGTCTTAGTCTGAAGAAAAAAGGCTTCAGACATGAAAGCTGCCTGGTTTTCTTGGTTACGATAACCATCTGTGAAAGAATTCAATGTGTGAGTCGAAGTTATTCCTGATTCATTCATGTCTGAAGAAGCCACTGCTCCACTGAGCAAAGCATTTGAGCACCAGCTGCTTAAAGGAACTTGCTCAGTGTTTGGAAGTAGGAGAATGAGGCTGTCCAGGTTTGTTGCTCATGTGTAGGGTATATAACAAAGTGTGTATATTATTATTACAGTACAAAAACAGCAGAGTATTAGAAATGGATAAGTCAGTCATTTGTGATATTCCTCACATTCCTTTGTGTAATCATTGGAAAGTACAAAGCAGATATTGTGGGAGATCACCCTGTAACAGCCGCGGTAGCAATTAATTTTACCCTTAGAAAATGGGGAGACATTAAGTCTGATTTTGAAATGAATTTTTTTTTTTGCAAACCAAAATTGAGTTGGATTCTGCTGAAAACCCTGGATTGAATAATAATACAGCAGGGAGCCTTTAACAATATATTATGTTGAGGTTAATGAATTGAATGTGAGTAAAATTGGAACAGATGTGACTGTCTGTTCTACCTCTGCTGCAAATGCTACATTCACAACGCTCAGCCAATGAAAGAAAGAAAAAACCTTTAGACATACATCAAATGAATTTCTCCTTGGTGTGTGCTGTGCCTGAGGGGTTCATCATTGACAAACGGCCTCCAACCAACTCATGTGTGACGCAGGTGAGGAACGAGTATACCTAAACTCAGCATTTTGATGGCTCCTCAGATGGTGGTCGAGTGATTGTGTGTGTGTGTGTGTGTGTGTGTGTGTTTGTGCTGTGAGAGAGAGAGAGATTTTTTTTTTGATTTAAAAAAAAAAAATGTTTATTAAGATTTACCAGAGAACATCACGGTCCTCTACAAATGAAATGAAAAAAACACACAACAACAACAACACAAAACAAATAAACCCTGAAAAAACAGAATAAAGAGAGAGGGGGAGATGTAAAGCGACTGAGTGCAAAAAAAGCATTTTAATGTCTATGGTGACGTGTTTACTTGGTTGTCAAGTGTCTGATCGCTGGCTGTGCTTTGGTGGCATGCCGTCACTTGAACATGAAGTTACATTACGCTGATTTATGTATGGCATTGAGCACATGTATAGGTTTGTTTTTTATGTGAAATGTGCTACTGGGAAGTGCAATGTATGTTTTGTGTAAGTGTGAGTGTGTGTGTGTGTGTGTGTGTGTGAGTGTGTGACTGACTACATGTGCATGCATGTGCAAAATAGTAGATTGAATTTCAAGTGCTTTGCTGTCAGACAATTGCTATACAGCACATGTGTATGCACAATCCACATATTGAAATGAAAAAAATCCATTATCCACTCAGCCACTGTTTTTGTCTTCATCTACTCCTTTGTGATTAGTTTAATGAGAAACCACTCACACATGGCTAAGGGATTTACATGAAATACACCATTTATGAAGAGTGCTATTTAATTTGACACATTTAGAACACATCTACACAAGCAAGATAACATCTGTACATGAAACTTTGATGTTAGAATGAGTGTCAAAAGACTGTACAAACAGTCATTCGTTGAGGTGATCTACTGTTTGTCTTTGGGACCTACACCTCCTTGTAGGGGCTCTGAACCCTGGGTACCTTCTGGAATTGGTAAGGCAAGTTCGCAGGTAAGGGGCCTGCTCAAGGTTTTGTGGTCACACATAGGCGAATGTAGCAGTGGCTAACCTTCGCCTCCTATCCCTTCCAATGTGTGTGAGTTATGTGTTATGCTCTGTTCTGCGCTTGGGGGTCTTTAGCTGCTGCTCTCCCTGCCTCACATTCCATGTAGGCTCATGGAATGGTAGGGAGATGTGCTCCCCCTACCATACCTCAGGCTTTTTACTTGTGCACATGAAAGGGTGATATTTATCAACTTCATGATCTTAGTTTAGCATGTTAGCCTGCTAACATTTGCTATTTGGCAGGTCAGGTTACTTTATTTGTACCCGTAGGTAAATTTGTTGCGCAGTTAAAAAGTGCAGGGCATCATAGTTTCAGACACCACAGACAACATACAATAGGATGATAAATAAAACATTTAAAATGCTCCAGTGCTAATCAAGATGCTAAAAATGTCTAATAAATACCAATGAAAACACTTAAAACTACAAAGAGGCGACTAAAGTAGCCTTTCTGCTACCCTAAAACATGAACTGAAATTTTACTTAATTTCACAAAATTAAGTAAAAGAACACAAAACATATGTATGATAATGGAAATGAAATGAAAATGTTTTCATACTGATTTTTCCTCATATTTTTATGAGGAAAAATCAATGGATATATTGCAATATCCTCAGAAAATAATCTGTTCATATTGCTACTTTTCCTTAAAGTTCCTGCAGGTACCAAGTTCAATATTTATGTTAATTGTAATATATATATATAGGTTGAAAGGCTACAGCACCCAATTGTTTCCAAGAGCATAAAATCCTTCATAGAACTAGCCTCATAAATTGCTATCAAAGTTCACCAGATTGATGGATTTAACGTTAAATTTACATTTTCTTCTGGGTGACCAAGTCCTGCCTCCATAGTCACTCAAAATCTTTGGGAAACACTGATATATATATATTCTGATAAAATGTCTCCCCTTGGCCCCCCTGACTGATTATATGACCCATCCCTGTGCCACCCCACTAAAAAAAATCCTGGAATCGCACCTGACGTTGGGTTCAGCTGGGATTCACCGATAAGCTTACTGGACCATTTCACAATTTTAAAAAGTGTATGTGAGGCTGATGGGAATGTCACTGTTTTGTTGGTTACAAATCAAATAAGAAATTGATGGTGTAAGTTGAAAACATAAGGGATTTCCATGGTCACACTGTACAATTCAGAGAGGACCTTAAGTGTCTGTATCAAATTTAATGACAATCCATGTAAGAGTTGTTAACATACAGTATGGAACAACAAGCAAATATACTGCTCTGCTTAGTACATTTTTCTTGAGTCTATTAACAAAAAGTTGTTATATCGTTAAATATATACTTTTGGTGTTTTGTCTTTTATATTTTTATCAACACAGTGATGGTTGCTTGCAGCTTACAAAAATACTTTCAGTATAGTGAACAAGGCAAATATCTACCTTACACTCAAACTTAGAATAAAGCACAATGTCTTAACAAATATCAAAAAGAGTATCATGGGGGGTGAGTGAGTGTCTGGAACGACACTTCAGAATGCAAAAACACATTAAGTTGCTCATTCACAGAGACGATGGCAAAACGCAATTAGAGGTGCTCAGCATTATGGGAAACAATGGGAACATTTCCCTGTCATGGAACAACAGAGATGCTGTTTTTTGGGTTCCCTTTATTTTAAAATATGTCATTATCACTGCCGGTCTTTTCCCTCTAGCTACAGGAGTGCAGTGAGGTAGGATCAAAATTAACCTGTGTGTCTGGCAGCTGTGAGAGCACAGCTTGAGTAGTATCATAACCAGTTTTAGTGACTCACAACACATGCTGCTACCTTCAGTAGCACAAAAGCAAAGTGACTGAAATGGCTTTCATTTATGGATTTCCACTTTTTATTCTGCTTTTAATTGGGTTTCCTGCACACTCAAATGTTTGCACCGTATACTCTGAAATGCACACAGACAAACGCACACACACACACACACACACACACACACACACAGAGACATACACACACATCCATGCAGCCAAATGACAAATGAGCAGAGCAAGTCCCCATTGATTCCTGCTTTTCATTATTCTGGTGCGTGCATTGGGGGGTGTTTCACAAAGCGCTTTTAATCACCTGCGTTATTTTTTATGAAAAGGAAATTATAACTGTGGGAGAAAAACCCTCCACCCATCGTTGTCAGAGCCTGTCCAGCTAAGTCTGTTGGGATACATTCTGCAGGCTGGAAGAGTCATCCTCTTACATGGTCAGTTGCTGATCTGAGCTTAGTCACCTGTTTCCAAAATGCTTACCAGCCATGTTTAAGACTGATTAGTTCTTGAGTTTACTAATCAAAACATTATCTCCGCTCCTCTGCGTGAGCAGTCATGTTAGTGATCGCAGAGAGAGAGGATGTCCTAAAAAGGAAAAAAGGTGTGAACAGTTTTCTTTCCTCTGAGTGCTTTGGTGCTTTTGCCAACACATCCATGCCTCCACCTGTCATTCTTTTTTACCTGTACTCCTTCTTGTTTACTCACTCCAGTCTTTCATGTCTACATCTCAAACTCAAATTCATCCTTCCTCACAACCCAGTCCCTTTGCTCTCTCTTCCACATCTATTTACCAGTTGCTTAATCTCTGCCTTCTCTCGCTCACACACACACACACACACACACACACACGCGCCAGCTGCCAATTCCTACTCCAGAGATTTTTGTCCAACGAAGAAGACAAATTCACCATTCCATATGTCGTCTTTGCGCTTCGCTGTGACCCAACTCTTTTTTGTAATTGGATCATGTCTCTTGCAGCAAACCCAACATCTGTTATCTTGGGAGATTTTACCACTCCCCACTTATTGTTCACATCTGTTGAACCTATACATTTTGCTACCAACATAAAATAATAATTCTAATCTTGAACTGTACCTATTTAGTTTTGATTGCTGACCTCTTGCCTGACTCATGAAACAAATTAACTTTTCTTTTACTTCATCTGCCTTCACAGTGAGTCGTTCTTTTGAGACTGAATAATCATACACATATTTTTTTACCATGAACATCTTTGGGCGTACAAATGTCATTTTTCACACAGAGGACATTTTTGACATATCACAGTAAAAAGCACAGTTGTAATCATAAAATCAATGATGGATAAATTCAATTAAGCTGCTCCTGTTTCGTCTTCATGCCATTGTGCATGCCGGCTCACTGTCACACTATCATGGCTTACTGGAATAGAGTAGATCCACTGTGAATGTTATTAGTAACACGTGTACTTTTTATTCTACGACAAGTCAAAATGGCTGATGTGAGCATAGCCCATAGTGATTATTAAAATAAAGGTAAAGTAGCATAAAATGGAAAGTAGAGTACCTGAGAGTTGTACTAAAATCAAAAAGTTACCCTGCGCGGCACACTTTTGGGCCAAGGGTTTCGTCCTTGTGTGGAGATTGACACTTGACTGCATTGCCACCGCTAACGGTTCATATTTAGGTAAAATTGCATGCAGCCCAAATGCAACATTCAACTCCCTCAACATCCCTGCCTCTTTTCGATTGCTCCACAGACCCTCTTGGTTCCTTCCCCGCACACTTGTTGAATACGGGTGATTAGCGCACGTAGTGCCCTCTGAAGTGTGCGTACGAATCACAGGCACCTCTGTTCAACCTGCTGCAGTCACTGCAGTTGTTCTTCAAAGTCATTCCAGTTGCTAATATACCCAAGTATCACTGCAGTATATATTATTATGTCTACAGTCATATCTTATAATGTCAGTGCATTAGCAAAGGCAAACGTTGGCACGGTGAATTGTGTTGGTTTGTCATGGCAGCAGTACTTGGAGATATAAATGATGAAGTATGTTTACATGAAAGTGTTGCTAATGGAGGCCTGGCATGTGGTCCGTGTTGGTGTGCGTAGGTGGATCAAGTGGGGTGATAAGCAATTTGCGTCCATGCTTGTCGTCATATGTGTGGGGCCAGTGTGTTGATATGTAATTTGCATGTTGGTGGGGTTCTGTGAACAAGTATGAATATGCGAGTGGTATAAATACGTGCTCATGTTTGAGGTACGTGAGCACCATGGAGAATTCTGTGTCTTGTTGCCCTGTCCCCACTGGCTGTTTATGTTCTCTTTTTCTCTTCTGCATGCATGCAGGCACGCAGACACACACACACACACACACACACACACACACACATTTATGTCTATCCGTCCCCCTCTATCATACTTCTCTCCACCGACCTGCCATGGCTGTCTTTTAAATGGCCCACTCAGCATGGTAAGATGACTCGCTTATGTCTGCACAGCGTATAGATATCACACATGGACACAAAAACACAAGATTTGTGCAAGGCTATGCATTTGCGCGCACACACACACACACAAACACACACACACACACACACACACACACACACAGAATCCACATTCACACACCACCTAGCAATGCATGCATGTTTTCCTGCACGGAGGCAGATGCATGTACACACAAATGCTCTGCACAGACACACACACACACATAAACACATACACACACACACACACACACACACACACACACACACACACAAACACACACACACACACACACACACACACACACACACACACACACACACACACACACACACACACACACACACACACACACACACCTGCCTGCTCTGAAGCTCATTGCCTGCCTGCTCTGAAGCTCATTTCTCATCCTTGTTTCTACCCTGCACACTTCCTCCTTCTCCAACCCTCCCTGTTCTACCCTGTCTGCCCCATAGGGGAGATTTCACACAGAGTGAAATACAGCGTTGCCAACATATGTCTCTAGCAATCAATTTATGCCACAGGGCTCTCTCTTGGCTCCCTCTGCTTAATACCCTGCCACAGAGGGCTGCATGCAGACCGGCTTGGCTCAGTGCTCATCATGTTTACAGGCAGACTAACTCTAAAAAGAAGTATTTGTATTACATTGAGTGACTTTGTGCTTTAGCGTATTGACAAATGACAATGAGCAGCCAGCGTCAGCGATTGTCAGGAGATTTAGTGAATCAGACGTTTGTTTGTTATGTGCTGCCTTTCATTTATGACTGCAGTGATTTGGGATTTGTAATCACTGGGGCAGAAAAGGTAAGTAAGTTGGGTGGGGGTGGGTGAGAATCTGTCGGCGAACATCAAAAAGAGCCATCTGAATTGCTTTTGGCGTCTTCCCTTAGTGGTTAGTTTTCAAGGTAAAACTGTGCCCCGAAATTGTGCTGATGATCAGTCCAGTGTGGCGTTTGTGTTCCTGGTAAACACCGTGTCGCCCTGCGGCATGCCAGTAATTTCTGTGTTTCAGCACCAGTGGAGTGGACAGTTCCCTGTGAATTTTCCCTCTATCTTTGGCCTTTTTCTATGAGCAAAATACATGTCCACTTTCAGGGTGAGGGCAGCAATGCATTAAGAACACAGGGTGGAGGGACAGAGGGAGGAAAGAAGGAGAGCGATTTTGTGAGGAGATAATCTAACACAGGTGGCTGTTTTCTTTTTTTTTGCTTTCTTTTTTTGGGAAGGGAAATATGTCTCAGCTCTGATCTGAGCAGTGATGCAGGATCATTAATTTGCCTGCTTCTCTCTCTGCTCCTGCTGAAGCCTGCCGTTTCACTCGATTGCCTATAGCCATTAAGACAAGAGGCAGGAAGGAGGAGGAAAAGGCGGTGAGGAGACGCAGAGCTCAGATTTATGTAGACATGCATGCATACATACAAGGAAAACATACAATAGGTTGTAGCCACACACACACACAAACACACACACACACAGCTACACAGACATTAATTCCTTTCGTTTTTGCACGTGCTCACAGATGCCGACTTAATCGCAGCAACTGTGTTCAAATGGACAGCTCAAATAAAGAGCTGGATGGACTGATGGACTGTCTCCATTATGTTCCAGTCTGTCTCTGGAAACCACGGGGAGGAGACGTGAAGGTTGGAGGGGTTTTAAATCACCATAATCCCTTTCGCAGCGCTGTTTCACTCCTGGTTTTAAGTTGCTTCTCTTGCTCTCTTTCCTCGCATCTCCTCCTATTTGTGCATGTCAAACTACCCATGTGAAGTAAAATGGGTGCCCTTCACTATGAAACCCAGCCTTTGTCTTCAAATAACGAAAAAAAAAGGTCACTGTTACAGTTCTTTAGGGCTTCCAAACTCCCATCGAGAATATTCCCCTTTATACCATGCATACATTCATACATACATAAGTGGCATGGACCCATGCAGATGCCTCCCCTCAATGCCATTGTGGCATTATTCTGAGCTGTAAATGCTTCTATCAATTAGTGGTGGTCTGTGGATCGCTTAGGGCGAGAGAACCACACCTCAGTGATTCAACCTGTCATCTTTTATAGATGTTGGTGATTCTAAGGCGTGCCTGCCTTCAGAAGGACCAGTGTGCCAAGTGGTCAGCTTTGGAATCCATTCCGTTGAAGTGGTCCAATAAAGCAGGGAGAATATTGAGCAATGGAGTGTGAAAACATGAGGCTTGGCTAAATAACAAGGTCAGTTTTATTGCATGCGCTTCCTTTATATTGACGATGGGGCTGACGGATCTTGGGTAGGGACGTGTGCCTTTTCAGAGCACACAGTGGATTTTTTTCTTTTTTTATCAGGGCCAATTACACAAGCTGACATTGATTCTGTTTTAAACAGAAATCAAAACAAACCAGTGCAGGTTTTAATGAGCCTCGACGCCAATAAAACCAGAATTTTTTTCACTGTAAATGCGCCATTAAAACATTCTAAATAAACCCTGCCTTTTCAGAGGGAGTAACAGCTTTAACTGTGGATTCTACGTCCCTGCTCACTAATAACAGGTGGGAGTATCAAAAAGAAATATAAATCAGAAAATTACAAGCTTAACTAAAGAAGGTGCATTGGAATTGAACCAGTAATAATTACTGTTTTTTTAATTAATGGGAGCAAAGAAATAGACCTAATTTAAGAACAGTTTTTTCCAAATAAAAATATTAGACAAAAGGACGTGTGACAGAAGCTGAGAGCAGAACACATAAAACAGACTGGCAGTGACAATAACATTGAAGCAAAGTGATAAATAAAATGAATAGAGTAAAAGCAGCCGCTATGCAAACCTGAAGGGTTTATCAATAGGGCACTTATCTGGCTGGCCCATCGACTATTGTTCTCCACGCCCAGATTGACATCCACAAAGAAGCCATTGTAATGAAGGTCACTTCACCCAAAAAAAAATTGCAGAAAGTTCAGAATGGGGACCTTTGCTTCATTGCTGTATTATGCTCCTGTGGATGACTTAAATTATTCACAACGTACAATGCAATGCAGACGCTGCAGACTACAGTTGGACCACATGAATGAGGCGACCTGGAGGTCAGGTCATTGGTACTTGGTAAAAAGTTACCTAAAGTTGGGTGACAGTTTCCTGAGAGGCCACTCACTTCCGATTCAAGTTTGGAGTTAGATTTTGTGTACATGGGAGATGTTTCCATTTCCCTAAGATAAGATAATCCTTTATTCATCCCGCAACGGAAAAATGAATATCCTAATGTTCTGAATTATTTGTAGGGCTTCTGGCTTACTTACTTATTTTCTTCTGTGGCTGCATTTTTTTAAATTTAGGATCAACTTTAATCAGGCATGTAGCTAATTATACAAGCACATTTATGTCTGTCTATATCATGATGATGATTGACTTCTTTACAACCAGTTCCAATTGCCAAGTAAAATTCCAAAAGTTTGGAAGACAATTGTTCCAAGTTTAACCAGCCCATCACAAGCTCTGCATGAGGTGTGTGCAAACAGCGCGTAATGCTACTTTCATTCATAATAATGCACATATATGTGACCGATGAGCAAAATTGTTATACTCGGCCCTAAACACCTCAGAGAAACATTATCTGATCATATAGTTACTTTGGATGGCATTACCTTGGCCTCCAGCTCTACTGTGAGAAACCTTGGAGTTACCTTTGACCATGTCCTTTGACTCACACATAAAACAAGTCTCTAGGACAGCCTTCTTTCACCTGCGCAATATCAAGAACATTAGAAACATCCTCTCTCAAAAGGATGCTGAAAAACTAGTCCATGCTTTTGTTACTTCTAGACTGGACTACTGTAATTCATTACTGCTAGGATGCCCCAATAAGTCTGTGAAAAGCCTCCAGCTAATCCAAAATGCCGCAGCTCGAGTTCTGACAGGAACTAGAAAAAGAGATCATATTTCTCCAGTGTTAGAATCTCTGCATTGGCTTCCTGTAAAATTCAGAATAGAATTCAAAATACTGCTCCTAACCTACAAAGCCCTTAATAATCAAGCTCCATCATATCTTACAGAGCTCCTAGTTTCATATTATCCCAATAGATCACTTCGCTCTGTAAATGCAGGATTACTCCCAGAGTCTGTAAAAGTAGAATGGGAGGCAGAGCCTTCAGCCACCAGGCTCCTCTCCTCTGGAACCAGCTCCCAGTTTGTGTCAGGGATGCAGATACCCTATCTACATTTAAAGTTAAACTTAAAACCTTCCTTTTTGGTAAAGCTTATAGTTAGAACTGCTCAGGTGTTTAATAAACCATTTCTTTATTATGCTGTTATAGGCCTAGACTGCTGGGGGAACTTATATCATGAGCATCTTTCTCCCTCTCCCGTTCTCTCCTTCTCCCTCTTTCTCTCCCTTTATATCTCTCTCCTTCTCCCACCTTTTTCAATCTCTCTCTCTGCCCACATGTATCTACATTACATGTCACTAACTCTGTTTTCGCTCTCCCCTAGTAGATCTGACCCCAGAGCTGCAGGATCCAAACCCGTCATTATTATTATTACTATCATTATTATTAATAACATCATTGTATTTATAAGTATCAGTTTTCACTAATTATAAGTATCAGTCTGGTAGAAATTAAAGCAACTGTTATACTACCCCCCCATCCCCCGATATGTTTACAGTACATGTCACTAACCCTGTATGTGTTTTCTATCTCTCCTAGTGTATCTCTGACCCCAGAGCTGCAGGACCCAAACCCGTCATTATTATTGCTATTATTAATATTAATATTAATATTAATATCATCACTAATAATAACAACAACATAATTGTATTTTTTAATTATAAGTATCAGTCTGGTAGAGATTACAGCGGCGGTTGTACAACTGCCCTTTCTCTCTCTTCTCTCCTACTGTCTCGCCTCCCACCCTCTTTCTGCCCACCTCTCCTCTCTTCCTCCTCTCTCTCCTCACCCCAACCGGTCGAGACAGATGACCGCCCACAACTGAGTCTGGTTCTGTCAGAGATTTCTTCCTGTTAAAAGGGAGTTTTTTCTCTCCACCGTCGCCAAGTGCTTTGCTCATTGTGGGATTTGTTGGGTTTTCCCTGTAATATTGTAATATTGACCTCACTATGTAAAGTGCCTTGAGACAATGTATGTTGTGATATGGCGCTATACAAATAAAATTGAAATTGAATTGAATTGTTGGACGAAGGTCAATCCGCATCATTATCCTCACACGTACACTGCCAACAAGTTGAGACAGTTCAGCCAGATTTGAGTGGCAAGAGCAGGGGCTTTTTATTTGCCATTTCAATGACGGTACATTGGATTTTAAACAATGACTTGCATATTCACAAAATTTTCTTTTATAAGAATCTTCAACTATTTCTAAAAACCAAGTACAATAGATGTAGTAGTATTTTTTTTGTTAAGCAACATTGTCAGCCTTTTGCAACCCCAGACACACACGCGCACACACACACACACACACACACACAAAAACACGCACGCACACACACACACACACACACACACACACACACACACACACACACACACACACACACACAGTTGTGGGAGGAACATTGCTTCTTCAGATCTCCAACTCTGAGATGAAGTGTAATAACCGTGTGAGTGTGTGTGTGTGTGTGTGCCTGTTTGTGTGTGCACGTGTGTGCACGGCGGAAAACCTTCATCATAAAAGTTGTGCATGGACACTGGACAGCTCTGACTCTCTGCTTTCAATTAAGCTTGTAATGAGCTGACATTAAGGTCAAATATGGACAGTGGTGCAGCAGAGCTATACGCAATTATCAAAAGGAACTTCTGGCCAGTAAATGGACTGTATTTATATAGCGCTTTTCTAGTCATATACAGTAGACCACTCAAAGCGCTTTACAGGAAAGTCACATTCATACAGCGCTGCTATTTACAACGCATTTTTTCTGTCACATTCATACACTGTCGGAACAGCCGTCAGAGGCAAGTTAGGGTTAAGTGTCTTGCCCAAGGACACAACAGCATGTGGACTGGCAGAAGCTGGGATCAAACCGCCAACCTTCGGGTTGGTGGACGAACGACTCTACGTCCTGAGTCACAGCCGCCAACAAGTGAAAATTATTATACATTTCTCTATGCCTTTTTGCCTAAAAGAAAGTGTGTGGGGACTAAAACAATATGTTTGCCAATGTATCAGCTCAATTTAGTATTTCCCTGCATATATTGGTGTACACAATTTTAATTTCTATTAACCATAACATGCAAAGTCTTACTTGCATTTCCCAAATACAAAGTACTTTGTTGGGCTTTCATTAGGACAATGCTGCATTCATTGGTAATACACAATTACTGACGTGCTCGTAAAAAAATTTGCACCTTGACATTTTCGCAAAACATTTATTCATTCATTCTAAACAGCTACAGCTCCGTCTGGCTTTGGTTGTGCATCTGTCTCCAAGACTCACTGAATATTGTTGAGTGCACAAACCACCATCACCACCATCCATCTGTCAACCATTTTGTTTTGTTAGATAGATAGTTAGATAGATAGTTAGATAGAGAGATGGATAGATAGATAGATAGATAGATAGGTAGGTAGGTATGTACATAGACAAATAGATTAACTTTATTGATCCCAAACTGGTAAATTCCCTAAATTCCACAAGCTTCTGTAACATATTGCACTGCCCCATTCATCCATTGAGGATGTGCTCTGGTCTCAGATTTTTATATATATCAGTGAATGTATTTACCAAAGCTTTCTTCACCATTCATTGACTCTGATTCTAAGTTCTGCTCAGATAAAGTAGCCCAGGTAGCTTGAAATGTGTGTATGAATGAATATGACAAAACATGAGAAGATGAAGGTATATGTTGCCAGTAGAGATATTTCTTTCGCCCTCACCCCAAATGTCTGACATGAAGCATCTCAGCCCTTTTCACTCTTTTCATACTGTACCACACATACATATCTCTCCCCAACACACAGTAAAGATGAAATATATATCTGCCATAACTGCAGTGTCGTGCATTATTTCAGCATGGGGGTAAAAAGATGCCCATGGAGGAGTATAGTTGGCAGTGGTGCCAGCCACCCCGGCGCTCTGACAGGATTACCCCTACACCCAATTCAATTAGAAGCCCAGTTTAGTCGCCACTCACCCCTTCAGGGTTTCCATAATCATAACAGATGGCTCTCCAAGAGACATCTACCATCTTTCACCTGCAAGAGGGCTGGAGAGGAGCAGAGCCGAAGAACTCATAATGGCACAGCAGTGGATCGTGCAGTGTTTTTTTCACTGTGCAGTATGAGAAGCACTTCTTTTGTAGCTGACAATGTGTGTGTATGTGTGTGTGTGTGTGTTTGTGGTGCACAGAAATACTACTTAAATTGAGGTGAAGGCATAGTCGGTTTTTACAAAAAAAATTTAGAAAAGTCCTGAAACAAAAACAAAAATCTTCACTGGAGCATTGTTAGCAGATTTTCATCTTTATTTTCAAGAATCAAACATACATGAATTCAGATTGGAAGTTGTTTGCTGTGCATTTGATTGACTTGATTGACAGGCACTCTGTCAATCAATGTTTTTGGTTTTGTTAGAACTGGGCTGTTTTTGCATTCACTGTTTTTATGATCTAGCTGTTAATACACGTATACTGTAACACACCAAAGCTATCAACAGTGTTTCAACATTGATACAGAGTCGTTTTGAATTAAAGGCTGTGTTCATTGTATTTATATATTTGCATTACAGCATTGATTATTATGTGCTTAATGTTATTTTTCTATTATAAATAAACCAATATGATAATCACTGTCATATGGTAATGCAGTTTCCTTCCTCTTGATGTGATTTTACACACAACAGGTCAAAGGGATTACCTTTTGCCTTATACAGTTAACTGTAAATGTGAACGTCCATTTAATTTTCACGCAATTTGGTTTCATCATCACAATTTTTCAAATTATCAATGAAAATAAATTCAAGGTTTTGTGTTACTTTGTTAAATTCACCATACAAACCAAATTTACATCTGACGTTAACATGAAGTCTCTATGTGGATATCACATTGTAAGTCTAGATGCGTACAGAATGCATTGTGATCAGGATGCAATTCGATTGGCAAGACCGCATCTGGACGTGCTCTGATCTGCATTGTGATTCAATCTCAGCCAGGTGATATCTATGCAGTGTGACCACATTTTCATTGAAAATAAATCTGCCCCAGCAATGTTCTTGTAAAACTTGATATCAAAATAAAGATGCCCATCCGCTGACTTGCTTTCCCTGACCTGGGGTGTGCTATGTTTGTTTTCTGCCAGCCCTGCAAAATCAATTGACGATAATTTTATATGATAGAACCATTGAATTAAAGAACACCTTTAGGCTACAAGCGGGACAAAATCACACCAGTACACCAATAAAATCCTTTCTATAGATGGGCACCATGCAGCATGTGCGTACAACCGAATCAATAACCACTTCCTACAGGAAAGAGAATGAAAGTCAGACAATCGATCAAAAATCTCAGTCTGACATTTCTTACGGATTGAAAAGTAAAATAAAGTATCTCGAGGGCAGACAAAGTATGAATAGTACAACACACAACAGCAGCAGACTCTCCTGAGCAGACATACTGTATGAAAGAAGAAAGAGGGCCTGCTCAGTTTTAAACACAATACAATCATTTTTCTCTTGTTGTTGTGCTCATCTCCCTGAATGCCGTTCCGCGAGGCTTGCAGTGCACAAAAGGCCTCCAAGTTTCTCAAACTCTTGGAGCTGAGTGAGTGCTCACAACTGGGATTGTCGGAGATGGCAGAGAAGTCGTGCAAAACCTGTCTGAAGGTAGAAGTTTCTTGGTAAACAGTTCCACCATGTGCAGACACTCACTCAGCGTGCTTGTCGAGCAGTGAATTTAATCGGTGATTAATTTATGCAGAGGTAAGATGATGTTGATCGCGTTCCCCATAATTCCTAACTGTGGTGCCTTTTTTGTCCATTGTTTTGCAGAGTTCACAATCTTTTACCGACCTGGCCCCTTCTGACTTGGCTCCTCTCTTTTGGCCCCTCACAGTTTTTCATGACTGGTGAACCTGGTAGCCCAATGTTGTCATTGTGAGCAAATTAGCATATGCTGAGCACAGCATTTTATTAGCATCTGGATGTTCACCCAGTTGCTCCGACTGAGTTTATTCTGTGTCAAACTGTATTTTCATGTTCCATGTTTGCTCACTCTCAGCATCGTGGTATACAAATATACTTGTTTGTGATGCCCTGAATAACTTCAAGGTGTGCTCTTTTTTTGTGTTTGATCATGCCCCCCCCCGCCCCACCCTTGTAGAGGAAGCATCAACATTTTTCCATTGGCAGGGAATTTGTGTGGTTTTTATCAGAGTACAGACAGGGAAGTAAATCTAGAAACGTGACAACCAAGTGGACCGTAAGTGTCCTGCTCGGGCATTACACTCCAATTGAGATGCCTCCAGAGTTTCAGTCGGGAACAGCTCACTCTATTTTTCATGTAAACTATAAAAAAAATCCCTCCCTTTGTGGCTCATGCAAAATGGATGAGGCCCCAGTCGTGTCATTTCACAATCCATTTTTAAAATAACCAAAACATTGGTCCCTTTGTGGCGCCTCCGGCTGAGGCGCGTACCATGTCATCGTGTCATTAGGAGTCTGCGTCCAGCTCCGGAGCCCTCTCTGGCACCATCCCAGATTTCTTTCTCACGTCTTCTTCTTTCACTCCACACGGCATGCCTTATTAAAGCGCCAGAAATGGTATAAAACTTAATATTAAAAAAAACAACAACAAAAAAACAGTGCTCTGCTGATTGGCTGTGTACTGTATGAACTCACTTTTTGCACACAAGGAATTGAGTTTCCCCTGCTGAGGGAGGAGTTGGCACCGGAGTGCCTCTCATTGTACACAAAACAGTGGATCAAAGGCACAAACAGGTCTTTTTGTTTTGGTAAGATGAGAATGTTCAGAGAGTAGAAAGCAAGCATCCAAACAACAAGCGGAGCGGGGACATCACTCAAGCCTCTTGTTTTTTAAGTACCGCTTTTCTTCATTTTTTCCTTGAACACAGATAATATGCCATTGTGCTCACGTCAATAGTTTTAAATCACATTCCAAAGTGAGTCAGAGACCACAGATGCCTCTGTATATTGGCTTCTTTAACAAGTTATTCACGACCTGGAATGAACTGCAGAAGAGGACTGAGGCGGCAATCATCGTCATTCTTTCCACTGTGTGTGTGTGTGTGTGTGTGTGTGTGTGTGTGTGTGTGTGTGTGTGTGTGTGTGTGTGTGTTGCATGATCAAAGCGTCTCTTCCCCCCATGTGCGGATCCATCCTAGGCCAGATAGAGTTACTTAGTCCCCATAATGTCCTGGGGTCCCCTCTCATCGCTGCCTTTGAATCCTGTCACAGATAACACTGCAGATTATATGCCTCCCCTGAGTCACTTTCAAGTCGTCTGTACTCCAAAACCTCAAATCTCTCGATCTGACTGCACACACGTCTGCGGTGAGCATGGCACTATCCAGGCTTTTATCTGACGCTGTTGTTTCCATTGGTGAATGTCTGGGCGGAGATTTCGCATGCCATGTCACGAGTAGGAGAAGTGACGTGCATGCCACTGCAGTGTGCTAATGTATTAGTTTAAGGTAAATAAGAGAGTTATATTGAATTCATATAGGGAGATTATTAGCAAAAACTTAATTGATAGAAAACCATCGTATAAATCTTATTACAAGTTTGCCTCTGGACAAAAAATGTGATCAGTTGCCGTGCAAGAAACCAAGAAATTTTAATGTAATATTATCAAGAGTGTTCCGAAAAGGCCGCCGTATGAATGAGGATGACAATTGAAGGAAAAGACCGAATAAAAAATTTAAACTTGACAAGCAGGTTTAAATTGACAACTAAGGAACCATTTTCCATGACAATGCTTATGATGGTTATTAATTTACCTCTGCTTTTAATTTTAACTACAGTTATTACCTGCACCATGGAACTTGTTATCCCTTTCTGTCTTTCTTTGACATTGTGAGGGAATTTTTTGACATCATCCCGAGTTTCTGGGGAATAATGCATGGATCTGATGCATATTTAGGGGACTAATATCTATGATTGTGTGCGTGCAATTTGGAGTGAATCCAAATAGAAATCTGGATCCAACAGATTTAAATGTGGTTTCACAACGGGACTGTTTAGCCTCTACTCAGTGCCTTTCTCATTTGTGTGTGTAAATCTTGCTCATTTCACTTTCTTGTAATCCTTGCTCTTTTGAAGTTTGGATTGCTACATTTTTCTCACTTAATTCTGCGCAGCCTTCATCCTGGCTAGACACAGTTTGGATACAACCAGGATGCAGCATCGGTGTATTCAACTTAATATCATAAAAGTGTGCACTGCTGCCCTCTCTACATAATTATTGTGACTATTCAGCTTAATGAATGCATTTCAAAATGTGAGAAATCAATGGGTGTCTCAGCTCAACGATAAAAAATCTTTCTGTGTGCAGTAAGTATCTGCATAGAAGAACCAATTCTGATTCCAGACACTGTCACTGGAGCCAATTACACCACACTATGACACACTGGCAACTGAATTAAAATCCCCTGAGACGACATCACAAAGCCAAGGATATTACCATCTATCAGAACCCCACCTACTGCCATACTATAACCACCCTCCTCACAATTCTATCTCAGCTTATTAATGGAGACTAAGCAGCACAACATGCAGTGTTTCCCTATGCTAATGGTCCTGTTGTCTGGCCTAGGAGGGAACAAGCCCGAACTCTGTCAAATTTAATCTTTTAATAAGGTTTAATACTTGAGAGTGTGACCGCCTCCGTCTTCCTACTCGCTTGCCTGTTTCTTATCCTGGCTGGGCCACTGCTCCCTCAAGCTCGCTGCAGCGGAGCACTTAGCTTCACCCTGGATGTGTCAGCGCTCAGTGGATGTGACGACTGAGAGGCAAGGAAGATGAGGATTGGTGAGGAGGAAGGAAGGGAGGGGGGGGTTCCTGGATTGTGCACAGGGTCCTGTTAATGGGTACACAATGTGCCGAGAGACAAGAAGCAGTGCACTCCCGCAGACAGTGCTGTCATTACAGAGGATGAGACAAAGTGGGAGGGTGTGAGAGAGGGAGAGAGGGAGAGTTATTATTTCCCCACTTTGTTTATCGGTTATCATTGGCAAGGACACACACACTGGAAGACCACAGGCTTAAACAAACACACACACACACACACACACACACACACATACACACACACACACACACACACACACACACACACACACACAGACACACACATAGAGGCAGGGGCGCAGATTGACACACACTTGCAGGCACACATTCAGTCGAATGCAGACAGTAAAAGAGAAATAAGGAAATGAGCAAGACGCACGTTCACACCCACGCACACACACGCAGCACGGTTAAGTGAATCTCCTAAATCACAAGCCAGTATTCAATTCATTAGGGAGCTCATAGCAGCTGTTCTTGTCTAACCACATCAAGGCAAAGATTTAACACATGAATCTAACGCTGAACACTTAGATAAGTCTGCTCTTTTTCTAAGTGATGGGGGAGTTCTCTGGGCAATAGTCTGCCCAGAAATTGGTTTTAAAACCCTAAGTCGTAAGTATCATTAGGCCAGCAGTATAGTCAAAATGAAATCAAAATCAATTTATTCTCATAGGGAATACAAGAAGAGAAAGGATGTAAACAAGTGAATTACGTTATGATCGCTGCAGTGTATGCAGGCCTCAAGTTACTTGTTGAAATTCTTGACCCATAATTGTGCCACTGCCTAGAGTTGGCTACAGTAATGTAATGTCATAAGTTATACTTCTGAAATGTGAGCTGCAGGTGTGTGTTCGTTTACCTGAATGGAGGGGTTGAGATGAAACTGCTTTTTTGAGGGGTTATTTTGCCCTGGCAAGGATCAACTCATGGTGAAAACTTTCACAAAATATCTGTCGTTGTTTTTTGAAAATTATTTCTGTCAGTTATGCACTCGGCAATAATGTAATTCCTTTGAGCTGGGAATACAGCAATGTCTCTAGAGATGTTCCGATACCATTTTCCCCTTCCTGATATCAATACCTATACTTTGTGTATCATCCGACACTGAATTATCAATCAGATACCAGTGTATTTAACATATAGTGTATTTTAACAGCTGTATGCTACTAATCCTGTATGGACGTGAAGATTGCTAAATTAATCTTTCAATTTCACAAAAAAGAAACATGTTGCCGTTTGTTCTTGTAGGACCTTGTGTGAAATATCATCATATATTGCCGAATTGTGGACATTTTTGAACTGAACTTGAACTAGATTTTATTTGCCCTGTCCCTGGTTTCATGCGACCCGGCAATTTAGTCCCAGTTATTTACTGTGCATAATGTTGTGATCAGTAACTAATTATGACTAAAACTATTAAAATAAGACCCAAGTAAAGCAGGATATCTATTATTATTTAATTTGGTAAGAAATCAATCCTTTATACAAAATAATCTGCCAAGACTGTTTCCATCCAAGAAATAAAATGATGATAGGCATTGGCCACATTTATGATAAAAGTTTTTTAGTACTGATTCCATAGCAGCTCTATGCAGCTTTCAGATTGTCTGCATTAGGAAATAATTACACTCTAATCAAGTTTCATATGTCCAGAAACCTGCTCTCATCCTGAATGGCCCATAAATAATATACTTCATACACCTTAACATAGCATGAGGGACTACAGCATCTTAATTATTTTTGTGACTGTTTATTGCTCTTTTTGAAGTGGTGGATTGCTTTAAAATCCAAGTGGATAGATGAGGGATTTTTTTTTGTTCATTGAAAGCGGTCACTCAATTCGGGATACCACAAATCAGCTGCACATATTCACCTCCTCACGCATCCTTTATATTTTGTGTTGGACAACAATAAACCCTCCATTCAGCTTCCTTGTTTTAGTATTTTTTTCCCCCTGTGAAAAAATGTAATGTTGCCAATGTGCTGACAAAATTAGCTGCCTAGTGTACTTTTATTCAACTGGTAGCTCATCCCGACAGAGAAGCTTAGAACACCGGTTTGAAATCATTTTCGATCGGGTGTGTTGTTACTTTTAGCACAGCTAGAGCGGGTGCCATTGTTTTTTGATTTCGCAATTGGGTGGGTTTTTTTTTTTACTGCAACACCCTCAGGAACAGACATAGCTCTGGTAGCAGTATCGAAGCATGCCAATTGAGTGTACCAGAGCCCTTTCCCCCCATGAATGTGTGGCTTGAGTCAGGATGAATACTTTCGATACCAAAACTCTCTTTCTTTGCCTTCACAGAAAGCCAAAGCAAGGAAATGTCTCAGAGAGCCAAATGGCACCAATTCTCTGCCTCCCGAAATTCTGATTCTGAAGAGGCAATGCCGCCAGAGAGATTAATGTGGAAGAACCACCTACTGCACACAGGTACTCACAAGCCAGATACAAAAATGAATTTTGTCCTGATTAGTTCCGGGGTGGTTAGGATTCAGAGCACTGTGTTTAAGAATAAAGACTCAACTGCTGTTTGGAGCTCACACACTGTGCATCCTGATTAACTTAAGCAGAGGCTCTGTGTTTATACTCAGCTGTCAAAAACAATAAGCTCTTGGGCAACATGGTGGGAAGTGGGCAGTTTAGTCTAGCAAGGGTGAGGGTGTGTGAAGGGGTGTGTGTTTGAAGAGGTCACAGAGGGAGAGAGAGAGAGAAACAGAAAACAGTCACGGGAAGGATATTCATATTATGGATACAGGGGATAAGAGTAGAGAAATATGTGGGACTGCCATGTGTTTGCACATGAGCAAACTAGGGAACGAGGAAGGGTGTGTTTGTGTTTGTGTGAGTGTGTTGGTGCGAGAGGCAAACTGAGAGACATGCCTCCACCAGTGCTGAGGGCAGCAGGTCCTTTGGCAGAGGCAGTGCTTTTATTGGCGGAGTGAAGAAGAGCTGGACGGGAGAGTCGGAGAGAGATGAAGGAGAAGGAGGAGGGAGTAAGAAGAGAGTATTTGGCTGCGGCGCGGCTACCTGGACATGTGGCAAGGGCAGGGTCATGTCAGGCCTGATTGGCTCCGGTCTTTGATGGAGGTTGACCTTGAGCACTCGCTACATTTAACTGACTCTGACTGCTCGGCGAACGGCGCGCGGGCATGCTCCCATTGCCCGTTGCCCGGGGCAACATTCGGCGTGGCGGCATTCGTGAGACTGTACACGTGCACTTCAAATACCAACACACACTTACTGCATGCATGCACATAAGTCACAGTAGCTGGCACGACACCAAGAATCAAGATTTATGAAAGGGTCATTTTATCCAATTACAAAAAAGCCCAATTTTCTTAAGTTGTGTAAAACATTGCAAACATTTTGTATCGATGGATTGACCTAAACTTTATGTATCTGACATTTTTGCTACCAAACAAACAGAAGGAGGTAAAGTCCTTGATGCTGCTGAAGCATAAACATAGATTTGAAAAGTTGTATTTTCCAAAACAACTGGTCTCAGTCAAGTGTATTTTCATATTTATAATTTGATCATTAGCATAATTGTCATCTCCAAATTGCAGCACAAGGGTGCTGTGTTCTTCTCTATTTGTTGGTCATTCATAATTAAGTTACCGTGAGTGGTTGTATTAAGGGACCTGAAATTATTAAAAAATATTAATGCACCCACAAACAACATGACACCAAGGCAGTGCTTTGATAAATTCAGTGATCTGATAATTAAGAATGAGGATAAAAAGAAACTCTGGTCTTGACCTTTATTACAGTTTTTCTCCATTGGTTTGGCTCTTTTCTTGAAAAGAAATTACATTCTCAAAATAACATGGACAAACCTCCAAACCGCTTAGCAATTGCTCACAACAGAATTGAATTTCTCATTAATTTCAACAAATTGAAAATGTCTTAGTACATCTTTGCAAATGATTAAGTACAGGTAGCCTACAGTTAGCACAGTTAGCCTACATTTAGCACAATTTCCAAGTGAATGGATCTTGTTGATCTAAACTGATTGTTGATTCTCAGTCTAATGGTTGTTCTCTCCAAAACATGTCAGCATCATTTCATTGCATAAGTTATCACATGCACAATAGTCTGTTCAATTGTCAGAATTAGTCAAGAACCTAATACCATGAATACCATATATGAATCTCTTGGAACATTTGATAAATTGATTACTTGACAGTCAGGTGAATATAGAACTTGACTAACGAAGGAGTAGTTTCACACATCTCAGATGACCAATCAAACAATATGTTTAGTTACCTGACAGGTGCTGTCCATGATTGTGAATGCTGCCAAACATGTGTGTATAGAGCTTGACCAGGACCAGTACAATTTCTGAACATGGAGGCACCTGGCCAAGTAAATGAACAAAGGCAACTGCCTGCTCGAAGAAGAGGAAGACGAGGAGGAGGAGTAAGGGTGCGTGGTGGTAGAATAGGGGGAAGAGGCCGAGGAGCACGAAGACACCATGCTGTCCCGGATGAAATTCGGGCCACACTTATAGACCATGTTATCAACCATCGCCTCACAATGGCGGAGGCGGGTCGCCGAGTGCAGCCTAATGTGCCCCGCTCTATAGTCTCCTCCATCATCATATGTGTGTGTGTGTGTGTGTGTGTGTGTGTGTGTGTGTGTGTGTGTGTGTGTGTGTTTGTGTGTGTTATAGGCCTACAGTAATATCTTACCTCAATAGGATGTTATGACACTAAAAATGACAAGAAAAATATTGGAGAAAATAAACTTTTGAATTATTGATGATACAGTTTACAGGAGTATTACAGTCACTGTGCAGTGATGCATTAGAATTGTGGTAAAGTTACTGTAAGTAAAACAACAATAAAATTACATTGGTAACTCATTCTGTAAGAAATACATAAGGCATTCCCTTACGAATGGTAATACAGTGTTGTCCTTTGAATTGTATGTCTAGGATTGGACGACAACCTCGCACAGGGGGCAGAGGAAAACTTCTCAATGACCAACAAGAACAAGACATCTGTAACATGGTGATGGCAAATAATGCCATCACACTGAGACAGATCCGCACTGTAATCATAGAAGACAATGCCATATTCCAAAATGTCAACTCTATAAGCATCTCCGCAATAGACCGGATATTGAACAAGCATCAGATGACCATGAAGCAACTTCACAGGGTACCATTTGAGAGGAACTATGATAGAGTGAAAGAGCTGCGGTACCAGTATGTACATGTAAGTCAGTTACTGGTTGTCTATCTTTATAACCTTTTTACAATTAATCACTGGTTCCCAAACTTTTTTGGGAACATTCCTATGTAATATTCTGTTACTCTAGTGTATGACTCTTCTGTATGACTGATTTGATGATTTTTTTTTTACTCTGTTGTAGAGAATAATGGCATTGGAAGGAAACAAGACCCCTCACATCCTCGTGTTTGTGGATGAAGCTCGCTTCACAGAAGCTCCTCATCCTCTTAGACCGCCTTCATTCTGATTTGATCCCTGAAAATGAGAGAGGTCTTGTAGGGCCTCACCTACCAAAGTATGTAATTGTGTGGGACAATGTGAATTTCCACCGTGGCCCGCTCATCAGGGCCTGGTTCACTACTCATCCAAGGATGGTCATGGTGTTCCTACCACCTTACTCTCCTTTCCTCAATCCTATCGAGGAGTTTTTCTCCGCTTGGAGGTGGAGAGTGTATGAGCATCAGGCTCAAAATCAGAGGTCCCTGCTCCATGCAATGGACGCTGCGTGTGATGATATTACAGGAGATCAGTGCAGGGGATGGTTGTGACATGCCCGCCGTTTCTTCCCTCATTGCATCGCAAGGGAGAATATACGCTGTGATGTGGACGAGATTCTGTGGCCGGACAAACAGCAGCGTGTGGATGGCCAGGAGGGTGAGGAGGACGGCCAGGAGGGCAAGGATGGTGGCCAGGAGAGGGAGGGTGAGGACAGCGACCAGTGAAGAAATGTTATTTTTGAATCTCCAGCTTTATTTACAGCACTGTATGCTACATATAATTTTCCTTGTTTTTTGTTTATGTGTTTATATTACAGTATATTGTGCTGTTTACACCAACTCTGATGTATGGAAGTTACTTTATGTGTGTGAATAAAAATGGTTACAATTTCCTTGGTAGTATGAGTGCAATGTGTGATGTCAAACCTTAGAGGGTACTCTTACCATAAAATCCAATTTTTTTTCAGTTTTATACACAATTGTATCCTGTAAGCTAGACAAAAAAAACTATTACAGTAACCATTGTCAATGAAGGACTGGGCAAAGACTGAGAGGTGGACATGAGGGATATTTCAATGGTCCTCTGCCATAGTGACAAAACATCTAAACATTTTGACTTGCAGTGCTAACACAATGCCAAAGGGACAATGCATTGTGGGGGCACTGACTATTTATATGAGAAAGGAATTTAGTTTTGACACGAGTGAACTGTTTTGGGAGAGATATGAGCTTTTGCAGGTGAACCATGGTGTTGTGCTGAACCATCCAGGTTATTTTGGCAAAAGCACCAAGAGTGTTGAGAACGTCCGGTCTGTTTCGAGAAATGAGCCAAAGCAATTGAGAAGGATCTTTTCCCTTTTGGTGGCACTGACTATTGATATGGGAAAGGAATTTAGATTTGAGGCATGAGTGAACAGTTTTGGGAGAGATATGAGCTTTTGCAAGTGAACTATGGTGTTGTGCTGAACTGTAAGACTGTTTCCCCAAATGATCTTAGAGTTTTGAGAATGTAATTTCTTTTTCAAGAAATGAGCCAAACCAATGGGGAAAAAATTGTAACATACATTAGCCTTCATACTAGATCTAATTTAAGCTCAAAGCTCAGCCCCAACCGGAAAATAATTTCATCTAGCAGTTATGAGCATTGAGAAGTCTTTAAGGATTTTCCCTGTTGTGTCATCCTCTTCAGGACAAATTGCTGTAATAATGCAACAGCGCACAGACACGTTCATCGTCCCGTCTCGCAGTGAATGAGTCTGAAAGGAGAGTAAAGACACAAGGAACCTGCAGTGGTGAAGGTCACACATCTGAGTGGTTTCTGAAGGGCAAGGGAAAGTGATCCTGCCTTTAAAACCCGAACTGACAACACATTAGCTGGTGTCTAGGAAGCAGCAGTCACACAGGCACACACGCACATACACGCGCACACACAAACACACACATTGACACACACAAACAAACTCTCCAGAGCTAGTCAGGGGATCCTTTTTTCAACATTGACCATGCGATTTGTGAGAAATCCTCTCAGATTGCACACAGTCCATGTTCCCCTCTATGGTCAATGTACAGTATATGTGAAAATCAATGCATAGCCAGAAAAAAATATCACTGCTGTAGGATTTTGTATTTTTAGTATTGTTTTGGTATTTAGTCATTTGGTTAATCACCACACTGATAATTTCTGTATATAATCAGTAATCAAATTCTAAGCCTCTGATCTACTTTTTTCCATTCTGTTTCCTGAAGAGAAAAAAACCCGTCGTAAAAGTGCAATATTCAAATACACGTGGCTGTGTGTGATGAATTTTCTGATACACATTTATGAAAGCCAGTCGGCCCAGTGGCTTCTTTTGTTGTCTAAAGACTGCCGCTGTTTTGGAAGAATACAGTTTGAGATAAATGCCGGGCAATTTTGTAAAAGAATGGTTCCTGCTTTTCAGGATAAAAACAGGCCGTGGTAAATTTTTAGCTTTCACAAGGCAAAATAGTAATAATGGTGGATGATTGGACTGGACAATTTGATAAACTGGCATTCATGTCATGTTAGTTACACAGCTGGAAAACAGGACACATACCTCAAACAATACCGTAATTTTTTTTCACATTGTCCAAAGCAGTTTATAAAAGAAGAAATAAATTATGACTTTTAAAGAAAGAAAATTATTTTAAGATTTTTTTTCTGGCATGAACTGAAGGTGACAGACAAATGGAAACTACTACCACTAGTGGTGGCCATTAACCTTATATTTAATTAGTTCAGAGTTTTCTGCTCACTTACAGTTGTTAAATATTGCACTTTTCAGCTATACATTTACATTTTATCCACAATCAAAATATCACATTATCATGCACAGCAGCATGGTATAATTAGAGCAGCTACAGTCAAGGTCTGTTGAAGTGAACCTGAACAACAATATCTGCACAAAGCAGAGAAACTATTCTGAGGTTTCCAAACCCAAACCCTCACTTCACCCTGGTTGCACCTAAAAACTATTCAAATCAAAACCTGCAAGTAGTCTATGACTCCAGGGATTAGCCAATTAGGTCCTGGACCCAGCCTGCTGCTAAGCTTACAATGCATGCCAACCTTTCCCTCATTTTGTTAACAAAACATGATTTTGTTATTCAATTCAATTCAATTCAATTTTATTTGTATAGCGCCATATCACAACATACATTGTCTCAAGGCACTTTACATAGTGAGGTCAATATTACAATATTACAGGGAAAACCCAACAAATCCCACAATGAGCAAAGCACTTGGCGACGGTGGAGAGAAAAAACTCGCTTTTAACAGGAAGAAATCTCTGACAGAACCAGACTCAGTTGTGGGCGGTCATCTGTCTCGACCGGTTGGAGTGAGGAGAGAAATGGGGAAGAGAGGAGAAGTGGGCAGAAGAGGGTGGGAGGAGAGACAGCGGGAGAGAAGAGAGAGAGAGGACAGTTGTACAACCAGCGCTTTAATCTCTACCAGACTGATACTTATAATTTAAAAAAAAAATACTATTATGTTGTTGTTATTATTAGTGATGATATTAATATGAATACTAATAATAAGAATACTAATAATGGGTTTGGGTCCTGCAGCTCTGGGGTCAGAGATACACTAGGAGAGATAGAAAACACAAACAGGGTTAGTGACATGTAATGTAAACATATCGGGGGATAAGGGGGTTGTATAACAGTTGCTTTAATTTCTACCAGACTGATACTTATAATTAGTGAAAACTGACACTTATAAATACAATGATGTTATTAATAATAATAATAATAGTAGTAATAATAATAATAATAATGACGGGTTTGGATCCTGCAGCTCTGGGGTCAGATCTACTAGGGGTGAGAGAAAACAGAGTTAGTGACATGTAATGTAGATACATGGGGGCAGAGAGAGAGAGAGAGAGAGAGATCGAAAAAAGTGGGAGAAGGAGAGAGAGATAAAGAGAGAGAGAGAGAGAGGGAGAAGGAGAGAACGGGAGAGGGAGAAAGATGCTCATTATATAAGTTCCCCCAGCAGTCTAGGCCTATAACAGCATAATAAAGGAATAGTTTATTAAACTGAGCAGTTCTAACCATAAGCTTTATCAAAGAGGAAGGTTTTAAGTTTAACTTTAAATGTAGAGAGGGTATCTGCGTCCCTGACACAAACTGGGAGCTGGTTCCAGAGGAGAGGAGCCTGGTGGCTGAAGGCTCTGCCTCCCATTCTACTTTTACAGATCTTGGGAACCACAAGTAGTCCTGCATTTACAGAGCGAAGTGATCAATTGGGATAATATGAAACTATGAGCTCTGTAAGATATGATGGAGCTTGATTATTAAGGGCTTTGTAGGTTAGGAGCAGTATTCTAACTACAGGAAGCCAATGCAGAGATTCTACCACTGGAGAAATATGATCTCTTTTTCAAGTTCCTGTCAGAACTCATGCTGCGGCATTTTGTATTAACTGGAGGCTTTTCACAGACTTATTGGGGCATCCTAGCAGTAATGAATTACAGTAGACCAGTCTAGAAGTAACAAATGCATGGACTAGTTTTTCAGCATCCTTTTGAGATAGGATGTTTCTAATGTTCTTGATATTGCGCAGGTGAAAGAAGGCTGTCCTAGAGACTTGTTTCATGTGTGAGTCAAAGGACGAAGATTGTCTACCTGATTCGTTTCATCTGGCTTTATAGATAAATACAGCTGGGTATCATCAGCATAGCAATGGAAATTGATGTGGTGTTTTAATAATATTGCCTAAAGGAAGCATATAGAAAGTGAAAAGTATCGGTCCCAGTACAGAACCTTGTGGTACTCCATGTCTCACTTTTGTATGAATGGAAGATTTGTTATTAACGTTAACAAACTGAAATCTACCAGATAAGTAGGACTTAAACCATTCTAGTGCTATTCCTTTAATCCCAATGTGTTCTAGTCTCTGTAACAGAATTTTGTGATCGATGGTATCAAATGCAGCACTAAGATCTAAAAGGACGAGAATAGAAAAATGTCCACTGTCTGAGGCCATGAGAAGGTCGTTGGTAACCTTCAGTAGTGCTGTTTCTGTACTATGATGTTTTCTAAAACCTGACTGAAAGTCTTCAAGCAGATAATTCCTGTGTAAATAGTCACATAACTGGTTAGCAACAGGCAACAAGGATTTAAGAGTAAAGGGAGGTTTGATATGGGTCTATAGTTAGCTAAGATATCTGGGTCTAGAGTCGTTTTTTTGAGCAGAGGTTTAACTACTGCCACCTTAAAGGCCTTTGGTACATAGCCTTTCAATATAGATAAATTGATCTGATCTAATATGGAATTATTAATTAAAGATAATACATCCTTGAATAACCTTGATGGAATAGGATCTAAAAGACAGGTTGATGACTTGGATGAAGTGACAAGTGAAGTCAGCTCAGCCAGATCTATAGGGGAGAAGCATTCTAAATATAAATTAGGCGATACTGTTGGTTCAGAAGCTACTGTACTGGACAGTGTGTCTGTGCTATTAGTGGGAAGAAGCTGGTAGATTTTTTCTCTGGTGGTAATAATCTTATTAGTAAAGAAGCTCATGAAATCATTGCTACTTAGAGTTGGAGGAATAGACTGTTCAGTAGAGCTTTTACTCTCTGTCAGCCTGGCTACAGTGCTGAAGGGGAACATGGGGTTGTTTTTATTTTCCTCTATTAGTGAAGAATAATAATTGGTTCTGGCATTTCGGGGGCTTTCTTATATGTAATTAAACTATTTTTCCAGTCTAGGTGAGAATCATCTAGACTATTGGAACGCCACTTCCTTTCTAACCTACGTGACGTCTGTTTTAAAGCACGTGTCTGTGCGTTAAACCATGGAGCTATCCTCCTCTGTTTGACTGTCTTCTTTTTCAGAGGGGCGACAGTGTCAAGTGTGGAACGTAGTGAGGCTGCTGCACTATCAACAACATCATCAATTTGTGTGGGAGTAAAGTTTTGATAACTATCCTGCACTGTATCGAGTAAAACCAATTGAGTCTATGAGCAAATTAAAGGCAGAACTAAGACTGTCATTGGCAGAAATCACCAACTATAATAACTTTATCTGTGCTAAGCACCAACTCAGATAAAAAGTCTGAAAATTCAGATAAAAATTCAGAATAAGGGCCTGGTGGTCGATATACTACGACTACAATAACTGGTTTTTGACATTTCCAGCTTGGGTGAAAGAGGCTAAGAGTTAGGCTTTCAAATGAGTTAAAACTATGTTTAGGTCGAGGGTTAAGCAATAAGTCTGATTGGTAGATTGCTGCAACTCCTCCTCCTCCTCCTCGGCCTGTGGTCCGAGGAATATGAGTATTATTATAAGAGGGAGGTGTTGATTCATTTAAACTAACATATTCTTCTGGCTGTAGCCAGGTTTCAGGCATACAGAATAAATCAACGTGCTGATCAGTTATCAGATCATTCACTAACAAAGATTTAGATGGGAGTGACCTAATATTAAATAATCCACATTTTATTGTTCTATTCTTAGGTTCATTTATAGGCTTTGTGTTGATCTTTATGAGATTTGTGTGAAATACACCTCTTTTATTTACCTTTGGTTTAGATAGTTGAAGCGGTCGTGGGGCATAAATAGTTTCTATGGGGTTTTGTGGGGGCGACTGCTGTAATAGAAGCGCAGAGAAGCGTGTAAGACTGCAACTCTGCACTTCCTGGTCCCAACTCTGAAATGTCACGGGTTTGATCGTCTAGGTAACCGAGTCAGGTTTCTACAAATGAGAGCTGCACCATCCAAAGTTGGATGAATGCCGTCTCTCCGCATCAGACCAGGAATTCTCCAAAAGGTGCACCAGTTATCTATGAAGCCCACATTGTTATTTGGACACCACCTCGACAACCAGCGGTTTAGTGATGTTCAAGTTGGGTAGGGGTCCAGAGAAGTCTACAGAGTCCGACATTGTTCTTCCATAAGTACACACCGAATCAATATTCATCGTCATGACCTCCGATTGGCGTATCGGGTGTCGTTACTGCCGACGTGAATAATAATTTTACCATATCTACGTTTATCCTTAGCCAGCAGTTTTAGGTGGGATTCAACATCGCCTGCTCTGGCCTCTGGGATACAGACTGCGGTCGCTGCTTTCGCTAACTTCACGTTCCTCAAAACAGAGTCACCAATGATCAGAGTTGTTTCCTCAGCGGGTGTGTCGAGAGGGGAGAACTTATTAGAAACGTGAATTGGTTGGTGGTGAACCGTGGGCTTCAGTTTAGGACTATGCCTCTTATTGCGGACAGTCACCCGACTGGACCCCTGCCCAACTTGAGCAGTGATGGGACAACTCAGACTTTTATGATTCATGAAGTTTTATAACTAAGTTCGGGAACAAGGGCCACGCCTCAAACTCTGATCATTTCCGTACAGAAAGTATTTAAGCTCACCTGTTCTGTCTCCTCCCTCCTTGACTCTGTTTTCGCACCCCTCCCCCCATTCCCTTGCTCTTGCCCTACATTTCTCCCTTCTCTCTCTCATTTCACTGCAGGAACTACCGGGGGGGTTTTCCAGAACCTCGACGAAGAGACTGCACCCCCATCCAGAGTCTCACTACCCTAGGTTCCATTTCATCTCATTACCATCCATCCCAAATCCGACCATCCCTCTAACCGCATCCCTCGACCCTTCATCCCTCATCCCTCCACCCTTCATCCCTCCACCCTTCATCCCCCCCCCCCCCCCTTTATCACACAGCACAATATTCAAACTGTAATAAAATCATTGTTGTTCCAAACATGGAGGTGTGGTCCTTGTTAGTGAATATAAGCATTTGGAGTTCAGTAGCTGCGTAGGTGTACAGGGCCTTAAGTGTTTCCTCACAGTCATTTCCGTCACCTTGGAAAACTTGAGCCAAGTTTTTGTGTATGATAAACAAATGCAGGTGAACACTATTCTGCATTTTCATAACTAATATCTCGAGTGGACTCCACTTTGGCATGAGGAAGATGGAACACGCACTTGCTAAAAATGGTTTGCAGTTGGAAGACAAAGAGCTTTCTACAACATGGTAACAAGAAGGTGAAAAAAGGGACATCAACATTATATCCAGCCAAGCTCAGACTTCCATCCTTTTTTCAAGTATGCTTTTAGCAAATACTTCTCTTATTGCAAATGTTTTCCTGTTCCTCCCCTGTGTCTAAATATAGAGATAGAGAAGAAGGTGAGAGTGAAAAGGAGATGCAGCCCATGCTGGCAGTTTGTCTGATCTTCTTTTCTTTTTTTTGTGTTGATTTTTCCAATTATGAGTGAGTGACATGCGGCGTAGCAAATAGTGATGGTGTTGCCGTTCATTTCACCGCAGACAGTCGTTAATGAGCTTCATATCGTCTATTTATGTGATTTCTGTGAGAGCACAGATGAAAGCAAAGATATCGCTAAAAATGCCTCCCGCACACCTTTTAATTGTGATGAAACGAAATCTAATTTTTTTTTTACCTCTGGATCAGCTTTGATCACATTGTCTCTTTTCTTCCTCAGTCATTTTTAGAAACACTAAATTCTCCATCACCTCATAATCTCCTTCGTAAGATAGGATAGAGCCTGGTGACATAATTGTATACACTCACATACCCACCATCTATAGTACATCTCCTTACTGCTGAAACATTTGACTGATTGGACTGTACTACTATGGTGTATTTAACAGTAAAACCTACTGGTCTGACAATACAAAATGCAGATATTTGTGGGTTTATATTATGTTCATTTCATTCTGTAAAACCACTGTCTTGTCATTGTATTACTTTATGACAGTTTAAAGTTTAAAATTGTTTATTGTTATTTGAAATGTAACTTCACTGAATGCCTTTAAATTAAAACCCTTTTAATGCACAGCATTTCCTCTTATGTCTTATTTGAGATTTTACATAAGCTGGATTCATATCCCTATATGATTCTAACATCATCCAGATTACTGATCAGTTGTTAGCCTCTTCTCTTTGTCTCCGGAAAAGTGTCTCTGTCGTTTCGGAGACTCAGAGACTTTATGGTTGTCCTGACCACATTTTATGATCCATTATTTAGTTGAATTCTATTTTTGACCATCCGCCCCCCCCCACCAAAATTTTAAAATTTGAAGTCCACATTTCAGGCTAAGCAATAAAATTGGCACAATTCGGTGCAGACTACTTCCTTTGTCCTTTTATTTTCCTATAAGAGCTATATATTGACATGTACTGTATGGATTGTTTGGCCTTGGCAGAAATATGTGCTCAAAGTGCCTTTTTAGTTTAACAGTATAATTGTTCATCAGTGACAGACATTACGGTTATCTGAAATTAATTACAAAACATATTTTTCTTTCTTGAGAGTGGCGAAATAAGGTCCTGCTTAGCCTCTATGCCTAAAAGCTAAAATATAGTTAGATCTGATACAGGAGCAATTTGAGGATAGGATTCTGCTGGGAAAGCTAACAAACATTTTCCAGCTAAACTCCAGTCTACAAACATGATTACAGGTCAACTGGTAGCTAAGCGGCTAATGCCTGGCTGCTCAGCTCCTGCGGGTGCAACATGAATACTCTGCCTAAACTAACGCAATGCTCCATTAACGACTGATTGATTGATGATGGAAAAAGAAAATGTGACGCGAGCTGTAATAAATCATAATTTACATTGCTACGTTGGCCTTAAAAATCCTTCCTTGTCACAGGGGAAAGCCTCAATTTGCATTTTACTCCATGATAATCACACCATACCATCATATTTACATGTACTGGTTCTGGTTTGAATTGTGTGAAGGCATCTCACAATGAGGACCTAATTTGAATATTTTTCGACGTGCGACTCCAAATGAAAACTACTTTGCCGTTACTCAAGTCTAGAATACATGTGAAGTGCAAACAGTTTCTTTCATGTTTAAGGTGAATTCAGATTTTTTTTAAGTTGACAGTTAGATGACAAGCAGTGCTCACCAATCCTCTAACAGAAACATGGATGACTTCCTGTGGACGGCTATCATCAATCACCACATTAGTGGACATTACAGAACTTGGAGATGAACCATCCTTTAGTGGGATGGTCCTGGTTGTCCTCTATCCTCTTCCCTCGCAATCTTCACCCCGTGGGGATATAAATGAAGCGCTGTAAGGGGTTGAGCAGGGGAGGGGTGAGACACACGCATCAGGCCTCAGTGATTAAGAGTCCATGGTCCTGTGACCATGAACATCAGCTTCTGCAACACTCATACCTTCCCAACTGCTCTGGTCTGGTAGAGTGTGAACCCTCCCTACCTGCCTCAGTCCCAGGGGGCGGTGGGGGAGGCATGCAGCCCGTCATCCCCCACTGATGGATAGGGGACATTACGGCTCATGGGGACAGGTGCCACTAACGATTAAAGGCCCCAGCCAGTGGCTTGGAAAGAATGGAAGTGGAAAGAGGAGAGAAGGAAGGAAAGAGAAACTGTTGCCGCAGAACGGGTAAACACAAGCGCTGCAGGGAAAGCAGACGCGAAACGAGCGGCTGGGTGGAGGGGAGGGCGGGCGGGGCGTTGCAGGTAGCAGAGACAGATGGTGAGATTTTTTTTTTTAGCCCTTACCCAGTGTTTGGAATTTAGTGTGATACAATACAACTGCCTGTGTACCAAAACAGTGATCACACATGCTAACACGTCTATCTACAGGTGTGGAAACACTTTGAAGCCCCCTTGTTTGTTTGTTTTTTCACACAGCCTTATACCACGACAGACACTCCCCTGTTTTTGTGTCTGACTTCCAGAATACTGCCTGTCTGTGAGCTATGGGGAAAAGTCTTACCTCCCCTGCCTCAGGAGCAATTGAGCTGCCTATCATTGGTTCTGATCCGCCTCCATTTCCTGTCAAAGCTTCATTGTTGTGCTACCTCACTCTTGGTTGAGCCTTACATGTGCAATATCTGCAGTTAAATGCATCACAAGCGGTGCAGTGTTTAATTTCTACCTCCCTCATCAGTGCAAACATATGAATCTGGGGCTGGATCTGATACGTACCAATTAGGCAGAGGCTGTCATGCCACGCACGGGGCCGTCCATTCCTTGACAATGAGCACAGCCACTAGCATGAACCCCCTATGGAGATGAAGTGTGACAAAAAATAATCGGTGCACTGCAGCTCCTTTCCATTATCTTTTCCGTTCGTGGTGAGAGAGGGAATGATAGGGCTGTTGAGAGGGGGACGTGTGAGTTGAAGACAGAAGAAAGGAAGGAGAAAGCAGCAGTCCACTGGGAATAGGCCCCATCTTTGTTGATGCCAAGTTCAACAGACTGATTGTGGAATTGAATCTCTACAGGACCGAGGCAGGGAATAATAGGCTCCGGGCTGAGAGAATGGAGCTATACTTTAGGTTTCAACCGCAGAGTGAAAAGTACTGCCATCAGCAGAAAAAAAAGGGACAGGAGTGAGGACCGATGTCTGTCTCGACAAACACCAGTGATTGTGTGGAAATTGCCTTGACATTCAGCCGTAATTTGCTTTGTAATGACTGAAAATAGTTGCGGATGAGTCCTCCCAGATTGCTATGTTATCAAAAATTGTGCTCGAGAAAAACGTGAAAAACATTTGCAAACAACCCCACAACACCAGACCACATCCATATTCAGCTCCAGCTCTTCTTCAGATCCCTCCACTATTTTTCAGGAAGAGCCAGTCTGTCAGTGTTTACTGTTATAATGTTTAATGTTTGCTCATCTGCTTACCCATAATCCGTCAGCACACATTCCCTCTCCTCCTTGGCCTCTATATTAAGGCTCTGTCGTCATTGACGGATTAACTCCTCTGAACTTCGAGGGGATGATACAGAGCTAAAACATACGACTGAAGCATGCCGTAGGCTGAAGAAGCTTTTAATGAGGATTTTAAAACACATTTACCAGTAACAACAGCTGTTTTTCTACAAAATCACAGGCTGAAGCTACTCTTTGGCATTTTGACCCTTTCGACCAAAATAACCAATGAGTCTGAAGCCCCTTTCACACTGGCCAAAAAACCCGTTTAAACCCGCTAACACCCGGCGTTTTCTGCAGAGTGAAAAGGTTTAATCGGCATTCAGCCCCGGGTCAAATGACTCTGCAATAGACCTGGGTAATAATCGACTTCACCTCCAATCGGCATTGATGTGAACGTCACACCCGGGTGAACCCGCTAATTTGTGCGATGACGGAGGCAACGAAGGCTCCTCCGTCGGTAACTGCTGTTACCTCACCAGCTGGAGTAAAGACACCTCTCGCATGTAGCTAGCTCGCTTAGCCTAGCTTTGGCTCGCTGGTGGTAACAACTAACACAATCCAGATCATCGATGAGGTTTAGAACAGGGCACTTAATTTCAACACTTCGGCGGACATACACGGCCTCAGCAGGCGGTCTCTCATTACACAGTGGCCATAAACTGTCGGTAACATGGATGATGTGCGGGGCTCATTCTCCTTGTGGCTGCAGCTACGTACACACACTTCAAAACCCATATGGCCACCTGCTTAAAGGGCCAGGCTCGGCTCGTAACACTGCGCAGAGCTTGTAAACTTTGAAAGAGTGACAGTGACAAGTAGAAGATATAAAGTAACACTGACCACCGGCTCACTGGCTAACATGTTTTCTGTTGTTTACTACACTGTTTTTCTTCTTTGTTTTATGGTGCGCACCGCTCTCTACCGCCATCTATGGCCGCCAACTGTAACTACACGACCATCAGACCCTGGTCTGCTCACAGTGTGAAAGTTGTCAATTGCCAATTAAATTTTGGTGTGAAAGTGGTATCATAGAGAACATCATGCCTTCTCCTTCATGTGCTCAGACAATCAAAACTAAGCAGAAATTGGAGTCCGTCAACAGCTGATTTTCCCCACAAGTACTTCTAACAAAAATATAGTAAACAAAAACCTTTTTTTTATGGTTGCGTTCCTAAAACCTATGTATCACACCTAATTATAATGAAAGGAGTGTAAGTCCATGTCGGCTAGGTTGTCATGTGGGTTTCTGTTGCCTCTCGAAACTGTCCCTTTATCACCGAGTCCGCGCAGATATTGTGCTCTGAGTCTCTTGCCATCTTATCACCATTAGACCATTAATTAGCGCCAAGTGTAGCAATTACACTCACATATCCTGAGCAACAAAGACACAAAAGATGCCCGCCCCCCACCTACCCCCACCCTGCTGTACCCTGGCCTTAAAAACTAGACCAGCTCCCACAAATGACGGCATGGGGAGAGGGGCGAGAAGAAGAAAATGAGGAAGGGAGACTTTAGAAGCAACACGAAGACCGAACTTGGATAAGACTCCACTGTCGTTTTTAATTGGTTTTTCTCTCCTGAGAGGAGCTCCAGATCTGGAAGGTTTTGGATTGCAAGCCTCCTCTTGTATATGCGGGTGAAGTATGTGCATATACATGAGTGTCAATTTTGCATACATATAACACCGCAGTGACTGAAAGACCAGCCGAAATTGGGGGAAACGGAGATGCACACTGATACTGGCTATATTGTAGTCGCAGCCTACACAATGAACTCGGCCCAGCCAGTATTTGCACGGCTGCTGGATAGAACTTACAAAAGAAAATCTAAATTTTGCTGTGTCTGAGAATGCATTCCTGGCATTTCATGTTCCAATAACATTGTGAACTTGAGGACAGGAGTCTCTTAAGAAGTGGAGACCTGTGTTTTTTTTCCTTAGTCGCATTTTTGCAGGCTGTATTTTTTAGGTCAGCATACGTCTATCAGCTTAGAGTAAAGTATATATTTGAAGCGAAACAACCATGGAATGCATCCCATTTGATACAACGGAAATTGTAATTGTTCCTTGAAGGGGGTGGAGACTTTTTGTCACCCTGCAATCTCCCTGCGAAGGTAAACTTTTGGTGTCTGGCGGGATGAAGTGAATGTTAGCAGATGTCACATTTGAAGATGCCTCTGCGATGTTCAAACTGAGCTCTCTCTGCTATGGGAAGCACTTACAAAGGCAGAAGACCAACGTGGTATTGTCTGACTCACTGAAAAGCATCTATTAGCTTTTAATAACGGTGTCCATGAGCTACAGAGAGAGGGTTGTGTGCTTCTGTGTGTGAATGGTGCGTCTAAGTGCAGTCTGCACATGCTGTCTCTAAACAGTTGGTTAGCTTCAGTCAATAACCAACACTCAATGACTGCTTCACTTGAGGGATGAAATAATATGCTACAGTGCATTTGATGTCACACTGCAGGAAAAAATATTTCTTTCATACAGAGGGAGTTGGGAGTCCTGTTGCTTTGGTGATATGTGGTGATGATTCTGGTGATGTATACTTGGGATAAGGTTAAGGTCTTTTAAGATCCTCCAAAGTACGGTAGGCCACTTTATTGGATGCAAAAGGGTTTGCTGTATGTACTCATGCTCCACGGCGTCTGTCAGCATTTGAAGGGCTTTGGACCTGTTCTCCCCACATGCACAATTGGCCGCTATGTGAGCAGCTGACTAGACAGCAACCAGGAAACTGGCAACCATCTGGCGCCACTGGGAATCCAGGTCCCCACCTCAAGTATTCATCACGAACAACAGAACTCTGGGGGGGAAAGAAGCAGCAGCGCAAATTAGGATGTAGCACATAATCTAAAAGGCCTGCAATATTTCAGAGTTACTTTTAATTCTGCAGGGAGTTAGTAATCTGCCTCCGACAACATCTGTGACTGTGGGGCTGTTTGCGTAGAAGCAAGCAAAACATTGTACAGGCAGCCGTTAAAGGCTTTTTAACATCATATTATAAGTGCCAAACTGCGGCAAACATCTGGCCTCTTATGGCAGCAGTAGAAATTTTGTAACTAAACTGTAAGAGTACTACAGTGTATTTTTCCAAATTACCAATGTCTGCTCTTGGGATGTTTTTCCCCCTATGTTGCTGTGTCTACCAGTGAAACCCTGAGTGCTGGTCCTAATGTTATTTTGATTTGGTTCCCCCAGCATGGATCCCTCCCCCTACAGTGAGGAAAAGGGCTGAGGTGTGATGAGGACTGTTTATGAGCCTCAGTTGCCTACAATTGAGGTACCTTTATGAAAGTAATGCATTGTTTGTGGATAAGAAAATAGCTAATATTATTAATGTTATTATTATTATTATTAATATTATCATTATTATTATTTACTGTATGAATACAGGGGCTCTTCTTGGATGTGTTGCCCCATACATATTATCATAAAGATGTACCTGTTCATTTGTGGCAGAACAAGACATCTGACAAGACATCATCATTAACGGTGACACATGTTAAATTAGTTGCTGCCATTCAAAGTTACAATAATGTTACCTGTCAACCAACATACGGACTGCATTTTACAAAATGAAAACCACAACTCCAAATGCTGAAGGCATTGCATATTTATAGGGGTTGCATATTTTAAAAGATTGACAATCACTTGGCAGGGTGTTTTTTTTGTTACTGGGACAACACTGTGTTTCAGGTGAATGCACATTCAGCAGAAGGGTGAGGGTGAAGGAAAGAAATGGGACAGAAAAAATAAAAAAAATAATCTACTTTAGGCTACTCTGTATGCGTAGCTGACACTTGTTGTTCTCCTTTGGTGCATTCAGGAGCTGCAGGAACGTCTGGGAGTTCACACAACGCTAATGTGCAATGAAAGAGCTATCGCAGTCACAGCATCCTTTTGGAATCTGCCACCATTTCCTTTAAATCCATGGCTTAAAAAAAGGAAAGAAAACTGTACAACCTTTCCATTTTTTAAAATATCATAATGATTATTCTTGCCACCCCATCAAACCCAAGTGAAAAAAATATATACTTAAATAGATTTTGTAAAAGTATATTTCATATGCTTAAGTTTACTTTTTTATGTTTAAAATTACTATACTTGAAGTTGTGTTAAAATGAAACAACTTAAGTTGTATTTAATATGCTGGGAATTGCACTTAAGGCATGCTTAAATACATTAAAAGCATATTTTCTGTATTTTTGTGTACTTTCACTTACCAAAATAGCTATACTGACAGTATTTTTATAATGTATTTCCAATAAATTCTGAAAACAAAATCAATTCACTTAAAATATACTGTCACTGCATTTTAACATCATTTTACTACATTTATGATACAATTAAAATATGCTGGAAATATGGAAATAGTATACTAAGATATATTGTCTGATAGCATTTTAGTATACTTTCATGTGCTGAAAATAAATGGTAAATGGTCTGTATTTATATAGCGCTTTTCTAGTTATATTGACCACTCATAGCACATTCACCCATTCACACCCATTCCTACAGCTCTGGTATTTACCTCGCATTTTTCTGCCACATTCATACACTGTCCGAAGAGCCGACGGAAGCTGGGATCGAGCGACTCTACCTGCTGAGCCACAGCCGTTGTGTCCTTCTACGTTGTGTAAATTGAAATCAGTCAAGTTGAACTAAGTTTATTATAGAAGAGTATAGTCTGTATTGCATTAATACAGACATTAATACACTTTGAAAAGAATATACTAAGATAAGTTTAATGAAAAAAACTTTTTTTAGACTTATGCGGCGTTCAAACCGGACGCAAGGCCATTTTCGCATCTTTGCTATTTGCACGAACATTTTGTGGGTTCCACAGCTCTACCTCTACCCACACAGTGCTCTCAAGCCCTTTGGTTGCACGTTAATTTGCTCTTATGTGGATCAAGCCTTATTATACCTGAAGGTCAACACATCATCTCCCGCAGTCAAACAGTCAGAATATCCACATACTGTCAGAGAGAGAGAGATGTGACGTTGCCACTGATGAAACTCGAACGGCAGGAACTTGGCATCAGCAATCCACAATAGAGGTAAATGCTCACATCTCCAAAATGCTGTAGGTTAAAGACTGAAAATAGATCTTCCCAGCGGCAGCTGCGAGAGATAACCACTGTATTTCAGGGAATGCCGCAGCCAGGGAGGTGCGCAAAGCGAAGAGGGAAAGCTGTGAGAAATGGAACAGGAGTGTCACATTCATTTGTAACTCCCACTGTGATGTCGGAATGCCAGCGGGGGACAAGCCAAGTGCGCACAGTTACGTTGACGGATGCAGGTGAGTGCCCTGACTTTCTCCCCATACACACATCTCTAAAGATCTGTCTATTTGTTGCTACTTTATGAATCTGTGATAGTAAGAATCAGAGACAAAGAGAGAAGAGAAATTGTGCCAGCAGGATAAACGAGGGTGACAAAGATAGGAATAAAGGTGAGGAGAGGAGTGATGAATAGAGCAGAGTTTTTGAGTATTAGAAAAAAAAGTATGTCAGAGAAGTGGTATTGTGGCCAGTCCAGAGAAAGTCGGAAAGGAAGACAGTACATTACGAAGTTTGTTTCTTTGTGTCTGGACTTTTTTCCCTCAATTCTGTTTAAATATTAAAGGTTTGTAATTAAAAAGTGATGGAGTGGGATGCCACAGGGGGCTCTGGCTTTATTGACCGAAGAGTGACAAAGCATCAGACCCTTCGACTCGGGGCCTGCATCAAGGGTGGAGGGGCGAGGGGATCTTGAGGCAAGCATTGCAATGTTCACGGCCTTTGGTGTTGTTTTGTAATCTTAACTGTCTCTTCTGTTGTAGTGTGACGATGGTCTGTTTTGTTCACGAGGGGACAATCAAGGTCTGCTATGAAATGGACTTACTGTTAAGACTATGGGGAAGCCGGGAGATGTTTTGCCTTTATGGTTAAAGTTTGAGGAGTTCACTAAAGAGGAAGAAAAAAAACAGTATAGTGCTGCATTGAACAAAGTACTTCTTTTTCCACAAATTCATCGTGCCTGACTATTGATATCAATGAAGATCAAAGCTCACCTTTCCATTTGAAGAAAAGGTTGCAGTGCTTTGAAAAGTTTTTCATTGCTCTGGGTATAGAAGACAATACAAGACCATGTGCGATGCTTTTGCATTGTTCAGGGGGAATGCGCTCACCGTCACACTGAAAGCAAAGTGCGAACAAGTGCATCAATGGCAGACTAGATGTTGCGGAAACTCAGTACTCAGGTACCTGACACGCAGTTACCTGTTGATAGATACCCATTTAGGATGAACAAAGGACTCCCATCATACCTTTGAATAATATGATGGAGCTGAAGGTCATAATGCAAAAGAAAGATTTGACTTGGACAAGCTATCAGTAAGTGTTAGAGAAAAGATTGTAAGTAAAGTAAGGAGAAGAGAGTAGTAATCTACATGGCCTTTTGTGTTGTTGTAGTTTTTATGATTTATTATCTTGTACTGTGACAGTCTGTTTTGTTCACAAGGTGGCTTGGAAAATGGACTTAGCATGAGACTAAAGGTAGATGAGAGAGGGATGTTTTGCCTGTAGCCAGTGGGTTATGAACATATCGTAAAAGTTCAAAAGACTTTAAACACGACTGCACTGTGTTGAAGAGTTCTTTTTTTTTAATTTTACAGGCGCGTCTGGATGTCGAGATGTTTTCGTCTGTTTACGTCCCAGCGAGAGGCTTCGCCGGCCTCCCATGGTGCACTGGCAGATTTGAAGCAAGGGCCCACCGTGCCAGATACTGTATGTATTTCTGAGTGTTTCTATATTGCTTAATTTGTTTCTCTCCTCCACATGGGATTGAACACTTGCTGAGAGATGACTGGCAGACAAGAAGGTGGAGGGGGAAAAACAAGTCAGATTTCAGCACTTTACAAGAGCGTGAATGCAATGGCAATGTCCCTGTCACAGTGCGCACACACACACACACACACACACTTCTCTGCCTTGGAAAATACAGAGAAATGATTCAGTGTGTTGCCCTCTGTATGTTGTCTGAATGCTCAAGTCTCTGAATTGTGTCAAGTGTGTTAATGCTCACTTGAAAAAAGACAGTTATTGTTGTGGCCGAATGCACGACACTTTCCCCTCAATGGCAGCCGCAGAGCCAGGTGGCAGCGTGCGAGGGGTCACCACACTCGCCACCTCCGCACACGAAGCACAATTATCGACGCAGTAGTCACATTCTGGTATTGAATGATCTAGTTACAGCCCAGCGTGATGTACAATGGCAGTGAACTGTACCTTGAAATGCTCTTGGTAAGACAGAGCATTACAAACAGTACAGAACATTCCTCCCCATCAGAGTTAAGCTGCATGTATCGAAGTTGTGACAGGCACAGATATGGTATTGGATCCTCACCCTCATTAATCACACATGCCTGTGAGTAAATTCACAACCTCAACAAATTTAATAAGAGACGCAGCAGTAGGCCCAGGCAAGTCTGTGTGCCTCATATATACCACTGTAAGAGGGATCATTATGGAAATTCTCAGACTGAGGTGAACATTAATAACCGCTCAAAATAAATCAAGAGGTGATATGAAAAGTGACAGGCGCTTCTCCCCCCTCCAGACTTCAGATGGAGTGTGCATTGAAACAACACCAAGCATCAGAACATCTCAAGTAATATAGCTTCTTGCAGGAGCCTCTGATTATGCGGGTTAGAATATAATGTGCCACTGCTTTGGGTAATCATGTAGCGCTGCAGCCGTGCTACTATGCCAATAAATCACAGTTTATGATAATGACAGGAGGAAAATCATTGACACCTATGCATTGGGAACAGTGTGTGACACTCATGCATAGTCAGCACGGACACCTCACTGTGCTCGTCTGAGAATTTCCAGGGCGACATATGTGAGAAGATGTAAATCTGAAGCAGACGACAAAACGCAGATGACCTTTCCTTACAAATCAAACAAATGACCTTAGTGTGCGAACGCAAATGGAAGCACCGGACAGATAGTCAAAGGGCAGTTACAGTTGTAGCCACAGACGAGGAGTATCTTAGACTGTGGGATTTCACTGATACATGTTTCAGGTTCCTGTTCCCCTCAAAATCCATGGAATGAGAAACATATATTGTGTTAAATACTAAAGTACTTCCTGCTCGATAAGTGCATTAGATGTGTATTCCTGCCATGAGAATTACATGAATGACACATAAGTGTAGAAAGAGGCGCCCATTAAACTTTAAACCTGTGGAATGGCAAAATTTTAGTTTTTAGCATCAACTCAAACTAATGCAAAGAGCCCCTGTGTGAAAAATATGCCTTCTTTAAGCATGACCAAATCTTTGCTCAGATATTGATCAATTTATCAACATTTTCACAGCAAGAATTTCATCTGTCTCTAAGGTCACAATCTGGCCCAACAGTAGCCAAGCGGCACAGATATCTCCTACAATTAGACAAATCTTGTCTAATTGTTGCTACATTTGGAGTTCAGAAAATGACACAAGTCAGTGTTGGAGTTGAAACAAGCTATATTTCAACAATGAAAAAAAGAGTGAAAGGTGATCCAATTCATATTTAAATAGAATTAATCCAACCGATGTTATGTGTTGCACTATTAAAAAGGCTAGTGGAAAAGGAGTAATGCATGCACATTGAATTGTTTTATTGTTTACATTGTCTACTGTTACTATGCAGTATTGCTGCTGCTCGCTGTGTTTGCACATAATATTGCACTTTATTGTTCTTGTTCTTAGTGACTTTATGTCTTTGTAATTGTCTTTTAACTGTATAATGTTCTTATGTTTTTATGCATCAGGGAAGTGCCACTCAAATTCTGTTATATTGTTGTTTGACCCCTCAATATAATGACAATAAAGCTACTTTGATACTTGATATGCAACTTAAGTGTATAGTGGGCTATGTACTTTGTACATAGTGTGTCACAGAGTCTGAGTGACAGGCATTTTGTACAGGTAGTTCATAGGATTCACAGACAATTTTCCCGATAAGGCTGAAGATATATATATATATATATATATTTCCGCCATAGAAAAAAAGTTTTAAAGCCCTTTCCTTGTCTGTTTTTCTGAATTTTGCCACATTCTTATACATTTGCCAAATGAATATTTTTCATTTAATTAAACCAGCCAACTACTACATGCGGAGGCTGAGTCAGAAAAAATACTGGAGGAACAGTTTTGAGATGGCAACATCTGTGAGTTCAGTAAATGCAGCCGCTTTCTGCAGCAGCACATAAACATTTATTTTACATGCTCAATCATGGATAAAATACAAAGCGGATGAAATAAAACCACTGGAATCTTGTCTGGCTGTCTGTTACAAACTGTTAAAAGTGAGGGCAATGAAAAAAATAATAAGGTTCACAATGCAATGTCAAAATTCCTCTATTTAGTTCTACTATTTCTTTTAGCACTCAATCAAACACAGGCACAGGGTCGTTGGTGTGTCACTAATAAAATACAGTAAGTCTTAATACTTTCCTCCGTAACACGATAAGTATATAAAAAAAGCGCCCCGGCCCGTCCTGCTCTCTTATCATCACAAACTTACAATGGGGTTCAAAAGAAGAAAAGAAATATAGTTTTAACTCTGGGGATTTGATGGAAGACCTGACAAGTGGTGGCAAACTTCCAGGACTGACCCTGAAGGTGCTGGGGTGAGAATTAAGCAGGCAGAGTGATGAACCCTATTTGAGTTGGAGGGAGCTGATAAGGCCTGGATTCTGAATTGCATATTTACATTCATGCTTATTGAAAAGCAGGTTCACTTCGCTCAGATGAGCTCTTCAGATGGAGAAGCTTGGAGGGAAATGAATTAAGAATGGTCTGCCTTTGTCTTGGCCAGACCAGAATTCCCAGTTGTATGTGCTTTGAACATGTAAAATCTCTGCAGCCTTTCTGTAGCATTGAAATGAAAGTCACCATGTCATTTTTGCTATGACGTACAGTACTGTAGCATTATTTTTGCACAGAAAACCCTGTTTGATCAAATATCTATTTATTCATTCTGTGACGGGTTACTCCCTCTATGGTTCAATTCCAGTCACTCTGTGAAATTCAAGAGACTTTAAAAACTATTTGATGTATGATGGTGTTGCATTACAGACCAGTGGTGCACTTTCACATTTTAATTTAAGAAATATACTCCAAAGAAGGCATGGACTCAAATAACAGTCTAATATACAGACAGTGGCTGTCTGCATCGGCAAGAAATGCTCCAGCAAGTGCAGTCATAAATTTTGACCTGATCGATCCTTTGTGGACGCGACCAGATTTTTTTAAATTGACATCACACAAACGCTTGTGAACCACATGACCGCTATCTACCGTATGTCTGACCATTCAGAGTGTGACTGAATGGCAAATACAGAAGGAAAACAGGACCTTTGCTTGCTCCAAATACCAAGTTGAAATTAAATATTTGTTCCTTATTTGTCTCTTTCCTTACCCTATTTGGTCAAGGTAAATACCCTGATGATTCATAAATAGAGGTAACAATGAGAAACAGAGACAACTACAGCATTAACCACAACTTACTAAACTGCCAAGTTAATGATATTTTCAAGCTCTATTCTAGAAAACCGCACATGTTTTTTTGGTTCATCTAAATATTTCTACTGTGCTTTATGCTCACTGGTTATACATTATGAGATATACAAATAATTGTATTTATTCATTTACATGATAATGATAATAGTTAACATATTTTTTTGTTTCTTGAGGCACCACATAATGTGCAGTATGAGTGTTGTTTACCATTAATCCCAGCCAAGAAATAATGATGCAAAAATACTGGCTCCTGTGGTAATAATGTGGTGGCTAATATAAAGCTTGAGGTGAGCAGCCACCTTACAGTGAGCAGAGCTCGAATATGGCTACTGTTTTTCACTGAGGCAAGTACATAATCATTTTCTCCTCATCAGCCTTGAAGTGAACCAGCCAGCGGAAAAAGCATGAGTCATGCACTTATAAAGATTCGAGAAAGAAATATACATGGAAAAACACAAAGGTATTATTGCTGTTTACATAACATTTTAAGAGGGACTGAATCACTCATCATGTGCAGCAGCGTATAGCATCTCTCTCTCTCACTGTCAGTTCCCTTTGGCTCAATAAAAATGATTCAGTATGTAAACCTTTAACTTTTAATCTCCGTTACTATCTCTAGTTTATTTCAAGGAGCCAGACCACGACCTTGCGGCGGCTTTTCGGTCTTTTTTAACAGCAGGGATCAATGTAGATGGCGGCACTCAATCTGAATACGCTGCTAAATCAAATAGTTCCCCTAACACTCTATTTTTATTTGTGCAGGCACAAACCAGGAGTCCAAGGTCAAAGAAAGTATCATCTTGCCAATGCCAGAAATCCTGCGTCTGATAAGAGCAAGTACCAAAGCCGGAGTGGCCACAGACTCTAACCGCAGCTACACAGGGAGAAACCTCAGAGAACCCTCCCCACACTGAACCAGACTGTGATTGATTTTTGCTACACAGATCTCTAAATGGGTGTTACCCTCCTATCTGTAACAGTAATGAATTTCGTTATAAGGCCCTGGAACACACAGAGACAGATAGAGATGCTGGCCGGTGGCGGGGGTGGAAAGAAAGACAGAGGGAGAAGAATGCAGCGCTGTCATTCAGGGTCTGTCTGTCAAGACTGACAGCTCATCTCCCCGCTGGCTGGGGACTGAAATAACAGCCAGCCGCAGAGCAATTATAAACGCTGCCTACTGCTTTTAGCATGCCTTCGTTTCTTACTCCTGCGAACTATGTATTATAACATACAGGTAAATATAGACATATGAGTTTCCACCCTACTTCCTCACCCAGTATGTCATAACCCAAGTGGCCCGTAACCACGGTGACCAAAGATTTCTCAAGGCTGTGGATGTATCCAAGCTGCAGTGAGTCAGGAAGCACAATTGGATGACTCACTGCCTTCTTGCGGCTAAAAAAGCCCCTTAATCAGTATCTCTCACTCTCTGTAGTCCTCTTTCTTTCTCCTCACCCTCACTCCAGGTTTTGCACGTATATCTGCACCTCAGGGTTTCTCCCAGTAGGCCTAGATTAATGCTTTTTGGTTTTCTCCCATACCCCGGGGGGGGGGGGGCGCGGGAAGTTGTCGTCTGACACCACAGAGAGGTGTCGGAGCATTCTGTTGACTTGCCAGTCATCCCTTCATATCTGCTCAAGCCTTCTGTTTGGTTGCTAAGGAAGTGAATTGCAACCCTATCATTTTGTGGTCATTAGTATTCATAGAGGGCTGGGTCAGGTACCCCAGGAGTGATTGGTGTTCATGAATAAGCCAAATGCCACAGGAGAATTTGCAGAAAAATTGTTACTCCAGATTTCAATCTCAATTGGACAATCACCACAGCGCATGGCTTGTAATTCTCAGAAGTTATTCAAAAGGCTGCTGTGGTTATTTATTCATTCTTTATCATTATTGAAATCATGGCCAGATTTTTTACTGCGGGATCGGCCATTCCCGCCCAGACTGTCATTATTTATGCACCTCCATTTCCTCCTGAACAAAATTGATTTGACTCCATTCTCATCATGTTGGCCCAGAAATGATTTCCCAGATGGGTCATAATGTCATAAATATTAGGTTAACACTTAACATGGACTCTGGAGGAATTTTAATTTGAAATAGCTGCTAAACATATTTGCTCCCTGTTCGACAAATAAATCAAATCTTTTCAGGCTAAATAATTGCTTTATAGAAGGATTAAAAACATCATGAACTATTTTTGAGTCACACAAACACACACATATATATGTATACACATGTTTTTGGATAGTTCTGACTTTCTGACCAGTTCCAAGAAAGGTTAAGACCGTATTAAACCATAGAAGAGAAAGAAATGAAAGAGAAGCAAAAACGAGCCTTTGTATCACATTGGGGGAAGATGAGACAAAATATTTAATTGCAATTGTCTTCAGGATTGTTGCAGTCGTCCCCTCCAATGATACACTGCCTGAAAGAGAAGGGTGTTCATTTGGCGCATTCGAAAAAGTGTCAAATACTGGGCCTGAAGTTGGTGATGCTGATAGTAAAATCATGATATGACAGTGGCAACGGAATTGACAATATTAACCGGTACATGAAATTTCTCCATTCAAACAGAAAGACTACAACCCACCGAGTTGACGCGCCGATGTCGGGTTCACCTCTATCTACAAACCAATCAAAGTCAAGTATAGGTGGACGCAGCCTACGTATGTGATGACAAGAGGATTTACGTATGTCATACAAAATTCTCTATTCCTCTCCCTAAATTGTAACAAAGACATTCAGGAGTGAAAACGCTCTAAGACTGCAGTCAACAGAACATTTTGTTTACAGCTTCATCATGGCTGGAGAAATTTAAATTCTGTCCGGTGAAACAGGATCAACATGTGTCCATTCATGTATAATTCATTGTATTGTTGAGTGTGTGAAAGTGGCCGGGGCTTCTGTACCCAGCAAATTTTCCTGCCGGTCAGCGGCTCATGTTTCTTCTTCAACCATAACAAATCCCACCATCTTCCTCCCTGTTTTTTAATCCATCTACTTCACTGCTGTCCCCATCTCCTCTTCTCATTTGGCAACTTCTAATCCCTTCACTCTGCCCACTGGTATAGCCTTTCAACAGTACATTCCTTTTATCTTCTCTCTCTTTATTCAGCTCTTGTTCTTTTAGTCTGATTCCTTTACTCAAACTATATTGTCTGATAATGCACAATGTCTCACTCCTTCCTCTCTTTATCATTCTTTTTTTTTTCTTATTCTAATATTCATCACTGATCCTGCTCCTGCCCTACAACCAGGCATTTCACCTCTATCTGTCCACTGTCAGGACCTTTTCTCCCTACACCTCAGACTGCTGCCTTCCCCTTGACCCAGCTTCATATGCATATATACTGTATATACTCAGTCTTTCAACCACTACATGTTTATCGCTAGCTTTAATTTAATCCTAACCTTTATCCTCTGAGGAAAAAAAATGACACAACAAGCACTAAATTATCCCTCTTAAGTGTAGGAATTCACCCACACACTGTCCCACATTCTCTCTCTCTTTCACGCATACACCCGTGCACACAGTGACGGCTCGTTGCCTCAGTGACGTGGCTGCGCAGAGGTGACACTGTGTCTGTCACTCTGACCGCTGGCATTTCACAGCGATCCACTGACTACAGCACTCGCAGGGTTGACAGGACAGATAGCGAGCGATAGAGAGGGGCACCGAAAGCGAGGGAGAGTTTGTGGTAAAGAAAAGATCAGCAAAACATTCAAATGAAACATGGCGACCGATTGACAGTTTTGCTTTAATATTTCTGCCCTTATCTCACCCTTGTCCGAGAAGATAAACAAACAGCGTAAGCTTTGTCTGCTGCTCAGAGCGCAGTCACATGCAGTACTGTTCGTGGACATTAGTGTGGTACTTTAAGGGAGGAGTTTAAAAGCAAATGCTCATTGACCAGCTTTGTTAATGAAACCATATGGCTACTTACAAGTCACATCCATATTTTTTGATGATATAAATTACACTTGAATCATATTGAAACAATTTTACAGTGCATTTTTTTCAGTTAGATTGAGCAGGTGGTCATTATCTATCAGTGGTGACAGAGATCAAAAACTCCTGCCTTTAATTAAAAATTGGTTTTATTGAGGAGGATCTGCATTGTATGTTCCACATCATGGGGAGAGAGACACACAGATCAACATGGTTGTGACCACTGTGCCCTCTGTCATGGCTTCAGGTGCTATTGACAACCAACGTACACTATGACAGGAAAACCAGTCAGATATAATGGGGGTTGCACTGACACAAGGGGCAACATTTCGGTCCCCATCAAAAAAACGTTTCAGACAAATACAATTCTACACTGTAAAAAATATTTTTAACAGTTTTTCTCAATAGATTTTACAATTGTTTCCTTGTATTTCACAGTGACAGAAAAAAGTGTTAAAATTACAAGAATAAACTGTTAATTGAAATGTGTTTTGTGATTTAACAAAGGAATTCTGTAAAAATGGAATACATTAAATATCTGTTTTTTAACAGCTTCTAAATGTCATTTCACTGAAACTAACTTTGAATATAAAGTATTATTTACTGACAAAAGTAGCTGCATTTACTGTAATTTTACCAAAAAATACTTTTATAATACATTTAAATTTCACAATTGAAAGAAAATGTATGACTAAAGAAAGAAATATCTTTTTCATTTTGCATTACTTAACCACTACTTTACATACATAAACTGAAAAACACAGGTATTGACTATCCTATGAGACAAAAAAACAGTACAGAGTGTACAGTGTGTATAGTTCAATTAAAAATTAATAATTACACTTCTTTTACACTTCCTTACATTTATTTGACCCATCACTACATTCCCCATACACAGAAAAAGGTATTAGAGTCTACCCGTTCAAAAAATTGGGTGCGCATTCCTACCAGAGCACCATACAGATATAAAATGATGCTCCAACCCCCCAGTTACAGCAGACTTTGGGTATGCCATCTTAAATCTATGAACGAGCTGAGAGATATCATTCACTCTTCCCTATCCCAGGCAAACCTCATGATCATTCACTTATAATTTTGAACTTAAAAAGACAAAGTAATTGCTAATCAGTCATAGATTTGCAATGTAAATTGTATGCCAAAATAAGGGTCAAGGATAATTTAGGTGGATTTTGATCAGTTTTGAAGCAGAATTTAAAAAACACTAGCTGTTGTTAGTTTAGCGTATATGCATTGTACACCACTGTCGTCTACAGTCGCATTCACAACCCAAGTAACATTAACTTGCTGACCTCTTTCAACATTAACTGTAACAGCTGTGATGTTTCTAGCCTTAACCGTTCCTAAGATATGACTAAAAAGCCAAAGTACTGTAGAGCAGGCTTCATTTTAGGCCTACCTGTAGACCTGACATTTTTGGTAGACTAAAACGAAATTGACAGGATTGACTTAGACACACCAATATCGAATTGTGTCATCACCAACTTGTTTAGTTTAAGCCAGTTCTGTTCTTTTTTTAATCTCAGTAATTTATCATTGTCGATCATACTTTGCTTCTGTATATCTTTGTAGTGCTGCCATCTGACTTTATTGTGAGCTTTATGTTTTAACAAAGTAGATTGAGCTTTCTTTTAGGTGCACAACAGGTTTCTGAAACACAGAGCAATGAGGCTGTGCTATGCATGATTATAAATTATAGTAAATTACCTGTTTATTGATAGCTAATTACATGCAGTATTGATATAGTCTGTCTGATGCAATGCTTTCAATGGCCAGAATATTGGTTTGACTAGAACATTAGGCCTATATGTGACCTGCATGGTTCCAAAACAAATCAGTAGACAACGTGGTCTTTGCATGCTTCCTAATTATGTATCCCACCAGGCATATAATAACCCGGATATGAGCTTATCTACTTTACTGTAAAGTGTAAAATGCTATAGGGCACTAAATTACAGATGGGATATTCTGTCAATAAAGGAGAAGCAGAATGAGAGGTAACTAACTATTTTTCGGTGGATTCAAAACATTTAGCTCAAGACTTCAAATATTGCCAATGTCTAACATCCTTGCTAAGATTTTACCGCTGAAAATAGCAAGTAATATTGACATTTCATTAGCTAGGTAGCAGCTAAGACTAGCTAACAGATGGGGGACTGTTTCTTGGGCCGGTGGGGGAAAGGGGGGTTGAGCTCGGTCCACCAACAGGTTGGTAAACGCCAGTAGATAGTCTGCGCCAGGATGTTTCGCTAGCCTGCAAAACACTCACACACCTGAGCAGCGTCAGTCGTTAGCGTGAGTTTATAGCTGCACGTCGGCAGTAAATAAGCAGCTGTGTGTGTCTGACTTGATGGTGTAGCTGTTTGGATTTGTGTAGTTTGTTTGTTGCATGGTGGCTCTTAGCAGTTACAATAAGCTCCACTTAGATGCTCCTGGAGCAGCATGCAGGCAGAGCAGCCGACACACACACACACACACGACCAAAAATCTTTGCAGTACGACTAAAAATGTCCTCTGTCGTAACAGTGTGCCTGACATTTAGCTAGTCTGTATGTGTACTGTGTAGACTTTTTTTTCCCACCAGCTTAAAGCGAAGAAGAATACCACGGTCTGATTGGCTCTGACCCTGGTATTTCTCTTTGCTGAATGTTGGTGGGAAAAATAAATCAGGCAATGAAGGTTTGGGATGGGCATGAAAGACCATAGTATTGATAAAATCTGATGTATGTATTTATATATATGTATAATGTATGTATGTAAAATGTATGCATACAAATAAATAACGCAAACCTGTATTTTATTATTCCCTCAGCCTGGAACCTGATAAATCCTGGAATTGACAGCAGCCACAAGTGTTACTCCGAAGTAAGAATTACGGACAAGTGTTCAAAAAGCTTTCACATGTCATACATGTGGCATTGCATAAAAACAGTTAGAGGTTATGTAAGGCATCAAGAATTACACAAAAATGAAGCAGACATGTTTTATAGTTGGATGCAAATTGAGGTTTACAAAATATTACCCAATGATGTCACCATATTACCATTTTTTTATTCAAATAAATGTTTTGGACACTCGGGTGAAGAGAGGGGCGGAGCTGTCAACTGATCACCATCTGGTGGTGAGTTGGATCCGGGGGTGGGGGAAGACTCTGGATAGACCTGGTAAGCCCAAACGTGTAGTGCGGGTGACCTGGAAACGTCTGGAGGAGGCCCCCATCCAGGAGATTTTCAACTCACACCTCCGGCGGAGCTTTTCTGGCATTCCTGTGGAGGTTGGGGGCATTGAACCCGAGTGGGAAATGAGGCTGCTGCCTCTGCCGTGTCAGAGGCAAAACAGCGGATGTGGGAGAAGTTCGGAGAAGTCATGGAGAAGGACTTTAGGTCGGCACCAAGATGCTTCTGGAAAACCATTTGACATCTCAAGAGGGGGAAACGGGGAACCATCCACGCTGTGTACAATAAGGATGGGACACTGTTGACCTCAACTGAGGAGGTAATCGGGCGGTGGAAGGAGGATTTTGAGGAACTCCTGAATCCGACTTACACACCATCTATGGTAGAGGCAGAGCTGGAGGCTGATGGAGGATCATCGTCAATTTCCCTGGCGGAGGTCACTGTGGTAGTCAAACAACTTCACAGTGGCAAAGAACAACAGACCAGCTCTTTACCCTTGCAAGGATCCTGGAGGGGGCCTGGGAGTATGCCCATCCAGTCTACATGCGTTTTGTTGATTTGGAGTAGGCATATGACCGGGTCCCCCGGGAGATACTGTGCTGCGGGAGTATGGGGTGAGGGGGTCACTTCTTGGGGCCATCCAATCCCTGTATACTCAAAGCATAGCTTCTCAGCAGTAACTCGGATTCGTTCCCGGTGGGGGTTGGTCTCCGCCAGGGTTGCGCTTTTTCACCAATCCTGTTTGTGATATTCATGGACAGGATATCGAGGCGTTTACCTGTTAATTTTGCCACTCAATGAAAGCATGCAATAATGCACTTAAAAAGATTCTTTATGCATGACAACTTTCAAGTTTGAGGGAGCGGTTTTTCATATCTGTTCAACATGAATGAGACTGAAAATGCTTGGCTACAAAACTACAATAAAAAAAACATCCAGTACATATTTTTCACAACAAATGCTTGAACACATATGATCAGAACATTGGGCAACATGGTGGCTCAGTGGTTAGCACTGTCGCCTCACAGAAAAAAGGTCCTGAGTTTAAATCCTGGCCGTCTCAGTATCTTTCTGTGGAGTTTGCATATTTTCCCCTTGTTTGCGTGGGTTTCCTCTGGGTGCTCTGGTTTCTCCTACCATCAACATTTATATCAGGTCAATGTTCCTCCTAGAACTGGAGTTGGTCCCTGGGCCCTTTCACAGTGGCTGTCCACTGCTCCTAGTTAGGATGGGTTAAATGCTGAGGATGAATTCCCCCACAGGGATCAACAAAGTATAAATTACCTTGAACTTTATCTGTTTTTAATAGGTGCCTTTTCAAGATAAATCCAGACAAGGGGACCAAAGTGGAGAAGAAAGACTAAAAAAATGCAGTCCATCAATTTCAAGGTTCTTTCGTTGATCAGAAACATTGCAGACTTTGAATGGAGAGAGTAGAAAAAAGGTGACAAGTGAAGGAGTGAGGATGACCAGACGAAGAAAAGAGAAGCTTCCTGAACGCATCATCACAGACGAGACACACACACACACACACACACACACACACACACACACACACACGAAGATGTATGCATCTTTCTCTTTCAAAGATATACACACAAGTTACTCTCTTTCATACACAGAGAGTTCACATGTGTTCCACAAACCACAATAGTTGTTTGTTAATTTGGTTTGTTAACTAGCATGTAATGACTAATGTTTGAATGTTCAAATCAGGGCGGTACAATATATTAATATTTTAGTGATTTTGATATAAGACTGCTCATAGTCTGGGATTTTGGATAAAGTATCATAGTGATATGGCATAAGTTCCTCACTTTAAAGGTTGCTTTACAGTAAAAGACAGTACACAGTTGTAGCCATTTTATTTGTTCATACCATCTTGGTCATCCTATTCAAATTACTAAGGATTGTGGAAATATTTGGATAAAGAACCAATAGTGATCCTTAAAATTCCACAATATCGTTATCTAGGTATTCACTCAAACAATTTAATATTTTATTTTGTCCATATTGCCTCAGATATGTTCCATTGCAATTTCATTCTGCTTTATTATTCTAAATATATTTTTAGTATTTATTTATACACACATACATACGTACATGAATGAACAGGTTCAGTCTGCTTATATTTGGCCGAAAACAAAAGGTGTTCCCTCTGTAAAAACATTTGAGTTTGTCAGTTTTTGATTTTTTAAATCTTTAAAACCATTGCAAATGTGCCATTGCAGATTAATTCTGCTTTTTTATTTAAACATATATATTTTTTTCTTTTATGTATATATATTTTCATAGTCATGTTTTTATGTGTGAATCCTTTTTATATTTTTGTATGTATAACTTTTGTTCCAACAGAAAAAATATGTCAATAATGTCAACTATGTTGTGTTAATATTATGCTGAAGCATATTGAAGCCGTTGCAAATGAGTATGTTGTGGGGAAGTTTATATTCATAGAAAAACAAATGAATATGTACGTAAGAAGTTTTTTTGTTTGTGTGTGGGGGGGCTGACAATGTAAAAGTACAGTAAACCTACGTCAAGACAAATTCAGTTAATATATTTTGACAGTTTATCCATGTATGTGCATTTAAAAAAAACATTTTTTACAGATATATTTTGCAAAACTTCTGACTGTTAAATGAAACATGCTCTTTTTCAAAGTAAAATCCCATGTTTTTAATGTGTTTTATATATACATTGCCTTAGATTTACATTATCATTTTGTAATAATACTAGAAGTTATCTGTACTTAAACTTATCTAATCCCTTTTTAAAGATAATCATTCTGTTTTTTGAAGGTGTATGACACTATTCAAACAATTAATATATGTTAAAAGTAAAAGATTTCATGGAATTCTAGAGGGATTTTGTGTAGAAATACAGTAATATATGCTAATGATGGTAAAGATAATAACTGTTTTTTTTTTACAATGTTTCTATGTTTTTAATTTTACACTACATTTCTGTTTTTTTACAGCGTAGCAAACCTGGCAAATTTTCTTTTTTCTTTCATTCTTTTGTTTTATATGTAATCTTTTTAAGGAAATTTGGATCTTTGTATATTTGGAAATACAATACATCGTAATTATTTAACGTTCCTTTAAAATGTAAAAAAAAAGTTGTTCATTGATAGAATGAATAAACATTATAAACATAATGTTTATAATGTTGGTATGGTGAACATATGGTGAAGAAGATTACATTTTGTAATTTACTGTTATCAGTTATTTTTCGCCAGGCTAGCTATCTGAAATTTGAGATAGCAATATTTGTGCGTCCATTTGATCTGACACCTTACTGAGTTCCCCCCTTGTTCTACGCCAAAAATATCTCAAATACTAGTAGATGGATCGCAATGAATATGGTACAGATATCCACAGCCTAGAATCCTAATGGCTTACTTGTCACCTAACAGCTAACCTTTTTTGTGAATCTTAACATGCACTACATGGATGTATATTTGTACCGACATTCCAAGAGGATAATTCCTATATTGACTTTATGTAATAACTTTAGGGATCACCTAATTTTTCAGAAAGTCCCATCCTCAGGTAGAGAAATGATTATGTTCATTAATACCTATAAATAGATAGTGGTGATTAGCATATGTTGGCATGCTCTGATGCTAAACTAAGATGGTGAAGAACAAACATCTGAATGTTCATGAGACTTCTTGCTTGCCTAGCATACTGTCATTAGCATTTAGTGTCACAGAGCCAAGCATGGTTATACTCTCTTGTTTCTTAGAAAATGAAAAATATTTTAATCCCTGTGTGATTCTGTTGTGAATCACACAGGGATTAAAATATCCTGTGTAATAGCCATCCTGGTTATTAAACAGGATGCCTGTGTAATAGCCATCCTGTATAGTACTGGAAATGGAAGAATTCAGGCTGTAAGAGATAAGATGTGGATAATAAACAAGATAAAATGAGTCATTCCATCTACAGTACGGCTATGAAACTGAAAAGTTTGGGGTGTATTAAGGAAGCGAGCAATTCCAGAAGTAAGGAAGTTTAAGTCATAACAGAAATGGAGAGCCCTGGTGTGCTGGAGAATGAAACTCAAAACCTAATGGAGAAAAGTATCAGTAGATGAGGATAAAGGTAAAAGTGGGCTTCAAGAAAACTTGAGCCATTTTGCAGAGGAAGAGAATCTCTGAAAGAAATGAACAAGGCGTCAGCGGGAACAGAACTCTACAAGTCTTTTTTTTATTTGACAAAAATGTCACAGGGGAGACTTTAGCCCAACAACATTTAATAAAAGATGCAAAATCCAGTTATGTATTTAAGAGTTTGGCATCTCCAGAATCTATTATTGTTTGCTGGAGGTTAATAAAAAGGTCTGGATGCAAATGAAATAAGAAAAAAATAATGTAATGCTGAAACCATTTGGCCCTCCTTTGGGTTGATTTGTATGTCGTCATTATACCAAATGCCACCAAAAAAAATCTAGTTAAAGCCAATTTTCAAGATAAGAGTGTAGAAAATTTAAAATTCTTTGCAACATTGGATTAGCACTTACCAAGCATGACAGCACCCGAAAATTGGTATCATGGCATGGTGCACAATTTTCCCTTTCACAGTGACAATGAAAGCTATCATTAGGCCATCAAAGTGGCTCGTTGGTGGAGAGAGGCAGCAGGAGCTACACTTTCCAACAAACAAGCAGGACCAATTATGAGCTGCAGGAAGATGTGACTGAGGCATGATGCTGACTTAATTGAGATTTCGATTTCATATTTTCTTTTGTTTCCTTTGTAGGAGGAGCTTTATTTTCCCTCTTATATCATTAGATACCAACTAGGAGTTAGAGCGGTTCACTTTTGTTCTGTTGATTCTGTCAGACGCTAGCATTTTGCAGTGTCACCTATTGGCTTTGTTTTTTTCCGAGGAGAAGCGGCTGTCGCTGAGCATAAAGTCAGACCTTAACCGGCTTGTGACTGCTGAAAATAAAGTCTCAGAGGTGGGCAACAATTCAGAAATCTGGAAGTACTCTAGATGGAGGAGACAAAAAAGATGTTGCAGTAATACTAATGTTCTCTTGTTAATAAGTTTATTGGTTAAGATGTAGTTAGTGTTGGGCAACACAGAAAACACCCACGGTCAGCTAATTAGAAATGTGAAGAAATTGTGAATAAATGTGTCCTCAGGATAGTCTATCTGATTGAAATAATGCTAAACTTAATTTGCAGGCATGTGACTCCTGAGGTATAAAATCAGCGAATATAGATGCAATTACAAGGATACTGAACTGGTACAAGACTGGGGACATTTTGTGTGTGCTGTACATCGGAGGCCGAATCCGAGTAGATTATGTTCCTGTAACTGTGAAGTGAAATTTTCTTTGTCTGTTAATCCACAGGTAGACTGCTGCTCTCCCTGCTAACTATGCAGCTCTTGAATTTCATTTCAAAGTAACAGCTGCAGCTACCAGAGGGGGGAAAAAAATTATTATTATACTTAATGTGCACCAAGGCATTTTGGGCCGGATGAAGGAAGACTTTATTTCTGTTTAAAAGTTCTTCTTCACATAAGCAAAAAGCAAGTGACTTTGTGGTTGTGTTATGTTCTTGAGGCATCTGTCAGACATCTGTGCGCATGTGATAAAAGGAAACCGCGTGCCACTTGTTAGACTGGAATTTAACTGACAAGCTTTATTGCACTTTCTTTCTCCACATAATTAAGCGAAACCTCAGCTCCGGGTTGAATTAACTTTTTGCTTTATACAAAACCGGTTGATTTGGGGGTGGGGGGGGGTTCCTCAGGAAAGATCAGCCACAGACTGTTTAATTAATCTTACCAGAGAAAGCAGAAAAAACCCTCACCCAGCAGGATACAACGTTCATCTGATAGAAGGACACCTGATGTATAAAGCAACATGAGAGGATATTGTTATCTGTGCTGATGCTGCCGCGCATCGAGAATGCCAACAGGCAGCAGAGGCCCTGTCTGGAGAGGGACAGTGGCCTTATCAGACCTTCAACAGGCGACTGACGTTTTTCCTAATTTGTTTTCACCCAATTGCCAGATTGAGACTCTCATTACCATCAGGTGTTGCGGCCCCGTATGCTAACCTGTGCGTAGCGCCTGGGAGTGCGCAAGTCTGTGTGTTAGGAGAAGGTTTTTTTATGGTAATGCAGTGGATGTGATGGTGGCAGCGGCGGTGTTAATTTTGAAATATGACTTAATTCCTCATTAATAATGAGTATTGATCATTACACAGATGATGCTGGTATTTCCTTTGCTCAGGGTCATCTTTCTTTGACTCAAAAGTGAAGATGCTATTGTTCTGCATCATGAGCACGTGTGTGCGCACGCACGATTGGCTCTTTCCAAAGTGCCTCAGTCTCTCCACTTCACTGCTTCCACTTTTCTAATTTTCACCGCTTCCTTCCTTCTCCATTTATCTTTTCTTTACCATCATTTCCCTATTTAGCATATGAATTGGACCAAGAGCATCTCTGTGTAGTTCACTTATCATGTTTGTACCTGCATGGATAAAAGTGTGTGGCTCATAATGAAATACACCGAGAATTGCACTATAATCAATTATGACTGTGACTGCAACACGAATCAGATTTGGTTATACTGTATGTGTCTTTTGTTGATATAAATTGTAATGTATGTGACCTTGAATCATAATTGGATTACTCGCAGGGATGTTTGTTGAAAGGGAATGTAATTGCAGTGAGTTTATTTCACCACAACACATAATCATTTCTCCTTTTTTCATCTCTTTATATCTTTTGAATACTTGTGTTTTTGTTTGAAAACAGTGATTATTTCTTTTAGGACCAAAAAATGAAGGGCATGGTTTGTTTCATCCTTGCCAGTGCCTGCTTTTAACAGAAAAACAAATGCCTGTCATCATAATATAACAGACAAAAGCCATATTTTTGCCTGATGTCCTGTATCTTCAAATTTCTTGTATTAATGAAGTGAATGCAGTTCCTGCTGCTGTATATAACATTTGGTCTGATCACCACCTCCTTGCCAGAACGTCACCTTACCTCGCGGTATTGTCCTTCGGCCAAACCCTGCCAGTCTTGAACCTTGCTTATTAGGTAACTTGTATTTTTAAATGCCCACCCACTTTTCCACTAACGTCGCCTGTCCCCTCTTGCTCCAGGATCACCTGCATACTTGCTCTGCTCCCTGACGCTTAGCCAGCTGCTCCGTGGATTAGTTAGATAGATTTGTTGCTTTGGGTCTGCATATTGAGTCCAGGTCCTTTAAACTCGGCTTAGACTACATGAATTTTGGGCCATGTGCGTTCTCACACCCTCTCATCAGGGGGCAGAGAACTCTGGTTTGGAACCTTGGTCAGCTTGTTGTTTACAGAGCCATTCTTAAAGCTCCCAAACTGCCAGCAGAATCATGTTTGATATGAAGGATTTAGAAGTCAGTAATTTTCAAGCGGAAACAAAGAGGGAGAAGAGTCAAGCATTTGAAAGTGTTAGGGGCTTGCAGGGCTTACGTTGCTAGCAACACTCTCAGCTTCTCAACATTATAGACCTTTTCAACTTCCAACTGAAAAACAAACTACTGTATGAGTGCAACACATTCTATTGACAATCAAAATCTCAGCTCCAATTTTTGCTGAAGATAGATAGGCTGTGTTGGCCACATCTCCCTTACCATTTTCTCATTTAGACTTGTTTTTTCTGCTTTCGTTTTTTATTCCTGCAAAGCATTGTTACTGATTATTACTGAGCAATTTTTAGAACTACGTCAGTCTCCAGCGTGTTTGTTTTGTTGCACCATCTTGGTGTGACGTGTGGTGGTCCGGCACTCCCTCTGGTCTGATAATCTTAATAATATCCTGTAGTGTAGTGGGTGATTTCAAATCTTGTAGTATGAGCATGTTTGAGATTAGAGAGAAGAATATCGGACAAGATTCTCCTCTAGTGTGTGATGCAGCCCGATTTCAAAATCAGTCGGGATTTTAAAACTCATGTAGTCTGAGACCAGCTTTATACAGTCCTGACATCAGCACTTTTTATGAATGATATGATGGAATAAAATAACCAGATATACAACAGTGAACAATACTGTAGTTATTAATTGTTTGTCAGTCCCTTGATCAGCAGGGATCCAACTGACATACAATTAACTGAGCATTTGACGAAGATTAAAGTGAGAAAGGATATTGGGAATTTTACATAAAAAATTGAACTGACATTCCAACAACATAAAACAAACAAACTATAAGACCAAAGGAGAATGTTTGGCTCTGAGGTCGATCTGGGACGAGGGCGGTCACGACAAAGCTTTTGGTTTTATTTGTCTCCTAGTTTTTTATGATGTAGGCACAGAGAGTCTCTAATTATCATTCCATGTTTTTATGTTATATTGCTCACCCCCTGTATTTAAAGCAATGTCAGGAGAAATAATTGAATAGGCAGTTGAGTTTACAATTAATGACAAGCAACCTATTGTGAAATGAAAGAAATTACACAGAATATACAAATTATTTCCTTTTGTGTGAGTGGCTGCGGTCACACAGAAACGTCACATGGGAAAAAGACTGTAAATGCTCACAGTAATCTTAGGGATTTGTAAGTATGATATTAGAGCGTATACATGGTTGACAGTCTCAAGGCAGAGAGGGAGGAATGAGGTTTGCAAGCAGAGATAACACACTGTACTTCCTCTCAGATTACTCCCTTCTCACATAACGTTTCTCACTCACTTCCTAATGAGCTTAATGGACTGAGAGCAGAGTCTCACCTATTTAAACCTTATGAGGTCGGGCAGAAAATGTATCTGCCTGGTGGGCTGATATGTGCTAATGAGAAAATTAGACAGATGCGGTGTACATTTCTAAAATACGGATATTTAAACCCCTAAAATTAAGTCCAGCATGGCTGCTCCATATTGCATACAATAGCACACCCACGATTAGCCCCGATGCTGCTGTGAAATTGCTGAAGTATGTCTGGTTGGACAAAAAGTGGCTTTTGAATGATGTTCAGCCATGCAGCTCCTCGAGTCTGTCTCTATCAGTGTCCCCATCACCTCCTAGTTCAAATCGATATTGTCCTCCATTTTCCATCTGATGAAATCATCGTTTCTCCAAAAGGTCACCTCCTCAAGCAGCAGGCTTTTTCCAATTAAGACACACACTTTTTTGGAAGGGGTTTTCCTAGCGTTTAGTATTTGGCCTATACATTTAGGGACAGCCTGAAAATGAAGTGTTAAGTGACAGGTCCTTTCTCAGCCGGGACAAACTGTTTCTGTCAATCAATTAATGAAAAAACAAGGAGTGACAGCATTGTAAGGATGTTAACAACAGGCAGCAAACATGCTCATTTAGAGAAATTCAAACACAAGAGATCAGCTTCTGAGCATGCTCTCTTCTCACATGGAGGTTTATCAATAACGAGGTGTGTTTGAATATCAAGGTTACACAAACACACACACACACACACCACCTTACTACCAATGAATTGTCGCTATGATAAAAAAAACTAAAAGAGTGTGGGAAATCAGAGTCTGCAGGCATAGAGGGGATCCAGGATGATCACAGCCTGCGCTAGGTCTCTGATGGTCTGACTCCCAGGTAGATATTACATCACAGGGCCGGGGGTTTCACCACCCTCCACAGTGGAGAATATTGTGGCCTAAGCTCACGACTTCGCTGGGAATGGATAGACACCATCCCCCGACAAAAGACATCAGTCACCTTGGTGATTTCTAGACCGACCAGATTCCTGGCACATCAGCGACATTTGAAAAGAGGATGGACTGATAGATAAAGTGTCTCTCCACAGCCTTGATTCAATGACACATCTTTAAACATTAGCAAGAGAAGTGTACTTGGTGTGTTTGCATGCCACTCTGAGACAATCCACTCATCACATTTCCTTGCATTCCAAATGGCAGCCATCTTGTTTACTTTGCCTTGCAACGAGAACGCAAACAAGCATGCTCTTTTTACAAATCCGCCCCTTTCCAACATATTGGGTCGAGTACTGATCAAAGCTTTTGCCACCACAAGGAGCGATCCATCACGGTTGTACATGAGCTATCAAAAACCTCAAAGCCGGCGCTTGCTTGATGCTTTGTCTTCCAATGATAAGCAAGGCGGCACGTCAAACGGCTGACAAAACCTGTGCAAAAAGGGAATATTTTATTCATAGCTGTCAACGGAAGGGAGGGGTGAGATGTTGGGGGATGGGAGGAAACCTGCTGCAATTTAGATCCTGAACCCCCGACATCGTGTCTCTCCCATCTGAGCCTCTGGGAGGGTGTTTAATGAGGAAACATGATCAGAGGAGCTGTTGACGTCTGAACTGGGAAACAAGAGGTGATGATATTTACAACAGGCATAGATCTCACCTCTGCTTATCTCGCTGTACCCTGGATCTATTTATTCACTCGTTTTTACTGGGACAGAGTTCATACAACTTTTTAAATGTCTCAACCTTCACTCGCCATAACCCGAAGTCGCCTCTTTGCAGTTTTTATTGATTTGACGCCATTACATTTTAATCTTAATTTTTACCCTGCGTGCCGGATTGACGGATTTTCGCCTAACTTTGTGGGAATGTTACTTGGGAGGTTGGCTCCAGATTATTAACTTTTGGAGCTGATTGGTGTTGGGTGGACACACACATGGTGTGTTAAACCAAGGTCTGCCTGCTTGCTGAAAACTATATGCTTGTGGTATCTATCGAGTTTATGCTGAATTATTTCTGCCTGTAGAAGACAGTAAAAACGTAATGGATTTTTGACGGGCCACCCACACAGGCGGGATTTCTCCCGGCACTGCCAAAGGTCAGTCTGACTGAGACAGACGGGTCAATGTGTTTGCTTGAGAGTCAGAGAGAGATTGACAGCAGGGGAACCTCCAGTCTCAGTTTGTGGCCTCAGGGGCAGTTAAACTCAAAGTACTGTCACTTTAACCCCATAGGTTCCATCCACTGACAAAGGAAACACTGAAGCCCTCAGCACCTCAGCATTTGAACCTGCATGTATCCTACAGTGAACCCTCAGACAAAATCAGCTGAGAGAGTGTTAGACAGCAAACAGACTTGTCTCAAACCCTGGCCACAACAAACAACCTGTTATTACACAACTGACCACAAAAAGGGAGAACGATGTATGGATACTGTACTTTTAGTCACAAGCTTTGGTTCTTTATTCATGTTAATGTACAAATGTACAATGTACAAAAATATTTCATAATCTGTTCACACACACAGCAGCAACAATGTGGTGAAGTTGATAATATTTCAACTTTAAGCCCTCAGATGCACAGGCATAACAACTACAGTAGCAACCACCTACCCAATTCTCTGCAAGATGACTTAAACAAGCCACTGAGGCCTGAATGAGAAAAAAAGTGTGAAACCAAAGAATGAATCCAGTTGCTATTATTGTGGCAACGTCAACGAAAAAGAAAACCCAATCGGCCCCAAAGGAGCCGGGTATGGAAATAACACAAGGCATGAAGCTTGATTTCCTCAGCTGTATAGACTGTGGCTCAAACAAGTACAATATTCATCATCCACAATATTTTTGAAAAGCAGGCCAAGCCAAATTCTTTTTTTTCCCCAGTGAAGAGAGTTCCCCAGCTTTCCACTTAAATAAATGGAGCTCTCTGACCTGATAAAAGAATTGTCTTTTTGAATATCCGATCCCCTTTTGGACCAAAGATCCCCTTTTGGACCAAACTTGTGTTACAGCAACTCACCTCCAATATTGTATTAGAGTTCTAGCTATTTTGACGCCACATCTTCTGAATGAGCAGCAAGCTGTCAGGGAATAAAAAGTGCTTTTATCGGCCATTAGCTTAAGAGCAGACACAGCTTCAATCAAGCAGTATGTATTAAGCCACTTATCACATCCAAAGGAGAAAAGTGTCCACACGAATGTGTTTGCAGGCTTATCTGTGACGCTTGTGTGCGATTGCCTGACTCTGATCACTGAAACACTGGAGAGGAAACATTGGAGCTCTGACCTTGACTCTGCTTGTACAGTGTATGTGTGTGTGTGTGTGTGTGTGTGTGTGTGTGGCCCAGGTATTACTCATGGTGTGGAGACCTAAATGACATGTTTCAAGGTTAGGGTTACGCTAGGGTTAGGATGAGACAAGTAGTAGTTATGGTTAAGGTTAGAGTATGTCTCCAGGAAATAAATGTAAGTCAATGCAATGACCTGTGAAGCCATGGAGTCACTACTGTGCGTGTGTGTGTGTGTGTGTGTGTGTGTGTGTGTGTGTGAGAGAGCGAACGAGCGAGTGATTGTACATGTGTGTAAGGGAGATGTACTGTATGAGTCAGGGACTAATGCAAGCGTGCCACGCTGACTGTCTCCATCACAGAGGCCTTATGTGAAGGGACAGGATGTGTCAGAACACAGGAGCAGCAGTTTCATCATCCAAAGGCCAGATGGGGGGGGGGTCCACAAAGACAAACTCACAAATAACAAGCAGTGTTTGTCCTACTGCACTGACATGCAAATGAATGCTTGGAAAGACACAGGTTCTGTAATGCTATGCTTTATCACACACACAGACACACACACACACACTCACAAAAAAGAAAAGAGAAATCAGATTCATATCAGTCAATCCAAGGCAGCTTTCAGATGAAGGAGTCGCCAGTAGACATGGAATCCTCAGAGCAATGTCACCCTTATCATCCTTACAAGAGGGTTACTTCTCTCTCCTCTACAGGCAAACACATACACATGATGCGCTCGGCTGAGCAGAGAAGTTTGAATTACGGTCGTGGGGTAAGTTTTTTTCCACAGATGCAATGAGGCCACTGTCTGACATTGTCACGAAAAGGAACACCGTTCTTGAGTTATCGTCATGATCTCCCCCTATGAGTGACTTTATTTTGAAATATTTTCCCCTGGCTGTGACTGGGATTCATGTTCATATAGAAGGGGTGGGGTTTAGAGCATATGACAAATTGTAAACCTGAATCAGGCTAAAGAGCGACACATTTAACACACACAAAGCAAACTATAATATACAACAAATACAAAGTAAAACTCTGTTGAGGTCACAGTTGCCCCCTCATTTACTACTCTCTCCTCTGTCCCCCCTTTTGTGCTTGTCTGTCCCCCCTTTGTATTTCCCCCTGTGTGTGTTTAGTGGATGTATCATTGTCTGCTCATTCCAGCTCAAGTCCAAAACCAGCTCCTCTCCTGGGGTCTCATTTATAAAACTGCGCGTAGGATCCTTACCAAAAGTGTAAGTGCGGCCAAAAGCCAAAAATGGCGTACACCGAAAAATAAGTGAGCAGCGAGGTCCGAAGAAACAGAGTTGCAGTAGTGAATTTGCAGTCTGTCTAAATGCTGCAGTGATTCAGGGCGAAGGGGAAGTGTCTCTGTGATGTGCTGCTGTTGAGGAAGTAAAAGGAGTTGGTCACCGGAGCGAGAAAAAAGAATTGTGAGCGCTGTGTGCGAGGCATCGATCCCTCTTCTCACATTTACTTTCTACAATCTGACTTCAGTTCACGACCTCACTGTGTCGCTTATTCCCCTTGTCTCCAGAATGTGCGTATGCCGTAGGCATGGGTCAGACTTTGCTTACGGTGCGCACATTCTCCCGTCAAGTTTGTTTTTTATAAATCACAACCTTTGCGTGGGAAGTGGCGTACGCACGTTTACACCCCCGTGTTGTGCGTACGCCACGTTTATAAATGAGACCCCTGGACTCCTGCAACACCACTAGACCTACCACACCTCGAATCCCTGTCTGGAAACACATCCGCCTGCTCTCCTTATCACCCTTCCTCCTCAGGGTCTCAGGTGATAATAACCCATCTCTTAAATAATATTTCCAGAGAAATTCTTTATTGAAATTTGCTTAAGTTTTGGGTCCAAAGCTGAGTGTGTAGCAACAAAAACATAATCCAGGCTGAAAGCAACAGTTGCAGCTGCAGGAAGGACAGCTGGCAAAACATCTCAGACTGTGTAATAGGCATATGCTATCATTGCTCGATCATTAGAGTATGAGTAGATCTAACTATAAATACATTTGTGTATCCCAATAAATGAATGTGATGCTTTGATGTATTCTTATGCCTTATCCGTTCAGCTGCAGCAGCCCAGTGGTGTCAAATGGACTATATAGTGTCAAATAAAAAAAATATATATACAAACATAATTAAGGCTAAATCAAGGTTACTTACTACACATCTTGATTGTGAATGGTGTTGGTCAACAAAATCATAATCTAAAAGACTTTGAAAAAGGCTGCATGTAAGAGGAAAATAATGAAATAAAGAGAGGAGTTAGCCCTCCTACACGGGAGCATACTCCTGTTGAGGAGCTGGCCCTCTGCAATAATGAGGGTCACCCATATGCCGTTCTCTGAACACACTTGCCCTCCTAAGAGGCCCTCTCATGATCTGCCCACCTAGCTCAACAGGATTTGCAGGATCTCCTGCAAATTGGTGGTCAATTTCAAAGAAAACCGTGCTTTTCCCCCCCACATAAATCCATCATTTTGAACACACTTGCTCTGTGTTGTTATGTGTTACCATGGTGGCAAGGCGTGAACCTGTATAAAATGATGTTACCTGCTTTGTAGTGCCGGCCTCTGGTGTTAGCTTGCAATCCTGTTTTGTTTCAGGTTGTTTTATTGTGCGTGCATTTTCCTGGTGACTTGCGTACCTTGACACCAGCCATTCATCTTATCACCATGTCGGCCTGTAAGCTTGTTATTTTGATTAAGATGTCGTCATTCCAACTACCTGTATTTCAAGTGTCTATATTTGGGTCCTGAAATTTCTAATTATCACAATGATGTTAAAGATAGGGTAGGCGATTTTTGTGAGAAGCACTTTTGAAACTCTCGTAACAAACAGATAGCAATGAATACAATGAAATGACACTGAAACGAAAAAAAATCCCTCCTCTTTGGCCGAGGCAGGAGTTTAAAACCACGACCAATCAGAAAGTTTGGTCCGAAGAGAATGATTGAATGAACCGGCTTTCTCCCTGCAATGCGAGCATTCTTCTCGGCCACCACACAGCGGGGCACCCGACCAGTCTCCTACACGGCAAACAAACGGAGCAGAGGCTAAAGCTACAGAGCTACAGCTAGCAAACGAGTTGCTACACTGAATTAAAGAAGAAGAGTTGCAGAAAGGCAGAGAAAGTGCCTACAACAGCTTCTGGTCGCAACAGACAGACAGCAGTAGAGACGGCTACGGACAAAAAGAGGTTGGATACTACAAGAAGTAAACAGAGTAAACATCGGTGTGGCTCTTTAACGCGGGGGACAACTCCAGGAGGAGAAGAGGGTGAAAGGTAATGATCTGCTTTGTTTTGGGTGAGACCGGTTCATTTTCTGGAACTGTGTAACCAACATAACTGTTAGATAGCTTGTGTGTGTATTAGCCAAGTTAATGCTACGTCAGCTTGTGTGTATCTACAGCTAATGCTGCCTGTGTGTTCGCCAGCTGTCTTCACTGTACTTATGAACAAATGTCGTTTGATTGTTTATCTAGGGACGTATTGTTTATCTATGGATGTAGTGTTACGTTTTTGTGTGTGTGGAGCCGGCGTAATGAGAATGGAGGTGAGCATGGGTAGAGGCTTGTAGTAGCAGTTGATGTGCATGTTGCAGTCTGTATGCAATAATAAATGTTGCAACGCCTCAATTTCCATCAAGAAGTCTCCGTGTGTTTTTGCCGCTGTCAGACAAAAGGGAGGTGGTGGTCCCAGAGCTCTGCAGAGCTTCAGCCCTAGGGAGACAGATGCATGTGGAAATTTTAGTGTGTTGATGGCATTTTATATGGAAATAGAAAGTACTATTTAGGGTAATATGAACATTTCACTAAATTGACCTCCTTTTTCTTATACCAGGTACGGCAAGTTGTACATAAAGAAGTCCAGGACCTGGAGGTTATACACACTGAAGGTTGTCTGCTGTTTCGGGGATTCCACGTACTAGAGCAACAAGACCAGACGATCCCTGTCAACATGGGATTCTGTCAGGTGTCCGTCCCCCAACCACCCAGGAGCTAGAGAAGCAAGTCAGCAGAGGACCAGGTGAGTCGGCTTTTCGATATTGTGGGTTGAGAATGAAGTGGTAACATACTTATGTACACAAGCTAGTGTGGCTATGTTGTAAACAATTCCATTCATACCAGGTGGGTTCTTTTTCTTTTTCTTTTTCCAGATTCTGAACCTCAGAACTACTTATTATGATCTACAATATGTATCTAAACAAAGCCATAGCACAGCCAAATAAAAGAGCGGCTGGTCCCACAACAAATGCACTAACAAATCACAAACAATTATACTTGGCTCCCACAAAAGGTGACATAAAAAACTGTGTTCGTCACTGCAGAAAATGCTGCTGTAGTGTTGTCGGTCTTTGGCAGTAATGTTGATTTGTTATTGTGATATTCTTTTCGACAGGACCTCTGCCTAAAGAGCCTGACCTGTCAGCCAGCAGACCTGTTTTGACACTACAGAGCTAGGGAACCCTGTGCAGATGGTTTCCTTTTTTGTACATAATGTTTATGTTAATAATATATGTTAATAATATATATATATATATATATATATATAATCATTAGCCATCCTGGCTAAAGATGGATACGGACAAGGGAGGAGTTTTCATTTTTTTGTCACGAAAAATACACGTAACGCAGGGAAATATGCAATACACACGCGAAACAGGAATTGTCATTTTTCACGATGGATGTGAAAAAGAAAAGCGATCAATATACACTTATGTTGAAAGAAATAAAAAATAGTTTGAGCGTACACTGTGTTTTGCGGAGGGAGAGAAATAACTTGAAGCTTTAATGTTGTTCGGCATTAGTCAGCTCGAGGTTACGCTCATCATCTTTTGCAGTGGATACGCTCAACATGACAGAAAAAAAGCCCTGCATATATCTGCGTGGTGATTTTTTTTTAAAAAAACACAGAAAGGCAGAGAATATAAGTGAAGAGTGTTGTTGTGGTTTCCAGGTTAACACATTCACTGCCTGTCACATCACAGCTCACACAGTAGATGGTTCCCTGACGCATCCAGATATTTAGCTACTAGTTATCTGGACACGTCGGCGAGGCCTCAGGGAGTCACTTTGTCTTTGATGTTTTCATTGGAAATCTGTAGTTCACAGGAGAGAATCTGTGCTGAAAGTTAAAGAGATGATATTAATTACATTACAAATACTATTACAATAGTATTTGTAATGTCAAACGGAATAATGACACATTGTCTTCTCATTATGTGTGCAGCTTGTAAAGAGATTAATGTAATGGTTGGAGTGTTTATACTGTGAGTATAAGGAAAAGGCCTTTAACATTTAAACCCTTTAAGCAAAAGCAATGGAAATTGTTTTCTTGCATTTCTTAGTCCATTGGGGCAATAATAACAATCAAACAAAGGATTTTTAATTATAGGCCTCTACCAAATGGTAGAGATGTTGTGTCATGGTAAAAGTACCGAAATACATATATATATATACCGTAATTTTCGGACTATAAGCTGCGCCTTTTCCCCCCATTTTTCGACCCTGCGCCTTATATAACGGTGCGGCTAATCTATGGATTTTTACAGCTAACGGCCACTAGGGGACCTCCCAAATCTAACAGGTTACAGTCCACCAACTTTAACTCTACGGGCTCTATGACCGGTCCGCGCTCCACGGTTAAAGCAGCGAAAAGCAACTTTCGCTCAAGTTTGCGAGTGGATCCTGATAGAGGGAGGAGTGTCAAAACATCCACGATCACCAACGGGTTCCGAAAGGCTGGACTGCTGCGTGATGAAGAGGAGGACGCCGCCACAGGCTCAGCTGAGGCCCTTCAGAGGCTGTTCGATTCCAACAGTGACGAAGAGGAGTTTGTTGGTTTTGAGAGCGACAACGAAGGAGAGAGGAGAGTGGCTGACGAAGCCACCCTGAGCCTGTTCGTTTCCGACACTGAAGATGAGGACTTTGGTGGTTTTAGTACGTTATGCAAATATGCAACTTGTTTGTTGAAATGTTAATAAATGGGAGCTTCCTCAAGCAGCCATCTCTTTCCCGACAATCCCCTCTGTGCACAAACTCTTACATATGGTAATTAACCATTAAACACCTGCGGCTTATAGTCCAGTGCGGCTTATAGATGTACAAATCATTAACTTTAGCTGCTGCGGCTTAAACTCCGGTGTGCCTTATAGTCTGGAAATTACGGTATATATACTGTATATACCAAAAATAGTGAAAAAAGTAAAATAAAATGCAAACTTTTTAAAGAAATAAACAGCAAAAATGTTTTTGGGCATGAATTACATCCACATTGTTTCTGGTAGTATGCTACAAAGCATTCCTGGTTTGCTTTCAAACAGGAAAACATTGCATTTCTTGTTTTAATTCCAACAAATGATAATATTGCAAAAACAAGAAAGCATGTCTAACATTTTAGGCAATCAGATTCACCTCTGACTGTATGTTACAGTGTAAAACATTCCAGGTTCACAGAAAAAAAGGACAATATTGCACGCACACACAGGAAAACATTTAATTTTCTGATTTTTTGGTGGTGCATCCTTACAATATTTTGTGGTTATCAGATTAACTTCTGAATCTGTGCTGCAATACAAAACATTGCTGGTTCGGTTTAAAAAACTGGAAAATATTGCAAACACAGGACAACATTAAGTTTATGACGGTTAAATCCCAAAACACCTTATCTGTGTGGTGGTGCAATCGCACAAAAGCTTTGTGGGCAATAGATGCCCTTTTATTTCTGATGGTAAGCTGCAAGGCATTCTTGATTTGTATTCAAAGACAGGAAAACATCGTATTTATGTCATTTCCATCTGGATACGCCTTTTGGACAGAGATTGCCCTGCCCCTGGTGGTCAGAGTGAAGTGGCCAATGCCAGTGTTCGCTTTACCCCAGGATTCTACTTAGACTTAGTGGAGGCCTTACTGATGTCAAATTTGCATACCAAATTTTGGGGTGGCTGTCAAAAAGACCATGACTCTACACACACCGTGTTTCTGTTTTTCAAGGCTGACTGCTAGCCTGTAATAATACTTCTGAGTTATGATACAGAGTTCTACTAGCTACAGTTGTGTGCATTATACTTGTTAAATTTATGTTGTTTATGCCCTTCTTATATACTAAGTGCTTCTTGATTAGTGAGTAACGCTCATACGTTGTACGGCTTGAGTTTTCATTTCTATTCTTGATAATCGGGTAATTGAAATCCTATCACACAATCCGTGTTGATGCAAGGATCATAGGTAAACATTCTCCTGTGATCTGGTATGCACACTCCTGTGATCTGGTACATACACCCCCTGAGATCAAAGTGATCTGCTTCTTCAGCAGACCCTGTAATCACCAACTGTGCCAAATCAACCATTTGGTAGAGCACATTTTTTTAAAAACGATTCAACGGTCATTAGACTTTTTTGTTGTATCAAGACACATAATTCTGTTCTTTAAGGCCTCTGACAGTATCACATGTTGAAACAAATTTACCACTCAACATTTCTCCAAACAGAGTGTGTCACTGCTCCAACTGCTTAGTTGTTTTCATACTTGTGAATGAGCCACAGACAGTCGGTGAGCGATGTTGTGCTCCGTTCATGGCTTCCTCCTCCGATGCAGTCAGGCAGTGCACGTTCATGTGTTAGAGGGTAGTGGCTTTTGACAGAGGTCTGAAGGGAGCTGGTGGGACTTTGACGGTTGCCTCGCTGGTGTTTTCAAAATCGCCTACTCTACCCTTAATTAGCGTTTTAGTGTCCTTTCTTTAAGACAGTAACAGAAGAGGAGACGAATCTCCTTATCTTCTCCAAGGTTAAACTTTATACATTTCTGCATTTCTTGCCGCTGTAAACTTGAGCCATCGTTGCAGCTGCTCTGAAACAATGAAGGTTGAATGTTTTTTTTCAGGGGCATGCTGTTTTGGGAGGGTGAAACATTTGTCATCCTTGTTCCCTGACCAGATTTTTACAATCTGGCCAAGTATCTGACCAACACCTTTCTGACCTGTTTTGTTGACATTTGGCTCAACTGTCGCCTCAAATTTGACAAAAAATGGAGAGATAGACTGGTAGAATTGGTCTGCATGACTTGCAGCTGGACTGTTCCTCATATATGCCTCCAAATCTGTCACCAGAAATACACAAATTTTCTATTTCGGAAGCAATCTTCATTATTTGTCATTATTAATATCTGCTTGTTTTTTTGTTGCTTTTGTTTTTCTTGTTAGCAATGCTAACTCGAGAACTCTGGCTTATTAATCACTCTGCCAAAAACAATGCACATAGCAAGTGAGTCTGTCTCGTTTTCTTTTTCTATTAAATAGCTCACATTGAGATTTGAAACATATGCAATGCTTGTTTCATGAGGAGTGACAGTAAAAGACATTATTGATACTAATACCACGAGGATAAACCCATACATGCTGCTGTGCCAAGCGCTGTAACGTTGATAGTTATCAAAGAAGCTCACATAAGCCAGAAAAAAAGAATTAGACATTTAGCATCTTCAAAAAATTAGTGAAACCTGAATAGAAATCAGAGCAAGAGCTAAACAACTTATAGACGGGTGGTTTAATTGTACAGTGGACACAGCTTTCTGAATACAGAGCAAATCTAGAGCCAAGACATCTGCCAGTGAGGATATGTACTGAGCATGCTCCACTTTCGTCAGACAGTACTGACCTTTCCCAACAATGTCCTTCTCAAACAAGAAACCCCAGCAGTCATGTCTGAAATACACAGCATGAAGGCTTTTGAGACAGCCCACCCACCCCCCTGCTCCTCACACAGTTAGCACATTCACCGTGAGCAGATTACTGCCTTGGTCTGCTCTCTGCACAGCTAATTATGGTGTGCTGTTTTTCCTGCACAATGCATGTGCACATTGTAATCGTGCGCATGCACAGAGGCAGGCCGACATGCCCAGACACATTAACGGTGGATGGGTTTGAATTTGTGTCAGAATGGGAGGGTTTGGTTGGACAATGCGTAGACCCTTTATTGAAAGTGTGGTATTGGTTGGTTAGGTGAAGGATACTGTGAGTACAGTGTTTCTTAGCAGTTCAAACCCTTTTAATTTAATTGATGGGGTCATTGTTAAAGGATTTTTGGATGATTAAAATAACATATCAGAAGAAAGTTCTTTGTTGCATCCCCCATAATTTTATCAATTTTATTCTGGAATTATACAGATACTCTCTGCACTGAATGCTGAAGCTAGGGATTTTCTATGAGAAGACTACTGTGTGATTACACTAAATGTTTACAATTTCTTGGGATCAGTCCAACCTGCTTTAGTGTGCACTTGGCTCCTGGAGCAGTGCATCTCTGGTACAGAGCCTCCTTCTCCCTCTGCCACCATCATTCTTAATTTCCATCAGGTCCTTCCCCAAACTGTAAAAATTCCCTTGCATCCTGTCTGCGACTGTGATCTCTAACCCCAATGGCCTGTGGGAGGGGCAGTCCTACTGATGTGTCCATTCCCCCAGTCACCTCCCTGGTGCTTCATGGCTGAGTGGAGGGGTTCTCGGAGGGTTTCCTTGGGGCAGACCACACCCGGGTCACTCGCTTGGGGACAGCTTGCTCACCAACACTCTACTGGGAAACTCAGCTGACTGACGGACATTTATTCAGCACATTTGTCAGCTGTTTGCGGTAGAGAGCATGACAGCTGCAATGCAATGCAAAGACAAAATGGTATCGTAAAAAAGAAAAGGTGAACGCTGCTTGCATTGAGCCAGCAATGTCACAGTTGAGGTCAGGTTTATATTTGGAGGCCAAGGTTGAGCATCAAGGTTTAAATACAAACACTAGAAGGGAGAATGTTCCCTCTAAATCAAACACTTTACATTTTAGCCACTTGTTGCATTGAGCTAGAAAAGGCCAGTAGCCTAGAGCTGATATAAGAGTTGGATGACACTTTCCAGGGAAATAATACAGTGTTCCTACCTGGTCAGTTTATGTTTATTGTCCATAGTCGGAAAAGACGACTTGAAGTCCACTGTAAGTAACAGCTTGAGTTGAGATGTCCACCATTGTTATGCAATTGGTAGTAGCTAGGCCTGTCATGGTAACTACTTTTTGTCAGGCGATATATTAGGCCAGAATTATTGCGCTAAATGATACTATTGTCATTTTTTGGCAACATAATCATGTGAGCTTTTATTAAAGGCCTATTGGTCGTTTGTGTGAATCACTGCACTCTTTTACACAATTTGTGTCGCTGCATGTTTACTCCTTTTTTTTCAGCAGTGGGGGCAGTTCATCAAAGCAGCAACATGGGCAAAATGTGAACTAAAAATCTTTGTAGTCAGGTGCTTGTGCTGGTGATCAGACTGACACAGTCGCACTCCCACAGGACATCACACATGTGCATTGCTCCACATCACTGTCATGCTGTTTGTCCAGATTCGACATGCGGCCAGCTTGCAGCCAATAAACGACACCATTTACTGCACTTTGCCTGTCGTAGTTCTGCAGACGTTCACCACGGTGTGTTTCACTCTGTTGGTCGGACGTTAGCATGCATGCTAAGTGCTTGCTCATTTAAAAACACCGGCCGGTACGTTGATGCGGGACGTCGACAGACAGGTCCTGGCAGATGAATAAAAACCTCCTGGCCGGTAGTCACGTCCTTACAGATAACCGATAAGCAGAACCGAAATTCAACTTTATTTCAAGGGTACCCGGTAACAACCCTAACCCTACTCCGTCCTCTGTCTAGCCCTACTTCTCTTCGGGGGAGTGTCGGCCAAAGATTCTACAGCAATCCATCGTTTTGTCTTCTCTTGTCAAAATAAAAGCCCTCATTGCAGAGTCGTGTCATTGTGACATTTAATACAATTCTGAAGCAGCGGCAGCAATATTTTTTGCAAAATTAACTTAGAGGAAAGCAAGGCTGCTGAGAGAAATGTTATCTACAACTGCTGACACAGTTTGTGAGCTGCCACAGGGCAGAGGAGAGGATTGAAGCAGCTAGAGCACCTAGCACAACTAACCCCTGAGTTTTTGATGCACAAAAATCTGTTATTATTACCATCACCAGTCTCCCCTACATTCAGGTCTCAAATTTATTGGACTTCAGTTTCAAACTAATGAAGTAAATTTCAAATTATGTTATTCCATTTTTAATGCAATGTATTCAAGGTAAACGATCCAAATTCAAATGATGTCATTAAAATTCTTTTTTTTTAATCCAATCAATGAAGTTGAGCAATTTAAATTCAAACATGAATGATTCAAATTCAGTTTCTAGTGCCACATATTTCTACCCAGGCTAGTTTGCATTTGTTTTTGTAGCATTTGCTTTTAATATATTTTCAGCATCTCAGCAATGGTGTCCTGCAACCAAACATACAGTACCTTCACCCCATGCAAGTCCTCACCCATCAGTGCACCAGTGCAATTACACTGCATCACTGGCCAAGGTTAGAGAGAGTTCAGAGCCCTATGCTAGGCCCCTGGGTCCCTAAAGGACATTGATTCCTCAGACCTATGTGTGAATGCTATTCCTCCGACTGAGGTTCACCAAGCTTCTTGCAGTATGCTTCGGTGCTTAGATAATTTCCCAAGGCTCAGTATACCATGCTAATAGCAAAGAGGCTAAACTCTATCTCCTACAAGCCACTGTCTCGGTGAAATCTATAACCAGGCTGGATGAGGACCATGCGAGCTCTGACACGCTAAAGGCTTCCACGTCTACTCATGCATGTAGTCGTCACCAAGATTGTCATACTACAGGTATCACTGACCTGTCAGCAAATATATGAAGGTATGAAGGAGATGTCCAGCCACGAGTGGTATCATTGAGTGTATCGCTGCTAAATATCACTATAATTGGTGAGTAAGGAAGAAATCTTCTGTCAAACATTATTTTTATGGCTTTTATTGCCATTAATGCAGGCAACTTTAAACCGTTGGAGTAATTTTTCACCACTGTAAAGCAAAACAACATCAGAGCAGAAGCTCATGAGTTACAGCTCTGTAACTTGTGAAAAAAATGGCAGTGCATACAGTATGTACACTTTCGTTGTAATAAACCCATCAAATAATATTCTGAAGGTAAAGAATGTTGTTTGTAGAGAAATTACTCCACCTTGGTGAAAACTTGCAGTACCTGTAACTAGGTGGCTTGAACTTTTTTCAAAGGACTAAATGTTTCCTGCATACCGAGGCTTGCCTGCATCTTCACCATGGTCTAAAGACCAAGGCAGATTACCCTGCTTATGTCCCCAACTGAAGGTGGCAACAAGCAGTTCCACTCTAATCCACCAAGTGTCTGAAAGGCTATACAGCAAGTAAACATGATTAGATTAAAAATTGTGCTGCTATTGATTGTGACCAATTGCATGATAAGCAGCTTTTCAACCTTGACTCCGGTCTGAACTTTGTCCCTCCCAGTCCATCCTGTTATGAGGCCAGTTGCCAGAGCCCAGAGTGAATTTCATATACAGCAGTCGCTATCACGTGCTCCGTTGGGGCGGGCTGGCACTCAGTTGGGCTGGAGATAGTCGCAACTGTGAGCATATTTTGCCACAGCTCTCTGGTACATTGTGCAACAGAGTAATCATACCAATAACATTCTGACTGTGTTTCAGCGCAGGAGTTCCGAGGAAGGAAATTAAAAATGGAAGAGAAACAAGGCTCTGCTCTGGATCTCGTGTCAATTTTATTTTTTTCAAACCCTCTCAGTCACCACCAAAGGAGGCTGTCCAAGGTAATAAGGCGCACAGCCTGTGGAGGGATTTGTTTTGCCACAAAATATATGTTGTTTTCAATTATGTGGCTGCTTGTATTGCACAGAGGAGAGGAGAGGAGAGATTGTGGTTCTCATTCAATCTGTATCCTCAGTTCACCATTGGTGCCTTATTCTCTTACCCATAGGAAAGAATATGATATATGATTATGATTAGTTTGCTTTAGTGTGAGCCTTAATTCTGCTTTGAGTGTGTCAATATAGGTTTATGTACTGTACATGCTTTTTCTTTCTCTCCTATTTCTATGGTTGATACGACCATCACTGCCTGCCTTTGAAACTCAGCATGTTGGCTTAGTGCTGTTGGCTTATGGCTAAGACTGGACCCACTTGATGACAGTCGATCCCCAGAGACTCAATTGCCAACTCAGGCTCTCCTCGCTCAGGTTCTGACAGGCTCTCTCTCTTTGCTAATCCTCTGGAAAGGTACCTAACCACGGGGAGAGCAGCCCAAAGAGCAGTCCTAGTGTCTGGAGATTTGAACAGGTGCCTGAGGGTCTTTACTGGCCTCAGAGACAACGTCCAATCCCCAGTGATCCCCAGGATGAGCCAGGAAAATGCTGATGTGCCGCCAAGGCGAGCCAATACCAAACTGTCATACATGTAACTAGAAACTGAATCCCACTCTGTCCATGACAGAGGAGAGAGTGTGAGGTGCAAGACTGGACTTACAAACACTTAAATGGACACACGTACAAAGAGATACACAAACAACCCTCTCCCCTCCAGTGCAAAAACTTTAATTTACTTAAGGCTAACCTTTGGCATGGGGATATTGCGGTTTGCTGCAAGTGGTGTCTCTCGGAGTGTGTGTGTGTGTGAGAGAGAGTGAGTGAAGCATCCCTTTCATCTTGCCTCCACTACCAATCTTGGAGTCCCCCCCCATCACCCAGCCACCCACTCTCCAGCCTCCTGTCTCCCTCTTTCAGTGGCTGCCTTGAAAGCCCAATCACTCTTGGGGTGATTGTTCTTTTTAATGTGATGACAGGGCAAGGGGTATAATTCTTTATTTTTTAGGAGCCATAGGTGGGAGTGATTCAAAGTTAGAGGGGGAGATTTCAGTGGAGTGGTACATACTGTGGTATAGGACTGAGGAGGGTAGAGTGTCAACTGGGAGGGGAATACAGAAGAACATGGAATGTGGAAGAAATCACTACCAAATCAATGTAGGATCATCTGTTTGACATTACATAATATTCCGGCCATCCTGCCTTGAAGATGAAGAAACCAATAAGATGTCCCAAGGTTGTGCAAAACCAGTTCGTTGTTCGAAGTAGAACACAAAATGGACAACTATAGGACACCCTTCCTCATGAGCTTGAAAATATAGTTTCCTACTGGGCGTGTGACTTATTGACTGTTTAAATACAGTCGTGCACAGCATGTGGTGTGTGGGAGGCTTTGCTTTGGTATCAAGTTCAAATAAATGCATTCATCAAAGTACGGCTGACCATTAATCTTTATCACATAGAAAGATAGTAAATGATTCAAAAACAAAAACTCAAGCTCCTCTCTTCTTTGTGAGTTGGACACAGAGAGCAAAGAGAGAGTTGCTTTTCCTATAAAAGTGACAAGTGGAACATGGGGGTGGTTTTAGATAACACATAAATCTCAACACGAGGGAGGAAAGTTGTTCGCACTTAACTGCATTCATAATCACTTGTAATTAGCATAATTAGCAGTTATGCAAACCTTTTATGGGGAACCTGTTGAAGAAAGGTTAGCTTTTTCACTGCTGAGAAGGAGTCAAAAGATCAGTCATGGTCCCCCCCCCCCCCCCCACACACACACACACACCGCTACACTGTACAGTATTTAGTTGGCCTTGCTTGAAATACAGTGGTTTGCTCAAATTCGCACAAATCCTCACTGTCATTGTCACTGCTTCACCTCAATAGAAATAGATGATACACTATATAGTGGAAGCCATTAACTTTTTTTTAAACGTCACATTGCTTTATTGTCTTAACCTTATCTAAAACTTTTTTCAGAATTGTTGCCAAGGGTTGAACTGCAAAGAAAATAATTGTGTCTTACTGAGTGTAGACATTTTGCCTGCTGGGATCTCTCACCAAATTACATGTCAGAAAACTATCTTTTCAATCACAGAGTTGGACACTCCTGCTGAAAATACTGTTTTTTATTTTAAAATATTGAATAATACATCTTGACTAATACATCTTGTAACCATATCCAAAAGTGCATTACCTTAAAAAAAAACTTTCTCCCTGCTGACTGTCGCTTTGTCTCCCATACAGTGGAATAACATGGTCAAAATTATAGCTAGGATGCAGGAAAAACAAACATACACTACACTAACCTTTTTATTCCTGTATAAAGCCACAAAGCATCCCGCTCCCTTGTGATACTGCACATTCAAAACCAAAGACTTTACAGATGTTATTAGTAAGCATCCAACAATCTGCCTGTGAGCAGGAGGGAGGAAAAGGACAAAAAAGAAAAATAAAGACGGAGAAGATTTGTTGTCATCTGAGTGTCAAGAAAATATTTTGATCTTTGCTTCAAGAAAGGAAGTCAGCCGTTCATCAATGAGCTCTGTAGAGATAATAAAAAAAAGAGGCTATACCACACATACGCTTGGGGTTGGGCATTTTCTCTTTATTGTATGTCATTGTCCTTTTGTTGTCCTGCATCACTTAATCCTCAACCGTGACAGGCAATTAGTAAATGCTACACCATGAGACTACTATTCTTACGATGTATAACAAGATGTCCTCATCAACAGAAAATCCTTTCACTGTAAAGAAGAAGAAAAAAATTGTTATATTGTGCCATTTCCAATCACCCTACCATTACATCTACAGCATGAATGTACAGTACCCTGGTATTTGGTATTCACTTCCTCCAGCCCTGGACATATAGTAGCTTGGTAAGCGTGAGTAGGCCTGACAGGCCCGTCGAGCTTCGGATTTCTCCACATGTCAAAACAGTATGGGCCACAACCTTAAGTCATTTCTCTTGTGGAACCTCCTGTTTGAAAATACTCACACTAAAGCATAAATCGACTCGCTACATTCGTTCGAATATGCTTCAATGTCGTGAGAATAGAAGGAAAAACATTTAAATTACATGTTTGCAGTATAATGTATATACATGTATAATACAGTAGTGTAATGAGATCTAGGTCTAGTAAAAACAAGAGCAATGCTGCTCCTTTATTTCATAAACTGGTGAGGATGCTGACAATTGTGCCTGCAGCATGAGCCTTAAGCCTCAGTATTTTAGTATCATAGAATATGTGCTGTTTTCAAGAGCATATTTGAGATCCTTTATGCAGATTCTCATTCTCCACCTGAAAAACATCCACAGTTGTCGGCTAGAAATTTGCCTCTGTGCGAAATGACAAAGCCCAGTGTGACTGTCGTTTACAAAATCTTGCAGCGGTAATCATTCCGTTCTCATCTGTACATTATAAACTATATACCTATATGTGCCATGCTAGGATGTAAATATGACAGGTGTAGCAATGGGAGCTAAAAAGCTAAGCGAAATGTACTTGTTATTGCAAATGTGATCTCGGATTATCTTTGTTAGAGGGGGAAAAAAGCTTCAGGAAATATTTAAATTATACTGTCACATTATGGCAATATTAAGACTTCATGCTTGTCTGTCACAATTAGTTCTAATATGTCACAAAGGTCCCATATGTCTCAGACTTGGAAGTTCTGGCTGCAAAAATATTAGACTTAGGGCAAACATGAGTCTAATATTCTTGCAAGAAAAATGTAGTCAAAGAGACAACGAGGAGGAGAAGGAGGGATTGGAAAAAGAAAATACATGCTCAATCGCTTAACATAAATAGACAAGGGGTGTGAAGGTGTCTCACATCCAGACACAGGGTCCAGACACTGAACTTGTCTCCCGCTGCTGGAGCATACCAGAGTCAACCACGAAAAACAGATAGCAGCTCTAAATATTCTCCCATGTTCATATCTTTACACATGCTCTCCATATATTTTTATATCTGCTCAACTTAAAAAGGAGAGGCCCATTACATTCAGTAGGGATTTTTACCCCCTATTGTTACCCACAAACATTTTCTTTTCTTGTTCAAGGCAGTTGGCAGGGAGGGGGAAGAAAAAAAAATGTTTTAGGAAGGAAAATAACAGAGGGTTGTCTCTGAGCATCCATTTTTTCTCCTGAAAAATGAAATGCCAAATGTGAATAAATATTTTCAGTGCCTTTTTGTTCAGGCTTCTCAGGCCTGTCCAAGAAACATCTTTAAAAAATAGAAATAAATAGAGAGGCTTCCTTAAAGACATTGAAACACACATGACACTACACATCACTGCAGTCCATGAACGATGTCTGTTATAGTTTTCTATCTACATCAAATCTGCACTGTAGAATAAGCGATGACACTGAGTTAAGCATCCTTTCTGGGAGAGACGAGCAGTAATTGCACTTGTGATAGTGAACGCAGAAGTTTTCCAGGATTTGGGCAGAGCATTTTTAGACTCTGTGTATGTATGCGAGTGTCATGCCGTAAGCACATTGGCTGCTCTCTAACTAAGTTCAAATTCCATTTCGTGACACAATGACAGATAATAAAAAAAACCTCACAGAATCGCATCCTCATTCCTGGCTGTACATCGAACCAGCGGCAATGCATATAAAAAAAACACCCACTTGGCTCAGTTTTTTTGCCTTTTCTGCCTTTCAGAAACTCTCACCAGCACTCAACAGACAATTATAGCACATTATGGAAGAGCATAAAAAAAGAATCTGCCATAACCTGTCTCATAACATGATTAAGGCTGTGTTGACATGTACAATTTTGAAGCCAGCCCTAAAACACGCAGGTGTGGGACACAGTTTGCAAGCATGTAGTTCAAATAAGTGCACTGTAGCCAAGCAAATGCATCTGTTGCCAACTTGAAATTCATATTCAAACCATATTACATTGTTGCTATTTGTAGCCACAAAAGCACATCACCAGGTCAAAGGCCAAATCACTGTTGATCACTGATATAATTGCAAGAAGTGACCCAATAATAATACTATGCATGATCCAATGATAAGCCTCCTCAGTTATTTGATATGCTGTTAAAACATAAACAAATCTTATTAAAGTTTGCATACTTACAGCCAGTGATTGCACAAGAGATGTCATTTTAATTAAAATGGACAAATAAAGTGATATTGGGAAAAAGAGAAGCATGACCCAGGTATCACACATCGAATTCATGCAGTCACACACTCACCGGCTTGTTTAATATCACCATATAATTGATTTCTTGTGAATACAGGGAGTCTTGTGGTTCATGGTTTCCAGTAAAAGGGAACTGAGTAAATGAGACAAGAGATGGAGGGAGCAATATGATCATCAAGGCCACAAATCTGAATAGTCACGTAAATGTACCATAGGAATTTACGGTGTTTTTGATCTACACAAGATACCACTTTTTTCAATGATTCAAATGTGAAAGGTCGTGGAATTTCATGAAAATTAAAATAACATTTCAATACTACAGCTGTGGATGTGATACTGTCTGAGAACACATATTGTAGCATTGCAATAGCATTGTTTTTGAATGGCCTGAGATGGAAAATCAAAAACTCCCAACCCAATGAATGCCTTGTAGAAACCTATCCCTAACCCTAACTCAAATGATATTTTAACAAAATTAACTCAATTTAAATTGAGAACCACAAACAACTGGAAATTTACAGACACTGGAAATAAATGTGATGTTAATTTTGTGGATTAGAAGTGTAATACTGTTAACATCCATCTATATCTACTAGGAAAAGACACACTCTGGTACGAGGTTTGCACACTGTTTAAAAATGTACAAAAGAACTGCCAGTAGAACACAGATGAAAGATGCAGTCAGGTAAAGAGAGGGTGAGGAATTAAACACACCTGTTTCCAATGCATTATGACAGAAAAAAATCTAATTTGAAGACATTTGCAGTTGTATCTTTGTAGGGTTTAATAGAAGAGACATCATATTTTTATTATGATCTGTTTTTAGCTTTACTACCCTTTTAAATACTATGGCTGGTTAGTGCAGTTATTGCAATGACACAATAAATAGGCACGTCATAACAAGCCATGGTGATTTATATATAATTACAGACTGTGGACGATAGAATATGCTTTTACGTGTATATGTATTTCTGAAAGTGTTGTTATACTAATTGTCTGGAGCTGCCGTTTTTTCTGGTCTATAGGAGGAATCTGTGATAGATGTCCTCCATTGGATTGTTAAATGTCAGTTGTAAAATTAAATGTTTCAAACGCAAGCTTTTGCTCTTTGACACCACAACCTACCATTTACTTTATGTTTTCGATTATGGAAGCTGCTCACGCTGCTCTGTGATATCTGCCCAGGAAATCTCTCAAAATGATGTTCATTTGCATTTATCTGCAAATACCGCAGTTATCAAAAGGAATAAGAAAAATATATAACTGGGGGGAAAAGGCGCTGTAATTTAGGGCTACATGACCAATAGTTCTTTTATCGTACTTCAGGGAGGGTTTTCCTTTGGCGATTATACCTGGAATTAAATCAGAGCAAATTTTGGACTGTAATGAGCATGGATCATCAAGATTTTATCTTTGCTTCATTCCCGGTTTTCAACATTTAAATAGTGTACATTATTATTTGTGGCAGTGATACTGCAAATTAATTTGCTAATGATTTTTAGGAAAATATATAATAGTAAAATGTATGTATTAGTGTAATGTAGAAGGGGTTTTACCTTTACCAGATGTTTCAGCTGTTCATTTTGTCCAAAACAACAACAAACCCTGGTTCCTAGCCATTACAAAATCACCCTTAGTATAACAGTTGCAGTCATGCATGTTGTATATCTGATCATCCATCATTAATGGGTTACTAATTTGCAAAACTGGCAAATTACAGGTTACTTCATGATCCTAGACTTTGATCCAGGTCCCGCTGTAGATAGAAGAGTCATTTGGAGGAGGGGAAAAAAAAGGACAATCATTTCCCTCCCAGAAAGTCACATGCAGCATTGAGCCTTCCCTTATTTAATGGTCCAATAGCGATACCTACTCCCTCCTGTTTGAGAGCATTGTTTCCCTAGGATTATTGCACCATCAGTTACCCCCGTGGATGCTTTGGATGACATAAATGCATACTTCCGTGGCACGCCGAGCAAATTAAACTGAATAGGAGGCGGAGAGAGAGGATGGGAGATTAAGTGAGAGATGGCCTGGAGAGAGAAAGAAATAAAGAGAGTTAAAGAAAGGTTGAGCAAGGAACCGAGTGAGTGACTTGCAAAAAGGAGTGAAGGAGGCCATCTTAGTATCTCTTTGGAACCCTTTACACACACGCATGCACACGTGCAGGTTCGTCATTTCTCATTTTTCTGCCAAGCATAAGCCTTACTTTTAAAGTGTGTGAATAAAGTAACCTCTGACAGTGATTTACAACTATTTATTTTTAAAAGTAAGGTGGAGTAGAGCATCCCCATACTGCAGCAATTCATCTGGTAAATTAAACTACATGGCACGGTATACTGTAACTAACGGGAATGATTGCCCGAATAATGATCAATGGAAATAAAACACAGACATTCCAGTTACAAATTATTTTAGAAACCCAACTTCCACCAAATTGTTTCCTCTCAAATGAGTAAAGTATTTAAATTAGATTTTAATTTTAAAAAGTGAAGATCATCTGTAATAGTTAATCTAAACCCACTGATATATTTCGATAAGAAAAAACACAGTTCAAAGTCTTTAAGGGAATATTGAGACAGTTTTCGGAAATTAGCTAATTTGCTCTCGAGCTGAGATTCAGATGAGGAGATCAATACCAATTTCATGTGTGCTTTCCATGGCTGCTTTTGGTAGTTTAGCTTTGTGCCAAGTTTGTGACAATGGGAAACAAATAGTCTCCGTTCAAAATCCTCCCATCTTCATCCTGGCTCTTGTTAAGACTCTTGGCGAATAAGAACATTGGAGTATTCCTTCGACTTGCCCTCATCTTAACCAAAACCCATTTCAAACTTAACTCTTTAAAATGGCATTAACAATGAGAGAACAGGAAGAACACACATACGTATGCACACACACACACACACACACACACACACACACACAAAAAGGGTAAACACCAGCACATGTACACATGTTGCCTCGCAGGAGGAGCAGTGGGGAGCTCTATGCTGATTTCCCCAGCCTCGATAGTGCAGCACAATTGCAGCATTGTTCACCATCGGCAGGCTCCCCATCTCAGGAGGATAATAAGACAGAGGGAATAATTGCTTACCCTCACACTGTGTGTAAAGTATTTCCCCTATCAGCAGCCAGAAGTGATGACGGCGATAGAGGCGCTCCATGCACGAGACTCTGCCCCCCCCCCCCCCCCCTGCACCTCCTCAAACACAAACACAAACAAAGGACACGGCTGTCCATGTTCACCGCTGCGACAACGATCACTGTAGGGGCCCCCTGGAAAAGAGCATCCCCTGATGTAGATCTGTACACATGCTGAGGAGCACACACACAAAGAGGGACTAGAGATACACGCATTGAGACAAGTCAAGTCAGGTTTATTTTTCTTGCACATTTCATGCAACACTTTTCGACATTAATACACCACACACAGACATTAACAGTAGGCACACCGGAGAGATTCTTATCTGAGAACTTTACTGCAATCCATCCCAATGTTCCATTCGTTCCCCACTGTAAGCAAATGTATATATAACAACATGCACTTCACATGCAAACACACAACTCGTGCAAACAGATACACATCTCCAGTGGTGGCTCTCTGCTGCATATCTTTGTTCCTCTCTCTCTCTCTCTCTCTCACTTGCAGCTATCTGCAAATATGCTGATGTTGTCACTGTTGCATTACACAAACACACACACACACACACACACACACACACACACACACACACACACACACACACACACATATGCACTCACCATGTCCAAAGGGGTAAATATGTTAGGAGCCCTCATGCCTGATCATCTAATCATGAATAGGCCATTGGGGAACAGAGCATGCCTGCTCGCCATACATGCTGATCACACAATTCTCCCACAATGCCCTCCATCACTACAGATTCTTATCCCTGAGGCAGGTTAGATGGCTACAACGAATGATTGAATCAAGAGCTTCTTTTTTTTTTAACCAATTTTGTCCTCTTTTTTTCTGATAGAGATAATTGATGTGGTCTGATACATGTATAATTCTCATTACCTATGGCTTTTCATAGGCTCTCATACCACCCGAAACTCCACCACCAACGCTTCATTACATATCCTGCTGACAGGAGTGTGTGTTGATTCACAGCCTCTGTCTACACTGGCCCAATCAGCTACAGTATGTTGCTTTCATGAATAACAGTAGCTTTCTTCATCCTTTTTGGGGAAGACATTTTGACGAAGAGGGATAAAGACTTGAAGTGCAAAGCAGGAGGAGCTAAAGTTGGTTCAATTTTGCCTACTGTGAACTTTTATGTATGTATGTTTAAGAGGCAGTTAGTTTGTCAAAACTGTTTTCACTTTTCCCTGCAACAATCTTCCTTTTCTTTCTTAGAACCTGATGTTAAAAAAACCCCATATCAAATATTTTCTCATTACTGATCATGAAATTAATGAAAAACTTTATTTAGTTCATTTAGGTTAAATTAGATTTGCTACTAAAAACAAACAAACAGGTACCTGGAAGGACACAGAAGGTAAATCATGCACAGTGCATTATTTGTAATTGTTACTCAGGTCAACACAGAAATGTTTTCTGATCTTCGCCAAAGCAGTTTGGTTAAAATTTAGGGAAGGCCTAAGGGTTTAAGAGATCTTTCTCATCATACATAGAGTAAAATAATAACTTATTGGGTGTACTTTTCTGGCGGCGTCTGGTGGTAAAGTTGCAAACCGCAACCAACTTAGCATCCGACAGGGGACATTTTTTATGTTTTGTTGTATTAAACTCGAATTATGGACCTTTGTCTGCAACTGCATTTACTGCGGCGTTTCATTATACCTCGGAACCACTCGGACCCCGGAAGTCGGGGTGGTGATTTTTTTTCCGACCTCCCGAGTCGTAGTGGAACCGGACGCAGAACAACACGACTTAGCAAACATCGCGATTTACACGGAGGTCGGGTCCCCCTAATGTTACTATATCCAACTCATTCAAAGTTGACGAAAAAACATTGGTTCTTTGTTGCAGGTGATATACATATATAAACACACAATTATGGACAATATATTAAATTTCTGTGAATACGTTCTTCTAAATATAACACAGTGCAGCTTTAAGGTTGTGGAACAATCATAGGTTAAAAAACACTGCTGCTGCCTATTGGTAGGAAAAAAGAAGGAAGTCTGACATCTCTTTGACATGTCTGGCTAAAATCTGCAAACTTTGTGGCTAAAAAACAATGTTGTATTTTTTCCTTCACTCTGGAGGGACACGAGTCATCCTTCCTGCGGTCACTGGAGGGTTTGCATGTAAACATGCTCTGTGTGTGTTTTTGTATGTTTTAATGGGCATTTCATAAAACGACTGATGCTTTCATTTTTCTTGGGAGGACAAGTCTCCTAATTTGCCTTAGAGGGCAGCAACACCGATTTGTAGCCGATATATTCAACTCCCATTTCTCTCTGCGGTGTCGGCGTGCAGACCCCGTGTCTGCCTTTTCTCCATCATTTGTTCCCGATTAATCAACATCCTTCCTACACACAATGGAAACCGATCTATTTCCGTGACAGGTGTTGTGTCTCAGTTGCCAGCCCACCTTGCCTCGCCTTGCTATTTAATGATCTGATAGGAGGCTTTCAGGTTTTCTCGCCACGACAGCAACACTTTGACTCTACAGCGAGTACACATTGATCTGCTCCTTCCCCAAATCATGTCCTGTTGGGTAGCGCTGTGTCCTGTAGGTCCTTTAGCTCATCCTGCCAAAAAATGTCTGACATGATATAGATGGGTTGTTTTGTAGATTGTTCCTTAAGATTCAGCTTCCACAAGCTCGAGGTGACTCCCTCAACTGCCTGACTGTGTGAGGGCCTAATTCTATCTGATTGATTTTTACTGAAAACATAATGTGCATGCCGCTCGTGGCTATCCAAGCCACTTTTCACACACGAACAGCAGTGGCATTGTATTTTTCAAAATAAATGGAGGCAGGCGTGAGATATACTATCAAAGTTGTGTTATTCTAATGTGATGACTGGACCTCGCTCATAAAGCGATTCTGTGACATGTCAGAAATCTATCAAAAACACCAACTTTAACAATACCACAAATAAAAACACACATAGCACGCAGCTATACTACTTAACTATCTGAACTTCCAATAACTTCTACTAAAGTTAACATGACCTGTCTGTCACTTTAAGCAAGTTATTTAATTAAATACTTTTATATTTCCATTACATACACCTACAATGACACACCCAATGTAATTCTGTATGGGCAACATTCACCAGTGTCTTATCTATGGTAACCAAATGTATTTGTGTTCAAACATCTCACTCTCTTGCTCTTTTATTCCAAGTTTACTTTATGAGTATGATGGTAATGTGATAATGCGCTCACAACAATGTCGACAACCAGGGGAGATGGCTTCTTTGGCGTGTTGACTTTTTTTTTGTTTTTTTCATGTCTGATTACACGGCACACTTGATTCCTCTCATTTCAGGGATGAGCAGGACTGAGATAGTAGCACTGTGATCCAGGGGCTCGGTACCATCAATTCAATTCAATTAGTTTTAATTAGCACAATGAATGGAAAGAGTGGGGGGGGGGGACATCAACCTCACAGGGTCCTCCGACAATGAAATGAATTACTCATGAGTGAAAGCTTATGATATCAGCCAGCTTTATACATAGAGGATATTAAATCAAGGTGCTGGAAGACATAAAACGAATGAATTATGCTGATATTTAAAAGCCATGAAATCTCTACTGGATTCAAATCAGATCATGACAACAGGCTGGTGGTAATATGAGGATATTTGGTGTGTTATACACTCAGTTGACATCTGTCTACTGTTCGATATTTGTGTTCCCTTTCTTTTTTTTGGTACCGTTTGAATTGACCAAAAAGCATTGATTCACTCTGCTTGAAGTATCCATATAAAAATGATTTTAGTGACCTGCAATTTGTTACAAATATCATATACGCAGCCTCAGATGATAACTTGGAATTCTGTATCTCTGTGGATTTGAGAGAAGTGTATCCTTTAAAACAAAACTTTTAACTTGTTTTTCAACTAATTCCAAAGTATTTGTCTACTTTTTCCTCTTGTCCCTAAGGTTCACCCAAACATTTCATATACAGTATGAAACAAACAATTAGCCATATATGACTAAATGGGAATATTCTTAGAATTGTAAAACTTTATTAGAGAAAATCTGAATTTTTGGAATTAATTATATATTAATTGTGAATATTTTAGTGTTTTCTCCCCCTTTGTCTTGTGACCCCTCCAACCAGCTGACAGTGCCGACAATTAAGTTAGAAACCACCATATGTAAAGAATAAAGACAGGTCACAAATTTACCCGTCTTTTGCCCTGTAAACATTTCATCAAAGAAATTATTTATTGATTAGTTTATTTCAATAACCATTGGCTGTCACCGGTGTGACACCCACTTATTCTGGGTTGCACATGACAAAAAAAAATCTAATATCTTAATATGTAATTCAAATGCAAATAATTGTACATTTGTCCATTTATATAAACAAAATATAACTTGAGCTGCTTTTTAAAAATAATTTGCTGGTACAATCATCCTACATATTATTTTTATGGGTTTTAAAAGAGCTGGGATTTTGTAAGGTTTGGGGAGAGAAAAAGCAGGTGAGTTGTTTTAGGATACAAATGCCCCCAGCCATCACCCAAGAAAAGTATGTAATCTCTCAACGTCTTGTCTAAATGAACAGCTCAAGGCCAGACAGGCTCAATGTTGACAAATCTAAAGCTTGCACAAATTCTTATTTGCTATGTTGCACCACATCATGGGACAATATATTCCAGATATGAAAAAAAGGAAATGATCATACAACCTGATTTATTGCAAGATGAAAATTAGTAACCCATTTTAATTGCAGTTAATAGATTCACACATTTGAATATATAATGTGAATGAAGTATTCAAAAACATATAAAGGACAGACAATAAAAATTGAGTTCGCAAAACATGAATGGGAGGTAAATGTTTGACATCACTGACTTTGATGATGTACAGTGAGTATTGCCAGTGTTTTGGATGCAGGTATAACTTTAAAAACTTGAAACTACATTGACGCAACTTTGTGGAGTGACAATGGGCCACCTACCCTCAACCAACACTGTTTTTTAATCTCATATTTTCGGCCAGAGAAATTAAGTCTGAGAGCTGCCAATATACCTTTGACAGGCTTCTCGAGCGCCATGCTGCTCAATAAGCCAGTGATTGATGCACCCCCTCTGGGTTCATTGACTGGGACTGTGATTTCTCCGTTGGCACACTGCTCTCCTCTGACGTAGACAGACATTTAAGGCAGTGCGCGCTGGTAGCTAGATGGATGGGATACACTGTAAAAGTACTTCAAAGACACATTATTGACGAACTTGTCAATTGTGCGTGTGCGTGCAATGGTTCCCGATGGTTTCTGATTGATCACCCACTCAGGTGTGAACTGGCCTTTTATTTAATTGATTTCGAATGCTTAACATAATTTAATGGAAATACAACAATTGATGAATTTTTAGAATTGTCAGCATCATGCATGCTCGTATGGAAGGCAATGCTACTGTTACTAGTGATAATATATCCTTCTCTGTTTTTGTCCTACTGAGACAAGACAGAGCTGCGGACCACAGTGGGCCATGCGAGGCTACTAATGAGGAACTTTGTCAGGGTCGTGTCTGACACAATGAGAAGAGGAAACAAAGAAAAAGTGAGACCTGACTGAGGGGGAAATGCAGTTTCAGCTTCAAATGGTCTCCCTGACTCAAATGACCCTCATCTCTGCCCCGATCAAATGCTCCCCCTTGGGAAGGTGACACCGTGTTTTTTGCCTAGAGCAATGGCAATGAGCTAGTCTTTAAGCTTGGCTATTGTCAAAGTTGATCCTCCGTGTTGTCTTTGAAAAAATGTGTTACAAGAGTGGTTATGAACTCCAGCATGGTTCAGATACCTGCTGGTTTTCAGTTCAGAGGGCTGTTGTATTTAACAAATTAGAAGAAGAAAAATCTGTATTTAAAAATTAAATCAATTAAATCTTGTTGGCAAACCAAAAGAAGCTATAAAGATGTGGCTATTCAGATTATCTCAGCAAATGTTTCCAGTTCCTCTTGAACAAACAGCTCTGCCCCTCATCACAACCATAACTGTGATATCTGAGTTTATTGGAAACAAAACCTTAGCAAGGATGTTAATTTGGAATATGAGAGTAATACTTTTACTCTGACATTTTTTAAGTGAATTCTGTGTGATATGTGTTCATTATAAACCACATTGAATGGCCTATGAGAACAAAGCAGCATGTGGATAGTCTTATCTTTAATCTATTCCTTGTAGTATTGAAAAAGTCCACCTAAACTCAATGCTCCCACCTTTTTATCCATATCAGGCCATACTAAATTATTGAACAGATTTGTATAACACTAACCTCTCTAATGCGGTGGCTGGAGCTGCTTCTCTTCGAGGCATCTGATGTCAAATGGTAGTGATGACGATGACGATGCTAATGATGCTACTCGCAGCTGGCTTTCCAGGTTTGAGTCAGAAAGTGTTGAACGAACTAGTCTTTGCAAAATCAGTTTGGTAAAAGAACTTTCTCACAGCAGTAGGTTGTCTTGAACAGGGATGTCTGCTCCCATTCTCTGATTGGGAAAATCCTCAGGACAGTCTGATAGAGCTCCAGCAAAGGGGGGTTGTTCTACCAAGCTTTGAGCTTGTGTTGTTTTGCAGCTGAATGGTTTTGTGTCCTAGATTGTCAGACACATCAGTTGGTTCTACCGTTTTATGTTATTTTTAATGTTAATTGCTGTTATGGGAATTTTTCTGCCTGAGTTTTTTTTTGTATTTGGGAATTATCTCTGGGCCAGTTGAAATTGTCTTGCGGTCCCCTGATGTATATAATATAGTTTACTCATTTTTTTTTTAAGCGATCATAAATCTTTTTAAGGTAAGGGTGTGTGCCTGTGTGTGTGGTGTGTGTGTGTGTGTTAATAAACTAATTAGGATTTTATCCTCAATGGGAAAAAAAGTATATCATCTCTTTTTAAGTATAGTTTTCGGACCAACTCTTTTGTTTACAAAAATGCCTATTGAAATGTTTGAGGGCATATGCAGTCGTTAGCAAAAATAGCAGCAGAGGGCACTTGAAAGTTTTATATATCTTTTAAAAAGTATGTGATTAGTAATTGCTCCCTTTTAACTCAGACAAAGAAGTTTATATAATTATGTCCACACCTAGCAAAAAATCAGCCAAACTATCTGCATTGTTGGAGACACCATGCTTCACAGAGTATGTGGTCTGTATGTCATCCTTTGGGAATATAATTTATAATCTTGAAACCTCGCATTTTGGTCTTATTGAGTCCCCTTTATGTTTAATATTACGCACTATCTTTTTTCTGTACAATTCTCACATCTTTATTGCCTTTTAGAAGCGACTACTTGAAAAGCAGCCAGCACCCCTCCCGTCTCCACCCCGGCTTGAAGTAACCCTCTCCAGCCGTGGCGGGGCGTATCTGTGCGAGCGGACTCGTCAGTTCGATGCCGCTGCCACTGCTGCTGATGCCGCTGTCTCCTTCTCCAGTGGATGCAGGTGGGGATGCGTCAAAGCGCCCAGAAACACGCAGGGACATCCACCAGGAACAAGGCGACGGATCCTCCGCAATAAAAGCACCGGCGATACATATCAACTGAGGAGCTTTAATTTGAAAAGGAAGAATCTGGAAGTTGCATTTTTCTGCCTTCGTGTCCGATGACAGCCGGGATGCAGGTGGAGCGACTCAGCCAGGAACGTTCACATCTGTCTTAAAGGAGAGAGGGGGGTAAAGAAAACCCGCTTTCTGGTCTGCTCAACGCTCTGGATAAAATAAAAAAATGTTAAAAAAAAACTGAAGCGCAAACTGCACCCAGGCTATATGCGGGGATTTTTACAAACCTCCTCAAGTCTGGAGAATAATATCGGAGGGATTGCTGCAAAACAAGTAAGGACTTTCCTTTTTTTTGCTGTGGTGACAATAAGCGTCTCTGTGGTTTTAGTTTTTTTCCTGCCGGTGAGAATTTGTCCCCCTCTGCAAAGGCACTCATCTCCTGTCATCATTTGGACTGCTTAAAAGGATGACGGGAGATGTCGGGGAAAGAAGGCAATGAAAAGATACACTAAGATTAATGAGCAGTTGCTGTCTTTGTTCTGCTCACGGGGAGCCGGCAGCCAGCGATGCGTAATGGGTCAATATTTGGAGGAGATTTGGAAGGCGAGTGGGTCTGAGGTCTGCTGTTTGTGTCCTGCGGCTCTCCGCGTTGAATCTCACTGTCTGTGTGTGTATGTGTGTGTGTGTGTGTGGGGGGGGGGGGGGGGGGGGGTTGATGGACATATATGTTTTGAACATACGCGTGACAGCAGTGGCAAAGTATGGGAATTCAGCAAAGGAAAAAAAAATAGTCCGTTTTTCTGCTTCTTTAAGCTCTGGATTTGTTTACGCGACGTCCGGACGACTTGTGTGGGATTCTTCTTACAGGTTCCGACACTACTAAGACCCCGCAGACCCATTTTTTCAAATATGAGCCTGGAATGTAGCGACGCGCTCTGTAATCTACTGATTCTAGTGTAGCCTAATTTTCAAACACAGTCCTATTAGTTGAACACATACTTTTCCTTCGTATCAAATCCCTGAAATATTAGTCCATTCACAATTTTGGCCTTATAGCGTGGATTTGTTGTTGTTTTCATATATTATCAATTTCCCCCAATTTATATCAAAATATTTTTTTGGACATGGGGAATCGGGCCACCGTACTGTATACTTTCTTTACTGAACATCTGCATTGTAATTGGCTGCTGGAGAGTCGTGTATGTGATCTGACCCTGTGTGGCGTTAATGTCATCTCTGAGTAAACATGATCAGCGAGATGTGTAAGGAACATTCGGACATTCGGGGCTCCTCAAACTGAGGCCGACTGTACAGTCTACTGCGACTGCATGTGACTCCTGCGCAACCTTGTCGCCAAACGCCCACTGGGGTGCGTAATGGTGTCTCTCTACACACAAATCCCCGACCAGTAAGGACAAATCACAGTGGTAGTACAAATCGGTAGATCCCCGATTATGAGCTACAAATCGGGCTGTGGGTTTGGCTGCGCCGCCGATAGCCTAATTAAAGGGAGCACACGCTGTCTAGTTCAGCCGCACAGAGGCAGAGGCGGGTGAAAGCAGACACCACATGAGGAGAGCGCCTGAAAGCGCCGGTGGGGAAAGCGGACCAATGTTCATGTTTTTTTTACTAAAGCTGTCTGAACTTTCACAATAAATCCGATCGCCTTGAAAATTACGTTATATTTCTTGTCTGAAACTATTTTTCCATCTGTCCTGTTTTCGACCATGTTGCAACGTGGATAGACCTTTACTGTATGGAATTAGTACTTTTTACAAATAGGATATATTTAATTTGAATGCATTTGTCCAGAAAGTCAGTGACATCCGAGAATTTCACTCCATGCTCACTGTAATGAAATTCGAAGAATACAGAGAGGTCCCAAGCTCAGATTGATAGACTTAAAGACCTTTGCAAGGAAAAATACAATGCTAAAAAAATATGACTGGCCGAATCACACAGGAAGTGCATACTGAGCTTCATAATGGGAACAAGCCCTGTGCAAGAAATCAGACATTTGTGGACTCAGAAAGGGCAGGATGAAAAAGCCACATTGAAGAACCTCACCCGGCACCTACCCATGGGTCAATAAAAATATTTATCATATTTCATCATCATTCAACCAAATGATTTCACCACAAGTATTGCTTTTCCAAACAAACTTTAGCATCCACCTGTAAATTTCCAAACGACAAAAAGAACCAAGAAATTGACTCCACCATCAACTCGGTCTAACAACTCTAGTTTTGACAATGGCGTTGGAAACACTTAAATAGCTTCTCCCCTTTATAATAATAGGCCACACTGAGCAGGGCCCATACATGACTCCACTTTTGTTCTCTGAGCTTTCAGTGCACTTTTTGAAGGGTACTTAACATTGCCTGACTTATAATAATTGCAAATTCCCCTGCAATTTGAATAATGTCTCCAAACCTTTTTCGCTGTTTGTTATTCGGTGAGTGCAAGCAGTGGATTTGAAGGCCTTTGTCTCCCTTTGTTTTCACTCATCCTGCTGACATGAGGCTTCCAACAATTTCCCTGCGTGTAAATCTCCAGCTTTTCAATTCAAATGCCATCATTCTGGGCCAACACGCTGTCAGCGTGCCGTCTGAAGGCCGAACAAGAGCAATACCTTTTTCTAATGCAGATTGTGCAAGTGTCCGACATGTGCATTGCTGTGGCCGGCATCTGTAGACCTTTATTAGATCTTATCTTGGAGAGTGGATGCAAAGAAGGAGCTGGATCTCATGCAAGTCATAGGATATTGGGTCTCATGATGGGTATATTCAGGCTAAGCGTAGCCTGTCAGCTAGGAGGCATCAGTCATAAGCACCGTCCGCACACAGGTCAGTGTTTTGAGCAGCTGTCTTTTCCCCCTGACAGAGAGCAGAGGCACAGTCTTCAATCTCACCTCTATCAAAACGTGGGCACTCACATCCTCCACATGCCCCTCCCCCGCCCCGCCGCGCCCCTCCAGTTCACCACCGCAGAGACTGAGCAAGGGCGAAATTGGAAGAGAGGAAAATCAGAATGGGTAATCTTCCTGTAATCCCTGGCACGACGGCAAAGAGAGCAATCTGCCTCATTAACTCACTCCTCTGCCGCTCGCCGCCTGGCCCTCGTCCATCTTCCCATCCATTTGCCCACCATCCACCCCCAGAGTGGGACAGAGAAGAGGTTAAAGGAGCTTAAGTGGAGCTATACAGAAGACAGACACTTTCGCTTGCATAAAAAAGTGGTGGAAATGTGATGGGTAAAATGAAAGATATCCTCTTTCTCCTCCTACTCCTCGTCACCCCCTCAATAGCCATGGGGGCCATGAAGGGGGAAGACATGCCTAGCTCGCTCTTGCTCCAACCCTTCTATTGCTTTTCTCTTTTGATTAAGCAGCCAGAGTAGTGGTGCAAGAGCCTGTGGTGGAGAGATGGACTGAAAGACTACTCATTGTCTCTGAGGGATTGCATGGATAGATTTGTGTGAGAAAGAGAAGGGGTGGTAGACAGAGAAACACAGGAGGGAAGAGAGGATACAATATAGCCAATCGATTCCATTACTTTGTGCTCCTCCCCCGTGTGGCCATGGTGGTAGGATATCCGTGTCTAGATTGGAACTAATATTAGTCAGTCTGGCAGGACATTTATTATGGAGGATGTCAAAGTTAGAACATCTCTCATGCTGCCGGCTGCAGAGGAAAAAGCACAAAATTGTCATGTGATGGCACCAGTTGAGTTCAAAGCTCTGTGCGGCTTTTAACATCTTGCCTCTGGTCTTTTTAATTGAGAGAGTTGAGAGACTTGGGTGTTAAAAATCCTGGATCTGTGCCACATACTCTACTGTATTCCACAAAGATCAGGCCCTGAATTCCTTTAGCACAAGCTCGCAAGTACATCTGAATCTTGGATGATGCTTTTTTTTTCTCTCAAATAGTTATAAGTAATGTAATCCCAGCCCCCTTTTTCTATATCTGAGTAACCCCCCCAAAAGCAGCCACTGCCAATGAATTAATGAAGATGTTCTTTGGAGCCTCTAGCGAGAGCCCGATTAGAAATATTTGCATTACCATATTGCCTGTCTTTTAAAAGGCTGAAGCGAGATCCTTGCTGCTACAGTTGAGCTTGAATGTCTTAAAGAGAATAGGAGAGAATCTATAATAGACAAATAAAACAGACACGTCAAGCTACTTTTGTCAGGCATGCTCCCCATCTCCTTTTGGCCCCACCTTAAATGTCATCTCCCTCAGCAGCAGTTGAGTGTTTAGCCCGTGATAAATTGCTATCAAAGTTCACCAGATTAATGGATTTAACTTTAAAATGTACACATTTTTCTTACGGGGGAGCAAGCCCCCAGAACCTCTGATTATGGTGGGTTCACCCACCATAATCTCTCAAAATCATATGGGAAACACTTCTACTGTATGTGTTGGTATTACATCCAAGGGGTTACTGTCTGTATGTGTATCTTGATAATCCAAAATTGTACATTTTTGGTTTTTTTATTTAAAGAGGACATTTTTGGATCATTGGGTGCTCAGAACCCCTAAAGCTCTCCCTAAAGATCCTACAATCGCCCTGCTCAGTTGTAACCTGGCCTAGACCATGAGAGAACTCACGGCATTTCCTCGACCGGCTCATGCTTCAGCACCTGCCAGTGAGCTGCTTGACCTACATTAGTCCAGCGCAAAGGCAGCTGCTGTTTCTCAGGTTTTAAAATATCACCCCAGACTTCACACCTCCCCATCTGAAAGGGCACACTCCGAAAACACACGTCCTTCTTCTTGGATTCAGTAGTAAATGCTTTATTCTATTTTTTTCTTCTGTTACACCAAATAGTTCTGAGCCCCTTTTGTCTATGCGTCATCACACATAGAAAAAACAAGACTGAATCCATCTTTGTATGAACTGTGCCAAGCCATTCCAGGGTGTGCTAACATGTGGTTAGCAGTGAAAGGATCCTATTTTAAAGTGGAACAGGTTGCATGACAGGGATATGGGACACACACACAAATCACATGCACATAAGAGTTTTATGCTCATAATTGAGTAAAAGAGTGGGTGTTAGTAACTAATCCTTATGCTGTGGGATATCACTCATCCACACTGTTCCTATTTTTTCATAATCATGCAATTTGTTTGCATAACACTTGCATATCTAACTATGAAATAACATTCACTCCCAGAGACAAATGCTGGACATTACCATCAGTCACGAACTTGCTAGTTGGTCATAGCCTTATGTAATAAAATGCATGCTGATCCTTCGTAAATCATATTTACTTTATCTTAGGGAATGTATATTTAATTAATCCTATTGCCAACAAAGGATATTGCGACATTTTAATTTGTTTTATTTTTTTCACTTATACCAACTATTTAACTGACTCTCAGGAGAGCACCTTGAACAACTTGGAAGTACTACTCTCAGTCAAGTGTGCCGCAGAGAATTGTTGTACTCCACAACAGTGTATTCCCCCCTCCCAGAAACCCATAAGGCCTTATCCCTTCTGTCATGGATGGATATATTTTCACAGAACCTTCCCTGCTGCCAAATCAATGTCCAAACCTGAGCTATACATGCAAAAAAAAAAAAAAATCCTCACATTCTACAACTCTCCCTCTCAATTCCTCAATGTAGTTATTTCCAATACCAGAGTGCACCAGCTTCTTACGCTTCATTCACCGGCTGAAATTCGGTCTGGAATGTCCCGACCTGTCGAAAGAATGGCCTGAGCGACAGGGGAAACTCGGGGCGCTGATGGGGTTCATGGTATTGAGATACCGTCTACTGATGCTACTGTGGCCACACTCGGCCACACATTTCTTCGCCAGACCATGGAGAGGGACAGCTATTCTCTGGGCCACAATGGCCACTTCAGCGCAGAGAGGGAAAGGCTTTGGCAGGACACAATGGGTGCTTTCAGAGAGGTGCTGCCGCTGTTGCCTGGCCCTGCATTGGGTTTGTGCAGCCAGCATACCTTCACCAGGCCTGTCTGGTCACGGATACGATGGTGCTCTCTTTTCGCAGACGGCCCCAGGGCACAGTGTGGGGAATGGCCACCATTTACGCCATAGAACTCTCACATGGAGAGCTCTCAGCAACCAAGGACGTAGATGGAGTGGGCAGGGTCAAACAATTACCCTGCACAATTCAATCATTTGTAATGAGCCAGAAATAGAGAAGCTCAACTGGGCGGTACCACGGTACACAGAAATAAAAAGGGCAAAATTTAATCACATACAGTATGTGTTTTTATTGTTGTTATGTTTCTTGTGTATTTCCTGCACATTTGCTGTGTTGTTGTTTTTTTAAACTGAATGTCTGACAGCAAAGGTGTTCATTTTGGTACCATATACAATGCTGCAAACTTAAATTTAAATTTTTGAGGGGAGTTTGTTTTGTTAATTTTGCTTTGTTTTGCCATTTTCCTGTTTGTCAGGGGCAAATGAGGCCTGTGTCACATTTGTGGCCACCTGCCACTTCAGCTGCCGCTTTCCTATTTTGAAAGGGAAAAGGTGAGACGCGAAGAATGAATGTGTCAGTAAGAGGAAAAGACAGGGAGGGGAGAGGAAAGAGAGGGGTTGCAGCGTCAAAGACCATCCGTCCCTCTTTACATCTTGGTTCAGCTGTTTCAGTTAAACCATCCATTCAGATATAACTTTAGTGGGACTTTGCTGACTAACGGCTCTGATGCAGTGTAGCCTTTTTTTTTTGTATTTCCAGACTGCATCCCTCTCCATACTTGGACATTTTTTTGCTGTTCAAAGCAGTGGTGTTGCATATGTTTTTCTCCTACACTGCTTTTTGATTATGAATCAGGGAGCCATTCAAAATGTATGCTACTCATTCACATCAAAGGGCATGACAGCCAGTCCCTACTTATTAGGGATGTTATATATTTTAAAGTAATATTACTGCCTAGTTTGAACAACCTCACAGTTATCACTGTTTCCCAAGAAAAATGTCTGCCATAAGAAAAAAAAAGGGATTACTTTTTTTAGCTTCTTATTTGTTCAGCTATAGGACTATTCAGTTAGGATGGACAGTAATGGTAAATATGGCTCAAGAAAACCAAACCACCACATCACAGATTCTAAACCACAGTTTCATGTTGGTAGGCAACCTATAGTATTATTATAGCCAATACTATTTCATTTATTCAGGGCTGTAAAACACATATAGTTGGTTTCAACAGTGTGATGATGCCCAAAGCAGCCTCTCAAAACATGGCCCAGAAATTAAATAAGCCCAATCTGATTGTTTTGGGATCAGAGCCACTTTTCCCATCAGTGATGCTAATTGTGAGGGTTTAGCACTTACCAGGTTTCCAAGTCTCTCTCTCTCTCTCTCTTCCCTGGTCTCTTTCCCATTTCTAAATAGAGTAGGCCATGATTCATCTGTGTTTTCCCTGTCTTCCAAGCTGGTGCGACACACCATTTGGCCTGGGTGTTTGGGGACTGGCATGTATGGCGACTTACTACCCAGCGAGTCCCTGGAATAACTCTGCGATTTGACATGGCCCCATGGTGTACGGCAAGCTGTAGAGTGTGGGCGACAGGAAGTCTGTGTGTGTGTGTGTGAGGGCGTGAGCAGTGTTAGCAGCAGAGATGCTTGTGCCTATTTTGACAGCCCGAATCCCTGGGAATGTATCAGGGATTTTCACCACGGCTGTGGCCTGTCAGTCTGTCACCCTTTTATGGTTTTCTGAAATGGAGGACACATTACAAGATTTCTTGACATTTTTCTTGATCTAAGAAGTGTTGCAGATACTTGAAAAAGCCTTTCTAGTTGCTGGTTAGATTGCAATGCGCTATCAAAGATATATATTTCCCCCACCAAGACTGTTCTATCCTATACAGATGGTTCAGATTCTCGTTTCACAGAAAAAAAAGAGAACCTTGAATTGCCATTTTAGTTTTTTCATGTTGGCTGAGAGGAAAAGCATGTATTTTTCTATACTACCACTGCAGGTCAAAGAAAGTCTGGATAAGTCTTTTGTCAGAAAATACTCACCTACCTTTCATATCCAAGTGAATGTATGTGGATCTCAAATCAATATGGTCTGACATTGAGGCTCTGCAATCAAATTGTTGCAATTCCTCAAAAACATGTATTGTTGAAATTTTTTTTCCTAACGTATCTTGCTAAAAATCGAATAAATAAAATATGTTTTAAAAAAGTAGCAGATATAATAGGTTAATAGGTTTGCCACAAAAGGGTACCAACAATTCAGAGCAAGTTTTTACCTCGAGGTACGAACTTGCCCTCCTGCCCAGGTGAAGTGCTACAAGACAAATAGTTCTATAAAATGAAACCTTGGAACAAGAATGTTAATGTAGATTTTACAAACAAAAAGGCAATTCAGTATTAGCTTCACAGAACAAATATTACACCAGACATACAGTTCAGTGATAATGTCTGTCATACAGTAAGAAAAAAAGATCAATATCTTCACAGCAAATAGCTTCCAGGCTGGTGGAGAATAAGAGAAAGATACGAACAGAGATGATGAGAAAAATGTGAGGGGAGAGGAAAGGAGGAAAGAAGCCCAACACAGGCAGATCATAGAAACCAAGCAGACCTCTTAGGGCTTCCAAAACACAGAGGCTTTTTTTGAAAAAGTCAGCCCCACCAAAAGCCCTATCAAACTTCTTCAGCGCACTATTGATCAAATGCTTTCTCTCTTGCCAAGCCATTTTCTCCAAGGATGCTGCTATCTGCAAGCCGGGCACTTTGCTCCAGTTACCCACTATTCACTCGCTAACCCCGCTCCGCCATCAGTCATGAATCTACAAGACTTAGTCACACCTGTGTGGCCCCGAGCAAGCCACACAGGAGAGAGAGTGAGTGTGTTGTTCCCACCACTAACATTAACATCTCCATCTTTGCCCCTCAGTTTATCCTTTTCGTGTTATCATGGAGAAAAGAAACAGGGAATGAGGTTCCTGCACTTTCACAGAAGAGTGGTCCCTTTTCACAGTTTTCTAAAGTCTTTCGTGGATTTATAAATATGATTGCGTCATGCAATATTAAAAGCACAAAACAATATTGTGTCTCTTGTTGATGATGTCTAAATACATTAAATAAGAATGTGAGATTGGACTGTCAGCACGGCAAGGTTGTGCTCTCAAGTTTTTTTGTTGCATTAAGATTAACTTAAAAAATATTTGCTAATTGTGCAAATTATGTCATTTATTATTTGTTTTTACATTACATTTATTCTGGAACAGATTTTGTTAATTGTGTGAAAAAGGGAAAAATAGTTATTTTCAGTTAGAAATTTAGAAGTAAAGAGCAGTCCAGGAAGTTGTGTATCCATTCTGTCAGTTGTAGAGTTGATTTTTGAGTGATAAAAAGAACTGTAAATTAGCATATTGAAAAAAAATTATGGTTGAAGTTCAAACTAAGAAGACTGAAAAAGGAGATTCTCACCAAAGCCTCATTTGTATATTTGGTGCATCTTACTCTCAACCAAACATTGAAAACATTTCCAGGTCTTCTTGCGGCTGAACCAGAGACGATTGGAGCAAGATGACATGCGGGCTGGGCCGCAGGTACACCATGACCAGCGAGGAAGGACATGCTTTGTGCGCCCAGTCTGTTGGCACACGTACAGCACCACGTATCTGATAGACAGCTCCCGGTACTGCGGTTGTATCGAGAGCAGCTGTGAATTCAGCACCACGGACAGTTCTCTACCCACAAGAGTTCTTGCATGTCTCCCGCGCTGGTCTGCCTCTCAAACAGAGTCGGACTCCTGGGTTAGTCACTTAACATCAGGTTTAACGCTGACTTTCCTCTTGCACGCAGGCATCTTAATTTTAACTGTAGTGGCTCAACCTGGAAAACTAGGCTGTATAACAGAGCTCACAGGCTCCATAGCAGGTTTAGTTCTGGATTAAAACATTCCTGCAGAGAGACTGAATAAATACTTTTGAAAATGTTCTCTATCTAGCTGTTAAATGTAGTGTCAGAGAAATAGCAGGTGGATGTTAGTTGAGATTAGATATCAATAATGAATTCAATTTAGACTATTAATTGTGCTTCAAAACTCATAACATCGATTGGTCTACTGTAAATTGTTGCACTCATATTTCATCACTAAAGCTCTGGGGAACATGAAACCAACTTTTTAAATAGAAATCTCTCTACAGGGTTCAATACACAGTACACTATTAATGTAAAATAAAGTATGTCCACTGTGCTCTTATAATGCTGAGCTGCTCAGGCTTTTTATTTATGCATTTACCATAAATGTACTTCACTTTCAGCAGCCCTTGTTAGCCTTGGCTGCAGAAGCAGTGTTTTCATTTCACACTTATAGAGGTTTACATTGCTCAGACTAACTAACAATGACCGTGTCTATGCATGAAATATGAGAGCATTATTGATGCATTATTGTCAAGCGCATTTAATACATTGAAAACGCAGGGGCTAAGCACACCGCAAAAGATTCTAGGCAGCTTTTTCAGGAGTTCTGAATTTACATCAGCAAACAAAGTTGAGCGACTTTCATATTTCTACTGGTAATTATTGTTTTCTAATGTGTTCTTCCCTGGCATTAGAATAAACCATGTATTGGTCAGTTAGGTCAGTCTAAGAGTACAAGGTAGGTAGTTGCAGGTGGTTCCCCTCAAATTCCGTCTGTGAACATACAAATAGACCAACAGAAAGATTCAGTCACCGTAGCTGATGGGAAACTCAGTCACCTAGTTTCACCGGTATATATACAGTATTAACATGGCATTGCATACAAACATAGCCATGGCAGGAAGGAAAAGCAATACTGTGGATTCAGAACCTTGGACAGCTCCCCTCCCCACGCCAGCTGTCTCCGTGGGCATGAGGGGATTTCAGCACCTTGGATAGCTCAAGACCCTGGACTCCTCGGGTGCGCTCAAAACGTTCTTCCTTTCTACTATTCCTTTCTCGTTGACCTCAGTGGAAAACATCATGAAGTCACGGAAAGGTACAGGAGAACTCATAGGACTTAGGAAAAGCCGACAGCGGTGCTCAGAGAATCCGACTCGACTTTCACTATACTACGTCATCACGCGATGGCGGCTGTTATTGACGTTCGTCTGCCGTGGTGAAACTACAAATTTCCAGAGATGGACTACAAAAACGCATCTGCCCCCATCCAACATTCTTCACTTTGTTTTACCACTGTGTGACCTCAGATGTTAATTAGTCAAATATAAACGGTAACTCACATGGTGAAGTGCGTCTCTTCTGGGTCATATTCATACTCTGTTACTTCTTCTTCTTCTACTTCAGATTGACTCGTTTACGTTCAAGCATGGCATGTCACACTAAATATTTCTGCCGAAATGAATTGTGGGGCATCTATATCTCCTTTCCTTTCGTATAGGAGGGTCCACTGTAACCTATACTAAAGGATATAGGAAAGGAAGCATTGAAACTCATTTCCTATGTATTTAGAGAATCCAAACAGCTCTTAACATGATTGCTGATCAAATACTTCTGGGTGACCTCAAGATTTAGGAAACTTCTGAAGTTAATTTGACAATTTGACCTCACCCTTGCTACTACTGCTATTGTTTTGGGATTTTACTACAGTGTCACAGGGGAGCTGTTCTTTCAGCACCTACTTCCACACACACATTCCAGCAGAGTTCCCTCTCTCTCTATGTGTGTGTGTGTATGTGTGTGTGTGTGTGTGTGTGTGTGTTTGTGTTAATTCTTGCCATAAACATGGGGTGTACTCTGAGTTTGTTGTTGGTATATGTGTGTATATTAAAGGTGTCTCATTCACATTATAATCTTTTTCTCCCTCTTATTCTGAGTTTGGGTTGGCCCCCGCTGTTGTTTATCTTCTTGACAGGGTTTATACTGTTGCAGAAATTAATGGCAGGTCTCATTAAGTACAAAAGCATGAAATGACCCAGTCAGGGCCATTCCAATACAAAGTGTGTGTGTGTGTGTGTGTGTGTGTGTGTGTCTGGTGTGTGTTTATGTGGGTGCTGTGCCATTATTTGTATTAATTATTGACTTGTGTGAAGCCAGTGGGAAGGGCTTGCTTGTGGATTAAGGCTACTATGATTATGTCCGATTTACAGCCCTCAGTCCTCCTGGTCATGACTGTGCTCCCCCCTTCTTCTTAACCCCCCCCCCCCTATCTTTCTAGACTTGAGACCAGCATAATTGCAGCCTAGGGCAGGAGCTGCTCACTTTTTGATGTTTGGACTCCTGGTTTTGCAAAAGGTCATGGTGTAAATGTAGTGATAAGGTCATGGGATGTTAAGCCCAAGCCTCTTAGTGCACTTAAGGTAGCTGGGTAATATCTGTGTAAGCTCTTTTGAAGTGTGCAAATTGTGTCTGATGGCCTGCGCAAGTTGTTTTCCGCTGAAGAAATTATTGTCCTGATTTAGTGAGTATGATAATGTAGAGTTATCATACGCAACAGTGCAGCACCATGCTTGGTGGCTGTGTGTCTAAGTGTGCAAAAATGCATCTAAGATTCGATCAATCAAATTAGACAATGCTGTCTTTAATATTCATCATGCAGGGTTAAGTAGATATTGCACAGTAACAGAGTCCAGTAAAGAGGCCTTCTGAAAAAAGTTCTATATGCATATGAAAACATGCATTAGTGTATACATTTTGTGCGTGCGTGTGTCCTGTTGATGTCCCCAGCACCACCTGTGACCTACAGTAGGGAAGGGTGAAGTCATTGTGCTGATGTGGCAGCTGATGCCTTTTACCAGCCCTACAGATGGTCCTGATAGGCCGCGGCACGGCACAGGGACAGCTGCTGGGTGTCATAGCGACAGAGACAGAGGTGAGAGGGTTGCAATGGAGGCAAAGACAAGGGGGGCATTTAAAGTGGTATTTATGTTTGTGTGCTGCATGTGCTAATAAATGCTATCTGTTTCTGTATGTCTTTTTCCCTTTCTTATCTTAGCACTTTGTACACATCAGTGAACATTAAACATTAACGGCCTGAAGGGAAATGAGACCAATTAAACTGAGCGTTACAGTGATGTAGGAAACAAAACTAACTTGATTGTTTTGCTCACGTTTTGTGAGCCACAAGCCTGTAGTTGTAACCTTGTCAGCATTCACAATGCTGTTGCATGTTCTCACAACACATATTAAGACATTTTTAATTGGTTTCAAATGAGCTTTCAAATGAGGTTAGTGATCAGATCATTTTCTCAATGCAAAAATGGAAACAGTAGCCTGAAGACAGTATATGGAATAAGATATAATTTGGAAGATTTACGATAACTTTTCATATTTTTTGTGCAACATTTACCAAATATGTATCCACCTAGTTTACTCTCATGGTTGATGTAATCATTCACCACCTCTTCTGGTTCTGTTTGTGCCGGTGTATCTGTTTTATTACTGAGACAAAATTAGTTATGCCACCAATGTGCAGCTACACACATTACAAAAGGCAAAGTGCAGCCTGTCAGAGGCACAGAAAGCTTCTAATCAATGTTAGCTGGGGCTTGTCTGTCGAGTCAGGGGAGAAGGACGAGTGGATGAAGTGAGGGAATTGGGTAATGGTAAAAGAGAAGTGATAACAATAAAAAATGAATGAAGACAGAATGAGTCAAGGTAATGGGAGTGATTTTTGGAGGAGGAGGGGAGAATATTTGGTATGAAGGAAGGAAAGATGGAAACGGTGGAAAGATTTTTTTTTTCTCTTTCTACTCAACACAGTAAGATTCTTACCAAAAGTACCAATAGAGATGGAGAGGAAATGCAGTTTGGTGAGGGTGCAGAGAGCAACCCGTGGTTTGTCTTTGACTCACCTTGGCTGTCAATGAGTTGGACTGAGGGGGTTATCTGTCTCCCCCCGGTCCGCTCCCTGCTGCTTTAATGAATTTACTGAGGCCTTGGGAATGGGTAATGCACCTGTTTATGGAGGCAGGAAAACAGGTGGCATTGAAAATTCGCCTCATGCACATTTCCTGGGGAGATTCAAATAGCTCTGCAGTCTGCGGGTCATATGCAATTTGGTTAATATTTTGTTAGTTTGAATCCAAATCATGACCACAGTTAAGTGTCCCCGGAGCTCTTGTATAGCTCTTTAAACATTCTTACATAGTGCACCCGGAAGATGTATGAATTTTAGCCTATTTCTTCTGGAAGAAATTGTATCCCCTAACCCACAGATTGGAGAGAACATCCCATGGTAATTCTAATACCCAGATGAATCCCACAAGTGGGCTGAGGCTTCCTTTCCGCTCTGTCTGTCTGCCTCCTCTGTCGGCCTATCGGTACCAAACCATCCTGTCCTTCATTCATATGCTCCGCTGACTGCGCCGCGTCAAATAGGCTGCCTGGGAACTCCCGGGGAAGCATCCAGAGAGAGATGGGATGGTGAGCTGCAGGGTGTGGGGGCAGTTGGTCCATTGTGGGTAGTGATGGGGAGGAGTGAGGAGAATGTAGCTATCATCCATTCCCATTAAGAGAGGAGAGGAGAAAGGGAGGAGGGCCAGTGGGGAGGAAGACAATAAGTCACAAGATGCCAAGAGGAGGCACAGAATATGCCTCTAAATGCAATGTGTGCAGGAACATATCACTCATAGTCGTGCTCATGCCAAGGGAAAGGGGGGGGGGGGGGGGGGGGGGGGGGGGGGTAGGCACACACAGAGGAAGAGAGAAAAAGAGGGACTAAATCTCGCGACAGAGACCTTTACTTCCTGTGCAGTGTTAAATGCTAAACATGTTGCTGCTTACTGCAGAGCGAGGCTTTTTCAATCCTCGGGGCCTTTTGCTAGCCTCTGACTCCGGAGAGGGGGAGGAGTGGGCACTGGATATGTCAGAGCTAGCTTTAGGCAGTTTGCCTGTCTGAAATTGCTAATAGATCTGTCTCACTTGCTGCCTTTCCCTGGTTAGCATAGTTCAGTTCCGTGCACTTAACCATTTTCTGATTTACTAATGTTTTCCCCTTCCAGATTTGTCAGATTAGCACTTAAAATATGGATTGGTTCAAGTTGTGAATTTAAAATTGACAAAACTGATCCTGACACAATGGACTGAGAATGGCATGACTAGAGGAATAGGCATATGCATATACACATTTATCTAATGTTCCTTTTAGTGACCACGAACACAAACCTCAAAGCAATCAGATTTTTTTAAACAGCAGGTGATAATTTGATCTTGAAATTGCACTGTGGAAACTACCCACATGAAAGAGAAGCTCGGTCTTTGGGAGGCATGAACGTACACCAGATTTTTACTTCCCCTTTGCGTAAGTGGGATTTTGTATCATTCTACATGGAAATGAATGAGGTTTCTACAAACAACAGGGACCCGTTCATCGCTGTGAGAGATGCAGGGGGTCAAAAATGGGCGACAACACCCCACCCCCACTGCCAAAATAGTACAGTCCTGATTCAAGATGGAGCAGTGGTTTATCGTACCTCCGATAATTAGACAGCGGCAAGAAGAAGATTTCAACAATTTAAAAAAGAAGGAACATAATGGAGTAGGAAGCAAAAAGAGTTTTGAAAAGAAAAGATGAAATGTAGGCAGACAAATAGCATTAAAGTGCTAAATGTCCGTGTGTTAGAGCAGCATTAATTGTTGGAGCAGTTGAATTGCTAGCTTAATTATATGACAATGCATTTTGCAATGCAAACTTGGTGTTTGAAAAGGTGTCCAGGCGTTATTATATATTTCTATGGCGCAGTTTACCTCAACATGTTAAAGAGAACAAAGTCTTCTTTTGAAGAAATAACTTGTACAAGCAGCGTTAAAGATGTATAACCATGATGTTTGGCGTCGTGGTATATTATTAAATATTTTATTCTTAATACAGTCTCAGATTTTCTGTTTGAAGTACATGGAGGTATGTTATGTTGGCTAATTGAACCAAAACATTATATTTTTGATAACATTTCGGAGAGAGTAAATATTAGCAGATGAACACATGTATGCTTTTTTATCTTACTCATTTCACCTGGTTAGACCTCTTCTCAGGACTGTGTGAGCATTCACTGTTTTCCTTTTTGGCAGTGTGGAGCAGTGTCAGGACTTAGTTGTTGTTTGTAGTATGTTTGTAGCTACGCAGGCCCCTTCGATATGTGGTACTATTATTTTGAGTTATAACATCTGCTGAAGCTGAATACCAGAAAACTGTCATTTGGAATTTTAGGATATTGGAGGTGGAACCAATCAGCAGCATACAAAAGCTATATAAACACAGTAAGGCACAAGTCACAGAGGGACAAAAAAGGGCAGGGCCGTGACAGCATCAGTTATTTCCTGCAAAAGGCCTATACCTGTTAATGCCACCAGTCTGTTTGTAGCAGTGAGCTGTCTTTGTTTCCGACTGGCGAGTGTTATTTTGAATGTATAAAGCTATAAATGATACATTCAGTTACTGAGCAGATTCAGGCTTGGTTTTGCGGCTTTGTGACTCAAATGTCAGTCATTGTGAGTCAGTGTGACACTCACAACTCCTTAGCACTGGATGCGAAGGCATCTTTGAGAAAGTGGTGGTAAAGAATCCCTTTCATTCCCACTGTGTGTGCTATGCCTTAGCTGCAGTGGCTCATCAGTGATGTCACGACTGGACAAGCCACATCTTGAACATATAAAACATGCCCAGCGGCGCCGAATTAAAAGGTCAGTCATCTCTGGATATATGCTTCACTGGTTTCCTCCCTGAACTTGTGGTCATCTTACTAAGGTGTGTGTTTGTGCTGTGGTATGTGCCTCAGTTTCATCACTTTAATGGGGTCCAGTGTGTCGGTGTGTTCAAAATTAGACATGCTCCTATGTTTTTTCCGTTTGAGTGACTAAAGATGTGTGTGAGTGTGAGTGGACGTATGAGACTATTCATGGATCCTAGCCTGAAACATCATATTTTCTTTTTTACAGGGAAAAGAATGTCTCATAGTGTAGGGTGCCTCTTGCAGAGCTGCTGCCCATTGGTATGTGAAGGCTTTATAATTGAATTAGCCCGGGCCTTATGGCCTAATGTTGCAGGCGCGCTGAGTTCCAATGCAACACTGCTTACTTTTTTGTGAAAGGAGGTCATGAGAAAGGTTACGTACTTTTTTTCTTAAAGATGGGGTAGATGTGGGATGACATGTATTTTTGTGGGAGAAAATGTGGATGTTTGTCCTTTAGGGACAAAATTTTCATCTTTCATCTTTTATATTTTCCCGCTAGGGGCCTGTACTACAAAGCGAGGTTACTGGCTTACCATGGTAAGTTCAAGAGTAACTTGGTGACGTCAGGGGTAACTTCCCGGTAAACTGCTACTGAGAAAGGTGGATAGGTCTTACCTTGGGCATGTTACTGTGGTAATTTACTCTCCATCTTAAAACTGCTCCGAGCAGTTTTTGTTCGTGGTACATGTTTACATGTATAAACCCCGCCCACGCACACAAGAAGCCAATCGGTGTTGGCGTAAGGAATGAGGGAGGATCACTCCGCAGGGAGTTTAGAGACTGTCAGAATCCACCGGGACCCGATGTTCTTACTTTATGAAAGATATATCCATTATCTTCGACCAATTTTCAATTACAGGTCTCTGACCACTGTGTCCTGCACCAGACACTTTTATGTTTTCGATCGGTTATACTGATCATGTGATCAATACTACTGTATGATGTGCAGTTCGCAGGCTTGATGCATTAGTTGTGTTTCCAGGACATCTAAATGTTCTCAGGCCGAAATGGCTGTTGAGTATTATGCTGCTATTTGTGCTCTGACTATTGCACACATCCCCATTGAAGCCCCTATAGGAGAACATGAGGAGGATTATGAATCAGAAATTAATTCATAGCATCAATGTTCAGATATTTGATCATATCCTATTTAAACTGACATGATTACTTTGTTATATTATATGTATTTTAATATTCAGGACACATACACTTTAGGTGGTGGATTTTGTTTTGCTAAAATGGAAACTCAATAGCTTTCCCTGAACTGTAGAAACGACATGTGAACTATCAAATGATTTTAATTATACCAGGTAATCAAAACAATTGATCTGATATTATAATATATACCAGGTAAGAACTGATTGACCCTCAACCTCCTCCATCATGAGCCTTCATTTAATATTTGCTCTGACCAACTGATCTTCCTGTGGAAATGTTGCAGGAGTTTTTCTCCTCCGGTTCAGATGATTTCAGCTTATTTTCACACATCACAAGGTTTTTATGAATGTAGATACATATCACATCTGTATATCAAATTTTTACAACAGTTAACACACAGGCTGACACATAAGCGCACTCTCCAATAAGACTCACCAACCATTAAACACCACGTACAGCAAAAATATTTCCATCAAACACCATAACTTGGGGTCAAATGAATATATTCCTTCAACAGGTCCTTACACAGTGATCAACAAAATACAGCATCAATATGAACCAGTTTAGCCTCACAGTCATTTGTGCCATTTGTTACAGTATGTGCCAAAAAAGTCAAACAGCTCATCACAGCATTGATTTTGCAAACTCTACTGCTCTGCACCTTAACCTTTTTACACTTTTTTAAGATGCTCAGTTGAAATACAGTAAAAAAGAAACATTTTCTAATAAGGTTTAATTGATTTGATTCTAGTATGCAGGGCTTTATATGACACGTAAAACCTACAGTAGCTTCTAGACTAGAAATGTGGACATTCAATATGGTTCAGCTTTTGTGCTGCATATTGTGGACTTTTTGTTCTTACTTCCCTTTAGCTTTGTGATCCATGTTTACAAAGAGCAACACAGAGGTGGAACCTTTTTATAGTTGGATAAAGACTGAAGCTGAATTAAGATTTGATCAAAGCAGCTTCACACAGGTGCATTACAGATTAATACTTATACAAGTCATTTCTATCAGCTGTGAACAGATGTTTTGCTTCCTTTTGTTTAGCTCAGTTAAACCAATACAGTTTGAGTATTTCTGTGAGATTAGGAGTAAATACACCAGCATCATACTCATACAGTCTAAGAGCTTTATGGAGAATATCTTCATTCATTATCAGTGAGTAACGGTCTGATTTCAGAAGTGGATACGTGTAGACCTTAATTCAAGTGTCCTAATTGTTTTCACATGTTGTTGTGTCCTTAAACTTCAATCATATTAACTATTAATTAACATCACAAAAAAAAACAACAATGTGTTGTTAACAAGCCTCACAGACTCTGCTGCTGCCACCGAGTCAAATTTCGGCGTTAAATTATTTCTCGGTTATTTTAAACTCTCGTATCTCCTTCGGAATCACTGTGCGCTCTTTTTCTGAGAAATACGCTGCGCTGACTTGCACTGCCAAACACAGCCCCTTTACCCATGCGTTCTTCCACGCCCACTCACTCCGGGTCAGTTAACGCCGACCTAATTGACCGACATCATAACCACCTTCGTAGTACCGTTTAACTCAAAGTCAGGCAGCTAGGGTTTGTCAACATCAAGGTTTATTGTTGTTGTTGTGTGTGTGTGTGTGTGTGTGTGTGTGTGTGTGTGCGTGCTTGCGTGCGCACGCACGATTGGTCTGGCTGGCTGCTGGCATTACGTCAGACCAAGGATTTTGGTGGTGACTGCTTCATCATGAGGCCATGTGTAAATGTTTAACGGCTGTCAGCCACGTCCATCAATCAAAGCTCTTTGGGCACTTAGGGAGCCTGGAAGAGGCTGTGTGTATCAAGAAATGAAGATGTTGTGTTGAAAGCACCATGCGTACAGCAAGGATGATTTTGCAGTAATGTAGGCACAGTTTGCACCAAATCGTCAGTCTGTCCCTCCGTCTTTCGCGTGCACAAATGCATTCTTGCACATTGGTTGTCCATGTACGCTGGGGCAGTATAATTTATTCCAATCAGCCTTCTGTCACTTTAGCATAGCCACCTGAGGACTGGACAAAAAAATATGTATGCAAATTTGTCATTACTCAGGGATATCAGCTAAACAGTACTTTGCCTCCCTGATCAATTGTGTGCACTGTATTACATCAGTCTGAGATGATATACCGCAGCCCACCCATCTAATTCCCTCACAGTTCCTTTCAGCTGCATTTTCTGTTTTTAAAGATGTCTCCTCTGTACTGCTGGATGTGTCAGAGAATCTGCATTTGCACCCCCCTTCTTTTTGCATTCACTTATTGGCTGCCTTCACCAACTGTCTTTTTGCCTTCAAGCCTAGCGGCGGATCACACAAAATATGCTTAAGACACATTTTAGCCTCACACAATGTGGCCACAGCTATACGTTCACTTGTAATGGTCTACAATCTGTTTGGGTAGACTGGGGTTTGAAAAGGTGGCACTGTGGAGGATGTCGGCGTGTATAATGAGGAATAAATCATAGATGGATTGGGAGCATTTTCCAAGAACAGTGTCGAGACGCCGCTCTGGTTTGAGTTTTTGTGCAAACGTGCTCACTCTGAGGAGGCCAAGCATGTAAAGCCCCACAGCACAACAAGACAAATGCATGTGTTAGATGTCATAATGCATAATTTAGCGCAAACAGGCCGCCTTGTTGGTCATCCTCCTGTGCTGTGTGCCTGTGATAGTTATCAAGTGAGAACTTGCTCAAATGGAATTGTCCTGCATGAGTGGGCTAATCTAACCTGTGGATTGCAAATGAAAGCGTAATATGTGAGCATGTGAAGAGTATGAAACAGCATTTTGTGAATTAATGCACATCTTGCATGAGTTCTAGTTATGACAGTGTGGGGAGTAAGAAGTAAGGATGCAGATGGGAAATCTTGTGTATCTTAGGTGCATGGGTATAGGGATAGCGAGTCACCAGAGAATTATGGGGGATCTTATAGTATTATCTTCACACAACACACTCCCACCCCACCACATCCCGGTTGTTCTGTAAAGCTGTTATACTTCACTCGCTTTGACCCTCTAGTACCATTTTAATGACAAAAAAAAAAATTTAGCTGTGTTAACAAGGAATTATGACACTTAGTTGGAGAGGAAGAGGAGGATGAGGAAGAGGAGGAAGTATCCGGGAAGAGAGGAACAGAAATTGGCAAGACAGGAGGTTGGAGCTGATTGTCAGGGGGACATGTAAAATTGAGCTTAAATTCACTATGGTAACTGTGACTTCCACAAAAGCAGTCTGTGCTAGTAAGTCCTGCAGGGGAGACGGGCAGAGAAAATTGCTATCATTTGATATTCAAATAATATTCAAATACTCAAATAAAAAGCTTGTGCTTTACAGTCCCTCTGGCTTTCTCTCAGCAACCAGCTTCTCCATCCTTCCGTCTGCTCTCCTCCTTCCTATGACTGTCTGTTGTGCATCTCCTCCCCCACCGAGTCTGTTTTTACACTGTCCTATTTCAAGACAAATGCAGCTTCAGAGGCATTTTGGCTCACAGACACCACCTGTGTTTAACTGCTTTGCATCCAGCAGTTAAGACAAAGGCTATTCTCTCTCTCTCTCTCTCTCTCTCTTGGTCTCCATGTCTCTCTTCTCCATCCAAATGTTGCGCAAATTTTGGAGGAATTTTGAATAATGGTCAGGAGCTGGTTGCTCCAGTTGGGTGCCGTTAAGAAGAGTGTTGAGTCTCAAACATTGAATTATAATGTACAAAACATTTAAATATGGAATTTGTTGCATTTATTAATTCAAGTAACAGTTGATTATTACACCAAACAGATCTGGTAGTACAATCTTCTTTAAGTCTAATGCTTTATGATTGTCATGAATTAATTGCAAAATCTGATTCCATCGCTGCTTTTTGCCTTTGTAAATACACAAAACTTTTCCCCCTCTGCCAAATGTTTGTACGATTGTACAAAGTTTTGTTCCTTTTTTTGCAATGTGTATGGAAACGGGTGGAAACCAGTTTTCTTCTCACATACATCTTTCTCTATCTTGTTCTGCTTAATTCAGTTTACTCACATGAATGCGAGATGAATGATAGCTATTGCTTGAGCATCTCAAAACAACTGAATAAGTCAAAAGAATTATCATAACAATAAACATCTGCTGCATTTGTATGACTGTGTGAATGTGTGTGGGAGTGTTAATGAAGGAGCAGGGATCCGGTGAAGTTATTCTACAGTGACTTAATATATAATGTATGTGCCTAGAGTATTTTCATGAAATGCTTAGTGTTAATGTTCAAATAATGGGTCCAAGTAAACCAAACCAAAAAGCACAGACTGTCATCCCCTCTGGGTTGCGTCACCCACAGTTTGGCACTGTTTGTTTTGGCCAATGACTGATCTGTTTATATGATATGCAGCGAGTCATTATGGCTGCCTGCCGCTCGGAGCGAAATGTTCCTTCCTGTGTGGTTCCTGGGCACATTCATCACATGCCTAATGACCAAAAACGGGGTCCAGGCCACAGTCGAATCCGGACTTGTGGTTTCGGCCATCATATTTCTGTATGCGGATGGAAAGATGATGGCAGGCCAATTAGAATCCAATAAGTTCCGCTTTGTGTCCCTGGTGTGAACCTTACACCAACTGTCTTGCATCACTGTTGAGATGAGGAAACCTTTAAAAAATTCTATCTTTTCTGGTTTGATTATATTTGAAAGAGTCTTCAAAAATACTTGATGATCGACCCTAACATTTTTGTTGTTGTTGCAGAACAGTTTTTTGTCTGGGAAAGGGGATATCATGAGAGCTGATACTTAGTACCAAGTCGACGCTTAAATTATGCTACTTGCTTCTCTACAGTACTGTAGTACCAAACAGCATGTGAAATGGCGGTGGCAAGTGTGGCTGCAGGAGTATTCAAATGAAATGTAAACAACTGAAACTTATCAAAGCACCTCAAAGACAGATAATAATGATCAAAAAAATTATCATTTCCTGAAAGACGAGTTTCTTTTTTTGTGAATTGGGACAATTGGCATCTGTTGTAATGGTTGCCCTCACACAACATTCACAAAGGCTGACGTTATCTTGTTAAGGCTAATCATAAATATGAAACTTTGTGTGAACAACATTGTTTCCTATTAGTTATAGTGGCAACCAGCCATAGTCTAATTTGTCCCGCATCCGTTTCACAATGATATGAAAATCGTTTAATCCGTTAAATCCATAAAAGATCTTTAACCTGGTATTTTGTGCTGTAGCTTCATTGTGGAGCTGTGTACAGCACTTTTTTGTCCCCTCTATCTTATGCTTGTTCACTTGGCAATTAAAAAAATTAACCCTCTTTGGCACTTCAAAGCTTACTGTGCAGTTCTCAAGTTGCTGCCTCCAATGTAATTAGTCTTCGTGCATGTGTTTTTTGAGCACTAATAATAGATTTGGTAATAAAAAAAACAATATATATTGTTTTAGAATTGCCTTGTGCCTTGTGTGATATACAAGAACAGATGCGTTTATCTGATCTATATAGTAGACAAACTGCTGTGTTAGTCTTGGATATGGCTGCAAGACAGATGCCAATGTTTGTGCAGAAGGGATTCAACCCATCCTTTTTGAGTGAAACATGTCGATATCATCTGTCAGCTCTGTTTCTTGGCAGTCCCTCTGTATATTCCTTGTTATATTGCAGCCGTGATAGAATTACAGTCGTGTTTTTAAGACTGGGAACCATGGTAAAGGGAGTTACAAAAAAAAGAGGCTGATATCAACGTATCTGCACAATGGTTGACACCGAGCTTGAATATGAGTGGCAGTTCAATTTTAATCACCCCTCATCAGCGGCGATCATCTTCGTAAACAGTGCACTGGGATGGGATAATTAATCAACAGTCCCTCGCCTTCAATTAGCTGAGTATTGGGGAAGCGGAAGGGAATATTCCGATTGCTGAGCTGCTGTAAAGACGGCATGTTGATGACACATCATAGTTAAAGACTTCCACCATCTCAGCATCTAATAGGCAACATCTTGTTAGCAGCCCCTCAGTGGATATTCTAGATGGGATGAGAGCTAAATTACAAGCAAAGAGAAAAGGAAAGAAGGAAGAGAAGACAGGAGAGAGAATATTTTTTATCCTATTATTTGGTATTTATTTTTATCAGTGCACATGGCTGGTTCTCTTGTGCATACAAGTGTTTGGGTGCGCTCATGCTTTTCCATCAGAGGCAAAAAAGAACAAATCATGGTTTGGCTGCTTGAGCAAGAGACTACATTGCATCGGCATTTTCAAACTGGAAAGTGGCACCACTCCCTAAAATCAATCAAGTCAATGAATTGATTAATCAGTGGTGCTACAATCAACCCATTTAGCTTGGGTAACATTTCAATCAGTTTAATGAGCTGTGTGTGTGTGTGTGTGTGTGTGTGTGTGTGTGTGTGTGTGTGTGTGTGTGTTACCGCAATGACTGAGGTAATGCAGGGTTAGTCAGAATGCATGGTGACAGCATACTTGGACCATTCTGTCTAATTTGATCTTAAATTATTCTGCGTCAATATGCCTCATGCCGACCATGGACTCTCATTTACAGAGGCAGTTGGACTCATCAGAAGAAGTCGATAAGCTCTCAGGCTGGTCCTACCCTGAAGAGGTTTCTTTCTTATAAGAAACACATTCTAAAACCTCATCCAACATGTCATAGTTTATTGATAAAAATAAGTTGACAGTAGGATTTTTTCTTCTTATTGTACTTAACACCGTTGTCACTTATCATTACTCTTGAATTCATTGGCAGAAGCAGTACGGAATTGTATTGATCCTATGTCAGGCAGAGAAGAGACGTTAGGCGAGGAGAAAGCAGAATAGAGAAAATGTGATTGCAGGAAAAGAAAGTATATTTGTATGTTGAGATAAAAAGGAATAGAGCGCATGGAAAGAAATGGGCTTCCCAAGCATGCTGTCGTACAGCAGCTGTCAGATTAGTGCAGGGGGAGCGATGGTAAGCTGAGATGAGACGGCTGAACTTTTCACTGCATATCCCCTAGTTCCCTTTGGTGGCATCGTGGCCACTTTTTCAAAAGGCATTAGCTGTCCCTCTGAGTGAACTTGGGCATCACCGCTCTCCCACTGTCGGTTCTCGGTGCCAGTCCCCTGTGATGCTGACTAGCAGTTAGCTGGCAGCACAACAACAAAGGATGACAACAAAGGGCTATACCAGCTAAGTTACCTTAGATGGCTTAGTGCTTCATGTCTGATCCTCCAATGGGAGTCCTCTGGTGACTCTGGCAACTAGTTAGCAGAGTCGCAGCCATGGGAGGGGGCATTCATCTTTTAGAGGGTCATACCCTTATTTTTCCTTTGCCAATGTACTTTACTTCTCAGACAAATACAAGCCATTTATGTGAATATGTAATTGCTAAGTACAGCATAATAAGGCTAGAAGACTTCGACTGAAAGATGTATGTCTTATTTAGACAAGTATTGGATTATGAAAGTGCAGTTTGGATCTAAAGCCAAAACCTCCAAGCTTAGCACTGCTGTTAGCTTTTGAAGCTATAGTACCTGAGCGGCTGCTTCAAACACAAGGAGATAGAGATAATTAATTTACAGCTCAGTAAGCAGCTAATGATAAATTACTCAATCCACAAGGATGCAATGTGTGCCGTCTTGTAATCACTGCCATTCTCTCATATTATGGAATCAAAAAAGTTTAGAGCTTCTGAAATGTGTGCTCATTTTTCGTTCACAAATATTATCGCCTCTCAAACTATCTGTCGTAATTACTCTCAGACACGTAGTGTTTATTAAAGGGTTTCTAGTGCATTTGCAGTCAGAGCACTTTTTCGAGTGTTCTTAAATTTGACCTTTTAAAGATGCTATTCCCAGCCCATGCTGTCCTTCATTTTGTTTAGTGTTCCTTTACCTCAGATAGCTTACTGTAGAGTGGGTTTATTTCCTGTAGGATTAATCATAGAGTAGAGGCAGGATTAGCTTTGCCTTTGCAACGTCTGGTTTCTCTAATTTTTACTCTTTGGCACAGGTGCTGGAAATTCATTGTTCCGCCACCAGACATTTGAACACTAAACAGGAGTGAAATTTCCAGGGGCTGCCCCTGAATAGGGTAGTACAAGAGAATAATCTGCCCAAGAAAAAATCTAACAGAGGGGTAAATCCACCACTCAACTCAACAATTAAATGGTACTGTGCCATCATACTGTGCAGTAAGTCCCATATTCATTGTACAGTAAGTATCTTGTGAATGAAATAGTTACAATGGAATCGCTGTCAGTTGCTTAAAGAAGGAAGGATGGAAACCAGACGGAGTCAGATCTCATTCATAATCCCCCCATTTAATGTTTGTGATCTGCAAAATGATGACAGCATTCAGATTTTCTGAAACTAGCTGGACGCTGGATAAAATCAAAACAGATAAATGGAACTACAAATGATGAATTAATTTTTTTTCAGATTTTATTAATGTGTGCACACATTCGATTGGAGAATGATGGCAGGAAGAGCGTGAGAACAAATTTAGAAAAAAGGAGTTTTCTCTAACTGGCACATTATCAATGTTTATGGTAATCACAGCCAAACATGGCAACTAGACTCAGCATTTTGTGGCATAAATAAACAATGCAGTTAATTAAATAGGTTTTAATATGTATGCTTGCTTGAAATCCTAATTCCATATGCCTGAACATTTTTTATTTATTAATTATTTTATTTTATTAATTTGTAAATTGTTTATGTATGACTGTATCGATCAACAGTGTTATACTTATCCTCAGTCAAAAGAGGCTACCAGTGGATTTACAGTGATTCTGCTGCCGCACCATACGGCAAACACAGATTCCTTTTAAAGAGCAAACATTGTAGCTGACAATATTACACCCTCGGAACACTTGTGTATTTGACATATGAGCTGTCTGCCTTTTCCACCTCCCAGCTAATACTAATAACATTCATTCAAACAAAATCACCCCCCCTCCTCCCCCCTCTTCTTTTTAACCTTGGAGCTTTGTGTTGGGGGTTTATGTCTGTTGGAAGGCTGACAGCCTGAGCTGTTGTCAGAGGCTTTGCTCTCAAATACCACTCTAGGGTTTCATTCAATCAGTCATTCTCCCTGTGTCTCAGCATGCTGTGTTTCGATGTTGGTCTGGAGCCCCTCTCCCGTGGTGAGTCGCGGAAGTTTATGTAGTTTATGTAGGCACAATAGGCAGCTATCCAGCTGTGGATTGATGGTAGGGAGAATACTTGTGCACACACACACGCAAGCTTACACGCATGATCTGCAGAACTATTGATCCGATCATCTTATTGCTGACTCCAGTGTAGTGCACTCATGCCAAAAGGGCTGTGGAATGCCACTCGACTACACAGGGTACATTCAATAAAGTGGCCACAGCTGGGTTAAGAAACTCTAACATCACTTGAACTACTGTAAGTAATGCACTTGTTTTGTATTGTAAGTTTTGTACCACATTGGCTCCAACATTTCCACTTCCCTTATAGGGGCAGTAAGCGATTTTAAACCAATACATGTTTTGTAAAATCCGACCGCACCCCACAACACTAGGTGTGCAGTTTGTAAACATCCCTCCCTGACACCTTAATTCAATTCAATTCAATTTTATTTGTATAGCGCCATATCACAACATACATTGTCTCAAGGCACTACATAGTGAGGTCAATATTACAATATTACAGGGAAATCCCAACAAATCCCACAATGAGCAAAGCACTTGGCGACGGTGGAGAGAAAAAACTCCCTTTTAACAGGAAGAAATCTCTGACAGAACCAGACTCAGTTGTGGGCGGTCATCTGTCTCGACCGGTTGGGGTGAGGAGAGAAATGAGGAAGAGAGGAGAGGTGGGCAGAAAGAGGGTGGGAGGAGAGACAGTAGGAGAGAAGAGAGAGAGAGAGAGAGGACAGCTGTACAACCGCCACTGTAATCCCTACCAGACTGATACTTATAATTGAAAAATACAATTATGCTGTTGTTATTATTAGTGATGATATTAATATTAATATTAATAATAACAATAATAATGACGGGTTTGGGTCCTGCAGCTCTGGGGTCAGAGATACACTAGGAGAGATAGAAAACACAAACAGGGTTAGTGAAATGTACTGTAAACATATCGGGGGATAGGGGGGTAGTATAACAGTTGCTTTAATATCTACCAGACTGATACTTATAATTAGTGAAAACTGATACTTATAAATACAATGATGTTATTAATAATAATAATAGTAATAATAATAATGACGGGTTTGGATCCTGCAGCTCTGGGGTCAGATCTACTAGGGGAGAGAGAAAACAGAGTTAGTGACATGTAATGTAGATACATGGGGGCAGAGAGAGAGAGAGAGAGAGATTGAAAAAAGTGGGAGAAGGAGAGAGATATGAAGAGAGAGAAAGAGGGAGAAGGAGAGAACGGGAGAGGGAGAAAGATGCTCATGATATAAGTTCCCCCAGCAGTCTAGGCCTATAACAGCATAATAAAGAAATGGTTTATTAAACACCTGAGCAGTTCTAACTATAAGCTTTATCAAAAAGGAATGTTTTAAGTTTAACTTTAAATGCAGATAGGATATCTGCCTCCCTGACACAAACTGGGAGCTGGTTCCAGAGGAGAGGAGCCTGGTGGCTGAAGGCTCTGCCTCCCATTCTACTTTTACAGACTCTGGGAACCACAAGTAATCCTGCATTTACAGAGCGAAGTGATCTATTGGGATAATATGAAACTAGGAGCTCTGTAAGATATGATGGAGCTTGATTATTAAGGGCTTTGTAGGTTAGGAGCAGTATTTTGTATTCTATTCTGAATTAAGGGACGTGCTAGCGAAGGATGCTATGACTCAGGGGTTTTGTCCTAGTGGTTGGCCCGTCGGTCTCCCGTACCCAGGGCTGCGGGGTTGAGGTCTGGTCAGTGTAGTAAAGTCATCATCAACAACAAAGAAAGAGACAAACTTTCTCCAAAATCCCTTACTGTGTGACTCTCATCCATTTTCCATTTCTGGTTATTAATGTGGAAGTGATCATCAACTTAAAGGATCAGTTCCCCCCAAATCTGGCCTCAACTTGTGATTAACCTGTGCAAATAGTTTCAATGTGCTGACGTTCCTAACATAAGTGCCTTGTGGAACAAAATGTAATAAAAGAAACATGAAAAATATGAAGGTAAAAGGAGATTTGTTTGTGCTAATTAATGCATTGAAAACATTCAACAGCAGTGTGTCTTCATAGAAACAATGTCTGAGTTATTATGAATATTCCTGTTTACACTGGGAATTGCTTCTTTAGTAGAAAGGCTAGGTACTGCCTTACAATAGTGAGAAAGTGCATGTCTTTGTATTTTTACCAACTGCAGTACTAGTACTAGTGGATTGTGCCATAATGAACAGTCTGAAAGTATGAATGATCCCTTGTGTTTCTTTGTCATGAACATGCGTCTGTCCACATTTCTACCTTTGCTTGATGGGGGGAAGAAACAGTTGGTGAGAGTTATTAAAGGGAAGTATGTAGCACTGTAGCAATTCATAAAAGGCCACTGGTTCATTACCAGGCTAATTGACAAAGAGAAAAGTCCTATAACCTTGTTAGGGAAGGGCTTTGTCTTTATGAGCCTCGTCTCTCTCCACTAACCAGCACTCTATGCATACGGCCAGAACTATGAACTCTCATGTGGCTGGACCCACATGCTTGTTTCTTCCCTCTTCCCCCAGTTTCCACTCAGACTCTGATGCCCCAAGACAACCCTAGATTGTTTGACTGGTGTGGATGTTTTTATGGCTTTTTTTGAGTCAAATGATACATGACTTTGGCTTTAATAGACAAAGGCCGACAAGCTTTCACATGCACGCACTCACTTGAACTTTAGCCTGCACACACAGAAGGCAGCATCAGTGACTGAGTGTAATGGATCTTCCTCAGGTTTCCCCCAATGCACACATCTACATGAGCAGCAACAGGGCTGAGAAGAGGGTGGAGAGGGGAGGGAGAGTGAAAGCTGCAGACAGAGAGAGAGAGAGAGAGAGAGAGAGAGAGATAAGAACTTGTAAGTACTCCTCTTTCTATTATCCATCTAAAGCAGCTATTGTTACCCCTTTTGCTCTTTTGCACTCAATTGGGGCAATGATGTGTTATGTTTCACCCTGCTGTGTGTGTATGTGTGTTGTGATTTAAGTGTGCATGGTTATTTGCCAAGGCCAGTGGCATTTTTAGAGAATCACTCTGATGACAGCAGGCAGGTGGTTAAATAGGCATTATAAAATGGGTTGCTCAAATCAAGGGATCTGATAGGTTCATAGCTGTGATAAAATGAGCGTATACCATGGCTATGCCGTTGAATCACTTTGCACAGGTCTGTATGACTCTGCAACTGAGGAAAAAACGAAGTATGTAGACGTGAGTAGCGACGGAGTTACGTTAAGGAAACTTACGAGAGTTCAAAGCACGCACTGAGGATGAATGGGGTTTTTTTTGGCGTGGGCTATGGCCCACAGTAGCCTGCAAACTTAAATTGCCGGCAAACCGAGCTCTGGTCTCATAGCCTTCTTTCTGAGGATGGCTACAGTTGGTTGCATAGCAATCGCCGTGCACTGTGCAGGCAGCCAGAAGGGACTGCTTTTTTGTATTTGTTAAAAATGCTTTTTTGACGAAATAAAAAAATCTAATTGTAGTGTGTCTATAACTTTCATTTTGCCATACTCCTAACTGTTTTATAAAAGCAATAGCTCACTTCAGGCCGTGATATATGGTCATTATATCACAGTTAAGGGGGTCGCCGAACAATGCCCCTTAACTGTGATATAATGAGCGAATACAACGGCCTGTTGTGAGATATTGCTGAATTGTATTTCCCGTGTGGTCAAATCGGTAGTATTAACTTTGATTGCTGCATCTGGCTGTTAATTTTAAGAGTTTGAGTAATCAGCTTCAAAATGGCGTTACTTCCAATGCACTCCTCTCCTCTTAGTCTGATTCTCTGTAGGGCTTGCTTGTCATGCAGAGACCTCAAGTGGGGATCATCTTAAGACATTACCTATGCAGGCAGGGTAATAGAACCCACGGATTGATCCCTCCTTTCCTCCACTACGGGATCTTTGGCCACCGGTTCAGGTTACAAAGCTGACATCTTTAGTACCCCCACATCCCACAGCCAGACTTCATCTACCCCTCTAATCCTACTCCTCCAGCAAGAGGATATTTGCATGAATGAATGAGCAGCTTTATGGGCCACATTGCTAATATGGATTTGTTCGAAGGTGGATGTCAAAAATACAATGAAGTCAGGTTGTTGCATTGTACAAAAATTTGCCCGCAGTTCGCAAAGTGTCCTGTTGTTTTATCTGTACAGCGAGCCAGTGAGTTATTAAAACATCTTCCAAGCTGCTCATGTTACAACTGATTACAATCAGAATAGTGGTGAATGTAGAGAGGATAAGTTAAATATTCTCAACCAAGAGAAATGCGTAGATGAGAAAAGATTTGAACACTGTACTAAAACCAATCTTGCTGTATCACAAACTGCTGTGTATTATTTAAAATTAGGCGTATTTGCAGTGAAGTGCTGTACGGGTTTCAAGAGGTTGACAGCTTTTGTGCATGTAAAGCCTTGCCACAAACTGTAAACTCATACCAAAATCTGAATTGGTGACTAATTAACTTCTTCAGTCCATAAAATCAAAAGAGGAACTGTATCTTTTGTATGTCCAGATGTCAATGTATAGTTTTGCTAATGGGATGCTTGTGTAAGACTGTTTATCTCTTTGAGGGCTCTTAAAATGTCATCCCTGACATAAGCCAGGTGTGTGATTTATCCGTTATGAGATGGAGGTATGCGTCTGAGTTATGGCCAACGATAACTCTGTGATGATTTTGTGTTCATCCACAACAGGGCAGGAACAGAATGGGAGCAAAATACAGCTCAGAGATCTCCTAAAAAACATGCTCACAGATCACAAAAAACAAATGTTTTGTGGAAAAACGCCTCCTGAATTATTTATGGTTCCTCATATGGCACCTTTCCACTATCGCATCAAGTGGATTGTGAAAAATGCTTTAGGCTTACAAAATATACAGTAGATGAAAAGACGATGACCAAAACGAAGGGGAAAAAATACCCCTAAAACAAGAGCATCAGAACTTCCAGGAAGAGAGAAAATTGCAAAACAGCTTGATCCCCTGTTTTTTCCAGTAGACTGACTTTAACAGATCTAGTTCTCTGAGAAGTTGCTGTTGGGTTCCTTGTCCTTGTTTTTGTATATGTACTGTAATTGAGGTCTTTATTTTTAAAAAGAAGTAATCCTTCGTTTTATGTTCTCTCCAGTAACCTTTAATGACAAAATGGCAGTTTGAATCTACAGTTCGGCCTTGACAATGACAGTCAGGAGTGCTTTTGGCTTGTTGTTGCCATGGAAACAAACACACATCTCAAAATATACTGTCATAAATGACAGTCCTATACAATCATTGAGACTTTTCTCTTTTGTTGAAGAGATTTTTATAATTGTGACAAAGGGAAGATGGTGAGAATGCTACTGCTGAAGAGTTGCACATGAGCTGTGTGGAACCAAGACTGTGCATGGTAAAGAATATATCTGTCTAAGGAAAGTCTCTTTCAGACCCTGTCTCGATAGAAACACTTCGTGGACAGTTTGATGTGAGTACTGGACTACAACAGACAGATTCTTACCCTCCATGTCATCAATTGGTAATGTATTGGACTACATTAAGAGGGATGTTCTATTCTTTTGTCCTTCCTTAATGCAATATGTGGGGTGGCAGCTCACAATTAGCTTACTATTGAATTTTCACACTTCAGAAAATATCAGAAAATAACTAGATTTAATGATAGGGCTGTTGTCAGAGACACTACTGTGAAATAGATGAGAAACAGTCCAACAGGTGAAAACTAATTTCAAGATAACATATTGAAGAAATTTGTTTTAAGCAAACCTTGGCCATACAGCCATTAGCGACAGATTGGGTCATGCCCAACAGTGTTTGTTTATAGCCTGGCAGGCTCCAGCCAACCACCAGCATACAATAGGGTCACTGTGGGTGTTAATAAATGGGAATGATGTCAATGCCATTACGCTTCGAAGTACAGATCATAAATAATAGAGCAGGGCCTCTCTCCAGAAACTAACACACATATACTACCCAAAACACTGTTCATCTATTCTTGCTCTAAGCACCATTATAGCATAAATCGATTGCCTAAAGCTGTCTGTTAAAGACCTTGTTTCTAATTTAACTTGGCCCTCTCAAAGCTAGCTTTGAAAGTGTTGAGGTGCAGGATATAATTTTACCAATGGCTTGTCATTTATTTTTATTTTTTTAAATGTGAATGTCTTTTGTGAAGTACCTGCCACAAAATGTGCATATACTGATGGATAGTGTATCATCCGTGAAAATCTATTATTCAAAAAAGAATTCCCAAAAGAAGTCAAAAGAAAACTGAGTGGCCAAACCAGAGTGCACTTACAGGTCCTCATTGGACCCAACTGCCACTTTTGCCATGGAGTAGGACAGATGAAGTGATGAGAGGGAGAAGATGGAGGAGGAAGGAGATGGTTAAGGCTCCTCAATAATTAATTTCCATCAGTTGATATAAAAGTTCTTTATTCCACTTGATATAATACATGAAAGATCTGCCACAGACATACCAGTGTCAATTTTTAATGGTCGTCTCTTTTCAAGCGACTATGCCAAATCAATCATTGTCCTAAAGTCAACATTTTGAAAGTTCTTATTTTATTGCTCTCCCCTGTTTCATCCAGATCAAAATTATCTTGATTGTCTAGAATAGTTTTCAAGGTCTACTTTGTAGGGGTGTGCAGGGACAAATTCGTCACACTGGAATCGAATCCACATGATGAAGATGACATTTTTCCTTTTTACATTTTTTTCCTCTTTTTACTTCTATTGAAATATGCATCATGTTGCCAAAGATCCCTGAGTGCCTTCTCCCATCTCTGAGTTGAAAGTGCCACGCACTTTCTGTCGTGTGCCAGATTTAATTCTCCAGTACATGCACGACAGAATTAGTGACACACAATTGTCCACACAATTGGTGCAGACGTAAGTCTTGTAAGTAGGTGGGATGTGCTTGTCATGGATTTCTGTGAACACAGCCTTTCAGATACTGCGGAGGTATTCATTGACAACAGATGTGTTTTGTGTGTGTAGCAAAACTAGTGGATTTGTTTTTTTTGTGTGTGTAGCAAAACTGGTGGCAGAAAGTGACAGTGGTGGCAGGTGTAAATTTAGAACATGACAACATGGATCATCTGCACGCTTCCCCACAGTTATTAAGAACGGGTCTGTCAGCAGGAGACAGGTTAGATAAGTTTAAACAATGAGGGAACAACGTCTGACTTTACTAAGTCATCCTCTGTCACAGCTGTAATGGCAGTGATATTATGTAGTCCCACGGCCTAGCTGAAAATACCTCAGTCCTATTGTAAAGAAAATGTCATGTCCAAGATAAAAATATATTATTGTATGCCATATTCATTTGTTAGATCTTTGCATACATACGGTGTGATACATGCAACTTCTGCTAACATGCTAATGTAGCTAACATTGATAAATGGTGTTTACCGTTATGAAAAAGTCTACTGAGAATGCCAGCCCTGCGGTTGCGGCTGTTACTATTTTATTGGTATTAACTGCATCATTGATATTTTTCTGTATGATAAAAAGTTTTCATCAGTCCAGTCTGTTAGTTTAATGGCTTGTTAATAAATGTCTGCATTCGGTTTAGGGCGTTTTTATTGATGGTGTTCTATAGGTCATTGTTTTTGCATTCTTAAATTAAATGTAGTTGGGCACTCTAAGTCACTGTCTCAATGACTATTTTAGAATGTAAAAGCATACATTTTCTGCAAAACTGGTGATTAAAACTTGCTGCAAATGAAAACCTAATTTGTCTGAATGTTTGTCTCGATTGTTGGAGCATTTATTGGAGCATTTGAAGTAGGAGGTAATAATAAAAATAATAATAATAATACATTTTATTTATGGGCACCTTTCTAAACACTCAAGGAAACCTGACAGTTAAAACAAGCAAAAATACAGTTTAAAACGGAGGGCTGTGAAAGTGAGGAGAAGAATCTTAAAATCAATTCAGTATTGGACAGGGAGCCAGTGCAGTTGTTTGAGGATAGGAGTGATGTGTTTGGTGGATGGGGTTCTGGTGATAATACGGGCAGCAGAGTTTTGGACCAATTGCAGTTCATGGATAGACTTGTGGTGTAAACCAGAGAGGAGGGAGTTTACAATAATCAATAATGGAGGTGACGAGGGTGTGGATGAGAGTCACAGTGCTGTTGGGTGTGATTGATGGACGAAGACGTTGGATAGTGCCTAGGTGAAAGTAAGCAGACCGGGTGAGATTATTAATGTATTTTTCAAAAGAAAATGTGCTATCAAGGATGACACCCAGACTCTTGACCTGAGGGGAAGGAAGGACAATGGAATGGTTTATTGAGTGAGAAATTGGGACATTTTGATAGTATGGAATTGGAGCCAACAAAGAGAATTTCAGTTTTTTTACTGTTAAGTTTGACGAAGTTGTGAGCGAACCAGGTTTTGACTTCATCTAGACAGTGAGAGCGGAAAGACGGAGGGAGCATGGAAGTGGGTTTGGTGGACAGGTAGAGCTGGATGTCATCCGCAAAGCAGTGAAATTTAATATTGTGCTTCCTGAAAAGCCTGGGGAACACCACTGGTGACTGGGGAGGGTTGTGATTGGACATTTTAAGTTGTACAAACTGGCCAGTGAGGTAAGATGTAAACTAGGTGAGTGATGTGTTGATGATACCAATGGAGGCTAGACGGTTGGGGAGGATGTTGTGGGAGATGGTGTCGAAGGCAGCAGGGTATGAGCATGGTGAGAAAACGGGAGTCAGCAGCCAACAGCAGGTCGTTGGTGACTTTAACTAATGCTGTTTCTGTGCTATGGAGAGGATGAAAACCAGATTGAAACTGTTCATAGAGGTTTTTGTTGTTAACATGATTATGAACCTGTGCCATCAACAGTTTTTTCTATCATTTTTGAGATAAATGGCAAGTTGGAGATCGGTTGGAAATTATTTAGATCATTGGGATTTGCACTGGGTTACTTAAGTACTGGAGTTATTGCAGCGGTTTTGAGAGAGGAGGCAACATGAGCAGAAATAAGGGAAGAGTGGATGATGGTAGTTATGAAAGAGGAGAGGGATGCTAGACAGGTTTTGGGTGGGGAGGGGGTCGAGCTGGCAGGTGGATGATTTGGATTTTCGGATGAGATCAGATATTTCAGTGACAGTTAGTAGTTGGAAGCTATATAATAAAGAAAAGGTGGGGCAGAGGAAGGTAAATGTGAAAGTGCACTTTTGTCCGTATTATGTGAGGAGGGGAGTTGTTGGTGAATGTTTTCAATTTTGGTGTTAAAAAATTACATGTGAGTACATGTGGGGTGGGAGGGTATCCGTTGGTCGTGAGATTTTATTGATTGTGGAGAACAGGGCTTGGGTGTTCCCTAAACCAAAATTAAATTAAATGAGTATAATATTTGGATTTAGCTGTGGTCTTTATAGTGCAGTATGTGGTTGTCATATATATGTCCTTGTGTACAGTAAGTCTGTTTTTGTTGTAGAGATGTCCTTTTATTCCAGGCGAATGTCCTTTTATTTTTAACTGACGTAGAGCAGGTGTGTGTACCAGGGGGCAGAGTGCATCAAAGAAACAGTCCGGGCTTTCAGAGGAACAAGAGTGTCCAGGAGATTGTGGAGTCCATCATTTAATGTGAAACCAGATCATCAGTGTTGGCAAATTTGTATATGGGGAGATGGTTAATTCCAACAGAGAGAGCAGGTAGATCAATGTTCTTGATGTTTCGAAATGAGATGTAGCGAGGCGGATTTGTTTTGGATGGTGGCAAATTGACATTAAAAGAAATTAGCTTATGGTCAGAGATGGGCAGATCAGATGCAATACAGTTAAAAGGGGTTAAACCAGAGCAACGGATGAGGTCCAGGATGTGTTCTTTGTTGTGTGTGGGGAAGTTGTTACTGGTATTGTCATGTGAATATTAAAATCACCCAGTATTATGACATTAGGGGACATTGAGCAGATGGCTGTAAAAAAGAAGAAAAATCCTTAAAAAAATTATTGTTGGGCTTGGGTGGGCGATAGATAGTGGCTAAAATAGTTGGGATTTGTCCACTGAATTGTAAGATTATGTTTTCAAATGAGTTAGAGGCAGGGACAGTGACAGGAGAAGGTGCACAAAAAAGTGATCGTTGAAAAGTTGAAAAAATAAGTAAAAAGACTATAGGTCAATTTTTTTTGCATTAATATTCTGATTTCCAATGGCACAACATTTTCCCCTTACTCTGGGGGTCTTACCTGCTTTCCCTCCGCCTGTTTCTGCTGTTTTTCTGCCACCACATTGACGTAGCTGTGACGTGAACTCCAAATTGGTCTCTGTCTTTGTATGTCACAAATCTGTCTTTACATAACTGTTGGTATGTAACAAATCCTGTGGCCTGGATAAGTGTAGTTAACATACACTTATAGTTTTACTGCAGTTTTTGTACGTTGCATATTTTACAGATTGTAAGCCTGTCACTTGACTCCTCGCACCAGTCGTAACAGGTGTTGTCTGTGTCATCTCTTTAGACAACCTTAGGATAAAAGTACACACAAGCACGCATGGTTCACATGCACAACCCATCACTGTAGTGATGAATGCAGATTTGTGTTTTTCTCTGGTCCAGTAAGCTTTCAATGCCAGAGCATTGTACTGTTACGGAAGAAGTACTGTTATTGATTCAACATGGCATGGTGAGCAGTTTCTTTTTGTTTCTACTCAAAATGACATGAGGAAAAAGACTTTCTTTGTAAAATCAATTATGCTGAGTCGTATTGGCCGCATTCTTATCAGCTGACATCTACATAATTGGTTCATGATGGCATTCTCTTTGCCCAGCAAGGTGGCCTTATCAAGTGCATGTCTCAACACAATTTACTGCAACGCAGAAATGCATTTTTATTACCTTGTGTGCCTTATGATCGCACTAAAAATCTATAGTTTCATCTATGCTTGTTCGCAGTCTCTTGATGTCAGATAATGGCATACAGCTATATCCAAAAACTCATACCTTTCAGAAGCATGAGCACAAAACCAGTGACGTGTAAAGAACTGCTTAGTGTGGTTCTCCTCTTCCACCCTTTTCTCAGCACATTTTTTTAAGGCTAGGTTCCATTCCCATCGCTGTGGACTCACTTCTATTATCTGCTCTACTGGTGAAATGAGAAAATGGAAACGAGGGAAATGACCATCACAGACTACTGCAATAATTAAAAGAGAAGCTCCTTGGGGTAGCACAAAGCGGAGACTTTGTTACACCACATGGTTGTCAGATTCAGGATAGAGGTGTTGAGGGCGACTGACTGTGAGCAAGGTCCTTGTCTTACACATTCCGGGGTCTCGAGCCACTACTACTTAAGCCTTTACACCTCAGGCCAACCTGATTAGGCCACCTATGCCTTGTTTCCATCCACTTTCTCTTTATTAGCTAATAGGCTTAGCTCTCTCAGGGGGACACATTGGATCAGCACACCAACCTGTGCTCTCTCTATCTCTGCCTCATTTTCTACCTCCACCCTGTTCTCCCTTTTCTTTCTCTGACTCATTACTGTCTCATGCAAAAGTTTATTTTTCTTTGAAATACACTGGATGCTTGAGTTGCTGCAGCTGCCTGAGATACATTCAGGAATACAACAGAAAGACATCTTTTGATGCTCTTGTTTGTGTATCGCCTGTGAACACATATGCGCATTATGTTCACTCAACTTAAAGGGAATGAATAATTTATGTTGTTTCTTTTCTGCATTTAGGGACCCATCCTCTGTAGCTGTCTGCCTTCCCTCGGGGCTGAAACACAAAAACACACACGCACACTCAGAAGGAAGGGCAAGTTTTACTACTGCTTTGCTGATGCTTGGTGTGGAGTCATAAAAACAGGACAGCATCATCTCTGACTTATCACTGGCATTATAACCGTAATAACTCCACTGGGATGCTGCATTACACTTTAATTGACCCCTCCTCATCTGCAAAATTGAGCCCATCATTTCCAGCTCATGTGAAGTCTTTAGGCTGGCTGGAGAATGAAATTAATATCTTTAATCTTTATGCTAACAAACTGTGTCCAGTTAATTGTGTTAATTGTGAGATTAAAAATAATTAAAATATAGTCATATGATGAAGGGTCTGTTATTCCTTATCTTTTCTCCTAATCATATGGATTTATGATTTTGTTTCATATGACAAGTTTAATTCTTAATATATGATATATTAATAATTATGGATTCCGCACTCTAAGTCACTATGTCTCAATGGCTATTTTAGAATGTAAATGCATCCATTTTCCGCAAAACTGTTGATTAAAACTTCCTGCAAATGAAAAACTAATTTGTCTGAATGTATTGTCTGGTATTGTTTGAGCATTTGAATTAGGAGGTTCACAGAAAAAGTGATCATTGAAAGGTTGAACAAAGAAGTAAAAAGACCCAAAGCTTCAGGTTGTGTAAATACACCTTTTCAGACAAAATGCTCTGAGATGGATCTTCATATTATCCAGGTGGTGGTCTTATCTCATAGATATAGTCTGGTTGTGGTTTAGTGATTAAAAAAACAAACAAACACCAATGGTAGTAGACCAGCATGAAACGCCCAAAAAAATAAATATATAAAAGACAAGAGAGCTAGTGAAGTGTAAAACACAGATTTACATGTTTTTACTCCTCAGCCACTAACACTAACACAAGCTGACAAACCATTTCTCGTTTTTTCCACTCCTCCAAAGGTTGTTTTGCAAATACAATCTTCGTTTAAGATTGAGGAAAGGTTTGGCCATACGCAAAATCAGCACTTAACCCACAAAGGAAAGCCTGTGCGATGTCTGCCATTTATTGCTCCTCACTTGGCTTGTACACATCACTGCCAGATGATCAAACAATGTCAATGTTTCTATGTATAGCAGCAACACATCCAGCAGTGGCAACTATTCAAACCTTTATGCATTGAAAATTCCTGGAGAGAGAGAGAGGGAAAAATCTCATGGCTGGAAAACACTTGCACAAACTCTGTTCAAATCCACTTACAGTACTGTAGCTAGACCTGGGTGTAATTGTGTTTCATTAAGCATTTGCTCTCAATGCACAAGTTTCTCCAGGTCCTAGATAGATAGATAAATACTTTATTCATCCCATGCAGGGAAATTCTGGTGTAGCAGCAGCACGTTTCACACAGCACACATCACACATTAAAAAATATCTACGATATTTACACAATAAATTTAAAATGAATTAGCTGCGTCGGCAGGAATGCTGGAAGCAGTCCTAAAGTCATCCCTGATGGGATGGATGATGCTTTGAGACCCCGTTGGTTTGCGAAATCATTGGCGTGCCATAGACTGTCGCGGTTGAAATGAGAGAACCCTATTGATGTACAGATGAGATTATCCAAGGATTGTGGTGCTCATGAAGAGCGTGACAGCAGCCGTGCATATGCAGTTGAATAGAGCCCAGTAGAGGGGGTTTGAAGTAGGAGCAAAAGAAGATGGTGTACATTTTGAGTTTGTTTGCACCAGATGAATGTTCTAAATCTGCAGCATATGCCGACACAGTGCATTTGCATCTTTGTGTTTGGCAATGCTTGCATTGCAGCAGCTCAAACAGTGTCCCTCTGGCCCTGTCCTGTTGCCTGCTATGCAGCTAGGTTTGTGACAGTGCCCCCTTAGCTATGAGGGCTAACATGCCAGTGAAGAGCAAAGGGAACCAACAGCTGTGAGCTGAAAATATCTGCGTAATATTATCAGCGAGAAATGTTGATGCCTGGTCAACTACACCCACACCCCCATTTTTCATTCAAGTGCAGCATTACCACTCTTCCTCCCTATGGAGTTACCTTTGTACTGTTTTCTCCACACATTCGCTACATGTGGGCCTATCGTTGTATCCTTGATTACAACTCACACGTGGAAATGTGTAGAGTCTCACGCTGATAGGCCACAACATTAAAACCAGTTACATGTTTTAATGTCGTGCTGATTCAACAGAAACAATGTTGTCCATTTATTGAAAAACAAAAACTTTATTTACCTGCTAGGAGGCACAAGCCATCACTTTAAAGATATTATTTAATGCTCAGAGTAAAGGGAATATTCCACAAAATAATAAATGTTTGAACTATCATTAGTAAAAACTGCTACCATTACAAATAGTCCCCTATCACTATCAATATTAATATTAATTACTTCAAGACGTCTTACATCTAATAATCTAATAATGACAGAATTTGAATTAAAGCAGTGTAAATAATGATGGCCTCACTCATAGAAAATATAATAGGGTCGGAACTGCATTTCTTGTATTTTAGCTAAATTTTTGCACACGTACTACAGCTGGAAAAAGCTGCTGTTGGCTGTGTTTCATGTTTGCTATGCAATATATTTATGCCTTGATGAAGAAAGCTGTCCATATTCTGTCTAAAAGTTCCTGTCACCACACATCTACAATAGCAGCATATGCTATGCCAAACACAAGGGAACCATTTGATTTAAACTATATTAGGGCACCAATACAGTACGTGCAGTACAGCACACTTCCAATTGTCTGAAAGAGTTAATGGAGGTAATAGAAGGACAGAGACAACGAGAAAATGATATCAGAAATGCAACTTATGTATTTTTAGGTCTATATTGGCAGTCCATGGCGGAGGACCTCTGCTTTTATAACCATTGCATGTTTATTCCTCTTGATACAGAATCTACAGAATCTATTACCAGCTGACGAATCTGCAGAAATTATGTGATGTTATCACATCTACATGATCCACAATAATACATGTTTGGAGTCATCTGGAATCCATCAAGGGAAATGTAGGATGTTTTCAGAGTACCTGGAGGCCCTGCCCAGTATTAGTTTTGTGTTCCTAATAAAGTGAGTATATAATCTGGAATAAATAAGCAATGTGGATGTAAACCACATTAATTGGAGAGGTCTGTCTGAAAAGGTGGCCAACAGCAGATAGTGTCAGGGACAGTTACGTGCATGGTTTAAAGACTTGAAGATTGTGTCAGTTCTGACCGATGAATAGATCCGAGCTTCAGTCAATTCAAGCCAGTATAGATAACGTATCTAAATTCTAATTTCGAAGGTCTGTGTTTTTTCAGTAGTCAATCCAAGACAAAGGTGATGTTGTGATTCGACAGACTGAAAGACAGGAGGAAACACAGCTGGCTAAAGTTCAGACAAAGAGTGAGAGATTTATAGAGATGGCAGGACTAAAGGAGAGAGAGAGAGAGAGCTCACTAGGAGAAAGTGTAAAGAGAGCTCTGGTTTTCCCTCTTTCGGAGAGACGCTGATCATAGAGTGCATGGCTGTTGTGGGATCAAAGGCTTTGTCAGTCAAAGCCCCTTGACTCTGTCTCCACAGAGCCGACTACAGGTACTCAGGGAGGCATGGACGTGGAATATTTCATGACCGGAGAGTCTAACCCTGTAATGCTCTCTCTGCCCAGAATGAGGCAGCGTATCTGGGGTCACGGGTCTCAGTGCCTCCCCTTATCAGCCCCCAGGCATGGAGATGGGAACAGCTGCTGGGTTTGGCCTCTGTTCCTCAGCTGTATTATCCGTTTACACACATACAGCACAGTAGTGTGTTTGGCACAAACACAGTCATGCTGTGTAGTGATTGTGTGTGGCATAAATGGCTTTGCATGTATATGGGTGGGCAGGTGGGTGGATGCTTGGCATGAGATGTGTTGTTTTTCCTTGTTTGTGTGTATTTGTAGCTTTCGTACCCATGGAAATAAAGAAACAGTTAAATCACATTCTACTCACAGATCCAAGTTTCAAACAACATATGGCTTGGGTTTGCTGCAAGCCTATATGAATACTATTAAGTCATCTTCTGGCTGTTCTGTTACACAAGGCTGAGTAGAAACACTTAAACAATCAGCCAGCATTTACGTGAACTGAAATATTATTTGTGGTATTTTAATTTGAATGGCTGTCTTTCCTAATTCTACAGTGTTGTTGTAGATCAGTGCTGTCTGCTAATGCATGTATGAGTATGTGGTGTCAGATTAAGATAATCAAAACAGAACTAAACAAAAGTAGTATGTTGCAGAGGTGAGAGCGAAAGAAGACTTGGGAACAGATTTGTGAATCTATTCTGAGTAGACGGACCAGGTGCTCCAAGTTGCACATGACAAACTCATCCCACAAGGACTGAAGTGGAAATGCACAAGCTTGGAGAAATGCAGAATCCTACACACAATGGCAGAGCCAGGGGACTGGCACGCAAACACACAGAACATATCCCAGCATTCATCAGGAGCTTTCTTGCTCTAAGGTGCACCCTCAGAGCAAGTTTCTACAGAGCTGTGTACAATCCTCAACGGCATCAATAAATCAAAGCTGCGGGTTTGCTCTACACAGGCTTAGGGTCAGTCAGTTCTCATTAACGAGGCTGCATCATTCTCTTTTTCAGCAACAAATCGTGACAGGACTGTTGGAGCATGATTATGTAAAGTGGTTGTTTCATTTTAAAATATTTTTTTTTCAATTTGAAGTTGTTTCCTTACCTTCAATTTATATTTAGTAAAAGACCAGTCAATTTAATGGTTTATTTCCCTAATTTTAGGAGCACTTCACCATTGAGCATAACTTCAAAACCACAAAACCCAAATTCTCTCTCATTCTTTTTATTCAAAGTAGTACACTGTTACTGCCTCCTATGAGGGCAAAGGAAACTGCTTTTTAAAGGCAACAAACCCTGCACCTAATAATACAGATATATATTTGTCCACATCCAAAGCAAATTTTTTGTATGATGATCTCCGAAATCCTTTAGTGCTAGTTTGCACAATTTTTGTATTTCCCTGTACCAGATGGGTGAAACATGTTATCTTGATTCTTTTGGCACTATTACAGTTTTGACTGAAAGAAAACTGTTAACAAAAACAAATATTACAGCAATCACTGATCTGCCACTGAGCTAAAGCCTAAGCTAAAGACCATTGTACAGATTTAAGCCTTAATGTTAGGACTGCATTTGTTTGTTCTGCAGTGTTTAGCGACACAGAGCCCCCTGTAATGTTTAACTTCATGCGTGTGATTGTGAGTCGGGGTAAATCTGACCATGTCTGTCCCATCTTGTGGGAAGTGCTGTGCTTCCTTGTTTACTTACTGATGGGGTTCCTTTCTCATGAAATTATAGTTTGATATGATACCTGCAGAATTCTGTTCAGTTGATTACTTCAAAGATTTCAAGCTGATTTTTTTGAAATTCTACATGAATAACCTTGTTATGCAGTACTTGGAAGTCTATTAAGTCCATTGCTTGAGATGATGAAAAACTCTTTTAGTTATTGTTTTTCATTTTGCATTTGATTGAAACCATCTTGTAAGTGCTTACTTGGTAGCAATGTTCACACATCAGAGGAATTGCTTGCTTCTCCGCCTTTATCTCTATTGTCTTTGTGCTGGCATTAACCTTGAGAACGATAAGCAGCTTGCTGCACAATGTCTTTGCATCCACTTGTGCCAACATTTGGGTGGAAAAAACATCTGTGTCGTTTGTTTTGTGAAGCATCCAAATCCAAGTGACCCCCTGTCTTTTCCAAATCACTTTGGACAGCATCACTTTGTGTACATCAAAGTACCTACAAGAAAGAAGGTTGTTCCACCAGCAGATCAAATCAAAGAAGAGAGGGTTGGGGACAATGTGTTGGGTGAAGCTGTAATAAATAGTGGTGAAGTAAAGAAAGTCGAAGCCTTTCCACCCTAGCCCCCTCTTCAATATGAGTACATGTACTGCTTGTACATCATTGACACATATATATATATTTTTTAACATAGGCCATCTGTATTTAGTTTTTGATTTGATTATTCAAATATTATCCAAAATTCCTCATACTGCAAATACCACTTTTTTTTTATATCTAGCACCATACTTTCTGGAATTGTGACATGTTTTAGGTGTCTTTGGGCTAATATAAAATATTCAACAGTACAAGAAATAGCTTACCTGCAACTAGACCTCAACTATGATGCTTTTGTCTACTTCGTTATTCATACCCACCTGCTTGTTATGGCTTTCATTCAAACCCATGAGCAAGTGGACTTGAGGGTATTTTGCGACTTGAATTGAAAACTAAATCAGTGACTATGACATTAAAGAGAATGAGGGATAAAGAGAAATACAAGATTTTATAATGATTAAGGAGCAACTTTATGACAGGACATATGTCTGTCACCTGCCTGCAACCTGGTTTTCTTTGGCACATAAAGGAAATGATGATGACCTTGTAGCCTTGTGAGGCCTTGCTGTTGCCCAAGCTTGTCAGCTTTTGGTGAAGGATTACAGGATCATTCACTGATTTGTGTCGCAGCACAGGGACACCTGCCACCTTTCTCTGTGTTCTTTCTTTCATCTCAGTCTTGACACAACACAGTCCCATGTTAACCTATTATAATATCTTTCTTTTTCTTTCTGCTTTTGTTTCAACAAATCAATGAGAGGGCATGGTGAAACTGAGCAAGTGGGGGAGGGAAAGACGGAGCAAGGGGGACGATTGGGGAAAGAGAGGGGGCACTAAATTCCTAGGCAATAATTAAGTGGAATATGGAGCACGCCCTCGAGGGTACTCTGGAATCAGCACTTTGCATTTTGATGGAATGTGAGACTGCATGGAAGCCACTTTATTAATGAGTTTATTTATGTGTGGGTGGACGGCATTCGCCCTGACTCTGCGACACGCTTGGCCGGACTCTCCCTTATACTTGCAAATTGCGGGCAGGGGGCAAACAAAGGTGACTGGGGGTCGCATCTACTCAGTGTACTACAAGCTGTGGAGACCAACCGTGTAATGATCGACTTATTTACATAATGTCCCCTCAAAGCGCCCCAATCATATGGATTTGTATGGGTTCATTAAAGTTTCCACCAATAGGCATTTGTGAAGCTAATGCAAACATTTCTAGGGGTTTGAGGTACTGAGAGCTTGGATAGTAAACGGGTCAGTGCCATGTGCATTTTAGACATGTTCTTGAGCATGTCATAACTTTGAACATGGGATCAACAAAATCATGTATATTATATCTAATTTTGGTTATCTTAGAACACCCGTGTTGTATATACGTCTATGATTTTATCTATGAAAGTGTTTTTTAACCCTGAGATAATAATTGTCTACTGTGAAAGCTATCGGAAAACAAATTTAATGTAGTGACGTTTTACAAGAGTTGTATATTTCCTTCTCACCTCTTTTCTTCCTTGAAGTTCATGGGTTTGTACGGCTCTTAATAAAGGCTGCATCTGAGCTGTTAGCAAGCCCTCCCAGAGAATCGTATTTGCGGTGAAGTTTATGAGGGCACTGGTCATAAAGATTTAAGATGGACCTTATATCGCTGTTTGCTACATAAGCACATGTATTGAGTAGGATTATTTAGTGCTGCATCAATATAGATTGCACACAATGGCCTTCCGCACTCCAAGTCCGTCTTTCCCTCTTTGTCTTTCTCATCCTGTCAAACATGTTACATAGGCTCCTGTTTTCAGTCACTCATCATTGCAGTCTTAAACATGGTGATTATGGTTGAGTCATTTGAGCTTGTGAGGCAATAGTAGGTGATGTGGTTGACTTGAGTAGTGTTACTATGTTCACATATCCACATTGACACCACCTCCTGGCCCATGGACTTTATCTCCGCAGACAACGATGCAAATAAATAAACAAATGGGAATCTGGGATCCTGTGTCGAGATGATCAAAGGTCAGGAGAAGTTGCGTTCAAATCTTTAGCCCCTTTTGTATGAGTTTCTCATTAAACAGCTTATTCTCAATATATTCTGCAGACAATGATGGGTAGTGAAGTTGAGTTGTAAAAAAAAGAATTGACAGTGTTTCTAGCTGTCTGATTTTATTATTGTTGTGCAATTATGTTGTTTCCATTCACATTCTTCCGGCACCAGTAATGATGGATCATGTCAAGATGTTGAAAGCGTGGGCTTACAAAGTACATATGACTGACAAAGAGCAAGGTATGTGTTTTAAAATGAACATTACATTTTTATTTCATTATTATTATTAGGAATATTACACCAAACTGAAAACAAACAAAAGTATTTTTTTCAGTTTCCAGCAGCTTGAAAATAAACTTAATTGATCATTTAAAATCCCAGTCATTTCCCTGCACCCACGTAACTTAATATATGGACAAAAGGGATAACTGGTTTTCAGTGCTGCAATGACTCCTGAGAGAGTATGAGTGAGATCCTCCATATGCATGTGTGTCTTGTTCATTTCCTCCAGGTTGTCAATATCCTGTCATGAAGGACTGAAGGGACTTCTTCTGATCAGAGGAGAGAACATGAAGTAACAGTTTGCTTTTCACTTATCTGCGCTATGGCTAGATCAATGTTTTTCATCCACATCTTTTAGTTTTAAGCTTGTGTTCCGGTGGCTTGAGCTCCTTTGGGGTCTTGGCAAGCTCCTGCTGCTTCCTCCCACAAGCGCATCTTTTTACATAAACCCGCACCACAGTCAAATCACAGATCTTTGATTGTGTGCCGCACTAAATCCTGCGTTTATGACACTTAGCACTGTGTTTGAGGTTATAATTCCACTTAATTATGGAATATGTAGGTAGTCGTGGTGTTTTGATGGGGTTAAAATTTAAAAGTTTACAGCGAGTATTTTTTTGTCTGTCTGTCTGTCTGTGGAATTACTCAAAACCTACTGGATTGATTTCCACGATATTTTTTGGGAGCTGGTGCATGACCCAAGAAAGAAGTTTAATTTATGAGCTGATCTGGATAAACGGGGTTCATTTATTTTACATGGCAAGATAGGACATTAGCCTTGTGGAGTGCCACCAAATTGCTTCAAGGCTATACATTAAAAACAACCGGCAAACAAAATCCACAGTGATTTATCATGAGATTCAAAAACATCTACATGTAGGACACAGCAGTAATTTTCTAAAACAATGTGCATGTTCTGCAATGTGTTTTGGCTACAAAAGTCTGATAGTAGGTTTACTTTGGACCCCAATGTCAGTATCTTGAGGAAATGACTCAAAGGAAATGACATGTTGAGGTGCCCTACTGGCCTTTGATTTGAAACTGAATTACCTCAAAGTTGAGTCCAGACGAAGACTGAAGGAAGAACGATTTGAGGATTGGGTATTTGGAAATGGCACCCGTTCAAGTCCCAGCATCCACAGCAACTTATCGCCATCCTAATTTCACCAGGCAGCTGCATCACTGAGGTGTTTTTAATGTAATGTTATGTACTGACACACACTAGCCAGACCAGCCATATGCTAGTCACTTTTGTTCAGACCGGTGATTATTATTTTTCTGTGTTTGTCCACCAGGAAGATAACCTTTACATTCATTGGCCAGCAGCATTGCTGCCCCTGGCGTCCTTCCTTGCTTTAATTAAAGCTGTAATTGTGCAGACAGGCTCTTCTCTCATTATATCTAATCTTTTCTTTCAACCTGCTCGCTGTCCCCTGTTCAATTAACTGAGCTCACTGTTGTGGAGGCAGCACGTTTGGTGAGGTGCGGTATGAGCGGGAAGTAAATGAGGTTGGATGTATGAGCTTGAGATTTCTGCTCTGACCACATTGTGCTTCAGTGCAGGTTCCATGCGTCTCCTTCACGTCTAAATATTTTAGTCGTATAAAGGAGAGAGAATGGGAAATCCTCACATTTTAGGTTCTGTAAATCACCAGCTGTATTTTCTTGGCAATACAACAACAATTACTAAGATTTGGATGATTAATTGTTGTAGTCATAAATTAATCACTTTGTAGAACTGTGTTCAAATCTTTTACAAATTCATTCATATGCTTTTGAGAATGAATGAAGAGTAGCGCTGTTGTGTGTGAACCTAGTCAAGGTCAGTCCTTATTCACAGTCGCTGCTCTGAGTTTCCCAGGGTGGATGGTGGGCATTGCAGCTTGCTGGTTGCAGTGTCCTGCTGTTGTCAACGTCGCACTGTTAAGCATACTCCTGCAGCTGCTGATTTGCCAATGACAGAAGAAGTGATATCCAATATTTGCAATACCCTTTTTGTTTTTTATTTTGTATTGCGGACTCGTGTAGTTAGAAATAACATGAAACCCCTGTTTTGGAACAGAAAGGACCTCTGCCCTTACTTAGATGTCCACTGAGCCTTTACCTCCATGTGTTTGAGTTGGATTTAACTGAACAGGATTTGATGTAGAACAAATCCTCTAGTGTTAGTCTTAGCATTGTCATATTGATTAGCTACCTAGAAGAGGTATTGGGGAGGTAGACGACTGGTCAAGGCATTTAAATGACACACACACACACACTTGGGCCTCGTACATCAGATTGACAAAGGAAGCCACACTGGGTTGTGTATTTGTTCATGGTGACTAACATTTCATAGTCCTACTTATTTGCGCAGCGTCCTTAGTTCTCAACTTCCAAAAGTATATTTGTTTAAGGTGTGCAGGATGTGTACAAGAGAGTCACCTAAAGCCTGACTCAATTATTGTTTAAATCAATTAAAGATGGCTTTTGAACTGCCCTTTATTTACAGTGGTTGATGGCAATCTGCAGCAACACTTAAGGTCAAATTAATAAGTGTGACAATGGGTATTTGTAATTGGGTTATTGCAAAAAAGACATCAACCAAAACACTAGATTTTTTTAATTAAACCACAGCCCAGATGTTTGCTATACCCAGTGGTAACAAAAACAAATCACAGCCGCCTCCGCACATCTTTTGTGCAGTCAGGTATTGTGCCAGTCTGTCGCAATTAAGTGCTGAAAACAAGGTAAAACTGCCTTAATTATGTTCTTTAGAATCCCCAGCGCCATTAAAGCCTTTTGTTGCTGGGCAATTACCTTGCTTTCTTTACTTATGCTCCCTTGGCTTTGTGTTGTGTTCATTTCTGGAATGGCGTCCGTCCATGCACCTTTAGATATGATCCACAAAATGGAAGGAGAAAAGGTACTGAGAGATTACTGAAGAAAGGGAAAGCGGCACAGAGGGAAGTCAGACTTCGCAACAGAGAAAACAATTACCGACTATCGTGCTGTTTTGGGACGTCAGAGTGCATGCGTGTGTAATCCAGTTGGTGAAGCAGGGGGCACACCGAGACACGACAACTGTTAGTGGCAGCATGCAGTAGGATGCTGCACGTAGTCACTCCCTGATTATTGCCTCCTAACCCTCCTAAAGATACTATCTTGTATACAAGGATGAGGTTAGGAAGTCTTTGTATTGCTTTGCCCTTTCTCCTTGTTAGATCTGACGCAGGGGAATAAACTCATTCATTCTAAAATTACAACATGCAATGTAGCAACAGGCATAAACGAATGAAGAAGATACAATGCAACATGCTACATCTTGTCACAGTCGCACACATACTGCCCCTATAATATATTTTAAAGCAGCATTACCCTTGGCTAATATTTCTGCTGTGACACGCTGAGAGGTCAAAATATGACATTGAAGACACAAGCAGTGACCCTGATGTCCAAAGGTGCTGGTCTGTGCACTTAAAAAACGCACATTGTTAATTTTTGTATGTATTATCCTTCGGGGCAGACGGGCTATACATAACTTTATGGCCTATGTTGTGGCCTCCTGTCAAGGCACTTTACCTCGTTAAAAGATCCTGATTAATAATTAATCGGGTCCATCAACCTCACACTGCTCAATCGATTGAGCAACTCTCCCCACCCTCATTTCTGAGGAAGCTACAGCTTCCATGAAAATCGCGTTTCCCCTCCTTCACTGATGATTTATTATAACTGCTTCTACCCAAACATGCAAAGACTCAGAAGTCAAATGGTAATTATACTGAAATGTGTTGTCTACATTCATATCATCCTTGATCATCCCATTTCAAAGGAATAGCGCTGGTATGTGTTTTATTTTTAATGGAAGCTGATTAGCACAGATCAAATCAAAGACAGATGGAGGATAGTTGGGTAAGACTGACTGCAGTTCTTGAAAGGTCATCCGCCATGAGTTACACTGCACACAGACAGAGACGATGATAGTGATGACTACTGAGGAACAGGGCCCCTAGGGACTGTTGCTTTGCTGTCTGCTCTGACCCTTGCCGCAGGGTCAGTATATCTCTGCCTCTGGGTTTTCTCGGCAGTGGAGACTGGGCAGCACCCATATTTTTTCTTCCAGTTGGAGCTGGCATCGTTAATCATCCACATCTCCTTTTCCCGCCTTTGGTCCTCTTTGTGCTCCAGGCTTCTCGCTTCCATTTTTTTATTCTCCTTCAGTCCCTCACCTCCTTGACTGCCATCCTTGTCTTGCTCCTCTAAATAGACTTACTTTTTCTGCACCTATTATGCTAGTGTGCACACACAGTGTGGTTATCATGGACGTGAGCATGAACTGAAATGCACGGTGTCTCACTGGTGTTTCAAAGTTCATGTTCAGTATTTTTATTGCCAGAAGAGAAATTAAACCCAAGACATATAATTATATGTTGGCATTTTAATTGTGTGATACCAAAATATCTGAAACCAACATTCATCAGGCTTCATTTCGTTGCTGTTTTGTGCATGAGGTAATTTTTCAAAGGGGCAACTCTACCTTCATAACACTGGGGCTAGCTATCATTTTAACAGGGCTACTACTCGAATAGTGTCATTACAACACCCAAAAAAAAATTCAGGAGGAAAATGAGAAGGTTGTTAATGTTATGTGCTTGAACAAGGTTCAAGCAGTGAACTTTCAATGAAAATTACAGGTCTACTTGTTTTTTGGCATTCAGGTAGTATTGTATACTTAAGACCACTTTCAATGTAGCCTGCCTAACCTTCCTGTTTTTAATTATGCAAATACCTTACAGTATACATCAACTTACAAAAATACAATTATAAGATAGCACAGTTTAAAATGATTTAACATTGTAGGGATACTGCACAGGGATGTCCTCATTTTTTGTATACTGTAAATCCTGAGGTATTACTAATTACATTGCATGTTGCTGTAGCAACATGCAATGGAGCAGCATCTTTCGCTGGATTTATCCCAGCTATGAACTTTATTTGGAAATTGTACATGTGTATTTTCACATTCTTGTGATACTGTCAAATAGTTTAATGCAATCATCTTGTCTCAGTGGTATTGTATTAGTTATTTTACCACTGTCCCTCTTGTGTAACTTGGCTAGGCAAGCTCTCACTATTCAAACAGCTGCGGATATCTTCCAGGATTATTTGCTAAAACCCAACAGTAACCCAGAACTAACAGCAGCAAATGGAATTCGTGAAATGGGTACTGCAAAATTGATATTATCTACATAGCGTATGCAGGAAAATAATGCTTTCTGTAAATAGTTTTAATGACATATTTTAAGAAATAATGGATTCCAGATTGCATGCTGATAATTTTGTAATATACTAGATTATATCATTACTTTGCATAATGAGTCAACATGAAATAAAAAGGGAGAATAATATGAAGTGATTTGAAATGGCAATCTTTTAAGGCTAAATGCTCTATTCACAGTGCATTTCTGCATAAGGGTCTTGACGTTTGGGTTTGGGTGCACTTCTGTTTCTGTACTTTCTCTCTCTCCAAGGTTAAGTGTTAACTCACAGACCAACGTTGACAAACAAGTTTACATCCTCACAGAGAGCAAAGAGTCATTGTTTTTGCCAGAACGGAACAAGGATGAAAAGAGACAATGAATTTGAGTAGGAGGGAGTACACACAAAAATCCTTATGCAAGTCATAACTCTTCCTCACTTCACCCAGATGAGCATAGCCTTTTAGGCAGGCTTTACTATGCAGAGGGGAGGGGAGCTGTGCCCATTCAGAATATCCTTGGTATTTCCCAGTAAGCCTTAGGGCCATCCTGGACACAGTGCATCCCAACCCTAAATCTGTAATGCCATTGGTGTGTTTTTACTTCCTAATTCCAAAGTGATTTATTTTCTTCCAATAGCCAACAAGAAAGTCAGATAAGAGCTGGAGAGAACACTTGCTCCAGGCTTTTCTCATATATGGTTAGTGTTATCTTTTAATAAAGCTTCATGAAAAATGCCAGACAGACACTTTACTGAAAATGTTTGACATTCTACAGAACAACGGTTCTGTTGTTTTCGCCAACTATGTATTTTCCAAGACTGGGCTTTACGTGTGTGGTCCAATGGATCATTGGGTTTAATGGGCCATGTTAACTGTGTTAAAGGCTTGATTCCTAATGGGGCCGTACGATTCAAACACACTGATCAGCCACAATGTAAGTGATGATGCAGATCAATGTATATCTGTGGTCAGTTTTGAAAGAATGCATTCAGATCCATCAGTGATGGTTCTACTTCTGATTTCAAACTTAATAGTTTTTACATTACATTTTTCCACATATTGATTAGGTCAAAAGTACCAATCACTTGTCCACCATACTGTATGCTAATTACATTTTGGTGGTCAAAGGTCAAGGTCACTTTGACCTCACAAACACATGTTTAGGCCACGACTGAAGAATTCATGCTCTCACAAAATTTTACCCAAATTTCTAATTAAAATGTCTAAAAAATTATGAAGAGATAACGTTTAATATTCAAAAGGTTAAATATCAGCTTCATCATAAACACCATAATGTTTTGAAAAAACACTTTTCTGGCCATTATTTCCCTCAACTTGACTTACAACTATTTGTCAGTCTTCTAGTTCTTTGATATTTATTTGAAATATTCAGCTTAATTTCGACATGAAATTCCACTGTTTAAATAAAACGTGTGCCCCAAACTAATTTATGTATTTAGACAGTAGCCTACCAAGCTACGCACGTGGTTGTTTGACATTTTGAGTGTAATATGATCTTGTGAAAAACTGGAAGAGATTAAATGTAAATTGGCTTTTGATAGGTTTCTCTCGCCATTTAAACGTGTCTCTCAATAAGATGATAATATTTTTTTCTCAATAAAAGGCTTCTATTAAACTCCAATCTGTTACCAGATGAAATGCGAAGCAAAGCTGCATGTGAGTCTCCATTTCCCACTCCTGTGTGACCATGACATTTGTCCTTTCCCAGCAAAAACAACAGACATTGATTCGTGTCTAGCTGGCTGTCCACTCCTTTTAGCTTAACCACCACTTGCTCATTGTAATGCCTCAGTGTCCTACAGGTGTTATCGGACCCCATTATTGGAGATGGGCTTGATTGGCTATGCAAGACAGACACCTCAGCTCATTAGAGCCATTGGAACCGGTGAGATTCTCATTTTCACGGCTTTCATCATTCACATATTGGCCACAGGTCTCTGAGATGTGCCAATGTTTGACTGGCAGGATGAAAATGACATGAAATTTCAAACGAATAATGTGTGAATGACAATGCACTGTTGCCTTAAACCCTGTGGCCAACAGCTGTTGACTGCAAATCTAAGACTAATCAGACAAAATATCAAGGTTATTATTTCTGCCAGTACAGGATGTGGGGGATCAATCAGAATTTTTCTGAAATATAACATTGACATAATATTCAGACCCTTTGCTATGACACATCAAATTTAGCTCAGGTGCCTCCCATTTCTCTTGATCATCTTTGAGAGGTTTCAACACCTTCATTGGAGTCTACTGTGTCTGTGGTAAATCAGTTGATAGGACAGGATTTCGAAAAGCACACACTTATAGAAATACTCCTATGCTTGGGAGTCTGGTGGCATATTATTGCCTATCTGAGCAGTAATGGATTTGACGTGATATTTCTTGCTTGGCTCACCATACTGTGTGTGTGTGTGTGCGTGCGTGCGTGCATGTAATGCATTGCAATTTTTTGACACCCCTGACCTTGTCTTTATTCTCGTGGTTATTAAAATCTACCAGGATACACAATTTACTATGAATGTACTGACTACACATATAAACACATATTGAGATGCACAACCCGCCTCTCTATCCGTCTCTATCACTTAATTTGTTAAGTCTCAGAGGAATATGATGTGTAATTTAGGATTTGAGAGTTTTCTTACTCTAGACAATCTGCTCTGCACTCAGTGATGCCTCTTTAACTTAGTGTAAGAAGTTAAAACCTACTTCGGTCAAAGAGCATCTGCTAATCAGAGCGGTCGTCATTTTTCTTGGACTCATTTTTTTTAATAGATTACGTTTAAAATTAGATTATTTAATCCTTTCAAATCAAATGCATATTCATTTATAACTAATAAAGTCAATTATATATTGGCCTAAATATAGGATGTTCCTGATTATCCAACAGTTATGGAGAAAAATAATTTTGAGCATAAGCAACATTCTACATTTGTGTCTTGTTTATTAGTCATGTACTCTCACACACTCCCATCAGCTTCGTGTGCAACTATACACACAAGGAGTTCCCATATCTTGCAGATCTTGTGTATCAGGGCTACCTCTTGTGTAGCACCCCTGCTTTAGAATTCTCTCGCCTTTCATATACTGCTGCTGAACTTCATCACATCCTCAAACACTGTTTTTAAAACACATTTATTCAAAACTGCATTTCTTTTTTATGCTTTAGTCCTTCCCGATTTATTGACATTGAATTTGCTGTCAGTAATTGATAATTTTTTTGTATTATTTGTATTTATTTTTTTCATGTAAGGTGACCTTCATGGTCCTGAAAAGTATCTCACTGTTATTATTATTATTATTATTATTATTATTATTATTATTATTATTATTATTATTATTCGCTACATATTTTGCTTGCAAATGCAACAGAGATGGGATTTTATTTTGTGACACAGTACTGCAAATTCAGAGATAGAATACATCTTTTTTCCCAGTTTATCAAAACATTCCCTGAAATGCTATAAAATTAAAAAGCCTCATTAACTATTAATAATTATATTTCAAAAAGATTTCACTGACTGTGCTGTTATTATTTTATGAAACATTGCTGATTTATTGATAATGATTTTATATGATTTATAAATAATATGTTTGCTATGAAAAGATATTAGGGGTTCAGTTAATCTTAACTGATGAACAAATGGATCATTTAATTGTCAACATTGTCAGCAGAAAGAGGAGTTGGTGTGTGTGTGTGTGTGTGTGTGTGTGTGTGCGCACATAGAGGCCTAATTTAGTTAGGCCCATCATTATCACCTCAAAACCTTGACACACCCCAAACATATGCGCACTCGTAGCTATCCATATGTCATATACTCACTGTTCTCTGGTAAATGTTTCAGCAGTACTACCGTTATTAACAGCTGTGGCCTCACGTCTCTACACAGAATTAGAAAGCTGTTTGGATTCAGTCGTGTGATTCATCACACATCTTTCCTTCCCTTCTTCCCTCCGCTCATTCCTTTTATTTTCCCTCTGCTTTGCTCACTGAAGGGAAGCTTCTTCATCACGCCACAGTTGACATCCTCCTTTCTGTCAAGGTCGCTGAGGAGAGGCTCCCAGGTGATTGTTGTCACCTGTTATTCCTTCTTCTTCTAGCATTGTTTTTTTTCTTTTCTCTGTGATATGCCAGTTGTGCTTACACTGTCTAAGTGCAAGTGGTTATTTGCAAAGACCATTTTCGGTAGGTTTTCATGGGCTGAACGTCATGTCCTCTCAGCTTAGCTTCAACTGATCATTTTAGTTCTGGCCATACGCTCTACCTTGCTTCATATACAATCTTTCATATTGTAGAGCACTGGCTGGTCGCTAGTCTTGCACACTCTGGATGCCACTCTTCTCAAATAAACTGTTCATGTGAGATCAGGTGAGCTGTGTTTTTCAACTGTTATCCGACCAACCCGAACTTTGACGCCCCCTTTAAATACTTCATGTTAATCCCTCCCAACCCCTTAACGCCCAAGTGAGAATCACAGTTCACCTGCGATTCTCCTCTACATCACCTCTTCGTTGTTATTCCCTGCCAGCTGCTGGTTCACCCTCCTTTTTGGCTCCTCTCCTGCGCCACTGTGTCCCGTGAGTTCCCAGAGGTGACGGGCAACGAATGAGGACACTCATTGTTACGCCAGCTCGAGCAAAGCCATGCATTTTTAATCTGCTCTGACACTAGTCTCCAACTCTCTCTCTCACTCTCGCTCTCTCATCCCCTCTCTCAGCATCCTGTCCCCCAGCCACAGCTTGAATCACACCCAGAGGAGAGGCCTTTCACCAGGGACCACAAACTTATCTGTCCCTGGTACTTGCGCCCTGCTGTGTAAGTGTGTGTCTGTGTGTGTGTGTGTGTGTGTTTGTGTGTGTGTGTGTGTGTGTGTGTGTGTTTGTGTGTGTGAGCGGCGGACACCTCTACAGTGTAGTTGTGCCTCAGGGCTTCACAGCTTGTGTCAAAGGCTGCTCTTGCTTGCGCTCACACAGACAAACGTTTGGACCACTGCAGGTAATTGTCCGTTCATCAACAATGTGTCACAGCTGTGTCACAGTCTGGTACGGAAACTGCTCTGTCGCAGACCGTAAGGCGATACAGCGGGTGGTAAAAACTGCCCAGCGCATCACAAGGTGTCCACTTCCCGCCATTGAGGACGTCCAGAGGAAACGCTGTCTGCGTCGAGCCCGCAGCATCCTTAAAGACCCCTCCCACCCTGCCCACAGACTGTTTGTCCTCTTGCCCTCCGGTAGGCGCTACAGAAGCCTTCGGACCAGAACCAGCAGACTGAAGAACAGCTTTTTCCCCAGAGCTGTCTCTCTATTGAACTCTGCCCCCCGAACTCTGAACTCTGTCTCCCTTCCGAACTCTGCCCCCCGCTGACCCCCCTGCCCCTGCATATCTCCTCACACCCATCATCCCCCCACCACTCCTCCTGGTCACACACACACATCTCTCATCCACCTGTATTATTGTCCACTGCAACTAAATCTGTATAGTATGTTCATATCACCTCAATAAGTTATCGACCTGTACATTTGTCCATATTCTGTATATTCTGTATATTATCTGTTACCTAGCATAGCATGTTCACTGCACCTTAATCTGTATATTATAATTTGTAGAATACACTTATACTTATATTTATAGTATTTATTTATATTTATAGCATCCCATTAATCCATCCATCCATATTTACCCAATAATTCACATTTTTGTCTATCTGTCAATTCTGTAATTACTTTTGTACATAGCACAGACTCTTGCACTATCTGCTTATTGCACTTCTGGTGAGATGCCAAACCTCATTTCGTTACTCTATACTTGTATATGTGTAATGACAATAAAGTTGAATCTCATCTCATCTCATCTCATCAAACTACTGGCAGTAATGCTAATGTCCTTTTGCTCGCTAGCTGACAACAGTCTCTTGGGTGACTAGATCAATTGATTCATCAATAAGACACTTGCTGGCAATTTAGCATTGTTGATTGAGAAAATGAGAATCCCGTACAGAAACTTAATGCTTCCGCTTTGCTGATCCTACAGACGCGGACTATTCTGCAATCATTCAGAATCTTTTAAAAAGCAAACTAAAAATACCCACTTTTAGTTAATACCTTCAAAACAAACAAAAGCAAGTTTAATAAATCTGGTTTGTATTGTAATTTCCTAATGTGAGCACACATTACTGGTGCCATAAATGTCTCCAAACAGGCCCTTTGTTTCTTCCTTTCTCCATTCCTCTAGCAAAATATATGGGCCTGGTGGTGCACTGCTAATGCATGATATAGTACACACATAAACATTAACATTAAATTACACTGAACTGAAACTTTGTCACAGATAACTGATCCAGCTATTTGCATTTGATCCAGCATCCCTATTTAGCCTTTTTAGCCCCATCCATGCACAAGGCAGCTGATCATTTATTCATAATGTTGATCACTTAACGTGTAACTGGATTTATAAATGCAATAGCATGCTTCTGTTTGCACCATGTTTGTCTCCAGTTTATTATCATGGTTCTCACATGTGTGGATGCCATAATGGAAGTCATTACTCTCTTTCCTTGCGCTCCATTCTAAGAGGGCATTAGTATGCTCTAAGTGGCACCACGTGTATTGAACACTCTCTTTCCTTCAGAGCAGACTAACTCCTATTGGGTCTTTCCCTCATTCCCCTGTCCTATCCCCCTCTTGATGTCACCTCACCTCTTTTCTTCGGAGATCTCCTTGTTTCTCCCTGCATTCCCACCCCGGCCTTCCCTCCCCACTCTCCTTGTGCTTGCAGGCGGTGAATTTACTCCTGCCTTCAACAGGGATCTGCCTGTAATGAAGCCTTTGTGTTTGTACTCTGAGCCGGCGCCGTTTGGAAATTGAATTGGATGTTCTCTCCGCGCTCGGTTCCTCTTACAATCCTGCTTCCAAACCAGCTCGGGCGTTCTCTTTATTATCTGTTGCATTCCTTGCCACAATGCCGTACATTGTGCTCTACATGTGTGCAGGTTTTCTGAACGCATGCAAACACTTCCTGACGCACCTCAAGGGCCCTGCAACCACCTGAACAATATGCTACAAATGCTCACACATTTAGATTAGCAGCTTCATACTTTGTGTCAAATGAATGTTCAAACAAATAAATACCATTTTTTATCCAATATACAATCCCCCTTGCCTTGTCCATGGCCCAATTTACACTAATCCTGTATTCTGGCAGCCGTGGCTCCGCAAAAGGTTTGTACTTGTTACTCTCTCTACTGTCACTGTCACCAGTGCTTATCCTGTAAGTTGGGTTACTGTTCCTGTGCTGCTTTTCTGACCCCGCCCTTTTTTTTCCACATGGCCTCCCTGCTGTTTGGAAAAGCATCAACATAGTTCTGTGCCCACCAAATCCTGCCTTTATAGCGGGGGGCCTTTTTGTGTCTCCTCGCCATGCTTAGCCTATTACAGAGCGCTTTGGTCTGACTCACTCCTTTTCGTCTGCTAACCCACCTTTCTCTCCCCCTCCCCTTCCATATTTCCTACTCTTCTCTCTTGATAATGGTCAAGGATGAAAGGGGGAGCTTCTTTCTGTTCACTGATGCCCCAGTTGGCTAGAAGGTAAACGCAGAAGGAGGACCGAAGGAACAGGTTTATTTAGGGAGATATAAAAAGAAATACAAGAAATAGCAGGTGGATTGCGATGAATGATATATGACAGAATGCTTTCATATTCAGAGGGGGATGAGGAGCGGAGAGGATGGCGGCTCTGTGCTGTGGCAGCAGGTGCCCGAGGACTGCCTAGATCTCAGGTTGCTGATTAATTGTATACCTTTGTATGCATTGCATGTCACCTGATATGTTGTCTTCTTCACTTCCTCAAAAAAATAGTTTTAAACAGTCACTTCTAGGTTTGTATGAAGCAAATCAAGGACACAGGAGGACAGGACATTTAATACTGAAACTAAATGTTTATATTCAGGTGACAGATATAACATAGTACCAACCAGACATGCAAATGTTCTGTGTAATCGGAAAAATCTCTTCTTCGACAAGTTAAAATATTGCTGGATGGATAATAGGATGTGCTTTTTTCTTCACCAGTGCACGCTCACTCATGACTGAATATACTATTTCTACTGAACTTGTGAGTCTGCCATATGCTTTATTGAAGACGCATCAGAACAAATATTGATTACATCAGTTTACGTCAACATTTGACATGCAGGCCTTTGCAGAACTAAAGTGGGACAGCTGCAGTTCAATCTCCAGTTTATTTTGGTCTTTTAATCCTTTAAAAAAAAATGTTTTCCTGACATTCAGCAACTTGACAAAAATCCAATGGCATAGCTTCTGGGCATACATGTCATGTATCTACCAAATACCTCCCTAAATTCTCTTTGACACTGACACTTTATATAAGGAGAAAATGCAAACATGACATTTTGACTCACTGTTTGACTTGGCAGAAAAAAAAACGGAACAACAATAGTCAGAGTGCAAAGTAGGCACATAGCACTGGAGGTTAAAGTCCCCAAAAGAGGGTGAGAGGGATAGGATAATGGGAGGTTAGAGGGGAGATAAAAAAAGTAATCTCAACAACACATCTCAAATCAAATATAAAGTCAGCTACAAAATAACAGTGTTATCCTGGACTGTGACTTAAGCCTAGCGCAACATGTAAAGAATGTAGTGCTTTTATCAACAGACAAATATTTTCTAAAGTAGAACAATTCTTTCTTTTAGTGACACAGAACAAACTAATGCATGCTCTAATTTCCTCCCACAATGATTACTGCAATGCCTTGTTTACTTGCCTTAACAATTAAGTATTAACTAAAACAAAACGATTCTCACACATAATACCAATCTTGGATTTACTGCCCTGGCTTCCAGTCTGTTTTAGAGCCAAGTACTGTACTCTCAATCACATACAAAGCTGAGAGAATCATAATGCACTAACACTGAACTTAGTTTTTTTTTTTTATTCATAACACACAAAGAAGTACGGTGAAAAATTCAGTGCTGTATACCTACAGTACAAGTAAAGTTTTCTGTCCAAAACAGAATCACATTTTCTGATCATACAGAGGACATGTATAGCAATTCATAGCAGGCAATTACAACATAGATGCTGCTGAAAACAAAACAAACAGGATTGAAATGTTGAAATAATATAAGATAGGAACATACAGAACGTTTAACCATTAAAACTAACAATGGAATCAAGGTGTTTTTAGTCCATAAGTTTTGGATTTCGTCACAAGCATTAAATTGGTACTTGTTTCTACGTTTGCCTGAGTTTGCCCTGCAATTACAATGGTGCATTGCTATAAATGTTGATGTTGAAAGGAACTGTGGGGGCGGCATAATGTGCTTTCATAAAAAAAGGATGGTCCAGTGTATCCTGTACTAAAGGACATAATATAGGAAGGCAGTGAAGCTCCTTTCCTTAGCATGTGGAGAATTTGACCAGCTCTTATCATGGCTGCCACTTAAATACTTGCGGGTCATTTCACTCAGTGAGGAAGCAAAGAAAAAAAATAGAATGCCTTTTCGTCGCAGCTATTAAACTATATTTCTGTGGCACTGAGCCATTTTCTTTCATTGAAAGTTTTTTTAACTTTTATTTTCTTTCATTGAGATCTTTCCTGTTTTTTGGCAGTTTTAAATATTCTCACTTTCGGAAAGCACTTTGTGCTCATTGCTTGAATACTGCTCCGTGGATAAAATTATTATCATAGTTATTCTATAGCTAAATCCAGTTTTCCCCTCAGGCATTGTGGAGGTTTATCATCATGCACAATATTTATAGAAACACAACATATGTTTGTTTTTTTCACACTCATTCAGAAAATAGCAAGAAAAATAGCAAAATAAATCTTTTAATTTATGATGTGAGCCAAAGTCTCTATAGGACTCCTTCATGACATATCTGAGTGAGTGCTAAGTCCTGAAGTCCTTCACATTATTGTGAGTGATCTAGCCCCCTTCCACAAGCATCTGACCATATAGTAGTGGGAGGCCACTAACGGCAATTATTCTGTTGTATATCAGGCTCACTGTGGTGACCAGTAATTTACAGTAGTGAGTCAAAACCTCTCTCACTGTCATTCCTCTTCGTAAATATTTCCTTGGCTGTCTGAAAGATTTCCTGCCTTTTTTTGTGGTTGTTTTTTTGTCAAGACGGCAGGTTCAACTCAACTTACCAAACACATTGTGAAGCATTTTATCTCGGAAAGGCTTATTAATGACGAACTTGAAAACACTATCTTAGCAACATAATAGAAAAAACCCACACAGACACGGTGAGAACATAATCACAGGAATGGCCCCCATTTTAAACCTAATCTTCTGTTTAAAAAATCAGGAAAAAAGTTTTATGTTGAGGCCAGAAGACTGTCATTTGTTTGGTCATTTCTTACAGAGAAAACACAACACAAATTACTCAGTGATTTTTTCCCTTTCAACTTAACCTCTTCCCATTGGCAACTATCTTAGAGTGTGCATGACCATAATGATATTTTTCCTCGGGGGTGCATTGTGTCTAGTTAAATGCTGGTGAATGGGCACTGCTTGCTGTGGTTCATTATCACTAGCCATATGCCAGAGGGGATTACCTCAGTGGTGTCTTCTCTGTGGTCTAAATACCGTATGTAACTGAGAGGAAGTTTTCATGTGTACAGTGTGTAATAATCGGTGATCTGTGGGAATTGGCGCAAATGTGCTCCTTAAGCCTTTATTTGTGTGATCCTTTTTAAGTTGGAACATTGTTTCCCTGGCTCCCCATTGTTGGAGCCTGGTTATGTTTTTAATGAAAGCGATGCAGTTTGTAAGCCTTGCTGAAGAGAAGAGATTTATACAAAGCTCATATGCTTCCTATTGCAGCTTTTTGTTTCCAATTTATCCAGGCGAACATGCACATTTAATTTGCTGGATGAAGTTGTCGGTTGCATATGTTATTTCCTGTATCAGTATTTATGTTTTTATTTTCACACATGACAAAACATAAGCACACCTTAAAATGCATAAAAACATAATCCATGAAAACATATTAATGGTGCTGACCACAATTTTTTGAAGCTGTGACCGTTGCCAGGGTTTTCAACCTACAACTCAGTATTTCCAATGCAACAGCCAATGTGATATTAATATAATTATTAATATTAATATTATTACATAGTTATAATCTGTTTTATTCCGAGAAAAGATATTTGAAATAATTGTAGTGATCGTTTTGTGTCACAGCCTTTTATCTGAAGTGTTACAGTCACTGACCTCTAATATTCACTCTCAATTTCCACTGAAAAGTGATTTAAGGACATGTTAACATATTGACATAATGAAAATAAACTTTCCACATTAAAATAAGGACAACCTTAATAAGGAGTAAATCAAAGTTAACATGTGTTTTAAACATTTATTCAGAAGCATTATTTTGATTTGTTTACAGATGGGATAGAGCCAGTTTCTGTGTGTGCGTGTGTGAATAGTCAATGTGTTTATAAATGAGAAATAGGTAGGGAGTAGGTAAGGAGGGAAATATATAATCAATGAAAATCTCACACAGAGGCAAGCATACACCATTCACAACGGTCCACTGCCAATGCACTGCACAAAACTCAAGCTTCTGTTATGATGCAAAATCAATAGGTGAGCATATCGTCCACCTCCCTAGATAATGTGATCATCAGCCCCTTACATTACTAAACAAACACACCAGTGACAGCATCCACACCTTCTCCGATACGCACGGATTTTACAAGGTCATGGTCAGTGCATTTTGCATCGATCAGCTCAACCACTGTCTTTCAGATTTTCCATTTGGTTTGGCACTGAGTGGTTTCAGTTGCCCTCAGGCAGCTGGTGTAATATATATATATTTTTTAATTCAAGGGGTCATAATTTATCCTGTCTGTGATACCCCCACTGAGGCTGTTGGGAGGTGGATGCAATTTGTCTTGCAAGTTCAGGTTGGATGTTCAAAGATTTCCTCCTGCATTTTCTGGACCTTTTGTCTTTCTTTAAGATAGTGTACCTTAGCGGTGCTTACATAATCTGATCCTTTATTCTCAAATGTGCCCCCCCCCTGCAAAAAAACAAAACAGCCTGCGTCTCCTCTCCTATCTCTTCTGCCTAGCCTACTTCTGCCCAGAGGATTTCAACTGCGTGCATATTCTGTCCCCCTTTTCCACAGCTCCCTGTGTGTTTGTGTGTTTAAGTGTATGTGCATATACAAAGCTGTGTGTCACCTCATATCTTTTCCAACCAAATTCTTACCACTCTTTTTTTGGTTCTGAGTCACAAAGTGACACCGCGTGCCTGCGCATGTTCCTGCTCCCTGAGATTTAGAGCTGAACTAAAGGAGACCTGAATCAATGTTTTCATAGCAGTGGCAGTTCCACTTTTCATCAGGTATTCTTAGTTCCTTCCTTCTTTTCTCCACAAAAGAGGAAAGAAAGCGGGAGAGAGAACTGAGGGGACCACATGTGAGAATTGCTGGGTGAGAGATCTTTTGTAAGACACTTTCAACCATATTGCCAAAGATCAATATGCCACCATTGGAAGTGCACTGAGTGAATTGAGAGGCTAATAATGAGCTCAGCGAGTCTACATGGTGTGTGGAATTAAAGACATTGCTCACCTGCAGCAGATGCCAGTGGACCTCGACTCTTAGTAATCATATCGGTGCTCTAGCGTCAATGGAAATCGCTAAGCTGGAACGTTGAGCAGAACAACCAGACCTAGGTGCATTGCTTCCGTCAGTCCCCCAGGTCGTCGGCAGGCTTGTGTTTCGTTTGATTCCTCTGAAGTGTTTGTATCAATAAGACTTTTCATCAGCCTTAGCTGGGATATTGAAATGTCAATTCTGTTTACAAATCTGCCGTTGAAGTGATATCTTCTTGAAGTTTTCGAGTTTAAATGTCTCCTGCCCATTCAGTTTTACGAGCTATGAGGTGTAAAAGCCAATAAACATTAAAGAGGTTGGTAATAATCACAGGTTGCCCTCGAATATGATTGTCGCTAATAGTATTTTTACGATAGCTGCAAACAGCCGATAGAACCAACAAAACTGATTAAACTTGCCAGCGTCAGTATTCCTTCTACGACACTGTTTTGCCTGAATTAAACATTTCAGTATTCTAACACTGCTAAGGACAAACGTATCAGCATTCCCTGTGGGAATTTTATATTTCTCCAAGAAAGATTGGCAAAAACTATCATAAGGCCATGTTAATTTCTGTTCTATTTGGGGTACTAGCCTTTCCCAGCTTTCAGCCTTCTGTCTTCCCTTTCACTTGAGTTCTCTGTTAGACGAGTGCACAGGTAAATGGATACTTGGGGAGGTTGAGGGGTTGGCCCTTATAAGGTGCAAATATCAGGCGTGTGGCATGCGCCAAAATGATCTTTTTGACAGTGTATTTACGATGGTAATCGACTGCCATTTACCACAGCCAATTGACTCTGAACTGGCTGTGTTCCTCAGTGTCCCTCCCTCTTCTGCTCTATTTTACGTCCATGTCTTTCTATCTACTGTCCCTCCTATTTTAACTGTCATATCCTTCCATAATTCATTCGGATGAGAAGGAGAAGCAGCCGGTGTATCAATATAACAACCAGCTGCCACTGTTATTTGACTGTGGCTTCTGTGCCTACATTTTGCAGGAGAACATGACGAGCAGCAACATTGCCATAAAGTATGTGTCGATCATTTGAACTAGGGAAAACGGTGAATTGACTATAAAAACGTTGGTGAAAATCACTAGAGATCTTCAGATACCATTTTTCCCTTTCCGATTCTGAAACCTGGACTTTAAAAAAGAACACAGATTAATAAATAGAGGAATAAATCACAATTTATTTAAACGTCTGTCAACGTACAGCTAGTTTAGAAAAATAAAAGACCTTTAGTCTGTATCTTTCACAGAAACTACAAAACAACATTACAGTGCATAAAGCTGTTTTACTTGTGGGACTTTCCAGCGTTACTTTCCAACTATGGCTAAGACTACACTACTAGAAATGAAAACTCTCTTCTTTGCTCTAAAAAACAGTACTTGCACCTGCTATGGCCCAATTAACATGCAAGAGAGCTGTGATAGCTTTTGACATATATACAACTGCTGATGGGCCGATTTCTGTTGCCGCAGTTTTTTAAAGGAAATCTACGGTTGCAAACAATTGAAATGCAAAAGTCATGTCTAGTGTCGTGCACAGGTAATAAAATTGTATTATACTTGATAATTGGTACATATATATAGAAGGGACACAGTTAGCTGCATTTGTGTTACTCCACTGACTTGACTGACTTTAGGTCATCCTGAATACCACTCCCACATGATTCTTTTCAAAATAAAAAAGGAACATTTTGAGATCAACAATTTTTATGGAATAAATTTTCATTCTCTCCCCTTGAGTTAAATTACATTATCATTTCCCAAAGTTGTCACTTTTTGTTCATTAAAAAGGTCAAAGTACAAGGAATTACTTTTTTTCCCTCACACTAGTTTATAATGACTATAGAAAAGGCCTGGTGTCTATATTGACAGTGCAATGTTTTCTTCCTATAATACACACGACACCTTTTGTCAACTGCTCGCTATCAGTTCCTCGCTTGCCACACTAAGGCTGGTTCTCCCGCGTCTGATGGGGCGAAGATGAAGAAACGAGTGAAGGAATGAGTGTGTTTGTTTGAAGCGGTAGGAGTTGGGAGATAGAAAGCAAGAAGGCGTCTGCAGAAGCACTGCCTGGCAAGATGACTGTGGGACGAGCTCTCCCTTTATTCTATCTGTCCTCTCCTCGTGCTTTCTCAAGCCTTCCTCTCCATTTCTCTATTGCCTTCCAACCCTCTCTGTCTTTCCTACATCCTGTCTCACTCTTTCTCTTCCTCCTCCCCTCTCCATCTGTCTCTGTTCTCTCTCTCTCTGTGTTTTTTTTACCCAGATAAGGCCAGAAGAGCTGCAGGCTTGTGGGTTGGTTAATTGGAACGGGAGAGTCTGGGGGCCTGGCCAGTGAGCCTTGAGCTTCCTCCCAAAACATCTCCAGGCACCAAGACAGCCACACGCATGCTACTAGGCACACACACTCAAACACACAAACTTAATCGCCCACATTCTCACTCGCCCCCAGCAAACATTTAACATATCTTGCATGCAAAGAAACGTACAACAGCTGAACAGGTCGGGTTTCAGTATGTTAAGGATCCACATAGTGTAGAAGACGACACTTGCAGATATCTTAACTTGTACACGGCAAATATACTCTTGATTCCCAGAGCTAGCTGCCTTTGAGTTCTCTGATTGCAGCTCTAATATGTACACACAAAAAAAGAAAACAATGTATCCCTCTAAGTACATAAAGTACAGCAATATTTACTTGCTATAATCCGCTGGCACACTGCCCCCCCCGAAACACACATACACACACACAACTGTGATAACACAACAAAGCTTAACCTGGGGTGCAGACAGCAGCCAATCTATTATGCTTCAGCATGCACGTCAGACAGATTAATTTAGAATTACACTTTGAACGCTAGCCACATCTGTGAGCTTTTATGCCTCTGAAAGGTTGGAAGTAGGTGGAACCAAAGTGGGACGGTGATGTATGGCTGGATAAACCTAGAAAGGGGAGTGTGAGGAGGGAGGGGTGTGATGGGGAAATGAGAGGCATTATGAGGTGGTTAGTACCAAACGGGGTGGAGAAAGGAGGATGGAAGGACAAGTGAAAGTGGTATTTAGAGCTTGGATGAGCAGGGAGCCATACGGCGATGTTACAGTGCGAGTGCAAAAAACTCCCTGTCAGTCTTTCTTTTCCCTCTGTCTCACAGCGTTATTGCTACATTACACTGCAGCACGATGAGGCCGGCTGATGGCATGCAGATCTCATGGCGGATTTCTGCGGAGGATGATGTGTGTGAGTGCATGTGTTGCGACATGTCACTGTGAATGTGTCTTGAGTTGCATGGCAGGCTAAGCATCGCTGACATCTTCTTTCATTTCTTTATTCTTTTTCTTCATTTCTATCCCTCATGCTCAGTCGCCCTCCTGTCTCTCCCTTCTGCTCTCTCCCTTCGTCGGCCATTTTGTTGGCTCAATCAGGGACGTAAAAATGTCTTTTTGAGCGATTTGCAAACGCTGAGAGGCCTGTGTCTTCTAGCCTCTGCTGTCACTGTCTTAGATGATGCAGCATGCCTTCCTCTGTTTGCACTCATGTTTCCATTCTGTCATCTATGGCTGTCAGCGCTGCCATTCACAGAGGTAAGTCCACTGTTTCTTGTGGTCTGCAATTGATCTCCAACTGGCCAGACTAGTTGAAAACAACCTCTCCCACACAGTCTCAAAGCAGTCAATACTGCCAGCCACTGCTTATTGATTGATTGATGAAGGAGAAATTAGGGCGACCCTCTTACTGCAGTGCCTAAAGCAAGCTGCTGAAAAGTATGTTGTTAAGCATGGTTATTTTTCACTACATCTTTTTTTATATAAACTAACCCTGTATGGCTGCCTTCTCTTCGGATAGCAAATTCATTCACTCCCAGTCAAGGTGTCACGGCAAAAGGAGCAACACAAAGTCCCGCTCAAGTCATTATTAATCTGGCTGTTACCGAGCTAACAGCAAGGCTAAGTCCCCTTGATCTGTTTCATTAGCATCTTCTCATCAGGGCTAGGTGCAGTTAGCACTAACAGATAGAGCTAGTCACTCGCGGCTTACAACTGACGAGGCTGATCAAAGGCAGTAGTCTGATGTAGAATAAAGGCCTCTTCACCTCTGTGGCTCACGTGTGCCGTATGACTGTAACACTGTGTCAAGGAGCTCAGCGTTCACAATACTGATTTTCTTTTTTTTGCTTTTTCACCAAGCTTCAAGGTGCTCTGTGTTTCATTTTGTCTTTCAAGTTTAGGTTTGTTCTTTTTTACATTATCGAGTCTTAGTATTTTTCTGTATTCCAGCAATGTCAGACAGTATGTTGTTTTTTTTCTCTAAGAAAGTGGCACTACAACTACGACATTGAAACTCTCTATTGTGATAGTAACAGTAAAAATAAACATTCCTGATTCATAAAATATATAAGAACTTAATTTTTACACTTCATGATCTAATATCAAATAACCTGTCAATAATTTGCCTGTACATTTAATTTTAAATAGTAAAAATGTACCTGGTTATTGTATATCTTTATTTATCCGACTGATCTAAAACTGCACTGACTTTACCTTCCGACATGGCTGGAGAAGACAAAGAGGTTTAATACCTAACTTCCTAAACCTTTCATTCCTTTTACCTATCCATCCTACTCTTTTGATCAACTCCCTACCAGCACTTTTTTTTTCATCCTTGCTCTCCATCTTGACCAGGAATATTAAAAGTGGCTCAGCATGTCTCTCTGGTTAATTAGAGCACAGCAGCAGCAGCAGCCTCCTCATGCTGACGGATGGTACACTGCTGAGCTTCTCACAGGCCTGGATTAATGTGCTCCTGCCTGACTAGGATATTGTGTGTTTGTGTGTGTGTGTGTATGTGTTTGTGTGTGTGTGTGTGTGTGTGTGTTTGTGTGCCTGTCAGCCTGTTTGCATATGGCAACTGTGTTTATAGTGCATATAAGTAGGTGTATTTGTGCACAGGGAAACTATTTGCATGTGTAAATATTTGCGAGAGCTACACCTCTATTGTCATTTCGCCAGATTATTGTACTGTATAAATATTTCATACACTTCAGCCGTTTTAAGTGCACTGGAAATATGATGTCATATTTACAATTCTAACTAAAGCGTCTCACCCTGTTTGGAGGGGAAAAAATAAGAAAATTCTGTGTAGCACCAGTGGGCAGTTATGTATTCAAACCAGACTATGGAAGCCTATAGGGGACTTGATTCAAATGTAAATGTGAAAATGAAAATGTAATTTCACAATAGCAATATAATTCGCAGGTTAAGTCTTTGGAAATGAAAAGTCAAGTGGAGTTTGCAATTTAATTTTCAAATGGTTAGAAATACATTTTAATTTTAAGTGTGACCTACATATTGCTTGCTTTAATGGAAACACATACGCTGCATTGTTTATATTGTATTTACATTTGAATATTGTCAACTGAAGAGCAGGTTAAGTATTTGAAAATGAAAAGTCAAATGGAGTTTTCATTTAAATGTTCATATTGTTATCAAATTGCATTATCATTTTAATAGTCACAGAATGACTATACAAGGATGTGAAAATGAAAATTGGATTATTGCATTTTCATTAAAAAAATTTACACAACAGACAAAATTATATTTCTAGTGTGGAATTACATTTTCTTTTTTTATATTTACATTATCATTTGAATTAAGTCCCCTATAGGCTTCCATACCAGACTTCAGATGATTGTCTTTGAGCTGAGTGTTTTCAGAAGAAGGAAGATGAAAGTCTGGCACAGTTTCACACAACAGGTGTAGTGTGGTCTGTCGGGAATCTGAAGACCCGGGAACAAGGCGAAGCTCCTGCAGGAGATGGATTAAACACCAAACACACATTTATGCAAAGGCATAATGAAAGCGTTTGCACATACAATGGAAGTCATTCTTTTTTCACATAAAAACAACAAATCACAACAAATACCCTGAAACATCCAACTACACATTAGCAAGCATGTTCTGATTTATTCAAGCTACTTTCACACTGAAGATATCTACACCCAAGTTTACGTTGTTGGCCAGATCCTGTATTTTAAATATTTAGCATTTAGGCCACAATGGGCCTCAAACAAAAACATGTTTGTATTCTCACCCTTAATTTCTCCTACATTTGGTCGTATTGTGAATTTGTACGAACAGGCCACGTTGTATTCATCAAACGCTTCTATCTTCAGAAAAATGTGTAAATTACGTCCGTAAATAAGATGAATATCACCTGTGTGTATTTGAGCGAGCGTGCCAGCGGATCGCAAATTAGCAGAATCAACACCCCAAAAATAACACCATATAAGGTTTTTTCTTCCTGCCTCATGTCAGGAAGGGTTGATTCATGAAAACAGCGTTAAAGAGTTAAAAGAAGACATTTACGAGAATAGAGATTGAAGTTCTGTTTCAGAGATCCATAAATGAAAGTCTGTATTTTTGCAGCGTCGGCAGGAGTTCAGTGAGGGACTGAAGTAGAGCTGTAAATACTGAATCACCTGGTAGTCGCACTGTCAAGGAAATGAAGAGGAAATGCATCGCTATGAAAATTGCTTATAAAAAAAAACACTCGCCACTGCGAGGTGATCGATGACTGCAGGGAGGTCTAGCTGAGGTCTCCGTCACTGATATTAATGACAAAATATGGGCCATAACCGGCTATGTTGCACATCTTTTAGCTGGTGTTGGATCAGTTCACATTTGTTCATTGGAATTGCATACAATATGCATCATGTTATAATTTTTTAACATTTCTTCTCTGGCATTTAGAACAGTTTACTACTAGCTGGGTTAAGGTTCATCCACACACAACACCAAATGTGCGCTTTACCACGGCACGAGTGTGCATACAAAGCTTATGAACGGGTTGACTACAGATATCACAAGATAACTTTTAGGTAAATGATGTGAAAATAGTTAGCATTGTAGCATAAACAACAGACTTGTCAAGCCAACAACTTTGTGGTCCCTGCGCAACATGCATGCCAACTGCCAAAGATGTGTGCTTCCCTGGCCATTGTGCAACACTGTTAACACATTCTACATATATACATGTCGAATTATATATATATATATTTATGTTACATTTAATTTAAATATGCATAATTGCTTCAAAGTGATGAAAAAACAACTCATAAGTTGAAAAAAATCGGTTTGATTAACAGCAGACGAATTTACGTGACTCCTACAGATCTTGACCACTTGTAAATTATGTTCGTACTTGATAGGAATTGTAAAATACGAGAAAATTGGTGTGCTGGAATTTCTACTTAATCACTCGTCAGCGGTTAATGAACACATTTGTGCATACGAACAGTTCTTGCATGAGGCCCAATGTAAACCAAATATAGGATCATTGCAGTTAATTTTGGTAAATACCAATTAAATTGGGTTGATTTTAATTTATTTCCTTATTCAATTTGTTGTGTCCGTGCTGAGCTGCTGCAGGGATGAAAACTTTTTTTTTACCATTATGAAAGTTACCAACTTCAGGTTTGTTGCCTTCAGATAAATGGGAACAGGCCTATTTGTGTGACAGACTTTAAAAAATGAAAACCCTTAATCTTTATTTGACTGACAAAAACAAAACATTTCAATGTTTGTTTTGTTATTTCAAAGTTAGAGAATAAAAATAATAAATGGGACAGTTTTCACTGGTGTGGACTCTCAAAGAGTTGCACCAGAGTGTCTGTCAAGATCGTGCCAGCACGATCATGGGAGGAAATGGGTCTGTGGTAGCTCACACGACCATGCAGTCATCCTTAGGGTCGCAGAGCTTTGCCTGGATTAGAAGTCAGGTCAGGATATATGAAGCTGGGTACAGATTGCTCTGTAAGTCTGGTTACCTTGCTCTGCTGCAGCTAGCCAAGCACTGTGAGCAAGAGAGCTGTCCCCTTTCTTCAGGAAAGAATTGAGGCAGATGGATGTCACGCTAGCAGTTTGGCAAAAAAATGTTAAACATGTTATTTTTGGATTGAAACCGGTCCAATGCTGGATTGTACGAGTCATTTGTAAAACAATGTTGCGGCGAAATGCTGAGACTTTGTGGCCTACAACTGTGACAACAATCATAATCCCGAATGCAGGGATAAATATAGACGCACACAAACACAGTCCAGATGAACACTTCACTGCCACATAAGTTTAGTTGCTTGCTTGAATTCAGACAGCTGGACACACAACTAGAATCATCACAACCAAACACACTTCCAAACACAGCACAACCCTCGGAGCTCTAGTTATCTCTCGAGGCTTGTTATGCTTCCTTAGTGTCCTTGGGATGTAATAGTACCATCAGGCGATCCCACCAGTGCTCCCTTATAACTAGCAACACAATCCATGGAGGAAACTCAATGTAGTAAATCTTGATAAACACTGTGAAAAGACGAGGGGCCTGTACTATAAGCAAGTTCAACATACCACGGAAGTTTACTGCTACCTGGGTAAACTAAAACTATCATCCTGATAACCTGTGCTATGAAGCTGGACATCAACTGTCTCAGTCAACCCTGGGTTTTCATATGTAGCTACGAAGCGCGTTCATGCGTTAGAGACAGAATCAATAATTACAGGCAATAACATCAGAACCTACAGGTACATTTGCTTTAAGCGACATCTAAAAGTGACATTCTACAAAGAGAAATGTAAATAATATGATTAAATAACGAGAAGAGAAAGGAAACACTGAATATATTTATTTATTCATTTCAAAGTCAGCCTGATAATGTATCATACATAAACACAGGAATATTATATGGTTGAATATGGAGTGAATGTTGCCCTTTAGTCTGCTAATGATCAAATTATAATGAACAGAAACTTAAGTGATGTCAGACTGTTTCTGGTGCTAAAGCAGAGAGTATAGATGAGAGAAGTAATCTGGATGATGTTTGTCACCCTGAATTGTTCATTCATAATCACAGGAAATATTGTGTGTGGATCATTTTTCTAATAAAATATAAAGGATTAAGTATTTATTACTATTTAATGTTACACTGTCTCATGTCATTCCGAGATGTAGTGATAGCATAAGAAAATAAAATGCTGTCAGGGATTCTGTCAGGAATCAAATCATAGTTTTTTGGAGCAATACTATTAATTAGCATGTTTGTTTAGTGTGATAAACTCTTCCTCCATTTATTAGAAACTAGTTTTTTAAAACCAGAGTGGACACATGGAAATTCCGGAACAGCAACACGATTGCACTCATCTATAAATATCTGCTGCTCTTTATTATTTTTCCACTTCACTGTAAACTCTTTTGTCCCTGTCAGGATCATGTAGCGTGATGGCTATGGTTTTACAGTGATCTGATTGGTCAGTAGTTGGGGCTTTGACAGTTTTGGTCCGTTATCACAAACTTCACCTGCTCCGCAGCAAAAGTTACCACGGTGATTTATTTCGGTAAGAAATGAACCAGCTTTGTAGGATTGAAAACCCAGAGTTAAACCTTGATGAACGCAATATTCATTCTGGCATGGGGATATTCCAAATCTATTTACCCACAAGGGACGCATATGTGGGTAAAAGAATGGTTGATTAAACAAGCGTAAGCTCTCTGCTGATATCCAACAAAATTACAAAACTATTACTACTACTTTTTTTTTTCAACATTGTTAGATTGTAAATTTAGCTTTTGGTTCTCAAAACCAACCATCTTCCATAGCCAAGACAAACAAAAATGATCATACACATTAAGCATATTAGATTTCACTGTAACGGTCAAGATGACTGGCATTGGTGCCATAAAAGGATCAAGCAGCACACAATTGACAATGACTTCCTTTTGGTATATTTGTGAAGAAAGAAAAAAAATTGTATATATATATAATAATTTGCTATGATGCCATCATAAGCGGGTTCATTTTTGCAGTGTTCAAGAGCTGTGCTTTTGCTTACTTTTGTGTATATTTTGAATAATGCATTGCCCATTTTTACTTTCACCTGCCTCTGCAACCTTTTCTCCTTACCGGAATCACTTGCCAAGCAGGATGTCTACTGTGTATCTATGTTGAAAATACAAACTCCATTTGAAGACGGCATAACTCTCTGTTGTCGCCCCAGTGGGCATCACTCATTGAAAAATAGCCCCAATATTATTTGTTTTCCTCCCTCTCCTGTCTCTCACAGGTCTGTTTGTCCCCTCTGTTGTTCCTCTCTTCTTCCTCCATTGCTGTTAAGCCTCCCCCCTCTGAGATCATGATTATGCAGCCTCTCTCTCCCTGTCTGTATTTTTCCCACCCTCTCCTCCCCTTCCCCGCATGTATGCTTGTGTCATTGCTGTTGTCACTTTGAAGTCGAGCAGAATAGCACGAGGGAATATGAGCAGGGGTGAGCCTTGCTTTAATTGTTAACTGTCTGGGATGGAAATTAAATCTCACGCAAGAAATAATGGCTCGGGATTAGGTCGAGCCTTAGGGTCAAGACTGGCATTCACACTCTGAATTCTATTTGATTTAATGATGTGTGTGTTTGCATATGCAAATGTCCCAAGTCCGTGTGTGTGTGTGTGTGTGTGTATGTACGATAGTTGAGGCGTGTGATTTATCAAATGTATTCTGTTGTTGATTGTCCAAAAAACTGCATCCATATTACATCTCTCTTCACTGCATATTAACCATAATGTTAAGGTCTTCAGTACATTGCTAGACATATCTATTGACATGACGGAGAGTAAGCAGATGAAATAAGACATTCATATTGCCCTGGCTCCTCTGGGAAGCATGGAACCATGCTAAACTCAAAAATCTTATTTATTACTTGGCTTCAGACAAACTTTTTTTGAAGTGTCAGCTTTCAACTGAAAAGATAGTAGGGATTTTCATGCAAAGCATATCTTCTCTAAGACTGCAGGTGAACACAAACCACAGGCAAAGCAGATTAAATACAGTGTAAAAAAGAAAAGAAAAAGATTTTCCAAGGATATCAACAGAGTCATTTCAAATTACCTTGACCAAGAATAGGTCACTGTTTAACATGGACACTAGTTTTGTATAGTTAGGGTAAAATGCACTGGAAAATGTTTGTATGTGATTAACAGTAATTTTTGTATGTGTGTTTCTTTCAGATCCCCACCTGCGACCATAATGATGGGACCAAAACCTGCTTAAACCTTCGTGGTCTAAAAGTTTCAGGACAGGAATGGGTCTACGCTGAAACCATGAGCACATCATTTGCTCTATCAAACTCCAGCAAGCTCTAATACCCGTCTACTCTACTACTCCCTCTCTTTAGCTCATTTTCTTCTGGTGCACTTTGCTTGAGGAAACATCACAATCGGATAACTGTTCCCCCAAGCATTTGGTAGCAGCTCACATTTCCTGTAAATTGCATTACAATCTGGGTTCTAGAGACAAAGATTCCAAGATAGACCAAGAGGCTTTTGAAGAAACTACTGTTTTGCAATTATCATATTCTCCCACTATTTCACTCTCTCACTATTGCTCATTCCTTTCCTTCAAGTCCCAGAGGCACCTGATGGAGAGACGGAGAGAGTCAGGATAAGTACGAGAATTTGAACATCAGAGAGGAAAGGAAATAACTGCTGATTCGTCAGGAAAATTGTAGTAGGGCCCCTGTGAGGAATACTTTACCCACTGAGCTTCATATCCCAGTTGTTCATTGTTATATAATAATTGTTTACACTTGAAATCTGTTAGCTACAGTGAAGCTACGCTCTGTGGTTCATAAGAACTGTAAGGCATAAAGTAGAGAAGAGGAAAACCTGGGAACTTTGAGTATGACAAGGGGGTTAAGATTCCTGTGTTGGCCCCTGTGGCCTCTGGCCCTCCTCAGCCTGCTCAGTAGAGTGAAGACGTTGGAATTTGGTGGAGCGCCTGGCCAGTGGGCACGCTATGGGCGCTGGGAAGCTGGATCAGTGGGCGAGCTGAGCTTCAGTCTCAAGACCAACATTAGCAAAGCCTTGGTACTCTACCTGGACGATGGCGGCAACTGTGACTTCTTAGAGCTGTTGATTGCTGGTGGGCGCCTCCAGATGCGCTTTGCCATCCACTGTGCCGAGCCTGCCACTTTGCACATGGAGACCCGGGTGAATGACGACCGCTGGCACATGGTCTTGCTCACCCGCAACTTCCGTGAGACCCTCCTGATGGTGGACGGAGAGACGAAAGTGGCTGAGGTGAAATCCAAAAGGAAGGAGATGGCGGTGGTCAGTGACCTGTTTGTGGGCGGAATCCCACCTGATGTGCGCCTCTCCGCGCTGACGTCCAGCACAGTAAAGTACGAGCCACCCTTCCAGGGCTTGATCTCCAATCTCAAGGTGGGGGAGATGCCTCCCACTTTGTTAAATAGCCAGGGCATTCAGAGCGACCTGGAGTACCTCTGCACAAAACAGAACCCGTGTTTCAACGGAGGGTTTTGCTCTATTCAGTATGGAGAAGTTCACTGTGACTGCACCCACACCCGCTTCAAGGGGAAGTACTGCAAGGAAGGTAAGGAACCACATTGAAACATGTTCTACTAGCTTTACCCTGATTCATTGGCATTCTTCCTGTGCAGTACCCCTTAGCATGGTATCTGTTGTAGGTGAGGATATCCTCTTGGTTACTGAAAATCTCTTATTATGTCATTAGATGCTGGAGAGTTGGCTCTTACCTTACAGGTGTATTGATCTCTTACAAGCAAATACTATTTCATGTTGCACAGTTCTGTAGTATAAATTATAGGGAAATAATCATTTCTTGACCTAAGTCTAAGTCTACACTTCTTTCTTTGCTGTGGGGCAGGACGATGTTGTTGCTCTAGCAGGGTGCAATAGTTGAAGTATAGACTCAGTGAGAGCTAAGAGGAACAATTGTGCGTTGCTTTCTAAAAAAAGCCCCTTAGGGCAGATATTTTGCAGTCTTCGGTCGACAGAATTGTTCTTAAAAAATTGTTTTCTTTAAAGATCAAGTCGTTGAAGAAATACATTCTTTCCTGGGATTATGTGACTCATACAGGAGTTCCACACATTGCTCAGGTGCTACTTCGAATGTGGCTGGGATTTTTTTGGAAACAATACTTAACATCAAAGGTGCTGAATATCTAAACAGAATATTTCAAGCAAACCTACATTGTTAGTCTGCTTTCCACTGTCTTTCTTTCCCTCTCTTGTCTCCCTCTTTCCTCCTCTCCCCTCTATTTCTCTCCATCTTCTCTCCAAGCCTATTGTCTCTGGAATACACACTGCTCTTGCCTTCATTTGCTCTTGGGTTGTGCTCCTGTGCTGTCAGCTCATGTCAAACTCTGTTCTGTTTTAAACTTCTGGCTCCCTCCTTCACTGACACATCTCATTTCCATATCTATGTTTTTTTCCCTCTGTCCTTCATCCATCCATCTCTCTGTTTCTCATCGTCTCACAGCATTTCCTTTACCCGCCTTCTACCCTCTCCTCTCAAGGCTATCTGGGCTTTCCATCTCTCTTCACCTCCCTCCCCCCTCTGAGCCTCCCCCGAGTTCACTCCCTTACTCCACTTATCTCTTTTTCACCTTTACCCGCTGTCAGCACTTCGTACTCCTGCCTCTCTTCCTCTTGCACTTATCTCCCCCCTCCCTTTCTTTCCTTTAGACATCTCCACACCATAGTTGTGAATTATCTCATTCCCTACGCAGTCATCAAGAAATCACATGCCCTTTCTTGATTATACGTAACTCGGAGGAAGATCCCTTGATTTATCTCTAGTTTATTTCTCTTATATGAACTATTAATATATTGTTGTGAATATACGTATGACATGCCACGATAATCCACACTCAGTAGCTCCTACCTGTTCTGTGCCATGAAATAAATTTTGTGAAGGCTTGCAATTTTGTGACACGCACAGAAAAGCTGCGGCAAAACTAAAAGAGGAAACAAACAACGATTTTGTTCAAATTTGTATTTGTCAATTGTTTTTGATAGATCCGTAATCATAATAATATATTCACTCTGCAGCTACGATTTAGATCAAAGCTTCTAAGTGGGTTTGATTTAGAAACTTAACAGTCGAGGTCAAGAGCCTATTGTTTCATCTTCTGCTCTTTGAGAAGCCAAACAAACGCACAATCCTTGATTTCTTGTGGACAAGTTCGAATTGTATAGAGACCTCATGATGCTGACAGCAATATGGGTCTCTCTGTCTGTTTCTTTCTTACTGTCTCTCTCTCATATTTCACAGTTCCTTTAATTCTTCAAGCCTTTTTTTCGCTGTCTCTCTTTGCGTGTGTGCTCTGTCAGATTGTTGCACGGTTGCTGGGAGGAGATACTGCTGCCTGCCTCTTGGCTAAATTGAGAGCAGAATACCAATGTAGTGCTACAGTGACTGCAGGAAGCATTTGTCCTTTTGAAATGGAGAGAGACAGTGTGATGGGGGAGAGAAACGGATCAAGAGGAAATCGAGGAAAGAGCAGTGGCTGATCAACAGTGAGAAATGGAGAGGAGAGCAAGAATGAGGAATACAGCATGAGGAGATTCATTTGATCAGTGTTAATTTATTTTTAGCGATGTTCTCTCGTTTGAGCACCATAAATTGGGTCATTATGGCTGCCAGTGCAGCGGTGTATTAATTCCTTTTATCCAACACATGGGTGACAATGTAAAGGTCTCTCTCTCTCTCTTTCTCTCTCTCTCTCTCACTTTTAGTTGGTTTCAAAGACGCTTTAGATGTCTGAACTAACAAATCCGTGTCTGACTGTGTTAGGTCTGTGGTGAACGGGCGATGTCACAGGAAGGGAACCCCTTTTTAAAGGGCTGCTGACTGCAGAGAGGAAAAACACATTTCATGGAAACAGTTTTAATGATGAGATGTGACACTTGCAATTTACAGTATTCATGTGTCGACGTCTAGATGATTCATGATATGCTATTTGATTGTTTAGCCATTTAGCCGATGGTCTGCAGAGACTTATAGTCAGAATAAACTTGAATTCCTGAAACAGTAAAACTACAAAAGACCCCAAAAGGGGTCAAATTCCTTTGACAGGGACAAAAAAAAAGGATAAACCCAGATAAACACGATAATTTCACGGTGTGATGCCAAGACAATCACAAAAGTTCCAGATGTTGGCGCGTAAATAGACAGGAATATATATCGTTGTTTTCTGTGGGAACAATGTACAATGCCTACTTAAAGAAACTGAACAAAAAAATATTTTGTCTAGAATAAAACTCAGTAAAGGGCATGCCTCTCTCCAGGCCCAACATTTCCCTTAAATTCAATCAAGCTGTACCAAATTGCACACACGCATAGATGTCAGTCCCCTGTACATGTCGGATTTTTTTAATCAAGATCCATACATTATTCCTTGGGAAATTTGTGAAAATAAAAGAAATGTGCAATGTTAAAGAAAGTAAAAAAAAATAAATACTGGATTTGCGCCTTTGTTCTGATCTGTGACAAATTTGAATGGGTTTTGTCTTGGCCCATGCCGCATCCTTCCAAGTTTTCTGGAAATCAATTCGGTAGTTTTTGCAAAATCCTGCTGACGAACAAACACATAGACAGGGGCAAAAACATAACCACTCTGGTGAGGGTAAAAAAAACAGAACTAAGTCACTGGCCTCCATGCTTTCCACCATTTACTGACCATGTTTTTGTGTGGAAACTTGGTCATGATTGGACCATAACAATCACGTGGCTGTTGCAGTTGAAAGACAATGAAATAGGTGTAATGTGTAAAATATACAGCCTGACCTAACTTTTAACAAAATAATAATTTCACATATTATCTTATGTTCATTGTGAAATGAAAATTACTTTTGGTACTTTGGTAAAGTAACGAAATCTCCACTGACTACAGTTGTAGCAGTGGCACAGTATTGTTATGCTGTCCTTTGTTTTGCAGTTTAAGTCATCTACCCAGGCAGATTGTTTAGGTTTTATGTACTCTTGTAGTGAGGTCTCTGAGATTTCTGCCTCAACTCTCAATACCGTGGAGGGAGGGATGTGTACAGCATATTCATCTATAGTATTGGTTAAAGTACATATTCCTTAATAGAGGATTGTATCCTTATCACCCACTCCTAAATGGAACTCTATTTGTAGTGGTTACTTATCTGGAAAAAAAAATAACATTTAGAAATTTTCAGCCCCTCCAGAAACATTCAGATAATCCACAGACAAAACTACACGCATGTTTCATAGGGTTTATTTTTGGAGAAACATAATAGTCCCCGTAAACACTGTCGAAATGGATGTGTGGATGATCTAGAGTAGCCACAAGTATCAAGTGTGATACCAAAATTGCAGGGGCTGTTTTTTTTTGATAAAGGTAAAATGTGTTATGAAATATTATTATGAACCGTTGTGGCGTAAAAGAGATTCCCCGGCCTAAAAATCATATTCCCCAGACGAAAGTCAGAGCTTGATGCTTTCTTTCCATTGAGTACATGTGCTTTGGAGAGAACTTGAGGGGTGCAATTGAAATTAGTTTGTAATTATTCCTGCTTCAAACTCCTCTATTCCACAGGACATAAATGTTCGCACGATAACATTAGCTAGCTCCTTTTTTTGGCTATTTAAACTATAAAAAAGGATATTTGTTTCAATATTGTCTCAAATTGATCAGGTCAAACTTGAACATACATCGAGTATGGCTGCCACAGAGAGCAGCAGTTTATCAGCAGCATGATGTTGGTGATGATGATCAGAAGAAACACTCGGATGTGAATCAACAAAACAAAAGCTAATGCAGTTTTCCATTAAATAAATAAATAAAACAGACGTGTCTTGATAGACACCAGACAATTATACAAAACTGCAGGACAAGTGCAACAAACCCATCTCTCAAAGAGAAAATGCTTTTAAGGAAGAAAAAATGTTGGATGTTCCTTTGTAAATATAGATCGATATGCTGTGCATTATATTGTTGTGAAGATCTGAAGGACGCGTTTAGATACATTAATGGATTAAAGCCAAACTTTTGTTGTGATAATCACCATCATTAAATCTATGAATGTATTGCCAATCAAAATGACATGAAAGGCTGATGGCTATGATTGATTGGCCTTGGTATATAATTCACTCTTCATTGGCAAATTTGAGACTGTGATCACAGCTATTAAAAATTAAATTCTTGTCACTGTTAAAAAGCTCCTCAATTGCATTTAGGCACTGAAATAATTTTTCAAACTCAACATTAAAACAAACACAAAAAAAAAGATTAGTTGTATTTAAACAGTATTTGTTTTGTTGTATTATTATTATTTCTCAGCGATCGATGGTGATGATGGCGATGCTGTTCAACAATTAAGATTTGATCTAAAAGTGGGGATTAAATCTAGTTTTAATGGAAAAAGCATAACGCAAAAAAAAAAAAAGCAAAACATACCAAGTACAACAATAACATTATTAACATTTAGTTTCAGACACAGAGAGTGAAGCGGAGGAATGGTTATTTTTCTCCACCATCCTCTTTACTTAGAGATGCTGTATGCTTATGAATACAAGGCTTTGGATGAGGTAGGCCTTGATGTGCACATTCAAGCATACCGAGAGAGAATGGAGTTTGACACAAAGAAGTTTCCTTCAAGTCTGTGTTTAGCAAAGGAAAAGAGTTATAACCATATAATCTTGGCCACGTAGTCTTACATAAATCTTCTTCAAAGATGCACATTCAACACCTGTGCTTTGATAGCCTGTAGTGCAGTTTGGACAAATGATTGGAGCCACAAAGGTCTAATTTACAATAAAAATATTTTCTCTCAGACTTTAGAAATCCTTTGTTACGATGAGTGTCATCCCAAAGTGGAATCTGTTAAATCTGAAAATTGAATATGACAGCTGAGTTTTTTTGTAATTTAAGGAGGTTGTGCCATCTCATCTCCCTCGTGCACAGGTTTGTATCCCACTACTCTCTTTCATAGAGTCTGTACCTTCTGTTTCGTTGATTAGAATATGCCAGTGATCTCACTCATCTGTGCCTGGTGCAGAGAGGCGGCTTATTTACGTTTATCAGGTGAAGCAGGAGTTTTTTTTCAGACAGGATTAGGATGGAAGAGGAACATCACACAGTCGTGCTGGTGATTTGCTTTTAACTGACTTCTGATACTAAATAAAACATTTCCGATTTATCTCACAAAAATTACACTGAAGGCTCACAGAGAAGCAAGCACACATACTACCTGGAACAGTTATTTGCTTATATGTTTCTTCCTTGCTATCATAGCTTCTTTTCCCATTTTGACGTAGTTATGGGCAAGTCCATTGCTATTTGCGGGCTGTAATTAAAACCGCTTTGTGCCTCAGTGGGCCATTGTTTCTGTTTAATTGATGCTGACCCTGGCTTTATTCTCCGTTGACCTGCAAATGGCACTGCAGGGCAAGACGGCTATGAGCACTCAGGGATAATGACTGCCTGAGATATTAATATCTTCATTAACTCAACAAATTGAAGTCTTTCAGGTTGCCATTGAGGATGGATTTGCAAATAACTGTTTGTCAAGTTGCCTTATTTATTTTTTTACCATATAAAGCTGACTTGACAGACTCATGATGTGGGAACTTTTAAATGAACAATAGCCAGTCACCTCATTAGAATTCAATGAAAACAGCAAATTTATCCGGCCATCGAAAAATGGGTCGTTTCCTTATGTGATACTTGTACTTCTTGGGACAAACTGGACTTAAGTATGAAACTAAACTTAAAATCAGCATAAATTGAATGGATTGATCTCTGGAGCCATTTCCCTGTATCAATTTGCAAAATGCACCAGTCACTGAATTTAATTACTTTACATTGATTTTTCTTTTTTGAAGGAGCGATATTTCTTTTTTGAAATAAATTTCATGGCCATGTTGGCATTAACAACTGTTTACTCATCAGAGTAGAACTAACGTGGCAAGCTCAGCATAAAACTACTTCTTCATGAGCTTTTGTACAGCTGTGGAAAGCACTGCCAACTCTTGTTTAGTCACAGACCCCGTTTTCACCTGGCAGTAACATTCGTCCTGAGTGATCCGATCACAAGTGGACAGCTCTCAGTACGTCTATTCTCACCTGGCAGCAGAATGTGTCTCCACATGCGTCTTCAGTGACCACTTGTGATCTGATTTCACTTACCTCCTCTGTATGTAAATCAACACGTACATAATTTCCATTTGCAAAAAAAAATGATGCATTGTTTTTTAACAAAATAATAAAATATGCATAAAACCTAATTAAAGTCCAAAATGAGGCATGAATCATTGAATAAGATGAGAGGGAGAGATGCCATTCGAGAGAGATGCCGCTCGCAATTTTTTTTTCTCACTCCGGTGACCAACTCCTTTAACTTCCTCAACAGCGGCACATAACACACAGGAACTTCTCCTTTGCCTTGAGACACTGCAGCATTTATTAACAGACAGACCTAAACCTGAACTGCAAATTCACTACAGCAGCCGACTCTCGGTACAATCTCAAAGTTTGTTGTCTTGTCCATAGAAGTGTGAAAATTAGTAACCATAGTGACGACATTATATTACACTTTTTGGAAATTTCATCAGTCAGCTATGGTTTACATGTGAAAAGTAATCTTCCTGAACTTAAAGAGTCATAAAGCATATCATTTACTTCTTATATTTAGCTTGTGACTACAAAGCTGTGTGGCAGTGTCACAAATAAATGGACTTTATCTGTCCATATTTGCAGTCTGTTCTCTGGCAGTGAAATAAACATTATATTACCATTTATAAGGTGAAAAAAATGTTGATGCAGCAGCCCTTTTCCACTTTACAGTGCCATGTAGAGGACTGTTCAGAAACAGCTGGTTAGCTCATTACTTCTCACTGCTCTCCAATTCACTTTCATCGTCACTTTTTATTATATATATTGGAATATATGAGAAGACTGGGTCCCTGAGGGAGCCCTGCTGTTAACCGGCCTGGACCCCGCATGTCAGGAAGGCAGGCCCACTCCCTCCCTTTAACAGGGAGGGAGTGCATTAATTGTTCATAAATTGCAATCCTTTTCTAAATAACAAGTATAGACGGACACAATGTGCCTAAGATTATAACACACAAACAATTATGTTCTTTCATGTCCTTTTCAACATACAGATTCAACCTTCATAGCCCTGGAGGGAAAAGTGAGTGAACCCTTGGATTTAATAACTGGTCTAGTCCTTCGGCAGCAATAGCCTCAAACAAGTGCTCATGTTGACTGGCAAATTTCAGGAAATTTTTTTGACAGTTCTTCTGCAGACCTGCTTCAGCTCCGCTACTGTATATTCTTTGGATGTCTGCGGTGAACAGCTCCCTGAGGTCATTCCACCACATCTCTATGGGGTTAAGATCATGCCTCAAACTAGACCACTCCATAAAGTGGATTTCTTTTTGGATCAAAGTCATTCTGTTTACTTTTTGGGTCATTGTCCTTGTGCATCACCCAGCTTCTACTAATCTTAAGCAGGCAGATAGTCACTCTGACATTATCCTTTAAGATACATTGATAAACTTGGGAATTCATTTTTCCCTCTGTGATGGCGAGCTGTCCAGGACCAGGGGCAGCAAAGTAGGATCAAAGCGGCCCAAAATCATGATGCTCCTTTCAACGTACTTTTAATTTTGGTTTGCAATACCCTTGTAGCATCACCCTTGTAGTTTGTTCTTTACCAAAAATTCAACCTTATATTTAATAGTGCACAAAACAGAACCTCTGACCCCATTTTAAGACAAATGTATACAAAAATGAAGATCATTCCTAAGGATTCACTTAATTTAACTCACAATGTTTAGACACTTTATTCTATGAAAACTACAGTGAAATTGCTGTAATGCCACTGTAAATAAGGCAAACTGTCATTGGCAAGCCAATTTCTGTTTCGCGGTGGTACATTTTGTGATATTAAAAAAAAATATATATATATTTTTCCCTGCCCTTCAACCCTGTAGTTTTCTCACCTTCACAGAAGATGACACAGTATCTTTAATTTTCTCATCAGCTTTTCCCTCATTCCATCCTGCCATTTAGCTGGATTTGCAGTGAAAGAAAAGTGCTTCTTTCTTTCAGTTATGACATAATGCTCCTTTGGGCAATAAAGCATTCAAACTGATTTTCAATCAAATTTGACCTGATGGCACAGCGGGCTCAATGCAGGACTGGTATATATGATACTAATCATGATGCTTCACAAATGTCAGGATATTCAATACATGGCACTTAAAAAGTACCAAAATGCGAGTTGAGTGAGGCAGGACATTAGACTTTTAGTGGTAATATATGGAGACGGATGGTGACAGAACGGGGCTGAGGCAAGAAGCAGGGGACACCAAGGAGACTCATACATCATGGTGATAATTGCACTTCCCACTGGCAACCACAGAGGGAGGAGATTTGGGCAGAGTTCTACTGCCTGATAATTGAACTCCCAATTAACTTGTCCTGTATACATACATAAGTACTGTATAGTGCTAATGATGGGGCTGTAGCCTTTAAGGCAGCCTGAACAAGTTCCATAGATTACCTTATCAGCAATACAGCTGACAGAATCCGAGCCATGTCTCTTTGCCTTCACTAACCAACTACACTGATAAAGTTTAATGAAGCCCATAGTGCTTCCTGTCTTCATTGTATCTCATTACTGTTGATGTTCATCAAAGCTGCTGCTTTACATTTTTTCTCGTAATGATATGCACATTTCCATATCTGCAATAAATTAAAAACTATGAAATAATACTAAGAATGGAAACTACAAATAATCACTTAAATGCGAAATGAAGGAGAATTTTTTTAAGAAAACGTACTCAGCAACAGTATGTAAGGTGTGCGTTACTTGTATTGTAACAGTATTCACCTCTGCTTTGTCACCTTCAACGTGGCAGTGATTAATTTGATTGCTAAAGGACACTTAAGTAGAGCTAGTCCAATCCCATGATTGAAGGACTGAAAAACTGGAAAAGTACAAATAAGTCAGTTATTCTTCAACTTGTTCCTCCTTGTCTTTGTAATGTATTTCTAAAATATCTGCTTTTCGCTGTCCAGTCATCTCACTTTCCTGACCCCATCTCTTCTAACTGATCTGATATTCCGCTCACTCACTAAAAACTGACAGTGGATTTAGGGCTATATATACAATTAGGGCTAAAATGTGTCTCCAGGTCACAAGTGGTCAAATGCAGGAGATGCAGCTTTACCAGCGCAAATACAATTAGTAGATATTGATATTTGTTTGTGTTTTTAGCGAAATTCATTTGCCCAAAAAGAAAACCTTCATGGTTAATCATTTTTGGCATGATAATCGTGTGGTAAAAAAAACATATACAGTTTATATGCTGGTTGAACATTTACAGAGCACACCTTGGCGCAAAACTCGACTAGTTTTATGAACCAATATTTGTTGCAATTGTAGAAATAGAAGAAATTCAAATAAAAGTAAAACACTACTCGAGATGAGAGTCAACAATCCCCTTATCCCCCCCCTCTTTCAACTCTATGAATACTTGAGGTCAAGTTGGCTGACTCAAATGAGTCAAGTTAAGCACACTGTTTTTTTTGACTTGTATGATGCATAGCAGGGAGTAGAGTAGGATGTAGGTGGGATAGGTGCAATCATGCGGAAGGCTTCCAGGGAGGGTGTCAATCTGATTTTTCCAACTGACCACCATCCTCACCCTTTTTTCTCTGGTGAGTCTGTATTGGCTTTAAGGTCTTTGCCGCCGTGATCGGCCGTCACATGCAATTATAGCTTGCCCTCTACCCCTGCTGTCACTCTAGGAGAGGAAAAGTGAGTGAGAGGTCTGGCTCACACATCCCTGTCACATGTCACTTGCTATCAGTCCAGTCTATCACTGAGCTGTAGGAGAAACGGTACGCCCAACACAAACAAAGAAAAGAAACAATATGTCCGTGGAGTTTTTCTTGTGACCATGTCAATGCAGCATCGCCATTATTCACACGATTATTCAGATGACACGGACATTCGTTTTCTAATAATTTATCCCTTGTTGTACATGGCTGTAGTACATTAGAGAGCTCTCCTAATGCAACAACAAAGCAGATCAATAAAGGATTCTCTGCTGGCTTATTTTGACTCTGCAGCATCAGTGCCCGAATGTACTCCTGTCAATTGCTGAAAATTTCATAAAAAATTGATTTTTGAGTATCCGGTGTGTAGTCTAATGCAGTTATTTTCTTCTTTTTTCCCCCTTCATACATTCAGAGTCTCCTGACTATTTGTGTACGCTGTTAATTAAGAGACAGGTCGCTCGCGAGTAGCTACAGTCACCAGAGATGGGGAGGGTACCATTATCAGCCACACAGGCAGACATGTTCTATATGAATATATGCTCCTCCATCCTGCCATTTGTGAGCTGATTGAGAAATGTTTTCATTTTTTACTAAAACTTTTTAACCATGAATATTTGAAGTAATTTAAATATTGCAGTCGCGGGAAAGTGTCTTGCCATGAAAGCTAGGATGCTTTTCTAACAAAACCATGCAATGTTGTCTGCTCATATTTTATTGGAATCAAAAGGGCATTGGAGTCCAAAGTCTTAATATCACTGAGTGTAGAGGACAATATGTTTTAAGGGAGGCGCATTGGAATAAAACTTTGTTGAAATATCTTTTATGCATGATTGCACATTAAAATGCTGCACTGTCAGCTCAGCAATTCCTTTATCGCCTTAGTCAGATGTATTGTTATGTTTTACTCTGAAGATGTTTTCTATTACTCACTTTTTATTAAAACACAAATGGAATTTCATCTCCCAATTTTACAACAGAGCCATGGGCTATAGGTCTGTTTTTTTTTTAACGTTTTTTAATGTTTTATTATTAGCATCTTGTGCTTCTCCTTTTTATATTTTTGTGTTGTGCTTTTACACCCTGTACCTCTGCAGCTGCTGGGTTGAACACTTGTTGTGTCAATAGTGTTCACCAGTGAAACCAAATTCATCAGTTTGTTCAGCACATATGACTAACATTTTAGTTGTATTAATATATGCTCATTCTGGCCATATTATGCCATTTACATCGCTTGTGTTTAGTGCAGTCCAGCAACTTGAGTCACAGACGTGCTGTGTGTCTTCAAGGTGTCTGCACCCTGAACATGAACCTCAAGGAAGCAAAGTTGAGCTTGGTTTATTGCACTGACATGTGCAAAGATGTAGAAGGAACTCAACAAGGAGGTGGTAGAGAAAAATAGCAGAGTGTTGAACACCACCCCAACCCCACCCACTTAGTAGCTGCAGACTCTTGATCTACGTTGACCGGTTTTGCTCTGAAAGCCAGGGCTGTTGATAAAAATGATCAGTGACTTGATTGGGACTGATAAGAGATCCATGTATCAGGTGACCCCCTGTGGCCCTCTCTTGGACATCTTGTATGTGCATTGACTCAGATCCACGTGGAGGCAGAGAGGAGAGGTTGGGGGAAACAAACATCGCGGTGGAAGTATGAGAGCGCAGAGGACTGATTACCACAGTGAGGCTCAGAAGACGTTGCTGTCCACACAAAGTGTGGGAAAAACCTTCACCATTCCCCAGCCCCTGCCCTCTTCTCGGGATTCCACTTCAATCAAGCACCTGCCAGCTGAGCTTCAAAAGAGGACTGTAATCCCCCTCCCTTCGTCAGCCAAAAACCCCCTGCTTCTGTAATATGACAATATTGATAAAGGGAGTAGAGAAGTTTCCGATACCTCCTATCGTGCCTCATAGCCCTGACTGAGTGTATGACTTGAGTCTCTTTTGATACAGCAAAAAAAAATACCCTGATCTACCGTCGGCGTGTGAAGGGAAAAAGGCCTTGATCACATCATGGGAACTCACACAGGTCTTAGGAGACTACTTAAAGCAACTAAGCTGCCAGCACTGCTGAGTTCTGCACAAACGTGGTGGCATTCATTATTAATTATAGATCTCCTGTGAATCACGGTGGTTCGATGACATTAATTTATTTATTTAGCCTTCCAAACAGACAGGACCACCTATGGAGTTAATACAGCGTCTATGACACCAAATTACTAGGAAATGAGGTCTGATTGCTGATGTGCCTGCTGCTGCAATGCCGTCACTCAAGTCACAAGCTGTTTTCGCTTGTGGCTCATCAGAGTTCCCCGCCTCGCAGCTAAGCGAGACTTGACAACATCAGGAATAAAATGTGTGCTTTATTTATTTATCCATTACTCTGCTTCCAATTTGACTTTAGCATTTATTTTATGAAATTACTTGACTTATGGAAGAACTGTGGTGATCTGACACTGTCTGTCCAGTTGTGTGAGAACATGGAGAAGAAATTTGGGGCAAAACTGTAACAGGAGTCCCTTTCCTGTTTTCCCTGACTAAATGACAATTGAACTCTGCATGTTCTCTGCATTGGGGAATAACCTAGCGAATCTGCCTAATTTCCCTACTCGCCAAGTGCCATGTTGTACAGAAAACAGGGCAGAGACTGATACAGATCACAAAAAAAGATACCCAGTTGTGTTTAGGCTCAGAGGTTGAGATAACTTAATTGTGCCGATGATGCAAGAGTTTTGTCAGAGGTGGCAGCTCATCAATCATCAGCAGAGCATGGGACATGCGTTGAGATGGAGCATGCAGATGTTAGGAGGGTACACAGGGTGGGGAATAGACAGTAAAAACGCAGCATAACCGAACAATGTGGCAGTAGTGGTGACAAAATTGTCCATTGCCTTAGGAAGGGTTTACGTCTCTGTTGGATTGCCCAGGGTGATATTTGTCAGGGAAAATGGAAAAGCTTGAGGGTGACATTGTGAGTGCTGGGGGCAGCAAATGGTGATGCCAGCCTGTGTGACTGCGTGGATGCATAGAAATGCAATCATGGGATGTTCGTGGGGTGTGTGGGTCTCACTTTGTGCAAAGCCTCTGTGGTGAGGCCCTTAACCTGGCTTTTGTGGGTGAGGTCGCATTGTCCAATTGGCTTAGGAAGTTTCCTAAATCTTGACATGACCCGGAAGTATTTGATCAGCAGCCATGATAAGAGCTGTTCGGATTCTCTAAATGCAAGGAGATATAGACGCCCCACAATTCATTGCGGCAGCGATATTTAATGTGACGCGCCAGTACAGACGTAAACGATTAAATACGAAGTAGAAGTAGAAGAGTATGAATATGACCCAAAAGAGATGCACGTCATCATGTAAGTTACTATTACATATGAATCATTTACATCCGATGTCACACGGAGGTAAAATACACTGAAACATGCTAATAGAGCCGCTGCGTTTTTTGTAGTCCATATTCGAAATTTGTAGTTTCACCACGACAGACGCACATCAATAACATCCGCTGTCGGGTGATGACGTAGTATAGTGAAACGCGAGTTGGATTCTCTGAGCTGCGCTGTCGGCTTTTCCCAAGTCCTATCAGTCCTCCTTTACAACTTTCCGTGAGTGCGTGACGTTTTCCATTGAGGTCAAGGAATAGTAGATAGGAATAATAGATAGGAAAGACAATTCAACCTCATCCTGTGTCTCAGAGGCAGGTTCACAGATTGTAGGGGGGGAAAATTCCACAAAAAAAGGAACAACAAAGAAACCTACAATAGAATAGTTTCTGAATGTGTGTGAAGATGTTTCATATTTTTTTCCTTGCTCTGTATATTCAGTTTCCCCAAATGACTCAACTAATGTTTTACCACACAGGCATGAACCCTAATGACGGTTTTCAGTTTCATCGGCGTCAATGTGACAATGCGATAATGTGATGCAAGAAAACAGACTGCATTTTCTCATTCTGAACTGATTATTGTAATTATTCCGCTTTTTCAATGCTTTCGGAGCAGTCTTCACAACATAGCACAGCATTTATTCACAGCCACCCTTCTCGGCAAAAAGGGACTTAATCATGCATCTCCATAAACACACAAACACATTGACACACATCTCTGGCGTCACTGCTCACAAGCCTAGCAGGGAAGGTAAATATTGACTCACAGTCTTCTTGTTAAATGGCTTTTTGACTACTGGAGCCTGCATAGGACATATAGTACATTAATTGTAAATAGTAGAATGCCAGGGGCAGTGTGTGCTGGTGATGATAGTTACCGTTTATCTTCCCCTCTCTCCATGTCGGCTTGTTGCCAAGGGAGAACTTGAACTGAAGGGAAGACTGAGATTGGAGGTCATTCCGGATGTTAGGAATTACATAAATTTCACTGTGAACACTGAAACATAGTTCCTGTGAAAATAGGCTTAATCTTGTTATGCCAGGAGTTCATGCCAAGTTTATACAACAAGCACAGCTTCTAGTCTCATTTTCACTGCCAGCTGTTGTCTCTGTGTTCCACTAAGCCATGCTTTTTTTATCAACTTTTACAGCTCAGAGATACAATAAATATACTTTTTGTTTGACTTTGGTTTAATTTGAAGTCCACCATGACAAACAAAGTCATACAAAGTCACCAGCACAATTGTAAAATACTGTAAATATTAGACGTGGCTCATGAATATGGATGCAAGAACAAGAGCAAGCGAGAGTAAAGAGAGAAGATAAAAGAAATCAAAATCCCAAAGAGAAATGATCTGCTGTTCACATGTCTGATCAAGCTTTGAAATGCCATTACTCTATGTCACTGGAGTTATTCTTCCCTCTCGGAAGATTCTCTGACCCTTTCCACACTTTACCACATCAGGTCTATTACTTGCAGACAGTTCACCTTTCCCTTTTCCTTGCAAGAGGATAATAACAGCTTCTCTTTTTTATTGTGATGAAAAGGGAGAGCTGGCTTTAGTGTGATTTCATTCCCCCTACTCTTGGAGCTTCTTTAGGCAGAAGCCTTGATAGTGCTTCACTTGAAAGCAATCACCAGGAACGACTGTTGCTTTACTGTGTGATTGAATACCAATAAATCTGAACCTCTATTTCCCTTTAAACACAGAATGGTGGACAGATGTCAGCTTGTATAGACATGAGGGTGGATTATCTTCCTGGTGGACCTTTGGCCACATGATCCTGCATCAGCCTCCGTCAAAGGGATTTTGATTGAATCTGATACCGTAATCTATATAATTTACAACTTTTATATCATCTCAGTCATCCAGTATTTCCCGCTTGTTGCCCTCAAATGGACCTCCTGACTCCTCCGTCTATTTCCATTCAACCAAATTTCCATGTGATCTTGTCTTCTATGTACATACAACAAGCCTAGACAATCACCATCTGCCTCTTTTTGTCCCGACCGAGTTTCGAAAAACTAAGCCATGATGCCAAAAAATTTACTTCTTGGATGATTTTGTAAAGGAGGGGCAGAAGGTTTTATTTGTGCTGCTAATGACGGAGACAGTTTTGGCCCTTGAGAGGGTAGAGCAATCTCAAAGTGAACAGGCAGGATCTGGACCATAAATAAACACATTCCCATGACGGTTCCATGACATTGAGACTCGGTGGTTCCACCCACAGGCTGCTAATGAAAGATCAACCTGTTATTATCCTTTTTTTTACTCCCACTTAGGTATTAATGCTGAACTAGGTCTCTGCTGGATTTTGAACAGGGCGACACTTATATTCTTATATTAAATCCACCCATAAACATGCCAGGTAGAGATGTACAACCCTTAACCAGACACATATTCTCCACGAGCTGATGAGCTAGAGATGGATCTGTTAACTTTGTCTGTCTTCAGCCAGGTAGCTGCTGTGATATGGCCTGTTTTTTTCGGTGAAGTGAATGCAGGCACGTGCATGTGTGTATGTGTGTGAGCGTGTATGTTGTCGCCCCACACAGGTGGCGGGCAGCAGGGATGGGAGCAGGCCACTGAGCAGGTAAAAGACCACTGAGATGGAAATAACACAGACTGGGCTCCTCCGCGGTTTGGAGAGGCCTGGTGTGAAATGTTTCACGTAATGCTGACCGCACACTGTTGCTCCCCATGCGCTGGAAAAAATCTGTTACAGGTGTATCTGTGTGTGCACAAAAGAGCGAAAAACAAAAACCAGCAGTTTGATATTTGTGACCATCGGTTGTTTTATGTTTTCTGTAGATAGGTGCTTGGTGATTTTCATTTCATATAGTGGAACCGATGACCGATAACTGAACTTGTCACACATCGAATGAAATCTTTAATTTACATTGCTGAAGTTGGTGCCATCTGGCGAACATTACATTCTGATGACAGAGACTATATCTTTACTCAAACATTCATCAAGCTTTCTCAAGAATCAACTTATTCCTGGTCTCCCAGAAAATACTCACAGAAGAAATGTGGCACAGAGTCCTAACACATCCAGCCATTATCTCCAATCATAATCGTATTCAGACTCATACATACTTTTATAGACATGAACAAAAAACCCTATCCCTGACATTCCACTGATATAGGAATTTTTGAAATGTTTCCTTGGCAATAAATTAATTAAGGTCGACATCCTAAAGAATGAGAAGCAGGGTGAACAATGAATTATAATTGTAAGCTAAAAATTAAATGTGATATTCCCCATACACTAAAGCAAATTGATTATCAAAATAAATAAAACCTTTACAAACTTATATACATGAATCAATGCAGGGATTCCTAAATCATATTAATCTTCCCTGCATGTCAGAGGAAGAACAAACAAACTTTGTGTCTGTTTTTCAGTGGATGACTCAAAAAAAGGCAACATATGCACCATGAAAAAAATGTCTAGTTCAAACAAGCTTTCAAACTTATTAAAAAAAATAGATACAACGTGAATAAATAGAATACAATGAATAGAAGAAGATGTGTTACAAAGCATTAAGCTTGACACAAACTGTTTATATTTTATGGAAACACCTTCAAAGGATGTCAATCTAAACCTGATTCATCATATAACATTGTGACATGATGTACAGCCACTCAAATAGACCAGTAAAAAAGGTCAGATACTAAACTAAATGATAAGACAATGGAATCGCCAAGCTCTGTCAACTCTGTCACATTTTCTATTAAATAAATCTTTTTTTTAAATTATATGTTAATTGTTGTTATCGTTGTCTTAAAAAAGACTCTTCCTTTCGACAAATTCATCATAGGCAGTCACACATTAGAAAACGTTCACTCTTACCACATCACTTCAATAAAATGGAATATCTTTACACAATATTGAATGAAAAACCATCAACCCATTCGGAGTTGAGGATAATATTTATTGGAATGAAAAAATGCAATGCAATGAAAAGGCAGGGCAGCCCCTTGTACAAAACACAAACTAAGGCAATTTAAAATACTCAATAGATTACATTACACTCTGTCACAGCTGCACAAATGGGAATAAGGGACGACAGTAAATTCATTGTGTGGTGCTGCTGAAGAATCTCTGCTCCAGCTGCTGTGGGTCTGCATTAAAATTAAAGATCTTTGGTTTGGCATAACAAAGCAAGCAATGATCTAATATAGCCAAAACTAACTAATCATATATATCGGGGGATTAACATAATTTTAAAAAAAGAAGCCCTTTTTTTTGTCTTGTATGGTCACAAAGATGAGAATATTGGATTGCTTCAAATGCACAGAAGGAATGGATCTCCAAAGCAATATAACTATTAAGGTTTGGAGAAGATAACAGCAACCCAATATGACAGAATATGGCGAAACGTTGTCAAGTGTGTTGCCTTTTCAATGGTGTTTAAAGGATTTACTCAAAAAGCAGAACCGGCCTCTTTTATACAACAATAGACAAAGAACCCATAGTAGTGAATGATAACCTGTCCCACATAATACAGCTTGGGATAAAGTGAAAAGGCTGGTTGGCTAGAAAGTGGGAACTCAATATACAAACTAAAAAAAAGAAAATAGAATTGACATGCACAACCAGTGTTGCGTTGTGGTCCTCTCAGAAAAGTATTTATACTGCATTTGATTACTGTGAGACCAGCAAGCCCACAGTGCCCAGCTGCATTTGAAATAGACAGGTGCCAATGCCAAAAGAATAGAAAAAATAACACCTTATAAAAGTCCTAACATTACAGTTGTGTAGCTGTCTCAAACTCTGACTTCATCAAACACTGGCGACAGACAGATGGAGGAGAGCCAATGAGTGAGAAAATCAAGCACATTTACCCACTGGTAAAAACTAACACTCATACTTGATGGCCACAGTTCCTGAAACATGAATTATACGCCTGACTCCTTCTGACCTGCATAGATGAGTGATCATGCTTTTTGGAGTGTGAAAGTGACTACGACGAGTGGAGGAGGAGGCAAATAAAGGAGACCAGTCAACTCCCTTCTGTTCTATCTCCTCCAAAGCCATTCTTTTGTTCTTAGCTTTTTGGCAGCGTGCCTCGAGTCCAGTCAACTTTCACTGCAGCGATTCGTCCGTGACACATCAGTGACACAACACTCTCCTTTTAGAGAGTTTAGGGGGGGGGGGGAGTGAGGGGTGAGCACAACTGTCTGCCCTAGGTTTCCTGTAAGGCCTGCCTCTGGTTCAAGCTGTCACTTCAGAGGCAGCACTCACCAGAAAATAAGTCCACTTTAACCAGCAGGCAGTGAGAGATCGATGGATATGCAGGCAGGCAGCTGGCCATGCAGAGCTTGATCCCACCAACCAGCTCTGATCTTCATTAGCTCTTGTACTTGGAGATTCCATGTCAGGTGAAGAACTGTCCTTTGAATGTTGACGTTAAAGGATGAACATTTTTAAGGAAAATGTCAACATTTTGGTAGCATAGTATGAAAACAAATTCTTTGTGGAGCGAGAAATCACGCAAAAAGCAAATGTTGTGATTCTAAAAAGAAATTCGTCGATCACACACAAAGAAACTATATGCTAACATATGTGGTTTATATGCTGATACCCTGCCATTAATCATTTTAATGTTGATATCATGGCCTGCATGGCTACTCTATACATGTAAATAGTCACCCCATGGAGCCATCCCTTTCGGTGAATCACTGACCCCCTTGCTCATATACAAATCTGCACACTGTCCCTTTACATAACACCCCCAGCCCATTTCACTTCCACTCTGTTGGACAAGACTGAAACAATGGCTGGGTACACCCTCCACCCCACATCCTCCTCCATATTCCCTCACTATGGTTCAACGGCTGCTGTCTCATTGAGGGATAGAAAAGAGCCCATGTGCCCGTTGTCGCTTTCACACGCGGGAATGTTAAATTATTTTAGTCCGTTTGGGGACAGTGATGGGCTGGAGTTGAGGTCAAGGGGTTGGGGAGGGACTATAATACATACATTTCAGGCAGAGGTCCCTGTCCCAAATCCATAGCAAGAGCTGGAGTCCTGTTCTGGGTACAGCACTCCCACAGGCCAAACTCATTTCCGCAGACACATTCTGCCTTTTTTGCAACGTTGAGGCCGGAGTGTGTCTCCCTCACTGTCTGTGTCAGGCAAACCTAATGCACTCCATTTAGAAATCACATTTATTTTCTTGTGCTAGCTTTGAAAGAGAAGGAGGTGGTTTCACAAAATGCTATGGACGTTCTGTATGCTAACCCGGCATCACCAGGCCAATTTGCATCAAGGAATGAGTGTGGGACCACTTACATTTTTATAACCATGGGGCGTTATCAATGGTCACAGACCAAAATGCCTCTGACTGAAAATTGCATAGATCTACAAAATATCAGCGCAGCAAAACATGTCATGTAGCATATTAACAAATGATGCTGTTGTTTTGTTCTCCTTTTGGAGTAAAAAGCATTTTCTAGTTCTGTCACAAAAGCGGATTAAAAGACTTCTCCACATCAGTGGCAGCCAACTTTGTTGTTCACAAAAATCGTCAGCGGATGGTGATCTGTTTAAATGTGAAGTTTGTATACCCCATCTCAGGCTGTGTTCAAGCATTTTAAATATCACTCGTTTGAACTCCAGGGTATTTATTGCACAGGTTCACTGGGGGCAGGCCAGAACAATGGCGTACAGTATCTTTTAATGTATTGGGTGGTATAAAATTAGAGATGTTCCGATTCTATACCAGGATTGGAGATGCCTCCAGTACTGCAAAAAATGCATCGGTGATTACACAATCTATGTACTGATCTGATATCATGTCTTTAAAGTACAGTAGTTTCACCCAGATAAAACTGCAATTTTCTTTTCTTCTTATACTCTGTATCCGAATCTGTATTGGGAAGGGAAAATGTTGTCGGAACATCGCTACAACAAATAACTGCTCCTGATGACTGAAAGAGCAAGAGCAAGTCTTTTTATAGGAGAAAAGGAACTGTCATCAAGAGTGAGAATATATACTGAACAAAGTACGAGAATGTTAAATGCAAGGGTTGATGGGTACAAAACGACAGGTGATGACGTGCAATAGCTTTTAGTTACTCATACTAGGAAGGCCAAGCAAATCAATTTGAGTAAGCCACGGTGGAGACTGATTCTCATGTCTTGCTATTGGTTTGTGTGCTTCTAACTAAAGTAACAAATGCAGACAAGTCATGTTTACCCAAAGCACAAAGCAGGATTCAGATTAATGTTGCTCCCATTCCCATAATTCTTTGCTCAAACCTCTTTCACCTTCATTAATATATCACTGATTTTTACAGGCCTGGTTATGTATCTATATGCATCTGTAGTTTGTCTTGATTACGAAAGTGTAAATATTGTTTGAGAGAAGTGCTGCATGTATAAAGTTATTATTACTAGATCCCTTTTGCAACAAACATGAATTATGGAATGCAAAATGGCGCTAGAAGCTGTTTGAGATAATTTACATCAACATTGAAAAACAATAGACTTTGCAATAGCTTTCGAGTTAAGATCTATCTTTTCTCCTCAACATCTATCTTCCTTGCAGTATTGGATTTCCAGCTCTCTCTCAGCCCAGAGCAGCAGCAGCCATCGCCCGCCTTATTTTTCTGAAATTAAAGGCACTAAGATAATGGAGCTCCTGCTAGTAAAGAGCAGGCAAATAAACCTTCGGGCCATCCAGTAGGCCACATAATGAATGTGATAGCAATAATTCAGTTTATGACTAATTAAGAGAGGGGGATAGAGAGAGAATTTTATAGAGCAGGCGTTTGCAGATTCTTTTTGTCAAATTAATTCCCAATCAGAAATTGTTTTCATTAGTATTAAATTAAGATTTTTTTTTTACTTTGTGCTTAAACAGAATTATTTAACACAGGTACAAGTCCAACTATTTATTTCAGTGTACAGCGAATACATATTATGAGGAATAATCCAATAGGATTCGTTAGAGTTATTACACATCAGTAATATACAAATTACTTGTGCCAGTGTAGACCTGGAAATATATTGCAGTTCATATGTTACATTGTGAGGAGAGAAGGTCTTTTCCAATGTTAATTGGGTATCGACCAATTAATTTTACCTTAATCCAGGACTTAATCCAGGACAATAAAAGAGAGAATATATTTTCCAAGATGACCCTGACACTTCACCCTGTGCAGTGTCAGAGACTGATGTACTCTTTGAGAACAGAGTAGAATAATGTCCTTCCATGAGGAGCTGTGTCGGGAATTTAGACCATTTTAGTAAAAAAACTAATGGTTAACTTTGCGCCACTTGAAAATTACCTCGCCAGTTCATTCGGTCACATCAACCCCAAAACCCACTGGCCTTGCCTGGCAAACTGTAATGCACCCTTCAAACTGACATTCGTCACTTCCTGACTGTGGACTGGCTGCACCAATGTGGGCTCACTACCGTCAACACTTCCAGCCACAGAGTGTGGTGGCATTTTGGGAGATCTATGAGGGTGTTTATGTGAAGCTTGAAAAGGGCATTTTGCAGATTTATGGATGACAAGGCAAAGTGATCTATGGAAAACAGGGAGGGGGGGGAACAGTCATAGATGTCGTTTGGAAAGAGGCAGTGTATGTTTTGTGTGTGTGTTTGAGAGGGGTGTGTCCATCCCTCCCAATCCCATGGTATTGGGGATTTATAACAATACAATTTTGTCAGGAGAGGCGGGGCGGGGTAAATGAATGAGTAAAAAGGTCACGTCAAGCCATTTTCATAAAAGCTCATTAACTTTTATTTGCTGCAAAAAAAAATGTTTGTGTAATTAGAATAACGGAGATTGAGCTAATGAAATTACAATAAATAGTGGTGAAGTGGAACCGAAAAATAATGATGCAGAGCTTACGCATGTCTGAGACTTATTTGCACATTACTGACAGGTGACCTTTCAAGGAGATTGAGGTTGATCCCAGGTGTGTTTTGCAAGGCTTATATTTAGTTTGCTTGGCTTGTGTGTGTATGTGTGTAATTTTAGCACGTGGGTGTGATGGGGTGAATGAACGGTATAAGAGTTTTTATCGTCGCTCTGACCTTTCTTTATTGGGCTGATGATAGTCTGCAGGTGACGAAGTACAACAATATATGTTCTACAAATGGCAAGTTATCAAAATGGTTTCCTCCACATGTTGTTCAATAAAAATGAGCAATCAGGAGCTCACATTTGTCCTTTATTAGCAGTGGTAATAGGTCCACTTCTACGGCCTAACAGTGTCATGTCATTGAAGGCCAAGACAATGGAAGTTTTCCCACCACTGATTTCAGAAATCAGCACAATTCTAACTTGAGGGAACAGCAAATCATTGGTGACGATGTGCTTGATGTCAAGGTGCAGGAGATGCTTCACTCCCAGCCCTACGTGATCACGCTCTGCTCCCATGTATTATTAACAGTGGACAAGTATAGGTTTCACGGCTGTCATGAGCAAGAGAAGCCATTAATGATAAATGTTACCTGATCCTATGTTTGTAAGAGGTAAGCGCTCTGTAATTAGTGAGAGGAAAAAAAAGGTTATTGTTTGCATAAGATCATGTGGACTTGAGTGTCGCTTTGACACCGCCATTGTGTTTTTCCACCACCTCATCCTTCTAACCTGTGTGATACGTGGCCTGGTTCCATAGATATGAGGGAGATATGTCAGCCTCCCTGTCTGCTCACTGTGTGTCCTGATAGCCTGGCAGTCTGTTTGTTTACTCACTGTCTAGGTCAAAGCAGATGCCCTCGCTCTTTTTCTCTGCCTTCCCGCTCTCACGAGCCTCTGAATCGGAGTCTTTGCACTCATATAGTACCTTTTGCACTGACCTTTCCAGAGAACTGTATGTGCTGTAAGGTAATGTCACAACAGTCCATTCTCAAAAGTTTTTTGAAAACGACTACAAGGACAACAAGATGCATGGGTTTGCAAAAGCATTTTGAATCCAAATGTGGAAATCAGTTTAGTTTTTGCAAATACTGAGCTCAGTTTTATTGCCTGTACTACACACTATTAAATTAATGTACTATGGTTTTAACTGCTAACACACTGTTAGGATAAGCTTAGATCGATCTTAGTGACCTCTGTTTCATGAAACATTTAGTTACATATGTTTTAGGGAAGGGCAGTGTACCGGCTTTTGACTTGTGTCATGTTTTGCCATGACAGATTTTTCTCTACAATTGTTACCATACTAAACACGCACACATTTTGTTTTAACACACACATGGGATCCACTTCCCAAAAGACTGGATGAACTATGTGACACCCACAGGTTATGTACAGGCAATAGGCTAATTGACCATAGATTAAATGGATGTAGTAACTGAGTTCAGGGAGTGGAGCAACTGTAGAAGTGCCTGAAACCTTATTCTCTCAAATGACCAGCAGAGGGCGACTCCACCGTTTGCAAAAAGGAGTTAGATTCTATAGAAGTCGATGAGAAAATGACTCTACTTCTCGCTTTATTCATAATGTCAGTAAACATTTTCCTGAGGAGTTTCAATTCTTCTTCAGTATGATGTTCATTTTGTAAATTAAGGTCTTATTGAGAGTAACATAGATGAAAAAGCACAGTGCATTAGGCATACATACAGCGTGACTGACAGCAAGTACCGTCCAATAGGTGCATGGATGCAGATGTAGTGGATGTGCAGTGGAAGTGGTCGAGGTAAGGCCCCACCAACCCGCTCTTCGAAATATGGCTTCTTCTGGTTTCAAAAAAACAAATGGCACTTTTTAAAATGCTAAATTTAAGACTTCAAAATGGCAGCTCACAAACCAATGGGTGATGTCACGGTGGGTTTCCATTTTCGTTGGACCCAATGGGGCACTGACTTAATCTAATGCCTGCTGAATTCAAATCAATGCATGCTCATTAGAAATTATAAGTGCAATGCAATTCCCAGTTCTGCTGGTATATTTGTGGTACGTCAGATCTCACATGTTGTGGGGTTTTGAAAAAAACCAGCAGCTCAAAACAACGGCATGGTTTTTCATACCAACTCTGAGAATGAATCACTTTATATTAACTTATTCACCCATATTATGAGGAAGGCTACTCCTCCCAAAACACATGTTTGAAATGTGCTCTTTAATTGTCAATAGAGAACAGGTAGAATTATGTTTTGAGTGAAGTATAATCTCTATAATACCTTGATATTATACTAATCTATCCCCAATCCCTAGTATTTTATGACTATTATTATTCATTTTCATTAAAACAACGAGAAAAAAGTATATTCATAAGATATAAAATGGATGAGGAAATATTTGGGACAGATGATATCCTGCAGACGAGCTCGTACCGAAGATTATCCTCTCGATTACTTTAATGAACATTCTTTGATGTTCTGCTTAGACCACAAGGATTTAAATCCCGCAGACGAGAACCTTACACAAGCTGCTTTTCATTTTGTCTTCTGCTTATGTATTCAGAAGTGCTCCGTCGACCTGAACCATTTGAAGCCTGAACGTTCTGCATTGCTGCAAAGTTACACAACCTTGACACGCTGTCAATAAGAGTGTCACCATCATGACAACTTCATCATTCCACTCATCTGAAAAAGTCATCAATGTGGTGGCATGCTGGGATTGAAGCTCACCAAAAGCGAAAGTTTGTTTCAGGAAAATAAGAAACAGTACAGAATTGCATGGAAAAACAGTATGTTTTGTCAAGCTGTTATGAATTATAACCATGTGAAGGTATTCTAGTATTGAGTCATATTTTATGTTAGATACTGTAAGTGGGCAAGTGGGCAAATGATAACAACTCACTTGCCCACATCCAAGAGCCACATACACGGAGTATTGACGTTCTGTCATAGACTTTGAAGGAAGGCAGGAGGTGGAGCGCCCCTGGACACCAAATAACTTCACCCATTACCTGCATTGTTTACTGTGTGATATATGCACAAAGAGGACTTCATTTGTATTTTTTTTTTTTTTGCACAGCAGTGACATACACTGGGATATGAGTGGCCATTAGGGACATTATTCAGAATTACCTCTCACACACAACTGAAACACTCTCACACACAACTGAAATGCCTTCCTGTTTAACTGAAACACTCACACACACAACTGAATGGCTCTCACACACACAACTGAAATGACCTCTCATACACACAACTGAAATGACCTCTCATACACACAACTGAAATGACCTCTCACACACGCAACTGAAATGACCTCTCACACACAACTGAAACGTTCTCACGAACACAACTGAAACTACTGAATTCAGCTAGAAGGTCCTAGCAAACATGCCAGACTTTTATTTTTGGATTTTTCATCTGTTCTGTATTTAACACTATCCAGCCACATGTTTTAGCAAGGAAATTGCTTGTTGATTTTAATCTTGACACAAGCCTTGCAGGGCTCCAGACACAACAAAATAACGGTAATTTTAAGGAGCCAAAATATATTGATGTCAGAGTACAATGTCTAATGTTTCCCTTACATTTTCTTTCCCCTCTGTACTGTCTACCCTGCATCCCATAGTGTGCACACTGTATTCTTTGCACAGTATGTCCCATGTCTAATATGTTTCAATCTCGTTACCATAAAAACATAAATGTCAAAAAAATTAAACAGATCACCACCATTAATATCCTTACCACTTATGTGTTGTATAGACACTGACGACCCCCACCCACATACTATTACAAAGGAAGGGGGAAAAGTAACTTCTTTTGAAAATATGTGAACTTGGCACCTGCAGAAATTTTAAATAAAGTAGCAAATTGTATGAAATTATGAACAAATTATTTCCTGAGGATATTGCAATATATCAGATGAGTTTTCCTAATATTTTTAAGACCATACCTCTGTCTGTACTATGATTTTTATCAATTTCCACTATCATACATATTTTTTGTGTTCTTCAAATAGTTAATTTTAAAACATATATATATATATATATATATATATATATATATATATATATATATATATATATATGTATAGTATAAGGGAAGCAGAGAGGCTACTCTCTACTGCTGGAGACATCTTCTAACTAATCTTGCTAATAATTCAAGATACCTGTCTCTCTGTCATATCTTGAGAACTGTTCATCTTATCAGCCTCACACTTGGCATGCACGTTGTTTTGGGTCCAAGCTAATGCAGCTGATCAGAGCAGCTGGGACTCATCAGCGTTAGAGATGTTGTCAATCAAGACATAGGGGTGTTGTTCTCTGGTTAAGGATTCTGTGTACTGAGTCGAGCTACACCAAACTCAGAAAAACTAGGTGAATAGCTGTTTGTGCAGCAGCGGGGCTTCAGACCTCTGAGGACTGAATCCTCCACAGGGCACAATTCTATATCTCGTCCCTCGATCCGTTGTGTACACCCCCACGCTGATCTTTGCAGCCTCACTAGGGATTGACTCCTCCACGTGGGACTCTCTCCCCGCCCGGTTGTGCGCGTCCTTGTGATGCTGCGCCGGTGTCCTCTGGTCACCAGGAGCTCACGTTTTGCTTTTGCTCGCTGCTCCGCACTGAAAAAAAGGCAATCCTTGTGCAGGGATGCTGGAAGCAGGGGTGTGGAGGGTGCTGCAGCACCCCCTACTGTTGAGGGGTAACTGCAAGGCAAAAGAGATCACTATACAAATCAACAAATCAAATATTTTTTTAGAGAGATTTACCCATCGTTACATTTTCTGATGCTAATTAGTTGTTGTTAATGCATTTGCTTCTCTGTACATGTTACATTTACATTAATTTACTCATTGATATTAGTTAGTAGTAAACTTCTGACAGTTCACCCTCGCCTCTACAAGAAGGGGGGTTGCGATAAACCCAACCATCATATTCACCCATGGTGTCAGCACCTGAGGCTTTTGTATGAATGAAATAAATAACAATATCAATGAATGAATGATACAAGATGCACATGAGGCGTTTTGCAAAGTCTGAAGGAGGGAGTTTTGTATTTCACACGGAATGGTCAGGGAATGGTCTATTCCCATTTTTGTTTCCTAGTGGACATGAACATGCAGTCACGAGCAGGGACAGAGCAGCAGCCATGAGGAGTGATCTGACACGCCCGTCTCAGAGACAGGCGCATGAGATGAAGATGGCCTAATAATATATTATAGTATAGTATAGTCACGGATCATATCATTATCATTTGGATAATGTTATGTTATGTTACAATACAGTCATTATTTCCTTTGATCACTTTCATGAAATATAATTAATTTCAGCCGAGTATTATATGTTAAATGTTATGTAGCTATAGGCTCAATGAATTAGACACCGAGACACTTGAAGCACAGTCATTAATAACATAACAGAACAAAAATTAGAACATACAAAGGCGATGAGTGAACTTGAGTCCGGGTTCTATAAGCCAGGCCCCTCAGGACGCCACACTATGACATCATACACTTTCTCTCACCACCCCTAACTCTGACCGACTTCCAGCATCCCTGTCCTTGTGGCGCCCAGTTCAGGTTCATCTTTATGGAGCAGGCTGACCATAACTGTATCATCAGCTAGTTTAAGGATGTTCCTATACCCATGCTGGCTTCTACATTCACTGGTGTAAAGAATGTAGAGGAAAAGGCACAGGACAAAATGCTGAGGAGACCCAGTCGCCGCTGGCGACCATCCAGACGCAAATTTACAATTCATAAAAATAAATCATTAAAATGGAATGGCTATATCTTTTATTTGTGTTACCCGCTAAACTCTCATCCCCTTATGCCTGCATCTACCTGCCCTGCTTGAACGGTGTGGTTTCGGTTTCACATACATAAAGGTCGTTCTGTAACGTTACCAGCATGAAATCAGGCAGACACCAGGAGCACTGATGTCAGAAGAGGAGAAGGAAGCAGTTAAGAAATGGCAGCAAACAAAAAAAAAAGGGGGAAAGAAAAAAAATTATTATATTACATTAATTTAGCAGACGGTTTTGTCAAAAGCGCCTTACTATAAGTGGTTTCAACCTTGAAGATATTATCCAAAAGTGCAAGAATCAATACGGTACATATACATTTATCAAATAGGCAAAAACAGCTTCAAGTTATAATTTTAGTTCTTTTTCTTTTTGACATTTAGGATGCAGGGCAGAGAAAGGCAGACAGTACAGAAAGGAAAGAAAAGGTAAGGGAGACATTAGACATTGTACTCTGACATCAATATAACTTTATTCCTGAAAATTTAATTTGGCTCCTAGATTTTTTTTTTGGTGTCTGGAGCCCTGCATGGCTTATGTCAAGATTAAAATCAAAAAACAATTTCCTAGCTAAAATATGTGGCTGGATAGTGTTAAATACAGATGAAAAATAAAAGTCTGGCATGTGTGCCAGTACCTTCTAGCTGAATTCAGTCGTTTCAGTTGTGTGTGAGAACGTTTCAGTTGTGTGTGTGAGAGTATTTCAGTTGTGTGTGTGAGAGGTAATTTCAGTTGTGTGTGAGAGGATTTCAGTTGTGTGCGTGAGAGGTAATTTCAATTGTGTGTGTGAGAGCATTTCAGTTGTGTGTGTGAGGTAATTCTGAATAATGTCCCTAACGGCCCCTCATACTGGCATCTGGCGTGACGGTTTACTAGGTGTTGAAACTGTGAAGCAATCGTTTTGACATTGACGTGTCCAGGTTTTTTTCTTTATTTGGACGGATTTAAAATTAGTCAAATGGTGTATTTTCTGCACTCTCTACATTTTTAAGATTATTATTTTCACCCTGTCTGTAACTGACAGAGATACGACCTCTTTAAAAATGATGTTACCTGAAAGCTCAGCTTTCCATTTTCACACTCGTGCTAACATCTTTCACATCTCTTTGTTTCAGAGGCAAAGAACAGATAAATAGTGGACTTGCAGTGCAGTGAGGCAGCAGTTGACATTCCCTGTATTTGACCTTCTTCTCACAACAGTAACTTATATAGTTATTTTTGTCTGTGGCTTGAATGTGCGTTCATTCAAACTGAGGGCAGTTGACTGCAAGAGGTCATTTATAATGGCCTCAAATGTGCTTTAAATGCAACATGGAAGGAACACTGTGTTTCTTTGTTGTCCATTATGTAAATTTGACCTCTTCAGTGGGTAAATGACCTCAGATTTGACAGAGACAGGTGCCTTGACAACAACAGAAAGACTGACCCTGACAGAATATGTTAATTATTTCAGTCATATACTCTCCTTCAAAGACCAGTATGTTGCGATTCTACAGGGCCCAAAAACCAACATGTATTATTATTATTCATTATTATTATATTTATTAGGAAAACTGTGAAACTCAGCGAGTCAAAGCCTTTACCCCAACTCATACACACTGACACACATGCAAACTTAATCAAACAATGAAAAAATATATATATATATACAATATACAATTCTTGTTATACAAGAATAACAAATAGATATATACTTAAGTAGTAGAAGTATACATGGTGTGAATCATTTGGATTGGTTAGTATGTTGTGGAGATACAGAAAAAAAAAAGTTGGTTATCACAATAATTATAAAAAATAAAATTATATATATAGTATTATTATTATTATTATTATTATTATTATATATACCCCTGGAGGATTAGAATCATCAATTAGAATATCAAGAGCATTCATGTGACTGGAGACAGCAAATTATATTTATTACACATAGAACTGCTGGTTCGTGTTTCTTTTCTTTTCCTTTTGGGGAGGGGGGATATTTGCTGTTGTAGAGGACAAAATATTCTCCCAAGCTAGAGTAAAATGATAGGTGTTCTCTACAGCACATAACACCTCATCTTTCAAAGCTGTGGAGAAACAAATCAATACTCCTCTGTTGTTACAGAGAGCAAGAAATAAAACAAGACTTCCAGCTCACCTGTGCTCATAAGGTTTTTACTCTTTCTTTAGCTTTTGCAAACCAAAAAAAAAGATGTTCCCCCACTTTTGCGTACTCTGTATTTAATTCTTGCACTGTGCACTTTTCTATTTCAGACTTGGGGGGGGGGGGGTCATGGTGTTTTGCAAGACTCCTGTGCTCAATGTAAATAATTTTGCAAGCACAAGGCCAAGAATGAAAAGCAGGGATGTGAGCGCTACAGCAGTAGAGAGTACATTGAGAGTACATTGCTGAGAAGGCCAGTTCAGAGATGGATGGGAAGTTTGGCGGCCTTTTTTCTTTTTTTTCTTCAGAAATCCCCAACAATACCAGGCATGGTGTGGGACTGGAGAGACTGGCTTGCTCAATCCTAACTCTATCGAGAATCGTCAACAATTGTCACTAAATCAGCCCCTTTAGTCTTTAGCTTCTCTCTCAATTCATTACAAGTGAATGGGCTTTTATTGGCGTGACCATTTTAACAGGGACTCTGGGACTGTGTGGAAGCTTGTAAGGCTGAATCGACACAGAAAATTTACTAGGGGATCGAGGGAAGACTTGAGGCCAAAACTAGCACAAAACAAACAGAGCGACAGAGAGATTAAGAGATTTGTCAACCCCACCCCACCCTACTGTTCCTCCTCTTTATTGTCCATCCCTTTATTTAATTTTTTTGCTCTTAGCTTGTTCGTTATTCACTGCTAATCCCCCTTCAATCTTGGATGCTGTTGGTCTTCGATGCAGAATTGTCACATTTTGTGCAAGTATTTGAACATCTCCTAAACTGGGACTTTTATTTAAACTGTATTATCTTATACCATGCCTTCAATAATTTTTTATTTTTTTTTAAAATGTGCTGACAGCTGATATGTTTTAAATGCACAGCTCTAGTTCCTGAGACTTTGAGTCTGAAGAAAACACAAACAGGGTTAGTGACATGTACTGTAAACATATCGGGGGATAGGGGGGTTGTATAACAGTTGCTTTAAGTTCTACCAGACTGATATTATAATTAGTGAAAACTGACACTTATAAATACAATGATGTTATTAATAATAGTAATAATAATAATAATAATGACGGGTTTGAATCCTGCAGCTCTGGGGTCAGATCTACTAGCATAGAGAGAAAACAGAGTTAGTGACGTGTAATGTAGATACATGGGGGCAGAGAGAGAGAGATAAAGTGATTGAAAAAGTGGGAGAAGGGGAGAGAAATAAAGAGAGAGAGGGAGAAGGAGAGAACGGGAGAGGGAGAAAGATGCTCATGATATAAGTTCCCCCAGCAGTCTAGGCCTATAACAGCATAATAAAGAAATGGTTTATTAAACACCTGAGCAGCTCTAACTATAAGCTTTATCAAAGAGGAAGGTTTTAAGTTTAACTTTAAATGTAGAGAGGGTATCTGCCTCCCTGACACAAACTGGGAGCTGGTTCCAGAGGAGAGGAGCCTGGTGGTTGAAGGCTCTGCCTCCCATTCTACTTTTACAGACTCTGGGAACCACAAGTAGTCCTGCATTTACAGAGCGAAGTGATCTATTGGGATAATATGAAACTATGAGCTCTGTAAGATATGATGGATCTTGATTATTAAGGGCTTTGTAGGTTAGGAGCAGTATTTTGAATTCTATTCTGAATTTTACAGGAAGCCAATGCAGAGATTCTAACACTGGAGAAATATGATCTCTTTTTCTAGTTCCTGTCAGAACTTGTGCTGCGGCATTTTGGATTAACTGGAGGCTTTTCACAGACTTATTGGGGCATCCTAGCAGTAATGATTTACAGTAGTCCAGTCTAGAAGTAACAAATGCATGGACTCGTTTTTCAGCATCTTTTTGAGATAGGATGTTTCTAATGTTCTTGATATTGCGCAGGTGAAAGAAGGCTGTCCTAGAGACTTGTTTTATGTGTGAGTCAAAGGATATGTCCTGGTCAAAGGTAACTCCAAGGTTTCTCACAGTAGAGCTGGAGGTCAAGGTAATGCCATCCAAGGTATACTATATCTGATCTGATCAACTATATGATCAGATAATGTTTCTCTGAGGTGCTTAGGGCCGAGTATAATGACCTCAGTTTTTTTCTGAATTTAGAAGTAAAAAATTATAAGTTATCCAGGCCTTTAATGTCTTTAAGACAGTCCTGAAGTTTGTCTACCTGATTAGTTTCATCTGGCTTTATAGATAGATACAGCTGGGTATCATCAGCGTAGCAATGGAAATTGATGTGTTTTCTTATAATATTGCCTAAAGGAAGCATATATAAAGTATCGGTCCCAGTACAGAACCTTGTGATACTCCATGTCTCACTTTTGTATGAATTGAAGATTTGTTATTAACGTTAACAAACTGAAATCTATCAGATAAGTAGGACTTAAACCATTCTAGTGCTGTTCCTTTAATCCCAATGTGTTGTAGTCTCTGTAACAGAATTTTGTGAATTTTGTGATCGATGGTATCATGACCATATGTTTTTTTTTGGTCAATTATAAGATCTTTTTTGTTCTGTTCTGCTGTTGCAATGGGAAATTTGTCTGTGATGTGAAACATAACAGTGGTACTTGTGAAGCACAGATCACCAAATTTTTAATCAATTTCAACATGTATTGTCATTACAGTAGATATGGAAAAAAACGGCTTGCATCTAAGAGAAGCCTTGACTTATTGTATTCAGCATTCCAACATGTACTTGTAACGGATAGTAATTACAGTATAACAGAAGCGATAGCAACAGCAACAAAAAATTGCAGTGTTTATTTCTCTGTAAGAACAGTAAGTAAATTAAGCCACTGGTCAGAAAATCAAACATCTTGTTCGCACCTCTAGTGGTACATTTTGCAAACTGCGGCTTTTCTGACACGCCACTGTGTCTCCCACTCTCTGTCTACAAAACAAATGCACGGCTGAAGGCCACAGCTGGGTGAGGGGAGATAAATGATAAGGTCAGTGGGTCTAAAGCCAAACACCAGTGCTTTTAGCTACGTGGGTTACCTCAGTCAACAACAACAAAATCACAACTCCCTGCAGTGGGTTGAAACTCCTTTGTAGCCGTCCTGAACCTGCTTAAACAGAAAGTCGCTTGTTGTTTGTTTAATGTCAATATTAAGCCAATTATACCATCAAACACTGACATGAAAATTAGTTAGATTGCACCGAACAGTTTAAAGTTTTTATTGCTTTACTTGTTGTTTTACCAAATTCTGCAGATTTCTGCTCACTGCCCTGGCATCAAACAACAGTCTTCAGTCTCATCCTGCTTCTTATTCCATATAAGAGATAAGCCCTCTGCCAAGGTTTCTTACATCTCATATCTCCCTCACCCCCCTCCTCTCTACTACTCCTCTCTATTCCCATTATCTCCCCCTTCCTCCCATCTCCCCTGTCTTCCTAGCTTGGCAAAGATAAGATATGCTGTCCCCAATGAGTTCTTGGTGTCGATACTAATGTGCTGTTATCATCGATGAACTGTCAGACCACCTCCTCCCGTTCCTCCCCCTGACCTTCCTGCAGCACTAAAAAAGAAGCTTATGACACATGTATGCTCCACATGACTTTGTTATTCAGTGCCAAATTTATCAAAATATTTATTTTTGTCTTGCTCACTGAACTTTTTTTGCATCAAGCTGCAAATAATTAGTGGAGACATCTATATAGCGTTATTAAACATGATAGAAACACTACATTAGATCACAATGGAGCTCGTGATGGGAGCAGCAAGAGGCATCAGCCCACTCAGTCAGGGGTCTGGTGGAGAAATGGAGCAGCAAACATGTCACTTAATGCGTGCTGATGTGTCTTTGCTCACAGTCGTTGAATTCAGGGAGCAAGCTGAGTGGCCGCCAGCTAACCGTTGGTGACATCACTGAGGTGGATCTACCGCGGCTGATTGAACCTAACTGTATGTGTCATCTTGGTCAACCCTGGTGAATCCAAATCACCTCACAGCATCATTAGTACACATATTTTTTTAGAGAACCCAACATGGAAACCAAATCTCATACCCTTGCATCATTAGTGTTATGTTTAGTCTTTAGAACTTTGCTGCAGATGGAGGGACTCGATATACTGGGCCCACAGGGTGAAATGTCACTGCAGTGCTTTGATGTCAAATGTGAGCCATTTTTTGTCACAGTTTTTAAGAGCATGAATGAAAGTTAAAAAAGTAAAATCTTCCAAAGTGTGGCAGCCACACTTCCAGTTGATGTGTTATCACTGCTGATGAGTCAGAAAGTGGCTTCAGATAGGCAGTGACTTAAGAGATTACGGTGGCAGCCTGTCTTGAGCAGCCAATGATGTCATCCTCTCTTGGTTCCTTTTACACCAGTTTTGCAGTCGATACTTGTTAATCTTGTAAACGCCGGCTTTATAACAGGCCTGTAAGAGCAAATGGACTCATAGCAGATGATGGTAAGAATAGTTAATAAGGTTAATTTAGATTGATAACTGCAGACTTTTTTTGTGTACATAATGTGAGTGAAAGATATAACATCCTGGTCTGTGCTGATTTTAAACCCCTTCAAAAAAAGATTCAGCATTAATCTGAAAGTAACCTTATTCGAATATCTGTGTCATCATCTTAACTTTGTTTTATGTTTTAGAAGAAATAATCTTAAAGAGGATTTTGTAAAACAATAAAAAAAAAAAACCATGATCCCTTCATGTCATTTGATTGAGTTTGTGATCATAGGCGGAGACTTTGCGAGCAATGGAAACAAATCTCTTTTAGGTCACCTTGAACAGGGATGAGTAAGAGCACAATAACTCATTTCAAATTTTCATAAAAAAGTCTGATTCGTAGAGAGAATATAGTCCATTTTCATGGAGAATAAATGTCACCTTTATCCTCTTAAGTTTTCGATTAACCTAATATGTCCAAACTAAAAACCTTCCTTAAAATAGTACCCCAGCTGTTTGGTAATGTATTTGTTAAATTCCCACAGACAACTGTTGAAGTACATGATGCAACATAAAGGAACTCATGCACAGCTAGAGCTCACTTAAATTACATTTTAAACAATAAAAAAAAATTTAAAAAATCAAGCCACCACTCAGGTTGGATTTCGGCCGCTTAAAGAGCAAAGACTTGCTGGAGCCCACTGTAGCTGCCATTTTACATCAGTGTTGATCTGTCATCTAGGTAGAAAGTCACAGTGTAGAAAAGGCAGAAACTCACTACTGACAGCAACCTTAATAGACCACATTTCCAGACATCCACAAGACGTGTTGTGTTTGCATGGTGCATAGCAGCGATCACTGTTTTCTTCACCGGCTAAAATTAAATATTCTCAGCTATTGCTTGTTGGTTCTATGTATACAACCTGCAGTATTGTTGTCATGGATTGTTGGAAAGGCATTTTAATTGCGGTGACACGTGAATCATATTAATAAAAACTTTAAAACATCAAGGTTAAATGTAGTGAAAAATGAGCAGAGTTGAAAAATCAAATGTCATTAAGTGCGCTCGGCTCCAGGGGCTTAATTGACAGGAAAGCAGCCAAGCCAGGCCAATGCTTGACTGGTGAAAGATACACTCATTCCCTGGCTTTGCGCACACACACACACACACACATGCACCCACACACACAGACACACACACACACACACACACACAGACACACAGACAAACACACAAAAGAGACTACATTACGTTACATTCATTTAGCAGATGCTTTTTTGCGACTTACAAAGCGACTTACAATAAGTGCATTCAACCATGAAGATATTACCGAAAAGGGCATGAATAATAAATATAGTAACTATACAATATACATTATATGTTTATCAAGCAGAAACAGCTAAAAAAAATCTGTGAGTAGGGGTCCAGTCTGGACTTGTAAGTTTCCAGTCTGCAACAGAAGCATTGAACTTTTTCATTAAGGTACACCAGCACATAATTTAGGTGCACCAAAAACTGTTCAGTATGCCTTATGGCACTGCAATAATACACCTATTTTGACTTTTCGTGACAGTTCCCATATACATTAGTAATTTCCTAACACATCATGTAAATGACTGTAAACAGGAATAAAGGTGCTTTTTCATGAGGATGATTTGGGACCTACATTTTGTAAATTTAACTCTTCTTTGGCTATATTATAAACAGTGCTAAATGCATTATTATTTCTGACGTCTCACATCTTCGGTTTGCTGCTGCCTGGCACTGAAGCGCTGAGAGAAGAGGGGGCTGCTCTGCTGACCACGCACCTGTCCTGGCACAGGTTGTGTTTCTGACATTGTGCTCACATTTGCAACCAAAACGGTCACACTCTGGAGTGTACCTGCCATTGAAGAAAAAAAAAATCAGATTTTATAGTGTTACATTTCTTAACAGTTTTTTAAGCTGTCTATGTCACATAGGTGCATTGCATTTAATATGTTAAGGATAATGATTATTTCAAATGTGGTCAGTTTGCTGCTTCTTGCTGTCCGCACACATTCAGCAGAGACTGTATATGTATGATGTCAAGGCTCGTTTTCTTCCCTTCTTAAGAAGCCATTTGCTGCTGTCCACACTTGCGGAAAAAAAGAATTTAAAAAAGTGGACAGATAAAGAGTTAGATAATCCATCACAGCCAACAGCCTTCACTGTGCCTCAGATGAGTTTTTTCATATCAGTGCTGTCTAATGTCATGCTTTGCTTCCTGTCGATCACCTGACACCCACAGGAGGAAGTGGAATAGAAACGATCAAGTCATCTTGCAAATTCTATTGTAACATTATGTCTTTTATGTGGGTTGGATTTTTGTTACTGTTAGTGGAACAGAATTTCATGATGCGTTTGACCTCACAAAACCTATTTATTGTATCCCATCACCAAACACAGTTGGGTCCTAGTCCCGCGTTTTTGATAAGTGCTCCACCCCCTCTCCCATATTTTATCTGAGCATTAACAAAGTTGTCTTTTATTGCTGTGTATTTGCCTCCTCCTGTCTCCTATGATTATCTCTAACCTAATTAGCCTCTGTCTCATTTGTTTGGAATCATTTCTATTTTTCTCTTCATTGCTGAAATACATATTTGCTGTTTTCTTATTAATGAATAAATAAATAATCCAAATCCAACACTGTTTTTCAGTCAATGATCCTCAAAACCTATGAGTATGAAAAGATGGCTTTATATGTTAGCTTTACATTGATTTAATACAACTCTAAACTACCCAGTGTTAGATAAAGATGATAATATTGTGACTAATGCAGCTAATGCTGCAAAGAAATGACAGTTTTATCTCCCTTTGTAGTTTACATGTGACCTAACAGTTTCTTCCTGTCTCTCTTCATCTCTTGTTCATTTCTGTCGCTCCGTGTGCTTGTCCAATGGTCCTGACATATGTAAACCTATACCTTTAGCCCCACCCTCTGGCTTTTATGATCACACCCCGATTAATATATCTAAAGTGATTACTTTTCCCTGACCTCCCTCTGAAACCTGCTTTTGCTTTATGATTCAGCACTGTGGAAGGTGACTCTTGTCACTCTTCACTTCTGACGCTGCTGCAGATTTAATAAATGTCTTTGTATGATTGTTTATATAAGAAAACTGTCTAGAAAGCACCCAGAGTTGATAATTCTGACGATGCCGACAGTAATTATAAAATGTAGGATATTAATAATTTGAAAATGATCTGGACTGAGATTTGTGATCCACATCTTCAATTCAATTTTAGCCATTTTCAGTGTATAGGTTGGTAGCTTGAAGATTGTTGTTGTTTACAGTATTGAAGAGGATTTTGAATATGGTAATAGGCAGACACCATGGTGGAGTGGGGCACTCATACCCACTGTCTACATCCTGTGAGTCAGACTAAAGATTCTAGATCTGCACCGCAAACTAATCACTTGTTCCTTGGCATACGGCGAAACCTTCCCACCAAATTCAATAGAAATCTATCAACAAACTTTTTAAGGCATCCTGGTATTATCCAACAAAACAAAAAAGATTAGACAAAAACATTGTCTCCTTTGCAGAGCTGCCCTGGATTCTCTCCTCACAAATGCACATAAAATGTCCAATCTACTTTTAACAATTAGATATTGAAACAAAGACAAAACACACACTGAATACTTAGTATAGTACATTGTATAAAATATCTTAAAAAAGGAAAAATTAAAAAGGAAAAAAATACAGTATTTTTCAAAGTATTGAAAAATAACTGCCTTTACATAGTGATAATTTTATTTGTTTTAAATTACATATTTTCTTATTTTAAAAACGTGGGATATAAAATATGCTATATTTTGTAATATTGCCTCAATCAATGACATTTTGAGCAGAGCAGAAAACAGCTTCTACTGTTTCAAGAGGAAAAACCCTATATATTTGTTAAATGTTGCATCTCTCTAATCCCTATTTGATCCCAGTTCTCGCTTTCCTTTCCTGATATCCTGTATTAACTTGGGAATACTGTATATGTTGAGTTGCTGCTAGACAAATCAGTCAATTTTTTTTTCTTCTTTATTGGAATTAGAAAGCCTCAACTACATTTGCACATTTGTCAGTCACAATTTTTGTGTTTTGCTGCCGAGATTTGGTGTGAAATCTGCAAAGGCCATGTTTTACGGATTATCTTGTCACTCAGGGAGAAAGTTTCTGACAATGTGGGAGACTTCAGGACAAGGCTTCCCTCCGATTAGAATGTAAAGCGGGAGGAAAAGGGGTGTGTAGGGAGTGTGTGTGCGCGCCTTTTTCATCCATCTGCCTGTCCTCTCTGTGCGTACTCCGTCTCCGTTATTCACTAATGTTGTCATTTATTTTCTTTCCTCTGTGCCTCTCTGAAGTCATTTCAAATAGCCTTGGATGGAAAGGATCTTTCCTCCCTCACTTTTTCTCCTTCTTAACTTTTGAAATCTCACTTCCCTGAGTGACACTGAGGCGGTCAAAAATAATAGACTTTCAACATCTTGCCAGTCCAGCTAGAGTAACTCACGTGACAGGAGCCATGTCAAATAATGGTCTGCATTTGAGGTTTAGAATAAAAGACAGACTTTAAAGATTTTATACAGATTTTTGATTCAAGTGCCACTTTTTGTGGCTACACTGGGCTTAATTATGTAGAACTCAATACAAGTTATTACAAAGAAAGTAGCCTGTGTATGTTGTTGCCCAAAAAATAACAGCTCACTCTTACTCCAACATAGTGTTGTTTGGGCAATGTGCTGTGTCCTGCTCTAGTATCCACTCTGGTGATGTGTTTGCTTCATGCCACATTTGAGTTACAAACCCCAGGTTAGGAACACTACAACAGGAAAACAGACAAACATAAGACAACTGAGCCATTTAATGGACAGAATATTTACAGGTGTATTCACGTATTGGTGAAATGCAAAGCTAGAGGGCGAAATGGTGTTTTTTCCTACAAATAGAAAATCACTATTTTTATATTGTGTAACAGACCATACCCTTCGACAACATCCAATTCACGAACTGACCCCTGTCATTCTGAGAGTGTCACAACACACTGTGATAATTTGATGGTCACATTTCACATTTCGTCTCAGTTTCACAATGAGGAGGAGTAAGTCGTCTGAATATACCAAGAATATGTAGTTGATCTCGTCACATGATTAACTAAAATGTCAGAACAGTAGGGATTTTATTTATTACATGCAAGTTGCTTAATTAGTTTGAGGCATACTCAACCTATTAACTACAGTGACTGGAATGAATTAGATTTTTTCTTTTTTAAGAAAAAAAGGTATATATATATAAATAAATATATATTAATCTAGTTAATATAATTATGCGATACAACTTCAAACTTCAATAACAGCACACTCTTATGCACACCCTGAATGACAGGCACACACAGAGACACAGACAGGGACAGTAAAAACTGGATGTTTCAGCCCAGTGATGTGGCAGGCCACCAATGGAGCCGGATTTCTCCCTGTGGTCCCAATGGCAAGTTTGTGAGAAAGATAGTGTGGGTACGGAGTGCCTGAGATCCACAATAAGATATTACCCATTTCAAATGGTAATTAAAAAATAAATCAATAAATTACAGGAACGGAAAACACTGAGAAGTGTAAAAAATGTTATTAGTTCTTTATGAAACGTGGTGGGGGGAAGTAAGATTGGAACGCTGCCACCATCTAGGTAATTGATTGGAACCGTGCAGGTATCGTTGTTTTTTTGTCTATTCAACAACATGATGTCACTCCCCCTCTTGTTGCAGCATCTGTAGAGTAGGTTTTGACTTCTTTGACCAATTTGTACTCTAGTTTTTGTTTAACAATTACTGTTATTACTGTTAACAAGATAATATTTATAGTATCCTCTCTGGTGATGAACTTGAACTCCCACTCTGATGACTTTTGAATAGATTATTGATAAAACATGCTATTTTTTTTTCAAAAAAAATAAGCAAACAGTCACATGTTTACAACTAATGTTGTACCTGCAATATTACTTAATGCCCATTCACATCCAGCCAACATTGAATTGTGTAGGTTCCTTCACATGTGAAGAAACGGGAGGATAGTTATAGAGCGGAGACTGTTTTTCAATGCAGGCGTGTTTTTCTCCCGTCAGTAAATCCTTTAGTTAGCTTGGTGAGGATTAGGTCTGAAAAATCTCTCATTTGCCTCCAAAGCCTGCAGGGATTCATTGGTGAAAAAAAACAAACTGTTTCTTCACTGCTTCCCTCTGAATTTTTACTTTAGTATTTATTTGCTTATTTATTTTTATTGCAGCCCACGTCTGATTTCTGCTCTCCTCTGTACCTAGTGTCTGCCATCTCGATTAATTTGGACTTTTTCCTCGCGTTTGTTCATTGCTGGAGTAATTGCACACTAAATTAGAGATATGGGAAAAGAAATGTTACGTTTGACTGGCTGTCAGTTTAACACAACATGCCTACATTTGAGCCTTTTACATTTATTTTAGTCTTGGAATTGGGTGGAAAAGGTTAGATTACGGCTGCGTGGTGTAGTGGAAGTGGTAGTTTTTAGCGCTGCCGCCTCAGAGCAAGAAGGTTATGGGTTTGAATCCCAGTTCCAACCAATCAGGGCCTTTCTGTGTGGAGTTTGCATGTCCTCCCCGTGTATGCGTGGGTTCTCTCCAGGTACTCCAGCTTCGTTCTCCCACAGTCCAAAGACATGCAGATTGGGGTTAGTTTAATTGAATTCTAAATGGATTGTAGGTGTGAATGTGAGAGTGACTGGTTGTCGGTCTCTGTGTGTTGGCCCTACAATATAATGGCGACCTGTCCAGGGTGTACACCGCATCTCGCCCAATGGCACCTGGGCTCCAGCCCCCCCGTGACCCTTAAATGGATAAAGCGGTAGATGATCGATGGAGGTTAGAATACAGAATGTGAAAACCAGGATTCTGAGCCTCAGTTATGTCCTCCCACCCTTTTTTTTGCATGTGGACATCACATATATTACATAGAAAAGCTTTTGAGCATTTTCCCTTCGTTCTCCTCACTCCCAAAGCCGAATCAGAAAGTGCATTCAAATGACAAAGATCCCAGTGGAGCTCAAAGCCTGAGGCTATGTTGGATAGACCATAATGAAAACAACAGCTCTGAGACAAAGATAATGGGTGGTAAAGACACTGGAAACTATCAATGGCATGAAAGGGACAAGCGCGCTAGGGTGGGGCACATCCCAGCAAGTGTCTGACTGAAATCATATTTACTTCCCTAAGGCTAGATTTCAGAACTATTTCCAGTGAGAAAGAATGCTTGCTCAAAAGGATTATCTGTCAAGTAAGAGTTGGCCTTAAAATTGGTATGGATTTAACAATTAGCGCTGCTTAGCATTTCTAATAGCATGGCCTCTTGAAGGATCATCCTCAATGTTACCTCCTAGGTGCAATATCGAGGGATGTAACAAAAATCATTTGAGCTTGAATGTGATTTATTGACTTAAGATATATAGAAGGGTCTTTGGATAGTGCTATTCCTCATGAATTGAGTTCAAGTAATAATTCAGAGTCTTTAAACATATCTTTGGAAACTTATTTCTCCATGTCTGGACCAAAGACTTTTCCCTCTCACTGAAATGCGGACTTTGGAAGCTGAGTTTTGACAGAAGGACCACAAAGAAAGTGGATATGAGGGACTTTGTGGAGAAATTAAGGGTGGGGAAAGGCAGAATCATGGCCAGTGATGATATAAACAACCTCTACTGTACATCAAACATCCTTTGCCCCGGCTTTGGAGTGAGAGAGACAGAGTGAAAGAGAGAGATGGGAAGATATGAGGGAGGACAATGAAAGAAAGGATGATGGACTATGATCAGAGATGAGACGAGAGGAAAGGCAGAGTCATGGCCAGTGATTATATAAACAAACTCTACTCCACATCAGACAATTGCAGTCCCCATGCCTCAGCTTGGCAAATGCTCTGTCATTATTGAAGCGCTTTCAATCAGTCTGCTGGTTTCTGCAATTTGAAAACACCACAAACTCTCTACACTTACAGAGAGGTTTCATTTTTATAAGTTAATGTTGACAGCTTTATGGTAAATGGCAGTAGTCATTGTCCGTTGAGCTTCTTCTTTCTTGTCTTTCAAAGACGTTCTTGACTTTCCCACTCTATGGTCTCTTAGATCTACACCAAGGGGGTCAATAGAGAACAAATATAGATTGTCATATCTCCTGGAGTCATCATTTTATCAACCCTGGGGTTTCACTTAACTATTATATGATTGCCTGAGATCAAAACACTTTGAAGAAGAGGTGGACGATAGCAGAATTCATAAGCAGACCTACAATTTGGTTCATGCAGGGTGAATTTAAGAGGATCCATCAAGAGAATCCCTTTTCAGTAACTGCACTGGTATGTTTTGGGATATCTGCTCTACTTGTTTACTTTTCGGCCACCTTGGAGGCCAAATGGTGTGTTTTAGACATTTAAAAGGCCGCTGTATCATTAAATCTTAATGCTAAAAGCAACTGTAACTGCGCAGGCTTCCCAACACACTGGCGTTATGTGGACCCCATATGAAAAATAGATTTGACCTTTGCAATTCTAAAATGTAGTATATTTTCCATTTTGATTTATCTCACAGTTTTCAATAAGTTTTCTTTGCTGCATCTGCATCCGACTGATCTGAAAAGCTGTACCAGGCAAACGCAATGAGTCAGTCCACTTTAGAGTCACATTTGTGTATTATTGACCATGTTACAACTCGGGACATAGTGTCCGGTGAATACCCAGGTCCTGCACCCACAACAGCACATACAAACGATGCAAAGCTAGAGGGCAATCTTACATTCTTGAGTCGTGCCTCATCTTCCAACATGGGGTTCCTGGAGTTCTTGGCGGCTGCAGCTTTTCATTCTAGCATTGCAGAAGGGCCTCTGCTGCTGTAGGGTATGGTTTTTAAGTGTCCTGCTAGAGCCTCATTTCTTTGACTCCCTCCTCACTGAATCATTAGCTAGAGAGAAGTGTGTGAGAGTCGCTGCCTCTCAGTTGGGGATCCTCTTTGACTGAAGCCTCCTGCTTCCTAAGGGGGGTTAGTGGGGTTACTGGAAGCTGATCCTCCACACTCCTATTGGACATTTCTTAAATAGAGAAATATGTGTGTTTGTAGAATTATTGGAACAGTCGCAGCATTTTAAGAAAGTCAGATGAAAGACGTTAGATTAAATATTCAGAGGAGTAGACATTTTGTTTTACTGTCAGGCCTCTGAGATATCAAGCCTCCCTGACAGTCGTTATTTAGATTTTATTTAGAAGGATTTGTTTGAAGTAAAAAAATACAAAGACTCTTTTTGAAGACAAAGTAATCTAATGAGTCTACTCTTTATCTCTTTTTTTCCATGCATTCCTGTTGGACCCTCCCCTGAAGCTGAAGAGTATGCTGTTGAAGGTAAGACTAATGTTCTATTCCTCAGGCCTTCTGAAGGCTTCCCTTAATGCTATCATGGATTGTGATGCTGGCTGCTTATTAATGCTTTCTGCCCTCCCTCCGGGGGAGGGGCATTGTCAGTTTGGACTGCGGTTATAAGTGACTTCCAGGGGGCCTAAATTACAGTTTCTGAATAAGACAAAAGCAATGGATTTATTGTCAAATCCTCCCTGTTTTATCTTGTTTATTTTATCTTGTCCTTTTTTAATTTAATTTTGTTTTGACTTTGGATTATCTCTATAGATATAAGCATACAGCGGTATAATTCACTCAAACACTTGGTAACACGTCGTGGAGGCTTGCCAATCTTTCTCCAACTTTGCAGCTAACAAGATTTTGTCAAAGTTAACAAGATATGACATGGTGATTTTTAGATGCTGTCTTTCCGCTTTCCACCCTGTCCTTTCTCCAAAAACGGTGAACTCAGGCTGCCAGTGGGGGCCCCTGAGGGGACTCATTAGCCCTTGGGCCAGGCACTAACCCAGTGCTGGATGTAGCAGAGTTGATGGATAGATCAGCCTTAGCTTGTCTGTCTGCAGGCTGTTGTCTGTCTCCACTCTATGCTGAGCAGGAAGAAGTTCGCCTTTGGTTCTTCACACTTTACAGAAACAGGCTTTTTAATCTATGCGTTGCGTGCTGTAGCATTATGTCTGTAGGTGTATGCGCGTGTTTGTGTGTTTTAGAGTTGCATTTCCTCCTTGCCTAGTTTGAGGTGATGGATTACCCATCACATGGTCTAAAGTAGCAGGGGAAATCACTATCACAATCACCCTCTTTGTCCAGGTTTAATATTAAAGCTGAAATCTTGTGGCTGGTTTGTGTATTTACACGTCAAGGTAATGCCACTTAAATACCACTGTTGTCTCTCAGTCTTAATACAGAGTGGAGTTGTTTATCTTGTGGCATATTGGAAATATAGAAGCATATTTCATCATATTGTTTCATTGTTATCAACAAACCCAGTGAATTCAATTTAAATTCTGGTCTCTGCTTGATATGTATAATGTATGCACTTGTAGACAGTTTGAAGTTGACATTTTCTCAGCTTGTTCCTACACGAGAAATGCAAGCCTCCTGTAATGACTTTGTGTGTGTGTGTGTGTGTGTGTGTGTGCAGCCGTGTCCCAAGTCAGGAAGGCCTTGATGGGAAAATGTCAGGGGGAAGATGGGGAATAGCAATAAATGGTGGCAAACCTCCAACTTCTAGCAACACTGCCTGATAGAGTGGACCCTCAAGACTGATGCGGAGTGAGGTTAGGGGCAAGAAAGCCTGTGTGAGAGATGTAAAGGAGGTGAAGAGCAACGGAAGATGAGGAACAGGAGTAACCAACTCAAAGAAGGCTATAGGCACCTACCAAGGGACCCAGTAGTCCTCTGTTAAAGCTCACCAGACAACAGGAAAAAACTAGATTAAATACAAAGTAGTGTATCACATAATAAACAATGTGGGCTGGTTTGTGTATTTACACGTCAAGGTAATGCCACTTAAGCCTCACGTGTTTAGCTCAGCACCTGCAGTTTTCTACTCATTTGAAGAATATTCTGCAGGTATTTTCTTTGCACTGGGAAAGTATATATGTTGTTGGTAAAGCTTTCTTTTACTATTGTTTGGCCCAGCACTTTGAAGGGGCCAAACCCTCTCCTTGTTCAGCGGTCCGGGTATTTTCTCCAGCAACTTGAAAGTGAGTATAAAGGCAAATTTTTAGGATTTTTTTAGGATTTCAAAAAAAGGTTTGCAGTATTATTTTGACATACAACATACTCCAAGATGATACTTCAAAGTCCTAAAATATAAATATAAATAAATTTGTGCACTCTGAAGCCAAGCAATTTAATTAAAGAAGCAGTGTTGTGTTCCCAGTTCAGTGTGTTTCGAAAAGACAACTCCGTAGATTTATTTAATGACTCATTGTCTGTGATACCAAACCCTTAGAGTGCTCCAGCACTACTTTCCCCTCTATTTTTAGGGTTTCCCTGTGACTGTATTCGGTCTAATTAGTTTCGGTTACTGCATGTTCAAAGGTTGGTTGAGATTGATGATGTGCAAAGATGTTGAAAAAAACCCTTGGGAGGCTGGTGGCCCTGAAAGGTGGCCGGTGGCCCCCGCTCCTCCACTGTAAGGCCTCGATTGATGATCTGCTTGCGACGCTGACCTGTTTTTACCAGTGAGCTAGCCACACGCTGGCATGTGTGTCCTGCCGAGCATGTCCCTGGAGGACTGCATGTGATGTATAGATGCATTATTTTAGCACAGGTTTACCTCATTGTCTTGGGGAAGTGGGGTTCCCTTAGAGGGTGATAAAAAAATTACAATACAGACTAAATGCAGTAATTGCTTTAGACGAACGGGTTCATGACCTCAAAGTAGCCAGTTTAACTACTTGGATTGATTGGGATAATGCATACTGTTAATCAAGTGCCATTGTGCAAGGCATTTCAAATCTTAACAAACTGAATTGTGTTGTGCTGTTAAGAGAGTGGTCAGACTTGTTACAAAAGAAGAATAAGTGAAGAATGGATGCCAAGGCATTACAATATAAACTGCTGATACTGAAGGATAGTCATCATTTAATTCTACTCCAGCTGATGGTCTGACAGACCATGGCCATGGACGCCATTGAGAGAAAAAAACAAAAATGCCCCACATACAATTGGACAGAAACAGATCAAATCTAACCCTGGTCAGCGTGGCCAGCCCCTGAGACTGGCAGATGGATTTAGTGCCCCGATGCTGTGTTTGGGTGAGGGATGCTCCGAGCTGGCCACCCTGATCTTAATCAATCTGATCAAGGCTAATGATCTTTTCTCTCAGAGCCACACAGACCTTCAACTTAATGTCATCCTCTGGGGGAAGGGCAATACCATTTTTTTCATTTTCTCCCAGCGTAAAAAATGGAGTTTGATGTTAGCTAGAGATAAAGGATTATAGATTTGAGTGTGCTCTGTACTTATTAGAGATTACTTTGGATCATCCAAACGAGATTATGGATTATGTTCTTATTCGCTCAGGAAAAATAAAAAATCCACCAAAGACTTGTCTGTTTCCTAAATGCGTGTGCTTAAAGGCAACGGGAGGAGGAAACACAGAGCGAAAAAGCAAACAATTTTTATGTACTGATGTCATTGAAGTATTAACCTAGATATTGTTGAATTTTGGAACAAATGGTGCACGTTCATGATCTTTATTCAAATTCCAACTGCTGTTGTTATTTTGAAATCCAATTGGCTATAGGGTTGACCACCTGGGTGATGAAAAATGTTCAGATTTTGCCAAGAAATTGTACATTGCAATAACAATTGAGAACGATAGGGCAGTTATTTATATAATGGCATTCCGTAAGAACTTCATTCTTTCAGATAAACAAAGCATAACTCCATTTTTCATTGAACACACAGAATATTCCCAGTATTGGAATTAAGCAATCACTTGTGGAAGATTGCTACTGTAGCTACATTTTACTCACTTGAAAAGAATACTGTAGACTCCATATAATCAAAGACATACCCATTCACACTGTAACCTCTTTGGAATCGGGGGTTCCAAGGATGGAAAGGGTGGAACAGGGCTGAATGACTTCTTTCTTCAGCTCTGAAATTGCTCAAGAGCCTTTGGACAGCGGGATGCCTTGATGTTCCCTCTGCCTGTCCCAGCCTCTGCCAAATGTTGCCATGAGATTAAGCATCCTCTGGTACTGGAGGATCCAGAGTCCAGCCATGCCTGCTCTCACAAGATGTTAATTTCACCCCACACAGCCCAGACTCTCTTTTTTTTCTTTCCGCCTTGCTCTCTTTCTATTTTTCTGCTTTGTGATAACCAAGTCTAAGGGGATGGAGTCGGCGTCCACTTGTGAGCAACTCCAGATGCCTCAGTGTCAACATGCATGGCTTTAGGCAGTATTGTTTGCTGTGATGGAGAGAGAAATGGATTGGACAATTCATGGCCCAGAGCTCTGGTGTGGTGTGGTGTATTTTTTTTTGTATTGTATTTTTATTTGGCTCATACAGTTCTGACAAACTCGCTACATATGCATATCTATTTGATAGCTGTAACATACATCATATATATGGTAGACTTTCTGATAATGTTTTTGTTATAGCAGAGGGGTTTTTTTTCAGATTACTTCCCAAGATTCTTTTGACTTGATTTGATCTTTTAAGATTCAGGCACTTTTAAGTACCCAAATGGTTTCAGCATCTTTTATAAATTACAAACAAACCAACACCACTATTTTTAGTATATTACATTCTTCATAACTTTCTAAAGCCAGCCCCCTTCAGTTGATTATTTTCCTTCTCTCTCCCACACAAAAGTTGTAACCTCAGCACTTGTACTATATTACCATGACATACCGCAATGTGCTTTGGGAGAGATTTTAACACTCTTCAAAGTACTTCTTGCTTCTGTGTACCAAATGAAAAGTTGTCATGCACGTCTGTACCTTTGCTGCTTTTGAAATGGGATAAAGGAAAAAAAAGAGAAAAATAGACAGACCTTTTAAGCATTTCCCAGTGGACCTTTGGGGTTATGGGGTTTGTGGAGTGTATATTGTCTCATCTCTTGTTTTGTTGTCTACGCCAACTAATTTATGCCCGGTCAGGGATACAGTGATGGTAATCCTCCTCTCTTTCTGATCCACCCATCTATCACTCAATGATGTTTTCCTCTCTTCGTCTTCCCTTATCCCTTCTCCCATCTTTATCTTTATCCTGTCTCATCAATCTCCTGCTCTGTGTCGTCCTCTTGCCACCTATCTGTACGTTTATACATCCCTCTCTTCCTTTCCTTTAACAGTTTCTCCTACTTTTTTTTTCTCTCTGTCATCACCTTCCTCCCTCTCCTGCTAGATAAATTGATCAGTTCTAGCTAAGAGGCTTAACTGCAGTATACCTCTATAGGAAGTTATGGAATGCAGCCCTACTGGGTTAACAGTGGCTATATAGAGTGGACACACTTGCCAAGAACTATATTTGGAATACCTGCACACCAGTTTATTCATAAAATTATAATGTAGCAGGGCTGCACAATCAGACAGATATGTTGGCAGCTTCGGTCAGTGTTCCCATCAAACATCAGAATGAGGGGAAAAAAGATGATCTCTGTGACTCTGACCATGGCATGATTGTTGGTGCCAGATGGGTCGGTTTCAGGATTTCTGAAACTGATGATCTCCTGGGATTTTGCAGACAAACACTCAACAAGTGTTTACACAGAACAAAAAAAAAAAAGAGTTGCTACACACAGAAATGCCTTGTTGATGAGGACGGTCAGAAGGCCATGGCTGGACTTGGGATGTGGTAGAACGTAAGATTTGCAACATGTATAATCATGCAGAAATCTCTGAGGACTATGTCCATCAGCTTGTGCAACCAATACAACGAAGAACTGAGGTAGTTTTAAGAGCAAACGGAGGACCTACCCAAAATTTCTGGTGTTCTTTAAAAAGTGCTTGGTGAGCAAATATAATGCAAAGAAATAACAAATTGAATTAGGTTGGTTTAATGCCCACGTTGTGTACTTACTATGTGGTGACAATAAAATTATTTAAAAAAAATGTAACTATAAAATGTAAAAGGATTGCCCTCATGTTGGAATACATTTAAAGGCCTACACCAGTGTTAGCATCCAGCATCCTTAATAAAGGCATAACCTTGTTCTTTTGGAGGCTCTTAATGTTTGACACTATTAAAAGAGATCATAGCAACTCATTTACAACGCTGATGGTTTACTGATGTCTGTTTGCAGTTTATGTCCTACTGGGCACAGATCAGATTAACAGGTGAAGGGGGGTAGTGTAATTATTACCTCAGTAATTTCTGTCCCCAGTTTTGCATCCCCAGTTTCATTAATATATGCAGATTGTGCTGTTGAAGATGCTGGCCTGTAAACAGGCTTATTTTCTATTGTTGTATTAACTGTTTGGGATGTCTGTATCAACTCTTTGTACAGTCATGCAGCCAACAATAACATGAAGATTCAGTCTATGACAGATCTTTTAACTCTTTGTCCTCAGACCTCATCCCTTCCAAATGGAGTAACATACAATTTCACTGAACACATTCAGTCACATCATAATACAGCACTTGCCCAGGCTCATCTCAGAGTTTTTACCAAAGTATACCAACGCGCACATTTATACTTTTTGGTGTGTGTGTGTGTGTGTTTGTGTGTGTAGACAGGCATGATGGCATATATATAAAAAAAGCTGACACATTCCTATTTATCCTCCTGACAGCCACTAACACTTTCATAACCATAGGTTGTCCATGACTCAAGTCAAGAGTCACTGTCTTCATATTTTTTTTTCCTTCCTCCACAAAACTTACCATTATTCCCAGTGTTACAAGTCAACACTCCAGTTGTGCACCTGCGTCCTTTTTCTGAATTCAATTATGCCATGAAATGCCACTGACTGTAAAGCTAAGAGTGCATGCTGGCCGGGTGACACTGTGATAGATTGCATTTGGACGGAGCCCAGCGAAAAGTCCATCTCCCGCCCGTCGCCGAGCTGACAGCCAGTGCTAAGAAAATAAAAGTACTAACACTCACTTTCACTTCCATCTGGCTGCTGCCTCAACCTGCTGAGGTTGAGGCAAGTGGTTACCATCACATTTGTCCTCTCTCCTACTTGTGTGCACGTGTTGTTTTGTGTATAAGCATGTTCCTCACACGACAAGACAGACTTTGTAGGTCTTTGTGCACATATGTTTGATGCATGCATGTTTGGTTTTGAGTGCGTGTGTTTTCCAATTTCTTAGCCCCAACCCCTCTGATGTATAATACCATACTGAAAATTTAATTTCACTGCCCGAATCTCAAAAATGAACAGGATCACAAAGAGACTCTGAAGTGTTCACCGTGTGAGCATTTGTTTCAGCTGTCTAGTTTGGGGCCTGGCCTTTATTTATTGTCAAACAGTTATTTAGCACTCCTACAATTATGTATGAAGCCCTGTTGGTGGCACGGAGGCAGTGCGTAGAGAAATGGTATGGGAAAATTGAGATCAATAGCCCGGTGAGATGAATGAGAGTGACCAATAAAACAAGGGATATGGGGAATACAGCTATTCTCTCCTCATCCCTCCCTCAGTTTCATAATGGGAAAATAGTAACACTTGAGTGAGCTTGTTTGGCCACTGAGGACCGCCCTCCTGCCGCTTGAATGTAAAATGATATTAGTTTGGGATTCAAGTAGGGTAGGTTGGAGAATGTATTTTTCCTCTTGCTTATTCCATCCCTTTCTTTCCCCCTCTCCCATCTCTCATTACTTTTTTTGTCTTTTGCAATCACCGTCTTGCTATTACTGCATGGTTTAATTTTTCATTGCACCTTCTCTTTCTTGGTGGTGCCTTGTTTTTTTTTTCAGTGTTTACTGCTGATGTAGAACATGCAATGCTGTGAAGGAAGTCAATGTCTTTAACCCAAGTTATGGCCTTTTATAGACAGACAATTGAGGCAAGCTGTTGAAATGGTACTTTAGCAAGACACTGTATCGCTACCAGCTGGCGCAGTGCAGCACTGTAGCAGATCCTGACCTTTGGCCCCTTTGTGGATGAGCAGCAGATAAATGAAATATCATGGAATTTAACATACACAGAACATTAACCTCGCGCTTACTCTACAAAGCCGGATATATTTGTCCTGTCAACATGTGATAATCCATACCTATCTTGTGTCATAAAACAGCTTGAAACACAAAATAGACCATATCCTTGGTCTATTTTGTGTTACTCTGGCTGATGGTGCAATCAAAGAACATCACAGTTCTTCAAATTAATTTAAAATAGATCACGTACATTTATAAATAGATTACTGAAATTAATTTCTAACTTCATCCCTGGTGTGGGTTTTTCTTTGTTACAAATTTATATGCATGCTCAGTAAACAAAAAGAAAAAAGACAGCAACTGTGCAATCCTTTAAAGTTTAACATCATACCAAACCTGTCAGTCCTAAACCTGGCATCCTTGTAGAACACCTACGTTAGCTTTTGTTGATAATGGTTATGCAGGGGCTAAAAGCTTTAGACTGACAAGAAGAATAAAAGAATGTATACTGTGTACAAATTATAAAAATTGTGAAACCTGTCACATCTCCTAAATCCCCAAAATATCTTTAGGCTCAACCTGACAAAATGTCTGACTTGCAAATCCAGATGTACGGTATGTTTGCCTCATTAATTCTGTCTCTAATATCAAAATATGTGTTCCTTAGAGATAGAATGAAAAAAACAACAGCCTCCAAATCATTTCTCAAATGTAGATAACAAGTTTTTGTTGAGAATTTGACACAAGCCCAGGATTTGGTGTTTTTAGATTCAAGCAAACAATTTAGTTGAACCTTTGACGAAGCGATGAGCTCAAATCTGCAAAGTCACAAGTGTCCTCAGTGTTTGCTGCATTGGCACCAGGTATTTTAAAGCTTACACCAACCATCAGGGATGTACTGGGAAAAAAATTCGGCCCGGGACTTTGGGATGGAGCGACCTTTTATGACAGCGTGTGAAGGGCGCACAAATAACTATTTTGGAAGTAATTTTAATAGTTATAATAATATTCCTGCCTCTTCAGTGTTCCCGCTGACAGTGCTAATCTTGCTCTTTCCACTAAGGAAAATGTCAGTTAATTTTGGGCATTTTGCCGCATCTTGCTCCAACTGCTTTTTTTCCTTTTAATCTCAACTTCTCTGCGCCGCCCATTTCTTTTTCATTTTTACATTTTTGGTGGTTCTATGTGTAACTTCAGAGGTAAAGTAAGTGACCCGGCCGATCAGATTTAACAAAAAGTGGATCAATCCAAGTTGGGAGGGGTCGTTTCGGACTGAACCTCACGATGGCCAGTCCGCCCCTGCCAACCTTTGACACATTCACACATCACTTGTCAGATCCTGAAGTATTTAAATGGTTCTGTGTCCTGAAACACATTTTCAATTTTCTAACACTCCATTTCATATAATAATTGATAGGGGAGATTTTTTTCGCCCTCTTCCTTTTTTCTTTTTCATTTGACTTAAATTCTTGAATAGATAATTCTGATTCGAATGTAATCAAATAATCATTGATTACATCGTTTTGGACCATTTATATATGGCAAGTAGGAGGTAGATTTTTGTTCTCACAGCATTTTCTTGTTTTAAAAGCCATATCAATAAATGAAGTGATTAGACATCAGGGACAAAACTTTTTATTGAAACTATTTAATAAACAGGTTATATACACCAATCTGAAAGCCACTATTTGCAGAGTGCGGTGGCTATCTTATGTCAAACAATTAAGAACGGAAGCTTTTATTAGTTGGTGTAATAGGGAAATAGCCAACATTTTGAAAAAAAACACTACACTCTACTTTGTTATTTACTTATCATTGCTTTTATATTGCAGCACACAGAGAGGCAAGTGTTTTAGAAAGTTCCTGCTGCTTTAGGCAACTCGTGATTATCACATCCAGGATTCAAACTGCTGCTGCTCTGCAACCACAAACACAGCTCGAACTCTGTCTTTTTCTACTGTAGACTCAGGCTTCAGTTAGTATGATTCAAAATCACTTTTGTAGTTGACCCTGGATTCAATCCTTAAGATACCTCAAGTCAACTAAGGGTTGTTATATATACAGTGTGTGAAGTTACAGACTTCTTTATGTTAAACAAACTAGACATATCCCAAGGAAAATGTTTGAACTGTCCCTTTTGCAACATCCCTGCAGACAAGGCTCCTCTAGCCTAAACTCTATGATGAGTTGTTATCAGAAACATAATGAATTTGTTCAGCAGCTGCCACAAAGCCTATTTGCCCTACCGCTTTTATTTATCTATCTGTTGTGTCTGATTCTCTGTGGTTGAGAGAGGAGGAGCTTTCAATTCCAAAGACACTCAGCACTCCCTCCGTGGCTCAGGCCTGGCCTACTTGATCTTTCTCAGCGTGTCATCATTTGGAAAGGGGAAACATGGAAATGAAGGGAGAAAATTGTAGACAGGGGTGAGAGGGAGATGAGGGACAAACGACAAAGGCTTGCACTGCAAAGAGGAAGAAATGTTCAGATGGAGATGGGACAGAGTGAGGTAAAGAAGGGGTTATTTGGAACCTTAGGAGCTGAGGTTTCAAACCAGCAGGCGGTTTCAGTAGGAGTAGACATGGCCTAGTTACTTCACTAGGATTCACTGTTAATGACTGTTGAGGCCAGGGTTTCATTTTGTCAAGTAAGCCAGTGTCATCCAGAAAGTCTTAGTACACTAGTACACACCATGTGGCCATTCCTCCGTGTGTGTGTGTGTGTGTTTGCGTGAGTGTGTGTCTTTGGGGCAGGGACATCAGTGTTGTTGACCGTCACTGCATTAACCTTGATGTAGCTATGCATTGCATACATAACGTAATGTAGTCTTCACTTTTTGTCACGGTTGAAGAACTTTTTTCTATCAGGGGCTATTTCAGTTTTCATAACATCCTCAGAGGGCCTTGCTTAATCATTGAAAACATATATCAAACTAATCCCTCTAATGTCTGCTCCTCTTTTAGGCGTCCAATGCAAAATGGTAGTGATGATGATAATGATTCTACTCACAGCTGGTTTTCCAGGTTTAGGTCAGTCAGTCTTGAGTGGAACTGAGTCTTTGCAAAAGTGGCAAATAGGCTCCTTCACAAATTCTCCTTCTAAATTAAGTTTCAGCGTCTTAGCTTTTTGCTCTCTCACTACCAAAATTGCCTGTGTATTATTTTCTCTGTCAGAATGTGGCTGCTTCTTTTGCAGGAGTGTGTGTCTTTGAAAGTCATCCAGTTAATTGGCATATTTCCAGCTTTAACGAAACTCGAGATAGGCTTTTTTCTTCACTGTGACATTGTCAGCGTAAACTAGGCAGACTAGCTTATGTTTTGCTCCAACAAAAACTGTTTTTTTTCCCAAAAAACATGACATTCCGCAATTACTTTTCTTTTCATGACTATCTCCTTGATGCTTACCCTTGTACTTCAGACTGGGCCTTTGAATCCAGCCGATCAATTAGATTGCTGCTGGTTTAACAGGAAACTAAAAGAAAGACAATCATTTGTTTTCATGGCTATACAGTTTACAATGCAACTCATCCAATGAACCCCAAAACCTCTTATTTTTTCTTTTCTTGCTAACTTTTTTTTTAATGTGTGCTGTGTGAAACGTGCTGCTGCTACACCAGAATTTCCCAGCTTTGGATGAATAAAGTATTCATCTATCTATCTATCTATCTATCTAACCTGAGGCAGATAAAATAAACATGCTCACACCTGTACAGAATCCACAGTATATCCACATCACTCTTCATTAGACTGAGTATATGAATGTGTGTTTGTGTTGTGCATGCGTGTGCACGTCAGTTACTTCAGTGTGAAAGACTAGTTTTTGCATGTGCAGGTTCCAGATTAAGCTGTCACCCAGTCTGTGAGTTGTCCCAGTCAGGCTAATCAATGTAGGGCCAGCTTGCAGATAATAAAGTGGTTAAGTCTCCCCTCATGCCTTTAATTGAACAAGTGTCGCTGGCTCGGCCCATCTGGACAGAAAGCATCCTGGGAATTGGATGTTTTCATCGAGACTGTGGTCTGAATGGCTGGTAAGGAAGAGTGACTCTCGAGCCATCTGATCCCTTTGAGTAGCTCAGGAGACTGCAGGGTAAACATACGGGAGGACAAAGTAGCAGAATTAATCTTTTAGATTAATGTGTAGAGCATGTGCTCTGCCTTAAATGAAATCCAGTATTTTCATAAGTGTATGCTTCTTCTCAAAGGAATTATGTTATGCAATGTGATACTAAATAGTTTGTTAAAAAGTCCAGGCCTTAATTAATCATTTCTTAGTTTACTCAGACTTTCTTCCAACCATGAATGCGTCTCATTTTGTGGTTTTCCAACAAAGTTAATGATGTTTGCCTTCATTTGAATAAGTTTTGTTGAGTACTGTCCAGTGTTTTTTGGGCGAGTATGTATCTCTCATGCTCAGGCCACTGTGGATGTTACTGCTTGATATTTAGTTTAGTCCAAGGTTTTAGAAATACCAAGTCCAAGATCTTAGCTTGCTAGGGAGGTTCAAGGGTATTTCCCCCAGCTACTGATAAAAAAGAAATTATTTCCCTGACCTACATATGCAGTTTTTTTTTACAATACTTAATTATGCCACTATAATTATGCTTGGCTTTGCTAAGGTTTTGAGTTGTTTGAAATTGAGCCATTTGGTTTTACTGTAATCACCAAATAACACATACTGCATCTGTTTTGGTAATTGGGTCTACATTGTTTGAAAGTGTCATTTTTTTGTTCGTGTTGACAGCGTGGTGAGATGATGCAAATCCTGTCCCTAGAACAGATGATAACTGATAAATCCACTTGGGGCATCCTATTGGACGACCACTGTTTATGTTAGAGCTATTGGTTAGATGATCTGGGGTGGTCGCCTGGTAAATACCGGCATCATGTTGACAAATTCAGTTATCTTAGCATTGCACAATTTCTTTGCAATTTCTTTGCAGCATTAAAGAAGTTATTTTTCAGTCAGTTATTCAATAACTTTTATTATGTAGACGTCAGGAAAAAAATACAGTGGTGGCTACGTCCAATAGTGGACAGACGTTCTCTGAATGTACTCAAAACCCTTAAGATATGAAAATTAAGTAGTGTGTGAAAGCATATTTGTTTATATCTTAGAACACCAAAGGCATAACCATGCCTAAGGATATTGCCTCTGTATGTGAGGAGAATTTATTACAATTGAGAATTTTACTCTATGTGTGTGCATGTGTTTTAAAGATTTCAATATTTACCCCTGTCAAAGGTCCTATTTTGAAATCTGCAAGCACTAGAGAGTGCAAGCTGAACGATTCGGCGCCTTTAGCTATTGGCCTAGTTGTATAAGATAAGGTCAGAACTCCACTCCTGATTTAGAGGATATAGAGCATCTCCCATCTGGACACTGACAAGAGCAGCCTCCCGCCTCTCCCTAAGCCAAGTCAATGAAGAGACCTTCTACCTGCCTTGTTCACTATTTCTTCTCACTGTCAGCCAGAGTCCCTTTACACTATTCATAAACTTGGGCAGAGAGTTGTCTGACCTTTTTGCTCAAATGTTAGGGCAAATTAGTTGTCAGAGTAGTGGACGTGGCGGCCATACTAAGCCCCAGCTCCAGTCCCATACACGTCGTCCTCACTTCCTTTTTACCTTTCCACAGGGTGCCTGCCCTTTTGCTGCTGTGGCGTTCATCTCTCGGCCACCACCACAGACACACATTTTTTGTCTCTGTTGATTTAATAGACTTCTGTGGGCAGAATAAGGGAGGCAGGCATGACACTTAGTATTTTGAACAATGATATTTAAGCAGATTTCCAAAGTTCATCACAAGGAGGCTGATAAAAATGCCCACAATGAAAATCTATCAAATACAATAGAAAGACCAGCCATGTGGCTGATTCCTACTGAATTTTTTTCCTCCCAGCTAAGTCAGTTTCAATCATGAAAGAATTTCAAGAATTATTTACAGCAGTCGGGTGTGCATACTTCTTAAATCACTGCCCTTATTCAGTCTATACATCAAAAATCCTTGAATTACTATCACCCACCTTTATCCTGAATACAGAGCAGCCTTATAATGAGCCCAAATGCAAGCAGCACCCTTTTAGAGCAGAGTACACACTAAGCTTGCTGAGCTGGTACACACTGGTATTAGTGGTGAGGTAATTTCCCTAATCCAAATTGTTTCTACCTTTTTGCATTTGTTAGACTTTGAAGAGGCCTTATGAGATTGTTTATCTGGGTTTAAATCATATTGTGATCAGTCTAAGTGCTATTTCTTGGATAAAAATAGTTTATACTTGTTTGGCCTTGAAGATGGCCTTTGTAGCCTATTAACATTTTAGGCTACATAATGTGTTTCTATATATAATTTTCAAATATGAAACAACCATTCTTTCGATGATTATTTACTGTCCTCAGCAGCCCTCAGCAGTATTTACTGCTGTTGATGCATCCTTTGTTTTTTAAAGAACTGCTTTATCTAGACTAGTGCAGGTGGCTTTAAGAGGTAAGGATGCATTAAAATACAGACATTTGTCTTACACTACAATTTTCATGTCTTGTATTCCTCTCTATTTGCCATGTTGCCCTCCACCTGAACTTATCTTGTGGTTTAGGGCTAAAACTCATCCCCTCTCCCTGTAGACCCCTTGACTTTACTTTTTGACCTCAGCCTGACACTGATCCTACCTTTTGAAGACAAGCGAAGATCATGTGCGGATCAAGAGGTTAGTCGCTCTGGTGAAACAGTTTTTTTTTCCCCCTTCTCCATCTGTGGGCTGTGTTTGTCTGTGCTCTGTGGATCGATGAGTCCTGCATGCTAAACTCGTGCAGTGAATGGGTGTGTGCATGTTTGCGATTGGCTCCAGCTCCTCATTCAGCTTGAGAGAAAATCGATGGCAGGGTGACACATAACATATTGCTATGTAAGGGGATTGCAGACATGTGAGTGCCACTGCGGCCAGCACTGTGTACACAGGATGACAGTGCTGTGTGCGGACAGATGTACACACAGCTATCATTTGAGGTCAGCGTTTTCACCACTGTGGCAGCCTGTAACCACACTGTGCATCAGTTAGCACCAGAGTATGCATGTGTTTTGTTTTACAACTGTTACAATTATTGCCTGTTGTTTTATTTATCTTTGACACATTATGCTATGCCAGCACTGTGAAAATGAGGAGGTAAAATTTCAAAGTGAGTAACTGCACTAGAATTTTTAATTTTGAGGCCAAAACAATCTCCCAAATTGTGAAGAAAATCACCTTCAATAATATCACTTTTCCTTTATCTTTCATAGTTATAACAACTTAACATTTTGAGTTCTAATAACATTATCATTATTATTATTATTATTTGGCCCGAGCTCCACTGACAAAGTCAGAGAGAGGACCTATTTCAATTATTATTATCATAACTATGTATAATTTTATATTATTATCATTCCATATGTAAAAATGTGTCCCTCAACATATTTTTTTTCCAAATTAAATTTTAAATGTAAATTGTATTTGGACAGTATTTATAAAACATTTTTCTAGTCTTATAGACCACTCAAAGCACTTTACAGTACAAGTCACATTCTTGAAGCTACTATACCCAAGTACATACAGACTAAAAGAGCTGGGAATCTTACCACCAACCCTTTGATTAGTGGACGACTCGATTTCTAATCACTGCAGCTATACTATATCAAACCAAAAAACTCACCTTTAGGGACACATTTTCCTTGAAGAGTAATGAAAGATAGCTTAGCATGTGGACAAAAACCTGTCCGAAGATGGCCTCCACTCTGGTCAAAGCTTACAATATGTAGTATTTCCACCATGGGGTATTGAGGGATACAAATTAAACTCAATAAAGTAAAGTAAAGTTTAGCTTTTTTGCTAAGTTTACTAAGCCATTCATTTCACTTCATCTTAAAATCATAGTAAGATGAGCTCTTTCAAGTTTTTTTATTTTTACAGACCCCAAAGTTTGTCATGAGTCATGACCCCGTGTCCACAACTATCTTGGAACACACATACACTTAGCAGGCATATCCAGCCAGTGTTTACACTACTTTCTGAGCAAGCACTTACAGTTGCCATATCACATCTCGCTTGTCCATTACCGTTTACTGAAGGCCATGATTAAGTGCTGTGATGGAAAGCATCAACATCCACCACATCCATATTTGATGAGTGAATGTCTTCATCCCATTACACACAACAGGGGGATGCTGTAATCAACATTTACACACACTGTGAATAATTGTTTACCCAGAGAATTGCAGTTTGTGCAAGCACAAAAAAAAAGTTGTTGTTGTTGTTGTTGTTTTTTATTTTTATGATAAAGAGAACTCTGATTAGGTAATAGCACCACTGAGTTCCTGTTGCTTTAATTATTTTACTTGTTCATTACCTGGGAGCTCCTATTAGCCCCATCACAGCAAAATCTTTAAATTTTATATGAGGCAGACCCAATTTCTGCAGGGCAGCACCGCATTAAAGAGAATGTGGATCCACAAATGAGGTCAGCAGCAGGCTTTTACATTAAGGGCAAAGGAATCACCATGTCTGGCTCCTACCTAATACAAATGGCATGTGAAGATTAGCATATAGAAATCGAGACAGATTATTAGAAATAGTAGAGAAGGACTGGGTCACATTGACACTTTCGATTTTTTTGGTATACGTAGCGACAACTACAGCCAATACAACAATCCTGCAATAAATTCCATGTCCATGAAAATTAATTATGTTTTACAGAGGGGCTGATTCAACTGTATGATACTTTTCGACAATGTACACTGCCTCTCAAAAGTTTTAGAACATTTTCCCACACTAATGGAAGTAAATGAAGCCTTGACAGTTGATGCAAAAAATTCCTACACATGCCTCAACATGTGTTAATTTACAAACCTTCTGTCTGGTCGAAGGCAGCTTTGGAACAAACTGCATCCTCTGATGAAGAGGATGTAACTCTTTACTGCGGGAAGTAGTGCTGATTATTTTTATCAATGGTTAGAGGAAAGGCTAACAGGAAGGCGGACAAGTTGGCTAGGGGCTCACCTAGAGCAAGAGAATGACCTCAAAAATTGGAAGAAAGAACAAGATTTGATATCCAAATATATATAATATAATATAATATATATATATTGACCAGTGTCAGCGTATATTCCATTGAGAAACATACAGATATCTACAATGCATGAAATATACACTTGGCCACCTCCCCATATAAATGTATGCGAATGGACTCAAACATGAATATACTCAATGTTGTCAACGATGCAGTTTGTTTAAACAAACCAGAAGAAGGTACAAAACTGTAGTTGAACTGAACTCTCCTCCATTTCAAAGTCCTCTTTCGGTGACAGGTGGCAGTTCTGCTTAGTGTGGGTTGAGTGGGTAATCAGTCATTTGCAATTATGAGTGTTTGGTTAGTGTGATGCCTCTGTCCTTCGTGTCTGCGAGGCAATGTATATGGCGTATGACTTTGAAGTCAGAATGTTTGATGCTGGTGAGCATGTTTTGTTGGTGATGGTTACCATGGTAAATAAGCAGTGGGGACAGCCCCCTCCCCCTTCCCCCCCTTTCAATGATTTGAGTGTTGGTTGGTTAGAAACTTGCTTTCCTCACCTGGAAAAATATATATTTGTCATCAACATTGCTGTCACTTGACAGACACAAAGAACCATCTAGGTTCAGAAATATTCCCTCTAAACGTTACTGTGTGTAACGTTTAGCGTGGTTTAATCTTGATTTACATCTCCCCAGAGCGGAGTGAACGGAGCAATATTTGAACCTCAGCAACTGAAGATGCTAGAAACAAGCTTTTAGCACCACTCTTACACTCACAGGAGAGAAATTAAAATTAAAGTGGTTTTAGAGAATCATTTAGAATTGCCTTTATCCGAACTCTCTGCCTCCACCAATCTGCCTTTAGACAGAGATTATGGAAAGCGTCAAAACAGTGTTGACTATGCTGTATATGTTGATTGAATTCCCAAAGCAAATCTTTAATTATTAAAATGCAAATTTAAAATTAGAAAAAAAAGGAAATGCAAATGCAAATAAAAATCTAATATTTGGTAAATATAATCGATCTGGAACTTGTTCACCCCTTTCACGAGCCATTTACACAGATTTGCTACTCTCTGTTGAGCTGCGCAGATTAAAGTTAGGGGACTTTTTTATGTGCAATGCAATCTGTCTCGCTCCAGCAGAAATGAAGGAAAAGCAAGGGTAAAAAACAAAAACAAAGCGACAGTAGGCGTTTAAATACTGTATGCTTTCCTGTCTGTAAGCCCCCCTAGCTGCCTGAGATTTTAACCATGAAAAGACTGGCATCACAGTCCTTGATGTTGGGACCTGTTGCTCTAATTAATTAGGCCTGGAAGTAGTGGCTACAAGCCCTGGTTTCTCAGGACCATTCAGCTATTATTTCACTAAATTCCTATTCATCCCTTTTCCCTGTAGCATCGGATCGATGCTTCATTTTAAAAAGGAACAGGAAGGAGTCTTTGCACATCACTTCAAGGTGGTGTGCCATTTTTTTTCCTGCGCACACTGCTGTCTGTCCATTCCATTCAAAACAAGGCAATGTCTGTAATGGGAAGTGAAAGGCTTGGAGTAACAGTATTTCGGTAATCATACTGCGTTTCAAATTTCTTTAGGTTTTGTCATCGTTTTTTTTTTTTACATTACAGTCATGTTTGCTATGGTTAGATAAAGCCTACGAGGAAACTGTTGACTGTTAACTGAGCTGGAAATTTGATTTCTATCCTCAACATTGGCAGAAAATAATTGGGATATTTTTACACAAGTGTGTCAGAATGTAGCAGACGGCCGTGCGAGCCATTAGACCACTAAGCAATTCCAAAGAGCCAGAAGAGACCAATTTACCTGTTATTTACTGCCACAACAACTTAATAGGAGACAGAGGAAACCCTGAGTGGAATATCTTGTTATTGCTAATTCCCTTCTTAAATATTGTTACCATTTTGGGGCCCCAACAGGGCTGTCTGTGCTCTGTGACTTTTTAATTTTTTTTATTTTGCAAACTTCATCCTGTACTAACTGTATGTTATTAGTAGCCATTAGTGTTCTCCACAACGAACTGTATGTTACACATTAACAGCTGCTAGTCTCCTATCAAGACTGCCATCCCCTAGGCAGCACAGATTAGCACATCTAAGTAATTGAATCTCCAAAGTTACAGGTGCACTGTTTACCCACTCATACAGCTCAGTCTCATCGATATTACTTGTCTCCTCTTTTGTCATGGAAAATAACTGAAAGCGGCGAAATGAAAGGAACAGCTCAGTTCCGCAGCAGAGACACTCTGTAAGAAACCACAACATATTGATGAGCAATTTGCTTTGAGCAAATGTTGCATCACCGCAGTTGTTGCGCATTTGAAACTTGTTCACAATCACTTGTTTCATCATGGATGAAGTGATCACATAAAATATCAAGCATTAATGTCAGATCCCAGTCTTATTGTAGTCAGCTGCGGGGCCCGGGGACATGTTTTGCAGGGATGAGTACAACCGTTATTGGCAAAATACACACACTGGGGCCAGAGCCGATAGGGTCATTACCCTCTGTGCCTCTGTCAGTGAGAGGATTTGTTCTCGTGTTGCAGCTGTTTCACTGTATTCTGACTTGGAGACATTCACAGAGCTCTGCGCTGCCCCATTAAATTTGCAGCTGCTTATAAATGACCTGAGCTGCCAAACCCTCAAACATTCCTCTTGTGAATGATGAAGCAGTGTATGTGTGTGTATGCGTGTGTATATTTCAGACTAAAATACAGGCAAGTGGGGACGGCTTTACCAACGTGGAGACAAAACCGATAATCTCTAGAAAATTAATGCATGTCCCCAAAATTGACTTACTGTATGCAAGTTGTATGTATGTGTTTCGGGCTCTTTGGTAGATCATGCTTCGCCTCCGTTGAATTTTTTAGGACGGGCCCCTGTAAAACGACGATTCAAACTGTCAGCTGGGGACCCCTCTTTTGAAACGTTGAGATTCTTCAAGTGTAGTATTTTTCTAAAGGTTTCCCCTAACCACAACCAGAACACTGTACTTATCAATAGTGAACAATTTATTTTTGAGGTGAACACTCTTGACAAAACTTCAGGGTGAACCCAGGCCAAAACAACAACCAAAATACTCTGTTCTACACACAAAAGGAAACTTACTAAACCTAAGAGTTCAAACAAACCAAATAAAAGACATTTTCTAAACTAACTCCTTAACTAACCAAAAACAGGAAAAAACAATGCCAAAAAAATGGCAGGTCAGCCCTACTTGTCTGTGCTATATACAAAGTGACTGATCTGAAACATCTATACACAAAGTAAACTAAATCACAAAAACCAGAAATACTCACACTATAATCAGAAAACACAATCACTAATCACAAAGCTGGAGACTGAAGACCAGAACAATTGCTGATGCTGTCAAAAACTGTCTCGCTGAAGCTGCAGATCCTCTGGGCTTTTCAAATGGAGCAAATGGTGATAGGACCAACCCGGAACCTGCCACCTTTCCAGGCCACGCCCACGTCTTCAGACTTGGGAGGAGATCCAGAAATGCAGCCAAATATCTTCACCTGCGGACAGAGGATCCACGCACATGAAACAAATGAAATAAATAAACTCACAAAATAACAAAACAAATACCACGGCCGTAATGAAAGCAGCTACTTCAATCTCACATATATGCTCAAAGGGATAATTTATCATCATAACATTTATGAAAATGCATACAAAAATTGTGTATGTATTATTCATATTTTCTTTTTAGCGTGATACTTGGTGGCAGGCATGTTAATGTTAGCTACAGCTATCGCTTTCCCCAGGTTAGACGTGCTGCCCTGGCCAGCTTTGCAGTTCTTATCACAACTCTTGCAGAAAGCATTGTCTTTGTGAATTTTTGAAAGTCTATTTCGTTTTTGTGTTCACAAAATGTTTTTCAGGCACAAAGGCCATTGAGTGAAATAAAAGGATTTGGAGCTTACGAATAAATAACTTGACTTTGTGATGAGAAAAAACACACACAATATGTGACATATTATTTACTTTTAGTAACTTGTGTCTGATATTTTTCCACAGAAAAAGGTCCTTGAAATAACTAATACTTTTCTGTTTTTCAAAATTTTAGAATCTATAAATATGTAAATATTTATTTTGATAAGTTATACTGCTGGTAGTTAGATAATAGTGAAGTGAATCAAAAACAAAACTGTATGGGCATGAAAAAAAAGTTGAGCGAAGGGGGACTAATGAATGCAAATTTTTGTGTTTGTTTGCAAGATAATCAGACTCATCATCACATGAATAGGAATATAAAGAGATAAGTGGATGCTTTCGCACCAGAAGCACAGCGGGGGCAGGTCACCCTACCTGCTGAGAAAGCAACGTCCAAAACCGGTTACACATTTATGGGTTTTTTAAAAGCACACTGACTACGATAGTTGGGCAAAGAGCACTGTAGACAGCTTCACAGTAGCAGGGACACATCATTCAAGGATTTTCAGGGCATTATAGCCAGAGCGAGAGGCGGACACTACAGCCATTGCTGTAAAATTCATACCTTGGTGTTCAGTCACATTAGTCTCTTGTTAGCTTTCTGGTTCATTATAGCCACCCTATGATCAGGAGTCAAATAAGTCATTCTCTTTCCAAGTCACCTAGATACACTCTCACATATTGAAATTTGTAGTAGCCCAATGTAATTCAGTATGTACCCCTAAAAGTAACAACTGCCATACCCAACCCTACTTCTATGTTCTTTGCTCAAGCAAGCACAGAAATGCAGCCGCCTGCAACAAAGCTATTATGCAGCCTATAGATACTTGCGATTCTTTGCTTAAAGCATTTAAAGCAATTTGCTGCGGTTCAAAGATGGGATGGAGTAGTTTGTTGCTTGCAGTTGCCTCCCACCTCACCCTATACTATCTGCACGCAACCTTTTATAATAGCCCTCTATCTCACTGGCTTTTTGTCCCTCATTTTCACTTAGTCTCTCTCTTAAACACACACGCACATACACATGTTCTTAGGTCCCCTTTTGGGACTTTAAATAGACTTAACTTATTACTAACATTAACAACTGACCCTAAAAGGGTCTTTTTCCTGTTTAGGGACACAACAATTGATTGGTTTTTACTCTGAGATTTCTCCCCGAAGGTATATGACAGACAAACAAACACACAGAAAAGGCACAGATGCGTACACATACTAATGACCTCCATTACAATCCATGGTGGTATTTTTTTTTGAGGATGTAGTAAACCACTGATGCTTATCTTCGTATTCTACCATGTACAGAAGCTTTCTGCACCTCCGTGATGGAGAGACTCAGGTAAAAATACTTAACTGAATTTTCAGTGACTTGGCTGACACTGATCTAGTCATACAGTTGTACAAGTGTGTGATTGTTACACAGGTAAATAGCAACTGACAACAAGAGCTTGTATAATTGCACAGCAATAATCCCGAATCAAAGCTGTAACCACCTGTAGACACAATATAAAATATCAAAAAATAATGATTATGGTGACAAATATGCTGTACCTCTTAAAACCAGGACAATAGGACATGACCAGTAAAACCACAGAGCTACAGCAAATTCTGGCTGTGTATGATATTATTATCGATTAGTCATGTAGGTGATTGTATACCACCATTGATTAGCTGTAATCTTAATTGGAATGACTTTATTTTTTCTTCAAGTGTAGTATTTTTCCTTTTCTATTTGTGTGCCTATCTCGTAGCTTACATGTGCATCAACATTGTACAGCATTGCTGCTTTGCTTAGATATAAAGCCTTAATTTTAAGGGTGAACAACATATGTCATGAACAATCGTTGTTTTCCAATTTAGTCCTGCCTCTCTACTGACCAGCAAATTGTCCCTTGGACAAAATTCAACTAAATATATATAAGACAATTAACAATGTGTAAACCTCACTCATTTTCCTAGTTTAATAGAGAAAATGGACAAGATTGGATTAGACCAGCTTGCAAACGTTAGCCAGTATTTTCAATGTTTTTCAACGTTGTTTAAGTCATTAACAGATGCTGTAATTAAGATACGATAAACGTTTAACCAAAGTGTTGCTTGGATTTCTGCTTTTTTTCTAGAATAAGATATTATGGACTCACATTAGCTAGTCAGTTTGGTCATGGTTTAAATAAAAATGGCAAGCTCTTCACTGTTGATGTAGAGCTCGGGTCACTAATAGGTGCACGCGGTCCGGATCCGGACTCAGACGCCGTCCTATCCGGACCCACAACTGATAGATCATTGAGAATTAGCAAATGTTAACAGAGCGTTTCCATTTTACTGCTTGGCGTCGAAGCCACCACGTAACACATGTTTGAGTGACCCCCCCACCCCCCTCTTTTTTTCACAAATTGCACCCTGCACACACACTCACAGATGATTGCATTAGTGTGAGAGAATATTGTTATTTCAGTGTTCTCTTTTCTCCACACGTTTTGTGTTCCGAGACCCTACTTGTTATTTATAATTCCTCCAGTTAAATATGAAAACTGGCAATTAACATTGTTGAATTGTTATTGAATTGCAGGCCTTTTTTTTCGATTTGACAGTCAGTTGTTGAATATGGCACTGAATCATAACGCAAGATAGACATTAAGACATTATGTTCGGGACATTTGCTTGAGGATTTTTTTTCCAATTGAACCTACTTGAATTTTAATTGAATACCCCTGATGTAAAGAATCACTTGTGGAAGATGCTGCTAGATGCCCTATTGTCATCATACACGGCAGCCGCAAACCTGTGTGCAGTAAGCAGTGGAGGGCGTGGACGTCAGTCAGGGGGAAGCTGCAGGACGATGAGAGACATTTGAGCTTGAAGAGGGAGATTGTAGAAGTACAAGGAAACACAATGCAGCTTCTCTTCTTTTTTATCTACACCTCTGCATGGAAACCCCATTGGTGCTTTTAATAAAAGAGAGGCATGACTCAAATCTAGGTGCTGACACATTTGACCTCCTTTCAATGTTTTTTTTTTCCGGCCCCACTAGCATTATTTGCGCTGTCCTCCTGCATCTCAACCTTTCCCTTTTCTGTACATGAAATGACATCAGACACCTAATAAATATTTCATGACACTTCTTTACCTTAGTGCAAATCGTGGCTGCCATAAAAAACATAAATGTGTCCCTTTTTATCTGAAGCACTGTGTGTGTGTGTGTGTGTGTGTGTGTGTGTGTGTGTTTGTGCGTGTGAGTGCATGCATGCTGGAGCAGTACCTACAGCAGATTCATGCTAAAGATAGGTGCTCATATTTCGGCCATCAAGGACATTGTTTGGGGAGATTCATTCATGGAGCAACACCGTTTAAATACTTTGTATATCTAGTAAAGACTTGGGCACACTGATCCACACTCTCTGGGTTTTACAGTAGCCTATACTTATTTTCCTCCTTGTCTTTGTCCCACATTTCATTAACAAACATGTACATCTACATAACCTTCTCTTTTTCATTGTCCTATTTTTTTAATAACTCCTCCAGACTGGGTTTTCCCAAGCTCACTACACAAGAAATACATTGGTTGATATGAACAGTGACAGAATTCCAATACACCTCGTACACGCCCACGACACTTCACTTGAAGTGTACTTAGGGGATCCACAATGCATTGCAATAAAATGTAAAGAACAGTAAAATTCATGACAAATCTTTGTGTAACTCTGATAAGAAGGAAGCAGCTCCAACAATTGTTTGGTGCTGGATGTTATTCATGTTATTCTGTCGCGGTCTGATATTTTGGGTCTAATATAATAACACATGATGAACTGAAAATTTGCCGCATAAGTCATATGTGAGATGTACTCCACAAACCCCTTTAAATAGCATTTTTATCGATCAGTATAACTTGCAGCGAAGTATCTAAGCATTCAGTTTCTCATCTCATCTCATCTTCAACCGCTTATCCGGGGTCGGGTCGCGGGGCAGCAGCTTCAGTAGGTTGGCCACAAACTTCCCTTTCCCGGGCCACATTAACCAGCTCTGACTGGGGGATTCCGAGGTGTTCCCAGGCCAGTGTGGAGATATAATCTCTCCACCCAGTCCTGGGTCTACCCCGAGGTTTCTTCCCAGGTGGACGTGCCTGGAACACCTCCCAGGGGAAGCGCCCAGGGGGCATCCTTACCAGATGCCCGAACCACCTCAACTTTCTCCTTTCTATGCAAAGGAGCAGCGGCTCTACTCCGAGTTCCTCACGGATGACTGAGATGTCGAATGGTTTTCCAGAAGCATCTTGGTGCCGACCGAAAGTTCTTCTCCATGACTTCTCCGAACTTCTCCCACATCCGCTGTTTTGCCTCTGACACGGCAGAGGCTGCAGCCCTTCGGGCCCGTCGGTACCTTGCAACCGCTTCCGGAGTCCTCTGGGATAACATATCCCTAAAGGACTCCTTCTTCAGTCGGACAGCTTCCCTGACCACCGGTGTCCACCACAGTGTTCGAGGGTTACCGCCCCTTGAGGCACCTAAGACCTTGAGACCGCAGCTCACCGCCGCAGCTTCAGCAATGGAAGCTTTGAACATTTCCCACTCTGGTTCAATGCCCCCAACCTCCACAGGAATGCCAGAAAAGCTCCGCCGGAGGTGTGAGTTGAAAATGTCCTGGATGGGGGCATCCTCCAGATGTTCCCAGTTCACCCGCACTACACGTTTGGGCTTACCAGGTCTATCCAGAATCTTCCCTCACCCCCAGATCCAACTCACCACCAGATGGTGATCAGCTCCGCCCCTCTCTTCACCTGAGTGTCCAAAATCATGCAGCCTCAGATTAGATGAAACGATCACAAAATCGATCATCGACCTTCGGCCTAGGGTGCTCTGGTACCATGTACACTTATGCGCATCCTTATGTTCGAACATGGTGTTCATTATAGACAAACCATGGCTAGCACAGAAGTCTAATAACAAACAACCACTTGGGTTCCGATCAGGGAGGCCGTTCTTCCCAATCATGCCTCTCCAGGTGTCTCCATCATTGCCCACGTGGGCGTTGAAGTCTCCCAGCAGAACAACAGAGTACCCTACTGGGGTCCTATGCAGGACTCCATTCAGGGTCTCCAAGAAGGCCGAATACTCTGAACTGCTGTTTGGTGCATATGCACAAACAACAGTCAGAGTTTTCCCGAAGGCGTAGGGAGGCGACCCTGTTGTTCACCGGGGTAAACTCCAACACAGCAGCGCACAGGATGGAGAGGGGGTAGGTGCCACGTAGCTTCTTCGGCTGTGCCTGGCCGGGCTCCGTGGCAAACCCGGCCACTAGGCGCTCGCTGAGGAGCCCGCCGCCTGGGCCTAGCTCCAGACGGGGGCCCCGGGCTTCCTCCGGGCTGGGTCCCTTTCCCTCTCCCTCTATCTTCCATGGCGTCTTTTGTTGAACCATACTTAGTCTGGCCCCTCGCCTGAGACCACTCTGCCATGGGAAACCCTACCAGGAGCACTAGGCTCCAGACAGCACAGCCCTCAGGTTCATAGGGACACACAAACCCCTCCACCACGGTAAGGTGATGGTTCCCGGAGAGGGCATTCAGTTTCACTCTACTTAATTTCCAATATGTTGTATATGTGTTGGCCTTAGGCATTGTTTGTATTTTTGCACCAAATCTTCTAAGCACAGCCCTGGCATGAGAATAAATGTCAATTTACTTTTATCTGGAAGGTATTTGGTGCACCTGTTCTGCTCATCAAATATCCAGGAAATGTGTTTCAGATGTGAGTCAACAGGAAATAAAGCATCCAGGGTTTTTAGCTCCCAAATTGGTTGGCTTTATTGAAGGGTCTTTGCTTTGTTTCCCTTTGTCTCATTAAAAGCAAAGCGGTGATGCCGACAATTATTATAAATGACTTGGCAAGATACGTATTTGAACGTGCTTTTATCTTCCGTCCCGTGTTCTTCGGTGTGACAGCTTCTTACTTTGAGTGTGTGCTCCTCTGTTGTTGTCTCGTCTCCGTGCATTGCTGTGAACAGGGATTTGCACTAGACAAATTGATGGTTTTTCGAGAATTTCCCCACCTCCAGAGAAGTGTGTGGTGTAAAAGCAAGTCCGTGCTTTCAAGCTATTACGGGTTATTAAGAGGCATTTAAAATGCTCTTCGGCCTGCGTCTTTAACTGTACTGAATTGATTACTTCCATAACCCTCAGAGAACTGACAGAGGTCAGACACAGGGAAAACAAAGCCGATTCAGTGTTCACATGAACTTAAGTAACCTGGTTGCAGTAAATCTGCATACATGTGCAGCAGGTTCATTTTCACGTCTCCCCTTACCCTGACCTTATTTTGGAACCACGGATTTCTTATTTTAATTTTATTAGTGATGGCAGATGCTGTGTTTGGTGTCTGTTTGACTGACTGCACAGGCATGTGGAATATATTTTCCTCACAGCATGAAAGAAGAAAATATATAGTGATGGAAACCAACTTATTGAGTATTTTTAGAGGCTACGTTGTCTTATTCAACTCATAGTCAGACTGTATGGGGTTTAAAATACAAGGATTCATCACTACATGTGATCAGGTCTCATTTCATCATCTCACTCTGCTGAAATTTTCAACATGTGGATCTTATCATGCACATGCATGTGTGTGTGTGTGTGTGTGTAACCAGCTAACTGGATACCTTTTTACCCAAGTGCATGTTCAAGAAAACTTCTTTCACCTGAAGAAGTCAATTTGTCTAATCCACATCGCAGATTGCTGAAAATTTGACAAACTGAGATCAGATCAGTGAGCACAAACTTTTTCCCAGTCTGTGTTTCCATAGATCTAGGAGAGAGCTGGAGCCAGATAACTGTCCTGAGTCACCACAGTCCCATATACGGAGTCGGCTGCTCATCCACTAACTCTTAATGTCACAGTTAACACTACTATTGTAACTCAAAGAGCAAGATATAGTCAACAAATTATTTTTAACTTTGTCTTTTTGTGCATGTTGTAAAAACTGGATTTCTAACTTATTTAGTCCTAATTGAACCCCTTACAAAACAGGGGTCTCAAACTCAACTTACCTGGGGGCCGCTGGAGGTAAAGTCTGGGTCAGGCTGCGCCGCGTCAAGTATTCAACAAATTGCCTGTGCTCGTCGCCAACCTTTCTCTTCACGGCAGGTTTTGGGAGAGACATGACTGGAACTGGGTGATGGCATATATTTTTCATCAGCTTGGTGTCACTCCAGAACACGATTCAACTAAGTGACTAACGTTGATACTTCCCCTTGTACTTCCATAGATTTTAATTAAAACCTAGATACCGGATGTCGCCATTCAATTCTACGAAAGTTGCTCACCATAAGGTACTTCGAATTTGGTCAAGTAGGGGGCCACAAAATATCATCCTGCGGGCCTCAATTGGCCCGCGGGCCGCGAGTTTGAGACCCCTGCCTTACAACAAACACTATGTACATGCTGCATTTAAAGGTGCAAATAAAATAAAATGATCAGGAGATTTTAAGAATTGACATTGGATCATGTAAACAAAAAAACTTGAGTAATTTTAAAAGCATGACTTTTTTTTTCTTTTTTACAAAGAGATAGATGAGCATTAGAAAGTATCTGTCTAAGTTTTGGACAATATTTGAAAACCTGGGCTGTAATAAAATGGCCACTGTTTTTTAAAACAAATCATACCATTTGTTCTGAAATTATTACTTTATTATCTTGGTGATGTACAGGATGCGGAGTCCCTGCCTTTGATTGCTGTAAACAACAAATCATTTATATAATTATTTTCAGATAAATTGACACTGAATCTTAACTTTTCCAGGAAATGAGGACTATTACAGCATTTACTCCAAGTGTCACTCTATTTTCTCTTTTCACTCTGGCCAATCAATAGGTAATGGGCACTAATACAAAGAGCAGAACAGATCTCACACGCCATGAGTGCCCAATCAGCCGGTGCTTTCAAATCAAATCCACTTCAGTCGTTGCTGATGGGGGCCTATGGCCTGATTAGGGCAATTATGGCACCATGTTACCTATCGTTACCTCATAGACATTCAGCCCACTCAGGCTGATGGAGTATGTCCAGAGTCAATCACATGGGCACCAGCCTATAGATTAGAATCAAAGTATGGGGAACAAAGTCGACTGAAAGCTCACATTAAATTTTATTTAAAAGACGTGATTATTCATTGTGCGGCTGCAATCAGGCTGCACTTAGTCTTTAAATAGACAAATCACCTCCTTGGCAAATTAATTCATGTATTCTCTAATGTGTCTTTAAAGCATTTATTGCAAAAGTGGCTTTGCGTAATGTTTGCAAGTCTGAAAGCGTAAGAGACACCCACATTGTCGGCAGCACTTCTGATTGACTCTCATTGACTCCATGCAGTGCCGTATCTTTTTGATTGCTATGCAAACGCAGAAACTCATCCATATTCCTGTAGCTATTCCGCAACCTTCCAGAGTGAATACATCTACATTTTTTAAAATATCATTGATCACAGTGTACAATGAGGCCAGGCATTTTTCCTGGATATACACAAACATCACAGCCTTGACATTTAACCCTGATTTTCTTTGATCATCAGCTTGAAAATATTGAAGCACCGAGAGAAAGAAGATTAGAACGAGGCAGTCAGAGAACTCGAGGGCTTTGTGCCACAGAGACATAGATGAAGAGTCCTTAACTGCTGGCGATGAAGGCCATGGAGACAAAGTTGCGGATGCGTCCTAATGGGAGGGGTGGTATTTGTTTTTGCAGGGTTAGCTGCTACAAATAGCAGGGTAATAACACCCCCACGCCTCGGCAATGATCAGTCCAACTTGGCAGTCTGACACAACAGGCCACTGTGGGGTCCTCAGAGGATTTATTCAGCCTCTTCTGTATAAACAGTTTCTTATCTTATCGCTTCCCCGTCGAGTGCAGGCCTGCCCTGACAGCATGTAGCTCGAGAGGAGCCATCATTTGGGAAAAACCATGCAATGTTCACACAGCAGCCAAAAGTGTCTCACCACAGATATTGTTTTCCTCCCCATGTATTGCCAACAGAATGTTTGAAAATCAATACGAAGGGCAAAAAGCGCCACAAGTGCAGTTTGCAGTTTGTTTTTTTCTAGATAAAAAAGAACAAAACCACGCTACTTATAGTGCAGTAGATGTTGTGGACACTGTACTCGTATAGGGTACAATAATTTGGGTTTTCATTTTAACCCTATTAGCCAGTAAACCATTGATTGGTTGTTAAATTAAATTAAATTTGAATAAAAAGCAAAAGACACATCAGATTGAATATATGAACAAAAAAACAACAACAAAATACATCAAAATATTCAAAGCAATGAACAGAATTTTTCAAAGTTGAGCAAGAAAGCCCTGCTGTTTAGAACATATGCTCAGACTGCAGGGCTTTCATGCTCAATTTTGAAAAATTCTGTGGACGAACATAATTGTGCTTTGCTATATACCTGAGTGTGTGCGAGTGTTTGTGCCCGCATGCATTCACCAGTGTTATTGCATTTACATGCTCACATGCAGGTGGGAGAAAAGCAATAAAAAAAACAAATGCATATGATTCTTATAATTTATTGTACAAATTACAGTTTGTTCCATCTAGTGTCATTTAGTGTCCCCTGACGAAGCTGGTACAGATCGTATTGTATCAAGTCATTAAATTTAAACATTGAACGTACGCTCTCCATTGGTCATATTTTTAAATAAATAATATAATAATATAATGTAAACAAATAAGTCACAATCGGCGACAAAACTGAAAAAAACATCTTGTATGTTATAAATGTACAAAATAAATATAATTATGAAAAATAAAACTTGTGCATTAGGAGTGTTAGTTCCTCTAAGGCTATATTTAAACAATCAGCACTTAAGCCCAACCCTCCGCCACCACACCGTCCTCGTCTGATCCACCACTTGCTCACCGTTGCTATTGTAGCTCACTGGGAATTCAAAGTTTTCCCATACCGCTGCACGACTGTATGGCTGCAGCCGCCTCATGCTCTCTCGCCTGGTGCCGTCCCCAATCTTCTACTTTTCAAAATAAAAGCTTGCGTCTATTCCGCTAGTTGTTCGTACTGTGGTTTTACGGCAACAGTAACAGCAATCATTGGAATGAATAAAACATGGGAATTGAAGTGTGTGTGTATGACAGAAGAAGAAGGTTGGCGCTTTGCTCTGTTGTTGTGTGTACATAACTGTAGCCACAGTGAGATTAGGATCCGCACATCCATCCATGTTAGCGACAGTTTATCGCCACTGTGAGCAGTGAGAGACCGCCTGATCAGGCTGTGTATGTCCACCGAAGGGCTGAAATAAAGTTCCCCATTCATCGATGATCTGGATTCTGTTTGTTGTTACCATCAACGAGCCAAAGCTAAGCTTAGCTAGCTAGCTACATACCAGAGGTCTCTTTACTATGGTTCGGAGCCTGCGAGCTGGTGAGGTAACAATGATATGTCATGTGTGACCGATTCAGCAAATCAGCTGGAGCTAGGGCTCACAGTTTAAGGTGTCCAGAAAGAACTTGCGTGTGTTCTGCATTACTGTCATCAATCTACGTACCTCAGTTTAATACATTTTTATACCGCGTATTCTGCGTATGACTGCCTGCACTGAACCATAACATCCGTACCGTGACGGTTCGGAATGAATACACAAACCGTTCCAGCCCTAACCACTTGTTATCATCTGCCATGATTTGCTTACGATCCACCACAGAGTTGTACCTGCACACTATTCATGTTGGTACAACCCCTTGTTATAAACGATTTGTGTGAACAACAGATGGTAGGTTAGATGCGCGCGTGCACACACACACACACACACACACACAGTCATACACCAGAGACTGGGAGTGATTGTAATGGAACTGTCCATCAAGTCAAATCAGTGACAAACACGGGATGTTTTAATCTATTCCAGCAGCAGCAGGGAGACAGAGGGCTTTGGAGAGGGCACGTCAACAGCAGTGAAATGTGTTCAAAATATATATTCTCAACTGATGGATGTTTTTAGGCTATTTTGTCTGTCTTTTCAATGCCTCCCTATGAGTAAATATTCAAGTTATTGTACTCTGTCCTGTTGATAAAATAGATTTGGAAAGCTTGCAACTGGATGGCAATGTTTTGCCAATATGTGTTTTTTTCCATATTTAATTTCTTACTGAATCCTTGTTAAATACAAATTAGGGATGAAAACATTTGAGGAAAAATAAGCTTTTTTCCCTATCCAAAATTGGTGATTTATTTGATTTGTGTAGGCCTGTCTCAAGAGTCTATTTCTGGGTGGTCTGTTTCTGCCTGCCCACATAAGATTATCTGTAAGTCGTGCTTAGACAACTTTAACTAACATATGTCGATCACAGGACTGCTAATCACAATTTGGATCTAAGGTTTAGTGTTAATGTTATTTCCATGGAGCCCAATGCTAGCGTATTTGAAATTCCAATTTTCATTTGTATTATGTTACTGAAGATAGGACTCTGGGACTATCTGTTTAACCTTAATAACTATGCTTACAACACTACTTCAGGTCCTCAGCCAAAGTGCCAAATTAACATAAGCTTTCACTCCTGATAGTTCCATTAGCTTTATGCTAAGATAATATTGGTCAGTTAAATACTTCAGATTTGTTTTGGAACATGGGACTTATTCATGAGACAACAATTCAGAAATTTAGCTAAAATAGCAGCCTGGTGTACCCTGCCTCTCGCCCAGTGTCAGTAGGAATGGCTCCTGACACCCTGCAACCCTCAAAGGTTAAGTATCGCAAATGGATTGGATGGATTGACAGCTATTCACAATTTATGTTGTGGGTGTGTTTTTTTGTCTGTCTGGTTTCGAATGTTTGGCAGTTAGTTATTTTTGCATGTAATATATGTGTGTGTGTGTGTGTGTGTGTTTGTGTATGTATGTATCTCTATGTGACCTATTATTGTATAAACACAGACCTTTTCAGGACCAATAGGTCTCAGTCACAGGTTAAGGTTGGGGTTTGGGTTAGGCTGTCCTCAATGCATGGAAGTAAATAAAATGTTCCAACAGGGATAGCTACATACGTTTGTGTGCTTGTGCGGTGTTCTTTGCCCATGCACCTGCATGCTGCAGGTAAATGGGTCATAAATCACTGTCTAGGAGTGCAAGCATATGTTTGTGTTTTCATCGCCTTCTCGCCCCATTATGTGACGCTGCTCAGTCAACTGACAGTTGGAATTTATGGCAGTCATTATTTATGATGGCGTCCACTCGTCACCACGTGAGCCGTCAGTTGCCACAAGATGATAATCGCACAAATGCCATTTGGCTAAAACATGCTATCTGTGGTAAATAACCCTGTGGTGTGCGTGTGTGTCACAGACAGAAAGATAAAGAGAGATAAAGATTGGGACGTGGATGGTGTCTTCTCCACTGCACACACATACATACAAGATTAGATTTCCAATTTAAGTGTGAGAGGACGTGCAGACAGAATACGATGCTCAGCTGAGAGCAGTTATATAACATTTCACCATCATCATAATTACTGTAAAAGAGTAACATCAAGGGAACAGGTATGTAATGTACATCCACTACTTCACACCTGCTTGTACATTGTAACAACTCTTTTGGATTGCTCTTTTTTTTTCAACTTTAAACCACCCCTTTTATTTTAACCAGCTAGTTTCAGTATCACATTAGCATCACCAGCTTGTGAGGTTTATGGTAATATGTTATTTACATCACATACACTACAAGGTTTTCCCAAAGCTAAAACACATGTGCAAAATATGCACAGCTAACAGATAAAATATAACTGCCAAATTGCAATTGATTTGGAAAACATCCCCCGTTGCTAAAATGCTAACAATGTCTTGCACTGAATCTTTTTCACCAGACACTTTGCCTGGTATTGAGCTCTGGCTGAAATCCATGCTGCATGTAAACATATTTTTTAAACACAAAAGCCATATGTGGAAAGCATATTTTCTTAACTCTAACTGGCTGACTACTGGTAACAGAATTACACCTGGTGAGGTGCAGTGTTCTGCATTTTGCAAGTTTCTTTCTTTGTGAAAGACCTTTTTGCAGCCGTTCAGAACTAACAGCTTATTATACATACAATGTCATGGCTTGGTTTTTTGGTAGATTAAAATATGTATTTTAGTAATTTTGTTTATACCCCTAAAGTAACACTGATTTTACCTCACAGTATTTAATGCATTGTCACTATTTTTGCTGTACACTCACCACTTCTAATTGTCATGAAGTGTTCTGTGACCATTTTAGCAATTTGGGCCTTTCAGGTACACTATATTAGAAAAGTCTGTGCACTCTTCAGATCCTGTTTTTCCACTTTTAATTTGCATAACTACAACCCGAGAAACTTTCTGTTGCCGCTACTTAGTTTGAGCAGGTGTTTGGAATGTAAGTCCTGTACTAACTACTTCTCCCACACTTCCTGTCACTACACATTTTGACAGCCTTTTAGTTTTGCTAGGTGCTATGGCATTTGCCAGATTGGCCCTAAAGCTGTGTGTCTGGGCAGGTGTGCGTGTGCTTGTTTGTGTGTCTATGTGGGTGGCGCCGTATGAAGGACGAGCTACAACAGATAACGGAACCCCACCAAGGTGATGGGTGGTTTGCTGGGCTTCAAACTCACACCACTGGCCACTTTTCGCAGTGTGCATTTCTCTCTCTTTGTTTCTCCCCTTCCCCTTATGGTGACATTTTTCGGGGCTGCATGACGCCATGAATGACAACTAGAGGCTCTTTGGAGTGTATGTCGGCAGAGTGGCCTGGCAGAAGGAGATAAGGAGAGGAGGCTGCACACATACACACACACACACACACAGAAATGCCCCCCCCCCCCCCCCCCCCCCCCACACACACACACACGCATATTGTCCATGCTTTAAAAAAAGGACAGAGAAGCATCCATGTCCAAAACCCAAAGGAAGCTCTCGTTATATCATTATTCAGATGTTTTTGTAGTGTGTGTAATATGTATATAGGCACACACTGCAAAATATCTTTGGCACATTTCTGCTGGAAGGTTGTTGCTATCCATTGTTGTCAGCCAACAACCAACTGAAGGTGGCAGAGTGACACTGAGAATTTCATTTGCTGTTACTTTTAGGACCCATGGCACTTTTTGGCAGATTGCAGCTGAAACACTAATGGACACTAGAGAGATTTTTGTACTGGCAAGTTACATTAAAACATTTCATTTGAAATATTAATTTGTTGATGCAATGTCGCTTACACACAGACATCCCCCAATGTCTGAATATACCTTAAATGCTCCTTCAGGATCCGAGTCTTCACAACAGAAAGTAGTTTGAATTTGGAGCACATTCATGTCAGTCAGCACACCATTAATGCCCAAGTCATACCCAAATTGTCACACAAGTGTGTACATTTTTCTGTGCTTCATTATTGCACTTATGTTGTGTTTTTACCCGTCTGTTTGTTGGTTGGTTGATTTTTTTTATCAGCAGGATTATGCAGAAACTACTAGGCAGATTTCAAAGAAACTTGCTGGAAGGTTGGCACATGCGGACCAAGTAAGAACCCATTAAAAAAGAGGAGGTATATGATTTTTTTTTCTCTTTATTTAACTTTCCTTAATATTAAGATAGGACATTTTCACCAATTTCCTAGGGAATAATACATTGCTCTTGATAAAAAAAAAAAAGAATCTCTACAAGTTTGTCCAATTTATAGCTACTTTATTAAATAAAGGCTGGCTGTTGGGTCTTGCTGGAGGAATGTGCTCCAATGTACCATTCTTGTTTCTCAAGTTAGCAAAATGCATTAGTTCATAGCCTGAGAACTGAAGAAACAAACTTGTCTGTGTCTCTTGCATGAATGATGTGCAAACAAATGAGTCACCACTGTGGAGTTATTTGGCTGCTGCTCAAATTGCGGTTTTATTTTTGTTTGCACCAATGATACACAAACAATTTTAATGGTTTTATCAATTTCCTGATCATATGGAGTGCCGGCTTCAGAGATTTTCAAACTTAGACTTCACTGGTGCTTCCTTTTCCGGTACACTTTACTTGTGTGTGAAATTATTTTTGAATTCTCCAACAACTTTGAAAGACTGGCTCATGTTTATCTTAACTATTTATATTCATGTTTAATGTAAATTAAAGGGCCCTTTTTAATTCTTTGACGTATATTAATACAGCTATCTGGGCCTCCAGAGCCCTTCAAGTGTTGAAAGCTCATGGAAGGTAGCACACGCAAGGCAAACAATAATAATTCCACCTTTAGTTATTTCAATGTTTTTTTAAGGTTTTTATCCACCATGCGTAAATATGGCTCAAAAATGTCACAGACTCAAGTCCTTCTTAGTTTTAGACAGCCATATTTTTTATACCATGCCAACAATTTGACAGAACCTTTGAAGGTGACGGCTTTGTTAGAGAAGACTGTTGGCAAGGATTGCCTTGACCTTTGAGCAAGTGAGTTATAATCTATGGCTTGTTTTTCCTTCTAGCTAGCCATGCCAGTTGGCCAGGACCCAACATCTGGGTGGTCTTTTTTAACAAGCAGTGGTGGAGGTTATTACTCTACCCAACTTTTATATTTCCACTCCTCTACATTAAACTATTGTACATTCTACACCACTATATTTATTTGACAGGTTTAGTTACTTTTAAAATAAATATTTTACATAATGCATTGTATAACTAGAATGGCACACAGTACTATAGAGTGTATTCTGTAAAACCTCTCCAGGGGCCAATAGTCCCCTTCAATCAAGCCACACCAAGTTGCACACACTCATAAAAATGAGTCCCATAAATATGTCTGATGTTTATATGTATGTACTTTTACTTAATTAACTTTTTCATGCAGTACTTTAACTTGCATTGGAGGTTTTTTACTTTGCTGCATTGGTACTTTAATCTAAGTAAATGATGAGAGTACTTTTGCCACTGGTTTTGAGGATATCAAGTTGATTCGTATTGATTGATTTTATAGCTACAAATTGCATCCTGAAAACTGTAGTTAAGAACCATTCAGTAGCAGACAGAAACATTGTTTTAATAATAGGAGACTCTATTTGTAATATTAGATAAAAAAAATTTTTTTAAATTAAAAAATGAGCACTTTAGCACATAATTAAATCAAAAAATATGCCTTTTGAAAATGTAATTATAACTTTTTGGAGGATGTGAATCCCACAGCCACATTAATCCAATCAATCTCCTTACTTTTTTTGGATGGGAAATCTCCTACTTGATCCCTGATCGGCCTACTGAGGATGCTGCATGAAGATTGACACCAGGTCAAACTTAAAAGCTGCTTGTCTTCTGGTTGACTTGTGTAACATCATGGGCTGTCCGCAGCATTTTCCACATGCTTAACATCATTCTATTCTGTTGCACTGTGGAGATTATGAACTCTATTATTCGGCTCCCAGCATCGGAAGTCGGGCTGGAGGCTGTGGGTTAAAGTTTTCCCAGATTGGTCAATCAGGGTGCCTTACAGAGAGCTTTGGCAGCAGTAGATTGATATCACGTATGAATCAAAGACCGAGTCATTGATGCCACCTGTTACAGAAAACAGTTTGACTCAGTTTTGACCACACTGGTAGCTTTATAAATGTATTTTGCAGTTACCCTGGTTCACCACATGGTACCAGTATATTTATGCTTTTTAGGCAACGTTTGTGGTCTCGATTGTGCTCACCTGACAACCCTCTTTCTGCTTAAAGAAGGAGAATATTGTCAAACCCATTGCCGTCATCACACCATACAGAGAGCCAGTACAGGGGGCCAATCCAGTCTTGCATCAACAGGCACCATTTAGACAGCAAGGTGCATTGAGACCTCTTTTGGCAGGATAAAAGCCTTGTGCAGAGCTATCTGTCTTCGTTCTTTGCAACTGGATCATGTGCTTGTCCCCAAGGTGGTCACTGCTTTGTACAGTGCTCCACAATATCTGCCTGGGAGTAGTAGATATTGTGAATGAAGCCATGTTTTAGCCGACCAGGGGACATGGTGTTGTGGCAGAAGGGATGAGATCTGCAAGGAGAGAAAAACTTACTGCTGCTAAAACCAAGCCCAGGAGGCTGTGGCTAAATCGCCTACTGACCCGATTGGTGGGTACTAAACTGTTAGGGTTAAGGAAAGGATTAGGGTTAAGGGTTAGTAAAGCTCCTGCACAACAGATTTTGCAATAATTGTTTTAGAAAAAATATTGCGGCTATAACCACTCAATAATTGAGAATTATTCAAACTTCTTATTACTGAATGTATCTTAAAACAAATATATTTCTGATTTGTCAACGCAGGTGCTATGAAATGTCTTCAATGAGATACAACAGCTTCTTTTCGTATACATCCTTCCTTGTATGATCTTCCTATACTTACCAGAGGGCTGTATGACTAAAACCCTCTCCCCAAAACCCATCTCTGCTATGCTCTGTAAAAAAATAAGGGAAGTTAAAGTTGATGCTATGTTAACAGTGTAATAACACCTACTCAGAAATAAAGACAAATAAATAGTACACTTATCTACCTGAATGACTTACTCCCATCCACTCTTGTGTGCATTCTGCCTCCCCATGTAGCGCTGAAAAAGTTTGGTTGTCTCCTCCAATAATTCTTACTAGCGCAGCTCACCTTGGCACTGACAACAAACATTGTGCTTTTCAATATGGCTGAATACCCTGTGCAGACCACTTCACTACTAGGCGATCAATATATACAGTAGCCATAGAACATTTCAACAAGTTGCCCCAGGTAAGCCACAGATGCTTATTAATATGTATAACCGTGCCCAGTAACTCATGGTGATGTGATCACACACATATACGCATATATGCTGCTGCATCAGCGTGGGGCCAAACCCCAGCTTGCTACCCTGCCTCTGGGATGGCGGTGGCAGATGGCGGCTGTTCAGAAGTGCAGAATACCCAGATTTGTTGGTTGAAGCCCCGAGAGGCACCGTTGATCATGGAAATGAAGTGGAGATGACACTGATCACTCTTCCTCCTCTTCCCCAAGCGCCCTCAGTTTCACTAAATGCAAAGGAGCCAAGAGATACTTAAGGGGGAGGAAGGGTAAAGAGAACGGAGGCAATATGGAAAGTGAATGGAAAAAAAAACCCCAAACAGAATGGAGGTGTAGTCTGGGGGTATTGGGATGCAGACAAGGCAGTGCAAATGCCCAGTTAACCATTAATGGCTGACTACTATATTTAGTTTAGAGAACTTCTGTTCCCCACAGAAGTTCTCTAAAAGCAACATAATGCAATTGAGACACATGGCAAAATTGATTCCATGCTAATCATGCTTTAATTGAGTTCTGTATCATGCTCTATTTAGTTATTGGTAACATGGGGTTACTCATTTTATTATTTTTCCACAAAAACACTAGGGTGAAAACAGGTAGATCATGTGATGAAAACAAGTTGACCAGGACTAAATGACCAGATTATATACTAAAATTGTATATACACTGAACAAAATTATGAACGCAACACTTTTGTTTTTGCCCCCATTTTTCATGAGCTGAACTCAAAGATCTAAGACTTCTTCTATGTACACAAAAGGCTTATTTCTCTCAAATATTGTTCACAAATCTGTGTTAGTGAGCACTTCTCCTTTGCCGAGATAATCCATCCACCTCACCGGTGTGGCATATCAAGATGCTGATTAGACAGCATGATTATTGCACAGGTGTGCCTTAGGCTGGCCACAATAAAAGGCCACTCTAAAATATGCAGTTTTATCACACAGCACAATGCCACAGATGTCGCAAGTTTTGAGGGAGCGTGCAATTGGCATGCTGACTGCAGGAATGTCCACCAGAGCTGTTTTGAATGTTCATTTCTCTACCATAAGCCATCTCCAAAGGTGAGAATTTGGCAGTATATCCATATTGCCTCACAACCGCAGACTATGTGATACCACACCAGCCCAGGACCTCCATATCCAGCATCTTCACCTCCAAGATCGTCTGAGACTACTATAGACAGTATATATTCCAATGCAAATTTGGGAAGAAATAATGAGAAATGTCGCTCCATAATCATCTAATGCCGTTTATGGGTATTGCTGTGTTCTAATGAACTAATGACCTCTGTTCCTTTTTGAGGTACTCAAACTCACACACACACACACACACACACACACACGCACACACAGACATACCCTGACCTAATTTTAGGCTAAACCCTAAAACCAAGTCTTACCATCATCATCAACAATTTCTTTTATGATTTTTCCCTAATAGTGCATTGGGAAATCCTTTATAAATATTCTTACATGAGTATGATATTTCCACCTTTAGTGAGTTTTTTTGAATATCCATTGTTACTGTCAAATAACAAAAGGATGTTGAGAAAAAATTGTATTGGGCCTTCTACTGTGACTAATTTAAATGGATGGATAAATAGTTTGTATGGAAAAATGGGTTTGTGCTTAGCCCAGCTAATAGTTTAAGTGCAGGAAAGGATATTCTAATACCCCACTGTGAACATTAACATGTTAACTAAAAACAGCATTCATAAACAAATATTTAATTGCCAGTGATAAGTCAGGGCCTAACAAGCAGTTGGGAAAAACACCTCTTGATTGATTTTGGTATTTCTGAGGAAGCTCTAATTATATACTTTTGTTACTGACACTGATGAAATACTCAAACAGTTATTGATTTTTTCTGCCTGACTCTTTTTCCACGGCAAATCCATTTCACTACAGCTGGTATCAATCTTTATCCCAGTTTCAGGTGCCTTCTTTAGCCCCATAATTAGTTTTAATTAAAGGGGCTTCTTTGGAAATTGATTGATCTGAATCACTGTAATATGCTTGTTTTTTCTAAGACACTGCCCCAGTTTAGTGTTGTTCAAAATAAAAAGTGTGCATCCAATTAATTATTTGAATTAAATGCAATATATTAGTCTTTATATTGTATATTTACACTTATTATCACAGCCTGCTAAGACTTTAATTGAGACATGTTTCAGTCAGACCATTGCTTTGGAAGCATTTTGTTGTTGATTATACACCACACTTTGACAAACTGTATTCATGAAGTGTAGCACAAGAAATAGTGATATGCATTTTTTGCTGTCAGTTTTCACAGATACATAATCATGTCTTGTGATTATTTTCTTCATTGGTTGGGACCATGTTGACCTTCACTACTTCCTGCACATCACATGACCTAACTTGCTTGCGTTGAATTTTTTGAGTTGGATGGATTGGTGTCTCGACTACACTGCGCTTAAGAGAATCAAAGTGAAGGATGTGGGTCTTTTTTATGTATGTTGAGTAAAACTGTCTGTCATGCTACTTCAGATCAAATTTTGTGGCAGTGCCATGCACTTTCAAATTCATGCTGATAAGTATGTAAACTTTGCAAGAAAATGTATGTTTTTGATTCTTTGTCTAACTTGACGAAGTGGGAAGATGATATAGGCACACACAGGACACACACACTTATGTCACACACAGACCTTCCTACAGAGCCCCACCAAAGAGGGATTTATGGTCAAAGGAGTGTATCCCATTGGGAAAACTGTTTCCTTTTTCAATTTTCTCCCTCTACCGTGGTGAGATAAATCTTATTTCTGTAGTATAAGGGGGGCAGGATAATTGCATATAATTGGATTATAGATTATGCAGTTCCGTGACCTTGTGGCCAGTTTGTTTGGAGTGGATAGCCTGAGCAAGAGAGAGAGCGAAAACAATCATTCTGTGTGTGTACATTGTACACTTCAGTTAATATGTTTTAGGCTTTTAAGAGACAAGACGATCCAGACAAGTCATGTTAGCCTTATCCCTGGTGATGTAAGATACTGGTCCTTAGATAGTCCTGACACTGTGCTGTACATGTACTGACTATTTAACACATTCTAATGTTATCTCTTGTGGAACACCAGAATCATTCTTTTCATAGTGTCACATAATAAAAAGTTCTAATAAGTAAAGGAGAGCAGTGCCGTGCCACAAGGGATTGGAGTTCTTTGTATCTCCAGCCGGCACATTAACATTCATAGGGTATCATGGATTAGAGCAATAATCCTCGGGAAGCTTGTTTTTTCTTTCCTGATTTTCACGATCTTAGATGCTAGCCAGTCATGGCTCTGGTGATTTCACACTGCACTGCACAGAGACTGTATTTTGATATCAAAGAGGGGAGCTATTACTCTGACAAATCTGTTTATGCCATTCTCTTCCATCTGTTGATGGCACACTTTTAATTTTTAGTCATCGGGACTGCTAACAAACTATTAATGGTTCGGTCTAAATAAACTACAACCAAAACAGAATCACTCCCTACCAAATAATATACCCAATTCACCCATGGAAGACTGGACCTTGATTTATGGGAGTAGGTCGGACCTTATGTCTTTTTGCGAGGCTAATTATCCAAAACAAGCCCAGCAAGCGCGATTGGAAAAAATTCATTGGAAGCAGCTTACTCTGTAAGTGTTTTATCTGCCCTCTTTAACTTGTAAACCGGTGACCAATTAATGACCCCATGCTTCTGCAAACACATTTAGGGGTCTCTCTTTCTCTCACGTGTGTTCTTAGCCACTAATCCAGTTCCCTCCGGGCTCCCTGGGAATGAGCTGATCCAGCTGTAACTGGTATTCAACTGCAGACACACGGCTGCCATGGAGGGGATGAGGGCATCCAGTGCCAAATAGCTGGTGACTCAGGCAGCACCAAGCTTGTCTGATCCACCGCCAGGTCCCTCTGTGGAGGTGGAGGTATTGGGTGGGGGAGCCGAGGAGGGTGGGATCACGGCTTAGGGAGGTGTGCAAACCACCTCCCGATACCAATTGGAACTATCGGTTATTGTCAAAAAACCTGTGGGTCAATGCTTATTTTTATGTTTTTTTTCTTTTTTTTACGAGAAATCGCAAAGGATGCAAAAATAGCTAATAGAACAGATTGAGTGGTTTTCTTAAAGAGCTGTCATGGGGCTCGAAACAGCACGGTGGATCTGAGGATGAAGTAGTGACAGATGGGATTGGCAGATCCTAGCATAACAGCCCTATCTAATTAAGCAATCATACACTGTTTGAACGGTAGCCAAAACGGCAGCAGTGGTGGTGGTTTTTAGTGGCAATTGTGATGACAATATTTATACTGCATACAGTAATAAAGTCCCAAGGGCATTAAGTCCACCTTAGCACATGTATAGACACAAACACACATCAGGTGTGGCTGTGAGATAACACGGACGTCTTGCACCCGAGGCTTGTGTTGGTGTCCAGAAAGCTCCCCGGGGTAACAAGCTGCTCCAGTCTGTTTGTCTTGATATTTTAGATAGCCAGGTGCCAGAGAAATATGATTAATGTGTTTTCACATCTTTATTTTACTGTATTTGATACACCAACACATATATGACATACTCCATACAGACCGTTTGCTCCCTTTTGTTTGATTTTTACAACTTTAGTTTCAAATTGCCCGTTTTAGAGGGTAGTAATCCACTGGAATGTAAATTAACAGCAGGCCTGTGTTCATTCCCCTTAGTTGCACTTAATCAGTGTAATCATGTTGCTGGCAAATGCTTACAGTTAAACTATACCATCCATTGCGTGACTGTCTGGCTGACATCAAGGCATGGATGGGTGCAAACTTCCTCAACCTCAATGAGAGTAAGACAGAGATCATTGTTTTTGGCAAATCATCAACGGGCTTCTCCATCGATGCCCTGGGCCCTTTCGCCTCTAACATCAGGCCTTCTGTCAGAAATCTTGGCGTGATTTTAGACAGTGCCTTCAAGCTCAAGCAGCAGGTCAGTGCAGTAGTTAGGAAAAGCTTTTTCCACCTGAGAACCCTAGCTAAGATCAAATCCTACCTGCCCCAGAGTGATCTAGAGAGAGTCATCCATGCCTTCATAACATCTCAACTGGACTACTGTAACGCTCTATACACCGGCATTGGTCAATCACAGCTCCGCCGCCTGCAGTTGGTTCAGAACTCAGCCGCCCGACTCCTCACCTGCACAAAAAAGCGCGAACATATCTCCCCGGTCCTCGCATCACTCCACTGGCTCCCCATCCGCTACCGCATTGATTTTAAACTTCTACTGACTGTTTACAAATCCCTCCATGGTCTGGCCCCCATGTACCTGTCTGATCTTCTCCACCACCACATCCCCTCCAGAGCACTACGGTCAGCTGACCAACTGTTGTTGGAAGTGCCCAGGTCCAAGCTAAAAACCAGGGGGGACAGAGCCTTTGCAGTAGCAGCCCCCAGACTCTGGAACTGCCTCCCCCTGCACATCCGTGCAGCCCAGTCTCTGGATATTTTTAAGTCCCATTTAAAGACCCACCTCTTTTCACTAGCCTTCGATTAGTGTCTCTTTTTTAAGTGCCAGTGCATAGTGTTCCCTGGTTACCTTTTAAATTTTCTTTTTGCTTTACCTATTGTATTATTCTTTGTTTATTGCACTTAAGCACTTTCTTGTGAAGCACTTTGGTGCGGCTCAGCCGTCTGTAAATGCGCTGTAGAAATAAATTTGACTTGACTTGACTTGACTATACATCCATGGTTACCTACACTTAATGGAACACAGCATTCCAAATGATATATAGAGGATTAGGATTTCCACCCAGAAGGCAATTTCAGTGCATGTGAAAGATTTATGAACGGGTTAGGTATATTCCATTGCCCTATACCAGGAGTGCTGAGTTTACCCTGGTGGGCAATGACCCAGGAGACTGTGTTTTTGTGAATATCATTGCTGCTTCAAATGCACCCCTGATATAATTACTGAATTCTTCTATTCAGTGCCTTTTTCAAATGCAAATCCCCCATGACTTTTCAGAGTGGAGCATTGTGAATTTGGGTGGATAATGTAATAAATGACACAATAGCCAGCTTAATTGCTTCCAGAGGAAGACACTCTGGACAGGGTAGAAGTGAGCTCCACAGTGCCGAGGCCTAATAAATGGGGACAAAGGGAAGAGCCAATGACAGTGAGAAAACAGGGTGAAATAAAAGGGAGAGCAGAGAAGACCTGGTCAATGGATGAGAATGACAGAGGAAGAAAGACATAAAGAGGGCAGAGGAATGAGAATACACCATGTATGGCCGTCATCATGGTAGGGAAAACACTGGAGCCAGTTGCTATGCCAGCAAGGGTCAGACGCAGCATCTTGTGCATTTGTCCACACAAGGCATAAAAGTGATGAGGGACTTTCAACAGAAACAAAAACAAATGTGTGATATTTAGGGGAAAGAAATCTCTTTGTGTTCTTGGGTTGACTACAGTAGCTCATACATTTCAGAGAAATATAGCTGACACTTCACCACATGGTTAAAGAAAAGAAAATAAGAAAAAAATATTAATGTAAGGCAATGGCAGGGCTGAGGCATTTCTCTGCTGGTAGGACAGTGGGCAGAATTAGTGTTTTGCTTAACCTCTACTGGTTAAATTACATAGTTTGTAACCTTTTATATTTGAACTTGTTGAAATCACATTGTTTTATTTCTTGATACTTCAGAAATGACACACAAAAGTGAAGTTTTTCTCTTTTGTCTTTTTAGTTGAGGTTTGTCTCAGCACCCATCACACGTGAAACCCAATTCCAAATGGAGCAGGGCTATTTCACAGTGCAGCGGCACCAGACGTCTCCTGCATTGTGTTTAACATTGTCGTAATATTTGTTTACAAGGTTCAGTGCCGTTTAATTTTCTTGTGATTGGCTCCCTCTCTTCTCCTTTCTTAGCTCCTTCTGCTCGCTCTAACTCAGGAGTCCTTTTGTTTGAATATGCAGAGGACTTTTTTCTCTCGCTGGTATTTGTTCACTTTGCCTAATTAGAGTTTGGCGAGATGAAAGCAAGCAGCAGGGCTTTTTGCTCGGCAGCCGAACCTAAATGAGATACTGTTGTCTCCAGGAGAAAAACAACTTGACATTTGTTGTAGCTTTAATTTAGGTGTCAGCTCTGCCATCACAAGAGCCGGCTGGGCACTTGAATGGTCCATAAAATGTTTTGGTTTAATTTTAATATATTATATAATAATAATATATTTTCACATTTGATTGCCATTTTCTCTCTGACATTTTACATTCCCCATGTATTGAATACACATATAATTGTTACAAATTAAGTGCTCAAAGTAAGAATGCTGTTCAGCCAATATCGTGACTTGATCAATAGCTGAAGTGCACAGACCTATTTAGAGAAATCTCATTTATTTAAAAATCCCTTTGTTAGTTAATTTGATTGTCACAAGTATTATCTTGCTTTGTGAAGAGATTAGGACTGAGTAAACTATTTAACATTATTTTTTAGCAGCTGGCTGAAGAAGAGTCTGTCTAAGCATCTTCTTTCACAGACATTTTATTCATCATTTTGTTGCAAAAGAAAGAAAAAAATTATGCTGTCGTAAATTAGGAGGATATACTAGTTGGGACTTTCCAATCTCAATTAATTCAAGCTGTTTATTGTTCCCCACAACGAGAATTCCAGCCTTACGAAATAGACACATGAATTATTAATACGTTTACTACACAATTTCCATTAATTTCGCCATAATTACCCAACTCTCTCAAATGACTGAACTTCCAGGAGCACCGCAGATCCCATGGTCTAATGGTGTTTACCCGAGCCAATGAGCTAAATGAAGATAGTGCGTCATCTCAGTTGGAGGACATTAATTTTACATTATGGGATGTTTTTGTAGTTACCTGCTGAGACCCACCCCCTGACAAAAGACAGGAAGTTGGTCTCTCAAAACCGCACGGGGAGCCACATTTCAAGGAAAGTAATCTAGATTTTTTTTTTCCCATCGGGAAGACTACAGTTCACTGCCATGCTGTTAGTGGAGAGGAAAAGGATGTGTGCCCCTAAACACCGGCTGAAGGGAGAAAATTGTCAAAATGAAACATTAAACATCCCCAAACGCTCAAGGCAAGGTGCTATTTTGTACTAATGTCCCTGTAGATTACTTTGCCTCTGACTTGAGCTTCCATGGCTCAGAGGAGCAGGAGATTTTGCTGTTGTTTATGCTTTATCACACTGACATGGGTTTGCTGCATTTCTGCATTAGATGTGACACTGATACCAAGACGTATCTGCCTGTACAAGTCATGTAAAAAACTTTGAAGTTAAGGATTGGAATTTCTTTTGTTGCTTGCTGGATTTTGGAGTGATCTTCTTTTCCTTTTTTTTCTATATTTATTGTGGATATATCTGGCTTATAAGTGGAAACTTGTCTTTTAATTCTGACTGTATTTGTGTTTTAAATAAGCTGACCTTGGAAACCTCGACTAAGATCACAAGGATAGAAAGAAAGAGGATCAAGAAACTGATACAATGCATGTGACTTTGGAATGGTAGTCTGAGTGTGGTGGGTCGAGGTACATTAGAAAGGGGTGTGGCTGCATGTGCTAATCGTCCACTTGAAGCCTTGCTTCCTTCCTCCCATCAGTACTGCTGGTCTCTCCATCCCATCTGGCATTGCAATCATCATCCAGGAAAGAAGAAAAAAAACTAAAATGATGACATGCATTTTGTTGCCCACTCAGCTTCCCTTCTGAGTCCAGAAGTGGCAATCAGAGGCATTCATTCTATGAAACTGGCTAATGAAAGAAGGCGGATGGACCGGGATGCATCCTGTGGCACTGGCAGAAAGACTAGGAAGAGGAAAGGAAGGACAGATGGATGCTCTGGGAGAGGACACCATATCTCAGTTGAAACCCATGATTAGTTTTGACCTCATAAATGAAAGGGAAATAGAGGTCAGACATGACCTCTGAGATGACCTGAACATGGTTATTACAGGTCTGAAACTCAAAACACTGGAAAAAAATACAACTAATAGAGAGAATAGAGAGAAGATGGTACCCACTTTCATTTTGGGAGATGCACTGTAGAACACAAGGATGCAACGTTTGCCATATTACACATCCGTATCACGGCTCCATCAGTGCTGTTGGAGTGCTTCCTTTGATGTGAATCCAGTGGGGTTTTTATTAAAGATCCAGTAAAACACTGCAGCTCCTCTGAGCATATTTATCCTGTCTCGTGTAAATTAACATAAGAGAAGAAATCATCGGCATCCCTTCTGTGCGTTAGCTTCAGTGGCTAAAACACTGATTTAGTCCAAGCTCTCCAGCTCCACATGGAGGTTATATTTATTTTATGAACTGTTTAATTAAGATGGAGCAGCAAATGTTCAGATCTCTACCCCTCACCAATCTCCCAGACGTGCCGATGTATTTTTCCAGACGCATCCCATGACATATTAAATGTGTTTTCATGAACAAAATATGCAAGTCAGAGTGATTCACTCAGCGTTATGCAGTTAATTAGGAGTTGTGGGGGAGAATATAATCTTTAGGTGAGATATTTTCTGCAGTAAGACTTAACCCCACATACAGAATAGCAAGCTTTTTAACCACTAAACAACACTCAAAGTGTTACCTGCTGAATAAAACTATGGAGCATCAAATGTTCCGATTTTGATTTAGTATTACCTTAGGACAGAGACAAATATTTTGATATCATCTGTCACGGCAACATTGGTTAGCATATTCTGTTTGCAAACATTGGCATGTGCAATCTTAATTATAGTGCAGCCCCGTGTAATTGTGACTTTGAATAGTGAATCACATCATTTGACAGGCTTCCAAACAACTTAGTGCATCGTTCCTGACAGATGATGGCTGTTGCTGCTGTGTAAAGCGGAAAGTGACCATAAAGATTTAATGCTTCACTCGCTCAGCTAAAGTGCCTCGCCTGGGGTCAACAGTTCCCAGTTGTATTTCCAAGGAAATCAAATGATTCATGTGTGCGCACAGACGCACGCACTCTTGCACTCAGAAGAGAATTCTAAATTGCTGTAAAAGGAGTACATTTTTTATTCAGATACCTTGAGAATCTAGGGCATTCTGCCAGAAAGCAAGCACCCTGAGTAAAGAAATGAACATGTAAAGTATTTAGATTTAAATTTTGTTATATTCAGAAGATAAATCTCTTACAGTTTAATATGTGATAACTATATATGTTGACAAGTGATCCAGCAGTCACCAAAGTTAATATGCCATAATGCAGTTCTACTCAATTACACCATTTCTGCCTATTGTGATAAAACTTGGATTGGTCATCATTATTATTAACAAGCATTACAAATATCTTGTTTTTCCAGAAACACATCTGTGCATTTGCTATAACTTCAAGCTTTGCCATTTATTTTAAGTTAAAGCAATAGCAATTCTATTGCCATACAATATGTAATACAGTAATGAAAGGGAATATTTACTAAATCTAATATACTCAGCATCTGTAGGTTGATTAAAAACTGTTGGTTTCACCCTTTAGGAAATCAGACATTGTCAGTTGTCAGAATTCACATTATTTCCAATGAATTAATGTGGAAATTCCTGACACCACTTGTGCAGCTTCCCGTCCTTCAATCTATGATCATTATGTCCCAACAAGCAAGGATACATTTACAGATCTGCATCAGTGCATTTCCAGGACTGTCAGTGGCCAATTTTGGTCAAGTCTCTTTGCCAAGTCTCATGCGAATTGCAGTTGGTCCAAGCAAAATTAATAATTTGACAAGACCGACTCAGTCAGCAAAATGTGCTGTTCTGCTATCAATTCTAAAAAAATAGCCCCACTACTTTCTGCTCAGTGCTGAGTTAGCCTACCTGCAGATTGTGTGCAGCACATTTGTCTGCTGTTAAAGCACATTGTACTGTGCTTCCCTGTTAATCCTGATCATCCTTAAATAGTCAATGTTGAAAGTTTGAGGTTATGAAAGTGTAACTGGAGATAGAGAATAGGAAAAAATGATTGGTTTATGTCAAGCTCTGATTTTATTTCCATCTTTCTTCAGCGATGCATATTCTTTCTGAGAAACAAATATGTGAAGAAAAAAAAGGCACATATTTAGTTAATTATGATCTGCTCTGCTTTTTGCTTGAGAAGAACCAAAGAATGAAATCTCTATCATATTGAATTGCATACTATCATACTATTTTACATCTTATCTTTTTGAATTAGTAGCCTTTTTATATAATTTTATTTATTTTTATCCATCAGATAATTTGCAATGCCTTAAGCAGTGTTTCCCATTAATAACATGGACTGTGGAGGCCTGCCATAGACCAATTTGTCCCGCCACAGTTTCATAATGAACCAAAAAATACTTTTACCCACCCATTGTAACACATAGGGTCTATAACTCTGTTTTGCGCCGTTGCTTCACTCTCGCTCAATGTCTCTGTCTCTACTTCTCCTAAACATCTATTAAGTTTTTACCATAGTCGCAGGCAGGCAGACTTGGTCATAGTTTGAAGTGTCTCTGCCCCAAGAAATTAAAAGTCGTCACTTATTTCACCCTTCTAGGTAAAGTTTAATTATTGTGTTATAAAGGCTCTCAGAAGTGAGTATCAGTTCATGTTTGCTTGATTGACATGTGACTCATCTTATTGAGGCATGGGGGTTATTGCAGGCTGATATCCAAGCTCCACCCAGCATTTTGCTCCCAGTAGTTACCTAAATACATTAATCCATAAACCTATGTATGATGTGATACATGATTGCTTTTCCAATGTCCCGAACAAAGTATACCCTGCTGTTATACTGTACGGACGGGCAGTCCTTAAAGGAACACCGACATTACTTTTGCAAAAAAGCTAAACCTATTGACCAGATTAGCACGAATGAATAAAAGTCTTTCCAGGAGTTATGTCGTTATTTGATTGAGGGTCAGTGCTGACATCAGACAATTGATGAAGCTTCTTCTAAGCATGCACTGAAATAACTCTCCTGTTTGGCTGAAATATCTATAAAGACTTTCTGATGTTCAGCAGAGCACTGGGCAGATATTTCTTAGAATATATAGCATGTTCGACATATCATTACCAAGGCAGAGTGTGATAACTGTGAGTGTTTTATCCTTTATTAAAATCTCAGTGAGCTGGCTTTACACTGCGGTTTGGTTGGGTGAATTTCACTTGATATTAAAGTGAAGAACTTAACATGTTCCTCCCTTTTGAAAAGCTTGGTGCTAATAATTTAAAGCATTGCAAGACATGAGAACCTTTGACATCAATCTATAGCTCCCTGCATGATTGTAGAAGTCTTCTGAGCACCTTACCTCCCACTCTCGATTTCTTTCTCTGTCTGTCATAGAATAGAAATCCACAGTGAATTTTTGAAGCACTTGCCACAGTTTCTATATAACTTAAGCTGTGCAAACACACTATGCATTATAGATCAAGTGACTGAAATGAATATTATTCACATTCAGTCAGAACCACTTTGTGACAACTTTAAAGCAGATGTTTTTACAAATTGCGCAGGTTTGTTTCTGAGCCCTCTGAGAACCATGTCCGCACTCTGAGGCAAGGGGGTGACGTACAGTGAAGATTCCACGGTGAAACTTTATCAGTGCCCAGGCCTAGTAAAACCAGTGATTTGTGGAAGCTTCAAACGTTTTGGATACTCTGCAGTTTTATGTCTCGTGCCAAGGGTGCATCAAGCAATAAGCTGCCCATCAAACCATTTATTGTTCTTATTTTATACATTGAGATAGTTCTTGCCTGCGCCCACTAAAGTCATCAAAGTCAGCACCCTTTAAAAAAATATATTGAGTGACTATTGTGTTATCGGGCAGGTACAGAAGAGGCGTTTGTGTCACTGTGGCATGTGCCCTCTAGAGGCACGTGGTGTGCACTGGCCATATGCTGGCGAGAGTCCTTGGGCGGAGATGCTATTTAACATGCCATCTTGGCACCACAGGGGGCTTGAGGAGGAACCATATTCTTCCTCGTGACTTAGTCTAGGTGTCCATCTGATGAACGAGGGACGCAGGAAGTGTGTGGAAAGGAAGTGTGCAAGGGGTAGAGAGAGATAATGATGATGAGTCCCATCTTTATCGGTCCCCTCCGGTTTTTTTGCTGCTGCAAACATCTGTTTGTGTGTATGTGTGCGTGTCTGTGTAGGATGATGAGGCTCATCATAATCTGTGAATATTTGTGAGAAACATTTTTAATGGATGGATTTCTTACAAGGTCATTCAAGAGTGTGCTGCACCTGTTGAATGCTGATTACAAAACAAAGACGGGACTTGGACAGTTTCAAATGTATCTTTATTCATTGAATGTCCTAACATGATCTGTGTGTTCAAATTTGGTGTCACAAAAGTCTGCACATAGATCTTCATTCATTCCAGCAGAAATTAAAAAGGCAACCACATAATTTCTAGTATAAGTCAGGTGTATCTATAAACTCATATTTACAACCCTGGTTAACATAACCTGGGTTTTATCTTCACAGTGGCACAGGACACCGGTGTGTGAGCCACCAGAAGTAATTTGAATGAAATCAGTAGTTTGCAAAACAATACTGGCTTGTGTTCATCAGTCCTGAAAGAAGAGAATAAAGAGGAGGCATATGAGGAAGGAGAGAGCATGAGGCGGCTGCAGCTGGCTGATGGAGGGGCTGCGTGCGGAGCCAGTGAGAGCAAAAAAGTGGGAAAACAGAGGGAACAAGGCGGTGGGCAAGCTAAGATGTGAGCATGTCTTCTCATAATGACAGAAATATGACCGGGCACCATCTGTCACTCAATCATAACCAGCCAATCGGAGCTGCTCTCCAACCGGCGCTGGTTCCGTTAGGCCCCTCCATCTGTACGCGCTGCAGAATTAAGGGAGCAATCAAACGCTCAGATGTCAAGGAGATGCAGATACTTATATTGTGTGTGTGTGTGTGTGTGTGTGTGTGTGTGTGTGTGTGGCTCTTTGAAAATAAAATGTTCATATCTTCTGGAGATGAAGTTACACCTTGTTCATTTTCCATTTCACCCTCTGATATAATACTTTGGAATTGATTTTTGCTTTTGATAGATTTTTGGCCTTTTGTTGCCACCTGTGAAGGCTATGGAGATGCCATCTGATAACTTGCTGCCATTACTCTGAATTATTTTGCTCTGTGTGTATTTTCTTACCTTGTCTTCTTTACATTACCCCCAGCTTCATCCACCATTAAATTGTGCCACTCTTCTGTTTCCTGATCTATATGAGGCCAGGATGGGGGGTGGTGGGTGGTGTGTGGTATTTGAATTATTTGGTATGCAGTGACAGCGCCGTTCTGTTTCATTGCAGGAGCCTTTGCCTTATCTCCTTAATGGATTATGAGTAAGGGAACAAAAACAGAGGGAGGCAGAGTGAGAATGATTGGACTCCCTGAAAAGGGCCGGCAGGAAACTGACTGCAGCCAGATAAATAAAACACTCTGCCTCTACATTTCCTCTGCCACTGAATCACAGATGTTATTAAGGAAGAGTACAATAGGACGAGCTTGTAGTCGAGTGTCATTTGAGCTTCTATACTCTTAACATTCTGATTTACCTGCTCGCTGGCGGCAGTACTGATGTGTTTAGTGCATTCACACTGGAGACGAATAGCTATCCCCTTGGCTGTGTCTTAATTTCTTTGCTGAAACATCAGGCACTATCTTCCTCCTCTCTCCCCACAAGAAAAATAAAATAAAACATCATGTACAAGCTGAATGTTTACTTAACCTCAACCTAACAGTCAAGCACCTCAGTTTTCCAGTCCATGGTTTAAGGCTACATCCACATTACTGTTTTGTTTTTAAAACGCATCACTTAGTTATAATTTATCATTTATGTCGCCACCATCTACTTAGAGTTTCAGAGTGTCAAAAATTTAGAATTTTGGAAGCACTACTCTGCCCATTTTAATTTGAATACTGCGGGCCTACAGTGTAGTATGGAAACATTTGGAAACGACCCGCATTCACTTCATAAAACTCCAATATTTTGTTAACATTTACTCTGCAGTAAGCAACTGCAGGGAACACAAACTTCTTCCTGTTTACACATGCCTAAGCATGCTCAGTGTATGTGAATGGTCATGTGATGTACATTTATAGGTGTGCTAATCTGGACGGAGATCAAAGGTATAATGGAGCTAAAATGCTTGTCTGGACAGAGATAGTTTTAGTAAAAATTAAAATAAAAGAACATGTAGTAATATGGATGAAGCCTAAATGTTAAAGCTCAGACCTAAGAGATACTTAGCCCTGTGCATTTGCTGCGCATGGAAGTGTCAAGGCAAAAACCCCAAATGTGTTTTACATGTTCATCAATAATGCCAGTGCTGAATATTCATACACTGCAGCCACCAGTGATGTGATGTGAATCTTTTCAAGTCTGAAGGGTCTTATAAGCAGGAAAATGGTTTGATTTTTTTTTTCTTTCATGTATGTTCATGCTGATGAATGTTGATATTCCAAACAGTAGTAAGAGACTGCACTGCTGATGCTTAAGGGACATTTAGATTGAGCTGTTTGCCAGCAGTGCCAAGAGTGTTATGTTTGAAATGATATTGATCAAGGAAAGAGAGGTTGGCTTGAAAAGATTTGACCTTTTGGGACTGTTCACCCAACAGATATGAATGCTGTTGACATCCTGTACTGCCTGAGGTTAAATCCAGTTTGCTTTAGCCATTTGGTTTATATGCGAATAAACCATGCTGTAGGCCAAAAGTAAAGACGTAATTTACGTAATTTATATTTCCCTTAGTTTTGTTTCACTATTTTAAGGTTTGATTCTGTCCACAGGACATGCTGCTGGATGTTTGCAGTACATGAACGCTGACAGCTAAGTTGTTTGAACTGTTTTTATTATGATCACTCCTGGCAGGCATGTAGGTATGGTAGCCTTCCGAAACAGTTGCTTAATGTAATATTCTGAACAGTAATACCTATTGTTATGTATTGGGATATTGTGTAATTGTGGATGCAAATGCTGCTGCTTTAGAACTGTTTAAGACACATTATTTCTTACATCCCCACAGACTAAACTGGAGTGTGCCTGTTAACAAACACTCAACAACAAAGTTGTTCACAGACAGTAAAGGCCTATTTGTTCTTTCTTTCATTATTTTATTTTAACTCCAGTCAGGTTAGGCAGAGACCTTTAATAGGTGGAAGCTGCTCAGCTTGCTGCTTCTTTGAAAGTGTTGTTAATATTTCTCTGGGGATGACAACACTGAAACCAGATTGGCCACACTCTGTGTTTAACCAGAAATGGGAGGTGTGTTGATGATGACAGGAAGGTGTCATCGTACTGAAAAACAGGACCTTAACATTTTTTCTGATTTTGCTTCCAAGTATGTCTCAAAAATGTTTTACTTTTGTGTGCATGGATTATGGTAGCGTGTGAAATAGTTTGCTCTGTACTGTTGGCCTGGTCCAGAGTTATTTGACTGTTATTTGACTGTTGTTCATCTACGATAGCAAGTGCTCATTGTGGACAACTTTAAAAATCTATTGATTTTGCAGTATTTGCCAGATGTGAACACAATAGCCTACAGTAAGCTGCGTAACTATTTTAAGGTGGCTATTGTGCTGCTTTACTCTCACATCTGTGTTGGGATAATCTTTGGCTTTGTTTTTTGTTTTTTTTACAGACAAACCAAAACCTTTTATCCTGTAGCGTTTTTCCTAGGTTTATCTCTGACCCTCTCTCTGTGTGAACCCCTGCAGAGCTCAGATTATTTTCTCTGATTTGAGTAAAGAGGGAGATGAGGAATCCAGTCCAAGCCTTTTCTGCCAAACAGTTCTCTGTGTGTTCCATAAGTACTCCAGAGGAAAAAAAAGCATTTGTGAGAGCAATAGCCTTCGGGGGGTTGCGCCAAATGAAAATGCTTTTTTTTCTCTCCCCCCCCCCCCCCCCCTCCCCTCCCCCAACACACCTCACTCAAGAAGTGTTTGCTTGTTTTCTGTTACTATTCGCTCTCTATCTATAAACCTCTCTCTTTCTCGTTTTACCTTTGATTTGAACTCTGACATCCAAATCTGCCCCAGGATGTCTGTCACAAACTGCAGTCCAACGTTGTGACAATGCTTTTTTTCTTCCCGTGCCGTTTATGACCTTCTTTTCTTCCTCTTTCTGTTCTTTTTTTCTGTTTTTTCCCTTTCAAGGTCTGGCGCACCTGACGTTAAACGACCAAGGTATGGGTTCATTCCTTTTTTATTTTGGTTCTGTTTTTTTTTAGAGGAACTGACTCAGCCTCTTCGCCCCAGCCCCTCGATACTGCCGCTTTCCCTCACAGTTTCCTATTCTGCTTTTTACCTCCCCTTGGTGCCATATTCCTCCATTTCCTCCTAAATTCTCCCTTGCCTTTTCGACCTTTTGCTTAATCCTCTCCCTGTTGCTGCCCCCTTCCTTCTCTCCTTCCACATTCATTTTTTTGTTGTCCCTCTTGCTTCTCCTCCCTCTACCTTCCGCCATGTCTTTGTGCATTTCCGCAACCTCCACCAATGTGTGTTGCACCCCTTGTCCTGTCCTATGGCTAACGTCCTGGACCTTCACCTCTGATCACCTTTGACCCTGACGACCTGAACCAGGGGCTGAAGGTAACACTTTTCTGCTATCCCTCCTGCTTGGGTTTTTTTTTTTAAACAAACAAAAGAACAGAACTGCTGATTTTATCGGAAATGTGTTTGTTGGTCAAGTAAAAAATAAGAAAAATGTGTCCACACTCCCATTCACTTACACTTCAAGGTGAAAGTGTTGTCGAATGTGCAGAGTTTCTCATCACCACTCTGCTTACATTCCCATTGTTTGGCATTCAGAGTAAATTTTAAAAGGCCTTGTTCAAGTTCTGATGTCATCGAATTATGTGGTAGACTTCCTTGTTATGAGAAAATGTCCCTTTAATTGTTTGGATTTTGCTGCATGCATTGTTGATGCCATATTGTCTACATTTACAAAGCAAATACATCTTACACTACAGCTGTTTAATCCTATCACACTCACACATACAAACACACACACACACACACACACTTTTTGGTGAGTTTTTCAAAGGTGTTTTAATCACAAGCCACAGTGAAAATTTTATGTCATTTTGTGGACTCTAGCATTTTACGAATATTTTCTTTCCTCACATATTAGGGCTGGGCATTGTCAAGAACCTCCCCATTCAATTCAATTTTGATTCTTCATGTCTCGATTCGATTCACTATTGAACCAGTATGCTTCAATATCAAGTCTGTAATATTGATGAAAAAAGTACCCAAATAATTCATAGAATACCTTTTGATATTTGTTAAATATTTGTAGTTACGTACTAGATATGCAAATGTTGATAAAGTGTTTCCGCTAGGATTATTTAAAAGTCAAATTCATGGAAAATAAGTCAATCGAAGCAGCAATAGAGACAGAATGTGATAACTAAAGTGTATCAGTGCACAACTTCTAACTGGATGTTAAAGACCTTTACCGGCGGAGCCTGATCAGCAGACTGTCACAGTTGCATCAGAGCCAGCAGGACAAACAATAGTGTAGCTACATTGCTCCAAAATCAATGGTGCGCTGCCTGAAATGTTTGTCCAGATGCGAGTACTTGACTTGCAGCTAATAAACGTCCCGCCTTTACTGCACTTGTCGCCGCTTTCTCTGTTAAAATAGAGGCAGACTTTTAACTGTTTATCTTTGTCTTTGTTTCACTCTGTGGCTCGGACGTTAGCATGCATGCTAAGCGCTAGCTTGTATCAAAACACAGGTGCTGTTACATTGATGCTATCTTTTATAAACTGATAATTAGCTCAGCGGAAACCCTGACCACCACCCAAGTGTTTTGGTCTTCTAGGGCCATCACACTACAGCGGCACCCACAGGTGTGGGTTTTCAATTAAGACGGAAATAATCAAAATCAGATTCATGGATTTCATGGCAAAAAATATATTGCAATGCATTGATGAATCGATTTTTTTACCAAACCTTAATCACAGTTATGTTCTCCTCATCATCTGTTGTTTCTCTGCCTCTGGCCTCCCAGTGAGGACTATCTATAGAAAAAAAAGTGATACTGATAACATTGAGGGGAAAAGCCGTCCTGGTGCACACACCCCAAATGAGAGGTAGCATGAAAAGAGAAGGAATGTGTTATGCAGAGGCCTGCCTGCTGACAACTTCAGATCTCCCGCCTGCCCAGAACGGTAACAAGTTTGTAGATTTGTCTTTCTTTTTTTTTTTGATGATCCATAATGCATTTGGATTTCTCCCAAATATAACATTGGGTCTGTTGTGAATGTGTTTTTGAGAGAGCCACAGAGATAGAGAAAGGGCGACAGTGGGGCATTTTAGCACAGCTCACAGCGCACAGCTCTAAAATGAAGCAATGGTGCCGAACATAATATATCTTTTATGCTATGAAGAGTGTACATTTTTTTCAGTAACATATGAAACTGTGGTGGGACTGTAATTATTGTGAAACACTACTGCACTAACATACGGGTTGATTTATTGAAATGTAGCTTCACAAACTGTGAAATTGACCATGAAGGACGGTTTATAGTCCAACATTATAACAGAACACTCAATACAGTGGTGAGGAAAAAGTCAGTGGACCCTTTGGAATTGTCTGCAAATATTTATAAATGTGTCTGAAGATATGGTCAGGGCCAAGTATGAACAAACATGACAATGTTCTTGTCCATTTTGGATACATATTTCACTGTTTAGTTGAAGAGGTATCAATCCCTCAGATAATGACACTAACAAAATCACTGTAGTTAATTGTCATTGTAGGTCACACAGAAAATGTAACTGAAGAAATGAAAAGCAATGGTGGGGCGATGCATACCCTGCATGTGCATTTTATACTTTAATGGCGTGTTTTCCTTTTTGTTTTGTGGCGTTGCTTAATTGTAGAGGTGTGTGCAGCACTTCTGTCACCCTGCTGTCGCTCTCTCTCTCAAAAACCCAAAAGACACATTGACCTGTCGGCAGCCCTGAGAGAAATCATCTTTCAAGCTTTTACCGTCCTTGACCGGCAGGATTCAGCATAAACATTGTTAATTAAGCTTTCACTATGAGTGCTCACGCAACAGGCAAATAGTTCTGAGCAGGCAGCCAGACATCAGCTGGACACTGGCCCTGCTCTGTGTCTTCCCGTGTGTTGTGTCCCACCTCCACCCCTCACCAATCAGCTCCAGTTAATCAGCTGGAGATAGTGTCCCAAGTTATATTCCCAGCAAATTTGGTGAAAAACTGCCCATGCGTTTTTGAATTATTTTGCATTCACACAAACCACAACAACAGAATCAAAGTCAACTTCAGCAGCTATCATTAGATTCTAGCTAATGTGTTAAATTTTTTGTCAGAATGGAATTTCGTTATGTTGTTTTTATAGTCTTTAAAGCATAAGTATGAATATTTAAAGCACTTTACACTAGAGCTACAACAGTTAATTAATTAATCGATTAGTAATCAACTACAAAATTAATTGACAACTATTTTGATAGCCGATTAATAGGTTCAAGTAGTTGTAATGAAGAACAAAAAATGTCAAAATACTATGATTTTATCATCTTGCCCAAGGACACTCCAGGATGTGGAATGGGCATTTCTGATTAGACAACCTACTCAATCCCCTGAACCAGAGTCGCTTTACATCTTTTTCATTGCTTAAAAAATGTTCCTTTGTTTTTAGGTGAAATTGTGCCTGAAGTATTAGTTCTAGATAGAATAGCTAATTTCTGTGCAGTGATGTCTGTTTTTCTTTCATTTCTATGAATTTTAAACCTTAATGATAAAAGACAAAGCTAGACAAAGTGAGTGTGCTCTTAGTGAAAAGGCTCTCCAGTCATGACACTTGAGTTTACATAATAGGGTAAATACGGTTATAATTATAACACAGTTATAATTCATGATGAATATAATTATGATCTCTGCGTCACTTGGAGATGTCTTCATTATTTGGATGGTAATAATGGTGTTTACCACTAGCATAACATATTTACATTTAGCAATTTAACTATTGTCACAGAATTCATGCTCTCCTCGTTTTTGTTACATCATTGTGTATCCCAAAATACAGTTACAGTTTACAGGTAGTTTTACATTTTTGTTGCCTATTAACAGTAGTTTCTGAGGCAAAAATTGCATTACGTATAATACTAAATTTTAAGTCTTGTCTCAAACAAGGAATTCCCAACTCAAGCCAAACCTCAAGCTGCCCTAACCATGTTCCAAATAATATAGAACTGACTGCAGGATACTGATGTACGGAGGACAACAAAATGTGAGACACACATGACATCATGTTAGGTGTCATCAACAATCCCCACTAGAAGCCTGAATTACATACTGGTACTGTACAATGATGTCAGTTTCTTGCTCAGTGATTCAATGCTACAGGATAGGAATTGATTTTACTACAGTGGTATGACTGGTACAATTCTTAACACACAAAGGGATATGCTTAAATACTATGCCATTTTGACTAATCAAATATAAGTTTAAACCCCAGCTTCACTCCCAGGAGAAACATTTTATAAAATTATGGTTCCGCTCATTTGCATAGGGCTCACTTTAAAACTTTCACAAAGCGAGAAGTTTACCACTTTATTGCTCCTATGCGGGTCAACACAAAGGAAGAATATATTTATCTATCCACAACAGATATTCACTGCCACCAGCAGATGATTCATAACCGTAATCCCTTCATCTCTTTGCAGCCTGTACTCTGCCTCCTTGTAACATCTCCCATAACCTACTGCCATTTACCTCAGATCCCTGTATGTGGTCCGTCCTAAACTGGGCCCACTGTTTACTCCAGCCACACAAATTTGGGAAATCTGACACCTATCCATCTCCACCATCTCCCCTGAGACAGACTCAGGTCTTATCATCAAAGATTCAGTCTCGGATCCACCAGGGCATAGGAAAAGGTTGTTGAGAGTAAATGGAATGTATCGCATCCAAAGCCAAGCTGCTTTATGTCACTAACTGCATTTGACTTCTACTGACTCCTGTACTGTACTTTTTTTTAAAAACTGACATGTAATAACAATTTCCAAATAGGCCGCAGACATTCAGTAGATGTCTAATATATTATTTTGTTTGGTGATAGTATAAAATTAGTTCTGTACAAGAAACAGTTTGGTTTCCCCCCCTCTCATCAGTGCCAACCTATGCATGTTAAGTAAAACAAGCTACAAATAAATTACCTGGAGGATGGATGCTATATTTTCAGGGTTGAAAGTAAAGTAGCTGATTAAGCTGGTTTCATCAAACAATGCCTAGCCAACCATTTATATTGATCACCCTGTGGCCAGAATTAATACAGTGTTTGTTCCCAATGGATGGCCAAAAACCATCTTGAAAGAGAAAAATCAATAAACCTATTTGGTAAAGGCTAGACGTGTGACATGTTAGTGAATTAGATGATTTTCACCAGATTATTTAGGCACTTCTCAGCTTTCCAAGCATCACCTTGCCCGAGATCTGTGTATATGTGTGTGTGTGTGTGTGTGTGTGTGTTTGTGTGTGTGCTCGCACATATTTGTATCTGTGCCATTAGGGTTAGCCATGATTTTAAGAAGGTTGTGGTCAGTGTTAACGATCAGAGGCCGGTGCCTCCCCCGTCACATAACCAGGCTAAGAAAATCAATGTCAGACTCCTCTCAAAACCAAGGCTGTCCTTCACTGCTGTAGGAAGGACAAGCCTCAGGGTTCAGTCACTGCTGGTCTTTATCTGCCTTCCCTTAAGGCTGGTACCAGCCCCATACATTGGGCTAGAGATTACAAGGCGGAATTACATTTAACATAGTGATTACAAAGTGATTACCTTGACAAACTCTCTCTAAACAATACATAGGTAAACTTGGCTGCATTTATGGATAAACACAGCCCTAAATGTTTACATCCAAACACAGATTACAACTCTTGACTCACAAATTCAAGAGAGCATTTTCAGTCATTCCCATCTAGTCTCCCTACCACTGAAATATCCAACAAACAGTAAAATGTTAATCTTAAAATACATAAACAAATACTCTGACAATTACCACCTGGTATGAAAGTATTGTTCTACATTTTGAAATTGAATGTAGCTCAATCTCGTGACATTTTGGGGGCAAAGGATAAGTATAGGAGAGCTTATGTTCTGCTCTTAATTGGCTCATCTGAGAAAAAATGACTGACATGGTCAAATGAGTTTAGGAGTTTAAACTGAAGAAATCATCTAATTACAGTAGCATTAAAGAAGTAATGTAACTGAGAGAAGACACACCCCAGAGAATGTGCATACAAAGTTTAGATGTATAATTTTATCTAAAAAATATGGAATATTAATCATTAAACTATAATTGAAACATTTTCAGACAAGGGGTGTACATATTGTATTGAATTGTATTGTATTATATTGTTTTGTGCTCACCCGAGATCTCAGTACAACATTATAACAATTGTAAAATCTGATTTGAATGGGGATTGTCTAATTGCTAGTTAACTTTCTTCGGAACTCCACTGACCTTTATGTCGAAGCAAGCCGATAATAAAGCAGCGTAATTGTTATACTCTATGTAATAGGTTATATTTTGATGTTCTTCCACTCCTGCAGGCAAACTAACTGAAGCTGTTAGTATGTGATATTAATTTGGTGCACACTCACAATGTAATTATAATTTACCCTCAACTGTAAACAATAACAGTCCAGTGCGTATGTCTCATAAAACTAAATTTATAGTAATATCAACCGTCCATTTTATACTTGATACTGGATGTAAGTGAGAGCCCATTTACTTTGCCCAGTTGTCTCCAAGGTGTTCACATATCAATGTTAACAGCAGCCCTGAAGCTGTCTCAGCTTTAACAAACGTATTAAGGGCCCCTTAAATAAGTAAAACTACTGTTTCCAATAATAGAAAAAAATGCACTTTAATGGCTCCAAATTGGAAACATTTCCAGCCTCTTGGCTTTGGAATTGCAGATGATTTTGCCCACGGCCCATTTGGTTTCTATGTGAACGAAGTCCCCTGCTGCCACCACCACCTCGTCTTTTAGAGAGGCCAGCACAATACTAGCATACTTGAAATCAAATTAACTAGGCCCTTGGAGATTGTCTCCTGGCAGGTTTAATACAGATCTCCCTGTAGATATTGGAGGGAAAATGAAGGGAATATCCAGCCTGATCTGTATCTAACCTCGAATGTAATAGACTAGGTCCAGGCCAAGATAGCCATCGCTGTTGAAGCTCACTGAGTGCAGATTGTGGACTTCATGTGCCCCTGTGTTTTTTACTTCATTCACTAGGATTTTTATTCAACATTCAACTAACAGTCTAAAGATGACCTGAAAATCTCCACGAGTAGATTAGCTGAATTGCAAGGTCTTTTTTTCTGTTTTTAAATTATCGTTGTTCTCAGCAACCCATCAACACGTGTCCTTGCAATATATTCTTGCCCCATTTCTGCCTTGGAGACTGTTTTTCTCCACTAAGCTATGAGCTTAGTGCTTAGAGATATGAATTTCTACCTGTTAAAAGTCCCAACACACTGAAATAGCTCACCACAGAAAGATATAAACACACAAAGTGAAATAGCTCATTAAATTGGCTGTGGCTTGACATGTTGGCAGAGATGAAACTTCTTTTTTTTTTACAAAATTACAGTGCAGTGGGGATAATGACATGAATGTAAAACACCATAGGTGGCACACTATTAACACTAACTACAAATGTGCCAGAAAATGCATGCATACAAGTAATACATTTATTGTTGGAGAAATATGAAGTGGAAAAAATCCTACAAACAAAATACCAGCAATTCAAGGCACCAAATTGGCTTAATGTCCCCTCACCTTTACATTGTAAATTATATTAAAATTATGTTCTACATTTTATTGGTGACTGACTTATAGTGGAAACAGACCACATTTTAAATGTCCCCCTTATCATTTCCAAGAGGTATCACTGTTGGTGTTGCTGTCACGTAGACTGCATCATTTGGACAAGCAGGCCGGTTTTGTTACTCACCAATCTAGAAGGGATAACAAAAACTAAATGCCAGTTTCGAACCCTCTAAAGTCCTGGATCTCTCTTGTCCAAGGTTTTACCTTGGTTTCTCTCCTTCTTCATGCCCCTTGCTTCCTCTGAAAATTGGGCTCCCTTTCTTTTGCTGGCTAGAGTTTCTACAGTGGTTGCTCCATCATCTGCAGTTTCTGCGGACAGCAATTGATGTATACCCTAGAAAACAAAAGTGCTGCCCTTTTGCTTAGCAGCCGTTGTGCTTCCCTTGTGCCCTACATGAAGCCTTTATTTTCCTGGAAGCTTCCGTGTCCCGTGGCAGACACAGTTGCATTGTCAAAGTTAGGCTTGTAGGGAGCAAATAAAAATGCTAATGGTGTCATTATTCTTTAACCATTTCATTTTGCAGTCAATGTTCATGTCATAATAAGTTAAGGCAATGAACTTGTCTAGTGCCATATTAAAATAATATCTTTCTTTACCATAATATCATGGGATGTATTCCTACTTTAGCAATGAATAGCAAAAGGGATGTGACACAGAATCACTAGGAATGTGAAGTTCACCAAACTAATTCACCAAACTACTTTAAAATGTGTAGAACAACAAACATATTCACTGAGATTCACTGACATCATATGAATTGGGACCATTTGTTTAAAATTCTTTTTGACAGACAAGTGGTTACCACTGCACCTCCTGCCAGGCAACATTGATTTTTTGTAATTAAAATGGGCAGCGGCAGGTTGGCAGTTGCTGCGCCAACTACCAACTAAAGCTGTGCTGGAAAATTGGATAATTACTGTGGTGATAATTAGTAATGATTTAATCACACTACTCCTACAGCAATTTAACATATATTTAGACAAAAAATTACATAAATGGGGTATAAAATACTAATTTACAAAAACTGTCCCTGGTTGCTGACATTTAAGTTGTATTTGTATTGTTATATATCTTAGTGAAGACATGTAATAATGCGTGGCAAACAAATATCAGTGACATCTCAGTAACTTTTACTGAATCTATGCATTTCAGTTCAGCCTCATCATAATGATTAGATCACTAAACTAGAGTGTCACTGGTAACATTTGTATATTTCCTAAGTACCCTCTGTCCATCTTGAACATCTTTTATTTACCATTCAAATATCAGGTTAAACCCAAGGGGCCAACTCTGAGGCTGACAAATGAAGCCTATGCGGAAGTGCTATAAACTGCAGTTCACTAGATGCCCGCTTGGGGCTGGCTGCAAAAAGGAGCAAATCCCCATAGTGCCCCATTTTAAAATGCCCAACTTTACAGCAGAATTAAACATGTTTACAGCCTGGTTCAAAAAACGGTTTTGGTCCCATTGGGTAATCGGTCTGCATTCGGCTCACCCACTCTCCACCTTTTTGTCCATATTTAAGGGAGGAGTCGTGCACTGCCAACATGGCGACGGCTGAGCCGCTGCGGAACCGCCCACTTTGGGCTTCAAAACCGGCCTGCAGAAACCAATGGGTGACGTCACGGATGCCACGTCCATGTTTATATACAGTCTATGGTTAAACCGTATGCCTAAAATAAAGTTGAAGGAAGCTCAACTTAACATTTTTTGTAAAGTAGAAACAAAATTAATATTGGATGACAGTTAAGACATAACCTTGTTTGATCTTAAACAAGGTGCCACAAGATACATTCACACTTTTTTTTGTATCCAATCATTATTCATCACTGTGCATCCCCAGGGATAATCCTTTACAATTTTGTGTTGACCTCTTCCACCCTGTTCAGCCGCATGGGCATGGTGGGCTGTCGGGCCGGAAGCCTGCGAGGCTACTGCAGAGACATTAGGCCAGCATGACAGAAGCTCTCTCACAGGCAAGAATTTTTCCTGACACAGCAGCGATCTAAAATGGATGGAGCTCTACAGCAGCACTGAATCTGCTTAACAAGGTCCCCACAGGCATATAGAGAAAAGCCTGGGATGAGTAGGACTCTGGCTGTGGAGCTTTTATTTGTGAGACAACTGTAACAAACTAAAACAGTAATATTGACACTGATGTGAAAGAGGCTTTGACCAACTGTAGGCGTTTCTTACAATTGAAGCAATACAAAGAGGTTTTTTTTTACAAAAGTTACTTAATATGATACTGATAATAAGTAAAAAGTTGTTGTAATTAACATGATATGTCACATTATATCAGAAATATCAGAGCCATAGTTCAGGTCAACGGTGTATGTAAGAGTTAATGCCTATTGATGGCGTAATCACAAAATCATGAGGCTAATGCTGATTGACAGGTTTGGACTAAGGCTGCCCTGTATGACCTTCAGTGGTTCCCTTGGGTGCAGCGAATGAGTGTGAGGTGTGTGACAGTCCCAGTCCCTCAGCCCCCCTCCCTGAGATTGATTGGAGGCCTGCATTGTGTTTCCCAGGCTAGTCACGCCTCGTTATTGGCAGCTTAACTTAAAGAAACTGACAGGACACGTCATACAGACAGAAAACTGCCACTTTACAATGCAATGGGCACACACACACACATGCACACACAACAAACTCCCTCACCACAATATCGATGCTCCCTTTTGGGACTTTCTGTTCAAGCCTAAATGGCTAATGCAGAAATAGCAGTAGCATATCAAAGGAAATGCTAATTCCTGATGTTAGCATTACGCTGTCATTATTACCATTGCAATAGAACAATGGATGGATGGTTTAATTACAGCTTGACAAAACAGTAGAAAACAGAGGATCAGAAAACACAGAGCCTCCCATCTGTCTGTTATTGTAAGAATACAGGCATAGGAGTGTGACAATGTTGAATTACTTTAATGTTCTAGGGAGCTGCAATATGTCTGAAAAGCAAATATAATCATTTAAATGACATCCTATCTTTTTCCTCTCTTATCTTCCCAGCCAATCGGCCCACCTTGACTTAAATGTGTCTGGCTGAACGCAGTATTCTCAAGCAGGACGTAAACACTGTGGGTTGGCTCTGAAATCCCATCCTGTGAATTGGTAATTAAAACACAGATTGCAGCCGTATGGCTGTGCACAATATGACATAATTTGTGCTATATCCTTCGATTATAACAAAAAATATGCTACTGTATTGTAGAGCACTGCTTGTGGATCTTTTGGTTTAAAGAAGTTTAAAAGTTTAAAAAATCTATGGAGATATAGATTTTGGATTATGCCTCCAAATCAAAATTAAAGACAGCCTTGACTCAAACTAAGAGTACAAAGTTGTGTGAAAAAAGAGTGGGATGTAGAAAGCAAAAAATGACAACATGTATTTTTATATAACGCTTCAACATATTTTCACACTACAAATAAAGGAAATAATAATGTTTTTTACAGCTGAAAATAAATCTGACAATTATGTCACAGGTTTTCTCCTCAAAGGGCAAAAACATTTTTGTTATTCCAATTTCATCATCACTTAATTCAAATTCATTGTCATCTTTTAATATACAATATGCAATACATCTGACATATATAATCTGACAAGCTTTTAAATGTCACACAAATTATTTCAAAGGCCAGGGGGGCTGATGTACTTGATGGCACATCACAGCATTTCATATGATCTAAGGGAAGTAAAGATTAATCCCTACGAGATAACAAGACAGACATCAACCTGCATTTTAGGGTTGAAAAAATAATGAATGGACCTACAAAACATATTTGAAGGAGCCCAAAACCAACTCTGCCAGTTTAAAGTGTCATGAAATTACTTTATTTAAGAAGGTAAATAAATGGAATAACTGGGGTGTTTACAGGACACAAAAAGGTCACAAGGTCAAGTCACATTAAATATGTTGCATAAAAGCATCTGGGAGGATAAACAAATATAAATTGTGGTGTATTTAAGACTTTTTTTCACATTATTCAGGTCATCAAATGATCTTTTGTTGGCCCATTAAGTAGATTACTTTAAAAATATGACTTCATGGCCAGGATTTAACCTTGAGAAAATATGGTCTAAAAACAGGAGGCTAACTTGCCTACTTGTGTTTATTCACTTCATTCACTTAAATAATTTTTAATGCTTGAGGCTTAATGAACAAATCAGGATAGACGTAATTTGATATGTTTAATAAAACACATTCTGTTTAATAATTAGGTAAACACATTTTGGTGTGCTGCAATTGCAATTGGACTTAAATATAAATGTTTAACATATATATATATATATATATATATATATATATATATATATATATATAATTGACCCATGGATAATTGATTGATTGAAGACGATACTATTTCAGTCGACCCAAATTGTCCTGGTTAACTACAGCCCTGATACTGTGATGGCATGGCCTATTTTATGAGACTAATAGTGATCAGTTTCTCAGAAATAAGACAAGAGTTTTCTTCATTTTCATTTTCAAAATCAGAGGGCTAGTACCAAAATACCACAAAGATACATGACTTGTATTTTTTTGTCAGCAGGGAGACTGCTTATGCAACAAATACATATTTTACTTCTTTATCTAAGGACTCTCCCAAGCCAAAGCCTTTTGACCACACACCACAATTGTTTCATTGTCATATGGACAATAATTAACTGTCACTCTCAAATGCTGAAATGCATGATAAACAAAACTGATATTTCATTGTTTTAAACAATATTGGCCCATGAATGTCTCATATAAATATGGCAAAAATTAGAACAATGAAACATAATCTAGCTGTACTTGAACAAGGCAAAGGAGGGATTGAAAATTTGTAGAAACTGTAAACTGTAGTGCAATCCATGGATAAAATATGAAGCACTGTGGAGTATTTCTGAGTTTGTTCATTAAAAACATGTGACTCTAAACATTAAATTTTTGAGGCAATTGATTGCCTAAATTACATTGAGCTTAACTAACTTAATATATCTAAAAGTCATGAACATCTGCTATTGAACACTATTTTCTTGCCCGCTCTCTTTTAGCACACTGCAATGTTAAAAATTAAATAGAAAAATTAATAATAAACATTTATAAATTTAAATAAATAGAACTAAAAATAATTTTCAAATATATTTAAATAAAGAGAGCTGCAAGAAGTAGATTAACTGATTATTTGCAAACTAATTTTATTCATAAATTTGAGAGATTTTTAAGAAGAAAAACCCCAAATTCTCTGATTCTAGCCTTCCAAATGTGTTCCTGGTCACCTAAGGCCCTAGGAAATAGATATTTATTACGAATTTCAGATATTGACCAGACAACTAATCAGTCAGGAAAATAATCCAAAAAAAAAGTTTAAAATAAAAAAAATAATCAAGTAATCAAAAACAATAATAAATAATAATAAATAATACCAAAATGAAATTATCTTCCATTATAGCTATAAAAGAAAAAAACTATGTGTGCTTTTGGCCTCCTGGCTAATTCCTGAGTGAGGCAACAGGGCAGCATTTGGATGAAATTACAAAAATTCTATAGACTGTTTAAGAACATTTTCACTTAAAACTCTAAAATGTAAATGTTTTACATTAACCAGTATCAAATGCACAGTGAAATTTGGGTCATGTTGCGCAGCCCACAATGGTTGAGAAAAACATTAAAACATACAAAACATTAGCGTTACTTTTGCATTATATTAATGAGAACAAAGGCATATTGTGTAGTTTGGGCCTATTGGCTGAACACCTGCAGAGTAGTGCAGTAACTTTTTGAGGCATTATTTAGACAAATGGAGATAACTTTGAACTAGCCTTTTATAATGCTTTACCCTGCAGCCTTCTTTCAGATGAGTTTCTACATCATCAAGTCATTCTTAAGGGTCTGCAACCTGGGTGACAGTTTACCACTTTCTAGACCAAGTAAAGTCTTGGTGAATTCAAGCACTGACCAACACTTTTGTGAATTCAAAAGTGTTGGTCAGTGCTTTGGGATAGCTGGGGTGTAGTGCATAGAGCAGTCCAAAGATTACCAGGAAGGCATCGCCAAGTCTGGGGAGGCTGATCATGGCATCACTTTCAATGACGACAGAGATTCCCACAGGGTGGTAGTGAACTGGACTTGTGTCATGGTCACTGATGATAGTAAGGAGGCCCACTGCAACACCATCAAGCTCTGGCTCATCAGACTCATCCTGAATGAATGAAAATGAGATACTAATCACAAACTAACACAGAACAGAAGACATATAATTCATCCTTCTTTAACCAAGTCCCATTGAAATCCAATATCTCTTTTACAAGGGAGACCTGGGTCTCATTGGAAGAGGTGAAAAACATAAGATCCATGTTCTGCACACATGAATCAGCCAAATTACCAGAGAATATAAGTGGTGTGAGATAGACTGAAACGAAGCTAAAGGACATTTACAGTAAAAAACGTTTTGCTGAACATCTTATCACTTTGAACGAAACGCCAATACAGTTCCTTTTTTAGTGAGGAGAAAGAAAACAGACCATACTCGAAAACTGTATGGGTAGACTAAACAAAGGTAAGTCCTAAAACATGTTAGTACTTTGATGAACTGTTTACATAATACACAGTAGAATTTGTTAGTGACTTAAGGAGACTCACTGAGCAGGTTCTGAAAAATCCAGAAACGTCCTCGCGGAGATACACAGGAAGGGCGTGGAGAACAGTAGTGCGCTTGGTGTGGATGTTATGGATTTCCTATTCAGATAAAAACAGAATTGTATATACTGACGAGTTTACTGAACAAAGCTGATTTGAAACAGTCCAATCAGAGCATATGTTCACAAATAACCTGTTCACATCTTTAATGCAATCAGACAAATGGCAAACACAAAGTTTGTTTTAAAACCGACGCAGGACAAGTGGGCAGGCAGTTGACTTGTGTTCTGTTAACAGCAATCTCCGTGTCTCAGTGCTCACTGCTCACACAGAATTTAAAATGAGTGTCCCTAGAAGCTACAGAGAACACGGACTTGCAGTGTAGGAACTCAGTTTGAGCTTAAAGAGGCCCTATTATGCTCGTTCATGGTCTTTTAATATGATATTGGACCTTAACGGTGCACTATTGAAAGTTTCCATCAACAAAAACTCTAACTATCGCATACGAGGTGTCTGTTAATTGCATGCTGCTAATAACAACAAATTTTCTACCACCATCTTTAAGCGTCGAATGAGCGTGTGATTGCTAGATTCAGCCGTCAAACTTACATCGTAGATCATACATACTGCTGCTGCCCACAGTCTATAAGCCACTGACACATTTTGTTTATTCTCCTTAGGGTTAGGGTATTATAGTGGAAGAATCAATGCACCTCTCTTTTCTCCAACTCTGACATTTTCCCGACATCCTTTAAGATCCTGCGGTGATAGACTGGGGGACTGGAGAGAAGTGACCAATCAACGGAGGGGAGCATCAGTCACTGATCCCGCCTCCAAAGTCTCAAAACTCAACTCGTCGAGCACACGTGTTGTGAAGTCGAGCGATCGAGTTCAGCAGTTGCGAGTGAGGAGGGGAGGGGGGGTTCAGTCCTGCGCGCGCGGAGCACAAATGCTCGCTCTCGCGGATGCTGTTCTCCGCGCGTGCAGAGTAGAAATGCGCCCTCGCGAGTGTGTTTAACGCTCGCGGTGTTGATTTGCTCTCTTGTATAATACGCGCGTGTGCGGTTTGTTCGTGCGCAAGTTTTGAGACTAAACTAACGCCATAGAGTGTGTAACGTTAGTGGTCGCGCTAAGTGGCTAGCCCTTTAGCAACTAACCTATATCTGACTTAACGTCACCAAGTTGCCAATGCCCAACAAGACTCCTGTGATAAGCTAGTGAAGTGCGGGGGCTTGGAGAAGGTCTACGCTCTCTGAGACAAACACATCAACAAATGTATAAAAGAAGTAAAAGTGATTAAAATATTAACATTCAAAACTTACAGTAAGTGCAGTGATGCTGACTTGCTGCGGCGTAGGTAGTAACTTTCTACAGGCCTTCAGTTACTTCCGCCTCCCGCGACCACATTCAAAGTTTTCTTCTTCTGTTTTTTTTCCAAAGAGCGATAAGGAATCAGTGTATACACTACTTAATCTATTTAATTACTTTAAACGTTTGGGTTTACAGTGTGGCTATACACCTGACTCTCAGAGCAGCTGGACAGCAAGGGTAATGTCCTCTGAGTGAGCGTCAGTCGACTATATCAAATATTAAAGATACATGGAGTTTCTTTAAATGAATGTTCACCAAAACATAACAATTGGCATATTTTTTTCTTTCTGGACACAAAATATACCCTGCTCTATGTTCGACTTCTCCAAAACAGCTGTACTGTGTACTGAGTTCAGTGGCCCAAAATCTACTCCATACAGTGTGTTGAGCACAATCCTGGGATTTCAAAGAGAAAACACAGTTCTCAAATATATACAATCATAAACTCAGTAAAAAGTCCAATCAGAATTGCCATATTTTAGACCTGTTTGCCTGATGCATTTCCAGAAAGTGTCACGATTGGGGTTAAGCAGGACCCAAAAGGCAGGTATGGGGGAAAAGGGATTTGATAAAAAGCAACAAAAACTGACTTCCAGTCTTCTACTGGGAACATTAAACAAAATCCAAAACTTAAACAAAAGAATGTGGACACATGGCATGGCTTAAACATAGAGACACAGTGCTACACAGGGATAAATGGAGCTACACAGAACTACACGGAAATTAACAGACAAACCAACAAGAACAAAGGGAGGCACAAAAGACTATGGCTGAATCTCAATGTCCCCCCTAAGCCCTGAACCCTCACAGACTTAAGTGATGTCACCTGGTAAGTGATTGAGTGGAGTCTGCAAGGGCCTGAACTGGTATAAACAGGAATGGGACAGCACCTTACCATCACCATGAAAAAAACTTGCATGCTGATTAAGTGTTTTAAGGGCTTTTTATTTTCCATATTTTACCTTCTTCATGGCCATCATGATATTTACAAGTGAATAAGACAAAAAATATCATAACTTCCCCTTGTAGAGATTCTATGAGCGCTTTGGGTTCTTGAAAAGCGCTCTATAAATCCAATATGGTATTATTATTATAACATTTGGTTTGATATTGAAAATCAAAAATGATGAACTCTTTTGTGATTTGATGTCCAGCAACATTTTAGATCCAGAAGAATATATTCCAAAAATCTTTCCCTAAGTTTATTATTTTCTTAAATTTCTTAGAAATTGATTGAAGTGTAAAAAAAGCACAAGTTTAAAATGATGTTCAATAGGATTTGCCCACTTCCTCACACAACTGAAATAATAATGTATTTCCCCTTGTATATTTATTTTAATATATTTGTCTATTTACCTTTTATCCATGTTTAATAAATTTCAATTCAAATTTGTTAATCAATACCCTGTTTGCTGTTCTATTTGGCAAATACTTTATACGTTGTTATTTTTCTAAATGGATGATGCCATATCTTATTTTGTACATATTTCAATAAAAAGTACACAAAAAATCCAGCGACTGGATATGAACATGTTGCAGGCTCTTGCCTTACAGAGTGGACGAGAGGTATTTTCTTTTTTCCAGCATGGCTGTTGTTAATCTTTTTGGGGGCGTCCCCCTGGTTACCTCGTGTTTCATGTCACAACGCTATGAACTATGGGTAATTCCCTCAGCCAAAGTCAGTATCGATGCAGACTTAATGAAAGCGGGCATAAAGGGTTCAAAAAGTCCGCGAGGAAGCCGTCCTGCACTTGACAATTGACAGTGGGACAGCCCTAAGCTCTCCAAAAATAACAGGAACACGCCTCAAAGTGTGCGAGTCCATGAGTGTGGACATGGAGATTGCGCCTATATATACAAGAGGGCACAGTTAACGATAAACAGGTGAGATACATTGGGAACAGGTGCAGATAATAACAGGGAATCAAAAGAAACATAAAGTAACAGAAAACCGGACACAGGAGCATAGGAAATGTTTTACAAAATAGGAACAGGAAATACAAAAGTCAAGATGATCAAATCATAAGGTATCACAAGAAAGTCACTTTACATTAATCAAGACACACAGGGAAGGGCAATCACAGAAATCATATGCGCAGAAATCAAGTCCACAAAGAAAAAACAGTCTATAAAGAGTTTTCATAATTCAGAAGTCTTTCATAAAGGTCCAAAAGTGAAAGTTCAGCATTGTGCCCCTATGCTTTAGGGCTACTTTCATGGTCATATTTACCTTCTGTAACCCTAAAGCACTTTGGTGTTTAACTAACTTACTATATGCTACAATACAAAGCTAAGTGATAGAGTCCTACTTATTGATTTAAGGATGCATATAATTTGGACAAACCTTTACCTCGGGGAAGGAACTCAATTCTGCTCCAAGACTTTTTTAAATATCCAGTTGTATTCAATACTTTATTGAGGCTCTGACTCCAGGTTGTTGTACAAGGGATTAAATAATATAATTGTGTGTAATAAGTACACACAACTATATTATAGTTGTATAACTATATTATAGTTGTGTGTAATAACTGTTGGGCATTGCCCGACAGTTATTATAGAACACCCCCCCTCCAAAAAAAAAAAATCCAATCAATGTTTGGTGAGGGAGTAATTCAGTTATTGTTTCTCTCTCTTGTTTAACCTTTACCACCAATGTTTTTTTCCAACCAATATTCAATTGTGTCACCCTATTGTTCTATCCCCCCTTTTTTATACATTTGTAGTCCTTATTTAGAGAGGACTTAATGGAATTCGGCCCATAGGGCATTAATCTTGGGGCAGTGTGGTCAGAGGCTGGAAATTGGATCCAGGTCAGGTTTTTACATGTTGTAATTAAGGTCAAAGGGGGCAAGAAGGAGAGAGTGGAAATATAATGGGATAGGAGGGGTGGAGAAGCACATTAGATAGATTACAGACAGAGGAAGGACTGCGGCAGATGTATGGAAGTGTGAGTAACACTACAAAGAAAATACAGAACAATGGCAGCCGAAAATATCTACAGAACAGAGCAAGGAAGAGAAAAGAAAAGGAAAAGAAAAAAAAGGAAAAGAAAAAAAGGCGAGAGAATTCGTAGATGTACAGACCAGAAGTGAAAGTGAGGATGAAGATAGAGGGATGAGAAGGATATAGGATAAGCAGCATATAGACTGTTAAAGGTTTTCACTTGATATTGTCTGACCAAAGGCGTTTTGCTTATATGAGCTTTGGCATAGGCCCTGTGATTACAAGGGCTTCAAAATCAAAGATAAACACACTCTGCTCCTCTCTTCTTTTTGTCTGCCTCCTTTCCTCTCTATTTCTGTTTCCATCTTATTCATGTCATCTCCTGCTCTCTATGTATCTCTCTGTGTTTCTCGTCGACTCTCTCTCTCTCTCACAAAATCAGGTGGTGAGGGGAAACGGATGCAGAAAGGGATATGTGGAAATGGAGAAGGGGATGGGGAAGGAGGGGCAATGGAGAGATGAGTCCCATCAGGAGATGAGTGTAACAAGAGTAGAATGATAATGACCACTGAGCCCTTGCTTTCCACTGCTCTGTGTCTCTACAGATGTAGTGTCACAGGGAAAAATCCACAGAGCACGCCTGTTCTATAATGTGTAATCTAGTCCCTGCCTACACATGGCCTCTCAACTGGTGCGATACAGAAGCTGCTATAAAACCCTTGAGGGACCAGGAACTCCCAACAATTACCACAAGGAACATCAAAGGGATTGCAGAGTCATAGAATTAATCACCCACTTCTATGACACACATATCCTCACACATACACATATCCTCACACATACTCACACACACACACACACACACACACACACACTTATTGAGATGAAACAGACTTGCTTCATATCTTATTTCTAGTCTTACCATTGTCTTACCATAAAGCTCATGAATACCCGCTCTGTGATAAAAGCTTTCCATGCGACGAGTTAAGAGAGCCAAGAGTTAAAACCACGGTCTCCTTCCACACTCCGTGTAATGTTCTCTAAGCATTTAAATCTAGAGCGCATCAAAATTGAGTTGAATAAGGACATTTTAGGCCCGCATATTTAATAGTCTTTTCAGGATTTTTTTTTAATAAAAAGCAGCTCCAGCTCACTGACTACAACGAAACGTAATGTACAAAAATAATCACTCTCTCTTTCACAGTTCCTCTCCCTCTGTCTTGGAGAAAATTATATTTCCACATTTAGTAAATAAAAAAGAAAGAAGGGAGAGCTAATCGGTTTGGTGGGAGAGGAGGACAGGCTAATGAAACATGTTGACACGTGTATTAGAAGCTGCCATAATTGAATAAGGGGATTTGGACGAGAGCGAGAACATTATTAAGATACGTGGGGATTTAAAATTGCTAAGAACAGAGGCGAGGCCAACTGATTCAAACCAGGGACTAGAAACATCTCCTTTTAAGTTGTCTTGGGGGAAGTGGGCCTAGTTTGTTTCACTCCTCTGTGTCCATATGTAATTTTCTTGTTAAATTACCAAAAATATACATCTTTGCAACTGCAGCCAATGTCTCTGGTTCAGATAGTTTCACTAGACACAGCCATGATGGACTTAAACCTTGAAGAATCTGACCCCTTGAAATCAACTGAGGACTATATATCCTATCATCTCCTACATGTTACACTGTTCACATAGTTTGGTACAAATCCTGTATGTAGAAATGAAAATAACCATAAAAACACAAAAAGGTAAATTTGGACCGCTAGAGAACAACCAGTAATACCACATTTTGTTTTTGTTCATCGCCGTATAAATTTCATGTAAATGGGATTTTTGTCACATAGGTCTGACTTCCTGTTGTCGGTAAATGGCGCTATAAATATGGCTCAATATTGACATGTAGATGTGTTGAGGGTGGGACTGTTATTATGCATGAGAAATTGGGTGAAGATATGACAGTGGAGTGGAGTTATGGCATTCTGATATTTTGTGGCAGCGAATTTCAATGTGCTGCTACGAAACATCAGAATGCCATAACTCTACTCTATAGAGAGGACATCACAAAAAAAAGAGAGACAGATTTCAAAATGTCACATCGTAAAAGTGTTTTGACCTTTCTGAGCTAGTTTGAGGTGGATAAGGTAAACCTCTTTGCTACGAAGCCATGCCCATGGCGTTCCACAGAATACAAATCTTTTGATACATTTTCATAAACTGGGTCATTAGATGACAGCGACTGAATAAGGAGTTGCTGTGATTAATCCTCTAGGAGGAGTTTATTGAAGTATGATATTAGAAAAAAGACCCAAAATGTGCCATATTTGCAGGCGGAATTCAAAATGGCCGACTTCTTGTTGGGTGGGGGTAATGGAATCTAGTGGCTTTTTTGTAGGTCCTGACATGATACAAGTGCCTACCAACATTGTTCATCTACATTTGAGGTGGACAAGGTAAAACTGCAAGTCAGAGGAACGTCCCCTGTCGCGGAGCAACATCAATTTTTGCCATGCGGCCAGGCCCATGGGGTTCCACGGAATACCAATTCTTTGATAAATTTCCATCAACAAAGTCTTAAGATGACAGCGACGAATATCTCCTGGATTAATCTCCTGTGATAAATGAGGGAGATGGTAAAAGTGTGACACTAGAAAAATACCAAAAATGCAGGCTTAATTCGAAATGGCAGACTTCCTGTTGGGTGGAGGTAATGGCACCCAAAGGCATTTTGTAGGTCCTGACATGATCCCCATTGTTACGTCCCTATTGTGTCTAGGGGGTGTAGGACGCAAACAAGTCAACAATTGACCCGGGAGAAGGACAAAGGCAAGGTGGAAATGCGTCTAAGTTAACTTAAAGTATTTATTAACCCAACTGTCTAAAATGAACACAAGACGGTGTTCAAAAGGAAGACGATGAAATGCCACGAACAACGCCGCTGGCCACCGGCCCTAGCTGTGGTCAGGCTACCGCAGGTCAGCACACCCTTGCACTTGGCTCTGGGTCTCCCGCTCCCACAGGCCTCAACTGAAGCTCTACCCCCCCCCCCTTTGTCACTGGCTCTGCACAGCTATAATGCCTCTCCTGATGGGCGCTGATGGGCGTCAGCTGCGGGAGTGACACAACGCACACCTGGAGAGAGCGGCACATAATAGAAAACACATAAACAAAACACGGCACGTAACACCCATGCCCACCACATTTCATTAATCTACATCAAATTTAAAGGTGGGGGCCTTGACTTTGAAAAGTCTTATTGACACAATTAAACGAAAAAGACATTTCCGACATCAGGAATTCCCACACGTAACATGTCTGCCAAGTATCGTGAGCTGCTAAGCATCCCAAGTCCCTGAAACACATATTTGTATCTAATGGTGAACAATGCGTCGCCATGGCAACAGCATTTAATAAATCATCAAATGTTTCACGATATGACATCATCAAGGTCCCACAACGTAGCTGACCAAATTTTACTTAGATGTGTTGGATCTAAGGCAGATAAGGCAGAGAACGTAGTACAAAACTTTAAACTTCCTGTTGCCAGTAGGTGGCGCTATGACCATGGTTCAATATTGACATGCAGTTGTGTTGAGTGTGGGACTGTTATCATGCCTGAAAAAATTTGGTTTTTCATGGCGGCACATCAAAGACATCAAAGTTTGGGGGGGCGTGTGACGAAAGGTCACAGATTTGTCTAAATAACATCGCAAAGTGATTTAGGTTTTCTGAGCAATTTTGAGGTGGATCTGCTTATCCTGCAAGGCAGAGGATGTAAGGGTATAGAAAATGTCACTTCCTGTTCCCAGCAGGTTGCGCTTTGGCATGAGGTCACTATTGACATGTAGAAGAGTTTAGGGCGGGACCATTATTATGCCTGGGTCAGATCAGACCATGGCTGTTTCTCAATACCAAAGAAGTATGTACTCATGTTCTTTCCAAGAACGTACTTGGGAGTTCAACTCGGGAGAACATTCTCCCGAGAACGGGAGAACGCAGTTTGGTCATTGTGCATTTGGAACAGGACCGTACTTGCCAGCCAGGATGCAGTTGAGAATGAAGAGATGCGTTGTTGTAGCATTTCTTTTTAATACTAATATACGATATGGTACATCAAAATAAAAACTAATGCAGTTTAATACAGTCTACATACACACACACACACACACACACACATATATATATATATACTGTGTCATGTTGCTGGGGCCCCATCAGGATTCTTCCTCCTAAAGATTCACAGAAGAGACCTTAACAGACACACGAAACAAAGCAGATTATAACTTTGGTGACTTTGAAATACAGTAAACATTTAATACGTGAATTTTAATGGAGAAAAAAAACAGATATCACTGTATATTATAGAACTTTGGGATTTATTTTGTTTGGTTGCAAATATATATACACCGCATATAAGACACCGTTGCTTTCCAAGAATTAATCTCCTGGTTAAATAAGAACATGAACAGTATTTATTTACAAATTATTTACAAGTGTGTCCTACAGAGACAGGCACAGCTCTGCTGTCCCCCTCTCCTCTCACCACAGCTTCTCTAATTAAATAAACATTTAAAACTACGAACGTTAACTTTGCCCTCTGACAAAAATATTTGAGAAAAATTGCTCATGTTGAACCGCAACAGAGTCAGTGGGACTTTCCGCAAGGTCTTGCTGAGATGAAGCTGCTCTCGGCGGGCACCGAGAGTGCTGACCGCCCGGTAATCTGGATGGTCGACGAGGCCGCTTAACAACTCCGAAAACATCGGAGCAAATGTTTTAATGGGCTCTAACTTGATAAATCGACCATAGGTAGTCAAAACATCTATATTCTCGCCTCAAAACATCTTTCGGGACACAACAACAGATTTATTTCAAAAGTTTTAATTTACGGCTGAGACTTTTCTCCTTCCCCTTGCTGTCGAAGGGGCGCGGCGACAACAACATCCGGACATTTGGACCGTTCTTGGCTCGATGAGTTCTTTGTATTGGAACAGTACTTTGGCCGAGACTGATGGCGTTTCACGAGAACACAAGAAACGCAAGAACAGAAAAGAATGCACATTTAGAAACGGCCCATGTTCCTTCGATTAAGAGCAATTTCCTGTTTCATAATGAAGGATCAAAGTCGCCACTCCGTCACGGCAAGGGCTTCTCGCGAAAAGTCATGATTTGATAACTTTTCATTCCATAGGTCTTTAGATGACACACCAATTTTGAAGTAGGTCATGTGAGATCCGTGGGAGGTGTTGTTAAAATTTAACGTGTGAAAATGGCAAAAACTGTGCAAAAATGACACGTTAAAATTAAAATGGCCGACTTCTACAACCATGCAATAGGCTTCACTTTCACTTGTGGCCAATGCAACATTATTTTCAGACCTGTCACATTTAAGCAGAGAAAAAATAATTCCTTTTATAGCTGCATAATCGATTGAAAGAAAGGGTATGTGAAGTAAACATTGGGTTGGATTGTTTTCTGGTAAGTAAGTAATGTTTTCAAAGCAGGATAATATCACTGATTCAAAGTGTTAAAGGTGGAGTGTTAATTTTTGCCCACCATCTAGAGCTACCTTCAAGTCTTGTTAAAAGTAAAAAGCAGAACTTGCTACACACCAATGACCTAATGAAATTTAGTGTCCGGCAAGAATAATGGTTATAAAGCATTTGCATTTATTGAGTGGTGCAGTTAGATATCTGTCATTTATATGTATTATTTTTTTTTTTTAATTATTTTTATTTTAGTTTGGCTGGATAAAACTTCATCTATGTCACATTGCATAATTAATCTGGTTGGGTTGTCATGTGTCAAAGCTGATAAAAGTGTGGCTTTAATGGTTCCTTTTATAAAATTGCCACCAGGAATAATGACAGATGTATCATCATAGGAACTGTAATGACACATACAGAGCACACAACTACATGCTCCAACTCCACATTAGTTGTGATTACAGGATATTCAACTAGTTGTTGGAGCCCCACCTTACGTAACGTGTAGCGTACTGTGACTGCACTGTTTTTCTCCCCTTGAGTGCTTTAGTCCTTTTGCCAATTAACAGATAGTCACGTTTTCACCTGGCAGTAACAATCCTACCTGAGTGATCCGATCACAAGTGGACAGCTCTCGTTCTCACGTGCCAGCAGAATACGTCTCCACATGCGTCTTTAGTGACCACTTGTGATCTGATTTCACTTACCCGCTCTGTATGTATATCAACACATACATCATTTCTGTTTGCAAAAGACCAAATGTGTTGTTGTTTTTAACAAAATAATAAAATGTGCAAAAAAACGAATTAAAGTGCAAAATGAGGCATGAATCACTGAATCAGTCGGGAGGGAGAGATGTTCATGTCTCGCTGCGGGACAAACACTCTCACTTTCCCCAACCCTGAAGCAAAGAGCTCCTAGCTCCCTCTTTCTCTGTCTCTCTCACACACACACACCGCTCCATTCCCGACAGGAGTATTTACAGTCATTGCTTTTCCACCATGCGGATTACCACCATCATCTGTGTATTTTACAGAAAAGCCACAATGCTCCTATAAACGAGACTGAAATGATGTGGGTGGCTTCTCGAGTTCTTCCGCTCCTTCAGTAGGCATGACTACGATCCGCTTCTACCGCTGTTAACATGCATCCTTCACTTGAAAAAAAAAAATGCAATTAATCCACGGATCACGTGCACTCACGCAGAGGGCGTCAGTTGAGTAGGCGATAATGTGGCCAAAAGTCACATATACGTTTTCAATGCTATAACAATGTCGACACATGTGGCTTGACAGTAGTCAACCGAATTGGTCTGACATTAGAATCTTTTAAACCCCACTGTGCTGATTATGTTCAAATGTAATCAATGAAATTTAATGAGTAGCAGATAAATGTAAAAATTGACTCGTAGAGACTTTAAAAAAAAAAATGGCTCAACTAGGACAAAACTAAAAATGTGTTGACATATTCATTGGCTTGCTTCAATTACTCACAAAACAAAAAATAAGGGAATGATCTAAATGAAGATATGATAGAGATCTTACTATGCAATGCACTATGACTCGCAATGTTAGTAGGAAGTGAGAATGTACGGCACGCTGCAGGTCAGAACTGTTTATGGCTGAAGCTGCATGGTTTCCAACTGCAAGCATTGGAGAATTTATTCACAATGACCTTGTCCTTCAAATGGCTCCTTTCGTGGGACTGATCAAAGCTACTTATCTTATCTGCAAATGGGTTTAATTGGCCAGACAATGTGTGTCGTGAAGTTTTTAACATATTACTGAAGTTTGGTGAACTAAAATAATTCCCCCTAGTTAAAATAAGCAGCCAGTACCAACTGTCTGGAGTGCTTTGCCTGAGTTGCTCTGCACACTCAGCATCAAGGACAACTGTGGAATAAGCCAGACACCGAAGTCACATGTGAATTCCCATAAACATACCAAGGTTAATGGAAATTCTCAAATTTAAAAATTAAGAATTAACAATTTGTAAGCTGCTTTGAATGCATTATTACATTATATCACTTTCGCTAGGGTTAGGGTTCGCTAAGTGCATGTGCCAATCGATAGTCGATAATCGATAATACTCAAATTATTTATTTTTTTAGTTAAACTATTCGCCATGATACTACATATTAATTTCCTTCTTGAAAATAAAAAAAAACAAGCTGGTAGAAAAAATTGCTCACAGCCTCTCTGATTTACCCCGCCTCAATTTTTTTCCTTGCTAATCTTGAGAATTCACAGGGCAATGGGTGATTTTGTGCTCGTCGAAGCTTACAAGCAGAGTCAGTGAGGCAAGTGGAATGACATTGTTCCTTGTTTGAAACTGCAATCAGATCAGGTAGAGGGGGGTGGGGGTGATCTGTGTTGCTGTTCTGATCAAGTGCATAACTAATTACTGCTGCTCTAAATGTCAGCAGAGATGCAGGGCTATCCCAACAGACGCCTTTTGTAGCTGAGATCACACAAAAAATATCAAATTACAGGTCAAAATCAAAACAAGGGGTAATTTTCTCAGTAAGCACCAGGGGACCGAGATATTATGAGGCGAAAGAGAAGTGGATGGACTGGGGATGGGAACCTGGATGAGAAAAGGCTTGGAAAAAAATTTAAGAAATAACTTCAAATGAAGCCATTAGGCAGAGGAGGGAACCTTGGTGTAGACTGCATGCTTTTATTCTGATTGAGAACAAAGAGGTCCTGTGTAAGTTATTGGCTTATAGTTATTTCACTGTGCATGCTTTGCACTCTCAATTCCCAAACCCAGTTTTGCAAGCATTTTTCATACCTGTGATTTATCAAGAGCATTTGCCTTGATAGAATAAAAAATGACCACTTAAGAATAACAGTACACATTACACTATGCCTGTGATATATGCAAACATAAGGGTTCATGAGCTCTGATGTCTTTTCCCAAATTTTGTCAGGCTGCTCAAAACTGATGCCTTTTACCCTAAAGTAGGATTTATTCCTATTCCTATTCCTATAATTTATTCCCTAAAGTAGGATTTATTCCTAGGAGTAGGATTTATTCCTACTTTAGGAATAAATCCTACTTTACATGAAATAAAATACAAACTTGTATTCAATTTACAATTTTATTTGTCTTCAATTGCTATGCAACAGGCCTGCTTCCTCAGGTTGCTATTCTGGATTTACCTGCACCACTCTCTACATTCCTCTGTGTTGAGGGTACAGCTTTTTACAACAATGCCCTCCTGAGGAAATTTAGAGTAAAACAGACAGACACTGCTCATTTTAACTGTGTACAGTGTGTATCAATCATTCTCTCTGAGCTTTCTCTTTATCTCTCAGTTTCACCGCATGCAGCTGTATTTCTGTCTGTTCAGCTATTCAGTTTGATTCTACATTGCTAATCAATATTCATACTGGTATATCACATAAATAATTGTGGACATACACAGTTAGAAAAGGTTAATTCCAAGCTCTTTTGAGAAAGCATCAATGGTGAATTTAATCAAAGTCTTGTTGTGTATTAGGCAGTGCCTTCTTGTAGCCCCAAAAAAACCTTCCTGTGTTCTGGCATCAATTCAAGCCCCATATGTATAATGTATATTATAGAGAAAATTAAGTGATGATTTAAGTTTGGTTTGATTCTGAAGAACAGGATATTAAATGTATAGATATTCCATGAGGAGTGTGTGTTAGTTAAAACACAGTATAAAGCTATAGAACATTAATTAATGACATGAATTACTAAGAAAAAAAATCTATTTAAAATAACTGCTGTTGTAACATCTAACTGAAATTGGGAAATCATATCTTGCCCCAAAACCTACACAACCCTTTATAATTAATTATTTTCTTACACTTAACCTTTTTTGATGGTTTATGGTGGGGACTGATTGACCACATTCAGAGGAAATTATTCCTGCAGCTTAGTTTTCTAACAAGCTAAATGCAAATTTCTAATTTGTTATCCATTTTGTATTCAGCACTGGCAAGGCTGATTACATTTTGCTTTGTACAGTAAAAGGGCTATGTGATATGAGCATGACGAATCATGCACACAGATAAGATCTAATCAGTCTCCAATGTTGCATAAGTGATGACTTTAGAAGCTTAAACGTAGTAGTGTGGATGTAGCCAAAAGAGTATGTTGTGTCCGTATGTGCATCTGCAACGAAGCATAATTAAGGCTTATATTATATAAAGGTATGTTAAACATCGAGTAATATAGCCATACATTCTGTCACTGGGAGAAGCATGGCACAACCATTTTCCCCTCAATATAACAAAATTCCATCACCAAGTAACTCTGTAAATCAGCATGTCGCAAAAACACAAAGCTGGCATAGATCATGCTACTTCATGCTAACAACACAAGCTATATATCCTATGAAAGCCACGACTCCAGAGATTCTCACAGTATATTATATATTTCTACGATCACTGAACCAGCTGCCGAAGGACAAAAAACAGTTCACAATAAACAGTGATATACGTAAATAAAATGTCAGATATTTGATGTTTTATCACGACAACTTGAGTTTTAGTCCACAATTCCGCTACTGTTAGATACTGCAATATCTCGTTGTCACTTTGAGATTATTCCCGACACTGCACATTTTTACCTACAGGATCACATTTGTACTGCAAAATAGGTATGGGCCCTATCTTTATGGTTGGTGTTAGGGTTAGTCTTCTGAGACTGTTTCAAACAATCATACTTCTCTTTGTGATGAATCATACTTTTGCTTTTAAAATATGCAGTGCAATCAACCTAGTTTATTGGATTAATCCCCAAAGAAATCCACAACAACAATCACTGTGGTGGAAACAGTAGTGCAGGACTGGATTTCCTTCATCAGTTTCCTTCATGATATTAAAGAAAGGACAAATTAACTGAAAGGTACATGATTCACTGATATGCTTCAAGTCTTTATCTGTATTTATGGGCCTATGAGTTCATTCAGAAAATACCAAACGGTTACTTAACAGTGGGGAAGGTCATTACAAGTGCATATTCATTTGAACTCTGTAATGAAACAGCCATTGTGGGTGACTGGATTTTTATATGAACCTATGTCCTAATAAATAACAGTTGCTACAGTGATTGGTGGTTTGCATTTCTGTGCGGTGTTTCAGAGAATGGATGAATGCCTTCTCTGCTCCAATTATCCCATAATTCCTGCCCTGCATCCCCTTATTCTTCTTATTTCTGCCCCCTCCACCCTTTGATAGATTTTGGCTTAGGGTTAAATTTGTCGTGCTTTCATAACATTAGCTTTTTCTTCGATTTTAAATCTTGGCAAGCACAGAGCAATATGCAGGAAGTCGTGTTCAGTTTCCTGACAAGTCTTTAATTAGTTTTTTAATGCTATAAAAAGATGGTGTGACATCATGATTGGCAGCTGAGGATTACTCATGATTGGGTTAGTCTTGTGTACAGGTGTGACCTTGGTACCTTGGCTCCACCTCCTCACTATTGCACAGACGTGTGATGTGGTTAATGTCACCAATGTCTGCATTGCACACAACACATAAAAACACAAAATGTAAGTGAACTTTAACAGTAAAGCCCCCTCATTTTTTGATTTGTTTCGCAATTTAAAATGATTTGAGGACAATCAAAGCTGATTGAAACATTGAAAAACATCAATGGCATCTATTTAACTCTTTGTGAAGAAATCTTTATTGTAGTAGGACATAAAGAATGTAAAAAAAAAATAAGATTGAGGAAGACCACAAAAATAAATGAATAAAATCTGGCTTGCTGAGCTTCTCTTTGCTTTACATTCATGCTGTTACACTTATCTGCAGGGGGGAACTCAGTGCCTCCATTTCTCCACTGAAGCAGTTAAAGATTAGGGTGCGACCAAGCACTCCTGGAGCACTCTATATGGACTGTGAAGCATTTAACACTTGTTTAACTATGTGAGAGCGATGGCATTCAAACTTGGCGGAAAATGTTTAATGAACCTCAATGTGTGAAATTCAGGTCTCAGTTCTCCAAGCTCTATTTATTAATAAAAATAACCCCAGAGCAGACAAAATAATGAGTGAAATAAGCACTTGAACACAACAGAGCACTGTGCACTATGTACACACACTATGGGTCAAGCGTTTTAGAACACCTCCATTTTTCAACTTGAATTTTTAATCTCTCAGTGTTTCTGAAATTTAAGTATAAAAGAAGAAAAAAAAGCATTGGTATATTGTTATTTTGACTTATTCCACAGCCAGACACACTCTGGCCACTTATCTTTCCATAAGGGCAATCAAATATTGGTCCTTGTTCTTTTCTTTTAAACAAAGCACGACGTTGTGTTGTGGGTCATTATCTTGCTGTAGGATGGACTCCAATCCAGTGTAATTTTTTTATTTGTTGTTTTGTCACCATTCTCACAGAAATATATCCTTCCCTCATGCAGCACAGTATCATAACAATGCATATCACATAATGCTGCATAGGGTGCAGTAAAGAGTGTTCTAATGCTGCTTTTGAGTATTGAAAACAAAAGGAAAAAAAGTTGGAGAACCTGTAGGATATTTAGTTTTTTAAAGGTTTCTTAATCCCTGAAACTTGTATCATACTGTAATGCATGAAAATTTACGTGAGCAAATTCTGAAACTAAATAAACACCATTAAAGAGCACCACCTGCAGGTGTGAACTTGGGGTTATTTGATGAAAAGTAACCTTTAAGCAACAATTGTTTTAGACCAAGAACGATTTCCATTTACAATAGAAACATTTAGACATTGTTAATGACAGATCTGATGCCACACAATCCTCACCAAAAGTACCATGAATTGTGGAAACACTGGCCCAACATCCATTTTTCCGTTGACATTTAAGGTACAGTACATACTTTTTTGAGTGAATGCCACTGTGAAAACCTTTTGAATTATTGACCTAGGTGAAAAACCAGGGCAGAAACCTACAGTGACCTGTAAATTTTTGATACTTAGTGTTTCTAATACTGAACTCTCTCCTGATAGGCATACAGTATGTGTAATAAATCATTACTTTGGCTACTTTTGGAAGTACATGTGTTGCGTTTCTGATACCATCTGATATCAGAAAAGCCTCTGATACTGCTGAAAATGTGTATGTATATACAGATCATATACCAAGTCATTTAGGTAGTTAGACCCAGATATACCCACACTTTTTATGGAGAAATATTGCCAAATTGCGGAAAGTTTTGCTAGCTGTAGATAATGCTACACTACTGGAAATCACTTCTTCTTTACTGCTCTATAAACAGCACAGTACAACTGCTGTTTTGGAGTGGCGAGGAAGAAGTGATTTCAAAATTGACAATATTTAATTCCGGAGAGTCCAAGTTCTATTAGCTGTGGCTGCACTTTGACAGCTATTTAAATAAATTAATCATTGTTTATGCCTAGATTAACTCTAAATAACAGCGCTACCAAATTTTAAGTCAGCTGTTGCACAAAGTCTAAGTCATATTGACTTTGACCCAGCCAATTATTTGGAAGATTAATCAACTAATACTGATATTAAGTGAATAATTTAATCAAGCAGCAGGGCTTGGCAAAGTTAACCACAGACCATTAACTCAGGTTGAGCTTTACAGCAATAGTCCAATCACATTTAACAAAACAAGCCCAAGCACACAAGCACACTAATCATAAAGGAATAGAGAGGAAGCCACACAGTGCCAAATCCCTTATTTGCCCTTCAGAATATTGCCTCTTCATACAATTCCCTTCTCCTTTATCTTTCTTTCACCTCTCTTTCACCTGTTCCTGACCTTCAAGTTCACTCACAGTTTCCCAATTTATCGCCTTCGTGTAATTGACTGGACGTTTCTAAAAGTGTCAGGCAGTCATCAATTAAAACATTCCGTATGTCTTCCATTGCCCCAAACTGGTGCCTTCCTAGCTGAGCAACTGATTAAATCTTTTGATCATACGGATAATAATCATCCAACAAAATGAGACTGAACAGGCAACAGGGAGAAATTTCAAGGCGTGTCAATTATCTTGCAGTGAGTAATAAGATGCCATCAGGGACAGAGTGTTTGACAGTAATGTTTGATGTGTATATTATATGCATTTTGCTTTCCTTCTGTAATTATAGAGTAATTATATCTGCTCCCAATTGTCTTTGCTTGCACACCAAATTTATCTGGTAACTCCCCTCGTACAAATGTCCTTGGACGTAAATGATATCCTGCAAGATGAGTATGAACTTTCAATGCCAAAGTGCATATGACGTGAATCATCAAATATCTCTCTCGTGCCCATTTCATCATTTATGTTTGTATGTCATCCAAATTCTCCAGGACAGAAAAAACATTTCGAGTTGTGTCTAGTGTTTAGCGTCCAAATTTTGCTCTTGTTGGGGCTCTCTAATGGCAAACCAGGGAGCACTTTTGTGTCTTTCAAGGAAAAAAAACCACAAAAAACAAAGCATCTAATGAAATCAGCGATCAAATGTGGGGGTTTTTCAGTGACAGTTTTGATAGCAGAGAGAAAAAGATGAGCTCATTCCAGAGCCGGAAAGCAGACCTAAGCCACGTGGGCTATAAATGCTGATGCTCCATCAACTGAAAAACCCTGAAAAAGAAAAGTATTTTTACTGCAAGCCAAGTAAAAATTATTTACAGTGAAAGCTGTGAGCATAAAATCTGAATATTTAGGCATACTTTTTTGTTTTTGTTATGTATTTATATATGTAGTATATATCATCATACGTGTATGTCTGTATGTATGTGTGTGTTGGCATGTGCACTGTCAAAGAGCACTTGACCTCGAGTAGAGGTATGGGCTGAGGCTAACATAAGGGGATTTGGCGAATTACCAGGCTGCAGTCTCAGCATCGGGTCCAGAGAATTAGAGTAAGGATAGGGTCTAGCAAAGAGGTGTGGAGAGGCACGAGTAGAAGGGGATCAGTGCGGTTGTGTGTGTGTGTGTGTGTGTGTGTGTGAATCCTGTGTTGGTCAAACACAGGATTCAAGCATTACTCAACCCTTTAAGAGGCACCATGTCACATACAACGCGAGCAGCCTCAAGTTTACTGGACAGCGTGATGTTGAAATCAGTTGTCAGTTGAAATAATGTAGCTACACTTTAAAAGAGTACAACACATTTTAACAGTGCTCTGCATAATAGAGGCCATGTGCAAATTCACCCTAACCCTAACCCTCACTCAGATGTGATTTAACACTTTGCTCTCTACATGAACTACTTTGTGAATTTTAGTAAAAGCTTATTTCCTTTACCAAATACGTATTGGTCTTCCATTTCTTTATGCTTTCACACAAGAGGCTGCCATGGCTGGAGGCATTATGTTTTTTCAAGTTTGTCCATCTGTCAACAGCCAGGCTTGCCTCCTACTTTCTGAAGAATGCTATCAAAGGGCTTGCGTTTCATGGGGCCAAGTTCTATTCAATTCAATTCAATTTTATTTGTATAGCGCCATATCACAACATACATTGTCTCAAGGCACTTTACATAGTGAGGTCAATATTACAATATTACAGGGAAAACCCAACAAATCCCACAATGAGCAAAGCACTTGGCGACGGTGGAGAGAAAAAACTCCCTTTTAACAGGAAGAAATCTCTGACAGAACCGGACTCTGTTGTGGGCGGTCATCTGTCTCGACCGGTTGGGGTGAGGAGAGAGAGGAGGAAGAGAGGAGAGGTGGGCAGAAAGAGGGTGGGAGGAGAGACAGTAGGAGAGAAGAGAGAGAGAGAGGACAGTTGTACAACCGCCGCTTTAATCTCTACCAGACTGATACTTATTATTAAAAAATACAATTATGTTCTTGTTATTATTAGTGATGATATTAATAATAATAATAATAATGATAATAACAATAATAATGACGGGTTGGGTCCTGCAGCTCTGGGGTCAGAGATACACTAGGAGAGATAGAAAACACAAACAGGGTTAGTGACGTAATGTAAACATATCTGGGGATAGAGGCGTTGTATAACAGTTGCTTTAATTTCTACCAGACTGATACTTATAATTAGTGAAAACTGACACTTATAAATACAATCTTGTTATTAATAATAATAATAGTAATAATAATAATATTAATAATGATGGGTTTGGATCCTGCAGCTCTGGGGTCAGATCTACTAGGAGAGAGAGAAAACAGAGTTAGTGACATGTAATGTAGATACATGGGGGCAGAGAGAGAGAGAGAGAGAGAGATAGAAAAAGTGGGAGGAGAGAGAGATAAAGAGAGAGATTTTTTATTTTTTTTTAAAAATGTTTATTAAGATTTACCAGAGAACGAGAGAGAGGGAGAAGGAGAGAACAGTGGGGGAGAAAGATGCTCATGACTTGAGGGATCAGAAATGAATTGATCGCATAACTTGAGGGGTTTCATGAATTAGACCTCTCAATACATCAACCATGTCCTTGTCAGCATCAGACTTTGAAACAGTCTGTTTTGTTATCCATATCGTTTTGCTTTCCGTGTCAAGCAGAAGTTTCAGATATGAGCCCACCTCTGCACTTACCAAAAGTAAACAAAATTTGGGGCAAACTCATCAATTATTGTGCGCATTCTCATTCAGATTTGACTGGTGAATCTGTCCATATAGTATTTATGTTGGTTTACCAACTAATTATGAAAAATAACACATTTGTCATAATGGCTATCTTACCAGTGATATATGGAGAAAGTGTCTTACAAAAAATGTTGTTTGCAAAAGTGCCTGCTTTTGTTTTATCAGCTGCACATCCTTTATTTTGACCATACATACGCACCGGTTCTGTGCAGCCCTGGTCAAAAGTCAAAGGTGACCCCCTGACCGTCCCATTCTTGTGAAGGTCTGTGTGATCTCACAACACACATTTTTGTTCAAAACTAAGAATTAATGTACTAATTATGACAAAATACATTTAATGACTTTAATTAACTACCTCCAAAGTCTGAACTACTGTACTGACTGTATATTATAAGTCTGAACAGACACGGATGCAAACTGCAACTTGAATAGGTGGTGGAGGTACACAACAGTGACACGAGTTACACAAACAAAAAAACCCTTTTTTTCGAAAATACCTAGAGACACTTTTTATTAGTTTTGCCCCTTCTTGCCACTCTGTCCCACTGTGCACTCAAATAGGACAGAGATGACATTTGCGACCGTCAGTCTTATTTTCTTTCTCCCGAGAGAGTCACTCACCTTTACTGAGGACTCCAGATTATGTAGCCAGTGTCCACCTGGAATAAATCAGCAAACCATTCTCGGTATCAACCCAAGACAGTTGCTCCTGGCAACATAGCTTTCCCCTAGGGGTGGCTGTTGCTCAGGAGATAGAGTGGGTTGTCCACTAAGGTCGGTGGTTTGATCTCCCATTCCTCCAAAGCACATGTTGAAGTGTTCTTTGGTAAGATACTGAACCCCCAAATTGCCCCTGATGTTTGTACCATCAATGTGAGAGTCGCTGAATGAATGTGTGTATGGTGAGTGGCATGTAGTGTAATGCTCTTTAAGTAGTCAATTAGACTAGAAAAGCACCATAGATATACAACACCATTCAAAATCGTCTACCTCCTGTGAATGGAGCAGGATCAAAATAGATACAATTGATAAATCACTTAATCAGTATCAGGGTTGTTGTTTTTTGTGAAGACAAAACCTAAATTATTATTATTAATACACATCTGTTTGTTCAAAAATGTGGTTGAAATTTTAATAAGAAATAACTTTTCTGGATCAAAATCTATTTGCAATTTTAATGGAACAGATTATTCAATTAGGTTTGCTGTAATTCAAATCAAAAACAATGACATTTTACTGATGACCCTTGTCCGACAGATGTTAGTTGTACATTGTAAATGACACTTTCTGTTTCTTATTCTCAATGACTTGCGCATCTTACCATTGCGTAATGGTTAGATCGGTGGGGTGATCTTGTTAACTTTGCTCTGGCAAAGCTGTGGATGATTTTACAGTCACATGTTGCCCCACCTTGCTCTTGCAGTGGTGGGCGTCACATATTTGATCCTAGTTAAGTACTTGGGACTCCAGTAAGGAACCCGGAATCTAATGAAATGCTAAAAAGTATTATAAAACTCCTTTGAACCGTCAACATAAAAGAAACATGAAGCTGATATCCAATGATCGTCTTACTTCACTACTGTTTGTTGGTGATATGGTGAGGATATAAAAAAGCATTCTGTTCAGGTAAGTTGGGTCAGACCTTGCCTTGGTAAGAATCTGTCAGTATGCAGTACAAGCACAGAGCATGTTTGTGGAAAGGGCAGTAGCAATCACAATCATCTCATCCATCAACTGTATGTTGCTGCCTCTTGAACCCTTTCTTAGTTAATATGTTGCGCACATGGTTGCTTTTACCTGAAGTTTTTAGTGTCACACAAAGAATCACACTTCCTTTGTGGTTACTCACTATATGGAAGGTATCCTTAATTGCAAGACCACATTAATGACTGTAGTCCTTGTAATGTATTACAAGGGAAGTTGAATGATTTTAGATGAACATGTATAATTAAGCCTGGTTGTTGGCACGTTGGGATGCCCAAGGGCAGGGCTATAGTTGAGGTTGTCCTCTGAAGAAAACAACATAATTTGTCATTTCAGCAGGGGTCCGAAAACATCATATTCTTTTATTCAATGAAGGAACCCTCCAGCAGCCATAGTAATTATGTTGAGAGCAAAGGATAAAAGCAGGCGACATTAATATAAAGCAGAGGTCAGTAATAGGTGGGGTGCCCTCCTTTTTGGGATTTGACAAATAACAAATAAGTCATTGAGAACTATTACATTAATAAAAAAGTATTCCTCACAGCTTTTCTAGCCTTTACAGTGCATGTTTAGCAGGACAGGAAACGGATCACTTGTGCTTGATGTTCAAGCATCAGTACTTCACAAACAGGACGAAGAATTATACAGACTATCATTTTTTTTCATGTGCATCCTTTTTTTGATAAATGCACCATTTCCAAACTTAATTTATTTCATATGCACCTATTTATTAACACTGAGACTATTTTGAGATGTGTATCATTTGTTTTTGAATCTTTTTTAAATCACACTTATTGCATGGAGGGGAAATTAATCTTCAGTGAAAGTTAAGTTATGCGCACACACACACACAGGAAACAAAAATTAAGTACAAGGAAAAACTCAAAAATTTAACAATAGCTAATTAGCTAATAGTGAAAATTAATCACTTTTCACATTTTCTCTATTTCTAACTTCTACCATTACATTTATTTAATAAAAGTGTTCTTGTTATTTATAATCCCTGCAGTGCTTGATCGAGTGAGGTATATTTTTTATAATGGAGACATATCATCAATAGAACAATAGGAGTTATCCATGACCAGTGTTTTTTCCTCGTGTAATGTGTACAGGTACATTCCTGGTCAGATGGTTGTGTTATTGGCTGTGTCCCTTGTTTAAAGTACCCTCTCTGGTGAGCAGGGTGCAGCGGCATTTCAATTTAGCAGCAGACTTTACTTTATGCCCAGAGGAAGTCTGAATACAGGAAAGACTCCATCCCTATGTGATCAGAGAGATCTGGTGCTGCCTAACATGGCAGATGACAGCGTATTGTTCGCTTTTTTTCTTTTTGAAGAACAATAGCCTTCCTCTCAGGTAGGATATTACAGTGCACACATGGCCTCAGGGCTTGCTTTATACCTTCACTCTTTTCAGTCTTCTCTTATTTCTTTGAAGTGTTGCTGTGGACTAGTGAGAGTAAGCATCTGGGGTCTATTTAACCCTGGACACTGTGGTTTTCACTGACTCAACCTCCTTTTTCATGACTAAGGATTATTTAGTTAGTACCATTATACGAATTTCAGCTTTATTCAATTTGTGGATGGTTGTTTTCATCAGATTTTTTTGCAAAAGGTGAATTCATTGTATTACCAAAGCAGTCAAAATGTGCGAAATGTTGTGGGTTGTGCATATTCAGTAAGTTGAATGCCTCCCTACCAACCTAAACTTTAAAAACACTGATCTCTATGGGGTAAATTTAAGTTGCTTGCCAAATATTTTTTTAATGGAGAGAACATTTCCCAGATGGACATAAATCATACAGTAATTACATATGTATGGTTACCTTAGTTTGGTTTTCAGCCAGGTAAAAGGGGAGGGGGGAGGGGGTGCAGAACACAATGTGTCACAATGTGAACACATCTGTTGCTGTCTTTAACAATTAATTAAGGATACTTTTATAATCACTCTGATCTAACAGCTTAATTCTCCTCTACTGCATGTTGTAAATTGTCACGTTACTCAAAATGTGATGTAACAGTATTAAAATTATGAGACAATTCAGGAATAAAACATTGCCGTAAAGTGGCAATCAAAGTCTGAAAGAAACTTAATGATGCACAAGATTAAAGACTGCAGATTAATTAATGTGTAAGTTATGACCTTTCTATGGAGGCAGGGATGTAATGACATGAAGGGGAAGCCTGACATACAGTATAAAGTAGTTGTGGACAACAGATACTGTCAGAGTCATAGTCCCTTATTAATCAATACAGACAACTTAACCACATTTTATCACATACTTTTTTTTGCAATATGTTATAAATTACTCTCTCCTCTCTCATCAAAGGAGGATGTGGATGATCTTATGCATTGGCTTTTAATAATCTGCATTATCGAACTATATACTGTACACAACTCTGCGCCCATATTATAATGGGGGATGCTTTAAACCAGGTTTAACAAACAAGTTAACAACCTGATGTGCTTGATGATGTTGATGATAACCCATAGCCTATAAAGCCTGTTGTCAACTTTGGATTTGTTGTAGAAATCCCTTAAAAATATATATATTTTTGTTGTCTAGAGAATTATTCAATTGATGATGATGTTATATTAGAGAAGACTGAAGGTCAGCTCTGGCAGGGTGCGATTTGGACTTGAGGAGGCGGAGCTCAGTTCTGATGGTCTCTGGCCCATTTTAACCTTTGGATATGTCTACATTTGAAAAATTACTTGAGAAAAGGAGAGAGGATGGTAAATCAGTAGTGACAGACTGTTGGACAGAAACAGAAAAGCAGAGATAAAGAAGCAGAATGGGAAATAACATTCAGAAATTTATCATTTCACGTTTTTCAAGGAGGGTTGAAAAATCCCAGCTTTGAAAATCACTGCAGCCTACAGTTTAAATCATTCTTGCGCTTTATTAGAATGGATGCCATTCAAGTAGCACTTGGTTCCTGTACACTATAACACTGCTGAATACCTGACCATAAAAAGAACAGAAGTCATGCTCATGTTACCAAATGAAAATCTGTAGCCAAGAGGAAGTATCACTGCCTGTTTCAGTCAATGACAATGTCGTTCTTCTAAGCACGGTGATGCAAATGAAATGTAACTGTTTAAACACTGATACCTTCAGTCGTTTGCCTCCAGACTAAAATAAATATAGATGCTGCCATGTTTAACTCACTTATTTACTCACCGTGGCAAATGATCATACAGAATTTGGAAAGTGTGATTTAAGACCATGTCAGAGGGTGCTTAGTAGTCAGTGACAGCTTTAGCGAAAATGGAACAGATGCACAGGTTGTCACATACTGATCCCATTGCCCTGTTACCAATAAAATGCTGTATTACATGATGTTCTTAGGACTTGACTGGAGGAAAATTTGACCCCATATCAAACTTTCATTGAACACTTGCTCATAATATACAGAAACCGGTGTATTACCAACTTGCCACAGTGATGATGAAGGGCATGTTATCACTAGAAACTCTGACATTGTTTTACTTGTTGTGTAATTTGTTTATTTCAATTAAGATCCACATCAAACTACATTATGAGTAAATTCAATATCATCTCAGTTAGTCAGTGACTTTGTGGCAGGATTTTAAGTGCCAGATTGTTTGAGAATTTATAAAACTACTGATATCCTGGGCTTTTAACACTCAACAGTATCTTAAATTTAAACAGAAAGGTGTGGAAAAAAAACAGACAGATGAAAAAAACAACAGTGAGTGGCAGTTTTGCAGATGGAAACGCCTTGTTGATGATAGAGTTCAGAGGAGAATGGCCAGAATGGTTGGAGCTGTCAGAAAAGCTATGGTAACTCAGATAACCACGCTTCACAACTGTGGTTAACCCACAACACGTCAGACCTTAATGCGGATGGGCTACAATGGCTGAAGACCACATCAGGTTCCACTCCTGTCAGCCAAGAACAGAAATCTGAGGTTAGACTGGACAGTTTAAGATCAAAGTAATCCGAATGCTTTTAGGCTTTTAAATTTTTACTGTGGCCATGGAAATTGATGTCTAAATCAGTACTCAAATGCTGCTCTAAAACTTGTACCACATGCAAGTTTCAACAAAGCTACCAAGATTGTGATACAACTCCCAAGTTTGTGAACATGACCCCCAAAAATTTGAGTGCCAGATATGCCAAAGGAGACTCAGTGCTTGGCTGTTTTGCAACGTCCCATGCAAGCAAAGCAACAACCATGGTAACTGAAGCCAGGCCAAGATAGTAACATGGCGTTTGCATCGGGTAAGAAGCTACAGACCCCTGTCAACATTGCTAGACTATAACACGTTTTATAGTTACCATTGCCTCACATTATTACCTGTGACTTTTTGTGAAAAACAAATTTGTCCGTGTTTTTGAACGTAGGCTACCGTAAATCAGTTTATATTATCTTGTTTACGTACCTAGCGTTAGCTAGCTCATTAGCTACTACAGAGTGTTACATGGTAGGCCTGTAAATTTACAGCTTTATCTTCAAAATTCATCATTTATTGCTTAGCAGGATGATTGATGCTTTTTATCTATATTTTATAACATTATTAGGGCTTTGCGACTTTGAGGCTGCTTCAATGAGTAGACAAGCGAGTGTAAGAATATTATGTTGCTATTATGTGAGAGTAAAAGTCCTCATGAAGTCGTGGCAGTCAGTTGGACTCTTGGCCAGGACTTTGGGTCAACGATCACTGTCATGTGACGACTAATTAATAATAATAATAATTAATGTTAGAAGTGCATTTTTTTCATGTTTCCACATTTCGTGGTCACTTTAAGAAACCCAGGAAGTTTTGGTTGTGCCATGTGTCATGTGACCAGTAATCAGAAAGTTAGAGAGCATGGCTCTGAGAGTTGTTTTCGTATACAAAGCTGATCCAGCGACATCTGCATACATCTTTTGCCTTTGATAGCATCCTTGGTACGTATTGATTTGTTTAATGTTTATCTACGATTGCATTGCATTATTTTTGGACTATGTATTTATTTTTATGTTAAAAAAAGGCAATGTAGTGATAATGTTTACTGTATGTTTTAGTTTCACCTATCCTTGAGACATCATTAAACCTGTGGATAAAGGAACAATTGTCTTCAAAGTCTTGAGAATCTGACTGTCACGCTATGTATCGACTATGTACCGAGGGCAGTACAATCACTGAATCTAGCATGTCGGGGAAAACCAAATGTTGAGAAGAGGGAGTCGTCTACGAGGTGCACTGGGCAGGGGCCTTGGGATCGACTATGTACCGAGGGCAGTACGATCACTGAATCTAACATTCGGGGAAAACCAAATGTTGAGAAGAGGGAGTCGTCTACGAGGTGCACTGGGCAGGGGCCGCGGGAGACGGGGCAGAGGTCAGCCAGACACCCGAGGACCTGGGAGCCAAAGACATTGTTGATCACCATGTGATGAGCCAGTTGGTACCTGCTGCTTGCACTGGTTTCATTCAAAGATGGTGTAGCTTCAGTTGACTTTGCTAGATGTAAATAGTGTGGTGTGCAAAACATTTTTAAGTATTTGAACAGTATTTGCCAGCCAATAAAGTGTATTTTTGAAAGTGATTGGTTTCTCATTGCATTGATATACAACAATGTGAAGATTACTTTATCAATATATATATTTTGAACCAATTCAAAGGATTACAAATATATTAATTTGGGGTAATCAGATTCACTGATTCAGTACTACCCATGCTATATCTCAAAGAAAAGCATAACAAATGTATCAAAGTAAACAATGATGTAATATTGTCAAGCTTTATTTTCCATACGAATAAAATACAAAGTAGGTGTGTTGAATATTTATAATACTCAGGTAGACTTATGTATTTGGATCTACAAATTTAATGTTTGAATATAGTCGCAGGATTTGTTTTGTGATTCATCTGAAAGTTAATCCAAGGCAATAAAATAATATTTTTCATCTTCTCACACCTATATATCTAAGAAATAGAAAATAAGAATCTAAGAAAAACAAAGCATGCATAAATATTCAGATATTTAACTACAACACAACATTGACATTGAATCAACTACAACCCAATGATATTGTAAAACTTTTCTCATCCTTTTAATATGTATAGAGCCGTCAGGTCTTCTTTTGGGTGGTCTGTTGACATGGTGGTTGTGGTCTGAGCCAGCCAGTAAGATCCTGGCTTCATAGACTGAAGGGCTGATGCTGAAGCGCTTGCTGGCATACAGTATATCAGTATGTGATTATAGAAAGACTCCAGCTCTGCAGTTGACCTGCAAGTTCAGAGGAAACTGTTATAATACTTTTTTTTTTTAAACATAAAGTAGTCTAAAATATCCCTCCTCACAAATTTATCACAAATCTAAATACTATGAGGGGAATTAATCATTCACTTCATATGCTGCATGTAACCAACTTGCCACAAATTGTAAAATGGGCATTTGTGTAAATAATCTGTGTAATTACATTATGTTCAAAGCAGGGGAGATGTGCATTGTACTTTTCTCCATGGCCAAAGTAGAGACTTGCTTCAGGACAAACACCTTTCACTTTCTCGACAACTTTACCTTTGCGTTATTTACAGACTATAACCGGCCCTGTACATCGACTACTGTCACTGCTACAGTTAACTCTGCTTAACGTCACATTTGCTCAGTCACTCTCTCTCACACACTCATTATGCTCACACATATAAATATAAATAGAGTGATGATTGTATTTGCCAATTCAGAACGTGAATGTGACTGTAGCCACAGCTGGGAATATAGACACATACTTAGCATTTAGCATAGCACGGGATGCTAAGTTTGGTGATAAATGGTGATGCTAACTAAACAGTACGACACTGATGGGGGAGGATTTAGCTGCGAGAGCACAGGCAACAGCACACATGTTTGGAAAGCTCTCAAAACCGCTATGACTGCTTGGATGCTATAAAAATATTTTCAGCCACTATGCAATGAAAACAACAACCACAGCACTTTGAACCTAGCAGTTTGCAGCCTGATTACAACACCACAGTAGCATATGGTATGGTTACAGAGTGATACAATAAAATGGAAAATAAAATAAAAGATGAATGAAACAGGGATAATTACCGGTCAAGCAGAAACCATTGTTTGTGAATCCTTTAGGCCTTGCAGCTCTCTCATCTGTGGACGCCGCTCCTATGTTTACACAGGTTTTATCTCTGCTCGATCGGCTTCCTTCTTTTGAGTTCGTTTTTGCTCGTGGTCCTTGTCGTATATGCAGTTTATGGCAAAGGAGGTGGGCAGTTTTTTTGATTCCTGGGTTATGCTTTCTTTGCCACGTTTTTTTCAAACTAACTCCGCTTCTGCTGCTAGCTCCTCGTTGCTAGGACCTTGGCCGAGCGAGTGAGTGTGCGCACATGTACTGTCAGCGCTGCGCAGTGCGTACCCCGATGATTGACAGAGTGGAGAGACTCCCCCTCGCTGTGATTGGTGATTTTTCTTTGGGCGCGGTGTATTCTTGCAAATGGAATTAGAGGCATTAGGGGTTGCTAAATGAACTAGATTCATTCACATATGATCTGTCTCACATATTACTCCAAGGATATAGTGACAGTTTCAGCAAATATAAAAAAGTTATTTTTACAAATCCTACCTAACCTTTAATGCTTATTGTAGTTAAAAGTGCTATGTCTTGCAGCCTGAAGCACCCTCCTTGAGGGAACAAGGACCGTTACCAATGGGAACCCATAAATGAATTAATGTGCATATATATTTTTCTCTTTTCTTCACCATTTCTCCCTCACCGCTGTTAAGTTATAGTTTTAAATTGAAAATCCATCTTAAAACTAACTTCACAACTGTTTCTCCCTCACTCTGCGCACCTTCTTCTTTTTCTTCGTCTCCTTCTCTGGGATTTAACGGCAGCTTGGATCCTTAAAGTTGCACTACAGCCCACCCCCAGCGCGGACATGGATGTAGCGCTCTTCCGTGGAACAGGTCGTGAAAATGAAAGTGGGGAAAGGTGTGAAATCTTGTCAGAAATCGGGATAAATGAGAATTTTGACCGCGGGAGGAAAACGGGAGAGGGTAGTGAAAAACGTGAGTCTCCCGGCAAAATCGGGAGGGTTGGCATGTATGGAGCCATGTGAATAGCGAACACCCTCCACAGGTGGTCATTGTCTTTGGTGAACCTCTGGGATGGGATTTCAGGCTGTTTTGTCCCTTACACAACTCAAGAGCACAGTGCTTTCAGCAGTCTCTTGTTCCTGTACATTTAGCATCAATTATGGTTGGGTGCCAGCAGTTTTCCCTTGTCTGCTCACTGTTGTGGAAAATAAGCACACAGTCATTCCTGCAGTAGGACTGTTACATTCATATGAGTATAGATTTTCCCATACAGTCTCTCGGGGTAAATCCTTGTTCCCATTTCCATTCTGTTGTACAGTAGTTTTAGCTGTTGTCATTAGCCAGTGACTGGGAGAGGAGATGAAAAAAAGTAAAGAAATGTTTGGCGCTGATGAAAGCAGACATTTTTACCTGCAGCTGCTTCACATTAACTTTCATAATTTATACCTTTATTGTGAAGTTACAGTCAATGCATAGTGTTTGTCAGTGAGAATAGCACTTAGCTCTGTCGCACATTCAATATTTACTTCTGCTGCCCCTAGAATTCTGTGACCTTTTGTATTAAACCCCATTTTGCTGTTGCCACCAGTATCTGCATGTCACCAAATCAACCAGAAATAATATCGTTTGCCACTTTAACACTCATCATTATTCAGAAATAGAAGTTCAGGTTTGCCCTGGATGTGAAGCTAGAAAGAGTGCAAAATAAAAACAGCAATTGCTTCCTTAATTCATGAGTTTGCAAAAACTTCAATATTGGTTTGTTTTCTTATTTGTATTTTTATGACTTTTGTACTCAATTTGGACTTTATTTGACTTGGATTCAGTTTAAATGTACGTGTTTCATGGCCCTGGTGTAGACCTGTTTCATGCAAGACATTTTAAGTTTTCATAAAAAATAAAAGCACAGGTGAAATGAATGTGTTACATAACATACAACATACAATCATGCACAATGCCAGGACCCTGGAATTAGGGAACCTAAATGATCAATCGGCCTACGTCAATTCAATTACACCTATGATTTTCTAAGTCATGCAGAAATAAATCTTGGGTATTCTTACTCAGGAGTGTTTAATACAGTTGAAGCCTTGGGGTCAGATAGTGGGTTTAGTGGTAACTAAATAAAATGATAACCGTTAGATGAGGGAAATTGAAATTATTTAAGAAAACCCAAAAAATAATAAGTGCAAAATAAGACACAGATAGAATAAGTTTGGAATAAATCAAAATGAAATACGTATACTTATAAGCTGAGTACAACCAATAATTAAAGATGGAGTAGAAGGAAAAAGAGTTCGCTAAATAATATACTTAAAGGATATGAATGTAAGATAAAGTAGTAAAAAAAAGCTGTGTATGTGTATGACTAGAAAAAGGTAGTGGAGAGAATGTAACGTGTGCATTCTTATTATCCTTAGTCAACGCATGTATCTGCCAGCAGCACATTGTCCCGATGGGGTTACAGCTGAATGAATATATATGAAATACAATTCAGCAAACAAAGAATTTCAGCACTTTATCACAGTTTAAAGAAATTAATGTCTGCTAGATAATGTGGTTGAGTGGACTAAGCTTAATAAAATAGAAGTGTTAACCTATTGACTCAGGCTCTATCAGTGCTGCTTTGTTTTTGAAGATAAATGTGAATTGCCACATGTGCAATTATCCTTCTATTTAATGGAAGCCTCATGGAAGTATCGGTGCCCCATTTGGCTATATTTTTTTCAAGGTTGATTTAACTGAATCAAATACGTGTTATTTAGCCAGAGTTTTCCATCTGAGGGGACAAGAACTCAGGGTTCAGGGTGACGCTCAGAGAAATCTGCCTTCTGAAATAAGCCCGTGTCTTTTCTGCTCTTAACAATGAGAGAGAACTGTTCTAGTCTGTGTGAGCCTTTGCAATGTTCTAGACCTAAAATATCAGTGATCCTGCCATGAATTTAAAACAGGACTTGTATTGTCAGCAGACTAACTAGTTAGTAAGACAATAACCCTTGTAACATGCACAAAAGTGTGGGTGGACCTTAGAGCAACAGGAAAACATAACCAATCATAGCCAATTTGAATTATGAAAAACTTAAAGTGTAAGCAAACTATTGTTGGTAGGCTACAGAATTGTGTTTTTAGTTTTGCACTATAATATCAAAAGGCATAAGACCACTTACCCATGTGGTCTCAGACTTTGAAACCCAACTGTAAATCCAACATGTGCATGTTTAATTTTTTTCTGGTAACACATAGACTTGCAATGATTTGCCCAATTCATATCCTTGTATTGTTTTTCACCTTTTCTCGACTAACTGTTTTGTTTTTTGTTTTTTAACTTGGTGTCCGTCTGTCTCTAATTCATGTGTGCCATGTCCTCTCCATTGGTGAGAAGGGGTGACAGCTAGTGTTGCTCAGAGGGGTGTGGAGAGTATGTTAAGAGATGGAAAGTAAATCGACAGCAGATAGGGGTCACTGCTTTTTGGCAGTGAGACTTGAGCTACTGAAAAGTAAGTGTGAGTGTATCTGTGTGTGTGTGGTGCACTGTTGGCACTATGGTCACAAAAAGACATACATTGTTGGGTGTAACGATGGGTATCATACATTGTGAAGAACATGTGGAAGAATGGGCTTGGCCAACAAAAGCCAAACACCGTTTTGGAAATCGCCGTTACTGTAATTGCAGCTCAGCAGCCTTCACCTCAATGTGTTTCCCTCATGAAATACTGAGCACCAAACTGTTGCTAGCTTCCAGCTGGGGTTATTTACTATACTACAGCGGCCACTAGAGACTTTATAGCTCTGCCCCCAGTTCCTTTCAGCTGGATGATAAACCATCAATAAAAAAATAAAAATAAAGGTTCCCCCACCTCTGTGTCCAGCATTGTAAAGATAGCGTGGCTGCCATACGTTTACATTTGTATACAACTGTCATGACCTGTAAAATAGGAGCAGGGTTCGATTTGCTGGGAGGAATTCTTTGGATTTCCCCTTCTGGTTTACATATCCCCACCTTTGCTGAATTCATTTTATTCCCGGGGGAAACTTATCCCTCCCTCAAAGTGATCAATGCTACTTCACCAATAGACCATATAAATACCTAAAATATAATTTTTTAAACTAAGTAAAATACTTTAAGGATAAAATCAGCAATGGACCGCGCACTGTCAGGGCTCGCACTCGTGAGACAATAGATTATTTACCCAACGATCCTGGTTCCATCAGCATTGTTAAATGCACAGCTTTTCAGAATGTCACCTAGCACGAACGTTTGGAAGGGGATTTAATGCTTGCATGTTTTGTTTTGTTGTGCATGTGCAACGGGGGTCAGACAGTCGAGTGCATGCAGTGCAGTGTGTGTAGACCTCACTCACGGACACTTAGAGAGACGCTAAGAGACGTGCTAGTGCCTATTGCTAATGCCCCTACTTTTAGCTCCCTTGGTAGAGTGCCCGTCTCCGATGCGGAGGTCGGGGGCCCAAAGCCACCCCGTGACACATGATCGAGTCATCCCCCCTCTGCTTTCTTCACAAATCACACCCTGCATGGGAGCATGTATGTAGCTCTGTGTTAGTCTTTATTTCTCTTCTGTTGTGCTTGCTGTGGCCTGGGAGAAGTTGAAAGGCGTGATAGATAAGTTATTATTGACCCACTATCTCTTCACATGCTCTGTTCCACTGTCTTGGTCTCGTTGTCTCACATACAAAAACACACACACACACATACACTCACTACCTCTTCTCTGTCACTGGTTACTCTCATGTTTTGGAGCATGTTTGTCGATATCAGAGCGAGCAGGGCAGCTGATACCATTCGGGAGTTAAAGATATCCTTGTCAAAAATCCAGGATATGACAAAAACAAGGCCTGAGAGACTGAAGCCTATTGATTGTGTTCTTTCTCTGGCACCTTTCTCTGCGCTGTGGCCTCAATCCACAAATTCTGACATTTAAGCCCCGTCTCAGCGCTTGTGCCGGGACTGTGGAGTGAGACCAAGCCCGGCGCTGAAAGGCAAAGCACCCTGTGCTCCATCTGCTCTGGCTGGCATTCCTGCTCTGCTCCATGTTTTGGGCCTGATGAGGCTTCTTTTCACCTTGGACATGTAGTGGTAGCCATCTTGCCAGTATGGATGACAGACTGTCCTGGACCACTTTGTTCTTGGCTGGCAGTAACACAAGGGAACTCTAACCAGCAGCTCACTGGGCTATTGATGTAAATCCCCCTTTCCCTGAAAGTGTTCATTTGGGTGTGCTCATGATCTTTTATCTATGTATGTCTTTAAGTAAAACTGTCAAACACAAAGTCATTCAATTCATTACGAACCTTAACATTGAGTTCACCCCCCCCCCATGCATAAAAAAAGGTACTCAAATACACAACATGGGAGTTCAGAACTCCAAGCTCACACATGATACAGTATCATCTTCAGTCTCTTAAAAATAATGCAATTTTCAACAAGCCACTAACAAGAAGATGCATTGGTCCCAGACAGCTCAACTTCCCTGAATTTTTTTTTTTTTAAAGTTTTGCAAGTTAATTGGATATGCCCTCCATCACAAATTGATCTGAAGAACTACAGAATGCTTGCTGTAATACTTTCTTTATGATGCAGCAGCTCCAGGCTTTAATTAGGAATTTGACCTGACAGCATGGATCGATGTTTCAAGTGAAAATTATGCATGTTTGTGAAAGCATGCAATTACTTATTTACTGAATCACCTATTGATCATTGGAAGGAATCCCAAATGGAGTTTGAGCGCTCCTCTTTTATCAAACTGTGGGTTACAGGATGGTCCTTTTTAAATTTCTTTTAACACTTCCCCACCCCCCATATATCTTTCCTCCCATTGCCCCATTGCTGTCTGTCACCCTGTTCGCCTCTCTGACAGTAAAAGTGTACTGAAGCGCTGTCGGGTGATGCGCCATGCCTTTCTGTCAGGAGGTGACAAAAAGCATAATGCTGCTTTACTCTGTGAGGTTGCATTGGTTATTTAGTAGAAGTTACTAAATGTTTATGCAACTGAATTGTTGAATTCAGGATTTTTATAATAAGTTTCCCTTAACTTTATCATTTTTGGTGTTGTTAGTATTTGTATTTGCTCTGTCAGCCCCCCCCCCCCCCAAAAAAAATAAAAAAATAAAAATAATAATATATATATATAATCTGTATAAAAGTCACCAATACATGGTAATTGCAGTTTGGGAAACTAGTTTGTAGGGAACCACACAATACAATTTTTTTTTAATGAGTCCTAGGAGGAGTTGTTTTCAGAGTAGTGGGAAGTTGAAAGTGTCTGTTAAGAAGTTATCAGTTTCCAGGGAAAGTCTTCTTTTGATGTTTTGAAACTTGTTCTATGAATATAAGAGGAATTCTGCCTTCTGAGCATACCTGTTAGTTGTTTTCCTCCACAATCTCATTTGGCACGGCGGTGTTAAGTCTAATGTGTGGAATAGCACCCGTTTAGACATCTTAATGCTAATTTCAGCCTGACTCCTTTTGTTTCGCTTTACTGAGATTGTATCTCATTTTGTCGTGAGCAGGTGTACTCGGCCTTTTGCTTCTCTCTTTGAACTAACCCATCTTTTCTTTTTCTCTCCTTTTCCCCTCACAGGTGACTCATCTCAAGTCGGTAAGTTGGCCTCGTTCTATACTTTCTGCCACTTTTTCATGTTCTTTTATATGCGCTCACCCTGTTACCATAGTGACTGACTGGTTCCGTCTCCTCTTTGTTACACAGCGGAGTGAGGTTATGTGTGAACACTCACATGCACACAAACAAACACCAATTATATCTTTTATCTTCAGTTGGTGTGCTTAATGAGCAATAACACCTTCCTTTGACTAACCGCTGAATAGAAACCACTTCTGGTCTCAGTTTTTTTCTCTGTCTGGCTCCTTCTCTGCTTGTATTTTTTCTTCATGCATTGCAGCTATTTGATAATGCCTACTACATTAACTTTCATTTGTTTGTATGGTATATTGAAGAAGGGATTTCCAACTGTTTACTGTGAAAAGACATAAAAAACGTTGCCTCTATTTTGCATTCTATTTGTCTCACAATCTGCTTTGCTTTCCAATGTAAATGTGAATTCTAAAGGTTTCAATGAGTGACTAATTGGTTTGAGAGCACAGGGACGATTCTGTTTGAATGACATTGCACTGTGCAATGCTGTTATGCTACACTGGCTGCTTTATCAGGACCTATGATTCAATGAATTATTCCAAGTTCACGACTGTGAAAGTGACTCATGTAGTGACTCAGATAGTCAGTCAGTAAAGGACTTGTGTTGCTGTGTCCATGTGGTTAGAATCGGGCCCATTATTTGTTCATTTGCCTGAAGTGGATTTTGATACTGCACCTATCAGGATTTTAACTGATATGGCTGTGGTCGTGTGCTTCCCATTTCTGAATGGTAGCAATTTACATGTACAATGCATTATCTCGCTGCGATTACCAACTCACTTACTTTTAGCTAGTTAGCTCCCACATTGCAATGAATCCGATAATGACTTTCCCATACATATAACTTACGAGCAGGAAATGCAGTTATGCACAAATTCTATTGCATCCCTCCATCTTGTTATGTGGCCAGCCTTAAGTGCTATGGCCCATTAAGTCATTTATTAAAACATGGACAAAGGCTATATCTGTAAATATGCTGACATGTCACAGTATGCTAGTTTTCTATCAGCATGTCATTCGGAATCAGTGGAGTTGGACGTCATGAACAAGCGATGGGATCGGGATGGGGGGGCGGGCTGAGAGCAGAGACGGACAGACTAATGGGACGTATCAATGCCTCACACAAACAGTAAAGAATATTAGATGGGTAGAGTTTAAAACTCTGGCTTGCAGCACTTTGCAGCAGCCGACTCCTGCTTTAGTGATGTGTCAGTGTTATCATTCGCCTCCTAATAATTGGCTTTGCCTCGCCGCAGTACCCACTACGCATTATGAATGTGTAGTGGTAATCTACGGCACAACAGAATGTCTAGCATGTGATGAGAAAAACATGTTGTCATTCTCGCGCGGTCGTGATAATAAAGGTTTTCAATCAATCCAATGGTGTAAATTTCCCCCTGAGTTCAGTACTGTGATAACTCAAGTATGCCTCCTCTTCCTTATTAGTTAATATTTTGTGTGTGTGTGTGTGTGGGGGGGGGGGGGGGGGGGGGGGGGGGGGGGGGGGGGGGGGGGGGTTCTGTATGTATGTCTGTGTGTGTATGTGCGTGTGTGTGCCTGCTTGTCAAGCTTTGTCCAGTGAGTGTTCGCTCCAGGGTTCTGATGTAGCCTGAATACTAATGTGGTATCTTGTCTGTTTGCAGCAGCTTGGACATTGGGTGGGCCCCTTGGGTGCAGCTGAGAGTTGGGACAAATACTCAGATACAATACCCATGTCTTTTAATTCTAAAAAATAATTAAATTTTCATCTGGGAGGCCAGTGCAAATTGAGTTTCATTTTCCTCAAGACCACCGAGCAAAGAAGACCGGAGATACCTTTGTTTATTTCTTTTGAGATACAATCTGTTTCTGCAAATTCAACATTGTGCTGTCATGTGTGTGTTTATGTTCATGAACATTTTGTAGGCCTTTGAGGTTTTGGAGCAGCTCATAGTCTTCTACATATACTGATGTTGGTTATTTAGCAGAACTTTAGCCCAAAAGTCAAGTTCTCCCTAAGAACCAGTGAGGTAACGAAGGTGAGCAGCATATTAGTTGTTGGTGGATGACATTATTTTTGGGTTGATTTTAGTAAAAGTGTGTTTAGATATATTTTGACGATGCAATGTAATACCGTACTTTGCTCGTTGGCAGTCAGTAACAACCTGTGATTTCAGCATCATTGTGCAATCTGTTTTATTGGTCCAAACATAATGCAGTGGATTATTTTCTTAGGGTTCTTGAAAATCAGATCAGCTGAGTGAAATACTGCCTGATCGCACTGGAGCAGTGCACACTCCTGCACTCACTCACATATTCCCCCTGAGCCTTTGTCCAAAATCCAATAGATGCTACACAAACCCACATGAGAATCAATGTCACATCCAGCTCCATACCAGTCCAAGAGTTTGACAATTGTTCAAACTACATCACTGCAGGAAGTTAATATTGCTGTCCATCTAAATAGCCAAGCTTCTTTTTTCACCGCCAGGCTGAAGAGGAATGTGGTGGCAGAGGTAATTGGTGTCCATTAGATGTAAAGGCAGAGATCCTTATCCTATCGCTGAATTTCATTCTGACTCACCAGCAAAAATCACCAGTGGCAGAGACAGCTTTTTGTGTACATCTCTCTGTCTCTCTAAAAAACCTGGTACTCGTCAAGTCAGATGATTAGCATCTCTTTCCCTTTTTTTCTCCATACCCTCCCTTGAATGCCAACGCAAGGCTCGTTGGAGCCAGCAGGATCTTTTCAAGCGTATGCTGCAAAAGGATTTGCCTGCTCAACACACATGCTGACTACAATGCTTAGCAAACCACACATCTGCAATTTGAATGAGAAAGTGAGGGATTCGGGACCTGTGTTGGAGTGGAGGGTGACACACGTAGTAGAACATCACGTTAGCAGTACTCTTTTTACATCACACAAAGGGCTGAATGATTTTTGTTATTTTTACCAAACTTTTCAACCCAAGTGAACAAAGAGTTTCCCAATAATGTGTCAATGTGCTTTTTGGGAAACAACCTAAAATGCCTCTGGTGTCATTTAGGTTGACGCCCACTTCTTGGGAAAGAAGGCAACTAGAAAAAGGAGAACTAAATAATTTCATAGACAGTTTGTTTAACTGTGAAATGATTAATATATTCTGGATCACTATTTAAGCCTTTCCAGCTTCATGCAAATCAACAATACTTTTTTTGTTTGAGACATGTTTCACATCAGCAAATGCTTCTTGCTAAATTAAACATGTTCGAGTGTTGATTATTCCTAAATTTGAAGCAGTTCTAACCCAGACTACCTTGTTTCTGGTTCCATTGATTGGACTCCAGGTTTGCAAACTGCTGACTCCAGTTAGCTTTTGTTGAAGTCACTAGTCAAGGGATTTACATGCTTTTTTCCAACCCACATCATGGGTGTTTGAGTTATATGTTCAACATGGACCAGGACAATACAATGCTGTGGGTATTATTTGTTATAATTGATTGTGTTTGTTCATAATTATAACCTTTTTATTTAGATCTGATATCTTTTAATACAATTTTTTAAGAAGTGCGTTTAATTCCAAAAAGGTTCACTTTTCCTTTCCACTGTATTCAAAGCTGGGAAATGTATTACACAAATTGCTTTACTCTGAGCTAATACAGCCCTGAAGGAACAGCCTCGCTGTAAACATTGAACCGCTTCATAACTTTCATAATTCATGAATTCCTCTCATCACCTTCATCATTAAAGTGCGGCACACTAAGGCAGTGTTTGATCGCAGCAACCTGGCCACTTAATTGAACAAGTCTTAAACATCGGTCACAAATGTAGACACAAAGACCGTGAAGACACCCTGTTATCCCGGGAAAACGCAACTGGTACTTAAGTTATTTTCTCAATCTGGTGATAAACAGCACAGCCTCAGAAGAGCAAAACAAAATGTCCAATCAACTATGTAACAACCAAGCCTGTGGCCACATTTACATACTAAAGGAGGGCGGTAATGAGATTGCTACCTGAGATAATTACTACTCAAGGCATCCGACTCTCATACATCTACCACAGGGAACCAGTTTAACTCACTGCAATTAAACGGCCATTCGTTTGCTCCATTTGAGGCGCCATTTATGCCATTTTATGCTTCACTGTGTCTTAACACAACAGTGTCTTGAAAAGCGAAAACTGGGACCAGCAAATATGATAAGTTGCAGAGGCTGTATAGATTTATAGATTGGAAAATGATACAGACATGGAGGAATAACAGTAATTAAACCCTGTTCTTTCAATTCAGATTAATATTACATAGTTGTGCCTACTACTCCGTTTAAATATGCTCACTTTCCTCAGGCATGACTATGTATCTGACTTTTGGAGCCATATCTGTTTTTTGGGATTCTATTTACTACTGATGGTAAAAATCATTATGTTCCTTTGTAGTATATGATTTCTTTAAAATTCAGTGGACACCTTGTCTTGCTACTTCCCCTCCCATGAGTATCCTAACCTTTTTTTAAAAATGTTTCCGTTGTTGCTGTGAAGCATGTGGATCTGGGACAAAACACATGCAGTCCTTGCTATTTTTGTGACCCCCAAAAACAGTTGTTGTTGTTGACAGGTCAGGGCAGATAGGTGGAAAATGAATAGCATGTGGCATCATTAACACCAATGACATTCAATCCCTATATTTCAAATGTTGCTGACAGTGACTCCATAATTGCTCTGCTTATATTCTTCCTTTTTAGCAGGCTGACATCTCAGACATGGCAGTCACTCAAACCTGCAGTCATCATATTTCATCCTCTTCTTTTCTCAAACGAATACATTAAACTGTAATATCTGCAAAGAAATTGTGCTGAATTGTTATGAAGGATGTTGTGTTAGTATATTGTGTAATTGTTGAGCTTAGCGTATTCAGATGAACACTGAGTCTTCACACTAGGGATACGGAATGTAGAGCACTGCTAGATCTACATTGCCACGAGCATGTGAAGATTAGCAGCGCCTGCTTCCATTAGCCTCAAAGTAATTGTTAAGACAGCGATGAACAGTCCATAGCTCTAATCCTCAAATCAAAGAGAAGTTGCACAGACCACCAACGATCAGATTTGATTTCTTTCACTCAGAAAATGTAACTTAGTTTTTCCATCTTTTTCAGAGATCAGAGCACAGAAGCTACTTACTTGCTGTCAAAGTATCTTCTAATTATCTTGAATATGATTTATTGCTCTAGAATTTTTTTTCACTAATTACAGAATGATAAAAAATGTTTTGATGAGAAGACAAGGGGGATGTTTCCAAGTTTGGAGATTATTTCACGTGCAACAAAGTGTGACAAAATGTACATTTTTAAGAAAACCTGCATAAGTGACAATGAGTTTATGAACGTGAATAGAAAAACAGAGAAGGAAAAGATTTAAGGAGACTAAAACTCAAAGGGTATTAAGGTGGCCTGTTTTTGCACACACTTCTTCAAAATGCTTTTGAAGACAGTTACAGAATCACAATTGTGAATCACTATCAACAGCAAAAAACTTACATCTCCATTCCCATTACAATCTCAACCTAAACTTGCAGCTATTCTCCGAGAATAAAAAAGAAAAACTTCTTATTTCCATTCATATTTCTTCATTGCTGCTGATTCACACAATGGCCTTGGCATTTGCATAGGGCTCAAGGTTCATTACAGTGCTCCGCAGGTTCATTGCAGATATATTAGGTTGATTGGACTCCATGAGGGGGTAGAGGAAGAGCTAGTGAAGAAAAAAAAGGGGGGCAGACTAATGTGGCTATAATATGGGAGCAGCAGGCATGTTTACTAAGTATAGTGCCAGGCCTCTGCTGTAGATGAGCCTTGGTGCCCTGTAGCCTCACAACATAGAGGGAACGTCCATTAAAAGCCACAGCTTATTACAAACAGCTGGTGCTGAGAACTGCCCAGGGACAATCGCATACATTATCACAGGCCATCACACACACATCATTAGAGCACCGTTACACGTATGACTTTAACTGACTACATTCATTCCTAAACTTGCTTACATTTGTTCCTTTTTTATGTCTGTGAGGGTGTCAGTAAACAGGGCAAACAGGAGATAGGAAGCATCACCACAAGGACAGATTTGCAGTCTTTTTATATGACAACACTGCATTTTTTTGTGTCAGCGTTCAATATGTTGCTTTTGACTTCCTGTTGCTGAAATGTGATTTTTCGTCGGTAGCATTGAGCGGTTTGATCGTTGCTGTAACTTCACACGCTGAATAACACAAACAGCACTTCCCTTCGTTAAAGGGGATCTTTTTTTTTTCAAATCAGATGGTTATGGACAGGTTGCCAGGTTGTATCGCTGGGCCAACATACAGACACAAATGACCATTCAATCTCACATTCACACCTTTACAGTATCCAATCCACCTAACCCCAATTTGCATGTCTTTGGACCCAGAGAGAACTCACTCATACACGGGGAGAACATGCAAGCTCCACACAGAATGGCCCTGGAAGCTTTTGTCCGAACAGTGCAGGGAATTTTGATTATCACTGGAAATCATGTGGACAATTATATTCACGATACAAAACTTGTGTTAAAAAAGCAGGTATATATCCAGCCTAAAGTGTAAATGGAGCACCTTTGCAGAAGTGAAACACTTAACTTGGCATACTCCTTACTCTCTCTCTCTCTCTCTCTCTCTCTCGCACACACACACACACACACAGATCAGCACTTGTCTGTGTTGCCTTAGGGTCGTGACAGTGCAACTGTGGGTTTGAGGAGGCGATGGCAGACAGAGTTAGCAGCAAAGCGTCCACTCCTGCAGACTCTAACCGAGTGTGCACACCTCTGAACTCAGCAGCACTGCATGGAGATAAGTGTGTGTGAGATGGGGGGAGATTATGCCTATTTAACTTATTTACCTTTCACCTTTAATGGTGGATTTAAGGAACATTTAATCATGATGTACGTTATTGTTTTACCATGTTAATTATGGGTCATGAGTATTTCCAATTGAGAAGTTAAAGTTGGGCCAAAACTGAATCATTCATATTAATTTAAATTGTGAAACCATCCAGGTCTATGTAAAAAAATGGTAAATGTTTACCTCTTTACACTTCCGGTAAGGTAAGACTCAAAAACGGATGCACTCTTCATACTGCATGTGATCAATAACAAAGAATTATATTTCCTTTTTTGATTTTCATGTGATCAATATATAGAAAGCACATGATAGACTGAGGTTTGTCTTCATGTCAAGAAGCCTTTAAAAGAAAAGTATTTCTTGAAATATTTCTATGCAGTTGCTTTGTAATGTTGTGTTGTTCTAAATATGCATGTTATACAAAATATATTTTTCTTTATCCATTGTGAAAATGTCCACAGGTACACGTCAGATTTCCACTTCCACAGTTAGACATAAATGGACATTTACGTGCCTTACATATTTGATTATATATACTTTAAAGTAATGTTAAGCGCACAATTTAGAAATGCACCTTTGGGTTGACATGAAAGATGGTAGTGAAGACTGCAAAACATCATACAAGTCATTAAATGGCATCATAAAAATAATGCTATATATTAGTTTGCTTCTGCTTTGGGCACATTTAGCTGCTTCACAAACACTCTCCTCCTGTTTCTCTTCTTGCATAACCTGAGCTTTTAAGACCTGCGTTAATGCAAAGAAAACACACAAAAAAAACAGATTATGTGCGTTTCTACTGCACAGGAAGAAATGTAAAGATTATTTCTATCACCTCTGGGAAACGAGTGAAAGACAGCCAGAAAGGCTGCATTATAGGCAGAAACAAAATAATTTCCCCATTAGAAAAAACATTAGATTCACATATCAATTGCCCTGTAGGTGGGGCATTGTCAAATAAGTGAAACCTAGATGGAACTTTGGTGGAGACAGCTGATCTCCTTTTACTTCTGTAAGCAAACTGTAAGCTAGTCTTTAATGTTGTTGGCTGTGGTTAAGGCGATAGAGAGGGTTATACACCGAAGGTCGATGGTTCGATCCCTGGCTCCTCCAGTCTGTGTGCTGTGCTGTGCCCTAAACTGGCCTTAGTGTATGAATGATGTGTAATAGAATAAGCGCGTATGAATGCATCTGTGAATATGACTTGTACTCTAAAGTGCTCCGTGTGGTCAATAGGATTAGAAAAGAGCTACTGAAATACAATCCATTTACCATTAAATCGTTTTCCATCCACAAATTGTGCTTAACACAGGTCAAATTTGTAACAATTAATTTTGTCATAAGTGAACTGTTTTATTCCTTCTTTTTATTTAATTTGTTTGCATGATTGTTTTATTTTGCATGCCTAATTTCCCCCATATTCATCCCAACCCCCTGTGTGAGGCCCCAGGCCCTGAGGGTCCCATCAAGCCGTAACCACTGTGTATCTGTTAACGATAACTGCTCTGTGGTTCCCAGGCCACAGACACCCACAGCCGGCCTGATCAATAGGGATCCCAATAGGAGGGATGAGGCCCATGAATCAACCTGTCTGGATATAACCCAACGCACACGCACAGCAGGACACATACAGTTGGCACTGACCTAAAGCTTGCACATGCAAGTGCTTCTATTTGGAGACAAATGACCAATTCACTATGGAGACACACACACACACGCAAATGTTTTTGTTCCTGATTAAAATCCAAATGAACTCCATTTGGGTGGTTACAGAGGAACCGTCACTAATGATTTACATTATGGTATTTCTTTTAAGCATGCAATAAATATCACATTGGTAATCCAAACCATGTTAAATCGGTTGCAACTAGATGGTGCGTTGCCACTGCCAATACAATAATGTAAACATTGGCACAGTCTGTTTCTTCCATGAAGCACAACCATGGACATTGTTTAAGATAGGTCTAGGTCTCTGTTTGCATGAATGGGGTCTATTGAAATGCAGGTGTATAACATAATGGCTGGAACACCATGTGCAAGGCATCACTAAGTGGCAATGACAAGAAAGAGCTTATAGAATTGTGTGTGCACAATCACACATGCTACAGTATAAACTACTTTACTTTCTGTTGGTACTGTAAGCAGTTGTTAAATTGCACTTAGTACTTTTGAGTGACGCTTTTTACATGTTTTTGGGGTACTTTGAAGCCCATCTCTATTTCTTAATGAATAAACACTGTTTGTTTTTTTAGGTGTATACTATATTCCATCCCATAAACCAGCATAAGAGAACTTCACGGTGCCAAGTACAAAGGCCAGGAGTTGGTAGTGTGGCCGAGGCTGCTGCATCACATCGATCTGCTGTTTTATGGTAGACGAGCTAAAGGGATGTCATCCTGTGGCTGGCACAGGATTTTATACATCCCTCTACATGTAGATTATAAGTAGCTAAAATTATATACCAGCTTTTTGGGAATGATGGGCAAAAGACACATGGCTCTATTTAATGATCATTACATCTAGGTAGTGTCAAAATCATTTTGATAGTTTAACCATTGAAAAATAGGCTGCTGTGCCAGGCGCATGGTCCAAAAGGGTTGTACTTTGTCTCTTTAAAATTCACAGGTGTTAGAAGGAGAAGAAAGAAAAAAAAAATCACCATTCCATCTACTATTCCCTTTAAAAGTCAGGTTCACTGGCACCTGGTGGATTTCTATTAGGTTGACAGATTTGCTGTAGTAAAAGAGAAAGCATCTCTGCAGAGGAAACAGGTCTGTTTAAATACCAGTGCTGCCCTCTGGAAGTCGAAGATTCGAATTGGCAGTTGGAAACTACTCGGTCTACTGAGATTCTTTAAGTGGATCATTCAATTGACTTCAGATCAGGCTGCTCAATCGTGCAATTGCTTTATGCTGCCTCCAGATAGCAATGTGGCAACAATAAGCCTGACCACACCTCCTTTTGAGACCAACATGCCCATGGCCGCTCATATTGGAGCAAGTGTACTTGCTGTTTAAACATCATGAATGTCAACTGTGCTTGTCTGACACTTGCATCACACTCTGTCACTTTGCGCAGAGCGTAAAAAAGTCTCTTAAGTCATGTATGCCTTTGGTATTTTGTTGCACATTACCACTGGATGATTTACATGCACACAAGGAATCTGGTCAGCAGGAGAAATTGGTTTGAGGCTTGGAATTAATGTGGACTTTCACTCCATTAACTCATTTCTAAGCTTTGTTTACACGTGGCTTGTCATTTCTTCGCCTTTGTGTGCTGGAGTCTGAATCATTAAAAGTATCATATCTGCTCAGCGCACATATTTCACTTTCAGACCTTTTGGTCGTAAGAGAGAGAGAGAGAGAGCTGTTTTTACATGGCTCTCCCTGTTCATTGAAAGAGCCAATGAGCAACAGGGTTTGAATTGGCACACTGAGGAACATTATTTTTAACTAGGCTATTTCACCTACTTTCACTGGCTCTGATTTGGACTTCACGCCTTCTCCTGACCAGGCGTAATATTCACGACTTGTGCCTGCATGTAGAGGGTGCAACTGGCATAACAATGACGTTGGACTTAAAAAAATTTCAAAAAAAGTATCAACTAATTTAGCTTAAAGGGATTATTCAGTGATTTTGAAGTGGGGTTGTATGAGGTACTTATCCATAGTTAATATGTTACCTTATGGAGATGGTGATCAGCGTTGAGAAGTGGAAGTAGCGAAAGTCAGAGTCCCACTGTTGCAGAGGGAACCATCGAAAAACGTTTTTTCGCCACATTTTTAAATGCTTACCTGTTAAAAAAAATCTGTTCAATAGTACGCTAAATAATATATTTTTTTCACTGATGTAGGTTGCCGCCAGAGAGCCGTTTATTTTTTTAAGCGTACTTTGGCTATGTATCACTACACCAACTCGCGCTGGTGCAGAGAATCAGCGTATCACTACTCAGTTCTGATCACAGCGCTGATCACCATCTCCATAAGGTTACATATCTATGCATGAGTACCTCATACAACCCCACTTCAAAATCACTGAACTATTCCTTTAAGACCAGTTGACCAGACAATGGCAATTTGGTTGTTATGGAGATCATCTTCAGGCATACATTGAGCAATCACGGGAAATAAATGATATTGGTGCATCCCAAACTCCTTCAGCTCTTCCTCCACCACCACTGTGTTACAGTGGAGTGCAGTGGAGTGCAGTGTCTAGCGAGCTTGTACTTGGGGGTGATAAATGGCAGCTGGTAGACCTGGAGTGTTATCTGTGCCACGAAGGCCTGCGTACTAGGAAAATACTGAGGTAGGACACAGCCAGACTATGAGGTTAAGGTAGATATATTGCTGCACAGTCACAACATGATTCATAGGTGAACATTGAAAGAATAAAAGGGCCAATAGCTGCAGTAGAGTGTGTGTTGATGGAAAGAGGGAAATAATTTATGTTGGTATATCTGCGTTTGTGCGTGATCTAAGAGTCCTCACTTTGATATGAAGCACTCACACAAAATTTTGTGTTCTTCCTAAGTGTAGTGTGAGGTGAAGTCTATTCCACTCTGTCGCAGAGATGATTGAGTTTTTACTGGATTTTCTCTTTGTGTGTGTGTCTGTGTGTGTCTGTGTGATTGATAGATGTGCTTGTTGAAAGAATGCGCGCGGCTGTGAAACGACCGACCAATTAAATCCAATCTGTTCCAGAGGACAGATGACATCATAAAAAGTGCGTCATCCTGCCGGTGCCAGTGTGATGCCCACACACAACACACGCACATTCACACAGAAGGGAAATGGACGAACTACAGCTACATGACAGCTTTTGGTTTTCATAGAGGGTCATTTCGCTCACCAGGCTAAAAATATTTTCTTAGCAGAAACAGTCATCATCATTCACCTGAATGTCTTCATCTCCTTCTTTCTTTTTCCTCCTCTGACCTGTGTTAGTGTGTCTATATATGTGTGTGTGTGTGTGTGTGTGTGTGTGTGTGTGTGTGTGTGTGCATGTGTGTGTGTGCATGTGCGTGTGCGTGTGCGAGCCTGTGCTGTGCATGTCTGCTGAGTGCCTGTGTAGTTGGAATAGAACATTTCTTGTAGCAGCATTGCACAACATTGTCAATTCCACTATTGAAAAAAAGATCAAAGACATTGCATGTTCAACAGCAGAGTTCTCTTTTTCAGGACATGCAACTCACTAAGCAATCTTAGTAAAAGTTCAGGAGAAAAAACTATCACAGAATCAATTGTTCTTAGTCTACATTTGTAGCCTGTAATTTGTACAACAATTCTTCCTCTCCTTAGAAAGCCATATCATATTCATGCCTAAAGCCTAAAGTGAGAGACGGTATATAGCCAACCTACTTGATGCTAAAACACATGAAACCTGCTGTCACAACAAAATCCAAGAAGTAACAAGTTTGTAACATCATGGGACAGACAGTGTTGTGAGAGATTTTTGTTTCTTCATGCAGCGTTTCACGGCCTCTGTCTTCCTTTCTCTCCCATTTTACTGTGAAGCTCACGTTCTGTTGCCTGAGAAGTAATTAATTTAGACGAGACTGTTATGCAACACTTCTCCTCTTCTCGTCCTCATTGTGTCCCTCCTCCACTTTTCCAAGGCTACTGTGTCACTGCAGATGAAGCGGGCCATACTTACTTTGTGTCAGTTTTTCTAAATCTGTCTCTTTCACTTTTTTCTTCTCTTCTGCACATATATTTCATTTTCTGTGTGTACCGGTAACCTTCCACACCGCGGTATCAAGTTTAAAACGGTGGGGAAATCATTCAATATCCAATCTTTGCCACCAAGCGTAGCTTGAATTTATTTGATAAACATTGATTCAGGTGGAGGATTAGCCATTTATCAAGTACCAGAGGAAAGTCACACTAAAATGTGGAGTGTGGGCGATCTTCCCTGCGATTTTTCTAATGCTTCGTGGCCTTCACAATAATTTGCAAGCAATTTAATCACAAACATAGGGATGGATTGTATTTTCTAAATGACGGAAGGTGAAACAGAAATGCAGGTAGAGCAAAGGTATGTTGTTGTCTATGCGTTTTATATATACAGTTGCACAAGCAGACACGTGAGTAAGGTGCTAATACCACCACACACTGAGGACCTCAGTTTTCTCTTTTGTCTATGGTTATCATATTATTTCTTACTTAATGCTATTTTTCTCTTTCATGTGTTTTCTAATTAGCTCTAGCTCCTGGAGAGGAAGACAGTGACACACACAGACACACTTCATACCTATAGAAAGCTTTTTTTTTACCTTTTGCCACACGTGAGAATGAACCATATGGAGGGCTGCATTTGCTGAAAAACACAAAGATGTGATAATTAAAGTCAAACGTGCACATGCTCAACAGCCTGCGGAACACCAGTGATGGTTTAGGACTTTGTCGCCGACTGTGAGCTTTTCTTATCCGCACGTGTCAATCCCACGCAGTCTGTCTTTGACAGCGTCAGATATAGGAATCCACCTTATTCTAGGTGTGAAAGATGCACATCTGCTTGTAAGAAACAAGCCGTATTTTCAAGGAAGGGCTGCAATGGCATATTTATCTTTATCAAAGGCAGTGTGTGCTAGGAATCATAACTGGTGGTGTGTGTGTTTATGTGCAGTTGAAATAGGCACGTTTGTGCATGTTGAATGATGCCAGAGTTTTGGCCTTGAATATGCCCACCTCCCACCCCCAGCGCACTCAGGCGCTTGAATTAAAGTGGATTTAAGGGAGGCGAAGGTTGGAGGAGAGCAGGGGTTTATAACTCTGATTGCCATGCCCACCACTCATAATGAGACGCATTACAGAGCTGATGTTGTAAGATTAGGGTGACTTAAGAGACATGAGCAGCCTTACAGATCAGAAGAGAGCGGGAGAGAGCGGCCTGGGCAGGGGTGAGTGGAAAGGAAAGGGAGGGGGGCATGGAGAGAAAGGGAGAAAAGAGAGTAAGTGGTTGGAGATGGAAGGGGAAGTCTGAATGAGGCCGAGACAAAAGTTGTAGCCTTCTGGCCAAAGAAATTACTCTATATCTCAGCAACTTTTTTTTCCTATTCATGTCAAAGGAAATAGGAGAGGCAGGAAAAAATAAATGATGATAGAGGTGTGCAGGTGGTGGCACTGGAGGAAGGAGGGACATGGGGGAAATTTAAAAAATAAATAAAAACACAACAGAAATATCTGCATTCCTGTCGAAGTATGAACACAACGGAGACTCTCGGTTATTAAGGCATTGACAGCCTTTGACAGCAATATAGCTCCGCTTTGCTCTGGCCCCATCACCGATTTGACTGGAATTCAAAAGAGGCTAGGATGTCATATGGAGCGCTGACAGGTGTTTATGTCCCCTTAGAGAGTTGACAGTAATGACAAAAAAAGACAATGAAAAAATAACTAAAAAAATCTTCTGTCCATTCTCAGCATCCCACTTGTTTGATTTGATTGTGTAGTAAAGCTGATTTGCTAGGACTACACGTTCCCAGTAGTGTCGAGGTTTATGATGTGCACTCAGATTTGTATGGCTGCCAGCTGTTTGACAAAATTTTTCGATTCGCTGCAAATGCCAAACTCTGACTAAAGTCACCATTCTCCAAAGTTCAATATCTACTAATTTATATTTCTGCAATGTTATAGCCGCAAACGAAAAAATCAAATATTGTATTGGCAACGTTGTTGTCAGTTGTTGAGTGATTCCTTACTTGTGGATTACTGTTTGCCACCAGACTGAGCAGACTAGGATCCAATGAGAAAAGAATACAAACTGTGATGGATTACTGCATTTTTCTCTCCTGTGATGATTATTGCCATTGGTAAATTGTTGTATTTGTTATATTTTGAAAAAAAACTAGAGGAAGAGAACAAAGGAGCAATTCAGTTTAAAACACTTGCAACCAATTTTTCATATTCCTATTCTCTGTAATTTGTTGTCTCCTCAAGAAGACTGTCCAGTGTACTGCATGAAGTGTTTCAAATACAGAGTGGTTACTTGGATAGTATCTTAGTAATCCCAGTCCTCGTGGATCATATTGTGTTTTTAGTGTTATTTACATGACTATTAGATAGATAGATGGATAGATAGATAGATAGATACTTTATTTATCCCAAGCTGGACAATTCTGGTTAAATTATTACTCAGATGACACAGATAATTGAGATATTTAATTGAAAAAAATATATATTGCTTTGCCTACAGTTTCTCTTTTTGCTATTATGTTGTGCTTACACTTCATGTCAATAAAAAAAAACAACCTGTACGCTTCATGGAGATAGTTGCAGTTGACAACTTTTGTTCATTCGTGCCCTTTAGAATGAATTTTCGTCCAAGGACATTGTGCCATCCAAAGGGGAGCCTTTGATAAATGCCCGAGGGTGTAACTGTGACAAACAGTCTTTACCATTTAACATGGTTAAATGGGCCTGAGAGTGGACGACCTTTTTTACGACTTACACAACATCTTAATCTTTGTACGACTGTTGGGTCTGCGTTATGTAATTGTGAATGGTGGTTGGTGTGTGTATAAAGGGGGTTACAGGTATGCAGGAGGTGTCGAGAAAGTCGCATTTGCACCTATTGTCTATTTTTCAGTTTCTTCGAAAATGAACATTGAATAGAAATGGACAGGTTTTGTCTGGAATTTTCTTCTATGGTTACCACAGAAAAATTCAGTGTGTACACTTTCTGTACAATTTACACATGTTTCAGTTCATAGATGTGCAGGGGATGGAGAGGGAAATATACAATTTAAAATGTCTAGATTCAATGTCAAATATGTGCAGAATAATTTGGACTTTGTGGCTGCGATATTCGACTGAAATATTTAATTGAATGGTGTAAACCTGTATTTAGTGTATTAGTTGGCATGTGAAATATTGCAGTAAAGCAAATGACATTAACAGCATACATAGCTGTCAGTTTATTAGGAACTCTAATAACTAAAAGTGAGGCAGTCTAATCCAACTGCCCTGTGAAAGATTTAGAATTTTTACGAAAACTGTTGAAGAGTTGTTGGATGATCATTTTGGAGGCTGCAGTGTGTGTTGCTGTTGAAGTACAAAGACATTTGTCTGTTGTTTTGCCTACCCTCATTTATTTGAAAGGGCAGGACAGAAAATAAAAAGGAAAAGGTACTGATGCAACAGCACCACAAGCTCCAGCCTCCAAAATGGTACAGTTGAATCAGCACCACTTTAACACGGGTACACCAAACACTGGACACCGACGCCTTCATCAAGGAGGAGTAAAAGCAGGACTGCTGTATTGGACCGCAGGAGTTAGGTAGATATTCTTAATAAACTCACAAGTTTATAAGGTGTACATTTATCAGTGTTTCCCCTAGGTTTACTGGTTTGGTGAGGGAGGGGGGGGTCCTTAGGGTTAGGGTTAACACGTTAAGTTTCTTCCACAATCTTTCATACAGGAAGAAAAATCCTTTTTTTCAAATATTAAAATCAATTTGACATTCCAGGGGGGACGGGAGCTCCCGTTGGGGGGGGGCTCCCAATTCAATGGTAGGGGAAAGTCTGTACATGATGAAGAAGTACATGTGTGGCATCCCAATTCTGTACCATGCACATAGATCCTCAGGCTATAGGTTGTAAAATGTATTGAGATGCTCACAAGCATCCAAGCATTAAGTGGCAGCAGTTTCTATGTTTGAAACACTGCATGGAAAAAAATATTATGTAAATGTGTAATAAGAGTCTGTTGTGGAAATGAAGGAGAAAATATTAGACTTGTTGTTACAATATTGCTGGAGGTAGGCAGGGCCGTTATGGATCCTGTCGCGATTAAAGTTTTATACAGTGCTTCATCTCATTTGTTTTTCCGGCGCAATGTTGAGGATCAGTAGACACCATTACTGTCAGATAGCATCACCACTGAAGCTATTCAGGCTACATTGAGTTGTATCTGACAGTTAGCGGCTTCCTGTAGTGACAGGCAGCAGTTTACATTATTCAACAGGCCAACATGATGCCTCAGAGAGGGTGGCATTGCTCTTACCGCTGTTGAGGTAACAAAATTCAGTTAGTGTTAAGGTCTTTTTCTTTCTCACTGTCGGAACATTTACAGTTAGATACAGATGACATACTACACTTGAACTACTGTTTATTCAAAGCACTCTGTGTCAATGATGGGGACATTTGGTATATTATTCCTGTAGGACTTGCATAATGGTACATAACTGTTGGGCTTGATGAGCTAAATAGTAGGGCTGTCTTACCAATCATCACATTCCTTACTGTCACAGGTTCACCATATGTCTGAAGTATCATTAATATGTATGTATTGGCCTTTTCCTGGCTGTTCTAAATATATGGGTATAAAAGTGAAATCTTAGAAGCAGAACTACTTTCATTTTTATTCTTTTCTGGATTCACAGGTTAAATATGTCATATTTGAGTGCCATACTGCAACAGTTTATGGAGTGGCAACTGAATCCAGATTATATATATCAACTGGGTAGTGTTACAGCAATATGATTCATTGAATTGGTCCTTTAACATGCTTGCATTCTTGTACTAAGCAAAAATGTTACTAGAAGGGAATTGAAGCATTCTTTAAAAATCCCCCATCCAAACAGCATATAAACTGGTAAGTGAAGAAGATACACACGATTTTGGCAAAGAGCCACCCCCCCCCCCCCCCCCCCCCCCCCTGTTTGTCCCTGCTTTGCATCACAACAATTACTCTTTTTCATGTAATCACCATTCTAAACAGGTTGTAATCAGCCTGACTGGGGAGAGGCTAAATCTGAAGCTCCTACTCTGATTGGGAACAACAGCATGTCAGCCTCCCAGCTGATGGTAGATCCACTGTTATTAATATGAAATCCTTTTTGGATTTTTCTGTATTCTGGACAGACAAATGGGAACAGAGTGTATAGTATATTAAAGATGCAGGGAATGAGGGTTTTCCCCATCAAAAATTCACTGTGGAATTATGGATACAGTGAAATACAAGATGAAAGAAAATGCAGAAATATGAGGGATATATAAAAAAAAACATTTGACATCAAAAGAAGCAAAGCAAATGGAAATAATAAACAGAGTAGGTGCTGAACAATCTGCTGCCGGACTTAATCTCACTAATTCTCCAAGTTAATCCAAAACAATGTCAATTCTACATTTGTCTTTATATATTTACATGTTTACAGGAACATAAATGCACAAGATAGCAAAAGAAAATTTCTGTTGTTTTCTACCCCAATGACGTTGACGTAATGTTTAGTAAGAGGGCAAGTTTTTGATGTTTTGGTGTATGTATGTAGTGCTGTCTTAGCATTCAGCCTCTCCTTGAAACTGTCAATGCAGCGTCAATGTACAGTACACACATTTTCTAGTGTTCTTTGACTATTCACACTACACTGTCGAAAAGTACCATTCCCTTGTTCACAGCAAGGCCATCTCTGAAGGTTTCTGCCATTGTTGTCCACAGAAAAGCTCCCCTGTGTTTGAGGCAGCGTTACAAACATTGTGGCTCACTCTGCAAAGATTTTTAATTGTGTTGGGAAGCCACATCCTTTTTTTATACAACAAGGCTTCTGACAATACAACGGTGATTGTGGTTCCAGACAAACAATAAAGCTGTGATTCAAGCCACTCGGCCAGTGATTGCTGCCAGAGCAGACTTTCTAACTTTGTGCTCTTGTGATGGAGATTACAGGGGACAACGTCAACATCCTCCCCATGAACCACTTCAGATTGGTAGTGTTTGTCTGTGTGTTAGTTGCTGTTTACATGTTCAAGCTCTCAGAGTGTCTCCGTGTTCCTTTTTTCTTTTCAGGAAAGACTTTTGTCAAGCCTTTTTGGGCTGTTTTTGAGCCTGAAAATACCAAGTTCTTAGGTTATTTTTGCCTCTTTGTGGATTTCAACTCAAATTACACCATCAGTGATCTCAAGATACTTTGGGAAGTAAGTGTGGCTTTTGTTAAAAGAGAATGCACAGATCAGTGTGTTTTTAAAATGAAATAAAAAAGCTCAGCACATGCTCAAGTAATGAAAAATTCCATCAAGAATCATATTGCAAATAGTAGTACACACTGTGCATAATACACAGGAGCTGTAAGGGGGTTTTACAGCTCCTGTGTATTATGCACAGTTTGCACTATGAAGCAGGAAAATTTACATTAGCTTTTTAAGAAATTGAACTATCAAAGCACATACTGCTTTGTAGGTCAGAGTGAAGGCCAAAGGGTGCAAAAGGTTTTTTAGCTGCCGACAGGTGAAACACAGCCAGGACTGAGAGCTCAGTATGTGGCCGTCCAACCTACTCTGCCTCCACCTGCAGTAGGTGTCGTGACCCCAACACTTGACACACACTCGTCTCAACAGAGTGATCGATGACTGTTGGCTGCTCTTTGTCTTGACGGAAATGGGCCAGTATGAATGCACACACTCACCAACTGCATACCAGCAGGGACAGTCCAGCCTCACACCTAGCAGCTGCCCCTTTGGCTCAGTGTCACTCCGCATTCAGCTTTCCTTTTCAATTGTTTCATACAAAAGAGCATGTCAGTGTGTTCTTATTGATGCGTTTTCGCATCTTTAGACACAGCGTGGCTTTTCTCAGTCTCCCCAATATATGTGGTTGCTAATATCTCTTAGTTCTAAATGCGATTCGAGTCTGAGATGGAGACAGTCAGTGAGCCCGTTCGTGTTGAAGTTTCTCGACTAATGGGGTTTCCCTCCAAGCTTCACCAATATCAGAACACACAGAGACACTGCATTGAAGATGCATTTGATGGATCTGTTCACCCGCCGTGCCCATCGACAGGCGCACAGGTAGTTTGGCACAGAAGCTGAATGAATATTCACAGCAAGTTTGCTGTTATTATCACAGCTCAGACATGGGAGAAGAAGAAGAGCAATGTTGGGTCTTAATTTCTTTGGTTTCATAGAAGGCTACCAAAACAAGGAAGCTCGGACCATGACACACATAGAGGGTGACTTCATTCTCTGCTCAGGAGGCCATAACTTTACTGTATCTTCACAAGAGTCTGCTTTATCAATGCAAAAAATCATTAACCTAACCTTTAATGTTGGTATTATTTTTTGCTTATTGATTGTATTTCATCTGTTAGAGTTCAGGTTCGCTGGTCAGCATTCAGATGAAAGAGTGAAAGAGGCCAGCATGCCGTACTGTTGTATTTAAAAAACATTTGAGAAAAAGTTGATATTTATTGGCCGAGACATAACTATAACGCTATGTGAAGCTATCAAGAACGTGTCTCCATCAAACATGTGCACATCGTGTGCTACAATGTTGCCTTTGCTACCTTAAAAATCACAACAGAACGGGCGCTCCCTTGAGAAAGCCTTTTTTTTTGCTACAAACATGCAAATGTTTGAAAAATATATATATTAAAAAATCCAACCTACACACATTGGGAATTCATCAAGAAAGATGTCAATATGAAAATGTGTGTTAGGTTCAGGTTAAGTGAATAATAAAATTTCAGGTATAGAGCTTGTGTGGGTGAAAGGATGGATGTAGAGAGAGAGAGAAGTGGATAGAGGTGGCAGGATTGCGTTGGAGGAGAGGATGGTGGAGGGGAGGGGGGGTAAAGCAGCTCTCTCTTCTTGGCTGGGTTGACAAGCAGTGAAGGGCTGGAGGTGGGCAGGAGAGCATACTCACTATCTGATTCCATTAGTGCTGCATGTTACAAACAAAAGTGCTGCTGCTGGGTCATGGACACATTATATCACTCCTGACATTGATATTAATTAAAAACTTAGATTGTCAACAATCATGTCTGCATCTGATGTGACCAGGGTTTCTGCGCTGACTTGATGAATTTGTATTTATTGAATGTTTTCAACACTTTTTTATTCATGTTTGACCTTAGAGATCTAATTTAATTTAGCCCTGAATTGCTGTAATTTTAGCGTTTTAAAGGAACCTTCATCTCCTTTACATTAAAAGAGGTGTTGGGCCTTTCCACATAGTCTAATAAGAAATGTTTTGTTTGAGTTGTTACAATGGGAGTGATTGGTTATTTTCTACTACAGTGTATAAATACCACTGTTACTGTGACCATCAAAAGCCCATATGTGTTGTAAGGCTTAGATGGATATGCAAAGCTGAATGCATAAGTAGGTAGAAATACTGCAGGCAGTGGACATTTGCTATCTCCCTTCCCAACAGGACCTATTATGCCTTTTATTAAGGCATTTAATGTCCAAAATTTCCAGAGTGAAGCTTCCAGCATGCCTATGTATATGAATGATCTGCCAAGCGGAGTTGTCTGGAGAAATGCATTTCGAAAAAAAAATGTGTACAAATGCAGTCATTGTGATCCAGCCCAGAGCGGAAAACTCTTTTTGAAATTTTAGATTTTGTTCTCTTTTACAAGTACAATGAAAAGGCCCCTAGTGTACGACACGGAATAAAAATTGCCTGCTGTCGCGCTATTGTCAGATCCTGTATACAGGGGACTTCAGCATGGCTGTCACTGTGTATCTGCATAGTGGGGTCCACATTACTTTGATAATGGACACAGAAACACAGCTTTGGCATGCAGCACAGACTTCGGAATTGGATTTTGATAGGAGTAGTGAGAGTGCAGTGGCGAAGACTCCTATATCTTGAGATTTTCATATTGCCCAAGGCCATGCTCATACTCTTATCCAGCCTGACGTCGCTCATGAAAAGAAAAGCGATGGAAGAGAGTATGTTTAGAGTCTCATTGCTATCCTCTGATTTAATTAGGGTGCTCTCCATGGCTAAATTTAGCCTTGATGTTTCGGACAGCTTTCAGGGATTATGCTGATGATTGCATTGATAATGTATTTTTATTTTTGTATTCATAACATTTTACCCCTTTGAGTCTATAATGAATTTACTGAAGAGGCAGAGAAGGACAGCATTGGTCATCCTGTGGAGTTGCACAAACTCACCACTGGAGAGAATTTTATTTTTTCCTCCTCAGTACTTGGTTTAATTCCCAAACTGATGGAATTTACGAATTTTTTTTTTCACGAGATGTTTATTGGAAGAGTTTCAGGTTTAACTTTTATTTTCCACGATGTGAAAGGTAACCAAAAATGCTCATATTCTCTAAATGACTATGAACTTGAAGGATAGATTTTTGCCAGTTTGGCTGCAGATATTTTATCTTATACTGTAGGGGTGTAAATCTAGTAAAAAAAAGTATTATTTATCTGATAATATATCATTTTTCTCCCAATCATGTTGACATAAAAATGAACCCTTTTTTTTCCATCAACGGCCATTTCAGTTTTCATAACTCCCCTCTTGGGCAATACGAAATTATTTAACATATATATTATCTTTTGTACATGTTTTTGGGTCTCTGTCCTCATTATATTGTTGTTGAGATTTTAACCTGCTTTGCTATTTTCAACATTGTTTTTTAAAAATGTATTTTTAATGTTTTAAATCACCTTATTTATAATCTGTTAAAAAGATGTGTTACTACATCACACTAACCTCTACATCACACTAACCTCTATAATGCAATGGATGAAGCTGCTTCTCTTTGGCAAGGCGTTTGTAGTGTTGGTGATGATGATGCTACACTACTACTCAGAGTGGGTTTTAGCTAAAAACAACTTGTTCAAGCAAATCCTCAGCTTTTTGTAGAACCATGCATGGCTCCCTAACAAAGCCCCCAAATCCTATTCATCAAACTCTGATGCACAGAAATGACTAGATGTTCTATGTCTGTTATGTCGGCTGCTATATCAGTAATCGTATCTGTGATGGTTCTCTGAGACAGTCTGACACTCAGGAAATAATTGACTTGATCCACAGCTACAACAACGCTCCTTCTGAGTGAGGTCTTAGCTTGTCTCTGTCAAATTTTGGTCTTGCAAAACCTGCTTGGACACCCAGATGCATACAGCCTGACGGACATCTCATGAAAATGGTACTCATGAAAATGATTTTGTATCCCTGAGTTGTTGTTTTTTTGATATGGTGAATTTTCTTGTGGGCCATATGGAGGTCAGAGATTTCCCACTCCTGTTGTATAGAAAGCAAGTACTGTAAAGGTATACAGTATGGCAAATTTCCTTGCCCAAAAAAGCCCCTGCATTCAGTGCATTTGCTGATGTTTCTTTCTAAAACCTATATCCGTTCATCCAGCCTTCAGATTTGAATCACGATCTTTGTGTCTCTCTGACCTAGGCTCCCGGATACTGCAGTCAATTTCATGACAACACAATATTATGCATTTCTATACATACCAACCATTATTAGTATAGACTGGTCTTACCCCTATGCAGTGTTTGTGTGAGACTATTGGAAACCTTCAGGTTTGCTTTCTTCAATGCTTCAATTGGAAAATCGAATGGAGCCTCTGTCAAGACCAAGTTAATTGCTTGGGGATTTCTGGGGCAAAATGCCAACATGGTAGCAATTAAAGAAAATAAGTGCTATCACCTGAGCAAATGAAGGGAGTGAAAATGCTGATGCTTTGTTTTCCTTAAAATCCCCCTCCACTCAAAACCGTTTTTTTTTTCCTGTTTCTTTCCTCTAAAATGTCTGAAATTGACTATTGGGACTTGTATCTGAACAAATGTTGTCATTATAGAGGTGTTGGAGGAGGAGGAGATTTCTGTGCACTTCTCTGCAATTTGAAATTCAAACGAAACCTGGCAAGCTAGATTTGGTACGTCACAAATACAGAAAACCAATTGCTGTTGAATATGCAAATGTGGACAAAGAAACTGGAAACTTCCAGTTCACACAGAGGCAGCACATCCATGAGAGGACAGCAGGTGTGTCAGCAGACAGTTAGCATTAGTATGAGCAGTTAACATCCATGAGAGGACGGCAGTTGAGTCAGCAGACAGTTAGCGTTAGCATTAGCAGTTTGTGAAAGATTTATGGCGGAATCTCTCCGATGTTGCCGCTAGCCATCTTGTTGCGCACATTCTTCCACGTCAACCTAGCAGCTGTGGTGGGCGAGTTGCATATCAGGAATATTCATAGTCTCAGAATTCCTCAATGGGTGAGAGAGAGTGGATGGTTTCCAGACTCATTTCAGAGGGGTTTTTTAAAACTTTTTTGGGGGGTAGACATTGTTAAACAAAATATTGGGCATAGGATATTATTTTTATATCATTTAAAACATGACTGGAGGGGATCTTTAAAACCAGAGCTCTACCCTCACACTCTTCTTTGAAAACACATTTTTGGAGTGTGTGAAGTTGAGATGCTCACTGAGTTTTGTGAGCCAAGGAGATAACATTTTGTAAGAATAGATCATTATTCTTAGTAGAGCCTGTACTGTTGACTACAGAGAAAAAATTGGATGGGCGTGGGTAGCAGTGTTGGGTAATGCTGCATAACACAGGTGGTCTTACTCTGCAGGACCTGTTCTTGGATCACAAACATCATTCAGTCTTAGGCACAGTCAAATGCTGGTCTGTAATCATATCACATCATTCATGTCTAATAAAGGCCAAACCCGGAAGCTGTACTGCCATTTAATTTACCTTTTTCAAGGTGCAAGTTATGTACTGTACATATGCATGCATGATTGAGCATGTGATGAATTACATGCATGGGAATGGAAATTGAAGCAGATCCACAGCAAGCGCAGTTGGTGGTTTGCTATTCATGTGTTGTATTGAAACAAGTGTTTGTGCTGAGTGTTGTTTGTTGCTTCCAGACAAAAGCAGAACGAGAATGTTTCTGGTTCACCTGCGTGTGCTCACGCGATTATTAATATTTTTTTAAGATCATATGCATGCACTCTTGCTGTTCCCTATTTTTTTGCCAACCTCCTCCTCCATGTCCACCCATGCAGCTCATTAGGGCTTAGGGCACATCTTGACTCTGCCATCGTCATGGCAACACTCAAATTCAAAATCCTTGGGACATCTCTGCCTGTTCTAGAGGCCTCGCCTCCCAGGCACTTAGAAAAAAAAATCCTGTGGAGTTAATGTGTTGTTACTTTGCGCAGCTTTGTATCCACAGGATGCAATTGTGTGCGTCTTTGTCTGTGCAAATATACAGTCTTTACCTACATTTACATGAGGGAAGCAACTCTCTATAGGTGACTATTGAAATTGCTGTGACCCTGTGTGCGGCCCCCCCACCTCTTGTCTTCGCCTTGAAACCCCAGTAAAAAGTCTGTCTGCAGCAGAAGCCAGAGCCATATCTACCTGACGGGATGAGAGGCGAGTGGAGCAGCAATTTGTATGCACAGGAGCACTCTGGCTGTCATGGGGTGGGCTAACCCAGGAGATTAAGAACCTGTCGCGGCTTTAGTGTCGGGAAAAGATCATGTTTTGGTCTTAGTGATCAGCACTAGCTACCACATGACAGTGTGATAAACAGGGGACTCAGACACCATATCTCGGTTGATTTAAATGGCTGTTCACACTCACCTCACTATTAACGGCGGCGTAGCTACTCTGAAGGATGGACTCTTAATGCCTCATGAAATATCTGGGTTCTGAAAGGCAGCACGAGTGAAAAGATTATATATGGTGCTAAAGACAGGAGGGATGATTTACTGTATAGAACTGTGATCAAGTCAAATAAATATAAAGAAATTGACAGTCAAAGATATCGTGGGATCATCCATAAAACATATTTCCTGAATGTTTTATTAATAATGGACCAGTTGACAGTTGATTAACAACAGTCTTTAATTTTGTAGTTGTGCCTCTCATAAAGAGGTTGTTTTTTGTGCGCTTGCTGACAAATAAGCCCATTCAATAAAAGTGAATAGAACATTGGAAGCCTTGTGTGTGTGAGTGTGAGGTCCGCTTGCCGTTCTAGATGCTCATGTCCGCCTTTGGTCCGACTTTTACTACTTTGATTTGTCTCTTTGTCAGTAGCACCGTCGTAAAAGGCAGTATTCTCAGTGTTGATGTTTTCAACCCAGTTGGCTTTTACAGCTTGAGTGCTAGTATATCTCAACCCGGTTTACCATACTTCCTCCAAGCCTCTCACAGGGAGAGGTGACGTTGGTGTTGATGGCATATGTCCTTGTTTTAATAGCTTCAGGACAATGCATTCACTAACTAATCAGGCTTTTGGTGCAAAAAAAAAAAAAAGACATCCGCACAAGAGAGGATTTTTCCTCCAAATGAATGCAGTCTTCTGTGCTTACAGTGGTTGACATTGTGTTGGCCCGTTGGGATGCTTGTAAGTAGGCCTTGTAGCATAATTCCATATAGGGCGTGCTTTGTGGTCACAAATAGGATTCAGCGTCCACTAGACAGGCACTAATCCAGGGCAACTCTATGTAGCTTTTTAGTCATATCAAGATTCACCCCATATTGTTAGCTCCTCATATTAATCTTGCCTGACTTGTTTTCATTTCATCTCAGTTAGCTGGCAAAGAATAAACAAACGAATGTGCCAACCAGTGTATTAAGGACTCCACGGCTCCCAGAATATATAATCACGCCCATTACCAGCTATTGGATCAGGCATTATCAGTAAGCGGAATGTGCACAGCTTATTATCTTGGCTCAGACTTTCCCTAACTGCTTTGCTACAAGTCCGTTCAGCACCTGATGCTAACAAACACTCGTGACAATTCCCTTGGATGGTTGCACAGAGATTTAAGATGGGGTTAGAGAAAATGAGACAGAGGGATAATGACTTTGCGATGGAGAGAAATAGATTAGTTTAAAAAAATGAAGAGGGGGGTGTTGGCATCTCAGTTGAGGATGGGGGGAGGTTATAATGGATCTGAACTTAATCAGCAATCAACATTAATGTTGATGTTACTGTGTTTATCCAAATTAATCATTCAGGACAGGGCACCCCCCCCCATCCCGCCCCATGCCAGAAGAGTGGAGGATTTGCCTCTCCAGCTCCTTGCCAAGGAAATTGATGATGAATTACTCCGTTTATCAAGTCACCCACATTAACAAGCCTGCTGACGGTCCTGTCTCAATCCACAGAAGATTTTTTCTTTGGCTTCACTGGATGGTAATTTGGATCCTGGATATATAATATATATATTATATACATTTTATATTCTCCCCTGCTCGTCGTCTGAGCGGGAAGTGAAACTGCAACGAGCTTCATTGGTAATGGCTAGGTGTGACGCCGAACCCTAATGCATTTCACTTTACATCTCGCTGGTTAGGTAAGTAGATGAGCAGAAGCAGTTACACTGAATTGAGGAAGTGAGAGTGTGCATTAAATCCCAGGGTATTCTCTCTGGCAGTTTTGGGTAAACACAGATTAATGTTGTTCGACCAGCACGTCAGCGAGGACGTGTGCTTAGATAATCAAGACATACTCTGTGTATTGTCGCTGCGTTCAAATAGGTAATTGTCAAAGTTTCTCTTCCTGTATCAGGGATGAGTGTTCTTTGTCCCTGATGAATACAAAAAGTGACAGTAAATAACAGTTCAATCAAACTGATCAGAGGAAGTGTTTCTTTAAACTACCTTTTGCTTAATGGAACAAAATGAGTTATTTGGCTTAGTTCAGCAAAGACCAGTCTAACTTGTCAGGCTACAGATTGAAACTAAATGAAAAAACACTGGAGATTCATGAACCATCGGGTGTCCGTGAGAGATGGATGGCTGAGGATGGCAAAAAAAGAGGTAGAGCAAGAAAAAGAAGCAAGCAGGTGAAAGGGTGAAGAAAAGCTTGTGGCGGAGGAAAAATGGCTAGATATGGGCGAGCGCATTTCTTGTGTAGGCCATTCGTCATGTACAGCCGGAATGGGAAGGGGAGAATGAATGGAGGTGCGGAGAGGGAGCAACCGAGGAGACGCAAGAGGTAGAGGCTGGGGAGTGATGAACAGTTGGCCTATCCCATCAAGGATGCCTTCTTAGCTGTGCTACAAAAAGGGGCATCCATCACGGAGGCAGGCGGCACTGCTTTACACAATTGCACAGACACGGCCACGCATTGGCCGCATGTTGGGCTCACACTCACAAAGGGCACGGCGATCAACACCAGGGGTTTTCTATGCACCACCGGCAAACTCTATTACGCCCAGAGGTGAGGAGGGATGTTCTACAGCAGCATCCCTGCAGGGATGTGCTGCTTTTCATCATCCTCTTCATCAATCAGACTATTTTTTTTGGTCAGAATGTTTTGTTTTGTTTTTGTTTTGTTTCTTTAGTTTAGTTTTAAGGGTCTTAGATAGTTTTATCTTCAAATGAAAAACCATGAAATTATGAATCAATGTCCGGCAGCAAAGTTTTGCGATACAGCTAATTAGGATCGCTGCATTTTGTCCTACTGACCTTCTCTGTTCCTTCAAAGTTCAATACTTTACTGAGAGTTTAGGAATGGTCCCCTCTCTCTCTATTTCTTTCTCTCTCTCTCTATCTCTCTCTCTTTTTCTCTCTATCTCTCTCTCTGTTCCTCTGATTGCAGCAGTTGCTGAAATTAACAGATTCACGGTCCATCATTTTTGTAGTTTCAAATGGTGCTGTGACTGTCTGAAGGTTGTGTGTGTGTGTGGTTGTGCTTATTTGTGCATTTCTGTGTATGAGCTGGCTTGCAGCCACCTTACGTGACTTATGTGAAAAAGTGCATTTCACACGTGTATTTGTGCCTTTTTGTGCATGTGCAAACTGAAGCCCGTTCATCTGTTTCCTCTATGGTCGGCCTGTTTGCAATATGGGGACCAGAGTGCCCCTCCTGGCCCGGCAGATGTTGGCGCTAACGCCACTCGACTGTTCACTCTTAATCATGTGGGATCACGTCAGACACCCTGCTGCTACAGTTATGGATTAGTCCCTTCCGGCTATTGACTGCTGGCAAAGCCGAAGGCTGGGGAAAGACTGATAAAAGACACCTGGGTGTGTGTGGCACGTCAGGGCCCTGACTGCGGTTTTTATTGACTTCTCGGCCTAATCAACACCCAGAGCAGAAGGGGGAGCTTGTTAGCAGCCATGTACTGCTTAGATGGCTTCATGATGTAAGAGTTTAGGTGGTTGGATTGATGGGGGATGACTGTGTTTGTGTAAATGTCAATGTGAGTTCAAGAACATAAAAGCAAGGCCAGAAGGAAAAAATAAATAAATCACACGAAACAAATGTAAGAGCACGCATGCGCAGTCACACACACACACACACACACACACACACACACACACACACACACAGACACATATATGCTTCCACGTCCATCGTTATTCTCACACTCTGTTATCGTAACTGCATCCTCATTAGAGTGTCGTTAAACTCACAAACGGTGCCCAATGAACCAAATTTGGTGTTCAGACTTCCTCTTCTACCTCATTTTTATGTTGAGGTCTGAATTCTTTTTGATTATTTCTTGATCCTGTTACAAAAGTATTTGTGCACATATCCAGTAAGTGTGTGGTAATTTCAATTAGTGCAATTACAATAGTGAACTTCTCACAAACGAGGAATGAAACCTGGTTAGATATGATGTCAGGTCTTAAAATGCAAATTAAAACTTGTGACTAGAACAGTCAGGCCCGGTTGGTCAAAGAAATGATCGTACATTTTACCAACTATGCTTTGGGTCTTTGTGGACCAGTGGTCTTGCTGTATTATTGCTGCTCTGTCATACCTGACAGTGTAACATGCTCTAAAAAGGGTCCAACACTAGAAGACTTGAAATTTCTTATTTCGATCCAATCATTATCTTTACCGCTTTATCCTTTAAGGGTTGCTTGGGGGCTGGAGTCAATCTCAGCTGTCATTGGGCACCAACCCATTACAGGGCCAACATAAGAACTATTCACACTCACACCTATGGGCAAAGTTCAATAGAAGAATAGGATTTTATACAACAAGCTGTACATATTTATGAATACATTTGTATTGTATAGTGTCTTTGCATCTCTGTTATTGGCTGCGCTTTTACCCTCAGTGCTCTCCTTACTCTGTCCAATGAACCTGCCATATCTGTTTCGGCAAATATATTTTGTCTGATCTGATAAAAGTTTGGTAGTTTGGCTATATGCTTAACATTTTCGATAAATAGAGGAAGAGTTTCAGATAAGGCTGTGTAGTTTTCCCTCATCCATACTGCATTTAGAATGTCTGGCAATATGCACAGCAGCTTATGCCTTGGGTGGGTTAAAATCATTGTCACAATGTGAATACTATATTCTCTCATCGAGCCAAGACAATCTCTTACAAGTTCATAAATTTTCTGGGACTTAAGTTATAGTAGACTATTGTTTGCTTGTTTTCCTTCCAATTTGGAATTGCGGCCAGTTGACTTTTAATTTAAATACAACGTTACATGTATACATGTCTTCCAGGAGGGAAATTCCCTTATTGCAAAGTATTAATTTTTTTTTTCTATTAAAGCTCCAAGGTATAATCAAAGCACTGCCCTTAGTGCTGTTGACACATTTCATAGGTTTGGGCTTTATTTGTAGAGACAAATGCATGAGGTGAAAGAAGAGAGAGAGAGAGAATGAGCCTGGTGGGTAGACTGAGAAACGACATCTTTATAAGCATTATTAAAAATGGATGAGGGCATCACTTCCTTTTTTCAATATCTGATTTTGAGTTAATGAGGGAAATTAGAGTGAGGGGTGGGAAAAAATTACTGATTGTACCAGGGAATGGGGGTGGAACTCAGTTGTGGTGCTCAGAGCCTTTGTAACCATGGAGATCAGTGGGGAGGCAATTAGAAACGAGCAGATCGTGTTTGAATAATGTATGAATAATTGATTAAAATCATCTGCATTGTGGTTATGTTGGTGTTGGCAATAATGAAAAATCGATAATTCATTTTGTGGTGAATATTACAGTGAATGTGACGTGGATGTTAGAACTCGATACAGAAACCTGAAGCTCTTGCTTGCTGCTGTATTTTTGTTTTTTTGTTTGTTTTTTGCTGATTTGTGTGTGTTGGTCTGTGTTTGACGTCTAGGCTGTGGCAGCTCGCTTTGCGTTAAAATGTGGTGGGGAAACAATGTCTATATAATATTCTGCCACTTTAAACTTGTCATCTTGGCTTTCCTCTTCCTTCAGGTCTCAGCTTTTCTGTGGGTTGATTAATATGTTTCTGCCTGTCTAAACGTTAGTCCACCAGCAGGCCATGCCGCCTGCTTTATTTTTATCGTCCAGGGGTGATGAAAACTCATTGGCGGTTCTCAGTGTTGTTGTTATTTTGGTGGTTAGGTTTACAGTGTCGCTGACCTTCATTTGTACAGCATCCTGCTCTGGGGAATAGTTTTCAGCAGCACAGCTGGCACTTGGAACACTATGAGTGTGTGATAAAAAGTATATTTGCACTGTGTAAAATGTATCTCTTTTAATCCTTTTTCCATATGTTGATGACTTGAATGCAGTTACAAGCCTTTTTTTTTTCATTAAAAAAAAGTTTTCACGTACAGAATTATAAATAATTCACACCAATACACACTACAGCATCTGGCAGATAGGCTGTACAAAGCAGTTTGCAAATACTTCAACAATTTGCTGAAAGATAGTGGGAATGCCACAAGAAAAGCTATTCAGTTATTCTCTTTATGTACATGATTTGCTGCAGTTATCTTAACACTGACACACACATTCTTCTAATCCAGCTCTAATTTTACTTTATAATAACCAATATGCAATACATTCACCTTAAGGAACTGGCAGGTATTGACACCTGCCTTCATGAAATACTTTCTGTTTTCTCTCATTCGTCAATTCGGGATCAAAACATTTTTTTTTAATTTTTTTTTTTATCAAAATGTATTTTTTAAATTTGTCTTTGTTGTGATTATTATTATTCTTTTTTTCAAACTTATTTTATTTTGTGCTGGTCATTTTAGAAAACAAGTCGTGTGGAGCTGATTTGTGTTGCAGGAGCAGAGTGACGAAGGACAAATTCACACTAAGCATGTCATTTGTGTTTGATTAAATTCTTATTTGAAATCAAAGTTGCCTTATAAAAACCTAAACAAGGTGAAATGTTAATTTAAGCTGTTTTCTGTTCAAAGGGGAAACATTAAAATAGTCAAAGTTCATTGAAGATTTTAGAAAACATGCAGTAGATATGTCCAGCACATTTCAACAATTTCATAAACAAAGTTCAAACCCACTCAGCCATGTTACTGCCCATGGTGCTTAAAGTGCTCTGTGCACTAAACTGGTTTGCTACTCTCCCCCTTAAGGGACCTTTTTTTACATCACTGACACCAACTGATAATGTTGTGGCACACTGTGCCATTAGGAGCAGTACCAGTAGGCGTGAAGGGGGAGAGGCTGTCAGTCATGATGAATCACATCTTTTTCTCCCCCTTTTCACAGCAGAACACCTGTCACACGGGACACACTCTTGTCATGGTTAGAGGACTTCTCCAAAGTAAATCAACACAGCAGCTCCCTCATGTTTGGAGGGAGGTAACATGTGGCTGTGGTCCGAGGAGAGCATTTGATTTTGTACAAAAAGGGCCCGAATAGAAGCTGACTGGAACTGTACGCATGGATTGGCTTTGGAGGTTATAAAGCATCCAGCCACTGCTTCCTGATCTCTACAGATCATGTGACCACACAAGCCTCATGTATTCAATTCAATTTTATTTGTATAACGCCAAATCGGAACATACATTGTCTCAAGGCAGTTTACACAGTAAGGTCAATAATAGAATATTACAGAAAACTGAACAAACCAATCCCACAATGAGCAAACACTTGGTGATTGGCGACTGTGGAGAGAAAAAAGAAATCTCTGGCAGAACTGGACTCAGTTGTGGGTGGCTATCTATCTCGACTGGTTGGTTTGAGGAGAAAAATGGGAGAGAGAGGAGAGGTGGGCAGGAAGAGGGGGAGAGGAGAGACAGGAGGAGAGAAAAGAGAGAGAGAGAACAGTTGTACAACCGCTGCTTTAATCTCTACCATACTAATGCTTATAATTACAAAATTAATACTGACACTTATAAATGCAATGATGTGGTTGTTATTATTAGTAATAATAATAATAATAATAATAATAATAATGATGGATTTGGGTCCTGCAGCTCTGGAGTCAGAGATACACTAGGAGAGAAAGAAAACACACAGTTAGTGACATATAATGTAAACTTATCGGGGGAGAGAGGAGTTGTATAACAGTTGCTTTAATCTCTACCAGACTGATACTTAAAATAAAAAAAAATGGGGGAGAGAGAAGAGGTGGGCAGGAAAAGGGGTAGTGAAGAGAGAGGGGGAGAGGAAAAGTGAGAGAGAGGAGATAAGCAGAGTGTAATGTGACGTGCCCGGTCTGGGGCGACATCCACCCCCGCCTGTCTAGGCTTACGCTGGCTCCCTGATTAATATTCTTAGAGGAGTAGTGAGAGGGAGAGCAGGTGAGAGGTGGAGAAGTAAGGATCTTCTGATTGTCAACACTGCTCTAATTATAAGATTTATCAAAGAGGAAAATTTGAAGTCTCACTTTAAATGTAGAGAGGGTGTCTGCCTCCCTGACAAAAACTGGGAGCTGGTTCCAGACGAGAGGAGCCTGGTGGCTGAAGGCTCTGCCTCCCATTCTACTTTTACCGACTCTGGGAACCACAAGTAGTCCTGCGTTTACAGAACAAAGCGGTCTATTAGGATAATATGGAACTAGGAGCTCTGTAAAATAAGATGTAGCCTAATTTTAAGGGGCTTGGTAGGTGAGGAGCAGGATTTTGAATTCAATCCTCGATTTTATAGGAAGCCAATGTAGAGACACTAACAGTGGAGAAATATCATCTCTTTTTCTAGTTCCTGTCAGAACTCGTGCTGCAGGTTGGATTAACTGGAGACTTTTCACAGACTTATTGGGGCATCCTAACATTAATGAATTACAGTAGTCCAGTCTAGAAGTGACAAATGCATGGACTAGTTTTTCAGCATCCTTTTGAGATAGGATGTTTCTTATGTTCTTGATATTGCGCAGGCGATAGAAGGCTGTCCTAGAGACTTGTTTTATGTGTAAGTCAAAGGACCTGTCCTGGTCAAAGATAACTCCAAGGTTCTTCACAGTAGAGCTGGAGGCTAAAGTAATGCCGTCCAAGGTAACTGTATGCTCAGATAGTATTTCATGGAGGTGTTTAGGGCCAAGTACAATGATCTCGGTTCTGTCAGAATTTAGAAGTAAAAGATTATTAGTCATCCAGGCCTTCATGTCTTCAAGACAGTCCTGAAGTTTGTCTACCTGGTTACTTTCATCTGGCTTTATAGATAAATATAGCTGGGTGTCATCTGCGTACCAATGGAAATTCATGTGGTGTTTTCTTGTAATATTAATGTATGTATGTGACATACTGTAGGCTATGTCAAAGAGAAAGCTGAGGGCTGACAGCATTAAATGGCACAGTACAGTAAAGGGCTCAGCAAGTCTCCACAATACAAAACATGCAGGACAAAAGGAAAAAAGCAAATAGAACGCAAACCAAAACTATGTCTCGCTACATTGTATACATGACCCACAAGTAAAGTGGACAGGTGTACCATATTATCATTTTATACTGTTACTGTGAAAATTCACTACCTCTGGCTAACGCTACACTACCAGAAATCACTTCTTTTCTGTTACTCTAAAAACAGCAGTTGTGTTGTACTGTTACTGCCAAAAATACTGTTAATAGAGTGGCGAAGAAGAAGGGCTTTCCAGTATTGAAATGTTAGCCAGAGCTTGCCTCTTTCCAGGTGCCAGCGTGTTGTACACTGACAACCTGTTAAATCCATGACTGACACGCAGCAGTGTTTGCAGCTTTGTAGTGACATTAACACCTAACCTCTGAATATGTTTCATGACATTACAGTAGGCTACAGACATTTGAAAAAAACAAAAACTTCTGGAAACTACTTTTGTTTTGACCTTGATATCAAAATTCACACTTAACACACAAAGCATTTGTTTTACAGTTAAGCCCATGTTTACCATTCCTGTACATTTAGTCATTATCCAGTAGATGCACAGCCCTTTATTATGTTGATTTGAAAATTTTCCACAACGATATTATAGAAACATTTGTAATTTGGGTTTCCTCTGTGTGCATTATTAATCTCTTGATTCAGGTATTGAGCTTCACAGGACTGCATGTATCCTATTTTCTTAAATGATCTCTCTGGCGCCCCTGTCAAACAAAATGAAAATAACCTTCAGGAGCAGAAGTCGAGAAGTAGGTCTTCCTGAGAATTTAACCATCAAAACATTTGAGTATAATCGCATTGTCATGTCCGGCTCAGGTCTGCACCCTTAGTCTGTTCTATCGGTGCTGAATGCTTCCATAATAAGGATACAACAACATCTTAACACAGTGGGACAATAACACAGATTTCTACCACAGTGTAGATAAAAGGGTGTGTTTGATATCGATTCCATGACAATCCTATTCATACCCTCATTAACACATACATATTGGCTATGTGTGTTGAAACAAACGCAGCCTCTAACTTGGAGCACAACACTTTGAATTGTTCCCCTCTGTTTTCCCCTGTTGGTCCATCTTCAGGGTCTTACCTGCCTCATTGTCTTTCTATCGCTGTGAGGAGTTTCTGATTTTCTTTGTTTTGTACAGCAGCAAATTAAATATATCTCAGAGTTTTGGAATGTTGGCCTAGCAAAACGAGCAATTTCAAGACATGACATTGGGCGCTTCAGTTAGATTAAAAAAAAATATCATAGGTCAAACACACAGATTTAATTCAATGCTGATTTGTATAATACTCAGGTACTAACTTTAACTAACATTTCACAAAAACTTAAATGAACCTGACCCTATACTGCTCCGCAGAATTGAAGACCCTGTCCTGAAGGATGGAATTGGCAGGGAAACCATGGCGTCTGTATTTCTTGTCTGTTGTGACAGTATATTTAAAGGTGTGGGATGATGATCACGGAGTCGAGGTTGAATAGCCTTTCTCCATCACCCGTAAAGCATAGATATGTGATATTTCGTGTCTGTTTTGTGCTGTGGAGCCCAAACCTCAATGTCCTGAAGGTCAACGTGAAGGTCATGGATTTAATCTATACATCGCTAACAAATTCAGTTTTGTGTGTGAAAAAAAAGCCACAACACACATGCATTATGACATTAATATGAAGTAACTCTGGACTGGCATTTGACCTCATTGTTAATATTGTATTCCTTAACATGGGTATTATCAGCATTTTCATTATCACCATAGCCTGTTAACATCCCACTCATTAAAATATCATTGCCACTATAATCATCAGCATAATTGCTCCCCCTTAACATAATCAATAGTTTCTTTACTGTCATTATTATTACATTTGTCAGTAACATAATACTATTATCAGCAGCATGAACAAACCATTGAGGCTTCATTTCATTTATTGACACAGAATACACAGTATAGTAGTGATGACAACCCTCCCACACCTTCACTGTTATCATGCAGTTAATTTCTGTTATGTAAGTCTTAATAATGCAAACATTAATAATTTTTACATTGTTCAACATTTTTAAAAAAACAGTGTCTCTTTGAGACCTACTGTAGATGTTACGTGGTTATCTTTGATTTTAATTGGCTGCGACATCCCAGAGGTAAATTGATTGACATCCGTCAGGACAGATCTTGTTTTCATTACTTACTCAAGATCCCGAAACAGCTTTTGTTTTTCATTATTTTTTAATTGGTTGAGGTAGTATTTTCCTGAACAAACAAAATGTTTCCTTTAGTCGAAAAACGTGACTAAAAGAAATTGCCTGCTCTTGTTGCCAGTCTTTAATCTGCAGATGTTGTGCCTCCATCTTGAGGATATGAGGTGTATCTGTGTGCACAACTATGAACAGTATATTGCAATGCAAACCTACTTTATATATACTCAGGGCCGCACATATACTAAAGCATCAACCACCGGTCACCTTGACAATTGACATCTCCCCCCTGTATAATGTCAGCTCCAACTGTGATCTCTCTCTGCCCCTCCTCTCCCTTGCATCGCCTCAGTGTGTAATAAAGCGCCTCATTATGTGTGTTGCAGCTGCACACGCTTCATACTGTGACATGCTCAGATTGATCCTGGCAAAAGATAGTTTGTCTGGAGAGTGGGAGCGGTGGATTGTGGGTGGATGTTGATGATCACGACGTTGGGGAGGGGGGGATAGGGGGTTCCTCCCCCACAAATCAAGTGTGTCAAATTACAAGACTGTGTTACATGATTAGCATCTACATAATGAGAGGAGTTCATTAGCCCCCTTTATTAGCTGTGATTGTGCTTTCCGGATGCCCTGTCGGGAAAAATCGTACAGTTTGTTTCGGCTAGTTAGTTTGGGTGCATATGTGTTTATTAAGGCGACCACATCTCAGGGGTGCAGGAGTGTGTGTGTGTGTGTGTGTGTGTGTGTGTGTGTGTGTGTGTGTGTGTGTGTGTGTGTGTGTGTGTTTGTGTGTATGTGTGTATGTGTGTGTGTTCTGGGGATCTCGTTTTTGTTTAACGGTGAAATATTGTTTAAGTTATGTGTTTAATACAGAGATAACCTCTCAACAACCATACACATTGGGCCTTATGCAGGAACTGTTCGTATGCACAAATTTGTTTTTAAACCGTGTACGAGTGATTTAGGAGAACTTCCCGCATTCACCATTTTTCGTATTTTTACGATTTCTTTCAAATAAGCACAGAATTCACGAGTGGTCGAGACCTGTCTTAGGAGTCACTTTAATTAGTCTGCCATTAATCTAAGCACGTTTTGCCACTCGTGTCGTTTTTCATCACTTTGAAAGCATTATGCATATTTAATGAAATTAAATGTAAATATATATTTTTTTAAATTGCCTCGTTATGTTAACATTATTCTGTTTGATTCAGCAATTCGAATTATTCTATAATTCTACATGTATGAAACGTGTTAACAGTGTTGTGTAAAGGTCAGGGGAGCGCACATCTTTGGCAGTTGGCATGCATGTTGTGCACAGAGTTGTTGGCTTGACATGTTAGTTGTTTATAGTCAGCGTGCAAACTATTTTCACATCATCTACCTAAAATGTATTCAAATTTGCTCGTGACATCTCTAGTCAACCTACAGACGAGACAGGAGCATCATAAGCGTCATATGCGCACTCCTCTAGTGGTAAAAGCGCACAGTTGGTGTTGTGAGGGCAGATGATGAGCCTTATCACAACTGTGAGCTGCTTTACATGCCAGAGAAGTAATCTAAAATAATTATAACTGCATATTGTATAAAATTGCAATGAACAAAGGTGTACTGATCAAGCACCAGCTAAAACATCGCTGGTTATGTTTGTATTTTCTTTTTTATATCAGTGATGGAGATTTCATCTAGACCTCCCTGCAGTCATCTATCACCATGCTATGCCAAGTGGTTTTTTTAATAAACCATTTTCATATCGATGCATTTGCATTCATTTCAATGACAGTGCGACTCACATGTGACTCGGTATTAACAGATCTGCTTTAGTCTGTCACTTAAACCCGGCTGACGCTGCTAAAATATAGACTTTCATTTATGGATCTATGAAAACAGAACTTCAATCTCTGATCTCATAAACTTCTTCTTTTCACTCTTTGACGCTGTTTTCATGAATGAACTATTCCTGTGCGTGCAGCGTCAAGTGTGTGTGTGTGTGTGTGTGTGTGTGCGAGTGCGTCTGGCTTCCGTCGTATGCTTTGAAATGGCTCTCAGAGGGCCATCCTCTCTAAAATCTCCCTCTGGATTTTACCTGCACTGTTCAGCAAAGATTTCACATCTGTTTGATACTCTTTCAACATTTCTGTGCTCTCTGTACTTAACGCTGTGAAACACGTGTGTGTCTCTTGTTGATGATTAAATTAATTATTATTGATCAAATAGGGATGATTCTAAGATGTTATTTTTTTTCGAATGTGTTTGTGGTGTGTTAAACTACCTCCCCCCATTTCTTATCATCACTTCTTGCCGTTGGGCACTAACTCCACAGGACTGTTTTGGGCATCTAAAAAATAATAATAATTCCCATTTGCAATGGTAGCTTAAAAAAATGTTGCTCAATGCCTTTGCTCATATGTTAACATGCTATTGTGTTTACTTCAAATTTTGCCCATATTCTATGCAAGATTTTAAACATTAGCATGGCATCCAACAACAACTATGTTCTATGTGAAGATACAGTGGAGTATTAGTGTCTTGGGCGAGAATGAAGTCACTCCAACTGAATGGAGAATCTTGCGCAATGCATGCACAACTCGCTTTCTCCTCGACTGCCTGTTACACTCTGCAACTGTACAATTGCACCACACACACATGCAGAGAATGCAGACAGAAGTCGGCGGCATGGGTCACTTTAAATATTCCTCTGTGCAGGTCAGGGTAGTTGTCCCGTTTGTAACTTTAATCCCTTATTGGAAAAAAACATCATGGATCCTGGTTACATCTGCTTTGTCTGTCGCCCTTAAAACACACACACACACACACAAACACCTTACCGTCTCACGGGGCTGACATGCTGTAAGTGTGTGTGTATTACAGTTAAATGTACTGACAGGATCGGTCACACTTACAGTAAATTGGCAACTATTGATAATAATTGAGATCACTTTGTGACATTTCTTATTATTTTCAAAATGTTAACAAACCAACAACTAGTCAATGATGAAAATTGTTCACAGTTTAATACAAAATAGAGGAAAATGGCAAAAAAACAGAAATCCTGCTTTACATGAATTCATGAGAAATAATAATAATATATAATAGATATATAGTATAAACATCCCAGGGACATTTTTCTGTATTGAATATATGTAATAATTCCTTTTTTGGACTGGGTTTCCCTCCAGCTAAACCAACTGCCGCTCCTTTAATTTGAAAGACAGTTATCAGACAGTTATATATTATAATGATCTTTTTATTGCGGCTTCTTTTTCCATGTACTGTATGTGTAAGTGAAAAAAGGTTAACTATTTACTGCCTCAACTTGAAAAGTACACTGACACACATACACAGATACACACACTGGCACATATATTTCCTGAGTGCTTTTGGGTCCTTTTCGCCCACTTGTTTTTTACTCTTTCTTCGTCTGTCAATCAGTGTGAGATGAGGATGTGAAGTGGTAAGTGGCAATGCATGACCCTTCCTTCCCCTTGCGTGCACACACACACACACAACAACAACACACACACAGAAACACACACCAGGTCTGCGCTTGTATCTTCCTCGCATATCCCAGTGGTATTGAGGTGCTATCTCTCTCTGACCTGTCAAGGTTGTCAAGCACTGATGGATGGCAAACAGATAGGGCGGAGGGGGCAGAGGCAGCAGGATATAAACAATGCTTCCCCTTTTTTGCTGCCTGCCCTTGCTCTGCCTCAGCCTCCAGACTCAGATGCTGGCTGCCCGTGCTGGTGGAAGACGTACCAGTGGGGCCTTTTTTGAAAAACCGCATCACTTTTGTCATTTTTCCCGGAGCAAAACATCTCAGGGGCTTCATTTCAGTCCGTCTTTCTCGTTTGCTGCTGCTCTGACATTTTCCAGTCAGCACCTCTGTAGAATGGCCTAAAATGGATTTCTCAGAACTGCTCATTGTTTTTTTGTATGTCTTTCTTTCTGATGTCTTTGGATTTACAGTGCCAGTAAGAAAAGCAGAACACGGTTAAATCCAAGCTAGATAGATCATGATGCAGAGGTTCCTAATGAAACCCATTCTGGACTCTAGATGATTGATTATTCACATATTTCTCCATTCACCATAGACTATACACATTATTTAATTTTGTCAGTTTCATTTCATCTTATTAGAAGCACTGGATCTTTGAATCCAAAAAGCCTCCTCCACCCTGGTCCTTCCTAATACTACAGGTGAATTAACTCAAAGACGATCACTCCCTCCATCATTCTACACTGCCACAAAGGCCTTGTCGCTAATAGACCAGAAAAGAAAGGGGGCAGTGTAGAGAGAAAATGCAAGGACTTTGAAGGGGGCTGTGAAGACATGTATGAGTGCATGTTCTCACGTTTTCCTAGACACATGAAAACATATAGTCATGTGTTTATTTACTTGTATAGACACATTTTTCTCTGCATATATGTACAGTGTAGAATACGGTGTGCACCTGGTTTTGTAAAAAGTGTATGTATGCGCACACGGGACGTAAGAAAGCTCAGAGAGAGCAGAGCTTAGAGATTTACTGTACCCGTTATTTACGACAGACAGCTCCTCTCTGAGGTCAGCGCACGTTGCGTCTTTGAAATGTAATTATGTGGCGATTGGTGAAGTGTGGATGTGGATGTGGCAATTTATAGGCAACTAAGTCCTGATGGATGGCAACCAAGCCATTCCATCCATCCCGCCCCACACTTCCAAGGCCCTGGTGCAGATTGGAATAAACGAGGGATGAAGGCAAAGAGGTTTAGGCGATGAGTGCATGACCCGTTACAAGGAGATGGCAGTGGAGGTATTCTGCGTGTGACTGATCTCCTCGCTGATGCTTGCTATTTGATGCAGGGTTGAAGGTATGGATTTGATGCTAATGCAAGTTTCACATGTTCACAGATGATTGTCTCAGGTAAAATAAAAAGGTGAGGCCCCTTGAGCCATGATGTTACAGCTACTGTACGCCACAATATTACACACAGTCAAGTCGCTATGAGGGTGAAGAAAGAGAAAGATTAAGTTTTTTTTCTGTATATAGTTTACCCGAGCAACGTTGAACCTGAAAACAACGGACGAAACACTCACACGTGCATGTAGTGTTTGAGCTTCAAGGTCACTTGCAGTATATCACATGAGAACCAATTCAACGCCCTGAAAGGGCGCCGGTATAGCTAGGATTGTTTTCCTGTGGAAATAATTAACTGCGAATAGAGATTAGGATTATTTCATTTAAGTAATCTGGCCCAGGAGTCCCTGGTCAGCAGTGGTCTGGAGAGATAGAGGAGGATAAATTGGTAATGTCTCAAAATGAGCTGCTACAACAGGCATGCTTTGGCCCCAACCAGACAAATAAGCATGCAATCGCCCCATTGCCTTCTCCCTCCATTGTGACAGGGCACAGAATGGGAAATCATTTTTCCATTTATTTTTTAATCATTTTCTCAATTCCCCCCTCCCTACCATCCATTCCGAAAAAGTAATTTAATCTGCCAGCCACTTCAAGAGACATGTTTTTTTTTTGCGCATGCTCACACCTTGCCAAATACAACGTTGCAAATGTGCAAACTTGGACGCAGACAAAAATGTTGTGATTAACTTTAGATATACAGTAGAGTCCAATGGTCTGAGGCCGCTTTCCCATTCAAATAAAAAGACTGTATGAAAATAAGCAGTATAGCTGCAGTGTTTGGGGTTTGTTTAGCAGCACCGTAAGTGACAGGTGTGTTTGCAGTGTTTGCGTGTTCCGAAAGACGCCACACTGCAAAAACAGGGCCAAAATCACTGTGAGTCATGTTTCATCACTGCTAATCTGATCGGAGCTGGAGCCGCGGTGCTCTATAAACATGGTGAGGGCCAACAATTTCACACGGAGGGGGTCAGAGGCGCTAACATGAACACACACCCGGAAGGAACGTCAACGAAGAACAGAGAAGCTCGGATCACATCACACACAGAGGGAGTGAGACTTCAATCTCTGCACAGGATGTTATTAATCCACTACATATTTATTCAGAAAAGAGTCTTAAATAATCTGTAAAATCTCATATGTATAACCTTTGACTTTTGTATGGATGGCATTTGTTTGTTTTGTTAGGGTAAAAGCATGCTGGTACACAAAAAGAAAACAGAAAAACAAGAACCCTTTGAACTGTGTTATGTCTCCAGACTGTGCTTTTATCATCAAGCAATAGTTGATCAGCTTTGCATTGCACACAGGCGTAACAGTTTGCCCACATTCAAAGTGCAGCAGCAAATCTCATCTAAAAGTATACATTTTCTCACCCTGGCAATCACAGCGGAGAGCTGTCTGTCTGCCTGCCACCAAACACTGGTTTATTTCCGTGGCCTCTGAAGATTTCTGTTTACCCTATTTAGAGTGGTATATAAGGAGAAATAACCAGCGGTGAGCAGTGCCTCTATAATTTTCTGAATACATGTATCTGTGTAGTAGACTTCCCGAGGCTAAATCATTTCTGCTCACAAACAATAAAGGAGAGGTGGGGGGATTGTAGGCCTGGGTCCATAAATATTTAAGCACTAGAGGATTATTACAGAGTTGGGTTTTATGGGACGCCTCCTCTCTGATTTTGGTTGCTCGGAGGTATAGAAAATGTGCATGCATTTGTGTTGTCTGTGGCGTCATGCTTTTACATTTTATACAACTTAATTTGTGTCAAAGACTTTGTTTATTCTCTTTTTGATATCCTCCTTTTTTTTGCTATTTTGACAAAAAAATTATGGACACAGTGTCACAGTTGGACTAGAGGGGGCGACTACATGGCAACTGCTTTATTATCTCTGCCACAGAGGTTATTGTTTTGGTTTGTCTGTTTTGTTTGTTAGCAGGATTACTCGAAAAGTTATGGACGGATTAGCATAAATATTGTATTAAAGATAGGTCTCTGCCCAAACAGGTGATTTAATTTTGGGAGGAATCCAGATCCAAATTCTGGATCCAGGGATTTTGTGAAGGATTCTTTAACCTTGCAAGATAGGGGTTTGGGTGAAACGGAATATAGGTTGGGGGGGGGGGGGGTGCTCAGCCTTCGCAGAGGTCTTTGCTCTCTGGGTGCTCTTGTTGTCATAGTTTCTGATGGGGATATTTTATTTTATTTTTGTTTAGTCACATTTTTTAGCTTGAAGACGCTATTGGGTCAGCTTGACAACATAAGTGCCCATTAGCTAAAGTGTTTCGGTGCTGAGAATGTGATCTTTAGTTGAAACAAAAAATGTTGTAGTGAACATTCATTTTTAATTTTACTACCTCTGATTGTGAGTGAATTGAATTTTAAAATTTACCACCCTGTGGTTGATAAGAGTAGAAAACACAATTTTGCGAGTAGAATGCAGGAAGACAGGCAGAGAAAGCACAAAGTGACAGGGATATCTAATTTTTTTTTTTTCTTTCACAAGGAATCCCAGCATGCCATCTGAAGTCTCCTTTCTCACTCAGTCCAATGACCCTCGGTCACTCCCCACAGGTCCAGACCGGCTCTCACCTATTCTTGGCTTCTGTTGGTTGTTGAATGAGGAAAAATTACTGTGACATTAGCTATCGATTCCACATTAATGCATCGGGCTCCTATGCTACCCCAGACACATTGATTTCTACTTTGGTTGTCACTGGAGAACACACACACACACACACAAAAAGCTGAGGCCTTGCTTTGATGAATGGATGGGGAGTCCTTTTTTAAATGTCTACCAGCTCACAGCACGATGTTTCCGGGGTTGAAGGCACCTTATACGGCTGAGCCGGCCAAGCGGAGAGTCACATTATTATTTTCTCCCTTTGATCTTCGGGTCTGATTGGCACACTTTTAGCATTGACCAACATGGCCAGTTCTGAATCTATACAGCAGGAATAATTGGTTGGATGTGTTTAAAATTTCAGAGGTAGCTCTTATTTCTGGCTAAAATGTCAGCAAACACATCCCACCATGAGAGATAAAGCAGACTGGGCCCAGGATTGCCCTGGGTCTCGAATTAAATTTTGAATAACACTACATAAGGTAACATCCCGCAGCTGTGAAGCGCTTTTTTGCATATGTCGAGATAATTAGCCAACGCTACACAATTAATTGTGTAGCTGCTCTGGTAGTATCATTGTCTTTGTTGAGCATTTGGCCAGTGGTGCAGAGGGCAGGTGGCGATTTCTGTTGGGTATCTGGAAGCATTTCTCTCTGATGGTTGGCAGAAACACGGTCATGCCAGAGTGGACACATGAGAGGATGCCAGGCAGAGGTGAGCAGCTCTGCAAGCCACTCGTTTGGTCTACTCACTGGTAGGTTGGTTCGCTTGTGATTTGGTTCGACTCAAAACCACAGAACGAACAGTCAAGAAGTAGCTAATTATATTTACTTCTCTTCCTTCAATTACCAGCTTTTTCAAATGTCTGTGGCAAAGTCTGGAATTTTAATGGTACTTATGTTGCAGTAAGTAACATTAAACTAATTCTGTGAACAGTACCCTGCAGTGCCTGCGGATATTACTGTTGCATGTTTCAATGTGTGGTTTCCAACTTATACCTTCTGCACATTTTACCCCTTGACTGGGCGTACACCACAGCATCGCTACAAAGTGGCAAAAATGCAGCTGGCATGTCTGAGCCGATCACTGCATGAATGTTGTTTTACAGTTTGCAGACACAAATAGATAGGTGCCTATCAAACGGCTGACTAAATACCTCCCATCATAACGATGCATTTCAGATATCCTATTGATGTGATATATTCATATATTTCTACGATGTACTGATGTAGGTTTGAGATTCAAGTTTTTGCTTATCAGTGTGTCAGAAGAGCAATTCTAAACTTGCAGGTCTGTGCGTGTGTGTGTGTGTGTGTGTCTCAGGGGGCTGCTTACTCACTAGGCCTTCCACACTAATCTCTTGTTCCTAAAGCTTCCCTCCCTGTCGGCCATGTCCAAACCAGAATGTCAGATGTTTGTTGAGTACTTATGATTGACATGTTCTGTATGTGTGTGTTTTCATAAAGGAAGAGCACGTACAGAACATTTTATCAGATTTGCTCAAAGAAAGTTTCTCCTGAAAGTGTTTGAATAATGAATAATGAGAAAAAAATTGGGTGTGTGGCTTGGTAAAAGCAGAAACCAAGACTGTACGCTCCAAATGATTTGCAGCTGCATTTAAAAAAAAACATCAGTCATTAAACTGTCCACACATTAAAGTCAGTGCTGTACTGTACAATATTTTCCATGATTAAATGCCATCCGCTTTTGTGCTGACGGACTACCTATGGTGGAATGATCACTTTTATTGACCAATAGTGAAGAATGCACAAACGCAAAGAGAAACAAGGGGAGGATTTCTTACCCACTGAACACACACACACACACACACACACACACACACACACACAGCACCACATCCTTTTACCTCATCCCACAGTCCCCTCACTCACTAACAAGTGGTTTTTGAATCTTTCCTGTCCTCTCTTGTATGAAATTTCAGTTAAAAGACTAACAAATAGCACTCAGTTGATGCTCTTAACTTCAGCTGCCATCCATCTACCTCACAGTGGCTGTCCAGCAGTTGCAGTTTTCTTGAACGCTGAAAGCTGGCTCAGTTCTTGAAAGTTCAGCATTTTCTGCACTGAAAGCTCAGAGACAGTGGTGTTTTTCCTTTTTTCTTGATAGGTGTATTTATCCATAGTGTATATATACACGGCTGCGGCTCCGGTTGTTTGCCGACGCCGTGCAGGAGACTGGTCACGCGCCCGACTGTGTGGTGAACGAGCAGAGTGCGCGCAGGCAGGAGAAAGCCGGTTCAAGTGCTTCTAACAAAAAACGCCTACCCTACCTTTAATAGAGCAGTATCCCTCACACTGATTGATCATGATCACCCTGTTAGAATGCTAAAACCACTATTTGTGCATGGTTGTATGTTTGTGTGTTTATGGTTTTGGAGTTGGCTCGTCTTGATGAGGAAATGTGTGACACGGAACAGTGCCAGAGGCCTGTGAGAAAATAAAGACTCAATGTTAACCCTGTGGAGTTTTCATGAGAAACACAGCGGGAAAGCGTTTGTAATATTTGACTGTTTGTACACCTTCCCCATAATGACTGTCCCCTCCTCCTGTCTCATCCTCCACTTGTCTATCCAACAGCTCCTCTTTCTCCTGCTCTTCCATCCCCATCTATCTTGTCTCTACTCTTCTGATTTCCGTTGACTTGTTTCCCCCATCTCTCAGCTCATTTGGTTGTATACAAAGGGCCAAATGTGGCCAGGTGCTGAATTCGTTTGCTGCCACACATCTGGGAAAGGTACAGCTTCTGAGCTTTTAAGCTCAAGTGATGAGAAAATGCAAGCTTGTGGGCAGGATGTTCATGGAATGGTATAGTAATGTAAGAAGAAAGAAGGGGCAAAAAATGGGAGGGGAAAGGGAACAGAGGAGCAGAGAGGAAAATGAATAAAGAAGTCAGCCAGAGAGATGGAAGGATCTGTGTGTTTTTCTGGGATTGAGAAGGGAGAGAGAGAAAGTGTCACGGGAGAATTGCTAGTGTTATCCAGCAAAAAAGGAGGGAGAGATGATGTGCAGCATGCAAAAAGTGATGTATCGTTAGAGTGATGATGATAATGATGATGATGCATCCCCAGCACAGTTGATAAAGAGTGAAAGGGAGAAATGAATGGGGGGAAAGAAGGAAGAGAGGAAATGTGCTTGCAATTACTGTGGCTGCCAGAAAGAGGCTAATCAAATGGCACTTGGCACAGCGGGCCTCTGCTCCGCGCAGCTGGAGAAGGGGGGAGAGAATGTGTTTTGACAGTGGGGAGAAAACATTGGAAGGAGGAAGTGGGGGCAGTGGAGGGAAGGTTGTGGGGCCGCAAAGGGAACCAGCTTGTCGAGATTCGAAAAAACCACATGCAATCTCCTATACAGGGAAAAGAAGGGGAAGGCGGCTCAAGATGGACACAAGATGAGAGGTATCAGTCCTGGTGGATATGCAGAGAAGGCTGGGCCGGGGGGGAGGCAATGTCATGCTTCAGGACATGTTTCCTCTTTTTCATGCTTAACTGCATATGTTATCAGCATTTACACTCATATGCATCATTCCTACAAGCCGTCTTCTATTAGCTGCAGGATGCTGCGCTAGTGTTTGCATTGTATGTGGTCATGATTGAAACTTAGCAGCGTATCATGACATAATGTTCCCTTCTGTTTTATCTTTTAATTACAAAAGAGCACCATTTTTTTTTTAAATTTCCTATGCAACATAATTTTATATTTTGGTGTGTGCACTATTAGAGTGTTAGAAACTGCAGCAGCTTGGTCAGTGTAAATGTGTGTGTTTATCTGTGTGACTCAGTCAATCGCAAGAGCAAAGTTTAATAGAATTAATAGGGAAAGCTTTGTCGTTCAAAGCAGAGGATCTTCGCTGGCACTCGGCAGCAACAAGAGGGCCAGTCAATGCTTATTTCAATAACTCTTTAATTATTGTTGTCAGAGCTCCTTTGGATCATTTTGCGCCGTCTGAGCAAGAAAGACAGAGAGACAGATGGAGGAAAGGCAGTGAGATAGTGATTCTGAGCACTCAAATATTAATGAAATATGAATGACGGGAGATACAGGAGGTGAGCGGAGAGGGTGCTGGAGATGAGAGAAGGGGGAGACAAAACAGTGATTTAAACATCTCTTTGACATTGATGCTGAGAGTTTGCTACCATCCATCCGTCCGCATGTCACATTTTCTGCAAGCCAAACTGCAAATAAGTGTAAACCTGTTTACTGCTACTACATGTCCTCTTCCCAGGGTACATTATATTAAAAGTGTGATTAAATAATTAGGAGTCATGCTGCTCATCAACCAGAATGGGCTTTTATTGCCCTATCCAGTACAGCTAACACCAGGGGTTGGAGAGAGCCCAAGGAAAACAAGCCAAGAAACAAGCAAACTTTCAAATGGACTATCCGATTTCGCTCTTCTATGCCCTCTTTCCCCTACATTTGTTTTGTGTCTTCCTTCTGAGGCATCACCAAACTGCACAACATATTACAGCTAAGCAAAGAGTTATAGGGAGTGTAATCCACCACTCTCTGTCTGCGAAATTGAGTGGATTCAGGGCCACTTTGCCTTTTAACACAAATGTGGACCTTCACCCCAACGTATGTGCCTATCAGACAAAATAGAGCCAGTGCTCCAGAACAAAAAAAGAAAAAGAAAAAAAAGTGGATGGAGTGTGATGAGATCTCTCTACTTAATAGTAAGGGCTCCCTTTCTGTTTCTCCACCCACAAATGCAACAAAAAGAAAAAGTATTTGCAACGTATTATTTAACTACTTACCGTTATTTCTATTGGTAAACCTCAGCCTCATTATCACCTTTCTTTTAATTTTTCTAAGAAAAATTATTTCATTTCCCATAGCGCCCTTTTTCATTTTTTCCTCCACCCACAAACAAGAAGGTCCAGAGAAAATTCCAGAGAAAAACCAGGTCCAGAGAAAATTATGCCTAATGCTCTGAGTAGGAGGCATAATTTTCGGATCCGCCGACCTGGTCTTTGTTGTCAGGGCGAATAAACACTTGTTGGCCTTTCCAGGGCTATTGACTTGCATTAAGTGATGATGAAAGTTTTGCTCAATTTAGACGGTTTTGTTTCTCCAGTGAAGCCATATTTGCTTTTTGTCACTCAAACCAATAGTACGTAGTGCACACACTGTGCATCTGGACTTATCTAAATAAGATAATAGCATGAGCAGAGACGATGTGGATCGTGCTTCTGGGTTAAGGTCTGCCAATATAAGTAATATAAACCATAAGTGGGTACAACTCTTTTTTACATCATGTTCTTCTTTCATCACTTAATTGGTCTATTGGAACCTAGTGTAATAAATATTTATTTTTGAGTTTAGCAAAGTGTAACAGCACTTTGTAATAGTTGAGTGAATTGCAAGCCCCTGAATAAATTAATAAAGCCTCGTTAAACCTACTTAATTACAGTAGCAAGATAGTTATCATGTGTTACCTATAGTCTTGGCTTGGCTTTATTTACCTTTTTTTTCTTTTCTGAGCTGTGGCAGTTGTACTTGTCAAAAAGCCAGCAAATCCACTTTGGCAATTTAATTTATTCTTAGTCTGGTGTTAAATGTTCATGGTAGTTTTCATCATATTAAGTCAACCTTATCTTTTCAAGTTTTAAAAAACTGTTAACATTTTAGTCTGTTTTAGTCATCAGAGTAAATTAAACAATACAATGAAGGTTTTTCCAAAACCAAGATTTTCTTTTCAGTTTAGTCAAAATCATTATCTGATAATATATATATATTTAAATATATAAAAAAAGGTTGGATGAGTAAATGGCAACACGTTACTAAGAGTTCTCACTCTACTGGTGGCTGGTGTAGTCTTCATACCACGCGGGCAACACAGAAATTTAAACTGCTGCATTGTAGGTGAAAAAAAAATCTACAAAAAAAATAAATTTTAGTGAAGGTTTTATTTTCCAAACTTCATTCTACTCATGTCGAAATTCTTAAATGTTTTTCTTTAAAAGAAGTGTTGTTTTACCTTGAATATTCCATGAACTTTCACATATTGCACAGAGACAGACTGTCACTTTTTCCTCACTGTGAGCAATGGCCGCAGTTGTCACAATACGCCCCGCGGTATCAGACAAACCTTATCTTCTTAGTTCTTCATTCAAGGTTAGCTCGCCGAGCCTTCGGGGAACACTTCACATGTCTACGGTGTAAAGAGTTGTGACATTGAAACAGGAGTCACAGTGGAATTACGTCTATGTTCAACAAGGTTGTGGTGAGGCTGCCTTCATATTAAGAGAAAAGGCGGAACGAGCGGAGCAGTTGTCCGTGCAATGCGAACTCGTGCAAGACCAAGTCTTCTGTTTGTAAATTGTACGCTTAGAAAAACAGTCCCAAAATACCCACAGGCCTTTGGAAACATATACTCAATGCAACACATGAAATTAAACACCCATGCACACTCGCCGAGCGACTGCCCTGCATTACTGCGCAGAGGAAGCAACTGTGTGTGTGATTTCAATGCAGCAGCAATACTTTTCTGAGCCTTCACATAGCCAGCGAGAGACAGGGGAATGAGTGGGACAGATAGGGCCCAATTTCTAATTAACTTACTGCCTTCAGAGGATGTGTGTGTCCTTAAATCCAAGGCAAAAGATGACCACTGGGAAGAAAGAAGGGAGGGGGAGGGAACAGCAGAAGGGGACTGCAGTGATGCAGAGAAAGAGGGTGCTGATACATGGAAAGTACCGCTGCCGTTCGTATTGCATTGTGCAAGAAAGGAGTCAAGTGTGTTCTTTAAATGTAGATCTGCTTCTCACGAGGTCTTTGAAAGCAACACCTGCATGTGATCTTTTCAATGGCTATGGTGTTCTTGTTTTATTTGTTACTCAACAAGTATCCATGACAACCTAAAGAACAGATCAGAGAACCTCCTGACTGAGGTTGTATGTGAGGAGAAACTGCCTGAAGTGTTACAGATATATAGTCAGTGATAGGGAGGGTCTTGCCACTGCACAGGCAGACTTCTCCACAGCAGTTGCAGAACACTGCTATATGAATGTTGAATGCTATACAAAAACATGATTGGTGAGCAAAAATTCCCAGTGATGCCACATCTGCAGTATGACTTATTTTAATTGAGAAGCAGGGAAATCAAGTGTTGACGGTGAGTATGGCTGCAAAAAAATCCAAAAAATAAAACTTCACTTGTCAACAGAAGAAAAACACTGAGATCGAGAGGCAGGGGCAGCGGGAACCAGTGGATTAAAACCTTTAATTACGTAGACCAGACATAGAGTGCTGTCTGCATGTATCACACATAAACGAAAGAGTATAAAGGGAAAGTCACTTTCAAGCTACATTAATATAATGGGACCCCCATGGGACCAAGCAGAGGGTAGATCTTTTTCGCCTCACAGTTCTGTGTTTGCAAGTGAGTGTGTGTACATCTTTACAAAAGTTTCCCTGTGTTCAACCTGTTTCAAGGTTGGCTCGAACAGCTGCAGTCATTGTTTCAAACCATGAGGCTAACGCGCAACTTTTTTGTGCCATTATCACCCTCAGCAGCACAGCTGCACACAAATAGAGCCTCTTGCTTAGCCTGTAGTCGTATCATATGACACCAGGCTAAGCAATATGGCTAAGCAGCCTAATCAGTGAGTTGTGAAATTGAAATGCAGCCTTGGTTATTAGAAAAACAGCCCATTGCCCATACTTCTGGTTCACTGTCAATAGTCACTGTAGCATCAACCAACAACACAACTCATTTGTGGATTAAGAAAAGTTGTGTGTGTTCATTTGTGAGCGCAAATGCTGGCATATGGGTCTGTGTGTGTGCCATTAGCCTATACATCACAGGGGCTACATGATTGAGAAATATGAATGTTAGGCAGCAACATTACCTTTGGTTAAATACTAAATTTGAATCTATTAATCTGCTGACAGAGATATACAGATATGATTTGAGTATACTTGGTTTCACCTGCACACATATGTATGCTCCACATATGTTCTGGCTATTACTGTGTGTGTGTATGTGTGTGTGTGTGTGTGTGTGTGCGTGCGTGGGGCATGACTCATGCACGTATGCTCTTACAGAGCAGGTCTGGTGTTAAGCTGAGGTACGCCTGCCCGCTGAGAATCGTATGCTTGTCAAGTGAATGAGCGCAGCGATGCTGAATCCTGCCTGCAGAGAACGATAAACACGGTGCTGCAGTAGGTCTGTGTGTTGATGTGAGCAAGAGAAAGAGCCAGGGAAAGAGCGACAGCGTGGCAAAGAGCACTGCACACAGCTCTGCGGTTCCAATATTCAGTGTTGCTGTTAAGTTAAGCAGATGCAGGCGAGAAGGCTGCAAGGAAGTGTTAAGAAAAAACAAATGTGTCAAAGTCAGACTCCATTGTTTTTGCAGCAGTTATAATATTCTACTCTAACTTCTCTCAATTGTGGCTACAGTACTGGTTTACAGAACAGAAATTTGTTAGGACAAACTCCCTGAAGGCTCAGTAGAAGTAAGGATATGAAATTCACACACACACACACACACACACACACACACACACACACACACACAGGCGTCTCTCTGAGTTGGTGTGTAATCTATGCATTGCAGTGTCCATTTTAACCACTAAATTTCATCCTTGTTTTCAGATCTGAAGTTCGATTCGTTAAACCTGGATTTATGGAAGTAGGAAAATTTTTGTAATGGGTGTAATTATTTTTGCAGTCAGTTTAGTTTGGAGCTATGTCCCAAATAAAAATAATAATAATAATACGGAGGTGGTGGGTGAGCTTGGGGGTGTGGTGTTGTTGTTTGGTAGTTGTTAGAGCATCCTCCAATCTAACCTTTGTCTCATCACTCTGATGACAACCCTCCAAACTCTGAGCACATGAGGTGAGGATATATTCGCTGATTTTTACTAAACGTGTATTGCTTTTGAATCCCTTACTGCCCATTTAAAGGGCCCATATTATGCCCCCTTTTACACAAGTTACATTGGTTTTCAGGTGTGTGAACTACATGTCTTTGCCATTCCATGTCAAAACACGTCAAGGATCAAGCCACACAGCACCCTCCTCTTTCTGTACAAACAGCCCTGTGAGACTATGGTCGATTCCAGTACTTTCCTGCTCACTCCTCGCCCCCCTCCCTTCGTGTTCCGCAAAGCTCCGCCTCGCTCCTCCCCGCGTCTGCTGCCATGACAACAGTCGCACGTAACAAGGCACATACACGACGTAGAGACCCGGGAGGCCCAGAACACGTTCTCCATAATTACACACAGAGCACAAGGGGCTGGGCGATAGAACGTTAACGACATCCCGGCCGCGAGTCTAGCTCCGCGCAAGCCGGCAGCCGCAAGCCGGCAGCCGCGACCCACCGCCAGCAGCCGCGACCGACCGCCGGCAGTCGCGACCGAACGCCGGCAGCCGCGACCTCCGCCGCAAGCCGGGAGCCGCAACCGACCGCCGGCAGCCGCGACCGAACGCCGCAAGCCGGGAGCCGCGACCGACCGCCGGCAGCCGCGACCTCTGCTGCAAGCCGGGAGCCGCGACCGACCACCGGCAGCCGCGACCGACCGCCGGCAGCCGCAAGCCGGGAGCCGCGACCGACCGCCGGGAGCCACGGCCGAACGCCGGCAGCCGGGAGCCGCCGCAAGCCGGGAGCCGCGACCGACCGCCGGCAGCCGCGACCGAACGCCGCAAGCCGGGAGCCGCGACCTACCGCCGGCAGCCGCGACCGACCGCCGGGAGCCGCGACCGACCGCCGGGAGCCGCGATCTGTTTTTCCGCACTTCAAGGGGGGAGGTGCTGCTCAGGTTGGGGGCGTGGTCACCCCAGTAGCAGGAGTCAACTTACGTCACTTGACGCCCGGGCTGTGAATGGCTCGTTTACAGACCGTCTGCACGATCAACCCAAACCACGAATCAACGACCGACCGCCGGCAGCCGCAAGCCGGGAGCCGCGACCGACCGCCGGGAGCCACGGCCGAACGCCGGCAGCCGGGAGCCGCCGCAAGCCGGGAGCCGCGACCGACCGCCGGCAGCCGCGACCGAACGCCGGGAGCCGCGACCGACCGCCGGGAGCCGCGACCGACCGCCGGGAGCCGGGACCGACCGCCGGGAGCCGCGATCTGTTTTTCCGCACTTCAAGGGGGGAGGTGCTGCTCAGGTTGGGGGCGTGGTCACCCCAGTAGCAGGAGTCAACTTACGTCACTTGACGCCCGGGCTGTGAATGGCTCGTTTACAGACCGTCTGCACGATCAACCCAAACCACAAATCAACGACTCATTGTTTTCTTTTCATTCTTCGTGGGCTGGCAGACACCCCAGATAACCAAATATACGTGGAGGCAGGCTGAAAAGGTGCCTGGAGCATAATATGACCCCTTTAAGTCTTGAGCCCTCTTATTAGCCACCTTTTATGTAGAGAATCTTCCTGTACAGATCAATTGGTGAAATATCTTGGAAGAGCAAATAAGACAAACAAACAAACAAACAAACAAAAATACTATAGATCAAGCTAATTTCCTTTTGACTAATTACTACTACAATGCAATTCCCTTTTCCTCCCACCCACAATTAAACTACAAGCTGTTGTGTTTGTTTACAAAGATGCATAATTCTGAAGTATTACCTACAAGCCTGTGAAGAAGCACATGAATGCATAATTATTTTTTTTTAATCTGAAAAGCAATTTCTGTGTGAGCAATATCTTCCAAACAGCCGCCTCAGTTGTAAGTCAGTACGAATAGGATAAGAATGGAGAACACATTATTTGCGAACTTCTGAACTTCATAGAGTTACTTTGTGGATGTTTGTGGACACCTGCCAGTTTGCTGAATATTGATATGTTAGGAAAACTTTTCCTATCACTTAGAAATGGATCATCTTATGATGTGGTACGAACATGCTTTCATACTGGAGTTGACTGGTACATTAGTTTAGATAATGCTATCTATGCAAATTTAACACATTCATCCAAGAATATGTTATTAAAATAGTTGCAATAAGAGCATGGTGACAATATGTTTGGTATATTTAGTGAGGGAGATACTGTATATGTGTTTTTAGAACCTTACTTTTTATCCTTAAAGACCCCCGCCAGTCAAAATTTTGTTTTTCTTCTGTTTATGTCCTCTAAAATGTCTGACATTGACTATAGGGACTTGTATCTGAGCAAATGTTGTCACTATAGAGGTGTTATCACATTCCTCTCCTGGTGGAGGATATGTCTATGAACTTCTCTGAAATTTGAAATTTAAAGTTATCTTGGCAAGCTAGATTTGGTAAAACAAAAAAACAACAATCACTGTTGAATATGCAAATGTAGGGAACAGGGCTCCAGACTGCAAGACTAGAAAAAATTTGTTTTCTTCTGAGGGAGCGAGTCTGCCAGTGTAGGCAAATGTGTGTGAGAGGGGCAAGAACCTGGGAGTGATTAGTCAACTGCGGGTTCACGTCAAAGTTCTCAGTTTCAATGATTTCCAGTCTCAATCCCGACCGTGTTCTCAACCGGAACGGCACGCTCTTTTAACCCTTTCACCGCGCCTCCGTCGGATGTCTTGATGTCGCCCCTCTCCTCCAGTCCAAGCATTGCACCCTGCCGGCCTGTTCAAAGGGCTCGACGGACCTGAGGCATACAGCACAGCAGCAGCTGTGGTGTGCGGGGCCCGCCTGTGTTAATTGCATGTCATAAATATTAAAATTCTCAGAATTCCTCAATGAGGGAGAGAGTGGGTGGTTTCCAACCCCATTTCGGAGGTTGTTGTTTTTTTTTTACTTTGTTTAAACAATGTTAAAGAAAAAATATAAGGCATAGCAGATTATTTTTATATACTTTAAAACGTGACTGGAGGGAGTCTTTAAATTTTGTATTTTGGGGAATATGACCAGCAAAATTTCAGTCTGCAGGTAAAAAAACTTACCTGGGATTGGCAGCCTTTGTTTTGAAAGAAAAAAACAGTTGGTAAATATTAAGTTTTGAACCTGATACTTGGAGGAAATGTTCTACTTTGAAAAAATCTTCTCTTAAGCCTGTTGTTCTGACCAGACAGAAGAAAAATGCTATCCGCTCTTCTTTAATCTAATATTGGGAAAGCAGTTATCTCTGGAGCTCAGTGCTTCCATCTCGCTCCATACCACACAGCCTGATTCATGAGCTACATCCATCCTTGACAAGCCTCCAGAGAGAAAGGTTAGCATTTAGCTGACGGGTCTCCAATACATCAGCAGATTAATCCCATTTAAGCTCCTGCTTTTGTTGTCATCCAGTCGGTGAAACTTATCCGATGATAATGTATACATTCACCTTCAAATGTCAGTGGAAACATTGATCAGACAATTTAAGAAAAAGGAATCTTATAAAATTGTCTTAGCTGTCTTTATACATTGAATATTTTATATATTTTTGATGACACTCAAAGTCATTTAGTTATTTTTTTTAGTTATTGGCTTTATTATTATTACATTGGTGTAACAAATTGTTTAAATACATTTGTATACTTGTGCAGATTTGACATGTCACCCATATTTGTTAAACAGTTTAAAAGTTGTCAGATACACAAGGCTCAATCCCCCGTTCCTTGTCTCATACCAAACTCTGTGCTCATCTGTTTTCTCAGCTCTGATGTGGGCAGCAGTTTTTCAGCACCAGGTTCAAGAGGTCAAACGCCTTTGGCAACAAGTTTCACTCATTAAAAATCCTCCTCAGCTGACTGAATGCCTTGTTAGCGGTTCAACATGCTCTCCCAACATTGGCCTCTGACCAAACTAAGGTTGTTGTTTCACTTGTTTTCACTATCTGTCTCACCCGTTGCAACCTCTTCATGATTAAAAATTGTTAAAGATTCAGTTTTAACCCAATCTGGAATTATAGTTGCTGTTAGTTAGTTAGCAGTAATGTTGGAATGGCTGCGGTCATGTACGTCCTTCTTTCCAGCTGGTGTTGCAAACTCTTCTTTTCGCCATTTGTCCACTTCCCATATAGGCAATTGTGTCTGGAGTGCACTTCCATATCAGAGGTATCACTAAACAGAAATCAACACTTGCTTCTGTGGTATCAAAATGTCAAAGGCATCACTGAGAGGGAGTAAAAATTATCTTGTCCGTTTCTTGTCATATACAGTCTGAGACACAGACAAGGCAAGATCAATATCAGTAACTAAGCATCCTCCCATTTGTTTTTCTGCTGTTAGGTTTTTTGATTGTTTCCACAGAAGAGACCAACTCTTGTGCTGCAGCAAGCACTTTCTTTTAACGTGATCACAAGCATGCACGCACACACTAAACTGCTTCATTACTTCATTCTACTACCGGTGATGACATTAACATATTAAGTAAAGCAGTTTATAAAGGATAATTCTTCAGGCACATTGCCAAGAATCGGCACGCAATTAAAAGAACACACATACAATAACATCAGGCACCCACACAAAAGTAATTCTGCACTGTTTTTCACTCTCTCTCTGCTTTATTGACAGAGGCAAACTGACAATGTAAGATTAACTATGCAAAAGTGTGCATTTCATTAATGTGATATATGTTTTTCTTAGGCTGTCAATGTGCATGTTCTGAGGACTAACCTACTTACTAAGCTTCAGTCCTTTGGCTCTTGTAATTGTTGCCGTAAATAAGTGTCTTTGTGCAAGTATGCAAATTGTTTTTTGTCATCAATGAGATATTTTCACCACAGTTCAATATAGAGTTAATGAGCCAAATCCAACCAATGCTTACTGGAGCCATTGGCGGAGAAAAAAATCCATACCTGTATTTCACATGGCTTCTTTCATCTTGTTAAGATAAAGAAATATGGACATTAGCCTGATCACTGTACCAGAAAATGGCCAGATATAGGAAGTGTATAGTTAAGATATCTTGGAAAGAAGTCCTATTTCCTGTTTTCAACAATGGTCCTCTGCTAAATGATGTTTGACTTGACCTGCGCAGACAGCTGTCAATGGACATTATTTTATACTGTGGATAATTGAAAAATAATTTTAAAAATCTACTTACAATAAAAAGTCTCCCCAGCTCTGATGGTGTAACATAATATGTTACAAGATGTTTAGGTAAATGCAACTTGACGATAGGAGGGGGGCATTTTTCTGGGTCTAGTTATTAGGGGATTATTATGTTCTTTGCCTGCCCAGCAATCTGTTGGCTACGGAGGTCACCAGTCAGGAGCACAAGTCCATTGTTAGTGTCACTTTACTTGACATTTTCTTTGCATCCCGGTTGAGCCAGGAGACTGAACACCCCTCCCCTGTGATAATCGTCGTCTGCCAGACACCCACAGTGGGAGAGAAAAGAAATGATGGAGGAAAAACGAACAAGGGTAAAACAAAAAAAAGTGCAAATCAGAGACCGAGAGGAGGAGGTTGAGTGGACTCAAGAGGCTGCTGCCTGGGCCTCTGATATTGCGGTTACGAAACCGATTGTTTCCATGGCAACAATTAAGGTCAATCGCTTTATCCCCATTAAGGCTTATCATCTGCTACCTCCAATTATCCTCAAGAACATGACTGTGGGAATCAGAGGGCAGGCAAATCTGTCTTATGAAAATGGAAATAAACTTGTGGACCTGACAGTGAGTGAGGGAGTCAAAATGGTGAGACCACAGCACCACAGAATGCTGACAGAGGCCAACTGGAGATGAACCTCGTTTCCAGTGTCATGTCAGAGGTTATGTGAAACCACCTACACTACCAGTGTACCAGCAGAGAACAGATTTATTATGCTGAATTAGTTTCTTGCTAGTTCTACGCAAACATTTACTTTCTTTTTTTACTCCCTCTTACACCTGCACACCGCGACCTTCAAGTACTGTCAATCAAAGCAATGGCATAAGGGATTAAATTAAAAGGAACCATGCGCTGTGAAAAATATGACCTGCAGCTACATTCAAAGGTGGAGGAGCAAAAGGAGTCTAATCAAGTGTCTTTATGCCAAGGGCCCCTTGAAATGCATGTCTCCGCTAGTGCACTTAGTCATGGGTGAGAATAAAGTCTGCAGACACCTTGTGTATGTGAATTTTACTAATAAAGAAGTCAAGTGGGTGATTAGAATGGCAGATGTATGTCTGTTTTATATAGATTTGTATATTTTAGATATGTTCTCAATAACCATCCTAGCATCAACACACTACAATCTACGCCACATGATCTATGAAATACTGTCTCTGACTCTTTTAGCTCTTTATCTACCTGCGTCATTTCCTTTTCTCTCACTCGAAACCCTGGCTCACCAAACTTGGGTGCAACTATTACGTGTCTGCAAGGGTCAAGGTTTTAAAAGAAAAGGAGGGGTGGGGGTAGCAGAGACTAATTGACTCTGGTTCTCATATATAACCTCACTGCTGGCACTTCATTCAATATTGTCACTATTATCACACGGCTTTTTTGGCAGCATCCCCCAGAACAAAGGACATACTGTAAATGGTGTGGTAGCACATTCACCATGGCTCACAGGCAGCTTTTAGGGTGGGGGAGGAATGGTCAGTGGAACAAAGAACTCTGGCCTTCAGCAAATGAGCTGGGCAGACAGCAAATTATAGCTCCTTCATTATAGGATTGCTATCAGTCCATGGAATCGAAACGTACAGTAATCACACAGTGGTGCAGAAAAAGGAGAGGGGAAGAGGAATGGTGGTGGGAACAATGTTTCTCTGTCTCAGCCTCTGTGTCAGTGGACCGGAGGCAGAGATCCATTAACGTATTCAAAAATTACCAATACAGCTAACTAGATCTTTTCACAAGGCCTGGTCAGGGCTAACTTAGAATAGATAGATGCTGTACAAGTTATACATTAAAGCACATCATTTATATGATTACGCCATAATGATCATATAGAAGGCATGTGTGATTATCAAGATTATGCAGCGTAAACATGTTTGGTTGTGCAATGTAGTATGTCCTCTTAAGGCTGTAGGGTAGGGGGCATGGGTTGTATGGGTACTGTATATATAAAAAAAAATAAATACAATTCGATCACTTTCCACAATTCTACATGACATTATCTGGTGATTAACTAATTGGGTCGGTCAAATATTACCTTGTTTCCTTGTATCGCTTACTAAACCACAAGAGAGTCTTTTGACATCTGATGAATCTTAAAATGTTTAAATGTATTTTCAAAATTTGACTTCCTAGATCATATTTGATCTTGTCATCTGTGCCTGTAGCAGTGCATCAACACCAATGTACATTCTTGCATTTTTTTAATAACGTAGTGCAATTTTCTGTAAGAATGCCTGCAAAGAAATGCACAGGAGGCTCATTTCAGAACAAAAAAAATAATAAATAAAGTCAAGAACATTTGGAGACAGTGTATTTATTTGAGATTTAGTGCTCTATAAATTAAATTTATTATTATTATTATTATTATTACATCAGCTAAATTAAAAATTGTTATCAAGATCAATTTACTTGATATATAATATACTATAATTAGTATTAGTATAATATACTCCCCTTATACTGTATATGTACGAAAAGTTTCACATAAAGTAAACATTAAAGGGTGAACAGAAGCTCAAGGGCTGGAGGAAAATATATATTTTTGCAGCATTATTACATAATCACAGTCCTCTTGCTAAAAATCTCTAGACTCTACAGTTTTGCTGTTAAATATGAAGTGTGCACACATTCCTGGTGACTTACATTTGCTATTTATGGGATGACCACGCCATATTCCTATATGGTGCACAGTAACAGTTGACCGCAGGTTTCTCGAGAGCCTGGCCTTTGCCAGGGAGAGTAATTCATTGGGTTTTGTCTGAGCTTCAAACACCACATATGTTTCTGTTAAGGACCGCTGACAGTTCAGATTAATGTGTGAGGGAGACAAAGAGCATAAAATCCATGAGGAGTGAAATATATAGCACGGAGGGGCCACGGATATCTGAGCATCAGTCAATCATCCCGTCGCAGCGGACTCTCCCACATGCTGCCACGCCAGCCTCTGATACCAGAACCACTCGCCACACATTTCAAATTCTACACAAACTGCCTCATCCTCTCTTATTTTCTCAGTCTGTAGCTTCCAGTTTCCCTTGGTCGCCATCTTCTTGCCATCATGATTTGGGTCTTTCACTCTTCATCTTTGTCTGTCTGCTCCTTTACTTTTCGGCATGCTTCATAAAACAGCTGTAGATATAAGAGGGATATATATACATATATATATATATTGTGTGCTTCTTTATCATTGCCTCTGAGTTTGGCTAGTGCATTCCTGTCTTTCTGTTTGTTTTTACTTACTTACTTTCTTTTTTAGTAAGCACATGAGCGCATGTGCAAAGCATTTAATACACACGCATCAGTTTAAAGGAGTTTGCTTGTGCCAGGGAGCTGTAGCAGGACACTGGCCTCTGTCTGTGGACTCAGTAGGCCTCTTTGATTCATGCAGCATTAAAGTCTTCATATGGCCCCTACACGGCTCTCTCATCTCACCGTCTCTCCAAATCTGTCAGATAGTGTCTCTGTGGGGTTGATGGCACTTGTCGGAAGCTAATAGACTGTGACTGTATATGCACATGTGGAAGTGTGTGCGTGCGTGTGTGTAAGAACAGAGAGGTAATGTGAAGTGACGAGGGGATCTGCCAGCATGTGGTCATCTAGATTTGGGATATTTTAACATGCGCACACACTTGTCTTAAACCATTCTCTCTTTTATTTCTTCTTCCTCTTATCCCCCTAATACCACCTAATTACCAATATTTGATCCAACCGGCCGAAAAGCTGTATGTTAAGGTTCATTATGCGGTGACTAATGCACCACACAAGTTTGGATGGAGCTATTCATGCAGCTCATCTTATTAAACCTGGTCGCTCTCTGTTTGAGCTGAATCCAATTTAATAACGCATGCTGCACTGCACTTTTATTACTGTAATATCCACCAAAGACGAAAAAATGGCACTTTGCGAAGCGCAGATTGTATTTGTGCTCTTGTGACATTTCATCACCATCGACAGAACTGTGTTTTTCCAGGGTGGGGACACTTATGATAAAAAATATTCTTTGATCACAATTCATTGCTGTTGCAGGGTGTGGAAGCTAGATTACACACTTATTTACACATCCTGAGGCTACTTCTTGCTCGTGGCTCTCAGGACTATATGAGAACAACATGTGTGGGTCGGAGTGTGTGTGTGTGTGTGTGTGTGTGTGTGTGGCCCAAGTTAATGACATTGATTCCTATCAGGCTGGAAGGCCATCCTCTTCCTTTGGCTTTCCTCCCCCTCACACTTTTACCGTGCAGAAATGGAGCGCCCCCTCAAGAACAGTGAAGGCCAGGGGTCTCTGAGGCCAGGTCGCTTGGCTCCTCAGCTGCAGCAAAGTGCTTGGCTATTGCTAGTGGTATGATTGTGGCGAGCATTATAGGTTGCAATGGAGGTTGAGATTATTGAATCCTTGTACACTATAAAGGCTGAGAGGAGAAGGTGAATCCTTTAGGATGCGTTCTAAACTAAGTTCAATCAGGACTTTTTTGAAATAAATAAAGTGCTACATTATTTCACTGACTCTTGGGTTAAAACTTTTATTTTTCCTTTCAGAGGAATCAGATGTCAGCAAGAGAGCAGCATTTCAAAAGCCAAGCAGGGGTTCGGGGTTTATGTTCAGATGTAAGCCCCAAACCACTGAGCGAATGAATCCGACGCAAAGCAGCAGCAGCCTGAAGTGTTAGCACCATGAAAGGCCTCTGAAGCCAGTGGACACGTGAGGGCTCATGATGAACACTGGCTTTCCTCATTACTGCTTATTCATGAGGCAATTGTTGGTTAGATCGCTCTGCCTAGACGCAGGGAGTATCATTTTTGACCCCTAAAAATATCCGGTGCTAAAGGCGCGTTCACTCGGATCAGTGATATCAAATACGGCGGAACTCGACATTTAATTAATAATAAAGGCGCTATTATGGGTGGCTAAATTTCAAATGAGTCATTTCTGTAATGTAGTCAGGGCCTTCTGTGAGGTTAATTGAGACCTTGACAGCACTTTAGTCTCCGCTCAGCGCTTGTGTCTTGTCTTACCTCTGGCTACGGCGTTCAGCTCTTGGGCTTCATGGAAAGCGTTTTGATCTGAGTGAAAAGCGTATACGGTGAGTGTGTGTGTGGTGTGTGCATGTAATCACAAGAGTGGTACCGCGGGAGTGAAATGATGAGATAAAAATCATCTATATGATCAGAGATCTATAAGAGGGAGAAAAAGATGTACTGTATAGCGACAAGCACATATTCGAAGGAGCTAAAGTGGTCTCAGAAAAGGAAGGAGAAGAGTAGTTCTCTATATTAGTTTTTGTGTATTGAAATGATCTTCCTCTCTCCTGTGGTAAGGTGGGAGGAGGGCTTTCCAGTGCTCTGGAGGGGGTGGAGGAGGATCGCCAGCAAATAACTTAACCTGGATTGCAATATTAGATGGACGAGTACATGTTTGGTTAACACGGCTTGTCGGTGTTGTGTTTTTTCCTACCCCTGTCAAGAACAAAAATAAAACGATTGTGTTGATTTAAAAGAAAAAGAAAAAAAGGAACTTATTTTTGGCACTGTGACAGGCTGGTGCAACAGTCAGTCCCTGTCCTCTCCTTTCTCTCCCTGATCCTCCCCAGCTTTATCTCCCTCTCTCAGCCTTCTGCTTATTAAACTGACATAAACAAAAGAAAGTTCATTTTTTTGTCTGCAGCTCGTGTCTCTCTCCGTCGCAGTCGGCCCAATCTCGCTGTGCTCACGGAAGCAATGGCAAGCTGTTTTGTGCTTACTGTTAACAGCCCATACTTTTGGAGGGTTTCCAACTTAATACATAATTGAAAATGGTTGCTTTGGTCCATTTGCCACGCTTTTATTCTCTTAACATCAGCAAGGCAGGCAACGCCAGGAGGCTGCTCTTGGGGATTTTCTTACTTTCTGTTTTTTTCTTTTTCTCTCTGTGTCATTTTCCCTCCGCATCTCTTTTTCTCTCCTTTGATGCCTTTTTTCAATGACAATTCACACTTCAGTTGAGATTGCTCTAAATTTCTATTTCAGCCAAAATGCTCTTTTAAGTAGCTGTCCCTGTCTGGATGCCATTTGTCCTTCACTTCCTCTTCTTTTCTTTTTTTCTTTTTTTTGGATGGCAAATGTTTTCTTTTATGGGAGTGCATGCACCCATATCATGTTGATGTGTTTGTCTCCAAGTGAGCTCTATCATCCCCTTTAATGTTCCAGAGATATAGCAGTTAGTGTGTCACTTAACGCAGCACTTTTATTGCACTGCCGCTCACTAAAGCCTGCTTATTCTTTTTTCATATGCCTTCCCTGTAGGCATTATTCCTTAAATTACTGTTAATGAAATAGTGTGATCAACTTATGTTGGCTACCACACAGTCCACGGACATATCTCAAGTCTAAAGTGCACCGCTATCAATTGGACACACTAGTATCTTCTCCTCTCACCTGCGATTGCTCCTGTGGTGAATTCACTCTACCGTGAGACTTGGCTTTCAATATGTCTGCCATAAGACCACCCCTTCTGGCCAGCCACAGCCTCTTCCTCCAGGGAAATGCACTGACGTCTTGTGCTGTAATGGAACTTCAGGATTAACTAGATTTGATGATCCACCAATACAGGGGCATCTTGCCGCCCCCCATACCTCGCTTGTGTTTCAACTGGCCTCCCCAGGGAAGCAGAGGTGGGGAGGGGCACAGGAACACAGGAAGTTGAGTGTCACTTCAGATCTCGGTTCATGTCGGGGAACCAGTTGATTTGTTTCACCGCCGAGCCAAGGAAGAGTTGTACGCATCAGTGCTTTTTTGCCCCAGGAAACAGCTAATTTGTACCAGGTATCTTGGGATTTGTAGTATTCAGTCTGGGGATAAGCCTTGTAGCTGTCATGATCCCACATTTAAGATGACTCTAATCAAATTAAATAATTAGAATCATGGTAGACAATATGGAGAACTAGATAAAGGTTAATTCAAAGTGGCTTAAGGGCACACACTTTGATTGAGGTGTCAGTGTTGTGAATGTTGTTGCCACAGCTGTTTGTTAAGTTCATGTCAGATCTACATTGTGTCTACCCCTGCTGCTGTTAGACTGCAGCTGCCTGACGTGTGTCTCAAACAAACGGACTGTTTTGACTGGTAGCGTGTGAGCGGAGCTCACTGCAGTGGAAGGTAGCCATGTGCTACCGACAGACTGACAGGCTTTAGCAACGCTGTCAACACCTTTCCCTTCCTTTCTGTTTTTTTTTTTAAGTTGCTCCTTTGTCCATTTTGACTGGCCTTGGCAATTGTGTTTCCCCTGTGCCATACTATACTATACTATACTATACTATTTTATGTTTTCCCTCTAATTCAAAGTCATCTTTCTATATAATTCTGATCTAGGTTTTTGCATTGTTCTGCCGGGTATAATTTTACATGACACTCTAAAAGACACTGATGTGTTTTATATGTCAGATTAATTTGTTCATATTTTTAAGTTCAGATATTAAACATGATGATAATAATAATTATGGAAAGTTTAAAAATCTCTCAGATTTTCCTACTTCACTAAGTATTTTGTTTCTCACTGAATGTGGATTTTCCACATTACACTTGTATCAGATCATGACGTGATGACATTATGTTTATTGAATATTCTATAATACTATAGTCAAACAAGTTGCAATATACTACAGTACTTACACTAATAATGTACTCAAGACTAAGGGCAAACACTGACAAGCCAAAACACTGGTGTAATCCTTTCTTCCCCCTTTTATTTCCTCTCAGGTAAGGAAGAGTCGGTGGCCACCTTCAAGGGCAATGAGTTCTTCTGCTATGACCTGTCGCTGACGCCCATCCAGAGCAGCACTGACGAGATCACGCTCTCCTTCCGCACGCTGCAACGCAACGGCCTGATGCTGCACACCGGGAAGTCGGCTGACTACGTCAACCTGTCCCTGAAGAGTGGAGCGGTTTGGCTGGTTATCAACCTGGGCTCGGGGGCCTTTGAAGCCCTGGTGGAGCCCGTCAACGGCAAGTTCAACGACAATGCCTGGCATGATGTGCGCGTCACCCGCAACCTGCGCCAGGTAAACACTGCCTATGTAATCCAGGGCCACCACATTTCGAGTGGTGCCTCTGTTTGCCACCCACCCTCTCTCTGCTGCTCTATTTGACCTGTGTCTTCTCTCTCTCTCCTAAGTGCAGACAGAATGTTTGTCTCACCCTCCTTCTCTTCTCTGTTGTTGCTTGCTGCCATGCTTAACAGTAGCTTCTTTTTTCCAGGTTGGAGTTGAAAAGAAGGCTGCTGCTGTTTTAAAATAGTTTTCCTTTCTTAAACACGCTAAGACCCATCTCACATTCATATTCAAAAGTTATTCAAAGGCAAATAGGTGAAAAGGCATCACAGACTAAGTGATAATGAGACTATAATCTAATTAAAGTCAGATTCCAGTTAACATATATTACAATGAAATCAATGACGGCTATGCATATTTAGGGATTACAGTTGTGTGCTGTTATTAAAGGAGAAGAAGTGAAGAAAGTGGTTTGCTCAATATGTATGCACATAAATATGTATACACAAATAGAATGCAACCTAATTCATCAAAGGTGGCAATGCACTTAAAACCACTCTGAAAAAATTACCCAATGCATCTTTAGAAATCTTTAATGGGACTTAATGGATAACAAAAGTGCACCTGTAACCTGAATGTCTACGGGTATGGGCATGGATTAGTGTTTGTTTGTGCATGCCAACTTTAGCTCTACACATGCACAAGCGTTAAGTACTTGCACATACAGTTACCTCTGTGGATGATCCAGGATCATCAATTGGCAGTTGCAGCAGTGAGATGTAATCAATTTCACTTACACTTGCCATGCTTACTTCTTCATATTCTTTGGGGAATTTGTAATTGGAATGAATGTCTTGTCAGACCTGATAATGGCCATTGTAAGCAGCCTTGGATGCAAAAAAAAAAGCCCGATGTGAAAGCATTAACACAAAGACGGTAGATCAGAGTTTTAGTCTGTTCCTGCAAAAAAAACGACACCAATAAGTTTGAATAAAGAAAAGAGAAAAAAAAACTAGTATCAAACTCCTGTAAGATACTCAAATGTCTCCCCTCGAAAAAAACCTGAGAGCAAAGCGATTCTTAATGTGGACTAAGTGCCCATTTTCATGCCAACCAGACTCTGCAATTTCTGTCAGTAAGCAATCATATTATAATATATTTCAATAAAGTAACTTAGACATAGAAATAGTCCACAATTTGTGGAACTGATGTTTTATTAGCATAAGGTGCATTTGCCTTAGGATAAGGGCTAATGATCACTCACTCGCAGACATTCAGAAACTCACACATAGTCGAGGTCAAATATGTTATTCTGTAGAACTATGTGTGATCAGCGGAGTGAGACTGGCTTAATGAGTTTGGGAAGCCAACACAATTCGAAAGATTTACAGCGTTAACCGACCCACCTACCAACAACTGCACGATAATGACCATTAGGGGAATGAGTAGCACATGCACATGCTAAACTGAGACACTATTATTATCTGCCTGGCGGTCTATCCATCTATCTCCCCATCTGTCTATACTGGCATTTACAATAAATTGCACTGTGACTGTAATGATTGTGCTGGGAAAGTCAAATGTGATCTAGGCCAGGGTGCCTCTGGGGTTTTGCAAAGTATAAAAAAGGTAATAAAATTCACATTTTAATGAAAATGTATACACGTTGTTACATCAGTAACCAAAGTGGCTTGAAATTTTGTGAAAAGGGGCGACCAGACAATTGAATGATTAGGGAACATTCTGTACCACATGAGCGCATGTTCCTTGATTAGCAGGTCCCTGGTTTGACTGTAATGGAGTCGACCATTTGCTGCATATCATTCCCTGTACTCTCACCCCTTCTCCTGCCTCTCCTTCACTTAAAATATATATTAAAAAAGGTCTTAAAATGTATTAAGGATTCCTGCATATGCCCTGTAGTCATATTGGGTCATTACAGTTTCATGACCTATTTGTAATTAATTTCATATCATTTTGATCACATGCATATGTATAATGTGTCTTGTTTTACTGACTATAATTGTAAGTAGGGGAGAACAAGCCTTCCAAAGTGAAATCCTTTGATTCCAGAGGTGCGTATAAACAGATGTTGCTTACTTGAAACTCTTAAGCGCATCTAGTTTTAAGGTTATCTTTATTTATTTATTGTATCATTTTGGGGAAAAAACTAAACATCTTTGCTTGCATTGTAAATCAAGAAAACAATCTGACCTGACTGTTTATACTTCTACCTGGCAGGAAAAAAAGAAAAAAAGAAAGGTTAAATAAATATATATGTACATGTAGATATCAAATGCCGTACTTTGTCCATGACCAGAACTAACCACCAACATCACACTGTCGAGGCCATCTCCATTACCTCACGTAACAGCATGAATCCCCAGCAGATTACTCTAATTGACCGAACAGGCAGCCTAAGTGTTAAAGAGCTCTTTGGATTTACACTGGAGCCTCCCAGCTGAGAGACGCAGGGAGCGAGGTATCGATGGCATTGACCACCTCTGACCCTGTGTTTACTCCCGCACTGATACCCAGCTGATCAATGTGCACTTGTAGGCGTTGAGCCCACATGCATTTACACAGTTGCACACGTGTCAGAGACACATTTCCTTTTTTTTACATTGCATCATCATAAGCCTTAAACTAATGATTTACAATGTAGACCTTAATAATCAGTAACACTTCAAATTAATTCAGTAATTTATAAATAATGAAGAAAATGTGCACCTTACTAAAGGTTTTTAAGAATTAATTAATGGAATTAAACTGGAGAACAAAACTATTAGTCTGCACATGTACATGAGGTGTGCATGAGATCGACATGTTATGCAAAAGTGTGGTTATTAATTGAGCAATTGAACAAGGTGGATAACTTTATTGGCCTCAAGTACAAAGTCTTTACAAACCACTGATTCAAAAGGTTGAGTTAAGACTTTTTATGACGGTGAAAAAAATTGACCAACAAAAGCTTAATTGGATTCTGTTGTCCTTTCTTGGTGCACCTACTGTGAGCACTATAGTTTCCAAATATATTTACATAGCTACCTGTACCCTTTTGTTTTAAATTTAGAGTGACAATGTATATTGACAGATGTGGATAGTTGTACATCAATGTGCTTGTCTTGTCATGCCCACCATGTTTGGAATGGTTTAGCTGCTGGTAATTGCATCATCCAATGTTTGAATATGACGTGAAATGTCAACAGAGAACCCACACAAACACACACCCATTGTTTTCTGCTGCTCCTCCCATTGTTGCTAACATGATATCTTGCATCGCAAACAGACCGCAGTCGACAAGACAAGCGTTTGGAATTCCAGCTCAGGTTATACAGCCCCATTTGTCTCGTGATGTGTCATGCCCTCTTTGTCTGTTGTTCTTCTAACACCAAGCATACAGTATCAACCACTGCATCAGCAAGCTACAAAATAAGTAAAGCCTGTGAGCTCTCACTAACCAGTCGCCCTCTCTGCCTCCGTGTGTGTCTGTATTCACCATCTTTCTCCACAAAACCTATGAATTTGTCAGCTTTGTGCAGGATAAAATGAAGCAGACAGAATTAGGTGAGGTGATAGGGACACTGCCAAGAGAGTGGATAGAAAGGAGTAGAAGGAATGGGTAGGGACAATGTGTATGCCATATGGCCAACAATAGATCACAGGTTCAGAGCTCCCCTTGGTGGCATCTGGCAGTACTGCAAGTGTGTCTGTGGGAAAATGGTGTGTTTGAAGAATTTGACTGTTCCCTGTGGTATAGAGTTGATATGTAGGCACCTTCACTTCTCGTCACTGCCAGTCACTCCCCACAATGCACACACATGCACCCGTCCTCCCCTACTCACTGCACACCTGGGTTGGCATAAGCAGGACGTCACCACCCTCCCTCTCCCTCCCCCAGCTCTCTCTGACATCATGGTCTACCATCATGTACATCTCATAGACTTCTGCACCGGTGACCATCCTTGCCCTTTCTCTCGCTTCTGGGATTACGCACACTGTCTAAAGACACTGCAGAAAGAAAGACAGGCAAAGACAATGATTGAAACATTCATGCTAGGGAGTCTGGGGAGGTGATAGATTCACTTTAGCCCTTGCACTGCGCCAAACGCATCACATCTTGAAACTAGGTCAAATATTAGGGCGTGTGGAAGGGCACGCTTGTCAGCATTCATGTTGCAGTAAATGTTGATAGGGACACTGTTTTCTTAAAACATGGACAGTGCATAGTAAAAACGTATTATTCTGATATCATTGCCAGCTGTGAACAGTGAATTAAACACCAGAATCAAGACAGAACTACAGTGTGATGAAAAACTGATGTGAAAGCATCAATAACATGTTTCACAGGTTTTTTTTATTATTATTGGTTTACAGTTGTTTATGCAGCTTAATAATTACATTGGCAAACAATCACTTTTGCTTAGAGATCCATGAGTGAAGTGATGCATGTTAAATATTTACATACATGCACCTATAACCACCTGGTAAAAAACTGCTGTTAGTGGCCATGATCAATTTGTAGAATCATCTGCTATGGCTAATGTTTCCTTCTGCTCTGTAGTTGATCGTAAATAAGATGAAACAACTTTTGTTTTGGTATTTCACCTGCCTCTGTAACATTAAAACGTAAGCATCATTAGTATAAACTAGTTCCTTGGTTTGTTCAGATCATACAGATCCAATGCCAGGAAATATGTTGGATGCTCTGCTTTCGAGCTACAGGAAAGATGGGACTACAGAAATTCGGTCATCTATATACTAATGCATTCTTGGAGGGCTAACTCTCCATGTTGATGTTCACTTGAATCAGAAACGGCCTTGCATCTGTATGTCTGTATGCTCAACAGACACGTGGGTCCCACAGGACGCTGCAGGCAGTCAGAGGAAACATGAGACACACACTTGCGGGGCAAAAGGAAATGCGTGCTCATGTGTCTGTTTGTTCATGAGAAGCAGAGGGAGTTAAATGAGCGATTGTGTGCACAGAGAGTGGGAAATGAAGTGTATTCCTATCATCTGAGACTAAGGAGTATCAGAGCAGTGGGAGGACGGGGGGGAGCACTGGGAGAGAAACAACAGTTTGTTCTCTGCAATGAAAAGAAGAACAGACCCATGTTTTCTTTGGGACAATTCCCCAATGTGACTTTACAACCAAAAGACTCAACATCCGCTGTTTCACAGAAGTGAGCCAGCAGCTTAGCCAGCGCCTTGAGCGACAGACCTTTAAACTCAATCTCTTTTTGTTCTACTTTCTTATTCTTTTTTCCTTTTTGTATCAGTAATACATTCCTCCCTTTTACTCTCTCGCCTACAGTATCATCTATCCCTCCCTTGTCTCTCACCGTCTCTCTCTGTTATCCTGGACTTTCTCCAAGTCCACCAACCCTTGTGTAACTCTTTTCCACATAATTGGACCTTAGATGCAGCTATTGGAGTAATGCATGGATCAAGAAGATTTTTTCATGTTCTTTTAGTGCTGAATGCACAGCCTTGATGTTTAGCTGCTGGCCCCCGAGTTCAGCCGGAGCAGGCGAGCTTTGATCTGCATCGGGATCAGATTCAGAAAAGGTCACGTCTCAATGAATTGTCCGCTACATACATAAGCAATGGCAAATGAAACCATATAGCAGAATGCACTGATTTCTACTGACTACACATCATTAAGAATGTAAAGAGAATGAATATATATATATATATATATATATGTATATCATTTTTTTTTTTTTGCTGTAGCCAAGATTGATAAAACACACTAGTGATTTAGTCACTAAGAATATCGTCATCTTCATTGTTCTGCAGGAGGGGCTTCAACTATCTGGTAACATCAGCAGTGCATTACTCTCTTAAAATGGAATTAAACAAACAATTGAATTAATATAAATAAAATGTCCCCAGCAGTGATTCTTCTTGAAGCCTCCATCCATGTCTCCCATACATAATAGAAAATGGCGTTAGCTAGCTGTATGTCTTCACATCCACTGTTCTCACACAATGCCTTTACAAGCTGTTTTACTCAAATACTCTTATTTTTTTATGGAGAGAAACACAGCAAGAGAAAAAGTCAATGAATGGACAACCTTTGATGAAAAAATAGACTTTCCACCAAGAAAATGTTGCGATTTGAAAATGAAAAACTGTCAGAGCTCAGTTGCTGCCACGACTGGAAGAATCATCAGGGAGAGTCACTTATCAGTGTTGTGAAATCGCCTGTAGAGGCAGTGTGATCTTCCAAAACATTCCATTTGGAAAATAAATTATTGATGTTCTGCAGCTTTTGCAACACTCAATTCCTCATTCAGTCACTGGGATTTTAAAACATCACCATATTTAAAAGTCATGTTCTGCCTGGATGTGCACTTTTCATATTACACGACAGCATGAGAACATCGTCGATGCCCCTCCTTCAATCAATACGAGGAGCCTGCACACTCCCCTCCTCTTTCTTCGTCTTAGTATCTCAACCTCACTCACTTGTTCAGATTGTTTTTCTTCCATTTCTGTAAGGCATGATCAGCTGCAATTACTCACCCACCTCCCCATCCTTCTCCGCCCCCTCTCTCACCCAGCCTCTCTCCGGTAGGCAGCCAGAATCCCTAAGAGAGAGCCAATCAATTCCTCTCCCACTCATGGTCCCCTCCCTTTCGCTCTCATTTTCCGTTCTTGCTAGCAATTTGTCACTCAGCAACTGTGTCTGCCATGCTCTTGGGTAGTGAATCGTCCCTGGCTGCAGTACTCCAGTGGTTGCGTTAACACTTTACCTACAACTTCATCCTCTACTTAAGCACTATGATATTATTGATAAAACAATGTCAAGGCCTGATTTATTAGATACTGTAGGAGCATTAGAATCTTGTGTGTCTTAGCAATTAGACCTGCTTTGCATACACGGAAAGATATGGTCCAAGCAAAAATAATTGGGTTAAACTACTGAGCAAAAGAACCAGATTAACTGAAAACGTGATGCATTACGCAAATTGTTTTAATCTAGAACCCATTGCTCACATGTTATGGCCATGCAAACACCTTTTGGATTATCTTCAACCATTCACGTTAGCATCTCACTGATGTCAGAATGATGTGTTAATCATAATGACAGACTGAACCTGCTGAGTGCTCAGCAATGTACTTTCATGGGGACGACAGGGATTGCTGTTCAATGCAGGCAGGGAGTAGGGGGGGAAACTGGAGTAGCAGTTTGTTTGATGTACATAATGACATGCTAACACCTCTGTAATCCCTTCTCAGTTTATTGCCAATGACATTTTAAGTATTCCTGATTTTCTCCAGCTGGGCTGTGAGGAGAAATCGTCATGTTGATGCACATTTAAAAATATATATTATTTACTTATTACCCCGTGCTTCTTTCCCCAATTCTGAATTGAGCCTAGAACCTTGAGTACAGCTTCTTCCCGTGTGTTGCCCAAACTACAAACGCCCCCTGCTAAAACATTGTCCTTGGCTGTTCGATACCATCACAGAGAGGTTCTGTGCATTTGATGGGAAAAGAACAGCTCATTTGCATCACATTTCCACCACATTAGCATATCTGCCTGCATTCCCACACTCAGTCACTCGTCAGCCTCATTTGCCACATACCTGCTCCAGCACTTTCATGTTTATTCATCCCTCTGTCTCACGGACTTCTAATCAGATAACAAATCTCTGCACCATTAGGACATTCAAATAGGTGAAAATGGGTAATCAAATGCTTGTGAGACAGAATCAGGTAAGAGATTTTGCAAGAGATTACAGGAGAGCACATGACGAGTTGTGAGGGCGAATGGCTTAGGACTTAGAATGAGAAAAAGTAGACTAGTGAAATTAAGACTATCTGTGAACATTTATATGACATTTTGTGTCACTGTGAAAGCCTGTCGTAAAATAGCCTAAAATTGAAGATCCCAGGAATCCTTAACTGCTACCTGCATCCCTCAACTTTCCTTCTCTTGCTTCAGTTAGTGACATCTGATAATTGCCTGACTCTTGACAACACTAGAGATCTCTGACAGTAAAAGCAAATCACCGCCTGGGTTGAGGCCTTTGTTGCAATTATGTTATATGGATAAGAATTTCAACATGTATAGTGACACCCCTTCCCAATTTGGCTCTGAGGGAAAAAAAACAACACCCACACACTTTTATTGCTGATGTCTTTTATCTGTCATTTTTTTTCTTAAAAAACTTAAAGCAAATGATGATGTAGTTTAATTCTAAAAACTCACTTTGTTTCATTATTTACCCCAAGTTAAACAAACTTCCAATCATAATACTTTGTACTATGTAGGTAAGAGGTTATTTGTTGTTATACTCTTTTTAGCCCAGCTGTAACATTTTTTTTTTCTCATGAAGCGCATTCAACTTCACATACAAGATATATACAATTAAGAACCGCTCTAGCTACTTTCTCTAAAACATGCATATTCATGCTTAGCTGCTGCAGCTGTGTGCTCACAGACTGGATCAAAATGTATACCAGTTAAGAGATAGGAATGAAAGTTAACGGTACCATTCATCTTTTTTTCAATGTGTTATTAATTCCTAAATTGCAATTCCTTCTCTGGTGAGATAATCCATCTGTCTGTAGAAAAAAAATTTGTATATTTCAAATTCAAAATGGATAAAACATACGGCTCCTTTCCTACAATGCAGGCCCAGTGAAATCAACCCAAGAATGTAGGGCATGTTGTGAAAAGCAGCTGATCTGTATTTAAATGTGGTTACTTTATCTTTTTTTTGCACTTGTTTGACATTGAACCTGGCCATATCCTGATGAAAACTGAGAGGGAAGTCCACTATTCAAAGATAGTCAATCAGTCAGTTACAGATGAGAAAATAGAGATGAGGAAGATAGTAAGAGCAACAGGAAAAAAAGAGAGGGAGAATTATGACCATCTCTATCCAAATACACAATATGTGCTACTGCAATTTCTACACACACATACCTGTACAGACGCACACAAGCCATCACACATTGTTTGTTTGCAGACTCTCTGCTGTAATTGCAGTGACATTTATATTTGCACCTGAAGCCTGTCTGCCAGTTTCCATTACTTAGAGGCAGACTTGGAGAGAGGCAGTCGAGAGTGAATGCCGGATGATAGGAATGAACGCGGAACCAAATGTATCTGAAAGAGCAATTTTGAATTGAAGCCCAGCCCCTGCAGTCTGTCTGACAGGGTCACCCACAGAGTGTCCGTGTTACTAAGGACAGCTCGTTGCACCACACGCATGAACGTGCAATACAGAGACAATCAAGTGCATGTTCACGTGGCTTGAGCTTATATGTTTACAACACATACTGATTTTTGTGTCATTAATGTGTCATTAATCATTAACTAAGATGGTGAAATTTCTGCCCTATTACATATAGCACCACTTTCTCTTCACCTCACTCCCCATAACACTATTTCACAATATGAGTTAAATCCCTTTTCTCTAAAGGCCCAAATTGGGAAATTTATAGTGGAGCGGTCATCAGTCTTAGCACTTTCTCACTTACAATGATAAATCTATCGGGACTGGGTATCTTGGCTCTGCTGCACTATAAATTTATCATTTTCACAGCTTTCTCATTAAATATTTATTCAGCTTATTCGCCTGTGGCCGCAATTCAGTAACGTCCACTGTGACGGGTGTGTGAAAGATCAGCAACTCAACAAAAACATAATTTTGCACCCTGTCCAACCCTGCTGGCATCCTAGCAGGTCTTCTGCACATGCTGCCAGAGCCACCATTCACAGCTACAAAGAAAAGAGACTAAATAACCATGTAGTGGAAGTAATAGTGCTAACATTAGCTCATGCACCCTCTTTTCCTATTTTATCCTGCAACATGTAATAATAGAGGCCATAAATAAGTATTAGCCCAGAGTCGCCTTTGGGACATGTACTGCACTAAGTTGTATGTGTGGCCCTCTGGTTGTTTACATGACTAGGAGCTTTATCCTCTATCAGCAAACATCGGCATACACAGCCTTCGTTTTCCCACGTGGGTCAATTACAGAGAGGATGATGGGCTGTCACAGCATGAGCTCCAAGCATGTTGGCTTTGAGGCAAATTTTGAACAAGCACGGTGTGGAAGAACAACTTTACTGTCAGACAGTAAAATCGACAGAACAGAAAGAGGTGGGCTTGTCTGTTTTTGATTAGACTGCATTCGCATTTTATTCCCAGAGTTGTTTATCTCCAAAATCCCTCGCCATATGTATCTCTCAATACTCTCAGTTTTTTTCATGTATCAATCCTCCAGCAGTGGTGCACATATTCTCCTTCATGAAGTGCAACAAAATTGTGAAATTGTGACAGAGACCCTTTAAACCGACTAGTTACCTGACTATTCTGTCACCGTTTGATAACAAAAATCAAAAAAAAAGGTTTAATTTTCCGCACGATTGATCTTGACAATGAAGCAGCGGTTCAGCAGTGCTTACAGCTCTCAAGCCTGCAGTAAAGTCAGACTTGTATAGTAGCTACACTGGTTCGCTACATTTCTCTCCACTCAGGCAGTTTATTCATATATGCACTTTCTGCTTCTTTCTCTAGAAGTCATGACCCCAGTTTAACTCCCCCTGGAGACCCACTTATAAGAAAATTATTGGGTTATTTTTTTGTGCAGATGAACTTAAAACAGACACTGTCATTTAGTTCCCACAACCCTCCATAGACGGACAAGTCAAAGGAACAAAGAACAAATTGAGTAATGAACAAGTAACAAATAGCTTCTATTTCCATGCTCTTTTCTTCACCTTCCTTCATTTTGTCTGTATGACAAACAACAACCATTATTCAGCATGTCCTGACCCCATAGACGTAACCCTTTATCAAGTCCTGGTCAGGAAAATACACACACACCTGCCCTTGTTACTGTAAATACACACATTGCTCGCTTACAGTGTAATGTGAACTGACATCTATTTATGTGTTTACTTATCGCAGGAAATAATGCAGACACTCTGCATTCAGTGTCTAAGTCCAAATGTAATTGCTTCCTTTCATTCCCACCGCCCATCTTTTCCACTCGCTTCCAACACTTTATGATGTCAATTCAAAGAGATCATCAGCAATTTTTTGAAGGATAGATTTTTCACAGGCATCCCAGGGCTCCTCTGTCAAAGAACTAAGAGGCAGATAAGTTCAAAATCCAAACCTCAAATGCCTGAGGGATCTAAAACTTACAGAATTCAAAATGTTGCGTCTCTCATCCCTTTTGTCCCACCACAACCTAGACCGTCTTTGAATGAGTTTTGACAAGCGCATAGTCATTTTAAAACTTGGTCAAGGAACGTTTATCAAGCTTCCTATGACATTCACTCTTTGATATATCAGTTGTTGTTTTTGTTAGCTTGGAGACATAAGTACAGCATCGTATTGATATGCAAATTCACACCCACCATTGAACTTTATTTACCTCATGAATGGTTTAAGAGCAGGAATCAGACAAAGTGGGTGACTGGGGACAGCATTTTAATATGACCCCAGATCAAAGAGTGGGCGTACATGTATCCTCAAATCGACCACTTAGCCACATAGGGAGCACTGTTTAGGGTTACCATTTGGACTCAGCTCCCACACAGGTGGCAAGAACACATAGTAATCCATCCCATACACACACACACATGCAGTTATAAACTCACTGTATATGCTACAGGGACTTGTCCTTCATATTTCCAAGTCAATTCAGTTAAAAGTACGCCCGATTCCATATGACAAAACCCTGAAGACCTAACCAGTTAAAAGCAAGTATATCTCTGGCCTACCAGCAAACCCCCATGGGCAGCGCTTAATCTAAACTAAGGTTTGCAAAACAAAACAGGCTCCAGGGACATACCAATCATGAAACGCTACGCAAACATGAAACATTGACGGCGTTGTTTTGATCTTATGTATACATCTCCATTGCCTGACCTGGAGCTTTGACTAACTTTGGACCTGTCTTGATGGCTGAAATCACAAATTTGAGGATTCAAGTTTGAACATGCACCATTCTCAATAAGTGGTTTCCCATAGGTTCACCCTTTTTGTCAATATCCTGTGCATCAGATATGGTCACCTGCAGCAGCTGATGATTTCATCTTTCAGATCAAGATATAAGATGTCCTCTAGATGTCCCCTCTGTCCAGAGGGAACACTCAGGGCAGATGTCACTGATAGATATTTTACCCCTCTCACTGACATTTGCCATCATGTACAGTGGGCTTAAAATAACGTATATTTTGATATATATTAATCAGGAAAAGTAATTTAATGGATATGTGACATGTCCCCTTATTTACTGATTAATTTACTTCCATTTAATGTCCTTTTTCTTTTCTCAGGGATTACAAGCATTACTGTTTAGCATGGGAATGACTTCAAGGACTAAGCAGACATTTCTCTCTCTTTCAGGATGCTGCAGATAACAGAACAAGAATGAAATGCCTCTGTCCTTCTTTCTGTCAATCTCATTGCGTTTTCTTTCATACATGGGCTTAACTCTTGTTTCCCTGAAATGCCCTGAGGATTTCACATCACTACCCTAAACACTGGAAATGCACTGTATATTTTTTACCATAATTGTTGCTTTCTACAATGCAATAATGTCCTTTTGGTTTTCTCTTGCATATATCACAATAGCCCCTTAATGACTACTTGGGAAGTCACAAAAAACATGATTGGCCACGCCAAGTACTAAATGAACGCCGTTGTTAAATGGCATAGACTCCACTGCCAGTTGCCCCCCTGGCCAAATTAGCCTGTCAGATTGAATACTAACAGTGGTGTACTTTTCCCTCATTCCCCTTCCCACTCAAAACAAACCTCCCCATCGAAACTACCCAAGTCCCCTCTGTGGAAGTTGATTTGCTAACTCTTGTCTCTTTTACTAACAACAAGCTTCAGAATTCTTCCAATTTGATTCTTGACATTGGTGAATTTTCTTTTCCCTTACCTCTTATGATTTCCACAACTAACACTGTGTCATTCACGGAATGTGAACCATCTGTTGTTTTCTCTACTTAACTTGCAACTTACATACTAACAAATGTATTGTTATCCTTTTATTCCTTTTTTTTCTTTTATTGATTAATTTTGTAGATGACCCTTTCAAACTAAATAGTTGCTTTCTTTATTTCTTTATTTGGATGTTTTGCGATAAAGATGATGAGGATGATACATTCTGTTAAAATGATATGTTAATATTACATACAATTTTTGCGTATAAGTGAGTTGCCTTTTAGAAGGAGAAGATGGTTTTGCTGAAGGCGATTTTTTCCCCCCACCTTTTTGGGGTTGAGGTGTGTTTTCTTGGGTTTAAGGTTTGTCATTATTTTTTTTTTCTTTTCCCTCCCCCTGTTTTCTCCTGAAGCACGCAGGCATTGGACACGCTATGGTAAACAAACTGCATTATATGGTAGATATCATTCTAATTGTCTTATACCTTGGTTTGCCCTGGGTTTTCCGTTACCTCTCTCTATTCTGTTTGCTTTACTGAAAGTACAATCCGTCATCAATTTCAAGGTAGCTGAAAAACTCCACCTCTCTGTTTTTCTTTTAGCTTTCTCTCTCTCTCTCTCTCTGTATATATGTTATTGCTCTTTATTGCCATCCAGTTCTCCCCTCCCGAAAATAATTAACGTGTTCATCGAAAGAGGTCTGCCCAAAAACTTTTTAATTCACATGAGAAATCACTTAAATTTAAGATTTTGTTTTTTGGTTTATTTTCTGTGCTCTTTTTATTTTGTTGTTTTCTTTTTTTTTTTACTTCAAATATTATCCATATGAAGAAATAAAGAATCATAATGCAATGCTCAATTGAGTATATGAAGAATTACCTATGTTTGTAAATCTGTTTCCTCCTGATTTCTTTTCTTAGAAAAACCTTGTTAAGTGAGCGTATGCAGCAGGCTTCCCAAGCAGACAAACAGCCCACTATGGCAACTCCAGTGAAAGGAAGTATAGGAAAAATGAAATAAAATCATTTTTGAATTTCCCTAACTTTTGAAAAAAACTTGGTTCTGAGGAGAGCTTTTTTGTTATAATGCCTCAGTTAGACGTGCTATCAGAGCCACCTGTTATTCAGACTTGCCATGCTGTTGTTTATGGAGTCATGAAGAGTATTTAGAACTCCAATGTGGTCAATGCACCCATTGTAAAGTAGGCCTTAAATGAGGGCTTGATCCCCTCAGTGGCCTCGGTGTGTGATTTATAGAATGGGCCTTTCCCAGACCTTCACCTGCACACTCTCCCTCACTTACGCACACATGTGCACACTAAGTCAAGTTCTGTCATGTGCCAATTGCCCCCATGAGCTCCAACTCAAACCAAGAGTACTGACTGAAACTCATTACTGGAAATAAAAGGGTGCCTTTTTTAAGCTGCAGACTGGGGAAAGTTTGCAACAACAATTTGTCTATGTAAAAAAGAAAGACTCTGTCTAACACCTTAGTGCAATCGAATTTCTAAAGCTTTCATTAGACTCAATGAACTATAGTCCACACTGGTAGACCATGCAAAGCATTAGCACGTAGTTGTTATCAGACTTACTTGCTTTCACTGGACTTTTCCAATCAATAAATGAAGCTCTCTGCCGATTGATGCAGACCATGAAGGGAACTGCCTGGGCAACTCTGCACTGTGTCCGATTGACCCCTCATTAACACTAACCCTAACTTATATTTCCTATTCTTTACTGGCCTAACCCCTTGCATGAAGAGACTTGAACCCCTTCCCCAAACTCTTTTTTTAGTTTTTTATATTCAGATTGCATTGAGTATATATGTTTATGTATATATCACGGCTAACATATATACATACATATATCAATTGTTCTAATATAATCAATATGGCCATAAAACATGTTAGCCACACCCTCTTGTTGTTTTTTGGTTATTTTATTTTGCTTTATTAATATTTTTTTTCTTTTACTTCTATGAGTTTAACTTCAAAATTACCTTACTGAATTCAATAATGACCTGATACCTTATCTTGCTAAAACCAAAAAAAGGGGAGACAGATTTTCATTTTCTTGGTGAATAGAGGATTGATGGCCTAAGGAATAAATCTGGCCAATTTATCATAACACGTGACTTTGTTAAAACTGTTATGAGTGTGCAGAAAGTTACTGTATCAGTTAGGGACTCATTCAGTCCTGGCACAGATATGTGTCAAATAGCATGGGGGACAGTGATAGTTATGATTCAATATGTCCTACCATGGGGGTAGAAATTGCTCTGTTCACCAAGACGTGGTTGTCTTCTCTCCCCTCTCAGTTTTCCTTATTCTTTAAAAAACCCTCTCATTCCTGTTGATTTCATCCGTGCTTGGTGACATTGGTCCCATCCTGTCCCAACTCCACCACCAAACTGACAGTATCCAGTGGTTGTGTTTCCACACCCTGTCTGCATGTTTCCAGTGGCTAGAACCCCTTCACATCCGCATCCTCACTCGGTGTGTATGCTGCTCTGTCCCAGCACGTGTCCTTTGTTGTACACCTATCAAAAGAAAATTATGTTGCGTTCTTGTTAAAAAAATGAAAAATCAAAGGACAACTTTACATTGAAAGTTCTCTCCCTTTGTCCCCATTTTGCTGCATCTTGTCAGATGGCTTTTTTGTTGTTGTTTTTTTTGTTTTGAAGAATTGATTTGGTTGTGTTGTGTCTAATGGAATCCCCCCCCCCCCCCCCCCCCCCCCCACCACCCCCACCCCAACCCCATCCCCATCTTCCTGTCACATTTCCATCTAAATGCATGGCTTGTGTGCATCACCCTGTTAGCTTGGATGGATTAATTTTGTTTCTTCTTAACCAAAACAAACCTTGTCACATGAAATAACGCATTCACTCCAAATCTCAATCTGGTTTAAGCAATCAAATTTCAGAGGACTTTTAAAGAATCCTCTCCTACTCTGACCACATTGACTAAATTTACTAAAACAGTGTTACTAATCTACTGTTTGAATCAAACCTTTGTTGTAACTGTACTAACAACCATTTTTGTGTCTGACTTTTCCCTTACTTACAAAAATACTAACCGATTTCGTTCACCCTCCAACCCTTTTTAACTCTTTTCGGCACATAGCTAAGTAACTCCCCACCCTTCCTCTCCCCCATCCTCTTGACAACTGCTGCTAAAATGGCATTCACCCCGACTTCCCAACCCTCCCCATATCTTTACTAACCTGGGGATGTAGCTAAGTTCAAACGTTCATGATTTACCTACCCAAACTCTATTTTCAATAGTAATTATTGAAAGACAGGACCATCTCTCAACATAGATCTCTCCCAGGTAATACATTTTGACAAGCTGCCAGACACCTATCGAAGGCCACCGGGGGATGAGAATCCTTTCTTTCCCTTTCTCTCTTGAGCATCCTTCCCCTTCTAGCAAAGTCTGAATTTGACCTCAACTATGAGACGTTTCCTGTGTGTGCGCCTCTGAGTGTGTAATTTTGTGTTAAATCCAAAATATAACACGTTATTTCTCTCTGGAAAAAGACAGTAATCAGATGTATTGCCAACAAGGGTAAGTGATTAATTTCCAAGGTAAGCTTGATGCCACCTCTCTGCATGGATGATGACGTTAATGTATGAAAGTACTCATTGGTGCTGATAGATCGAGGCTGTATAAGTCAGAAATTGCTGACAAGGGAACTGCAGACTCTGACTCAAAGCAAAGATTGGAATCCCAAAAATCATGACCGCCCTTGGGAATTGGAGGAAGGAAATGATCTGTACAAAATGTGTGCATGATGAGAGCGAGTGACTCACACAAAGCTATTTTCCATTGTTATGTGATGAAGGCCTGACAGGATATGGCTTTGAATACTGTAAAATTTATATATTTCTAGTTTACCCTTGCCATATTGGGGATATGACTAAAATTAGCTTCAAGACTTGCTTTGATACTTCCTAGCCCCTCTGATGCTCTTCTTTATGGGAGTGGTGGCATTTTTACTCATGTTACCTTCTCTGTGCTCCTCATTTTTTTATTTTAGTTTTTATTTTACCCTAGCCAGCATATACAGTGTGATGCTACCAGACTTATGAACATCAATACAAAACTATAAATATGTGCCCTCAATATGTTGGGAATTGTGTGCAAGTCTGTAATACGGGATGTTTGTTTGTTTGTCTCCAAACATGTGATTTGCACTATAAAGACTTGAAATCAAAATACTGTAGTAGTGTAGAGTGGTTTGGGTTAGTCCCAAAATTTCAAGTATATTGTTGTCTCCAATCAATAAGAGCTTTTATGAGGAATATAAGTGTGGTCAGTGTAATCCTTTGCACAGCTTGAATCATATTGAACCCTGCTTACTTGATAAGAGGGGGATCTAGTTTATGGGGCGCTCAGTAGCCAGCAGCCCTGAGTCATGTAATCAGATATGGTCAATGAGCCAGTGACCCACTAAGAGATGAGCACACCACAGGACTCCACACTGAGAACAGTTGTAGTTCACCAGGCATTACAAGTACCCATAGCAAAGGCTGCATGATTCTCTAGGTAGTTGGTGGTTTACGATGAACAAGCACATGAGGAAATTTAATAGAATTGAGGTTAAAACAACAAATAAATTATTCCCCCACAGGGCCATCGATGAAGTCGGCTTAGCAGCTTGTAAATGGGTAAAAAAAGAAATGCTTTTCGTGATTAGAACTTTTCAGGTATAGCAGTTCTCTCACAGTATATTCAACTGTAAACAGCCCCACTCTGTGGGTTTCATTTTACCCAGGACACAGTTCAGCACAGATCAACCAGGTCTGTTTGTTTCTCTATGTACTGGGCGAAAGATGTGTTGGGAGAGCAGCTGGATATAAATCAAATGACTCAAGAGAGGCAGCAAGCATTTTGCATTTAGATCAATTTCCTATTTAAATATTCCTGTTTTTTGGATTAGGTAAGTCTTTTTTTTACTTGTTAGTTCTATTGATTTTACTAACGTATTAAGTTCACACTCAAAAACAAGCAAAGAAAGACACAAGATATTAATTAATCAGATATTTGTATATATCAAGTGTTTTTTCTAAGATTTTCAGTGCTTCCAGAAGGAAGCTATGATGAGCTAAGATTTGTTGCACACAGTTAGGTCTTCTGTTTTATCAGCAAGAATGAATGTGCAAATTAAATTTGCAGTTGTTTTCATACAGTAAACAATGGGCTAAACATTTCATGTTAGTGATTAAAAAGTCTAAGGAAAAGTCTCATATCAAACTGCAGTATCCAGGCTTTGGAGTGACAGTCACTAACACTAATTGTTCTCACATAGCAGTGCTTTGGTTTTGTCACTGTGAATTACTTTGAATACTAAGTAATGGGAAGACACCCATTGGTGTTTTTTCCTTCAGTGACCTAGATCCAACATTTCATCAACCATTAATTTTACCTGTGAGGTATTGCACCATCAAGTAAAGAAGATAACAGAGGGAGCTAATGCTGGAAGTTCACCCCTGCAGATAATACCATGTTTTCTTAGACTTTGCTTTTATGGATAGATTCAGTGTTAGCTGCGCCTTTGCTTCAATCAGATTTACCTATCAGGATCAGGAGGATGAGAACAATGACCAATGGATCCAGAGTATCAAGATTAGTTTTTGTTTTATTCCACTACTGTTGGTCAATATTGTCTTGGTGGCAGGTAACATATATTTACATGAATGTAAATGTTACCCTAAGCTAAATTTCTCCCCCCTGACTAATGCTATTCAAAACAGGATCTCATGGAGAACTAGCAGCCAATGTATCTGGTATAATCTTAACACAACTTGTTGGGATTCCTTTTAAGAACAGTTGGATGCTGCTTTTTTAAAGGCTATATGGCTTCCAAGCTGGGAGAACCAGGGTATTTCAACTATCAACCTGTGATATCATCACCCTTTCCTTCCTCTGGCCCGTGATGCAAGTGTTCGTAATGTTACTCAGTGGGATGGCTGTGCAGTCTGGTTGAAGCAAAGACTAGCTAGCCCCTGCAAATAATCAGAAAATTATCTCAGAGGAAACAAATTCCTCTGATATAACTTACTAATAGCGTGTGTGCTTATTTTCAGTTTTTGAAATATTGTCTCTGTGGGGTTTTTATTGCTGTTTATGTCCAACCTCTGATCACACAATGAATTATTGAATAGAAAACAATTGCCTTGGGTCCCTTTTTTTTCATACACTGCATGCAATAAATGCTCTGATGAACCTTTTAAGTGGTGGAATCTCGGATGATCAAGAAAGCACGAGAAAGAAAGAGAAAAACAATATCTCTGATTTCCCCTCTTTTGTTTGGGAAATATATAGGTGTCTGGCAGCCAGTTCTCCAATGTAAATCCCTCACGGCCTCAGTAAGCACATCTAGCCTTCAAGATGTCACATCAACAACCCTCTCCTCTAAAATATGTCAGTGTTATTCAGCACTCTAGATGGCTCTTTAATTTCACAAGCTTTACAGGTTATATCGCTGCGCTTTGACGTCTCAAATCCTACACCCTGACTTTGAGAGAAGGTCATGCCAAAGGTAAATGGCTTTGGCCAAAATGGCATATGTAGTGAGACTTCTGCCCTCCCCTGTTTCTCCTCCTTGGCCACCTCTTATGGCTCTCGTCACTGGGAAATAAATGAAGTGACTCCGCTGAAAGTCCCATCCAAGATTTTCCAAAACACACCAACACAAGCACTGTCCGCCGAAGATTCTTCATGGTCTTTCCCACCAAGTTGCAACAGCAGACATAAAAATGAGTTGCCCTGTTAAGAAGGGAAGTACGGCCAAAAAGAAAACAATAGCCAAGAAAAAGAAGACAAGCACTCAGCTGGGGCGACTGATCTGTTGAGTGCAGTTGCAAGGGTTTCTCTTCAGCCTTCGAGTGTTTGCTGCGACTGGAGTTGGCCCTTGACTTCATATTATTAGTTTTAATCAGATTAAATAGATACAAATAAATGTTTTTTGTATCGTTTAAAAACAAAGTGGAAACATAGTCACAAATTACTTTTAAAAGATAGAAAAGTGCTCATCATATTTGCACTAAAGCTACTGTAGATCCAACATGCAAAGTGATGTACTGCCATTTATAAATTGTAACTAACCTAAGTTGGACTTCAGCTCGCATGAATATATTTTGGGCTAGCATCTCTTTTGAGCATGCAGGTAATGGTGAACAGATGGTTGTGGCTCCCTGCAGTGGTGTGTACATTTATGCAGAATAGCAGATGTTGAATCAGAGGCATGAGTGCATCACTTTCTGCCCAGGCCAGCTCTATTAGGATAATTAAACAATAAATTGGTCACTTACCACAGAACCCTCTTCCAATCAAACAGCAGTATTTTTTGCTGGATGTTTGTACAGCGGCGTAGATGTGGCGGGAATGGCAAATACAGCCATGCTGTAAATTATATTTTCATGATGTGCAGCAGTTAGACGCCAAAGTAAAGAAGACATAATTTCATTTGTGATGACTTCTGTGAAAGAGTGACGTGAATCCGTATTACTTAAGACTCTAATTCTAATTTCAACTGAGTATATCTCATGTCTCATTTTATTCTCTCTCCAGCAATACTTTTTTGTTTTTACTGACAAGGCAGGTTCTGGTGTAACATTTAAAACGGTAATGTTACATCAGAACAAGACTCTGCATGCTGCTACAATTTAGTGTAAAACTCCTTTGATCATATTAGTCGTGTTCCCGTCATACAGGATTGCTGAGACGTAATATTACAGATATCAAAGTGTCCAAAAAATCAGGTCTCCGAGTCAAAAGCCTGAGGGAGCCACAAAGTGTAGCATTTGTTCATCCTTTAAAAAAATTAAGTTTAAGTCTATCTTATATGCATCCGCATGGCATCAGCTAGTGGCGGTGTGTTTGATTGCACCCAGCACTTTCTGTTCTGGTAGCAATCAAACATGCAGCACAGACTGTGTAACCTTGCACAGAAGACCAGACTTGAGGCAGTTAAATATTGAAAAGGAGGGTCATTTGTATTGGTAGTTCCTTGAGTGAGGGCTGGTTCAGATGAGGAATGAAGAAAAATATATAAAGCAGTCACAGGAAAAACAGTTTTTCAAAGTAGTGTTTTCCTGTAAGATCACGTTGTTGAACTTAAAATCAAGTAACATTTGATGCAGTGCTTTTTGGCACATTTAAACCAGTTTCATCCACAGTTCAGTCAGCTAAACCAGGGTTGTTTTTCTACTGCTACCAAAGATTAGACGGTGCGCACAACACTGGGTTTCCCTCAGCAACTGCACTCCATTCCAGTGAAAGTCCCCAGTCTGACTGGCACCAAAAGCAACCAACCAAGCGGTACAAATTTGGGGACGACCCCGCTTATCACTGATGTTTAATCCACGTCTCTTACTTGTTTTTCTCCCCATTCTTCTAATTTCTCTCCTCTCTGGACATTCTATATTTCTCTCTTTCCCTGCTCTCTTTCTACCTGTCTCTTTTGGGCCATGCCTATGCCAGGTGACCATCTCAGTGGATGGTATATTGACCACCACTGGTTACACCCAGGAGGATTACACCATGCTGGGCTCTGATGACTTCTTCTACATTGGAGGGAGCCCCAACACCGCCGATCTGCCGGGATCGCCAGTCAGCAACAACTTCATGGGCTGCCTTAAAGATGTGAGTTGATCGGTGTGGTGTTATAGTTTGTGTCTGATCAAACAAGCATCTGCTCTTTGTACTGCAATCCCCTGCCTCAAGCTAGTCAGTTATTTGCTTTGGTACCAGTTCAGACTGCACCATCCAGAATCCTGTGCTGCCTCATGGGAAGGCGTGTGCATTTTTTTAACAGTTTATATAACTTAAATAGCATCTCAAAACAATAGGTAAGATGTTCTTGTTCCAAACAACAGCAACAAAAAATCATAACATCACACAATTGCAATTTTGACTTTGGCACGGTCACTTGAGAATCATCAGTCTGTGCAGAGATATAACTCCCATATGTGAGAGGAGGAGGTGTCAGACATACAGTATCCTGATTCCCTTTCAATCTTTATGTCCTCCTCCTTACCACTCTGCAGGCTGAACACATCCGCAGGAAATGCACACTCCCACAGTGGAATGGTAAAAATCACAGACTTAAACACACACACACACACACACACACACAATTCACAGCCACACATCAGTCATGGATGGGGACAGCTCCCTTATAATATTTTATTTCTTCAACTGAAAAAAAAAGAAGCTTTAATTCATGGCTTAACAAGCTGTCAAGAGGACCAATCACAGCTTAAAGTATTATGCCCTTGTAAATGTAATGACTTGTATAGAGGCAACGCAACATGGTGCCATTGCATTTTTCCATGAAACTGCATTGATTGAATAAGTAATTACTTTTTACCGTCATTTTTAATGGATTGCACCGTAATCACCCTATCTATAACTTAATTATGCTTGTAGAATTACATTTTCATTATTTGGGTTGCTATCAGACGGATCCCTAGTGGGTCTTAAACTTCCCAAGGCGTTTAACTATCCTTTCTCTCATCAAGACAAGGCTGGATTTACAGACAACGTACAGACCGAACACAGGGAAAGGGGAGGGGGTTGTGAGCGGCAGAGAAAACCAACAATGGCAAGTGCTAACAGCAAAAAATAGAGGTGAAAATGGAGAAGCAATGTGAAAAAGCAAAGCGCTGGAAATAGAAAGTTAGAGCAACTGTTGGAGAGCAGAGCATGTAAGACTGAGCGATCCCCCAATAAGTTAATCAATGTTTCAAGATATAATGGAGCCGTACATTTCATTCACTGGACAGTGCCGACAAAAGTAAGACAAGGGAAGTCACTGGAAACATGGTCATTTTTAGGTAGAGGTGAGATATAGTTTCCCAGGTAAATTCAGGAATGAATTTATGTTACTATATTCATCAGGCATATGGCATTCGTGACTGACATTCAACCAAGGGCCCCATCTTTCATTTATCAGCTAGAGTTTGGGTCAGCACTAAAAAAGAATGTCTGAGAACTTTATCAAGTAGAATCATAAAATTATCTCTTTTCTAAAATTGTATGCTGGCAGCATGAGACAGTTTCTCCAAATACGAGGGTCCTGCCATGGATCTGTGTGGAGCCTTTTTTCTTTTTTCTTTTTTTATATACCAAAAGACATAAAACAAATTCCAGATGTTACCACAATGGAAGTGATGATGAATTTCCTCCATGATGACCAACAGAAGCATATGATTCAAGGATATTGACTCTCTATATATAATATATAAGGACTACTTACTTACAGTTATACATTCATGACCCTTTATTCTGTTAGTTTTAGCTTACTACTTACTAAGAGCTTGAGCTCAGTTATTGTTTTTCTTGGTGTGGAAGTAGTATGGGCTTATGGCTACAGGTAAGCACACAGAAGACACTGAGAAAACCTGGGATGAGAGAGAGATCATCAGGTAGAGCAGTAGTAGCTGAACCTGACGAGAAATGTGATTGGTTGGCAGGGTTAGACAGCGGCACTTTTCTTTCTGTGCTAGTTTAGTGGCACAGCTTGGATAATCAGTAGTGTTATGGTCAGAGGCAAGGCTTTCATGCAGTCACCATGGTCAAACCCCTGGCCAACGCCCCTCAGGCAGCAGGAATCTAAAGGATGAGGACAGCAGAAGAGTAAAGAAGGCACTGAAAGAGGCACTGAAGCCCTATGAAGTCTGTGTGTGTTTCCGTGCGTGTGTGTGTGTGTGTGTGTGTGCTCATACGTGTGTTCAAAGGTACCCACACGCTATGATCTAATACTGTGTGATGTATATGTGTTTTTTTCTGGGCTCCCAGTCAGAGCGCCTTGGTGTCAAATCGCGTCCCTCTGCTATTCGGCCCCTGAGTCTTCTTTTCCACTGATCCCTCTTCTCTTCTGCTCGTCATTGTCTCACAACCTCCATCTCTCTCCCAGACAGATAGTGACCTTGCTATCACCCAATTCACACTCCATCCATCTCTTTCTGGGTCTCTCCCTCCTTCCCCTGCTTGTCTTCCTAACTCTTTCCACCCCTCTGATGATTTTTCTCCACCTCTCCCTTCCTCTCATCTTCCTTTTCTCGGGGGTAGTTTTGTGAAATTAAGTCTATGGTAGAGCCGTTTGTACGGCAGCTTTGCCACCCTGACGGCCAAATTAAAAATTGATTTCTTAGACTGATTCCATGCACTGGATGAACGCGTTCGCCCTCCTCGTCGCCCTAACTCTCTTTCACCCTCTCCCCATTTCTGCCCTCCCGACTTTGTATCGATGCTCTGTCTTTTTGTATGCAGCTTCCTCCTACTCTCACCTTTGTTGCATGATGGAATTTTCCCATCACCCTTGCTCATTCCCCCACTGACCACAAATCAGGCTTCATTTGAGACCTTGTAGTTTGAACGGCCCTGTTGCAAAGCCTTTCCCTTTGCCCTTTCATCCATTTTTGGGTATCACCAAAGCAACAGCTATGAATGCAATGTGTGACACAATATGTGGTAATGCCGAAAGTACTATCACAAATTGTCAGTTAATGTCAGTGGAATTGATGAAATATGTAAAATATTTGTTAAATTGGGATTGATTGGTGGCTTGTCTACAAATGTATTGCAGCACCAGTGCAAAAATTGGTTTATACAATGTGGTATTTCAGGTCATTGAACATTCAAAACACCAATTTTTTTTTAAATTGATTATTTTTGTTCTGCTTACCTGCAGGGTTTTAGATTTGCTGAGTTTCTCAATGGCAAAACCAATCAATGGAATCACCCCTGAGGTCGACTTGTGCCCTGCCTTAGTCATACCATTTGAAAACAGTGGTAGCACAAGTCCATGTCAGCGGCCCCACATGGTCTGGATTTAGAAAGCTCACTGAAGTAAAAAAAAAAAAGAAAAAAAATACCCTGTGGCTCTGTCAGTTAAAAGCCAGGAGAGATGATCAAATCAAAAGAAGGTTTAAAAAAAAGAAATGTTGCTAGACGAGAGCTCTATTCAGTAGTGGACAAAGCCAATGAGCTTCTCAGCAGTGGGCAGTTTGGCTTGTGTGGCTTGTTGTGACCTACCCTGCCAATATTGAAGAGGACGTATTACAAAATGTCTGCATAGAACCAGACAGCCCCAAGAGTTTGGAGATATAATTGAAAGGCATATGCTCTGGATGAGTCAGCACATGCCTTTAAACTGAACCTTGTCTATGGTCTGGGTCATTTGCTTTACAAAGGCACTGGCTGCTTGAAACACTTTTCAGAGTGGGCCCTGCACACCTCACACACTTTTGTGCTACCATGCATTTTTATAACCCTGGTCTTCCTCTCATTTGTCATTCACCGCTGACCTCCCTTAATGCTCAACACCTCCCCTTTGTATTCTCACACCTTCTTTTGCTATTTGAACATCCATTGCCCCTGGCTACTCTTTTCATTGGTATTATTTTGCTGGAGACACACTGGAAGACTGTGATGCATCTCATACACTTGATGAACGGCTATTGCAGCATTACCATGTTTTTGCCATTTGGATCAAACCTAAAACTAAGCACTTGAATTTATGCTGCCTTTCGAACTTTGGAAGAATTCTGTTCTTGCTTAACATGACATGCTGTCAATGGCTAATCTTAGCTGATGTTACAGCAAGAAACTAAATGTCATAGATATTCTCTGGCAGCTAACATTGCTGTTAATTTAGGTATGGGTTGCTCACTGTCCTGTACAACAGGCATTATGTAAAGGCTAAAGTCCGGTTGGCAGCTCTGTCAGAAATGTGTGTTTCGCACATTGCTATCACATTGCTCACTGTCGATCTGTGTTTTATGAGCTAATTGACAAAACCTTTCACTGGCCTATATGTGACTTGTGTGAGTTATTAAAGCCACATCAAATACTAACTGACCCAAAAGGTATCTGGTGTATCATGTTTCCGCCTTTATTTCCTGTCTAATTTTGTCCATGCATGCTGTCTGTTCAAGATGCTCTGTAAAATCACCAGGCTGATTTTTTGTTCCTTTTTGTAGAAGCAGAGCAGCATGGATAAACAAAAATAAATACCTAAAAATAAATAAAATCCAAATAAATATTCTCCTTCCTCCCTCTGCCTTTTTCCCGCTTTCACATAGCCCTCTCTTTTTCTAACACCCTAACCCACACAAGCCCACACCTGCCAGTTTTAACAACGTCATGGTTAATTACCAAGACTTATCTCTGCTAATGACGACATTATGAGGTGTACAGTAGATCTACATGTGGTAGCGTGGCCAATGCAGGAGAAAACAAAATGAGGCTTGGGTTCAAGAATAACCCAGGATATGTGTGTTCTTGTAGTCCATCCTGTGCCTGTGCATAGGTGTGGCATTTGACAGCGAGGACAAGACAGAGGAAATGGTAGAGGTGGGGCGAGGGCAGATACGTGGGAAAAAATAGAGTTGGGGACGGTAGGGAATGGGTTACTGCGAAAGACAATGAGACCCCTGAACATCAGGGGTCTGGTGAAATGGGATCATAAACCAATAGAGTGAACTGCTTTGCACAACACAAGCCTTTCAATGGTGCAAATATGAAAACAGGCCAATGCAAACAAAAACAAATAGAAACATAATATTTAGATAATAACTGAGCATGTTGTCTTTCTGCTGAGGGTAAGTCGTCTATTTCAAGTTTGATCAAACTTGATAAGGGTTCTTTATGAAGCAAAATCCAGGAAATAATCTGTATCCTTCTGGTGGATGCAGATATGTAAAAATGTGCCATAAAATTTAATTTATGTTCACTCTTAGCTTTTCTCAAATAAGAGGTCTTATAAATAAAGAATAAATAAAAGTATCTTTGCTAGTTGTTGTTTGTCGTCTACCAAGAGAAATGGATACCACCCCCTTTCTAGAAGGTATAAGAAATCAATACAAAACCATATGATATGAAGTAGGGGATACGCAATGTGGAGTTTTTCCGTGATATCGATACGATAAACAATAATTACCTGCTTCTCATGGCCGATATCAATACCGTTAATAATTTCACATTTTTGTATTTTAAAAATAAGTTCATAACTGTGTATTCACCCCTGAGGGTAAAAAGGCTCAGATGTAGTGAGCTAAGATGAATTATTTAACATCCCTATCCCAAACATTTGACATCCCTATTGTTAACAAAACAAAGAACAGTTCTGACCCAAAGGTTCTGACTTCAGGTTCAGGAAGGTTTTTCTGTACTTTGGTTTTCACATAACAAAGCTTTTCAAATGTTCTGCATATAAATTCAAAATAAATTAAATGTACTGATAATCTCAAATCAGACATGTTGATGTATTAATCACTGTATTAAAGTAATTGAAACAAAAATTGAATCTCTCAATGCAAAAAATAAAAGCATAAAGACAAGCCAATGGCTGCTTAGTCTGCCTACGAATTATTGACAAAAGGCACGTAGTTGACGTTCACATTTTCACAAATCAACAAACAAAATACTTTTCATATCTAAGATCAGTGTTGTGCCCAGAATCACCACCTTGGTAGTTAGCAGAGGTTGAAGGATTTGGAGTTCTACCGGTCGGAGGTTGGCAATACTCACACTTAAGCAACATTAAATAGACCAGACTGCATATTTAATAAAATTTATTTAAAAGACAAGTTGAAACAACAATATCTAATCTAACAAACGAAATATATATATAAGTCTGAGATTGTATGTGTGTGTGTGTGTGTGTGTCTGGGTGAGTACACAGACTAGGTGGCCGTAAAGGTCAAAGGTCTAAGAAGTACTACAAACAAGATGGTGGTGAACAAAGAAACTACAAAATGTCGGCTCGGCCACATGCTGTGCTTCTCTGATAAGGCCATTTGTTGCAGGACAAAGAGTTTCAGGTTAAGAGAGGGTTCGTCAAAGGATCCTAACACCAAAATAACCTATTGATAGATATAACAACAACATTAAGTGAAAACATTGACTCAAATCAGTACAGTACACTTTTAAGGTTAAACACTCCTATGCTTAGCCGTGTTGCGTTATGCTACGAACAAAGGACCAAATGATCAGGTCCTCCATTTTGTGAAGCACTACATCAGAATGTGTGTGTGTCAGTCATATCTCGGGGACCGTTCATCTTCTCAGTCTCACACTTGTCATGTGTGTTGTTTAGGACCAAGAAAGCGCAGGGCTGGACGTTTAGTGTTGAATCAACAGCTGATCAGCTGTGGAGCAGCAACAGTAAAGACCTGTCCAGAGTCGCGATTCACCGAAAGTTTGTTATCTGCGTGTGTGAACGTAGAATGTGAGTGGAGCGAAGCTGCAGTCTGAGAGTCTGGTGCGGTTTCGCCACAGTATGACGTCATTAGCAGGACAACCGCGCGCTGTTTTTTATTGGACTATTTATCACCCATAATTTAATTATCCGATACATAAATAATAGTATAAAATTCCGACTATACGATATATATTGTGCATCCCTAGTATGAATTAAAAATGCTGTGTAGTGATGTAATTTTACATGCTACAGCACGAGGAACCACTGACATGGCCATTGCTCTTATCAAAAAAAACCGTTTACCCTTTTGAGTCTGCAAACATGCTGGCGTGATCAATTCATGTTGATGTGTTGTTGTGTGTTTTGGGGTCCAATATTGATATACTATGTCTAAGGGAAAATTATTGGGTTATAAAGGCAACATTGTGTTAAACTTTATATATACATATGATATACCAAGATTGGCAAGTGAACGTTTTTTTTAATCTGGTATAGCCTATAGATTTTTTATATTATTAAAATTTTTAGATGCCACATTTGAATCTATAATCATGTCACCACCACTCTTTTATTAAGAAATAGAACCTTGGTACTATTTGCTCTCCTCTCTCCTATACAGGTGGTGTACAAGAACAATGACTTTAAGCTGGAGCTGTCGCGGCTGGCCATCGAACGTGACCCTAAAATCACCCTTAACGGTGACCTGGTGTTCCGCTGTGAGGACGTGGCGGCCCTAGACCCCGTCACCTTCGAGACCCCAGAGTCCTTCATCTCCTTGCCCAAGTGGAACACCAAGAAGACGGGCTCCATCTCTTTTGACTTCCGCACTACGGAGCCCAGCGGCCTCTTGCTTTTTAGCCACGGCCGTCCTCAGAGTCCCAAAGAGCAGAAGCCCAGTAGGGAGCTGAAGACTGATTACTTTGCCATGGAGCTGCTCGATGGGTATATGTACCTGCTGATCGATATGGGCTCTGGAAAAACGAAGTTGAAGGCCAGCAACAAGAAGGTCAATGATGGTGAATGGTGCCATGTGGATTTCCAGAGGGAAGGGAGGAAAGGTAAGGTCGATTTAAACTTGTGTTGACACTGACAACTCATCTGCAATTTGTCTTGTTGCATATTTATTTATTCACATTCATCATCCACATTTTATAGCCATTCCAGGTATGAGCAGGTTGAACTGCATAACAGAAAACAGAATACGTCTAATGTTATTTATTAATATAAGTTGGATTTTTTCATACCTGCGTGGTGTGCTTCAATGACTCTGCCTGCATGTGGCCACAACAGGAGCACTGTGCTTGAGTGTGCGGTGTCTGATGAATGATCTGTAGGTAGGCAAGCACCTTGGACATTATATCTCACCCTAATGACGTCTTCTAATGAGGATTGGTGTGAATGAGTGTGTGCGTGTGTGCACACATGCATGTGATCTCACCGCTGCTCCAGCTGTAATTGGCTTTTAATAGAAAATTAAGACGGAGTCGTTAATCAGAGAACGAGAGAGGGCCTTTTGTTTCACACACTCCCTGCTGCATTCTGCTTCCCTTCTCCTCCATTTAGCCTATTACAGACACATCAGACACACACACACCCACACACACACATATACACAAGTTACTGTCTTCCTTTCTCTCAGCCTTTTGTCTGCCTGGTCTATGTCCCTAAATTATCCACTTACTGCCCCTCTCACCCATCCATTCACTTAATTGCCGATTCACTCATCCACTTGGCTTCACACCCACTCAGTCACCCATCCAGACCACATCCAGTCTCTTTGAGTCATTAACTATTATTCTCAAGATGCATAGAGGACGTGGACAAACATACACATAAACCTCACCCCATTTGCAATGAATGTAGTGTAGTTATGGTTGAACAATATCTTGTGCCAGTATCTCATGTTTGCACTTCCGTCTTTTAGGATCTATCTCAGTGAACAGCCGCAGCATGCCCTTCAGCTCCCCAGAGGGCAGTGAAATCCTGGACCTGGACAGTGACATGTACCTGGGTGGGCTGCCGGAGTCTAAGTCAGACCTCATCCTGCCGCCCGAGGTTTGGACAGCGCTACTCAACTACGGCTACGTAGGCTGTGTACGGGACCTCTTCATCGACGGAAAGAGCCGCGACGTCCGCCGCCTGGCTGAGATCCAGAGTGCGCTGGGTGTCAGCAGTTTCTGCACCCGTGAGCTTCAGAAGCGCTGCAGCAGTACCCCGTGTGGCAATGGAGGTCTGTGCAAAGAGGGCTGGAACCGCTACATTTGTGATTGTACCGGCACCGGATACCTTGGTTCCAACTGTGAGATAGGTAAGGAACGGTTATGTTGAAGGGGACATATATCTTTAGGGCTTCTAAATCCCAAATAGGAATGCCAGTCTGACCCCAAACAGTTACAGTGAGGGAAATCATCACTTCTCATAATCAATGCATCATGTTCAACATTATCTAAGTGTAAAACATTAATGTCTTGCACACCATCCAATAAACCAGAGCAGGGAAATAAGTGTAGAATGAGCATTTCGGCACGTTTGACAATGTGCTGCCTTGTATTTGACACAAGCAAGCAGCTGCTGTACTGTAAGAGCAAGAGCTCCACAGGGAGCTGTATGTGAATCAAATGCCACACGAGTCTGGGAGGGGGGTGTGGAATCGATGCTGAAGCGCTGAGAGGCTGGCAACAGTGAGGCAGAGCAGCCAGGCCTCCTGCCGCCATCTGTGCCCGTCATGCAAAACCAGGTGGTGCGAGATAGTCAAATAGCACCACATACGTCTGATTCCCCACAATTAGCTGCAGAGGCCTCACTTCATGGTTCATCTTTGCACGTCCACAGGGGTGAGTGAGCCATGAGTTTATAGGATTCTGAGGGACAAGGATGGTAATGAGGGAAGGAGAGATGGGATTCAAATCAGGACAGTGGGATAGAGGATGAAATGTCTTTATTTTTTAAGGGTACCGTTTTAACGGTTTTGTCTTTGGGGGCGCATGTGACAGATGTTGTTCCAGTCATGCTCTTCTGCCATCTAGTGGAGTTCTGTGCTATGGCAGGATGTGGCAGAGAACCACTCCTCTCATAACCAGACAATTCTGTCTCTGTCAGTAGACTGAGTGTAAGGGCAATTAATGATAGTGATTAGAGGCATAAAACCTAGAGGATATTACACAATTCCACCAAGCCACAATAAAATTAAATGCACTGATGGTGTTTTGAGTAGGGGTCAGGGTGATAATGAATATTCCTTATGAGCTATGTATTATTTTGATTGACTGATATAAGTATGCTATATTTCATCCCATTTTAAGGCAAGAGGGGTCTTTTACAAAAAAGATGAATTGTGTTGGTCCAATGTGTGTGAAGCTGTGTTATTCGCTTTTTAAATATTACTGCTTTAACCAGTCAGCCCACCCACAGGGATTTCATCTTTTAGCATCATGTTATTACACTGTCAGTAACCTAAATATGTGATTTACCCCGTGACAGTGACTCATGTTAGCCTGTGGAGACACATATTGACATACATGACAAAATAAGAGCAGACCTCTGGGATCTGGCACTCTGCAAAGCAGTCCGTTTTATGCCATGGCTGATTTTAAAGAGCTTAGCAATAGTTGTACCTAGAGTGGACAAGGATGGTTTGAGATCCTGCTGCACTTTTGAGTTTGACATTGTCAGATTTTTGATTTGTTGTGAGCATGTCTGTCTTGTGGTTTTCTTTTTCTTAAGAGTGTTTTCATTTTTGTGCTTTGGGAAGAAGATGTGACATCTGATGAAAATTTGAATGGCCATATAAGAAGTCAAGAGCACATTTTGCACACTTGCAAGCATTAGCTTGACACAAGTGAAGACAAAATTATATTCATCAGGGAAATAGCATGGCGCACCATGCAAAAGTGGAATTACAAAAACACAAGATGTGACAAAGGCCTTGAGGTTGCTGTCTATGTGCTGCCAACCTACTTATAAACCTTCTCACATGCCTACGAATTGCAGCAATGATTGATATTGGTCTTTTGAAAGATATGATTCGCTTTTCAACAAAAAGAGAATTTTGTTTTAGATCTTTTTACATTTAAAATGATTAAAATATGAAAATAGAAAAAAAGTATTTTTTGGGGGGTTGATGTAATGATACATATTTTTGAGATCCATAAAGTGTACATGCCATTTAGACTTTATCTGTTTCTTAAGTGTTAGATTGATCCTGAATTTCACAAGCGGTTTCACGTGGCGATATCTGTGATTATGTCTGTGTTCATCTGCGTTCTCGCCTGTTTTATGAGTTACCCACTCTGTCACTCTTCTGTCCTCAACTTCACCCCTGTCCAGAGGCGACAGTCCTGAGTTATGATGGCAGCATGTACCTGAAGATCATCATGCCGGTCACGATGCACACAGAGGCCGAGGACGTGGCGATGCGCTTCATGTCACAGCGGGCGTATGGCCTGCTTATGGCCACCACCTCCAAGGAGTCAGCGGACACCCTGCGACTGGAGCTGGACGGGGGCCGAGTAAAGCTCACTGTGAACCTCGGTAGGCCATCGTGGTGTATCGCAGATGTCCCTGCTAACCTTTCCCTTAGCATCCCCCTGTCTCCTCATCTTCACACTGTCTCTTAGCATTGTATACCGCTGAACTTAAAGGGATGATTTGGCATTTCGAGTTTTAACCCCCCCTTTTTTTGTTTTATATTATTTATGGGCAAACGCTTCTAAATTTGTCACTCAGTTAAATTTATTTGTTTTGTATGATACATTTCACTTGATTAAATGTATGTGTACAGTTGGTAATACAGTAGGCTGAAAAGCTAACCCACCGTTACCCACAGAAGACAATAATTAAATGAGAAAACTGAGGTACAAATACAGAAACTTTTCCTCCACAAATTGATAAAGTGCCTGCTGCCAGAAGATAATACCAAAAAATGATAAGTAAAATGTAAAGGCATCCCCAGAATAGCTTTTTCGCCCACTGAGGGGAGACACTCTGCAGTCATTTCTCTCCCATTTTTTGACCCCTTATCCCACCCCATCCTCTTCGCATCAACTGTCTTATTTTTGTTCCCTGTGAAGCCACACAGTACCTCCTCTCCTTAAAAAAGCTCCATCTGTAACAGTATCCTTGGCCCGACCTGGAGCCTTAACCCACTGACCTGTCTCTAGAAACTTAAAGGTGGCCTTGCTCCTGTTTAATTCCTCCTCAGGGTCCTGCACTATTCCCCTTTTTTTTGTGGAGTTATCTGAGGAGCTGGTTGGTGCCACTTCTACCTTGAGGTTGTGCTAAGACAAGCTACACATCCACCTCACTGGTAATTAAATATCAGTTTAAAGAGGTCTGAAAGGCAATCTTAGATCAGAGAAGGTCAGTGAAATTGTACAGCGAGGTTTGTAAGATGGATCGTTCCATAGAGAGCAAACGCATTTCTGCTAAAACTGGCTTCGTGAATGCAGACCTTTTGTTTCATTAAAATTTCATTGCAATGAATATTAGCGCTCTGGGGAAGCTGGGATTGACCTTCCAGCTCTGGATACTTTAAGTCTGCCTTGATCCTTTGAGTGAGCAGACATTCAGCAGTGAACAAGGAGGAGCATGACAGAGGTGCACCCTTAAAATATGAGTATAATCCACCATAGAGACAGGAAATGGACTGTGGGATAAACAAAGGTGGACATTCCTCTTTTTCTATTTGTCTCTCTGTCTATTTTCTATTGCCCTCCCTCTCTTCCTCTCCTCATCTGTCTCTCATAAACACCCCACCTGGCCACAACTCAAAAGATGGAACTTTTCATCCCTTCAATGGCCTGTATGTCTGCGGCCCTCGGATCAAACAGTCAGAGAGACCGGCTCACAGCTGTGGATGACTGAAGTTGCACACACAGTTGTACTGACTGTGCACAGGGCCACAGCTTGACCTGTTAGAAATCCCCATCTATTACATAAATTCTTCAAATTAGTTATCTAAATGTCCCATCTCTCCACTGGTCACACTACAGTGGTGCTCAGGATTTGTATACTTCTTTTGCAAGGAGAGTAATAAACAACAAATTTGAAATGCCTCTCAAAATCAGCAGATAATATTCTATATCTGTTCAGACTTTAAGTCTTTGTGAAGATTATTAAATCCTCTTAAATAATCACAAAGAGAGGGTTTATTTGGAAATATGCAACCAAAATTATATTCATTAGTAAAAGATAATGATGATAACCTGTACAATGTTTCAGCTGAAGCTAAGTCTGATACTGAAACACTTTTCAGATGACGCCTGGTTGAGAAGTAGATGCCTCCCGACTTTCTTTTTACTGTTTATCAGTAAAAAAAAATATGTTGGGATGAATTTGTTATTAATTATTTAAAACAGAATTGTTTTTGTATGCCCGCCCTCATCTCTACAGAGTGACGCCGGTCCCTGGCTGTTTATTTCCACTATTCTGTAGCGGTTGACAGCTCGAGACCACAACCCAACCACACCATGCCACATGCACATGCAGTTTGCAGCCACTAGATGGGGCCGCATAGTAATAAATTAATTTAAAGACCCCAGTGATCCCTGTAGACGAAGTCTCAGTTTGTACTTTGTTGCACCACTTGCAACAACAAGTACACAGTCAGGTCTTATTTCTTGTGGTTTTTGTGCACCAGGTGTGAGGTGGCTGGGATGTGCAGATCACCCTTTCTTGTCATTTACACTGTTGGGTTTCTAAGGGCCCCAAAGTGCTGCAGAAGGCACGTGCTTCCAAAATTGCCAGGAAAAGAGGGGTTGAGGTTACAGGTGCAAGACAATGTGTCTGCTCTAGTGATGACACAGCAGACGCAGGAAAAAAGGTTACAGTATTTATTTACAACGATAGTCAATAAAGCAAGCACCTCAAGTTATATGGGTCATCTAATTTTGGCTGAAATATTTTGTGATCTTCAAATTATTAGGCTCTACCTGACTTGTAAAATGAAATTATTCATATCTTTTTAGTATTATAATTTACAAAGGGGAAAAAAGGAAATTTTGATATACATATATATATATATATATATATAAAATATATATATATATTATGTTAACAGATGCAAAGTACATGAAGGTTGTGTTAAATATTGGATTCTGTGTTTCATCCATATAGAACCTTATAATTCCAAATACACAAAATACCTTTGATATTGTCCCTGAAATCACATTAAGTTTTTATTGTATGCTATAACAGCAGAGCACTTTGCATAGCTTATTTTCATGTTTGAAGTAGTGCCAACATGATGCTGAAATTGCATCATGCTGTCCTGTTGTGTAAGCTTGTCTTCTGCTGTGCTTTGGGGTTAAGTGGGTGGAAGGAGGGATAGACGATGGGACTGATGGAGGAAAAGGGTGATCCTGACTCAGAGCCTGTCCCCGGATGGTGGCCTCAAAGCAATGATTGGTTGTCTGCAGAATGTACCTTGAAGGATGTAAAATGTCTTTTTTTCTCTCTCTTTATCCTTTCTCTTCTTTCTTTCTTTTTGTCTCTTTCTTTGTCCTTTTCTTTTTATTTGAACTCACCATTTCGCTCTCTCTCCCGCCAGATTGTATCAGGATAGACTGTAGCCTCAGTAAGTGGTTCTATCCATTTTTCTGACTAAAAAATGTATCTGTCTATCTCATCTTGATTCTGTGCAGTGGCCCTTTTCTGCTCTGTGCTGACCTCAATGACGAAACGACACCACCACTCTCATTCCCCATGTATTCGCTCTTCCATATTTTCAATAAACTTTTTTTCCCATTGCACACCTATTTCTCTCAGTGCCATATTTCATCTTAGCTCATTTCATCTTTTTGTGCAATGCATGCTCTATGTTGTATTTTCCTTCTTTCAATAAGTTCTGTCACTGTAATTTTCCCCTTTTCTGTTAGAAATTTCATTAATGTTTCACTTCCATAATTATTTTGAATTTTTCATTCTGCTTACCAACCACACCCAGCAATGACATTATTTCCCTCCTTATTGGCCATCCTGTTCATTTTCAACTGTCTCAAAAACACGTTCAGAAAAGGGCAACTCGACACTCCCCTGTCGGATTTTCCCATGTTCTATGAAGCGCCGAGTCTTGGCTCCACTCGGCTGCACACAGACGTTGCTTGATTGCAATGTAGGACAAACAGTTTGGGACCATAGAAAAACAAAAAGACGAAATTGTTTATCTACTGAGAGATGTCAGCACCTGGATTGCAATTTATTTTATTTTTTTCGGAGAAAGCAAATGTTTTTCTGCCCCATGCTGACAAAGTGATAGCAAACAATTATTTCTTTCATGGTCTGTGAAAATTGAGCAACTAGCCCAAAGGTAAGTGGTGCCAGCCACGAATGACAAAAAATTGGAGAAAATCACACGTTTGCCACCATGCTTTTGTGTGTCAGTGCGAATGTTCAACTTTATTATGACTTCGTCTGTAACAGCTGCCAAGGGCATCGCAATAAGGCTAATATATTTTATTGTTGTTGTTTTTTAAATTGCTTATTGACTTGTTTGCAGTTATGCTTTAAGGTTAGCTAGCATGGTTCGGTTGTTTGTCCCGTGCCTCATTAAGTCTGTTATGTCAACAGGTGGCGGTTATTGGTATTTAATTAGTTAGTGACCGGAGTTAGTGCCGCGCCGCTAAAGCTCGTGAAACATGTTACGGCTGAAAATGGACAGCCCACGACGTTCACTCACACCTCTCTTTACACCTAGTACAGGTTGATAACATTATAAAACCTCCCTGAAACAGCATAAAACTCACACGGAAACATTGTGGGACTGTGTAATTGGTTTATGGCTGCAGTTTGTTGAATGGCGTTAACGGAACTGCAGCAGTAAATCAGCTGTTTAATGGGGCCGTCTATGTATTGGATTGTTGTTCTGCTCATGGCGCTTAAGTTAAGGCTAATTGGGTTAGTTGAAGTGTTTTATTTATATAAGTTACACTGCTGTGAGGGATTTCAAAGTTTGCTTGTGTTTCAGTTATGTTCATTGTGTATTTGGAAGGTGGACTCTGCAGATGTCTCACCATGGCTGGTGGTGCTGATACTGATAAGTGGCAAGCATGGATCATAGTGGAAAAAAAGAATGTGTAATGAGAGCTAAGCAGTGCAATGCCAGACAGCGTGTACGTGCAGTGGTGTACATATCCGTCTAAATTAATCGTGATCTGTCCCGGTGTACTTATCTGCGTGAGAAGAGCGCGCTCACAACAGACTATAATCTACAGTAGATGAATGAAACGGTGGTGCGCATTTTAACGTCAAATACAACAATCTGGTGAACTTGCTAGCAATTTAGGAGGCTAGATCTATAAAAAAAGGAAACTCTTGTAAACAATTGTGTGCTGTAGCCTTAAAACCTATATATGTAATATGGACCTTGACACACCTACAACTTCAAGGTGGAAAAGTAGCTTTTTTGAAAATATTATTTGCATAAAAATAATAACGGCACACAACAATTGGAGAACTGTTCATTGTATCACCCTGACATATTTTGAAGTTTATTAAAATAGCTGATCAGCTCCAAAGCAGCGGTATCTGGGACTGGTCAACGTAAAATACGCTGTCAATACCTCAACGGTGTGCTCACAACAACAACTCGTTCAGGGTTCTGAACCGAACTTTGATTAAACAGGTGAACAGCTGTTTGTGCAGCAGTTGCCGCGGGTCAATTACTGCAGGTCACTTTTTGAGTGTCAAAAACAAAACTGCAACCAGCAACATCGCGGGCAAACCATATGTATTGAGAATGGCCTCTACACTAGTAATGTTAATAAGAACACCTCGGATCACTCCGCCTCCCCATCATTTTGTTATTCGCGTGTGCATGTGAGCGCACGTACGACGTGAGGAGCAGTGTGCTGCTGGGTGACAGACTGAGATCTGCTCTTCTGAATTTTTAAACTGAAAGGGAACGCAGTACCATCCCGACTTCAATGCCCCCCTCTTTTCCACCACTGTGCATGAGGAATTTTACCATTTGTTGTGTGTGGAGGCTCTTGCATGACCCATTAAAATAATGCCTGGAAGATCTCAATACCCCAGGTTGACCACTAGATGTCGGACAAGTACAGGGAATATTATGTGATCTTTTAATTTATTTTTTATCCCAGCACAGGACACTTGGATTCTGCATTATTGTAAAATACTGTATATGGTGGTTGGGGTCACAACAGATTTGTATTTTCTACTTTGAGATATATGTTCCCTATCAGAGACTGTCTGCAACGCTACACAGATTCTACATGCTGCAGAACTTTCTTCATACAACTACAACTAAAATGGAAAGTCCTCTTCAGTCATTTAAAAAAAAAAAATTCTTCATTTAACGGTTCTGTAAAACATTAACGTGGCTATTTACCGGTGCTGCATTAGCCATGATCAGTGACTGATGTGAAACACTGTGTTTCAGCATCTTTTAAAGGGCATGTTTTTATTTAACCTTCACTTTTTTTTTGGGCTTTGTGGCCACAGTCACACAAAAACACTCAATAAAAGACCCTAAAACATGAATGTGTAAGTGTATGGAGGAGAGGAAGAGAGGCGAGGAAAAAAAGAGGGAGCGAATTAGGCAGAGCTGCCAACAATTTATTCCATGCCATGACCTCTCCCAGTTGTTTTCACGCTCTTTGAAAGCCTTGAGTTTGAGTTAGAAAATCAGTGTACCAAAGTCTCTCCACTGGTTAGTCTATGCAGATAGGTTTTCTTGATCACTTTTACTTTGCTAGCAGTAAGCATATATATATATATATATATATATATATATATATATATATATATATATATATATATATATATATATATATAGTTCTGGAATTAAAGTTCTGGAATTAAAAAAAAAGTTCTATTTACTGAATATCATTGATCTCAACAAAAGCTGACAAATGAAAAAGAAAAAAAAAATTAAAAATGGCATATTTAGATGTAATATACTGGTAACAGAATTGCTGGATTTTCCATACTGACCACATAAAAGCTGAAGCAAAAATAAATAAATAATTACAAATTATAATATTCTATTGGCACCATCTGCCCAAACAATCCTTTTATTCCACTTCTGCACAAAAGGTGATCCTACCATTGCTATGACATCACGTCAGATGCAGTGATCACTTAATGATAATCGGAGGAAGAGGGGCAAAAGCAATTTGGTTTCATTTTTAGACACTAAAGGGGATAAGGGCAATTCATACTGCATCATTAGTGTACCATTTAGCACTCAAACAGCATTAGCATATAGTCCTATTTGTCCTTATGCTAATAGTGCTGTTTCTCCGTTTGTGGTGTAACAATTTCTAAAACCGCTCTTTGTCAAGCATTGATCCTTTGCCCTTTTCATTTCTGGAGTGCTTTGAGAGGGTTAGGAAAGTAGAGGCTCAGCCTTGTGTTTTTATTGCCATGCATTGTGATCCCGCTCTCCCACCTTAATGCGACCAGATATGATATGGAGGGGAGCTGTAGCCCTCAGCTCCGGTCAGGTCAGGGTGTCAGGATGATGGTATCTGTTGGAAAGGTGGCCTTTCTGCAGCCAACAACACCTTCTCTTCGTGCTAGATGAGATGGAATTTGGCATGACATATGGCAAGCATGTGGGGTGCAAGCATTCCATCTGTTAATGTCATACCCTTTGGCCTGCAAGTACACACTCCAGAGCAGACTGACACACAGTGTGTCCATGTGTAACTTATAACGGTTCAGTGTGTAAGCATCACTTAAAACAAAACGAACAAGTCAAACATATAGTGGCAGTCATAGGGATTTTCCACTTCTGTGAAAAATGGCCAAATATGCTCTCCTTTTGTTACCTGACAGTAGCAGATACAACAAGTCCTTGCATAGCCAAGCAGTTAGAATTGTTTATCCTATGTGTTGACAGATAGCCAACAGTTTACTGTAGACTGTACGTATCTGTGTGACTTGGTCACAATGTCATGACTGGTATTCTCTAGAGAGTCAATATAATTATGTTCTGTGACTTTTATAGGGTTTGGTTGGGCATATTTTAATTTGTCTGCACAAGGCAACTAAAACAATTTGTAGAGGTAGCTCTTAAATGAGATAGCTTCTCGTTGGAGGAAATTACTTATCTACGTCCACCTGTTGTGCTGAAAACTTTGTATGTTATAAAGGTTGTTTAACTTGCAACGCAGTAGATTAACAATTGGCACATACCTTGTCTAAATGTGGCCTGTTTGGAGCTGCTGTTGCCACCAGGGTTTGATGAGATCCCCCCTCCACCCCTTCCAGTGAGGGGCACTCAGCAGGAGTGTTCTCCAGTGGAGGGCCAGCTCCTGTCTGCCATTCCATTCTGCATGCGTACACTAGTATCGTCATACAACAGAGACTCATTAAAGCACCAATACCTTGTATTTGATCTGCTTTTAAGATTTAAAAGTAAGCCTACTCACTGGTTTGATTTATGCTTTTATATGTATTTATCTCTAAAACTAAGGTTGCAGCTGAAAGAATATGACTAAACTTGTCATAAGAATATAAGTAACACGTTAATTTAATAGAGTGAACAAATGTAATTATATTCTGATCTACTCATGACATAATGATGTGGCAGTGATATTATGAGTCTATTAACATAAGCATTGACACTGTCTACTTTTTTTTCCAGCTGTCTCGCCAGCAGCAACTATTTATTTTAGCTTTGAGCTTATGTGTTTAACTTTGTATTTGTATTCACTTTTCCATAGTTTGCTCTTGGAGCAGAAAGATACAGTTGAAAACATACTGCTTTGCTGGCAGTAGACTTGCAGTTGTACATATACTATGACTCTGCCCCTTTTTATGCGAATGTTGAAGGGAAATATCAACCACTGTAATGTGGTTGATCTCTCATGATTGCAGTTGTTGGGGTTAGTGCAGTTGAAGTGTTGGATATAAAATCCAACACAGAGGTCACAGAGGTATCCCATAGTACCCATACATTATTGCAAGAAGTTGTTTTTTTTCTGGGGTTGTCAATTTACATAAGATATATATACTGTACATATACTAATGTGATAGTTTTTGGTTTGATTGCTGTTTGGGTAGTTTGAGTCTCTAATGCTATTTTGAGCCGTGGCAGCTGCTGCTGCTCGTGCTGATTACCGCAATCTTTGTGTTGCTTCCAAACAAAACCTTCTGGTAGAGTGAAACATCAGCTTGTGGACGCTATAAAGTTCTTTTCACAGAAACTTCTGTCACAGAGTACTTTACAAATAGCATGGTACTATGGCAGAAGGCTGTTTAGTATATGGATATATTGACCAGGGGTGCGGTTAACTTTGCTCATGTGAGTAAAAAACAAAACCAGTGGTTTCAAATTAATTGCAAGAGTCAAATCATAATAGATGAAATCCTATTGATTTTCACTTCAAAGTAAGTACTTCAGTATTTTTTTTCCCACTGACTTACTGTTGATCATATAATTGAGTAATTTTCCAGCTAAGTGGATGTAGGCTCACATTGTATCGCACAGTGATGACTAATAGTGCAAGAGGTTTTGTAAAATGTTATCCTCTGCTGTTGCAGATATATGCACTCCCACAAATACTGATGCACATGGATGTGTATCCACCGATGCATCACTTGACACATGGGCAGAGAAATTAAATTAAATTTGCCTCCTTTACCAGAGACACACACACGCACACATCCCTGTCACCAAAGCCATCATCTTTCTGAGTCTTAGCTTCCTCCATGTGGGTTGTCAGGTGTGACACTCCTCCCCATGTGTTCTTCAGAGTCATCATGACTACTGAAAGCAAATTCCATGTTGCCCTGATATTTTACATGTGTTCAAGGACAGCAGGTATTATGGCCTTTTAAAATTTGAACGTATGGTCTGTTCACTCTAATTTGTATTGAATTGGGTTCTTAGCTGCCGCCCCTGCTCTCTCATTTGTCTCAAAGCAGATGGCTCTCTTACTCTTACAAATATTGAATTTGAATGAGTTTCCAATCACTCACTTAAACCATGAGTCATCATGCCCTATCTCAGCCAAATAGATGTCAAAGATGGATTTGTAGTTGGCACTAGAAGCTGCCCCAGCACACACAGCATCCTACAGTTTGTGATATTTAAGCATGTATCAGATTTAGAATGTGTAACATTTATTTTGGAGATGCTTGGGTAGGGATTTGATTTTTAAAGCCAATTTAATGCTCCATTGGAGGATAGCCCTTCCGATATTTAATGTTCTTTTTATCCTTCTAAACTCCAGGGCAAATGTGATGCAATGAGCCAATAAGAGGGGTGTGTTATTAACATAATGCCTTGGATATGCACAACCTCAGAGATGAGTACACCATTAGATATAAATAGATTTATGTTAAAAGCAATCATTTAGTCCAGTGATGGCCAGCATTAATTAATTACACTTTTCCCATCAATTAACATGTATGTTAAAACATAAATTAAAGAGTTGTGTGTATGCTACTAGTACACAGCTAAGCACCATTGAGAAAATATGTTGTGAGTAAATACATTGGATATGCTGTATGCAGCCCTTGCTTGCAGTTGCCTAATCATCTTTCAAATCAGAAGTCATCTTTTAAAGACAGGAGGAAAAAAAAGGAAAAACCTACACTTCCCTTCATACGCTTCATTGATGCAACATCAATTAATTTCCACACATTTATCATATATTGCTATGTACCTGTTTTGATGGAAATGACCCAAATGCCTCATTGAATGTTAAACAGAAATTGCCTGATAAAAAAGTGCTTTGAAGCCTATATGAACTTCAAAGGAATATGTAATCAGAGCATTTTCCTAACTTCAGCTGGAATGGAGTGTGCAAAAGTATGCTTGTGTGAGGACACCCATGCGTGAAAAATTGTATATGTACATGTCTGCTGATGTTTACATTAAGATTTACAGGACTGTGACCTCTAGTTCTGTCACTATCCATAGTGTTATGATAGAAATTTCCAAGCCAAAATCTGTCAAAAAGTCAAATATACAAGGCAGGTAGCAAAGTTCCAGAAGAAATACAAGAATATTATAAGAGTATCCTAATATAATGGCTTTCATTTATGTATATGGGCATGTACATCTACAATCATCACATAAAGCTCTGGTGTCAATTCCAAATTCTAGATGGGTAATCAAGTGTTGACCGAGCATGTCCTAGGGCCTGTACTATGAAGTAAGTTCAACATACCCAGAATATGTTTTTCTTATCTGGCTTAACTTATCCCAACATCTGCTGTCCAGCTACGAGCGCATTCATGCGGAAGAGGCGGAGTCACTAATTACAAGCAACATTGTCAGATCCAGGAAGTTTTAAATATGATACAAGAAGAAACACTGATACCAGCAGGTAACTTCGGTTTCAGCGACATGTTGAAGTGACATTCTACAAAGAGAAATTAAAATATTATAATCAAACAACTAAAATAGAAAATAAGCACTTAAAAATGTTTTTTTTTATTATTATTTAAAGTCAGCCTTAAAATATAATGTAATGAAGCATAGGAATGTTTCAAGTTTACTATTGAGTGAATATTTTTGCCCTTTTGTCCAACGAAGAGGTCAATCAGACTAGATTAAATTCATTCATAAGCATTGCAAAAAAAAAAATTCCAATAAAATATATAGTATTTAGGTTTATTACTATTTATTGTCATAGTTTATTCATGTTCCGAGCTGTTGTGATAGAATATGAAAGTATAACACTGTCAGGGATTCTGTCAGGAATCAAATCATCTTTACTGAATTCAAATTAAGCGATAATATCAATTATCAATTCATCTAATGTGATGATATCTCCCTCCGTTTATTAGAAGCTATGTTTTAAAACTTGAACTTACCATGATAACCTAAAATCCTGCTTCGTAGTACAGGCTCCTAGTGTGACACCAAAGCTGTAGAATGACAGAGAGAGAGATAAATAAATACCCAAATACAGTTGCTTTGTGATCTCCTTGTATACTTTAGAAATATTTAAAAACAGACTGTTATTGACTTGCCCTATATTGTATTCATTTGAATATATTTTATGAGATGCAGATTAGATTGATCTTTTTGTTGCTGGTAAAAGCATCTCAAAAGAGAGCCGATCAGCCAAAACACTCTCTGCACCGAGTTGCAAAAATGAGCCGAAGACCTGTTATTGCCAAGTGCTCACAAATGGAAGGGCAAAACTCCAGATGAAGGACTTGCTTGGAAGGTGATAGACAGTATTTGTATGAAAAACATTGACCTACAAAGCTTAGTCTTAAATCATGTATTCAGCTATTTGTTAGCTGATTAGGTGCTCAGCAAATTTTAGCTACTTTCTTGCTGTCTGAGGCCCTTTTCACCACTGTTGAACGCAAAGGAAAGAGAAGTTTTAGTAGGGGAGTTGCGGACAGTAATGAAACCTATTTTGACAAAGTAGAGCACATGGGTGGCAAGTAGGGGTAGACACTGATGACCACTGATCGATGATCGAGTGGAAAGAGAATGAGACAGAGACACAGGACAAGGAATCGGGGAAGAAGGGAGTTATGAGTAATACTGAGTGAATGAAGATATAACAAAGGTGGCACTGTGCCTTGTTTTATTTTTTTCCTCTGTCTTTTCTGCCCGTCTCTGCTCTTTTTTTAACTTAAGACACCAAAGGCAGAGGTCTGCCATTTTTCTCTAATAACAGTTGTCCACAGTAATGATCCTCTGTCAACCTTTGCTTTGGACACTTTTAATTCTTAAACTTACAAAATGAAGAAAAAGGTGCATTGTCTGTCTTTTATCTTTGGACCTGGTCTAGTATTGTGAACCAGCATGTTGAAGAAGACACGGTCTGCCCTCCTGGTCCACTGAACAGCTTGTGGGGCATGTTGAGCACGAGGTTGGCATGCTCGTCTTCCTCACTGCTTACTGGGACCTCAGCAGTGTGTTCCTGACCTTTCAGGGATGCACTGTAGTTTTGGCAGCCAACCTGTCTCTACCAGTAACACGTTGTGATTCATACAGACCCAACCCAGTTGTTATATATGTGTGGTGGCCTATCTGTTTACAGACTAGAGCAATTCACTCTGACTCAGATTGAATTACTTCACGGTTTGGTGGATATTATAATGCATATTGAGGAGTCCAGTAGGTTTGTCTGTGTTGCTGGTTGCTTTGTTGTTTGACATTACGACTTTGACCACAGCCAAAAGTAGAAATGTTGAGAAACTACAAGATCAAGACAGATGTAACCCAGATGGAAGAAAAAAATTACACTTTGGTTAATGGTTAACTAAAATGTATAGCTGCTCTTCTCCTTCATGTTCTAGTCTGTATTACTCTGTGCAGTGTAATCACGGTGACAATATTTGACTGCAGACATAAAGTATCCTGTTAACTTTCTCTAATGTCTTATATATTGCCTGTTGAGCCCAGTCTACAGTAACAGTTTTAACAACCACAGTCACACAGTTTTTTTATGAAAACCTTAAAAGTTTGTTGAACTTGTGGACGTGTTAGAGGACATAAAATCTGAAATTGAGCTATAAATATAAGCAAGCACCAACTTCCTGTCCCTGTTGCTAGTTTTGTATTCTGCTTAAGTGCTCAACAGAGATTTTTTTTTTGGGGGGGGGGGTTCCCTGTCCACATGGGGTGCAATCTCCCTTTGCATTTGTTTTTCACAGAATTATGTCAGCACACAAAACAAAGTTGTCGAAATTGATCAGACACCGACTGCATAGAGGAGCTACAACAGTGTTGAATTTGAATGTGGCTGCCTCACGGGCATAGCCTCAGTCCATTATCAGTCTGCCTCCTTCCAGCACTACGTGGCACCAGCGACAGGTTAGATGTGGACTCATTAAACAGACTCTAATGAGGGAAGCGGCAGCAGCCTGGAGCTGTCAAAACCCATACAGCCATGCAGGACTGACGGCTATCCAATGGGACCATACCCTCCTGCCACAGCAAAGCTGGGAAATGTGCTTCATACACATTGGATGAGGACTGAGGAAAGTGATAAGAATCAGGCCATGGAAAGGGAAAACAAGAAGGGAGGATGGAGATGGTAGTGCAAGAGGGAAGAAGACTGTTTAAAGCTCCATAGGGGGCTATAAAAGTCTTGGGAGGATAGGTGAAATGTACGATCATTTTCTGCTTCGCAAAATCAATCTGCTGTCCTCTCCACATCTTGCCGACTGAAATATGTCTTCCTGCGGTGGCCATCTGCAATTCTAGAAGCTATCAACAGCAGTTGTCTTGTCATGGATGCTAAAGCGCCAGCGCACCCCTCCTGCACATTGGAGAGAACAGTGGGAAAGAGAAAGTGTGGACTCTGATAGCAGGCAGTGAATACATCTGTGTGATAAAGCATCACACACACAAACACACACACAACACACTTATTTCCTTCAGAGAAGGTAAAGTAGACTGACACACACACAGGCTGCCTTATCTCTGTAATTGGCGCGGGGGATCAGAGCGGCAGGCATAGATAATCATGGCTGGGGGTCATAATCTGTTTGCTGCTCCCCTCCCTTCTTCTTATTCCTTTTCTTACATCGACCCCTCCCTTATCATCATAGCCATACACACTCACACGCGGTTTCATACTCTGACACACACTCGGCCACCTCCCATATTTTTTTGTCTGTTTGTGATCCGATGTTTTGGATGTTGCTGCAGGGGGGCTGTTTTGCTGTTGTTACTTATCGCCCCTCAATCCTTTCCTTGCGACCACACAAATATAGCCCCACAACCCTGCCACTCCTCCCCTCATAGAAATGGCAGAGAGCTACTTTACAGGGGGCAGGACTTGATGGATCAAATGTTGAGAAATGAAGGTTAGAATGTTGGAAATGTTGAGTGGGAGGAACGAAAGAACCATGAATGTAGTCAGGAGCAACAATGAAATGAGTTGGAAGAGGGAAAAAGGTGATAGATGGATAAGGGTCTTGACGTAGATGTCTCCTTACATTTTTTTTAGAGTAATCTGCTCATATCTTTCATTTTCATCACAGCAGTTTTTTGCTGTTGGCATACAGCTGCCATTTAGAATGCACACGTGCAGGCAAACTCGCATGCACGGACACACAATTACACACACACACACACAGCTTTTCATTAGATCTGCAGCGATATGCCTCCACTCCTTTGAGATCTCAAGATGGGAGCCAAATGGCATTATCGTCAAAGGAGGTCTTATCCTGATATCTCTGAGGAGCAAATCATTCCTGTCTCTTACCATAGAAACCATATTAACAGGCTTATGTAACTATTGTTGCTATCTGTCTTTACTTTTACAGAAAAAAGTCCATATGGGTCACTTGCCTCCATTGAAGAACGTTCAGCCCTCTAATAAACCGTAGTCCGCAGCAGTAGAACAGTCATTTCTACTTCCATTCTCACATATGTGCATGATAACCTTGTGGTAAATGATGCTGCATTCCGTTCTGCAGAGCGACTGAGGAAATAGTCTGTGTCATGGCCAATTGCCTGATTAATTTTTTATACAAAAAACTTTCCAATATGAAAGTGAATACAATTTTGTGTGTGTGTGTGTGTGTTGTGTGCGTGTGTGCACCACTTTTTTCAGACATTTCGAACCAGGACTTAATTCAAATTACTATGTGCCTATGGCTGTAGTTAATAGACTTAAGGTGAATTAAAAACCAACGCTTTGTCTTCATAGTTCCTTTTATCTCAGTGTTTGAAATGAAATGTGGTTTTCTTATCAAGGGAAAACCAGAGTACAAGACTGTCACCAAGCAAATAAATCAAAATCCACCTAAAGTACAGACCCTCCACTGTGATTCATATTTCACTTAAAAAGGCTAAACACTGAGTAATATTTAATTATCTGATTTCCATTGAAAGTGATGTCATGTTATGCTCAAGGCCTCATTTGGGGAATTACAATAAACCATAGGAAATGACATAACCACCTGTAGTGTTGCTATACACTTCAAACACTGAAATAAATACACAATGGTGTCTCTGTGGGTGGCACAAAGGCAGCATAATCAGTCTATGCAAACAAATCCTAATTAATAGAGGCCTGTCCTTCTTTCCCTCTAAACAATAACGTGTTCAACTGCAGAAGTAAGCCTGTGAAGCAGGAAGTTTTATTCTCAACACACTGAATAATTGAAGCATACACTCCTGTATGTCAAGAAGGCTCCTCTACAAAGGGAGCACATTTGCTCACCTTCACCTTATAAACTGACCTATTTTTCCTGCCTTGCAGAACAAACTGAAAAAGTAAAAAAGAAAACAAAATTAAAACAATAGTTAAGACTGAGTTCAAGCATGGCAGTTTTTTAATATGGTGAATAAACCAGAGAGAGTTAAGTGAGGAGAAAGTTTAACCCATTCTCCCTACTCCTTTAATATTCACATGACTGCACATTTATTTTCTTTAAAAAAATAAAATTTAAAAAATGTCAGTGCGACATTGCTGCGGCTGGAGTAACACCCTCTCATCCCAAATTATCAAAGGTATGGGAGCATTTCACTCTGGACGCATCAAGGAAAAAAATCACGTGTAGAATATGCAAAACCGAGCTCACGTATCATGGGAGTACGTCATTTATGCACAAGCATTTGAAGAGGAGGCGTGTTGGAGTTCTGGAGGATGCGGACACGACTTGGTAAGATATTTAGCTTGTTACCTAACTAGCTAGCTACATATAGACAGAGTTGTCTTGGCTTTTAACATTAATGTTACTGTGGTGCTAAAGAAAAAAGTGATACGCTTTGACTTCACAGTCCAACGTTACAACAAAGCAGTACTCTTTTTCAGTTGTGTACTTCTTTTTTCATGTTAATTGGCACTATTGGTGCATTACTGCCAGCAGAAACCAACATTTCCAGTCCCTCGCCTGCAAGTTAATGGTGAAAGTCAAGACACTATCAGGCTGGAATATATCTTCTTTCAATGTTTAGATTGTTTTGCATTCCTGTCATATTAAAGTTTAAAGGAGTAATGTTAACTCTTGTCTAACAATTTTTTTTTATCCAATTTATGCAGTCCTCATAAGGAGAGTAAAGGTAGCTTAGACGGTTGTCTGCAAAGGAAGCAGACGTGTACTCGGCAGCAAGCAACGGTCCTCACCAACTCAGTCTTAAACATGCTGGTCAATGATATGAGGCCACTCTCCATGGTTGATGGTGAAGGGTTTCAACAAATGATTCACCAGTTCAACCCTGAATACACCCTGCCATCCCGAACCCATTTCACCCAATTGATTGAGAAGAAATATGAGACACTCTTTCTGAAGGTAAGTGTTTCACTCAAACACAGAAATATTAGCAATTATGTATTTGATATAAGCAAGTAAATAAACAGATTTTATAAACAAGGTGAAAGATATCATCCAAGAGGTCAACAGCTCCCTCACACTGACAGCTGATGTGTGGACCAGCCGTGCCACAGAGGCATACCTTGGAGTGTCCTGCCGTTTCATCACCGAGGATTGGCAAATGAAAACTCTGAACCTAGCCACCATGCCTCTGGAGGAGAGGCATACTGCTGCAAACATCATGACATGGATGGAGGAGCTGATAGGAAAATTTAACATTTTGCCTGGTCAAGTAAAAGCAGTAGTTCATGACAACGGGACCAATATGGTGGCAGCAATGAGGATGCTGGAAGAAAAACATGGTTGGGCCTCTGTCCGCTGCGCTGGGCATACACTCCAGCTCATCATAAACAGTGCCCTCAAAGAGACCAGCATCGGCAGAGCTGTAGGTCCTGCAAGAAGAGTAGTGGAACACTTCAGGAGAAGCAAGCTGGCTAAGTGTTACAACGGTTCATATAGGAAACCCATTTTGAGACCACCCCAGGAAAAGCCTTTCTGGTCAATGCAGGACAAGGGATCACTGAGAGATGGGGGAGCCTGAACACGATCTCTTCAGAGAGAGACAACTTCCTTGGAATGCAGCTGCCCTTGACCCAAAATTCAGAAAGCTGAAGTTTGTGGCAGCTGAAGATGGCACAATGGTGAAAGGAACAGTTGACGTTCTTACTATCAAAAAAGCAAAGGAGACTGGGATACATGGGTGTGACTCTGTGCAACAGAACAAGGTCAGTGTTCCAGGGGAAAAATCAGCACACTTCAATCTGACCCTGAGAGCCTGAGTGGGGAGGAAGAGGAAACCCAGGCGGACAAAAGGATCCAAATGGTGAGAAATGAGGTTCAGACATATTTTGCAGAGCCAGCAATATCCAAAAAGGAAGATCCTCTCATATGGTGGAGGGAAAATGAGGGGCATTTTCCAACACTATAAAAGCTGGCAAGATCTCTTCTGACATTCCTGCAACATCAACCCCATCAGAGCGAATCTTCTCTGCAGCAGGGAATATATTTTCTCAGAAGAGAGCAAGTCTCACAGGAGACCATGTTGAGATGCTGACTTTCCTCAGTTTGAATAAACTGTAATTGACATGTCACGTCATCATGTAGTTGGAACCATACAATTTATGGTTGGAACAGACACTGTAGAGTAGAGAATGCTTTGCACAAACTTCATGGCAAATGCACTTTAATTTTCTTTTTATTAAGGAAAAAGTATTTTTCTTGTTCATGATTCCTTGGTGTACAGAAAATGAATACTTGATTTTTGTATTTCTTATATCAGCACTTTGCCAATCCCTGGATTTAAATTGACACCGATTTTATTTAAGCATTTGTATTTATCTTTTGTAGTAGTATCCTAAACAGGAGCAATGTTTATTAAAATACATACTTTGAATCAAGTACTTTTATTGTCTTTATTGTTATTTAGCACATGGCCAAAACAACCTCAAGGTAAATTGAAAAGCTGCTAGCTAAAGAGCGCCATTGAATAATTGTGTGATTTATTATCCGATTAGTCGACTAATCGTTTCAATAATCGATGACTAATCGACTATCAAAATAGTCATTAGTTGCAGCCCTATATCTAAATGATATTTAACATTTTGTATAGTGTTCTAGTCACTCACTTATACCTTGTGGATTTATCCAACCTTCATTTTCACAATCTTATATTTTCATTTATTGTGTTACAGTGATGTAATATATTCTCTTTAATTACCAACTAGTAGGTTTATTGTATTTTTTTCAAAACTGATCAAGGAAATATTACTGGGGCTATTTAACTGTAAACGTCTGTTCCAGTTCAACATCTCCGCCTTTGCTTCCATTATCCAAAAAAAGAGGGAAACGTGTTTGCATTGACTGATTAGGCTGCTTTCATGGCACCATGGCTTACAGGTTATTTTAGTGTTTGAAGATATGGCACCTCTGCTATCAACTGCAACACTACAGTTGGCTATGTAATTTCCAACAGTTTATTGTAAATCCCCAAAGGAGCCATTGGGCATAACATTACCTCACTTTCAAATGGAAATCAGATAATGATCATATGCAGTGAAAACCCCACACTGAATTACTTAAAACTGAATGAATAAACATGTGACCTGCCTTTTTCTAAACAACACGTTGTGCTCGCCCACCTGTCAACATGTTTTTTCTTTGTTTGTTGAATGCAGCTGTCACACAAGCGTGTGCGGTTCTTTTTAAGAATACCAGCAACACAAGATGTTTTCACTATTAAGGAAATGGAAGTACGACGGGAGAAAGCTTAAATTGTTTAAAACACAGCAGTTAACAGAATCAGTCACTTGCAATAGACAAATATCATTTAAGGTTAAAAGTATGTTCGGAAGGGGAAACATTTACTTAATCCAGGGGTGCAGTGGTCCGGTCCATTCTTTCGGCGTCTTCACCACGTGGTCACGCCACCTCCCCGGCCTGGACTGCTGCGACTGTTGCCGAGGAGGAGAGTTAAACAAAAGCACCCTCAGTTGTGGGTACACAGCGGCGGAGTCTGACACACATTCAAATTTTTTTTGCCCGGTCACGTTTAGGGCTGGGACGACTCGTCGGTGCAATCGACTACATAAATTTGTCGACGAATAATTTGCCTGTGCAGAAGGCTGCGAAGGCTTCAAGCTCGGCGTTTTACACACTCCTCGTACTGCGGTTTATGGCCCTGTTGTAAATGGTGGTAGAGATTCGTCATGCTCAAACTTTTCGTTGCAACCTGTTTGCAGGATTCTCTGTTTCCGTGTTGGTGCCACATGCCGGACTTGTGTGTGTGAGTGAGTGGGTAGGGGAGTGGCTCAGAGAGGAAGAGGGGCGGGGCCAGGCGAAGTTGTGTGCGAGGGACAGACAGGGAGAGGAGAAACAGGCGAACTGGCAGCTCCACGAAAGAAACTTCAAACGTTATATTAACGCAACATAAATCTCAATATACACGATATTGTCTTATCCTATATCGTGTTTGAAAATATATCGATATATTTTAAAAACTCGATACATCGCCCAGCCCTTCCAAGGAGTCTAAGGCACGTGTGAGTCACAGGGCTCGCTACTCAAAACCCCGAAGCGCAATGAAAGTGAGGGCCGGCGCACGCCGGCTGAGGTGGGATCCCGGCCCGAGGCGCTCCGGGCGCACCACCGGCCAAAAAAAATTATCGTTAGATTAGTCGATTATTCGAAAAAATAATCGCTAGATTAATCATTTGAAAAATAATCGTTTGGGACAGCTCTTGTGGAAAGGGAACAGGGAATTCGTTGTAGAGGGCTAAATAGTGCACTCACCAGCTACGATTTCGGTACGTTTTTGTCACAGGATTATGACGTAACTGCAACAACGCCGGCCGGTGGACGATCCTATTATATTTAAAATATTTAATATTTATATCCGTGTCTATTTTCACCATTAATCAATGGTTTTTGACAAAAATTAGGCGAAATAGAGCAAGAAGAGAGAGAAGGCTGAGACGTGTTGCTGCTGCGAGATGCACTTGCGCTGCGCCACTGTCGTCTGGTCTCTTCCCTCCGCTGTTTATCGGCGCAGCGAGCGCAATGCATCATGGTATATATTGCTCGGTTAGTGACCATCGGATGTCCACTACTTTTCACGATGCAGTCTGGGACACAATCAGTGCACTATATAGGGTATATGAAATTTCACTAACAATTCGGACACCACTACAAAATGGCGAAGCCACTATATAGTGCACTATATAGTAGTTAGGGGGTGATTTCGGACACAGCCTCCGTCTTCTGTATGCAAACTTTTCCTCCACGCCATGCTGTATCTGCTGCGTGTGTCCTGCGCTTCTTCTCCGGGTTCCTGCCTGTTGTCACCTGTCTCACGCTCCCCTTAAAAAGAGAAACCCTCTCCTGTGTCGGCCAGTCTTTGGCTGTAGGGGATGTGGTCCCTTTCATCACAGCTGTCGCTAATCACTTCAATTCACAGTCATTTAGCAGCGAATGTCCACAACAACACAAACATGCTATGAAATCAGATGATATAAAAGTCATGCAGAACACAGTTTAAAATTGTAAAATCATACATACTTAAATACAAATGAACCCAAACTGAATAATAATAAGACATGCCATTTTTGTGAAGTGATCAGGAATTACTGTCCTACTCTGACACAGTGATAAATCATTTCCATTTTAAATAACACTGGAACACTTTTACAGATAGCTCTAAGTCCTGTTTGCATTTCATAAGGGATTTGACACCTACCACTTTGCACAGAGCGTCCTCAATCTGCCATTAACATTTCTTACGAATGTGGTTAGCATATGAGAGCAGAGGCAGGGGGGTGTATAGTGTCTCTGAGTTGTGGCCCTGCTGTCCAGACACCAGTCGACTGGAGTAATCAAGCGTGAAGGTTGTGAGGAGCAAACAGCCATTAACTTCCCAAACACAGGCCATCATCACCGTCTGCAGAACCCAGAGGGGAAGGCGTGTGTGCTAGTGTGTGCATGAGAGCAAGTGTCAGGGCTGGTCTGTGCTTGCTTTTGTGTGTGCGTGCATGCGTGCGTGCTTGTGTGTCCTTCAATGCTGTCTGGTGATGGATAGAGGGGATTGTGTGTGGTTGCAACTGTGTCTGATGCTAAATGTGCAAGCGTGCACAGTGCATATATGCAGCTAGTGTTGTCATCAGTTGGGGAGAGTCTGTACATTTTTGCACTGTGCACATCTAAGTGCATGCAATAGTGCTAGCAGGCATTGTTATCCATTTATTCTGATATGTGGGCAAATCAGGCCATGCATCCCACTCTGTCTCCCCGTCCAATGTGATCTCTGCACGCATTATTCCCATATGGCAGTATATAGTATGCCTGTGCTGGCCTGTGACAGCCTGTTTGATATGCCATTGTTTTGGCTGGTGTGATGCCATGCCCATCCAACCCATATGCTCCAGGCCTAGCTGGCACAAGGGAGAACTCAACGGAGGCAAGGATGAGGAAAGGCCATTGGACCTGGGGTTTGGCGAGGCGTGGCTTCCCAAAAGAATCTCCTGAACTACTGCCCTCAAAACAGTGCAGAGCACAAACGAGGGTGTGATGGAGTGTAACAGTGTTTGTTTTCAGTAGAGACTAGGATAATAAATATGCTTATGAAAAAATTTATAAACTGTCTGTTTGCACATCATGTTGATGAAAGTATCATTAAGACATGATAATTCAATGGAAACCAAGCATTCATTTATTCATTTTTGGAAATGTAATTGAGGTGGGTCAATGGGGTAAAAGACAAAACATCGTCAAAAAAGTCTTTAAAAAACTAAGATGACCCATAATCCTAAACTACAGGGGCATGCGTGTGAAAATGTGTGTAATGTTGGGTTTTGGTTATTAATGTGTGTTTTGTGACAACAAAGTGCAGCAATGAGATGTGCCATATTTATAGGATCTGTTCATTTGGGTGGGAGGAGAACTTTCAACTGATTGAACTTAAGAGAGTGTGACGTTCTGTTAGGGGAAAAAAATGGAATTAATAGCAAGTCAAGCAGATTCTTAGGAGATGCAGTTCAGGAGGGTGTTTGAAAAGCAGAGATACCTGGAACTGCTCATTTGTTTGAAATGGTGTATGTGTTTGTAGGCAGTACCTTGAAGTAAAGCCATTTGAGGGTAAAATGAGGGTAAAATTTTTCTGTGTTGGAGGAGGAAATGATTGTTCAAGGCAGAGACAAGGAAGCGTGCATGCGTGTGTGTGTTGGAGGGAGGTGGCGTTCCTCTTCATTACCGACTCTAAGGAGCCCTGTCAGTAGCACAGATGGCAGAGGAGAGAGGGGGCATGGGGTTGGCACATAAATTTCAACACACCACCTACATTCACACACTCAAATGGACATAAAATATTATGCAAATCCAAAGAGTTAGTCGTCAAAACTCAATGTGTTACACTTCTAGTGTGCTGTATATCACAATTATTAGGCAAAGACACAAATATAAACTCTGCCAGTAGATATTGTCCTCAAGATCACCACACACACATTCACACACAAACACCTGTCACAAAGCCATCCTGTGGTGTTCCTGTGCCAGTCTGTTGGCTGTGAAAAAGCAGCCTTGCTGACATTGCATCTCTCTTTCTCTTTTGGCTCTCACTTTCTGTAACCCACCCCAGCGGCGGCGAGAAAGCCACGTAGTCTCAGTTCAGCACCTATTGTATATAAAGTACACCTGAGGACGCCTAACGCATCCCCACTTTTAAAGCAGAAGCCTTTCTATTACATGCATCTTTCAACAGCAGTTATGTGATTGTTAAATCCATGATTGTCATTCATTATGGATAATTAGCTGGATACAGACAATGACACACCACCAAGAGATATTGATACTAATCAGTTGTGTTAATCACTGCACCTCCACCATCCAACAACTTTGACGATACAATGACTAATTTTGTGGAATTGTCGTGCAACAACTGAAATTAGGTGTTTTGCCCTTGCAAGATGTATCAATACACTTGTTTAGAACTGTGCAGACATTTTTACACCTGCCTGAATTAAATGTTATTGTTTTTTCTGTGCCTACCAGGTACTAGGCTGAATCATAATTAGAAAACAGCATATTATGAAATGTTACGATAAATAAGTGGCTTTTCTTTTGTAAACTTTTAATATATACACTATACCCTGATCCAAAATGCTATGGTTTATTTTTTCACTTGGATTTTATTATCCTTATACTGTTTTGAGTTTGCTTTTTTTTTACCCTATGAGGAGCTTCATGTCAATTTAATTCTGATAAGAATAAAATATCACCTAGTTTTTCATGAATAATTGTCTCATGTCTCACTCCTGGTTCCCATGGCAGTGCTGCCATTTAACATACAAGGTAACAAATCCTGCAGGGTAAAAACTGTTTTTTCAGTTTTATATAAGTGTAAATTCTCCTTATATTCAAAGCAGTATCCATCTGCACATAGTGCAGATGTACTTCTGTGTGTGTGAACTGTACAATGTGTTCACCATACATTGTTCTTTCCCATATGGCTGCACAACAGGGGTTTACCTGTGGTCATCACCTGGCAGTAAAATGCTAATCATAAAGTCCCATACACTCATACTACAAATACACACATTCCCACTTTGATTACAGCATCTGTCTGTCTCGCTAAGCAGGGATTTTATGGAGACATCTTTTTTAAAATATTTTTTTCCCACTTCTCCATATGAATCTACATATAAGCCAAGCATTACAATTCCCCCTGGCCAGCATTTGTTCTCTCAGGTTGTGTTTTAACCTCCTCTGCTGCTCTGCATGAAAAATCTATTTCACTATCCATCCTCATCTCTGTATTTTCTGCCAACCACCCCCCCCCCCCCCTCCTTCTCTCACACCCTATTTTCGACGACACTCGCAGCAGCAGCAGCATCCTCCCTCTTTCCTCCCTCTATCCTGCATGGATGCACTGATGTGTGTTGCTTTGTGGAAACTCATGACCTCAGATGTCCCAAGTGCTAGCTGCTCATAATTATGTTGTCTTCCAGGGAATGTGTATAACAGAGCTTGAACTGGCATTCACTGCTGTATCCCACACTTGGGGATGGCAGGTTTTGTCAAACATTGTAAACCAGAATATGACACTTTAGTAATAGGAGATTTACTGTTATGGAACTCGACTCACGTAGTACAGTAGCTCAGGTTCCCCTGTTTAGTTGAGTCATTGTTGAGATGATGGAAAAAAGTGGCACATACATGGCACGACATTGCCCTGATAGAAGATTTTATCTGTTCAGTGTTAAATTTATGTGTAGATGTTAATCAAGGTACGAGGATGTGTGTGTGTGACCGTGTTGAAAGCAAGTGACCAATCAAAAGTCAATTTCATCCGCGCAAGCAGAAATCAACTTCGAGAGCAGAGTTTACCTGCGAGAGCTTGTATGCCTTCCAGTGCTCGCAAAGCAGACACTCGATGGTGCGTGGTGGCTGCTCTGTGCACATACTGCTCAGTTCTATACACGCAGGTGCCAACTCTCGATTCTTGTATTGGTGCCCGAAGACTAATATTTGCATGTGTGAAATTACATAATATGCCCGTTGAACATGTTTTATCGTGCCTGCGAGATATGACATAAATCTGAATGCAAAAGAAACAAATCGAAACGGCCTCATAGCCTTGCTTTAGCATTTTAAGGTGATGTTTGGGCTTTGAGCTGCGGTGTCGGTGACAAACAAGGATAAGGGGATTCATTGGGCTTGGCAACTTATTTAGTTTGTCAGATGCTTCCATTTTAGACTCTTCAGATATCCTTAGTGTACACATTTTCATCAGTGGTCTGAAATCATCTTGATCTCTGTGCCCTTTCTACACATTCAGAGAAAAACATTTAGTTTTCTAATTCTGATTGTCATGATGCCTACTGCAGACTGTTTTTTTTCAGCTTCACTCTCTCAAGTTGTTCTGATTGGGGCTTAGACATGATAATTATACAACTGTGCTGTAGTACTCTGTGCTGCAGCAGCCACAAGGCCTGAATAGAGACTGATGGCAACAACCAGCAGCCATTGGCTGACAACTTGTGCTTCACTGATCCGATTGCATTAATAAAGAGTGTTTACAGAGAGAACAGCGACTGATGATGGATGTCTGCTGGTAATTGTGCAACAACCCACAAACATCACACCTCTCATTTATGGTGTGGTGAGACAGCCAATGAACATGTTTCACAATCCTGGCTATTTTTAGGAAAACTGACAGGCTGAGAGGGGATGGGGACAAAAGCGATGAAGAGGAAGCCTCTGTTTATGTGAACGCAAATCCTTGCACTGCTGATCTCCAACACAAAGTGAGAGGTCACAAGTGGCAGGATGAGTATTCATTTTTTTTTAGCTCTTTTTTCAATGAGCCCTGCTACCCGCTTTATTTTTCTAGTAATGAGTACTTTTCTCTGCCAGCATTAAAGACTTAGCTGCTCATTTAACCCTGGACCACTAGCGCTCAGCTTTTTTGTCTGCAATCTTACCTGGGCAATGAATTTAGGCTTCACTTCACTGTCAGCCATATGCCACACTGAGCTAACACCAGGTGTTTTCTCAATATGTGTTATTTTAGGAATTGTTTTTGAGCAACACTGATGGCATCATGATCTGGGCACTAAGCCAATGCACAAATATGCCAAACTCTGTAAGGTAATGTGTCTAAATATTGTAGTCACACTTTTGATCGCAGAAACCTATTATTTAACTTTTGCCTCCATCAACCCACCTCCAGAGACATGAGTATGTGAGCAGACTTCTGTTGCAACCCATCCTGATTCCTCAAGTGTCGTTGTTATTGTGAATCGCCCTTTGCCCCTAAAACCTAATGGGTCCCTGGCTGCACTTCTACGACCTTCTGCCCAGAGCTTTCTGTTGCTTGGCTAGCTCAGCCAGAGCAGCATATACTGTATATATTTGGCCCTACATTGTTTGCGGTATTATGGCCAAATGGCTCTTGCTATGTATGCAGCTGTGGGCCTTGCTCTCTTGCGGCCTCTAGCAGCCAAGCCAAATAAATATTCAAGGACTCCCTTCTAAAGGGTAGTCGTTCCCCTTCATTTGTGCTGCTTTAGCCTCTTTCAACTTTTACGATCTTACATCAGCCAGGCGGCTCTGCTGCTCCTCTGTGGCACTTTGGTTCTCAGTTTTTCATTCTTTTCAATGGTTCTTTTACATTTTTGTTGTCATCTTCATTCGTTTACTTTTTTTTTGTTCTATCCTCCTATTCATCTTCATATCAGCTTAAAGTTTGCTGGCATGTTTCATCCACTCTTGCTCTATTTGCAGCAATATACCCAGCATTTCCATTATATATACTTCACACATGGTGCGATCAAAAGTCCTGTTGGCCAATTTCATGTGGCTTAAGATGAAAAGTACATGAAAAACAACACAAAATAACAGGAGTAAAAGGGGAAAACAATTCTCCAGTTGGCCATGGGTGTGTTCTCACAAGACAGAACCATGAAACGATGGGACATTTTTCTCACACAACTGGGAAGGGATGGTCATGTTTTGTCTATACTATATCATTCAATTGTGTAATACACTCAAGATCCAACCAGTCAACCTGTCAGAAAAGAGCCACTGTCCCCAGGGAGTGAAGAGGGGTTTCTAATATTAGATATTTAATGAACAACTGTGCTATTACAGTAAGTGTGAGAAAGCCACTGTCTTTGATGTCACAATAGACCTTGCTCTACTCCAGAGCTGCCCAAAAGTGTGGCGAGTACAGAAGGTGGCTGAATAGAAATGACTGGTCTCCTGCGACATTCTGCTATTTCAGTCTGCCCAGCTGCCAACCAGGTGGGCGTCCCCTCTCATTGTTCTGTTGTTTACAGAAACCTCCTATTTAATTCTGTTCAATGGCCACCTTCACCTCGGTGCTGTTACACAGTGCACACCCACCACTGCCGGGCCTTCACTTTGACTTCTGAAGCCATGTGAGGGATGATGTGTCATCTTTGACTCCTTAAATAAATCTCTGGCATTGACTTAAGCCAAATCAAGGCATGGTAATTCTTAAAAGGTGTTGATGACCACTGCCTTAATCAAACACTGCACCGGATCTCCTGCTCTCATTCCCTAATTCGTTCTAATGTGTATGTAGTAAGGCTCTGTCTTCGGCAAAATATAAATAGCCTGGTCCCCACTTTGAAAGGATTCAAATGTAAATAAGGCTCTGTTAAGCATTTCTGCAACACCATATGGCAATGCATTTAAATGTCTCCTTTCAGTGGCTGAGGCTATACAACAGCAAGAGAGGTGATCGGAGGAGAAGGGAATTGGGAGTGGGAAGTGAAAAGAGGGAATTAGCCAGGAGAGCAGTTTGGGGGATGAGCAGTTAAACCCTCTGGTCTCGCCCATCAACTCTACAAATGATAGGGCGTGTTGAGCAATGCTATATGTGCAAAACTGAGACATGAAATGCTCAGTGAAAGCAGAACACAATGCCATATAATGCTTGTAACGGAGCATCTCCAGTCTTTGTATGCTGCCTGTTGTAATCTCCTTCCTCAGCTAGTTACAAGATATTTGTCCCATTGTCGACAGTGACATCCTGCTGCAGCACTGTGAGCATTTGAGAAGAGATTCAATTTTAAAGTCTGCCAGGCCAGATATTTGATTCATTTAATTTCCTGTATACTGGGAAAATCCATTGAGTGAATGTGTTTCGCAAACATGCTGATTTTCTCCTATAGTTCTGTCACCTACTATGTGTGAATCTGTGTATGGGTGCGTGAGTAGAAGCACACACCTTTCTGGCTGTGCTGTTTGTGATTTGATCCCCCCCCCACCCCACTACAGGTAAAGGACCTGAGATACTATTCGCGGGGCAAAAGCTGAATGACAACGAGTGGCACGCGGTGAAGGTGGTGCGAAGAGGCAAGAGCCTGCAGCTGTCTGTGGATAACGTCACAGTGGAAGGTTAGTAGCGGAGGGATTGATTTTGGGTGAGCAGCAGTGATTGAGGCCATTGTGACTGTGAGGACTGTGATTTACTCACATCAACATATATTATCCTCATATGAAATTCATCCACCCTGAGAAAGTCAACTGGTTGACCATTTTCTGCTAAAGCAACTCTTGAAAGAGGAAGGTGAAGAATTATGATGATCAATCAGACATGGAATCATATGGTTCGGTAATTTAGCAAAACTGATTTAGGGAGACTGGCAACAAGTTTGAAATGTCTATGTGCAAATATCATTGTTGAAATTTACATTTTTTTTGATTATGTATTGGTGAATAAATATTGATACCCCTCTTTGGTCACAGTCATACCGACTTTGACTTGCAGTATGTGACATTTTAGAAATGCCATAAATTGTGAACAAGCTAGTTGTAACCACAGCAAATCCAATCAACAATGATAAATACAAACTTTATTGATCCTGAGGAAAATGTAGGGATATTAGGAATATGAAGAGCTGGAAGGATCAACTGTATGCAATTCAGACCAAGCATAAAAGAGAAAATGAAAGGGGAAGAGGTTTTTCATAATGTATAACAACTGTGATGGAGCAGCTGTGTACAAAGTACATACACAGGAATACACAGGAACAGGTTCTGCCAACGAGTAAGAAAATAGCAAGAGAAGGATGAAAGGTCAAGAGACGAGGTGGAGTGACGGGCACTGACTGTACTGTGGCCTCAGGCAAAAGGATAGCAGGGCAAAGGATGAGGGAAGAGGTGAGAAAAAGGTGTAAGGTACATGAAGGAAAATGAGTGGGCACGCTGAGGCCAGAAGCAAAGAATGACCCTGAAGTTCTGACGCCTTCAAACCGGTTCATGGGGACAAAGGAGAAAGCGCCCAGGGAGGTGGGTTATTTTAATCGGCAGGTTGCCAAGCTCAATACTCACAGTAAACAGTATATAACTTGTAGTGTGTTGAGCAGTAACGAGATATCCTGCAATATTATACTTAACCCTTACCATCTATATTATATCCTTCACAGCATGTTATGTACCTATGCATTACAACCATATACTGTACAGTGTTTTTTCAATCAACTAATGTGTTTATATATATATATAGCAGATAGCAGATAGAAGATACAGTAAATAATAATTTAGTATACATTGTTTTTTAGTGATATGCATTTTAATATTACTGTGGCTTTTCCATTATTTGAGTTCATGCACAGTTTTCATATATTAACCCCTACACGTTTAATTTATTTTAGAGTGTTATATATAATGTGACATAATCTTTAAAAGTGGCTGCTGCAATCTAATTATCACCATTTCCACCACTATTTCTAAGTTACGATGTTTTTTTGTGTGTCTTCAACATTTCAGGCCAGATGACTGGTGCCCACACACGTCTCGAGTTCCACAACATTGAGACAGGCATCATGACAGAGCGCCGCTTCATATCTGTGGTGCCCTCAAACTTCATTGGCCATCTCCAGGGCCTGACCTTCAATGGGTTGCCATATCTAGACCAGTGTAAAAATGGGGACATCTCCTATTGCGAGCTGAATGCCCGCTTTGGCATGCGCCACATCATTGCAGATCCGGTGACGTTTCGAACGAAAGGCAGCTACTTAGCATTAGCTACGTTACAAGCTTATGCCTCCATGCACCTCTTCTTTCAATTCAAAACCACCACGTCAGACGGCCTGATGCTTTTCAACTCTGGAGACGGCAGCGACTTCATTGTTGTGGAACTGGTGAAGGGGTGAGTTCCATGTATTTTCTGTTAACTGGCTTAGGTTTGTTTACATTAATTTATCAGTTGAGCCCTCACTGCCACTTCATTATGCCATTGACAGGAAATAGAAAAATGATCACCACCAGAAATATTTTGCTTGTTTTTCTTAACAAAACAAAACAACAACAACACTTTGGTCTTGGGTATGAATATGGCAATTGGATAACTGTTAATGCATATTTGTGAGCACAGTGGATTTCTTTGATTGACTCAAAGTATTTAGCAATTCCTCAATGAAGACTTGAAGAAGCTTTCAAAAACCCTGAAAAACCTGGTTTGAATTGTATCACCTTAAATACAGTTTTTAATAAAGGATCAAAAAGAGGCTTTCGCCTGGTATCTCTCTCCCTCTTGTGCGCTATACTCAGCACTGTTACAACACAAAAGCCTGAGCTGCCTCTGCTGCATAAAGACAAGAGGCTACATAAAGGGACTCAAATCAAGGTGGGGAAAAAAGTATACCTTGAATGGAACAGCCACAATAGCCATAACCCAAAACACAAAAGAGAGACATATTTGTGTGAAGGAGGGAACTCTGCCACCTCATCTGTCTTGAGGCAAAAGGGGCTTCTAGACAAAAGCAGGATTCTATATTTACATGTCAAACCAGTGAGTAAATCCAAGGCTTCATGTGCAGCCACATACACTGGAAATATTATTTTCCTAAGAAATATGTTCATAGACAGTAGAGGAACAGAATACTGTATCATCCAATCGTCACTTCATGACAGTTGGAAGTTGAGTGCTTGTTTAGTTAGACCTGTCACCAGTGTCTCACTTAGAAGAAAATGTATGTGAAATAAAAAATACAGTTTGAATTGTAAATTGAAGCCAAATTCGTATGAACATCATTTTCCCCTTTTTTCACAAAAAATGTTCTGACTGAGGAGCAATGATTTTGATTTTCTCTTTCGAAAACTTCTATTCTGATTGTGACCTGCCCACACACACTCTCACATACTCCTTACACTGATATCTTTTTTCACAGGTATGTCCACTACGTCTTTGACCTTGGCAATGGGCCGTCGCTGATGAAGGGTAACTCTGACAAGCCACTCAATGACAACCAGTGGCACAACGTGGTTGTGTCCCGGGACGCCAACAATGTGCATACACTGAAGATCGACTCACGCACCGTTACTCAGCACTCCAATGGAGCCCGCAACCTGGACCTCAAAGGTAACGGCAGGTCATTCATTGTGATCGATTTTTACAGAAAACATTATTACTTATTTCAGTGTCATCCTCGATCTGTCCCTTAAGTGCTGTTGGACGGTGGCCATGGAAACATGCCAGCTCAAATTCATCTAAATTAGATCACAGTGGCTTTTAGAATAGGTCCACTGTACTTTGCTTTCTTAGTCACTGAGGAATTCAGAAATATTCAAGTACACAGTTTTCTCCATGTATATCAGAATGTAAACCAAAAAACAAGGTTTAACAGGAATCCATGTGCACTGGCTTGAGCATATGCAAACTTTTTCCTGAAAGGAAAGGGCCCAGGATAAACAAGGAAAACGTAAATGATCCCAACAGAACCTAAATCCCGACAAAGGTGAAAAATGTATTATACCACAAACAATAACGGCTTATCATTTCATCCTTCTGTGCTTTGTTTTGTTTTTTGCTTTTTTTTGCTTGCTTGTTTCCTCCAAGCAGCTTGACTCTTTGGAAAAAATAGTCACTACACTTGACTTTTACTGGCAATTTGATGACTTTTGATGGAGACAGCTTTACTACTTTGATTTTAAAGTACCGTGTCCTCACAAGTCATCTTGAAATAATGGCCATGTTTACAAGGCACTTAAGTGTGGAAAAAATATCTGGTCCTGGCTGTCTCGGACTGGGAGCTCAGGTAATTGCAGGCTTTAGACCCCAGAAGTCAGGTCCTCAGATGTGTGAATTGGATGCCAGAGAGTGGCTCCCTGTGAAGCAAAAGAGTGACAGCATAGGAATTCAGGCAGAGAGTCAAGTACGAATATGTACTTGGAAGAAAGACAATAGGAAGTTGACAATTGATAAGAGGACGAAAGGTAGCGTCACCACTGCTAAACTCTTTCTAGTGTCTGTCTGTGCTAGTATCATTATTAGCTCTGGACGATTCATGTGCTCTTGAGGATACCGTGAGTTGTTGTGTCAAACACATCAGAAGTCAGGGTGAGCCTCCAGGGCCACTGAAGGGCTGCAACGTGTCAAAAGATCAAAAGGCTCCCTAAACAATTTTGTGAAGAAATGATTCGTTGACGGACTTTCCCAGTTTTTTTCAGCATTGTCCTTTGGTGTAGGCATGCTGCAATTGCAAAGTATAATCAAAAGAGGGTAGGATGTAGAAAAATGTCACTAGGGCAGTGTCCTTGCGCTGGGTTACAGACAAAAGTACTGAGCACAAAACAAACTTCCATAAGCTGGAGACAAAGGGATTTAGGAGTTTGAAATCAGTCTTTGTGGTTTTAGCAGTGAGTCATATAATTAGAAGCCTGATCTCACAGAATTCTGTGGTGAAATGCAAATAAAATGCATAATGCATATGGCCAATTATGTTATTATCCATATGCTTTGGAGTAGGAATGTAACTACTCGAATATGTAATTACTAGATATAATGAATGCTTGCTTTCTGAGTATAGCAAGCTTCAGCAAAATATGTTTTCATTAGTATTTTCATTAGCCTCTGTGCATCCATGCACTCTGTAGCACATCTACTCCGGTGATCTTCAACAGTACAGTGAAGTAATTGATGTCTCTAATTAGAAGGCTTTTGTCCTTGATTGATTGCCTCTAGGCTTTGGATGAGACTGCTGTCAATCAACTTTGAGATTACGCGGCAGGTGTTGGACCATGCCATGCGCCATAGCCAGGACTCTTATCCTACGCCATCTTCAAACTTCAATGCCTCCATTTGCAGTCATGTTGCACGGTCTCCTTTCTAATCAAGCAGAAGAGTTGTAGTTTAGAAAATGTAAACATAATTTGTCTCCTCATTGTTGGGAAGAGCAGTGTTTTCCAAGCAATATTTGGTGTTGGCGTTCCCTCACTCAGCCTGAGTGATTAATAGAGAATTGAACCACCCCCTTATAAAACACCACATACCCAGAATGTGCACAGACAATATTCCTCAGCTGCCCACCACAGAGCCATGCAGCGACAATGGCTAAATTTGCAGATTCAAAATTAAAGACATTGAATGAGCTGTCTCACAAAGTTGACATTTTGCTTTTTCAATGCCCAATCAGAGCAGTATACATGGCTGGGGGCTAACCCTCCATCTTTGTAATTAATCTGTGAGGCACTGTTTGTTTTGTCTGTTTTATTTTCATGGGTCCTTTTCTGTATCATAACAACTCTTGCTTGCAGGGGATGGGGGATGAGGCGGCTCAGTGGAAAGAATAATAGTTGTAAATCTTGCTTCAGAGGACTTAAATCAGGGAAAGATGTGTCAATCCTCAATTCCCTCATCTTATTGGGCATTCAAACCTTGCTCTGTAGTTCAGCCGTGACAATTCCAAACAGAGTTCAAGCTTTGCTGTGCCATGAACACCAGAGCAGAACACTGGACCTAAATGTGTATAGGTGGAGAAAGATTTGACAAATACATGCACATACTGCACATACAACCAAACACCATGGGCAGATTTTTTTTTTCCCTCTTACTATTGCATAATCGCATACACATACATACACGCAGACAAGAGTATGATGTGTATGTTTTTTTCTGATTGTGCAACAGTCTAACAAAGCTTTGTAAAACAACAAAGACAAAAAACAGAAGTAGCAACTACAAATCATTTCTCTCAATTCCTTTACTCTGTTTCAAAAGCATTTCTGCCTGCATTTCAAAGAAATAAACCCCAAAACAATTCACCAAGTAATTGCCCAGAGAAAATGGGGGAAAATGGGTTTCGTGCTCTGTGTCTTCCTCCTCTTTGTTTTTGGACAAGCAAAAAATCTTCAAGGCATCCCTCTTTGTCAGCTTAAGTATGATGAGGGAGCAGCACACACTCAGTCCCAGAGGATAGCACTGAGTATATCTAGTTTTGTATATAGTGAATGCAAGTCTCAGGGAATAAAGCTCTTTCATTTCTGTTGACAACCTGCACAACACAGTGATAGCAGGTTATTACCATATTCCTGCCCTGAAATAGCTTTGTTGATTATAAAGTGCAGCACAGTTTAAAAGGATCCTTATCAAATATGCAAGAGAAGCTTTACAATATGATAACACAAACCATAATACAGATGAATGATTTAGTAATCCCATTGAAGGTGAAAACTACAATAAATCATGATAAACTCAATACAATGGCACTCCAAACAGTAGGTACTGATTTTTAGAACTTGTGGAATTTGTGCTTATTTGTTTGCTGTAGAAAGAAATATACTCATTATGACCTACAGATTTGACTCAAGCCTACTATTAATCAGCTAGAAAAATAGCAAAAGGGAAGCGAGAACTACATTTTATCAACATAGTACATCATTATCAAACTAGAACAGCTTGTTCTCACATAACAAATCTCTCACAGAACAAATCGCTTCAGAAGAGTTAGAGTTGATATTCTTACAGATTTAAATCATCACAGACGGAATCAGACAAAGCATTTCGACTGTCTAAGATTCAAACCAATAGGAAATCCTCTATAGTTAAAATTATCTGTTAACACCCCAGCTGCTACTTTCTTCGAGTGTAAGTGTTGTTAGTTATCACTGGAAATATTAGTAGCGAATGATTTTCCTTCAACACATCAGTCTTTGCATGAAAAGTGTTAACAAGCCCGTTGTTTAAGGTTTCAAATTGTGAGGTTTCCACAGCGCATTTTAATAATTTGCCATGTAGACATGCGGCTTCCTCTGGGGAAGACGGCAAGTACAACTAGCAGCATCCTCTTTGTGACAGGATGCAACAGGGTCTATATGATATGTGTTCATTTTGGGAACATTAACACCAGTTATACCACTTGGGGTGGACAGAGGCTAATTGTCCCCATTTGTTCATGCTAATTATGCCAAGGTGTCAATAAATCTAACAATTATATATTGATCATTTATTGATTACTGTCACATGTGGCACCTTACACCAAGGACATGTTAAGGTTAATTAATGAATGTTCTCTGACTAAAACCAAATCAAATATACAAGGATCAGCTTCAACATTTTTTCCATCATGTTGTGGCTGATGGATATACTGTATGTCTTTTTATATCCAGTAACAAATGTTACCAGTTGACGGCACTAACGCAATATAGCACTATGGTTACAAATTTAAATATTGTCAATCTTTACATGTTGGCAGTAATTATTTATTGTAAATTGTTAGTTAAAATGCGGGGGTGTGCAGTCCTACACCTCGCAAACTGTCTGGTGTTATGTACTGTTTTCATCCATCTTTTTTTCATCATAAAGCTGGAATGTTGAAGTGTTAAACACAACGATACATTGCCCTTAAGGATAGAACTTGCGTCATATGCAACAAACATGACAATGTCAAATATATTAATGCCATGATCAAATACAATGATGTGACATAAGGAACAACAACAGAAGAATAAAACCAATTAAGTATTTTTCAGGTCGAGGCGATGCAGGAAACAGGAATAATTTGGAATACCATATTCAGTGCCTCTCCCTTTCTTTTGTATATGCTTGCTAATGAGACAGGCTTCTGCAGAATTGTGAAGAGATGACATTGAAAATGTTCCATTTTTCAAAAAAAGCAGAACAAATTGAAACACAATCTGGAGGAGATGTGTGGCAAGGGAGGGAGAGAAAGACAAACAGGTACACACATTTTAATGATCTCTACTCTTGCCAGCAGTAACATTGAGATTAGCCATTTGATCACCACAAAGCTTTTCTTCCTTCTGCGTCCTGGTTAATTTCGGTGTCTGACAAACCAAGTGAATATAGTCTGTAAACCATGTTACAATACTAAAACCTCATAAACCAGGTACAACACAAATTCTTACCATTATCCCCTCCCATCGCGACCACAACCGCCCATGCTCCAAGCGATAAAGCTGTACATTTCACAATAGACAGTAAAAGCTTTCCCAGATGAAACCAATTCACATGAAAAAAAATGTTTCGTGCGTTTCAATTTTAACCTTATTGAGTTGCACAAACCCCTGAGGCCAGATGTTGACCAGTGTTCATCTCTGTTGTACAACAGTTTCTGTCAACAGGTTATTTATATTAATAACATATTATGTTATTGCTGAAAATTTGGACGTTGTTAGAAATTTCTTTCCTTTGCCAGTATCCCTTAAATGGATTCAATGTCGCTGTTACAATTTCTGGTCTTGTGGGAGCAGGTACATTTAGTACACTTTGGGTAATTATCATGACATGGAAAGTGCTATTATTTAAAAATGTATAAACAAAGTTATACGTTGTCTTGATAGTATGTATGCAAAATGCTTTATTTTAACTTAACAACATCACCAAAGATCAGGGAATGTAATGTCATAATGGCTGAAGTTTGAGGGGTCCTACCATTCTGCAACCTATTAATGATACACTGATAGTATGTGGAAGGGCACTTCAGATGAAGTCTTCACATCAAATACTAATATGACAAATAATACAACGCATGCAAAGGGAATTGGCCATATAATATCTATTGCACAGTTAAACATCTGAATCAATAAAGTACACACGATAGTATGTGGTAAAATGTTCCTGTACACGCTGAATGACAGACAACACAGAATTCTAAATCATAAGAAGCATCACATACTTTCTGAGGGAATTTAGAGTTTGTTTGCAACATGACTAGTACAATAGTTTATAGCCAGGAAATCACCTTGTTGGAACACCTGCAGGTTAAGTGCCTTGTCAGAGGCATCTCAGCAGAGTGCACTGTATACATCTAGATCCCAGACTCACAAAGCAAGAGATGCTATTTCCCTCATACTCAGCCCAAACATCTAGTAATGTCCTAGTTGGCCAACCATAAAATCAACAACTGAGGATAATTAGGGACCGAGCGCCGACCAGCCCCTCAGGCCCTCTTGTTTATTTTCTTTGGATATCTTATCCACTAACACAGTTGGTAAGGATGAGCCTTGGCACCCTTAAGGGTAATTTATGCAACCTGAATCTTAGACATAATTTTGTAGCTGACTGACATGGCCAAAGGTGTTGGCTCATATTTCCATCAACTGGCTGGCAAAGTGGCAAGATCTTTACCAAAATCAAGTCAGTTTAGCACATTGTTTTAGCTGCTGATGTGAGTGATCACAGGGTTGGTATTACTCTAATAATGACCAAGATCACCAAAATACCCTTTTAAATGGGGCAGCAGCTTGCCTCAACCCTAATGTTATCACATTGGACACCTTGTATTCCTTAGTTACATCAGGTGCAGATCCTTGGACAGATTCTTTCTCCACACCTCCAACGCTTTTCAAACTTATCCCACGCATTTTAGCTACTGGGACAACCAAAGCTTCTGAATGTACTGTATCTTCTTCTTATCACCCTCTTCCATATCTGCATGTCAGTGTGAATAGCCTTTAAAATCAGCATCTCTTGGGCAACAGTAAGCAGAGTATGGTGCAAATCTATTGAGCGATGTACTAGACAGAGATGTGATCATACTGAAGAAAGTCATTGTCCAGCAGTGACAATTGAATTCCTATTTATTTCAACTTCAGCCACCATTAAGAGCAGAGCGAACAAAGTAATGCAACTGCTGTGCTTCACAGGTTTCATTACATATCTTTTCCCAGACATTTTCTTGACCTCATAATCTTTAGAAAGAATATAGAGTTTTGGCTCCAAGTGTGTCAAGTGCTGAAATGTTTTCAAGGACTTAACAAGCTCAATGCTGAAACCATTGAATAGGTGTTTCAACTTACAACATCTTTAATGACCACTAGGTGCTAGCTCTTAGACACAAAGAGTAAATTTTTCCCATAAGATACAGTTTTTACCAACAGCTAATTTGTCTTCCACTGTGTTTTGGCAATTTAATCAATAGTTACAATATGATAAGATATGAAGGCTTGAAGAGAGGTATGGGGTGGGGGGCATGTTTACTTCATTGACCATAGACCAGATTCATAGAAAGAATCACCTAGACTCCTTCAACTTTTCTGAAATGTTGCTTGTTTGGACTTTTTCCCGTTTGTTGTATCCACAAACAGAAGCAGATATAGAAAAATAAGAATAAGCCCTTCATCACACTCTCTTTGAATTCTTTCTTTGATGATCACAAAACATATGATAGGGGTAATTAAAGGGAAATCATAATACAGTCAGAATTATGTTAACCCTTATGCACGTCAAGGGTTAAACAAAGCTAACGACACATTACCCTCCTGCACAGCGTTTCTTGTCTGTGAACGTCTCTCCCTAGTGGAGAGTATCTTCCACTGTAGGTGACATCGTCACATCAAGCAGATTTGTGCTGTTTACAGAAAATGTGGACATTCTTATCTTTCTTCTTAAACAAACTTGGCACTTGACACACTGAAAAACACAGTTCCATAAATAAACGTTCATTTTGTACTTTTCTTTTGTATGTATTTGTTCATAGTTAATACAATACTACACATTTTTTGATAAAAAAAAAACGGCTTTTGTTTTGTATGCTGCTAAGAAGATACCCCAGAAGACGGGTCATTGTTCAAAGTCAAAAAACATTTAACATTATTATGTTATTTAAAAATCAAGGACATTTCTCTGGCATTTCTACTTTTTTGTTGTATCGAAAACGGACTGAGCGGTGACACCACTGTAATGTATCGAACCGAACCATGAATTTTGTGAACCGTTATACCCCTAGTGATTATGAAAGCGACGAAGACATGCCATTCACTGTGGATGTAAGAGGACACCTTTATGAACCAGAGTATACAGAAGAAGAACTGCGGAGTGATACGCTGCTGCTTTGCACCGGTTTTTCGGTGGTCCCCTCTGCAACAGTGGGACTCCGACTTTTCGCTACATCCACTTATCCTCCAAACTCCGTAAAATGAGAGCTCTGATCACCATCTCCATAAGGTAACATATTAACTAAGCATAAGTACCTCATACAACCCCACTTCAAAATCACTGTACGATCCTTTTAAGACTCATTCTGGTAATTGAAATGATTAAGATGGATTACCTTGCATTCAAACAGGAAGATACCAGTGTTTCCTTGAGACTTGTCAGCTCAAAGTGTTACAAACACAAAAGGTGAACCTGGTGTTAAGAATAAGTTTCCAGTTGAAATCTAATGTTGCTCGGGAGAGAATACTTAGAAATAATAGGTTCTGTCTGTACCCGTTTATAGGGAAGTATTACATCATGTGTACTTAATTCAATTTCCTCTTTAGCAGTACTTTAGTTTGCACCTGGTGCTGGATTGTGAATGACGGAGAGGGAAGAGGCAACGTAATAAAGATCTGCCAAAGCAGCGCCTGAATTAATTTGCATAATAATAACTAAACAAATCACTTGCAGCATAACTGGATTAGTGCCTCACTTCAGATAGTATAAATGTCTCGAGCCGTTTTTCAGCCTCTTCCATGACATCTCTCTATAGGAAGCTTTAGGAAGGTGAAGACAGTGGAAGCAGCTTATGAGCCATGTTGACTTCATCCACATTGTTCCAATTTATTTGTCATCTTAATCATAGTCAGAACATTTGCTTACGTTTCCGTGATCACTGTTCTTAGCTTCCTCATCAACATTGTCAATCAACAACACCTATTCCATCTATTTTTCCATTTAATAAACCATGAATTATCATCATGATAGACAAAGTGCTAAAATAGACACCAATTATTTAACCTACATCATCATCACATAATTTACTCTATTTTTTCCGTCTACCTCATTATTACATTGGCTGTGAAATCAAATGAGAGTGATTTATAAGTAAATATGACCGCATCAAATTTCAAGTCATAGATAAATATCTTCGATATATTAATAAATCTTCTTATATATTATGAACACTTTGTATTATAGATTTAATTATAAAATAATATTTGCTGATTTTTGCCCATAAAGTCTGATCTTTGAAGTCTTTTAAATGCTGTTTGACAAAGTCCAAGCAGGCCGTCATCTGCTTTTACTCAAAGTGGCTTCAATTCTGCCTCTTGACCATAAAGGTCTGTAAATGTAGAGTTACTGAGATAGTTGTCCTTGCAGCCGGTACTCCCTCCACTGCTGAGAACTTTTGAAGTTCTTTTAAAGAGACTGTTTCTGGTGGTTCCAAACTTCTAGCCTAAACTTCTCGAGTAGTTTAGGCTGCAGTCCTCCTGTGAACACTCAAAGCTTTAGTAATGATTTGATATCCTCTTGATCTTTACCTCAATTTTACCATGGAGGTCTACAGAGAGTATATGGGTGTATATCATGGCTATGACTTCAAATCATTTTGCACAGGTCCGTATCACTCCGCGACTGCGGAAGTAACGACGTAAGTATACGCGAGTAGCACTGGAGTAGGAATGGAGTGAAGTTGAGTAAACTTACAAGAGCTCAAAGCACACGGTCAGCTTGAATGGCGAACTGGCCTGCGAACCTAAATTGCTACCGAACCCCGCTACCGTCTCGTAGCCTTCTTCCTGAGGAATGCTACAGTGTGTTGCATAGCAACCGCCGTGCACTGTGCAGGCAGCCAGGAGGGGGTACTTTTTTGTACTCGTTAAAAAAAGCTTTTTTGACGAAATTAAATAATTTAATTGTAGTGTGTGTCTATGACTTTCATTTCCCCAAACTTGTAACTGTTTTATATAAGCAATAGATCACTTCAGTCCGTTCCCGTCGGGCCGAACAACGCGCCTTAACTGTGGTATAATGAGCGTATACCACGGCCTGTCCTGAGATATTGCTTGAATCTACTATGGCATTACTCACAGTTTTGGCCATTTTCCCACCCCTCATTCCCCTTACTCCCTCTTTTCACCCTGTCATCAAAAGCGAGCTACTGAGATTGGGACAGCACTTGCTCTGAGTCTATTTGTAGGTCTGCACATACCGGACTTAACAAATAACTTAATATAACTTTAAATGTGCTGTAACCAACAATTTAAAAAATATTGCTAGTCCATTATTTAGCAAAATATCAAACAACCAGTTTATTAAATAAAATAATCAAAAAATTAATCCTAAACAACAGTACGTTACAACACTAATCTGAATATGTGTATGTATATTGTTAAAAGCGATATTAGTAAATTATGTTCACTTGTTATAATTAGTGTAATATGATTTGCTTATATTAATGACTTAATAATTGATAGTGTTTCAAGTCTATGTACCAGAATTCCATTATACAGTAGCAATTGCAATGACATTACAGCATTATACATGTGTCTAGTTGTTGGATTGGACAAGATGTCCAATCTATGGTAAGAACAATTTAATATAGAACAGTTGTGCACAGCAAAGCATTTTGTTTGTGAGGAAAGGCAAACTAAATTAAGTTCTTACACACAGACACCATTAAATGAATCTCCATCTGAACAAGGGGCCTTGTTTTTAAAACTGGTCACCCCTGAACTTTGCGTTCAGGGGTGCGTTCTGTCCCCCTTGCATGTTTGAAAACAGAACCATTTTAAAGTATGTGGATGACTCTGTCATTGTGAGTCTATTGCGCGACACTGAAGCCAGCCATGGACCTGTTATTGAGTACTTTGTCAGGTGTTGTGAAGACTCATATCTTCAGCTTAATATATCTAAAACCAAAGACATGATCATGGATTTCAGAAAAAATTGCAGTACACCTGACGCCACAAACATTAAGGAGCAGGCTGTGGAATATGTGCAAGTACCTTGGGACTATTATAGGCTCAAAATTGAACTTCGACACAAACTGTGAAGCTGTGTGCAAAAAGGGGCATCAACATTTGTTCTGTTTAAGGATGATGTCCTTAAATTATTTTATCGACCTTTTATATAGTCAGTTATATATATTTTTTTTGTTCAAGTGTGAAATGGTCAGGGAAGCTGGTGAACCGGAGCTTAAGCCAGAGTCTCTGTATACCAGACAGTTGCAGAGGATAACCAGCTATATTCAAAATTATCCTACCCCTTACATGGGAAATTTCAGCATCTTTCCTCTGGACGGAGGTTCTGCAGTTTCAAAGTGCAGAACAAAGCGGTACAGAAACATCTTTGTTCCAGCTGCTATTGTTCAGTTGAACAAGCAATAGCAAATTTGCACATATTTTTTTTACTGATTTATTCAGTATGGGAACATCTAATTTATTGAAGTGCTTTTAGTCTCAAAATATAATTATTTTTTATTGTTTTAAACTCTTTTATCTGAGTTGTTTTTATTCTTGGAGTTTTTTACTGTTTCAGGAGTTGTGGTTTTTGTGAAGCCTGTCACTGTGATTGCAGTTAAATGTTCAAGATGGATGCCGGCTCACTTAAACTATCTAAAAATGCAAAACAAATCTACCTACAGGTATTAATGAAGTAGCCTGGACCTGAACCTGAACCTTTTGGTAATTTTTCATTTCCAGAATTAAACAACAAATAACAAAAATCTATCTACCAAATTCAGTAGGAGGTTTCTTTAGGACAGAATATGACTGGCTTTGACCACATCAGTCAAAATTCCGTTGGGGCCTCATTGGCCAGCCTGTACTCCTCTGGCAAATTACCTACTAGTAATGATGCTCCCTTATGAATGGGATATTGTCACTTAGTTTTTCTCCACATGAACAAGTCCCTTTCTTCGTCATCTCAGACCGACTGAGAAATAGAGGTTGTAAGGGAAAAGTCTGCCCTCCCATATTGTGCAAAACAATGATTACTGTAGAGGCATTTTAAGCAAAATAAAAGGGAAAATCCACCTTAAAACACCTTTCATTATAGTTATTTTTAAAGAATCATTGATATTTGATTTGTAATGTGAACAAGTCTGTTTTCATTGAATGTCAGAGGGAGATTGAAGTGAAATTACAGAGCTGTTCTATGAACAGTTAATAATGGAAACGCTGCTAGGATACTGACAGCAGCCATTGTGCAGAAAACGGGTACATTGATTCACAGTTGGAGTCTTTGTTAATGAGATCATACTGATTGTGATATCTTAAACATAAGTTCTGTGAACCTACAGCCCTCCTTTGGACGATCTCCAAAAGTGTCACTGTAAAGGCCGCATCAGGCCAAAGGTCTGTGCACATTCAACATCTGTCATTTTTGACAGGTACAATGAAAATTAGGTCAGTAACACATTTAGATAGTGAGTATGAAAAAGGACCTCTTCTCTGATGTAATTTGGGGTAAAATCAAGTGAAGCAAAGAAATAGGGGTTGGAAACTGAGATTTTAAAAAGAGGACAGGATGAGGATGCTGTGAGGGGGGAAAATGAAAGGGCATGGGAGTTTAGGACAAATATGTGGAAAAAAAGAGTAAAAGATAGTGACTGAGCAAAGTGAGAAAAACTCACGTGCAGTAGAAAGAAAAGAGCACAGCCAAGGCAAAGTGAAAGGACACCAAATAGGAAGTGACATTTCATCGAGGGAGAATGGAAGCATGAAAATGTGTAATGATGCCTGTCTGTGTCACTATACAATCTTTCACCAGTGCCACCAGCAAGCACTGGCACATATTAGGAGCCCTCTCCAGGACCCACATACCAACTGATTGTGTTTTGGTCAATGTAATATTGTGGCGAATCTTACATGATTCATTCTGTAGATTTGTTTTACAAAGAAATAATTCAGTTTAAGAAAATCAGCATTAAATCAGGGCTAACAAACTGGGGTCTCGCAAATTGGTATTTGATCGCTATGCGTGATCTACCAATGACGCGATTCAAATTGACCTGAAGTCTGCCAGATATTTAGCAGGTTAAATATTTGGACTATTTGGACAAATCCTGTAGTGCAGGGGTGGGGAACCTTTTTCCTATCAGGGAAAATCAATTTCGATTTTTAGATCATCCCTCGGGGGCCATACTAAATTATTGAACACATTACCTCTGTTGAAATTTTTAAGACACAGCTCACGATGTATTTTTATGGCCTTTTTAACTTAATTGAAATAACCTCAAGATCATGACCCCTAATATCATGTTTGTGGACAATTTGAATTTTATTGGTTTTATGCTCTCAATTTTTAATATGTTCCTGTTGATTGTATATTCACTGATGTTAAGTAGTTTTAGCAGCATTTTATATTACAAAAGGTGATACATAAAAAAAAAAAATATATATATATATATATATAATTATTATTATTATCTAACTCGCCACGAAGCTAGCATGCATCACGTTGTCCTGGTCAGCTCATGGTTTGGATAAAACCGCTTGTTGGCCAGTCAAACCCCGTCGAAGAGTGGCCACATTTTCCAAATGCGCTTGTCTTTTTTTTTCAGTATAATAATAAAAAATACGCCCTTTATGAACCGAGAACTTGACTATGAATCATCGCGTTTTAAGATTGTCTTCAGTATCTTAACCAATTCTCTAATAGTTATCAGTACATTAAATGATTAACTGATAACATGTACTACTAATGTAGAGGGTTTATAGCACAACACAACATTCTTCACCCATATTCTCTGCCTTTTCCGTGTTTCTGAGGAAATCAATGCACAGATTATTGCAGGGCTCGTTTCTGTTGATTTGTGCGTTTTCACTGCAACAGATGATGAGTGTAACCTTGAGCTGTCTTCATTGCCGAACCACATATTAACTTGTCAAGTTATTTTTTTCTGTCCACACAACCTACAAAGCTTCCCCTAAAACTCTTCTGTTTCTGACCTTTCAACATGAGAGTATTCTGCAATCTACTGAACAACACTACAGTTCTATTCCAACGTCAAAGTGACGAACAACTCCTGTTTCGCACACATCGCGTAATTACCCGTGTCACTTATCACATGTGTTTTCTTGATAAAACCTTCTTTTGAGACATTTCTCACGGTAAAGGATTGTGTAGTGTGTCATACTACATGTTGAAAATGTTAATCAGTGCATGACAAATACAATGACATATTTGGAACCCAGTTTCATCTAAAGGTAGCAGATGTGTGGAAAAGAGTTGTCTCAACATTCAACTTGAATGGTGATGACTTGTTACTCAAATTGTGATATGAAATTACCTTGATTTTAGTGACATCATACCATGCAGACAGTAAATTTTAGCTCCTCCCAATCGTTTACTACCGAGTTAGAGATAGAGGGAGATAGAGAGACTTTGTAGATGCATTACACATCTGCAGTTACGATAAAACCAAGAGGGGATGCACCTGATTGTGAAAACATGTCACTACAGTATCAAATAATTAGAGCTTTAGTTGCCTTGAGTCCTTTTTCCTCACATGATCTATTTCTATACCATTTGTTTTCACAAACATACATCAGAGACACAATGTAATTATACAACTTATAATTTAGCAGCTGCAATTAATGCCTGAGCAGCAACAACATTTATCCTTTGCACCGATCGTCTTGTTGTGGCATCTTTGCAGATCATAGCACCTCTGTAATTAGTAATCACAGATTCCCTGCATCTTCCTGCTGGCTGCCATTGTCCCACCCCTGCCCATAACACACTGCCTCCTCCTAACAGCTATTCATTTGCACAGCGCACAGCATATATGTGTGTTTGCATGTGTTTTTGTGTCTCTCATCAGCAATCATTCCATCTTTCTCAATTAGAGCCAGCATGAGAGCGAAGCAACACAAGCGACACAGGAGTAGAGAGTGGGGACTCAAGAGGGAGGCAGAGGTTCTTAATGGAGCATTTAATGAAAGTTAATGGTTGGCTTTGGTTTCACCAGGGACTTGGCATAGGGAGCTGACTGCTGTTTAAAGACAAGACCAGGCATTGTGCACCCATGGCCTGTTCCATTCATCAAAAGTATATCGATGATGGATTCAAATAATGTATCAGTATATGGGCAAAGACTGCAATACCATTGCTTCAAGTTTGAGCCACTTTCAGGCAAGGAAGAAATACATGTATTTTCCTGAGTTGACAAGGGTAACTGACTAAATAAAATAAATAGCTTAATACAGCTTTTGGATTTAAAAACCATGGGCTAAATTTTCATGATCTAAGTGCATGGTCTAAAGTTAATTAAGTGTGTCCAAATCCACTTTTTAAAAAAAAGAACGCAGGTACATGGTTAATGTACCTGGCACTGAGTCTCTTAATTTATCATGGATGAGTTTTTGGTGTAACATTCAATAAACCAGTCACATTGCCATCACCCATTTGCTTTACAAGCCACGCCTGTAGGTGTACAAGGGCATTAAGAGCAGCATAGGAAAAGGTTTCACTTCACGCAGTAGCAGATCATCTGAGCGAGTATTAAGCACAGTGGAACATATTAATACATTGAAAGTGTGCCCTTACAATAATAATGAAACACTGTACCGTTGATTTAAGGCCAGGCTAGGAAGGTTAATCACAAAGTCCCTTCCTTCTGCCTTGAGGTAGCAATGTACCAACAATGTGCCTTTCTACACATGTTTATAAGACCAACTTGCCCATGGGCACTCAAATGGTCTCAAGTACATTTGATGTTTGAACACTGTGGGAGCTTGACAGGAAAATGACAACTGTCTGTCTGAAACTAGCCAAGACACTTTCGCCTTGCTTGGTGGAGCTTCGTACCGGGTGTAAGATAGGGCCCTGATCTTCTCCACAATTAAAAATCCAATTATATTCTGAAAGAAAATGAAGCACTTCACACATTAAAAACTATTTTGGTGTTAAGATGGGTGCCATTGATCTCACACCCATGTAATCTATTCCCTTTCTAAATCACTGAAAGATAATGAAAGCAGTGCAATTGGACCTGAAGCTTTCTCTTGGCTGGAAGTCAAAGCAAAAGGATGCAGACAATGTACCCCTTAAGAAAGTAAACATGGAGGGTCTCAGGATACTTTTCAGTCAGTCTTCGTGTATTCTATAAATTAAAGAACAGGTTTCAGTGGCTGTCATGGGTCCTGAGGTCATCCACCCATCTCTGGTGACTTACCAATCAAATGTTCTTGTCAGCAAAAGTGGACATGAGGTTTTTCACACCACAGAAGACAAATTAAACCATCATCACATATTTATTTATTACTTTAAAACCTTCTGAAAACCCTGATTGTCCAGTGTAAATATTAAATCAGTGTGCTCAACCGGATTGGCTGTCAGAGGCTCCCCAGGGCCCCGTATCATAACATCCCAACTCCTCCCATCGGCTCCTGAGATGTCATTATGGTAACCGTGGAGATGTGGAGGTGGTGGTCTCTGGAAGTGTCTGAGATGGTGTAATTGGTTCCGTCTGGTGGGTTGCTCTGAGCTCTTCAGCAGCACAGCTATTCATCAATGCTGGGGCAGCAAGGCCAGACCAAGACACAGTTTCTGGCTCAGAGGAAAATGGTTACTTACTGTATCCTCTTAACCTTCCTACTCTAGAATACTTCAAAGATCTTGAGGCTTAAACATACATCAGGGTTTAGAACAAGCAAGAACATACTCTGTGGGACATATAGACACCGTATACAAATCACTGATTACTTTACACTTTTCGATGTCAGCTACTGGAACTTCCACATTCAGCAGCCCTACTTGAAAACAAGGTGGATGAGCTGTAATGTGTGCTACAGATAGTTCATGGCACAAATGTACAAACAAGTCTAAACTTTACCAAAATAAATCTGTAATGCAGATTTTGTTGTCCAGCTCCAAACTGAACACCATGACAGCCCAGTCCTCTGAGTGGGCGTTTGCAGGTGCGCTGCATGTTTATTCATCTTGCGTCTTTACTCCACTGAAAGAAAAGCAATACTTGCATTACAAATTTTTACAGTACATCTTCCATAGATGCCTTCTCCTGTATACTCCGATGCAGTAACATCAAACATGCTGTGGAAATGCACTGTTTCCTCTTTTGAGATTAAGTCCATACCAATAATTTCATATTTGCTAAATGGTTCTTACAGCTGCAATTTCAGCACATCACTCAGTTGGACAGATAATGAATTTGTTGTATTGATTATGAGCCCTGGGTGGGAAATATGAAGTGTCAAGTACTCATTAATTCTAGAGAGAAGTTGGCAAACATCATTGACTCATTCCATTACACAAAGTCCACATATAATTGACCTCGTGGCTCATTGCTTCTCAGTGTTAAAGTTGAAATTGCTGAAGTTTTATGATGTGGGTTGGAAGGTTTTCTGATGGTTGTGTCCTTGTAGCAGGATCTTGATCCTGTGTGAAAGGTTTTGCTGAATGTTCATTTTATGCCTACTTAAAGATTAAACATAAAGTAGTTGTTGATGAGAAATGCCTGAAGCATTTCAAACGGTGTTTATTCATATGCACTTACATCAAAAGACTCGTGTTTTTCATAATTTCACTTGGCATTTTCTGCACAACTCCACAGAACAGAGGGCTGAGAAAGGGAGAGGGAATAATTAGGCTTAAAAGTGGATGGATATTTTCTTTTATGTTGTAATGTAAAGAGTCCTCAATTGTGCTCGAGCGCTAAGATAGTTCAAAACTCAGGCTTATCATATTGCTGAGGATTCAGTCTGCTTTTTCATGAGAAAGTGATGTTGCATATGTTCTTCTCCCTAAAGAGAAGAGTACAGGTACATTACATGAGTATATGGACAGGATCATGAAATAAATCCTTGTGAGCATTGAATACTATTTTCAATGCTTCAGGCTTATTGCTGTACATTCAATTTGTGTCAAATATAAGCTACATCTTTGAATCATGTCATTGTCAAAAGATGTACTTGACACCTTTGTCATGACAACCATTTCGTATTCGTGTATGCTGTAAACATGAATTTAACTTGTCACGTATCAAGGAGCAGGACCCAATTGCAGAGTGCAAAGTATTACAAAAAAGGTAAAACAAAACAGCTTTTACAGTCTTCCAGGTAATCAAATGGAAAAAAATAACTACATAAATCCACAATGAAAAACAAACAAATACACTGGGAACAAGCAGGACGAGGAGATAAAGGTAACTAACCAGTAATCCGGAGAATCAAAACCGACTAGAACATACACCACTGACAAGCAACAGGGCAGGTATCAAACAGGACGAACTGACACAGAGGACTGGGAGCACAGAGACTAAATTCACACAATTTGGGCAGGGCAAATTGAACACAGGTGGAACACATGCAGACAATCACAGGGGCAGGAGACACAGGAAAAGTAAAGTGAACAGAAACAAGACACAGTGAAAAGAAGTGAAGAGACACGACGAAAGGGGCTACAAAGTAAAACAGGAAATAGAAAACTAAATAAAAGAAACACAAGGGATAACAACATTAACTTAACAGAAGTACACAAGGAATGTTAAATTTATAAATCAAAGTCCACAAGAAGTAATCAAAACTGGAATAGCAGTCCAAAGAAAAGCCATTTCAAGTGCCGACAGAGTTCAAGGGGGCAGAATCATGACAGAAATTGCTGTTGTCTGAACAAAAAAAACAAAAAACAACGTAAATTCTCACACAGTGTGTGTGTGTGTGTGTGTGTGTGTGTGTGTGTGTTTTGCAGGGGAGCTGTACATCGGTGGCGTGACAAAGAACATGTACAGCAATCTGCCCAAGCTGATTGCGTCCCGGGACGGGTACCAGGGTTGTCTGGCCTCCGTTGACTTGAATGGGAGACTCCCCGACCTGATCGCAGATGCTCTCCACAGGGTGGGTCAGGTGGAACGAGGCTGCGATGGTGAGTGTGGGAAGTACCTTCCCATCTCAGTTGATTTATGAATCTAAATGTTTCAAAAATAACTTTGTACTTTGCTTAATACCCAATATGTAATTGTAATAACTGGTACATTTTAACTATATTCCCTCTAATTACTGATGGAATTCATCTCTCAACAATAAGCTCTCCTGTGAATCAACAGGGGATTGTGTCATCCAAGGTGGAATCAGTTTTGCTGCTATTGGAAAAAAATAAAAAAATTCACAGTGACAATTTTACAATGATTTCTCGTTAAGATAAGCTCTGTTTGAGAACATGACAATCATTGCAATAGCAATACGCTTTTTAGGCTATTTTATTTGTCTGTCCTCCAGGGAGGATATAAAAAAAGTAGTGTTTCAGCTACTCATAATGTGCTTTGTTAATTGTTCCTTGAATGGTAAAATGTTTTACAGTGACTTAAGATTACAGCACAAAGACAATATGCAGATGCCACTTTTGTTCTCTGCTTTAAATAACCACTCTACCTTTTTCTGTTTTATCTGTATCCATAAATTAGATTTGTTCCCCTTTGTGGACTGATTACATACAAGACTACCTCCTGCACAGAGCTTTCACCAGACACCAGCACAGTTACTCAGTGCGTTTTCCTGCAGCTGCAGCTCCCTGATACACACCAGTGACAACGCCCAAACTCTCTAAGCTCTGGGCAGTCTTTACAATCAAAGTCCCTGTCGTCTGTATATCCGCTCTATTGCCATAAAACCTGCATTAGTTTGCTATCCTTATCTCTCATCTAATGTTATGGTCAGTGGGGCTAATTTCAGCGACACCCCACCTTCATTGACTTTTGCCCCATCAATCTTGCATGTGTTGTGTTTTTACGTCGGCTGTGTTCAGTTCTCCACCCTGTCCCAGGCTGCATGGCTCCTATGTTGGGTAGTTAATCCTAAATGTAGCAGCAAATTTTGGCTGCAGCATTTTCCCACCAACACACCCCACCCTTCACCCCACCCCCGCTGCCACGTCTCAATGGCATACTGAGCGTTGGAGAGCACAAACTTGATTTCCCTGAGGGCTACACTGGCCCTTCTCAATGCAGCAGAGATCCAGTGCCTCTTTTCTTTTCTTTTTTTCTTCTTTACTTGATTCCCTCAGCTACTTCCTCTGCCACCCAGCCAGCCTTATTGCCTGCCTACAGTAAGACACTACAATTACTTCGCTCAAAAAAACAGTTTAAAACAACATTAAGCTATCATATTGACCATGAAATGGTTTGCTAATATAATTGTGCCAGGAAGCCGAGCAGGTCTAATTTAATGGTTGTAGAAGGATGGACCTTTTGACAAATAATAGGATACCATGACCCAAGGCTGTTGCAAATCTGTGTTCCCTTTTTTAAGTTACATAAATACATCAAAAACAGTTATGACATACCATACACCATACACTACATAAGCCAAATGATCATCAAGAAGGTAAATTACAACTATATGCAATAGTTATCTAGTTTTGATTGATCTTCTCTATCACCAACTATGTAGACCAAGTCTCAGAATTTCTGTGCAAGAGTCCTGAAGATTACTTTTCCAACAGCAGTGTTGTACTGTGCATTGAGCACTACAAACATCCTGACTGACTTGGCTCTGAGGTCATTGTTGCTTGTGGATTGGGGACATAGATGGCAGCTGGTGCGGCCTCTCTAGACCTAAAGCCAGACCAAGGCCAGAACACTCAGCTTGTTCTTGTGGCACACTACTAACTCAGCGGATCACAACAGCAAAGAGCAAGACAAGGACCGAGGAAGGAGACTGAGATCGAGAGAGTTGAAGGGCAGATGCATTAACAGTTTTGCTGACTCACTGTATCACAGAAATGGAGGAACAAGGAAGCGAGGCCGAAAAACATACCGCATCAATTGATGTAAATATAATGATGTAGCAACTGCATAACATACTTGAGCATTCTCAGAAGCAGTGGTAGCAGAGTTAAATGCCTTTTCCAAGAAAAAGTAAAAATACATTCTCAAAATGCAGGACATCAGGAGGGGCTGGTTGCTCATCTTGTCTCCCTGATAAACTTGACATCCAGACATCTGATTACTAAAATCCTTGGTCCGTTTTAAGTTTATAACAGATAATGCTGACTTGATATTGAAAAGGTACGAATGTAAACAGTTGGCTCAAAATCCTTTAATGTTCGGCCATTCAGCCAACAGCCAACGCTAGTGGAAACTTCTGGAGCACTGTGGCCTACACAATACTGCCAGTATGTGAGCAGCCATGTCAATTGCAACCCAGCTGTAAGTTGCAGACCCAGGGAGTGGAGATGTGTTCACATTGTTGTTTTTTTTACAGAGATGCCAGGCTTACCCCCTCCCTATATTGTTTAAGATGTTCCTGAATATTTGGAGCAAACATGGCAGATGGAGTTTTATGTTCCAACAAACCCAAGACACCTAATAACAGGTTAACAGCCACACAGAGGTAGTGTTTTGTTCCATCAATAGTTGAAGCAAGGAAGTGATTACATTACTTGGTTATTAATTATGACAGTGTGCTTAATTAGCACCTCAAGGGAACACTTTGTTAGTGGATGATACATTCTGAAATAAGATGGTTCGGAATTACAGAACAGAACAAGCTGATATGAAAAAAACTCAATTTAAGTGAACATTTTGGAGCAAGGTTACAGCTCTTATAGATTGGCTATTGTTTTGTTTTATATTATTTATTTTTCCTTTGGGGTCGAGGGTGTTTTTTTTTTTTAATTGGGCCATTTGTAAAAAGCACAGTGAAATATCGGTTTATCTATGGGGAAACAAATGAATCTGGCACTAAACCATGGTTCTTTGCAAATGTTTGTGTTAAATTGAGATTTTAACAATAGTCCCCACCACCACCACCAACAAGGCAGACACCACACATGCTTTTTTTAATAAGAATGATCTGTATCCTTGTCTTTTCACTGCCATCCAGCATTTTCCAACTAATTTTGAAAAAAAAGTTGTAGGAATACAAATTATGATCTGGTATTAGCCTCTAATAATACAGAGTCAATAAAGACAAACACTTGATAAATTATTTTCCATATCATGTCAGCTCATGTGATGATTTATTTTGGGTCAATAGTTGATACAAAGTGAAGAAAATCTGAGTTTTCAATGCAGTCTGTCTCAGTACCTACCTGAATAAATGTATCGAATTCCACAGAGAAATTACAGAGGTGGAGTTTCTAATTGACAATTTAAACGTCTTCAACCATCCATGACCATGGGAGGGAACACCAGACGAGAGCACCCTTACTGCTCCCCATGAACACACACACATACACACACACGTTGATGCTAAACTGCTGCTACCTCCACCAACACTAATTTCCAATGCAAATGTGCCCCTGGTCCTCTGATTACACAGGGTTTCAACGTTGAATTAATGTCAGACTTAATCTGAATGTATTTCTAAGCAATAATAATCATATCATTTTCAGTCTATGGATGAACAGTTACTGCATTTATTTCTAGTCATTGGGTCTTTTAACACAAGTATTACAAATATGAGGTTCATGGTTCAAGTAAACAGTTTATTAACAATATATAGAATGTATTAGTTTCGAGTTATATGTTGAAATGAAACAAACAAGTAACTTGGCGAAAGAGCATTCATTATGTATATCAGCTCATGAGGTTTATATTTGTAATATTGCCTTTCATCCAGCAGATGGAGACCATTAAGTCTCGTTATTAATCTTTTTTTTTGTTGCCAAAACTGCTCTGTTGCTTTCACAAACCACTGTTTACTGCCACAATCATCTTGGGGCTACTGAAGTTCTCTATGGGTTTCGACAGTGTTAGTAGTAAAATAATCTTTGACATGACAGGAGGGGGCTGAAATGTAAATATCACATGTTGCTAAATACAGCCTTAAAACGTATCCTCAGCTGCTATTGCCAGCCAGGGTCAGCAGCGCTGCCCGAGGGTTTTGAGTCAGGCTCAGCTGAAAATGCTATAAATACTATGACACGCTCCTTATTAGTTGGTATGTTCCTCCCCATGAATATCATTAATGTTTGGACTGAAAACTTAACTCTCAACTATTTATTTGGTCATGCCCTCAGGACCCAGTACCACCTGTACGGAGGAGTCATGCTACCATCAGGGGGTGTGTCTCCAGCAGTGGGAGGGCTTCACCTGCGATTGCACCATGACGTCCTATGGTGGCTCATTTTGCAATGACCGTAAGTGTGACATATTTATTTATTGGTGTAAGTGTGTTTGCCTGGAGTGAGTGCGGCGGATAGGAATATTTGCAGGCGGATAGCTGGTGCTAAAGCTTTTATCTTATTTATTTAAACCTGCACAGGACACTTATCTCTGCTGCTGTTGAAGTGGCAGTGAGAGACTACTTTTTCTTTAAACATGATTACATTAGTCAATTAGTCAATGCAATTTAATTCAACAACAAAATGTGTCCTTATTCAAGTTAGTTGGGTAACCATCATTGGTGCACCCAGCTTTTTTCCAGTAAAGTAGTCATTTACATCACTTTAGTAGACCGTTATGAGTGAATCTTCGGGCTCTCAATTAGTGGAAATGGGATGCTCTACTCTCCCTTAATTTGTCACTGAAGCTGATAAGACAGTTGCTGTTTTTTGCATGCACAAGTATCTCTCCCTGTGCAGCTTCAACAGCATCGCATGAGAGCCTCACAGATCTTATTTCTCATTACTTAAATACCAAGCACGTTTGTCCAGTAATTCCAAAGCTTGGTAACACATTACTGCTCACATGTTAAATATCAACATCACATGCACTCAACATTAACACGTTGTGTAATGTTACTCGCACGTTATTCATAGTAACACCTCGGATTTTACAACTTCGAGTTTGCCATGAGATTGGCTCCTCGGCTACTGAGGCACTTCCAACACATGCTGTCAGTAAAAAATGGTGATTTGAATCCTGGTGTCCCTGCCACGTGGTCACCTGCTGAGTGGCTGGCAGCAGGAGAGAGCAGGAAGGTATGGAGAAAGGCCGGGATGGATTTATCAAAGGGGGTTTGTTTATTTCAGTAGTTTTAAGTGGTTCTTGTCAAGGCTGATAGTATGTATTTGTCATGATTATGACTAATTATTTTACTGGGTGTTGAAGCTACAATGTACCTATTTGTATTCTATGACTTTAGGCTGATCCAGCTGCATTTAAAATATTTCATCCTTACCATATGATTTTCTCAATATTCTAAATAATTTTATAAATAAATAAGATATCCTTACCTTTCGCAACAAAGCTTAAATTTACTACAAAATATACTGGTAGAAGAAGGGCAGCTGTGTGGGTTGATCCACTCCAACGCATCAACAAAAGTTACATTTTTGCACTGGTGGAATGATTTACCTCATGTTGGTAGGTGCAGTTTAATCTGTTGGATCTGTCTCAGCACATTAGCAATGTAAAATTGTGTTGCATAAATACAAAATTATGAGGGATTTGGGAATATTAATATTTTTTGCAGTGTTTAAGGATTGCATATGTATCAGAGCCCAGCTTGGTAAGCATGTGTACAATTAGCATTCAGAACTCCTCACAGGCTTGATTTAAACATGCCCAAATGCTGGGTGACCATAGACTTGTTTGCATAAGTCTTTGTTTGCTTATTAAGTGGAGTTTCCTGAGTTCAGCTGTATCACACTTACCTCCTTCAGTTTTTTTTCTTGCACCCTATGTTTCATTTGTGACAGACGTTATGTTTGATTGTTATGTGCTGTTGCTGTTGTCAAATTGGCTGCCATCTTAGCTATACAAAATATGACTGGGCATGACAGTAAGGAGCTGATTAGCAAGGTGTTCCTTTGGCTCTTGGAAGACATGAGGAAGGAGAAGGCGATAATAACTGCTCTGTCGGCATGACAGCCTTGCTGAGATAAGCAGAGGGAATCCCTCGCTTCTTGAGACAGAAGAACAAAGGATGATGAGATGAGAGGACAGGGGTGCTGATTCCTGCACTGGGTTTTTGCCTATGGGGAGTGTTAGCGATTTTACCGTGCTGGTTTCAAAGATGACAGGTGGAAGTGTGTGGCACCAGGGAGCAAACCAACATGTGCTCTGTGAAAAGACATAGGAGATGTGTGTCTGGTTTTTGAGAGTGTGCATAGCAGAGGGAAGGACCTGACCAGCAGCCCCATAAAATGAATTGCATAACTGCAGTCTAAAACAGTCAATAAATACGAAAATATAAACACTGACCCAGACATTTTTTCTGAACATGCGGTACTAGTTTCATGCTTTCATGGGCTGCCGGTCAAAGTCCTCTCCTCACTGCTCTTTGTCTTCTTGCAACATGTGCAATGTTTTCTTGGTGAGGGGCTGCCATACTTACAGTATCAAACATATACAATACGTGAGAGAACACCCAGCGTCTCTTACTTATTGATTAATGTGGATGAATTTTAAAATCAGACCGGAGAGACAAACCTCTGTCAGTCCATTCATAATTCGGATGCAAATTTGACTTGACTAAAGAAACTGTCTTAGAATTGGAAAAAAAAATAGTTACTTACCAACACTGTCCAATTAATGTGTACATAGATTATGTTTATTCAACAGTGTGTCAGCCTCTTTCATAATGTACATACATTGCTAGAGTTGGTTTCTATTGCAGCAGGGTTTTTTTCCTTCCTCGCAGAACGACACATTTTCAGACTTTACCTTCTGGCTTCATGTCTGCAACCTTGACATGTTTGAAAACATTTCACCTCTTGAACTTGAGAGCCCGCTCCGAGTTTAACCTTTGGCTCGTTCTAATCATCGTCTTTCTTCTCCTTGCGTTTCCTTACTTTTCGCCATGGCAGCCTTCTATACTTGAGCCTTTTATATCAATCAACATTTTCTCAGACACTGTCGACCTTCAGAGAATTTTCCTTGAGCCTGCTCTGAAAACCCAGGTAGGACTTCCTGTAATACACCACTTTTAATTTGTGAATGTATGAAAACAATGCCCTGGTCTGCAGATGTTGCATAATTTAGCTTTTTGTAATGGAAACCGAGGATTTTACGGGTTTGTCTTCTACCTATCTGAAGTGGGATGCTTTAATCCCTGTTTATTGTGTAGTTTTCCTTTTGTAGCCAAATAAATCATATAGTTTGGATCCTACTTTTCTGTGCCTGTCTGCATAATGAGAAATAAGTATAGGATAAACAGGTGTATGGGTTGCATCTATTTGTAGTAGTAGAAAATGGCACAATTAACAATCAACATTGCTTCCACTGCCGTTTGTGGATGGTTGTCCTTGGCAGTCATGATAGACAAAAAAGTAGAAGGGGTTTTAAGATTGTAGTAGGTATATGTGTCTGTGTGTGTTTGCTACTTTGCTCTAATAAAACAATATACATTCTATAGAAATACAATAATATGTGAAATGACTGATCAGGTAAATTTTGCCGTAATGACTACTAGAAGCCAAGTTTAACATCGTACACACTGTTCAGGAGAGAAATGCTTGTGTCTAATTTCTTAAGTTTAAGCATCATTTGTTTCACTCTGGTTGGAAAGGTTGTCACAATTATCAACGCTGCAGTTGTTATTTATGAATTCAAATTCACGGTTGAATGGAGGCAATATTACACACAGTGAAGCTTCTATTGTGCAGCATTTTTCAGCACTGAAGTTTCATACCAGATAAGCTGGAGTAATTTGTCTCTATTGGATTTGTATTACCTGCTGGACATCAGCCAGTCATGTTTGCCTCTTTAAATATGACAAGGTCTGAGACCACAGCTACATAAGCACCAAACCTGCACATTTGATCTCTTTCTTTTTTTAAATGATATTTGTAAATAACAAAATATGTGAAGGTTATTGAATCCCAGAGCTGACTAATTGCAGTCATTAGCTATCAATAGATTTTTAGTGTCTCAATATTTTCTAAATACTGTTAGAGGTTCGCTCTACAGTGCCAAGCATGAAAGCTATCCAATAATCCAACTCATTTAATCTAATGATTTTACCCATCTGTCAATCCTTGAATTTCTGGAATGTTTCCCAGCGTATTGTTGCGTGCTTCTTTTAAAAGGTCACACATTTATGCGGCCTGAGGGAAGGGCTGGCAACAAAATAAAGAGTGACACAATGAGACACGAATAATAAAATGGGATTATGTAAGGGTTATCTGCCGTGGTTGGTGGTGTCAAAGAGGCTGAGGCCATGTTCAGTGATGCACCAATGTGGACAAGCGTTATTTAAAGCATAATTCCGTGTTCTCTCCTTCCCCTACATCATCAAAAATTCAGATGTTTGTTGTTGAACTGCATGTTTTCTTTCCTCCTTAATCCCCTGGTCAGCCAGAGAGCTCCCACACCGCCCTGTCCCCCATCACCCTGTTATTCTTGACTGCAAACTTCTTTTTATATTGGTATTACTTATTTATTGTGCATCCATCTGACACAGCAGATCGGAAAATACACTATTGGGGAAGCCAAGAAGTCTAACCAGCAGAAAGTTTATACCAGAAGCGATCAGCATAGACCAGGTTTAACACTGTTGCCATATGCAAGATGCACACCGCTCACTCTTGCTGACTAAATTGGTGATTTTTTTTATTTTTTGTGTGTAACAATAATTGTGAGCAATGCAACACTTCCCAAGTTCACTTGTTTTTTAATGGTATTGCTTGCACCTCTCCAGTGACCTCTCCTGACGGTCAGTTTGCTCTGACCGGCTGACAGCGCTGCACTCTGGATAAATTAAGTGGCGGGAAAACTACATAAGCACAGCTTTGAGGAAGGAGCAAGTAGTCTACAGGACGCTGCCACTTTTACACAAGTACTCTCCAGTTGTGTTTTCTATCAAATTACATAGCTTTTCTGAGAGGGCCCTTTTCTTTTTTGTTTTTTATCAACAGTGGTCCATTTGCTGTAACACTGAAAAGCACATCACATTTGGTCATAACAGGAGGTTGTTGCACATAGTGTACCACTATGTTCATGCACACAAATGCATTTGTGGAACCGCAAAAACCAGTATGCACCTACACACACATACACACAAGTGTTTGCTATTCAGCAGCAGCCTGTAGTGATTGACTGGTCTATTTGTCTCTGCGTAGCATATAAGTGGGCCACTTGGTATTCTGCCTTATTCATCTGGAACCAACTCAGACAGAGATGCTGTGTAAGTGTGTGCTGTACAAGGAATTTGTTTCTCTCTCACTATCTCAGTCTCTGTGCATAGCGAGAAAGCAACCAAGTAAAAACAAGGCAGAGAAGGGACGGAGAGGGAAAGGCTGGGAGGAGAAGGCTGTGCAATGCTTTGTTTAGCTGGTTGAGCACAACACATGCATGTGTAGAGTGAATCCAGCTGCCGTTGCATAGTGTTGTCAGGCATACTAATTGAGCACAAAGTGCCTGTGTGTTTGCAGCCCTGCTGATTTCAATCTAACTCCTCCCTGCAATCCTTCATCTGTTTTTTTCTCCTCCACCAGTCTCACACTCTCATCATAGAAATGCAGGGTATTTTTTCCAGAGCAAAGGCTTTTTCACTGAAGCATGACTGTATATAGGTACTGTATGATACTCTGTGTCTTGAAATATTTGACTAGTGCACATTGGGCATAACAGTTGCACACCAGAAACTACACCAGTAATGATTTTGGATGTGAGGAAAGGAATATGTGTATATATATATATCAAAATTATATGATTCAAGTATTGACCTGCATGGTGGTAGGCTAGTTTCTACTTTTTTGTGTGTTGAAAATACTTCTGTACCCTTTAGTTTAGGACTGAATAGGTGTACTTGTGTCAGATTTGACATTACTGTTTACCTCTTATCTGGAACCTTTATGTTTGGACAGAATACCTCAGGATAGCCCATTATGATGCTGTAAAGGTACATAGCATTTCAGACCAAAAATAGACCCCCATTTTTGAGTCTAAATTTGCTGTAGCTCTTCGTTTAGTTTATTAGTTTTGCAACGTGACTAAGCTCGCCAAGTGTTTTACTCCATGCTTTTGCTAGCCTACTGTTAATGCTTGATATATTTGATAGGTTTCAAGAGGCAGTGCTCACGTCTAGCCCCTCTAGCCATCCCTCCTCACACAACTTTAATTAAACCTGACCAATGAAATGCATTCACTGTCATCCTCTTCAGAGACTCTATAGGCGGTCATTTGATTGCATCGCTTCAAATGCAGCAGAGGAAGAAGAAGAAAATGCATAAAATGGCTACTCTTCTGAAAATAGAAAAAAATAGCCTCACAAATCATGACTTGGTACTGAACTTGGTTTAGCATTGATTGTCAGGGCACTTGTTGTGATGAGCCCACACTGGCTTCAACTTGGAAGATTCTCATCACCAGCTGAAATCAGTCTTCGGGTGGAATGAGTAAGCAGAGCCACAAATCTCTCGGAGTAGAGAAAGGGAAAAATCTCTCCTCAAACCCCCTGATACAAGAAAGGAAATCGACTGTTTTCAACCAAGATGTCTCTGGGAAAAAAGACAAGCATGGCTGTGCTTAAAGGCCAACTCATAGGAGGTGTCTGACCAGAATTTTTCCTCTAACTCTCATTCACATTTTTGTAGAGTGTTGATATTCACTCGTTCCCACCTCTTCTGTGGCTCACATCTCTCCTCACTGTTAGCCAGCCGGTCCCAAAGAGCTGCTATCCGAACCTAGCAATTAACCGCCACCTCATTAGGCCAGAAAAGCAGTGTGAATCACAAATAATTACTCTGCGTGCTTTTTTATGCCTATATATATATATATATATATACACACACACACACACACACCCTCTCTCTACTTCTGAGATAGAAAGAAACCGGTTTTTGGTTGAAGCTATCTTCCCATTTGCAGGCACTGTGAGTGAAAGTATGCACAAAGAACTGAAAGGATGGATGAAAAGAAGAGAGTGCGAGTGAGGAATGAAATAGTCTTGGTGCATGCAAAGGCAATTTTGGCTTCTCCTAAAGATGGCAGTGCTTATCCCATTTGACTTTAGAAGTCAACATGTCAATGGCTTGAAGCGGATTGGTTGAGCGTAGATGAACACATTCTGTGGCGTTTGATGCCGATTGTGTTACGTGAAAGTCATAACTTGGCTCGACATTTGGCTTAGGTTGAAATAGTTATTTTGCTATAGTTAGTAAATTGACTGGAAAGCTTTGGATAAATATGCCAATTTCCATGCTCTACAGTCGATGGTAAGATGAGATGAGAATATCTCACCAGCAACAATGGTACTAGCTAGCATTTACATTATTTAGTACAGTTAGTTAACACCCAGATTTTTTTAAACCCACAGAGTGAACATTGTTCAACTGAAGGTTTCAATAGAAAATCTGCTCCTCTCCTCTTTTCTCTGCTCTTGTTTCTGTTTGTCTGTGAGCCTGGTAGATTTGGTAGACAAGCCAGACATCTGCCTGTTTCTTTGGGGAAAATAATACCAAAAGCAGCCTTCTATATCTTGATTAGTTGTTCCCTGTGTTGAACCAGTGGATATTTTCTGCTCCGGGGTTTTAATTAAAGACCAGAGATTTTTAACAATAGTGCGTGGTGAAGGACAATTGAAGCAGCCTTGTAATTGATTTGAGACCACTCCAGCCACTTCCAAAAATTATCAAGAGCTAATCACTGTAAGCTGGAATAAGAATAATGTTCTGCATATGTCTCTGTGGATTTAGAAAAAAAATCAAAATATAGAAAAAGGTTAAACAAGAGAAAATAGCTGGGGGAAGCTATTATTTCCTGCAGGTACTTTCACACGTTCCATATTAGTCCATTTCTGTGTTGGCGCTTTGTAAATAGCAGCATCATACATCTATCTAGTGTCAATATTTTGGACCTGATTGAATTCAGTGGTGCAAATACACTCCCAAATACCACACACACAATGGAATCTAAGTGGTATGAACATTGTGTGTGTGCGCGTGTGCGTTCCTGCGTGCCTGCGTGCAAGCGTGCGTGTTGCATTCTGATTGCTACAATGCTCAGTGTTAGCATGACACATGACATTCACAGGCAGGTGCTGAGATTATTTTCTTCTTTTTTTTTAAATCGTTTTTCAGCCATCTTTCCAACTCATGGGTCATGCTTGATTGATATGCATGTGTATTAAAGAGCTTAAATTCTACCAACATGCACAATTGTCCATGTTTTTGTCCCAACATCTGCCATGTTACAGTTACAAGAACATAGTATATGATTTGTCCCCTCTTCAATAGCAATAAGAGTCATGCAGACATGCCAAGTAGTCACAAACACCATTTATGTGGAATGACAAGTTTATAATATATGCCATGAGTAAATGGATGTAGCTTTTGTTAAATTGCACATTAGGAATGACTATGCATTTTGCATTCCAAACATTTGGCCATGTCCTATTTTTGTTAGGAACACAATGAGTTCAAGGTGTTTATCCTCCAAACTTGGCCCCCAAATCTCAATCCAATCGAGCATCTGTGGGATGTGCTGGACAAACGAGTCCAATCCATGGAGGCCCCACCTCGCAACTCACATGACTTAAAGGACCTTCATGCCTAGATGGGTCAGAGGTGTTTTGGCAGCAAAAGTAGGACTTACACAATGTTAGGCAAGTGGTCATGATGTCATAACTGATCAGTGTTTGTGAATCTGGAGAAAAGACTAATCTTTAAGAGAAGGTATCATCTTTGCTGTAATGAATGACAGCTACAGTACATTACGAGCAGCAATGGATCATTTGCAATGCTGACCTCCTGAAACAGTAGACAGTCCTTTAGGTATAACTGCACTCCCGTACTACATTACATATTGGATAATGCTATCCACACTTTTGATTGGGTGAGTCCTTGGGTTGTCCTAAGGACAAACACACGCATATCTACACCTGCAAACACTCAAACCGCTGGGAATGTAAATTTTTTCCATAGGGCATCAGCCTGGACAGAGACCTTTACTCAAGCTGATGTGGTAGATCGTCAGGACTGAGAGATACGCACATGCGCACACATGAAAACACACACCTTGCTTGTATTCATCCCTTCAGGTGTTGAACTGTTGATAAGTTGAGCTGGCAGTCTTCTCTTCACCTTGTCCTCCCCTTCTGTCCTGTACTTTTCCTGGACCCTTCCACTGCTCTGCCCATTATTATCTGTACAATGCCCAATACTTTCTTACCAACTGCTGCTCCTTGTAGGCTGTGATAATCCCATCTGACTAGTAACAAGGTTTATGCATTTAAAGCATGATCAATTTAAAACAATATTAAGATGAGTTTAAATGAATTGTAATCTATCAAGACTCCCAGTTCTCCAGGTCATTAGCCAGGGAAAATTTGTGAGTACAATTTACCGATACAACAAGTGTGCAGCAAGGCCCCATGCAAAAAAATACTTTGGATTTTGTGCACATTTGACATAATTAGAAGAATTTCCTGACACTGGTGGCTTTGTGCTAATGTTTCTTAGATCAAATGTTTTTGTTTTTTTTGATCCTATGGTCTTTTTTTCTCTTTGCTTTGTTCACGATGCAAGGACAGTGACAACTTCTTTCCTTTTGCCATAAAACAATTTGGCCTAGGTTGATTGAGGCAAATGCCTTGTTTTTTAATAGTAATTAGATCTCCAAATGAATGCACTAGTGAAAATAACTACTAACATCCTAAACACAGTGCCATAACAAAAGTCAGATTAGATCAGATATATGGATAAAAGACTAGACAGTCTCCAACATTAGAACTCAACATTGTTTTACACAGAGATTTATTTTACCTGCTTCATTATACGTACCATCCCCACATTGTTAGAGATAATTATGATAAAGTATTTGAAATCACCAATTATAAATCTGAATGAATGGATGATGATTACGATAAAGTATTTGATGTCAACAATTATAAATCTGAATGAATGGATGTGTTTGACATTTTGGTGACTTTTGGAGGCGGGGGATTCTTGACGCAGCCCAAGTACAGATCAAGTTCAAAGATTTTTTCTCAGATTAAATATTGAAGTTATTGTTGAAAGATGTAATCATCAGGCACTGCATGTCTATGAACTCTTATTGTATCCTCTAGCTAGAGTATCTCCATTTGACTGTTGGCTAGAAGCTTAAATTGGGCTTTGAAAATCCACACTTCATCTTTTTCCCCTCCATATTTCCTCGTTTAAAAAGGGAAACAAGAAATCAATGGCATGGATGTTTGCTATGCAGGGGTAGAAACAGAACTTTCCATATACTGCAGTATTTAAGCAGGTGTGTGTGAGTTCATAGGGAATCATGCCAAAACATGAATTAGATGTACAGAACATAGTTGGAACATGGGGATATGTTGCAATGTGTCTTAAAAGCTTTCTGTGGCAAATCCCCAATTGGTCATGATTTTCTTTGAAATGAACACTAATGAAAATGGTCCATGTTCTTTGTAGCTTTGTAATTGCCATGTTCAATTGGTAATGTGTTCTTTGTCATCCTCTGTAAGTGTGCCTGTGTGAGAGTATGGAGTGTTTATCGTATGTCTGCACTAACACATTGAAACCGGGAGCATCAGTGTAGGGCTAACGGACATTGTACATTATGTATTTTCTTTTGGACTAAAATTACCCTTACATCTTCTGTTCTGTCCATAGACCAGTAATGGAGTTCCCCAAGTGGAAACGTAGTGGCCATTTTAAAACGAGCCTGAATCAGTTGGCTAGTGAGGTGATAAATGATAGAGGCCATAAATCAGGAATATCCCTCACTCCCCTTCCCTAAAGAGTTAATATACATTGAGATGCATTCCATTACATATATTCAAGCTATGACATTTAAAAAAAACAAACTTTGTGTATCCCCAAACCCTTCTGTTGAAGCCCTTCATGGAATCTTATATTACCACAATGTTATTATGTGTCCAGAGATCTTATTGATATTTAGTTTCATGAGGTGCAAAGTATTTTTTCCTTTGACTGCTGTAATAGAGCTGTATTATAAAAAATCTACCATCCAGTGTATGTGCTCTATTGTTCGCTTTGTGATGAAGATCTTTTGACTCAATGAAGATATAAGGGCACATGAATTGTGCTTGTATATCCCTGTGTATTTGATACCTTCACTATAGTGGAATGTGGTGTGTTCAGTCTGTTAACTGTACAGCTTCATTTCAATATCTTTGATTTCTGTACTCCAACAGATTACATGGGCTGAGTACAAGGGAGGGAGTAAGGGAGACAAAGAGAAAGAAGACAGAGGCACAGGGAGAGTGTTGAAGTTCACCTTCCAAAGCTGGCAGTTGAAATTTATAATCAATTCATTCTTCTCTTTTCTTTTTAAAAAAACCCAATCACACTCTAACTATCTTTAATTTTATTTCTATATTTTTGAAGTTCAGTCGCTTGTAAACAGGGACTCTGACTTTGTAAGGCAATATAAATAACATGTGATTTCATCTGGTGCTTTCTTAAGAAATTTGATCAATAATTGAAACATGCAGCACGCGACAGCTGTGACATATCAAACAGGGATTGGTGAATTACATTTTTTAACAAGTCATCTTTTTGCCATAAAGGATGCCATGAAAATCACCTTATTCTCAATTTTAATTTGGACTTGTTTTTTAATCGTTTATTCATATTATCCAATTCAAAAGCAAGAGCTTACAGAAAATCAATGAAAAGTTCACTTACAGCTACATTTTCAATCACGCGGGATGTTTGTGTGAACTTGTCATTGTCTGTTGTTTTTGTCCACCCGGCATATAATTTAGCGATTTAGTGATCGGTATGTCTTTCTTTCTTTGAATCCATCTGTGATCATTTCATTTATGGTTTATATCCAAAACCTCAGTTATGTAATTCAGGTAGTGGTGAAATGGTGCATTTAAATTTATTGAGTTCCTTGATTTTTCTAATTTTTTCTTTATTTCCATGGCAACAAGTTTGACTGGGCTAAATTAAAGTGGGCTCTCAATTCAGAACTTTTCACCAGAAGAAAAATACCACACAGTGTTCTGCTTACAGGTTATGGATATGAAGGGATAGATATTTTATCACTGGCACTGAATTACAGGGTCACTCAATACTCAACACCTGCACACAAAATGAAACTGATCGGAGGCTGTTCAGCTGATCACAGGAGTCTTTGACATTATGTCAGTATGTGTAATGACTTTGAAATCACTTCAGAAATGTTTATCACTCATTCATTCACTCACGCAGTCACTCTCCCACACACACGCACTCAGAGAAGTCTACCCCACAATGCATCTGTGGAAGGCCAGGGATCGATTGAGGCCAGGCATATGAGCATAACAAAGTAGAGAAGTGTCCTTGAGCAGAGCAGAAACCACATTAATAATCCCAAGCGATGACAGCCCACTTTGCTCTAAATGTAAGCATTCTTACTAGCTGAAAATGCATCTCTGTTAAATTGTTAATACATGGGCTTGAGCAAATTTTTTATCCGTCACTCATCAGAGAATCAAGATCTTTTTAGTCGTGTTTCAGATGCTGAGGAAGAAGCAGCTGGAGTATCTGTCTTTTCTTGTCCATGAATCTTGTTGCTGAATTCCTGACTCTGCTTGCTCTGTCTGGCAGATCACTGACTACAGATGTATCTTTCTGATTTTTTCCAACTATGTTTTGTTGCCTGCCTAAAAGTAAGCCAGAACCTCTTAGAACCCCCTGCTCCTTAGTCTCCATCCCTGTGCTTGGCCCTTTCTGCATTATTCATGGCGAGGCTGTTCTTTGTAGCTGAGTGGTAGACTTAGTAAGCTCATAATATAATTTTCCCCTACTTAAGTTTTTACAATTTTTACCTCATATGTTCAAATGAACATGGGTGGGTTCTTTGTTGGTTTCATTTCAAGAATTTGTAATTTGTTCAAGTCTTCTGTCGATGGTTTATCTGTGTAAACTGTGGTCAGGAGGTGGCAGTGGTGTGTAATAATTGGCTGCTCCACCAAGACTTCACCAGGTGCATCTTGGTCTGTCGTGCTGTTTATGTTGGGCTGAGCTGAAGATGCCTGGAGAAGGACGGCGATGTCCGACTGATGTGAAAGTTGCAGGTAGAAAAGCACATAACTTCCAGAAATATGCAAGAAGTTACCGTTCGATATTTCAACAAGGTGGTACTTTTGCAGTTTTCAGTAATGCTGGCTAGGATTTGTGACGTTAGCCGGAGGTCGCCATTTTCTCAGTTGTCTAGCAAGACAAATTTTCTGTGCAGTCCAGAGTGTGACAAACGTACAGAAACTACAGTCGCTAAAATTGCACAACAAACATTTCACTGTTATTTAGTATGTATTAATTTGTTTATTGGGTTTTTGTTTCTGGGTGTAGTTGAATACCACTGCCTTATCTTCTTTTAAGTAATTGTATTCCATATTTTTCCACCTTTTTCCTATGGTATTTTTTATTTTTTTTGTAAACAAAGAACATCTGCCATGTCTGATTTTCTTTGAAAAGTTGTCTTTTTGTGGACAATAAAAAGCTGCAGAACCCACATATTTGTGTCCTGTGTGGAAACTGTTTTCCCAGGCACCACACAAAGGTGGGAGGGAAAAGACACCATGAAACAAAATGCTGCATCAACATCAAGGCTAACCCCCCGCCCTTCCAAATGGTAGACAATGTGCTTATAGCAGCAATACTTTATTTATTTGCATTATGTTTGTTAATGTCTGAGTTGCTTCGTTGTCATCAACATGCTCTAAGGACATTGTTTTTTTCACTAGTGAGGTTGACTGGGTACAAACACATGATGGGAATACATTTTAGGGGAAGCATCACTAGTGATGTGTACTGAAGCCTGATATTATAAAGGTCTCTGTGCTAAATTATTTGAGACTGTTGTATTGACAAGCTCTGACGTTATCGGTTCTGCTCTCAATACTGAAGAAATTAAAGAATATAGGTTTCCTATTTATCATTGCTACATGAAAGTTATGTTGCTCATTTTAATTCAAAAATGACAATACCAGTCGAGATCGCTCTCTTTCTCTCCCTCTCTCCCTCTCTGTTGGAGGCGGGGACATCTCTTATATGCTGCAGAGGTGTGCAACGCACACACACACACCTTGCTTCTATTAGTGAGTGGATGTTGAAAATTGTCATTGTCTTTTGCATGTGAGGGCGCGATCAAAAGAAACCTGTCCAAACATCTTGTGAAAGTCTATCACATACAGATGAAGAAATGCATGCTTTTCAACTTCTCAGTTCATCTGCCATTGCCCCAGGTATGTTATGTATGATAACAGCCATGTTAACCCAACCCATGTTAACTAAAATTTACAAACATGGGTTAATGATCAATGAAGTGAAATGGTGAGAGCATCATCTAGGCCATCATCCGGACATTGGGCCATCTGTTCATACCGTGAGTTCATATGAACAGGCCTCGTCGGATTCATCAAACGCTTCTGTTTTCAGAAAAGTGTGTAAACAGGATGAATGTCACCTGTACGTATTTGAGCGAGCTTGCCCACGGATCCCAAATTAGTACGCCCCAAAAATACCATATAAGGTTTCGCTTCCTGCCTCATGTCAGGAAGAGTTCATTGATGAAAACAGCATCGAAGAGAAAAAAACCCCACTCCACAGCTAGGTGATCGATGACTGCAGGGAGGTCAGGAGAAGTCTCCGTCACTGATATGAATGGAAAAATATGATACATAACCGGTGATGTTGTACACGTTTTAGCTGCTGCTGGATTAGTTCAACTTCGTTCATTGCAATATTATACAATATGCAGCATTTTATAATTTTTTACATTTCTTCTCTGGCATGTAAAGCAGCTCACAGCTGTGATGAGGCTCATCCACCTGCCCTCACAACACCAACCGTGCACTTTACCACGGCACGAGTGCCCATATAACTCTTATGATGCTCCTGTCTCATTTGCAGGTTGACTAGAGATGTCACAAGCTAATTTGAATGAAATTTAGGTAGATAATGTGAAAATGGTTTGCATGGTGACAATAAATAACTGACATTGAAGCCAACAACTCTGTGCGCCCGTGCGCAACATGCATGCCAACTGCCAAAGATGTGCGCTCCCCTGGCCATTGCACAACACTGTTAACATGTTTTATACATATAGAATAATATTATAATTGGAATTGCTGAATTAAACAGAATAATAATAACATAACGATGTAAAAAAAATAAAATAAACATGCATATGTTTGTATATATATATATATATATATATATATATATATATATATATATATATATATACAATGAACAAAATTATAAACGCAACACTTTTGTTTTCGCCCCATTTTTCATGAGCTGAACTGAAAGATCTAAGACTTTTTCTATGTACACAAAAGGCTTATTTCTCTCAAATATTGTTAACAAATCTGTCTAAATCTGTTAGTGAGCACTTCTCCTTTGCCGAGATAATCCATTCCACCTCACCGGTGTGGCATATCAAGATGCTGATTAGACAGCATGATTATTGCACAGGTGTGCCTTAGGCTGGCCACAATAAAAGGCCAATCTAAAATGTGCAGTTTTATCACACAGCACAATGCCACAGATGTCATAAGTTTTGGGGGAGCGTGCAATTGTCATGCTGACTACAGGAATGTCCACTCGAGCTGTTGCCCGTGAATTGAATGTTCATTTCTCTACCATAAGCCGTCTCCAAAGGCATTTCAGATAATTTGGCAGTACATCCAACCACACCAGAGCAGGACCTCCATATCCAGCATCTTCACCTCCAAGATCGTCTGAGACCAGCCACCCGGACAGCTGCTGCAACAATCGGTTTGCATAATCAAAAGAATTTCTGCACAAACTGTCAGAAACCGTCTCAGGGAAGCTCATCTGCATGCTCGTCGTCCTCATCGGGGTCTCGACCTGACTGCAGTTTGTCGTCGTAACCGACTTGAGTGGCCAAATGCTCACATTCGATGGCGTCTGGCACTTTGGAGAGGTGTTCTCTTCACGGATGAATCCCAGGTTTCACTGTACAGGGCAGATGGCAGACAGCGTGTATGGTGTCGTTAGGGTGAGCGGTTTGCTGATGTCAACGTTGTGGATCGAGTGGCCCATGGTGGCGGTGGGATTATGGTATGGGCAGGCGTATGTTATGGACAACGAACACAGGTGCATTTTATTGATGGCATTTTGAATGCACAGAGATACCGTGACGAGATCCTGAGGCCCATTGTTGTGCCATTCATCCACGACCATCACCTCATGTTGCAGCATGATAATGCCCGGCCCCATGTTGCAAGGATCTGTACACAATTCCTGGAAGCTGAAACATCCCAGTTCTTGCATGGCCAACATACTCAACCGGACATATCACCCATTGAGGGATGCTCTGGATCGGTGTATACGACAGTGTGCTCTAGGTCCTGTCAATATCCAGCGACTTCGCACAGCCATTGAAGAGGAGTGGACCAACATTCCACAGCCCACAATCAACAACCTGATCAACTCTATGCGAAGGAGATGTGTTGCACTGCGTGAGGCAAATGGTGGTTACACCAGATACTGACTGGTGTGACCACCCCCACGGACCCCACCAATACAGTAAAACTGCACGTTTTAGAGTGGCCTTTTATTGTGGCCAGCCTAAGGCACACCTGTGAGGTGGATGGATTATCTCAGCAAAGGAGAAGTGCTCACCAACACAGATTTAGACAGATTTGTGAACAATATTTGAGAGACATAAGCCTTTTGTGTACATAGAAAAAGTCTTAGATCTTTGAGTTCAGCTCATGAAAAATGGGGGCAAAAACAAAAGTGTTGCATTTATAATTTTGTTCAGTGTATATACATATTTATTACTTTAATTTAAATTTCATACTTGCTTTAAAGTGATGAAAAAACAACTCATAAGTGGAAAAACTTGGTTAGAGTAGCAGCGAACAAATTTACGTGACCCCTACAACAGGTCTCGACCACTCGTAAAATCTGTATGACAGAAATCGTAAAATACGAAAAATGGTGAATGCGGGAAGTTCTCCTAAATCCCTTGTACGCAGCGTTTAAGAACAAATTTGTCCGTACAAATGGTTCTTGCAATGGTTCTTGCATTCTTGGTTTAGTTTCAGAGCACTCAGAGGACGGGGGATCTAATGATTTTGGGGCTGCAGGCAAACTACCACACAATAAAAATACTGTCAAAGAAAAAAAGCATGGGCAGTGTCATGATTTTACGCTGTGTTGAAGCTGGGGGAGTTTTTTTTACTGTGTGTTATGTAGAGCATAGACCTATAATATATATGAGGGAATAACAAATACCGTTATCCGTAAGATCATCAAACATCATCATCAAACCCTTATGACAAAAAAATGTAAATAAGGATTGCTATTTTATAGTTTAGCAATAAATTGTATTACAAATAACTATTAATAAAAAAGAAAACAATAACAACCAAGTACATAGAACTTGGATAAAGATAAACAATCTTTTTTCTTTTCATAAAATTTAAACATAAATTTAAACACAAACAAACACTGATATCAATATGTCTGTGAAAAGCTCATATCAACTGATTTTTTTTTATTTGTTATTGGCAAACTGATAAATCAGTTGTGCTCTAATGTTGCAAGCATCAGTATTGCATTTGATTGTATATCACAGAAATTTTCAATAGCAAGGTGCAAAGTGTCTCACCCCTGATTTGCACAGCCAAGCACTGTCAGCAGCAATATGATGTGCTGCTGGGAAAAGGCCAAAGGTTCACATTAAACCATTTAAGTTGATCTAGAATGAACACGGCAACCTTGATCTGCAGCGTTCTGTCTTTTGAATAGTGTGTACAACCTGGAAATACAAACTGTTGTATATACAAAACTAGGAGATTATTAGCTAAGTTCGCTTCATTCATATTCAAAAAATGTGCTGGTCTTATCCCATGATCTACATTGCCCCCAGTGTGAAATGCCTTGTCGATTTGAGTAGAATCCATAATAGCTGCTGTATTGACTAATTTTCTAAATGATAAGACAATTAACAATAAGAGCTGTTACTTTATTATAATGTCAACAATAACAATAATAGCACAATGTACCTATTTTAATGGACAAATAAGGATTTATTTGTCACATGTTCGCGCAGATTGGGTCATGTAGATCCCGGTGAAATATTGCTTCTAAATTTCCTTCTAAATTATGTTTTTCTTATTTTTTTAAAGTATAAGAGTTGCACTAATCTACTTTAAAATCCTCAACTGACAGAGAGCTAAACCAATAGGAATGCGTTTCTTCCCTTTCTTTTTTACGTTTTGAAGACACAGCACTTTGGGGGTTTTCAGGTGCCGGTTAAAAATGTGTTAATTGTGTGTTTCACAAGTTTGATTGCGTTTGAATTAGTTTAGAATGAAGATCCACAGGCTAAACACAGACTTATGACTTTGCCAGTGTATTTTTTAAGATCAATTATATGTGCAGTGTAGTGGAATGATAGAAAGGAATTCAAAAGGGAAAAGAGGAAAAGATTAAAAAGGAAGAGAGATAAAAATTGTGACTCATTTAGTTATAGTATCTCTCACCCAACCCATGCCTATCATTGTTGACATTTGGGAGATGTCAAGGACTGAAAAAGGGGGAAAATCCTAACTTTTGATGCTTGGCCTGGCCTAGCTGCAGTGATAAAATATTGAAGAGGCTTTAGTTCACAGTGCAGTCACCGCTCTTTAGATATTCTGCTTCAAGATAAAAGGCTGACCCCCCTACTATACTTCACCTCACTCCTTCTCATCAATTACTCTCCCTTTGTCTTTTTCGCTCTGTCTTTAGCTCTCCTCGTTTTGCAGTTGTTCTTGGCCTAGCTCTCATATGTTCCTGTATCTTTATGTGAGAGAGAGTGATTTAGAGTATGGGTTTGAATGACAAGCAACAGCAGGGCTGTTCAAAATTAACTGGGTGGTTTGTTTCACATGAGATGGGTTGTGTTTATGACACTTAAGTGCATCTAGGATGACCTGAGCGCACACATGTGGTTAGCTCTTAAATGTGTGGTTCCACCCGGGACATTTAACAGACACACAAAACCACACGAGAGAAGGTGTGGGAGTGCACATTATCTGTAATGTGATGTCAGTTAAGATGTCTCTGGCCCAAGAAAAAGGCTGCACAGTTAACTATGTGCAGAGCATGACACAGATAATTGAATAGTGTTAGCTTTATCCCAGTAACTGAAAGAGATTTAATGGGGTGTTTCAGATCTAAAGTAACTGTCAGTTATGATCTTCACTCTGAAAGTGTGCTGATAATGGGCATCCTGTTTTAAGAAAAAAACAGGATGCCCACATAGGGGTGGGCAATCTGGCCAAAAGACAATATGCCAATCTTTTGGGATAGAATCACAATCCACTATCTGAATCACGATTTCTCTCACCATCTAGGCTATCGCGGCGATGTCAGGTGGGAAATGTAACTGATGTTGAAAGGATACGAACTGAATATAGATATGTCCGGATAGGGGAGAACAGGACTAATGGGTATAGAGGCTAAACATTTCAGAGCGAGAACTGTCATTTCCGCAAAAACCTGTGTATTTTATTTTGTCTTCTTAATTACCTCGATGTCTACGCCTTACCGTATTTTCCGCACTATAAGGCGCACCGGAGTATAAGCCGCAGCAGCTAAATTTAATGATTTGTACATCTATAAGCCGCACTGGACTATAAGCCGCAGGTGTTTTAATGTTTAATTACCATATGTAAGAGTTTGTGCACAGAGGGGATTGTCGGGAATGAGATGGCTGCTTGAGGAAGCTCCCATTTATTAACATTTCAACAAACAAGTTGCATATTTGCATAACGTACTAAAACCACCAAAGTCCTCATCTTCAGTGTCGGAAACGAACAGGCTCAGGGTGGCTTCGTCAGCCACTCTCCTCTCTCCTTCGTTGTCGCTCTCAAAACCAACGAACTCCTCTTTTTCACTGTCGGAATCGAACAGCCTCTGAAGGGCCTCAGCTGAACCTGTGGCGGCGTCCTCCTCTTCATCACGCAGCAGTCCAGCCTTTCGGAACCCGTTGGTGATCGTGGATGTTTTGACACTCCTCCACGCTATCAGGATCCACTCGCAAACTTGAGCGAAAGTTGCTTTTCGCTGCTTTAACCGTGGACCGCGAACCGGTGACCGGTCATAGAGCCCATAGAGTTAAAGTTGGTGGACTGTAACCTGTAAAATCCATAGATTTTGGAGGTCCCCTAGTGGCCGTTAGCTGTAAAAATCCATAGATTAGCCGCACCGTTATATAAGCCGCAGGGTCGAAAAATGGGGAAAAAGGCGCGGCTTATAGTACGAAAATTACGGTACTTTATTTCTATCTAACTCTTAATCTCTCTGTAACAACCATGTAGCAGTGATTCATCACAGCAGTGAAACTGTGAACACAGGGATACAGGCCCCAGAGTAGCGGATTGAAACTACAGCTGTCATTTATTCCAAAAAAAAGACAGAGGTGGGAGGCCATTTCATTTTCTATTATCAAAAAAAACATGTGACCTAACGAGTTGGATGGCTTCCATGGTCAGAAGTACAACCCAACCAATGTTGTTTTTTTTAATCAATAATGGTGATATTGGATATTTTTTATATTTTTTATAGCATAGGGCTGAGCGATAAAACGATAAAGATAATTTTTGTGAAATAACCATTCCTCGATAGAAATATAAGACAGGGTCAATATAACTTTGATAGAACTAATTCCACCCATGTTTTGACAGACGACACGAACAGCCAATGATAATGAGAATAGCGCCGTGCCGAACCAGTCGTGTGGCTGAAATAGAGTTACAGCCACGTAAAGTTAGGTTGACGCACACAGCAGAGCGTAGGAGAAGCAGCCGGCAGCAGCTCTCATGCTAATGATTGGGATACTGCGGTCGTGCACATCAGTACGTCAGAAGTGAGAGCAAAAAAAAGAGAAAATGACGACAGGAAATTTTAAATCGAGCGACAGTGTTGCCGAAGAAGTCGTCCAGACAGGCAGAGCCCAAGGTTCAAAAGACGAGAACATTGTTTAAAAGATGGGTTGGAGGAATTCGATGGTGTGGAGATGTTTTGGCTATTTAAAGTCCGACAAGAAGTAGTATCATCACATGCACTGCAAACTGTGTCGAAAGCAGTTGCAGCAGTTATACAACTGGATTATGCAGTTGTATAGTGCTCTACAGTACATTTGTCATATTTAACTTATCATAGAAAATAAATAATATTGAAAGCAAAATTAACTTTGGTTTAAATATAATAATATTTTCACATCTCACAACATTTCAGCTTGACAGAAATAGTGATTTGATTTAGCTGCCACAGGTTTACCTTGAATACGATTATATCAGTAGATACATCAGTCATGCAAATGTATTAATCACATTCATTTGAGGTAAACTACTGTATACACCCACCCATACTACCCAGATTAGGGAATGAATAATGTACATGAACATTGTAATGATATACCATCTAGTATACATATTTTAAAAGAAAATTGCAAATAAGGTTTCAAATCTGATTTCTATGTGAAAAGTGCAGCAAATCTTTAAATAATTTGCTGCAAACTCTGTCTGCCATTCACCCCACATCCATTATTTGTATATGCAATGAAATATGACAGGTTAGTTCATGGCTGCTATAAAAAACAGGATAACATGAAGGTTTCAAACCACTTGGAAACATGAAGTTGAATGGTGTAATGTAATTTGCCTAGTGCAGTGTTTTATTTTGACCTAGAAAAAAAAATCTAACAATTACATTTTTGATATCCTAGTATCTGATAACTATGTATTGAGGGGGCTCACTGGAACAGATGTACAAGGTAGCAGAGAATTGAGATACCTACCACCATCAAAGTGCCCATCGGATATACCTAGACAAATCCCACTTGGACACCGCATTGGTGTTCAAAAATATATTTTTTTTCTAGCACTCTCTGTGTGCATGTCATTCAGGGTTCATGGGAGTGTGCTGCTTGTGTGTTCCTGTACTGCGCTCTTTGTCCATCAAAACCGGGTTTGTGTGACACACAAGTTTGTGTGTGTGTCAGTGTGGGAAGAGATATGAAATTGAAGTGCAGTCTATATGCTCAGCATTGAAAAATCACTGGCTTTAAACTTGTCTTTAGCCTGCATGCATAAAGTGTGTGTGTGTGTGTGCGTGTGCGTGCATGCATGCGTGCACAGAACAAGTAAGAAAGCTGTAAGGAGAGAGGCTGATCGGTGTGTGCAGGGCAAGTGAAAAGAGTGAGGCATCTCTAGCATTAATGAGTCACACTTCTTTCCTGTGCTCCAGAGGAATCCACTCCACTGTCATCCTCTCATCTTCTTATCGCTTCTACTTACTTTGTTTCTGATTTTTGGCATTTGCTTTAACTTTTGTCCTGCAGGCCACTGGGTGATAACCTCATTCCTACTTTTCAAGAACTATTATAGAAAGTCTCACTTTTAACTGGACAATTTTGGACAATTTTGAGATTTTGTTACTGCCTTTGAAAAGAGACAAATATTCTATTGCAGGATTTGCCCAACAGGGAAGAAAGCAGCAAATGCTATATAATCTTCTACTTTTATTTGATTTGCTCTAAAGGCTTATCGGCTTCCCTTCTCAACACCTAAAGTTTTTGTTTTTCCCTTTACCCTTTTTCTGGGTGAATATTGAAGCTCAATCACAATGGTGGACTGGGGAGCAAATGTTTCTAATTAACAAACCGTAAGGTAACAAATACAAATAACAAATAATATTATTCCTTCTTTAATTGCAGTCAGTGGATTCTGACCCCAGGTGGAGTCTTACTCGATGTAGTTCACCTTTTCCACTGTAAAAAAAAAAGAAAAGTTGAGCCAACTTAAAAAAGTAAAGCAACCAGCTGCAAAGCTTTTTTGAGTTTACTCAACTTAAGGGCTCATGTGTTGTGTCAACTTAAATGAAGAAGTTTGCCCTAAGTGCGATCTTTAGTTGTTTAGTTGTTTAGTTGATCTTTTAGTGAGTTAAAGTGAGTGAGTGAGTGAGTAAGTGAGGTAGAGTAAGGTGAAGTGAGTGAGTGATTGAGTGGCAGGCTACTTGAACAAATTGTTATTCAGAGTCTGACCATGAGCCAAGGATCATGAAAACCTTCTGAATTGTTTCAAATGTGTACCTTAACTCTTTGGCACAGTATAGGTTAGGGAGCATAGATGAGTCCAAAAAGAAGGCAAAGACAGTTGTGAAGTCACATATATCATCCACAACAATCTGTTCTACAATACAAAGAGCAATGCTCATTGATGTTGGCCTTCAGTCAGTATTCCATTCCCAGCTCCTTTAGCACATTTTTTCTGTATCCTAAAGAAAACAAGCATACAGACACTGTAATAATTTTTCACTCACTTACACACCAGTAGGGCTGGGTTTGAAAAAAAAATTCTGATTCATATCAATCTTAACTTCAAACATCCGATATTGATTAATAAAATCCTAAAATCAAACTTTTGATATTTTCCATTTCCTATACCACTGGCTTTTGTCTCACGTGACCACACAACAAGATTTGTGCACATGAGAGACGGGTAAACCAAAACATGTCAGATGCTGCCCCACTGAAAGCACCGTCAGGCCTGAAGGCAGATGTCTGGCATCATTTTGGTTTTAAAACCTACAAAGACCCAGCCATCGTTGTGGACAATGCAGCGAATATGGTCCGTGCTGTGGAATCGATGGGGCTGTTGCACATTGGCTGTTATGTGCACAAGTTAAACTTAGCCTCGCAAGCAACTCTCCAGCTTCCACCTGTCGCACGCTTGCCTTGCTGAGTGAAGCAAATCGTTTTATTTATTCATTTATTTGTTTATATGATTATTTATTTAAGCATTTATTCATAGCTATGTTTTCCTTTGTCCTTCATAGTGGTTGACGTGGTGACCCGGTGGAACTGTTCAGACTGTACTGTGGAGTTGCATGTTAGATAAAAAGTGGATTCATGTGACTGCTTTAAGGTCAATGTTTAATGTAAACATTAATATTTTTAATAATGCACCTGGTTAGAGAGAGCCATCTTTGTACAATTTGCAGCATTAGTTCTGTATAAATTTCTATCATTACCAAGCAGAATTGGTATTGAAACTGAAATGTTTCAAAATGAATCAATATTTAATTGAATATTGAATTGATACTTTGTGAATCAGGTTCTAATCAATTCCGGAAACCAGTTGCGATACCCAGCCCTACATATCAGATCATTCACCCCCTATACATTAAAATTACAAAGACAGGAAACAAATTTAAGGGAAAAAAACCCAGAAAAAATTGGTGGAGAATCCATGGGACATGGTTGAATTTGTGCTTGTACTTGAAGCAGACGTGGTGGCGCGCAGCGGCAACTCATGGACATGTTTTCACTTGTGATCTCCTTTTAAAGGCGTTGGCGTCGCTGGATAACATGCGCAGGAACGGACGCAGGGACTGACGTGGTGACGTCGCATCACGTGTGTGCTCACCTTTGTATATGAATATAAACACACAACCCACACACTGCAGGCATGTTGTGCAGTTCAGTGGGCGCTTCTCAGTCCCGTTAGAGTCTTCCCTCAATATCACTGGCTGCTTGAGGAAAGAGGTGATTTTTTTGATCCACTAATCACACACACACACACACACACACACACACACACACACACACACACACAAGATATTCCTCTATTCAGTTAAAAGGATAAGTGATCTAGCCCCCTCTTTTTAACATTACTTTTTTTTGTTCATACCCTCATGATGTTTCATTGTAAGCTTTATTTGTGAATGACAATCAGTCTTACATGGAATTCCCTGGCAACAGGATGTGAAAGTCTGCCTGGGAAACTGGAAGTAAATAATTTATTAAGTGCCAGATGTGTCTGTTAGTCATTGGTGGAGAAGCAGAAACGGAGCCCCCCACCTCTCTATCTCGCTCTCTCCCCCTCTCTGTATGGTGGCTTTGTGCATTCAGTCACTGTGGGGATAATTATTTATAAGAAAAGAAATTGGAGAAACAAAGAGAAAAAAGGCTGTAGAAACAGAGAGGGATGTGGTGTAGAGAAGGAAATTGGGATGGAGACAGCATGTGGAGAGGATGAATTGCATAATTAAAAGAAAATAGCCATTTAATATTGATCCAGTTATAGGAAAGTGGAGCAATGTGCTGGGGGTGCAGCTGCCCCAAGGCCGGAGTGAGAGATGGCAAGGGCAGGGGGCAGGGATAATTAGCTTCTAAAAATGGAAACCGTTGCTCATTTAAAAGAGTTATCCATTTCATTTTAATGGAGACGTGCACGAGCCTAAAGACACACATAACCGTGCATTATCCCACTGAAATGTAAATGCAGATATTGGCATGCCGCCACGCAAACCGGGTACAGACAGACACACACAAACACACACACACACACACACACACACACAAACAACTTGCAAACAACAGTATTATCGTTCTACAAAAGGCTCGAAACCCCACATGCATAGAGATGCACACAAACAGAGCTGTTTAATTTGTGAATCCTGCGTCCCGTTGGCACACACTACCTTTATTTTCTGTCAATTCTATTTTCGTAACCACAGGCTGTTGAGGAAACAAAACAACACTGTGTTTACCTCCCAGGGAGGGAGAGTGAAAGAAGAGGGCGAGAGACTGAGTCGGTTTGGCTGCTCGACCCCTCAGTCTATTTGAAATGAATCTGTTGACCAATGTACCTACAGCATCAACATAGCCACGTGTGAGTTTACAGTAGACTCACCTTTCTGGCAATAGTAAGCAAGTGGACAGAGAACAACAGAGATAAAGTGAGAGTAAGAAGGACAGAGTAAAATGTTTAGATGTTTTTGTCTGCTCTGTCGATAACTTCAAAAAATGTATCAGATTCATGCTTGAATTCAGTTGACACGTGATTACATCGTATTTTATTTTAAGTTGAAAGCAGATCACTTTTGACTTAACCAGGTTACAAGACTGGCAAACATCTAGGATATATATTTTCTATTATAATCAAATAGAGCTAGCAAATAGCAATGTTGTACGGATGCATGGATTGGGATATGTCTTGTATCGAAATCTCATTGACTCCTTTTTTCGGGGATTGCACTTTTTTCAGATAACACGCTGCCTTCAGAGTCAACAAGTGGTGTTTTGTTTTTAGCTTAAATCTTTGAGTTTAAGTGGGTCAAGTTTGAAACGTCGGTCTCTCACAGTCGGCTCCGCTGTTGGAAACGTCAGGTGACAACGTCAAATACTTCAAAAAGGAGTATGCAGTATATAATGTGCTTGAATGCTGAGGGAGCGCAAAGTCACGTACAGAGGGACACACTTTCACTTAGATGTTCAAGTGTAGGCACATGCTCACGCACCTTCTTGCACACTCTCTCAAACACACATGCACGCTCAATCACTCCTGTGTCCTCTGACTCAGTCTTTTGGCTTGTCTTTGTTGAATTTATCACCTTAATCCTTCTGTCTTTGCTTGTTCAATAGCAAAATGGAAAAACTAAGCCAAGGGGGTGGCAAGGGGGGTTGGCGGCAATGAAGGAGACACACAACCGCAAAGTAGTGGGAAAGAGACAGGACATTAAAATGCATGGGTGCCCTTGCCAGTTCTGATAAAGCTCACAATACACCGGCATCAAATCTCATCAAATAGTCATCACTGCAGACCGTATATAGCAGACAGACATTTATACCTCTGCATCCAACGACCCTGTCCATGGAGCTATATGTGATTATGCGAGGGGGAAGTGTTTGTGCAGGTGTGTGCTTGTGTCTTCGGCCCTGACCTTCCTGCAGGCCACTCCATGTCCTTGTGTTCAGTGCTGTCACCTTTTGACCACCAATAATGGCATAAAGCACTGCCCCTGACACTGGACACACATGGCTTGTTCTCTCTAATGCAGAATCTCCTGATGTCAATCCCCCTGATGTGATCACCTCCCTGATCCCTTATATGATTTCATAAACCCCTGTATCCACCGTCTCTCTTTCTCACTCTCTCTCTTTCACACCCCACCTCTATTTTTTTCTATGAGCGTTATTGCCTGCCATACACTGTACCTCCCTGGATTTCCTAAAAGGACATTGTAGGAGTGTCACCTCGGCAACACGAATACGCACTCACACAGAAGGAGATACCTTTACTGATCAACTGTGGACATCCTCTGATCTTGATGTACCTGTCCTGCAGGGGTGTAAAGTGTGTGTGGGAGAGAGGAGGTGGAAGTTGGTGGGTTAGCAGAGGGGTGGGAAGGAAATAGGTTGTCAATACAGGTCCTGGGCTGAGAAAATATCAAAGATAGACACGGCAGATGGATTTAGAGACACAGGGTGCGGTCTTCATGGTATATTGCCTTGAAAATCGACCATGAATAGCCCTTGGTCAACGCTGCTTCAAAGTCAAAGTGCTTCATGGTAAAACACTTTCAACTGCTGTGGCAGCTGAAACAGTATGCTGTCTGTATTTAAATGACAAATTAATGCTATGTACAGTACAGACTTTAAATGTGAGCTACGATGTTCAGCAGGTGTCAAAACAGGCCCGCGGTGGCAACAATCAATTAATGACATCAAGATTAATTTAATATTCTGATCACTTTCCAGACATGATTCACTCAAACAGTGAGTGTAGTAGAAATATCAATAGCAAATTGAAAATGACACCTCCGGCAATGCTGAATTGCTCCATCTCCATACTAGAGAATCTTTGAAATGTGGCCGCTTCTTTAAAGCTATTTAATCAGAGCAGCACAAATTGCTACACCTGTCGAACACACATTGACAAATGTGGACATTATGAAAAAAGCTTGATATAATGATGTGTTCAATCACACAATGTGGAGGCCAGTGTTTGGATCCTGACATTTTTAAGCTTGGTAAATAAGACCAATAATTAGCTGGCTATCCACAACAGATTTTTGCCCTTTCACAGTGGCGCCCAAGCAGCCATAAAGCCAGGGCCAAGTTCAGCTGAGCGCACAAATACCAGAGCAGGAGGCAGGGGAAATAAGAAGCACTTTGAAATGTCTCTACACACTGCCTTTTTCCTCTCCAGTGATTGATGGTGGGCATTGTTCAGTGGCTTTTAGTCACAGGCTTGTAATTGCTTTTTGACATTGCTACAAATGAGAAATTACTCTGTCCCATTACCAGTGCAGGAGATAAGCAAAAGGGAGGCTTCGGCGGAGTAGTGTGATAAGACGGTGTTGACAAAGGGAAAGCACCGTTGTTCACGTTCCATTTATTTAAGCAGTTACAGTTACAGTACGCACAAAAATAGAGGGACAGTTGAGAAAGTTTGTTACCGTAGTTTGTAGATTACTGAGAAATGCCTGTCCTCTATCATTGTTACACAAGCAGACATACATATTTGATTAAACTGATTTCACTTGTTTGTAAAAGATATAACGAGAAGGAAAAAACACAGTATTGGTCAGCTTACTCAAACATCAAATCATGTGCTTAATGTTACAGAACACTATTTTAACTTCTGATGGAATTACAATACCTATGGTCAGCTGGATTTCAAGTGAACCGGGGGGGCCGCGCTGAAGGAGAATCAATGAGTTTAGTGTATGTGCAGCCCGTCCTTTCCACATGTATACAGCCTCAAGGAGGTAGATAAATGAACCCTGTTTCTAGAACCTGTCCTGGAACGTCACTCACAGCTTCCTCCCTCCCCCCTAACAAGACACCTCAACAGCCACCATGCTTCTTACCCCATCTCCTCCCAACGCCCCCTCCTCCAGTCAACCGTGACACCAAGGGGAAGCATTGTTAATCACACATCACTTATCTAATCCATCACTTGGTCACAGAGTGCCATGGTGATGGGTGACAGATGAGATGGTGTTACTGTCTTGTGTGTGTGTGTGTGTGTGTGTGTGTGTGTGTGTGTGTGTGTGTGTGTGTGTGCATACGTGTGTGCATGTGCAGTTAATCAGGTGTTCAATTTTTTGAAGTGTTAAGTTTGTGGAGATTGAAATCTAATGCCCTGAGCATGGGGAACTGTTACCCCCATTATCATCAGGGTAGACACGATCCCGTTTTCAATGGTGACATTTCCCATTCATCACTAACACAGAGATCATGACCCGCTGCAAAACATATCATGCCTATCAAGAGCCTGTTTGACAGTAATCGCCTGTTGGTTGTGTTGGTGATTGCCTCACTTGAGTTGGCTGCACTTACATCATAGCTGTTATTTGACTGCAGTCATCTGAGATACTTCCAATTGAAGTCTCCGCACTCAGGCCAAATCTCATCTTCTTAAGGGCAAGTCTTAGTCATGTTGCATTCAGGGAATAGTTATTTATGCAAAGCCTGTTTGATGATGTCTTTATTTATACTTCAAGCCAATTCTCTCATGCAGGGGTATTCAATTCAAATTCTAGGAGGTCGACTCCAATTAAGACCTGGATGCAACACAACTTCCTGAAACTAAACAGCGACAAAACAGAATTCCTCCTCATCGGTTCCAAATCCACACTCAGCAAAATCAACAACCCGACACTCACCATCGATGGCACCACTGTCTCCCCATCTCCCCAGGCCCGCAACCTTGGCGTAATCTTTGACTCCACCCTCTCCCTCGAACCCCATATCCGCCACATAGTCAAAACCTCCTTCTTTCACCTCCGTAACATCGCCAAGATCAGACCCTCACTCACACCCCCCGCCGCAGAACGACTCATTCACGCCTTCATCTCCTCACGTTTAGATTATTGTAACTCTCTTCTCCTTGGCATCAGCCCCAGCTCCATCAAAAAACTCCAACTGGTCCAGTTGGAGTTTTGGTGTGGGTGATGAGACGCAGCCGCCCGTCTCATCACCCACACCAAATCCTGGCACCACATCACCCCAGTCCTAAAACAACTCCACTGGCTCCCTGTCTCCCACCAAATTACCTTCAAGGTCCTGGTCCTCACCTTCAAAGCCCTCCACCATCTTGCTCCCCAATACCTCACTGATCTCCTCTCCCCCTACCAACCCACACGGTCCCTCAGATCCACCTCTGCCGGTCTCCACCCCCAAAACCAAACTCCGCACCTTGGGAGAGCTTTCTCCAGGGCTGCTCCCAGGCTATGGAACTCCCTCCCCCAAGAGATCCGTGATTCCGATTCCCTCACCACCTTTCAGTCACGCCTAAAAACCCACCTCTTTTCCTCTGCATATCCCTAGCTCCCCCCCGTTCCACTTTTATTTTATTTCTTTTTTTTGTACCAGCGCTTTGGGTGCATGAAAAGCGCTTTATAAATCAAATATATTATTATTATTACATCAAATGAGGAAAAAGGGCAATTCATTAACATTTTAACTAAGTTAATTGACAATTTTCATATTGGAAAAGGAGTAATTATAAATAACAGGTACTCTTAACAGTCTCAGAACACAAAACATGGGATGAAAATAGAACACTGAAATAACACTATTCTCTCACACTCTTCATGCAATCATCTATGAGTTTCCTTGACTGCTAAACAGTGTTGTGTTCATGGTGTATCTCCTGTCAGGAATGGAGCAGTGCGTAGGGTGTGTGTGGGGGTGGCAGAGGGGGAGTAACATGGAGTTGGCTGCAGTAGTGAATTAGCGGTGCCAATTGCAGTCTGTCCTCATATAATAAATGCCAAAGCGCTTCAAGTTAAAAGACAAAGTAAGGGACTTGGTCCCGGAGCGATATGGCGAAAGTGAAATTTACCTTGCGTTCCATTATACCTCGGAACTCGGGGCTACGAGCTCTGAAATTGCAACTGGAACTCGGAAAACAGTCACTACCCTGAGTCCGGGTTCTGTAATCCAAATTCCGATGTAAAATGGAATGCAACAATATTTCCCGCTTCCTGACTACGGTCTGAATGACATGCAGGAAAAGATCGACACCAGTGTAGTGAAGGCTAATACTCCACCAGTAAAAAGGAAAAGCTCCATCAACATTTACTAATTCTCAATGATTTATCAGTTGTGGGTCCGGATAGGATGGCGTCTGGGTCCGGATCTGGACCGCGGTCTGCCTATTAGTGACCCCTACTCAAGTGGGTCAGTAAGTCAGGTCTAACATCGTTTAAGACTAAGATAAGCTTTACATCCTTACTTTTGTGACTCAAGTCTTAAGTCCACAGCTCTGCCTTATATCGCCTAAGGAGAGATTATTTGGAGAATATCATATTAAATACTTATTTTATTCCAAGCCACTCTTCTCCCCATCCTTCTTCTTACTCCAGGCCACTCTCTTTATTGTATATCCTTTCCTATGATTACCATTTCTCTGCAGATTTAAAATAGAATCATTTAATCAATTGTCTGCCCTGCCACTGCCTCAGTACAATAGTGCAAAGCTGTAGTACCTGTAATTTGCTTATTAAGACGTGTGATCTGACTTGGACTACCCCCTACACGTGGGACCTCACACTTTGACCCCTGTCAAACCAAGTACTTTGACAGGAGTTGCATGATTTATATTGATCTGCAATGACCTGAGTTGGCTGACCAAGTGATATCAACTCAAGATTTAGGAACTGCTCTGCTCCAGTGTGTAAGGACATTCAGAGAGAAGACCCCAGCCGCGTAGGTGGATGTTCAACAACATCCTGATATCTGCATCTTCCTGAACCCTTTAATCTTTAAACTGCTGAAAAAATAGTTTTTTTCTAGCTTCAGAAAACATGAGCAGATTTTCTCCATTCTCCATTGTGCCACTGTTTTTTTTTTAAGTTTGACGATTTGCAATTCAGGAAGGCTTTAAATCACCAGTTTCAGCTGATAAACATACTTTCAAATTGTGTTGTTCTGTTTGTCTTGTTCTCTACTCTATGACAACATAGATTTAGGTGCTGATATCAAATATCCAGGGATTTATTTTCCCTATTTGTTTCGTTATATCTTAATGGTGGCACCATTACATCCCCAGTATGTGTTTTGCAGAAGTTAATTCTGTAGATCCCTATAATCACAACCCTAGAGTGTTCTATGGCTTGTTTTGATACATACAGCAACAAGCAACTGAAGAGCTTGTTTTTGTGAGTTGTAAAAAAAAAATAACAAAACAACAACAAAATAAACCTGCTCTCAGGGGTAACAAAGATCCCTCCAGACTATATCCCAGCCTTAGTGATGGAGACAGCCTCGCATGCAGTGAGTCCCTATACTCAAATCATGTTCCTACTGTGTTGTGAGTTTCCCATATGATTTGACTTTGGGCATGAAAAACAAGTTCTCCAATTGATAGGAACTTTTCATGTGATGCAGACTGACAACACAAAATTAATCAATGATTGGTGCCTGAAGGTGGTGCAGGCCAAATGCTTTTTTTTTCAACTTTGCATGTTGGAGGCTATAAGGTAAAGGATTGGTTGCATGCCAATCGGCCTATTCAGAGTAAACAAGAGGTCCACTAAAAATGTATGTGATAGTAGCTTAGAGAGGGACAGAAATAGAGCCAGAGACATGTATGTTTGTTGGAGCACTTGTGAGAGGAAGACACTTTGCATTCTCCAGCAATCCGTGCTTTCCAGATTTTTCCCTTCTCACAGAATACAAATAAACCCCAACCACGTTCAGTAAATCCAAAGAAAGTGTGGATGAAATATGCAACAAAAGTTGTTTGTTTTGTGGCCTTAAGCCAAGGTTATTTGTCATCTGAGAGAGGAGAGGCATCCCAGGCTTAACTGATTCTGTCTGGGCTCCTAAGAACAATGATCCATCCACGCTAAAGAAGTCTCCAGCACCAGGAAGGCTACACTTTTTAATTTGGGTTATCTGGTTTTCACAGAGGAAAAGGTAATGATGAAACAAGAAGACAACTGTTGCCACCCCGATAAACCTCACTTAGATGTCACCTATTAATGTTGCATAATTGTCTCTGAAAAAGAAAACTATGTGAAAACAGTATTTTTGATGAGGAAAGCAAAAGGAATGATAATTAATCAGAACACCTGTGGTTTCCACCTTGTTCTGCTTAAACGAGAGCTTAGGGTTGCACTGGCTAACATTCTCTCTCTCTCTCACACACACTCTCTCTCACACACACACACACACACTCACACAGTCTGTGACTCATGGTTTGATCAGTCTTGTGCGTGTAGTGCTTTGTGATCTATTCTCCTGTGTATGCTATCTCTGAAGTGTTTAATCACTGGTTATTCTATCACCCAGCAGCAACAAGCTCTATGTCTGCGTGTTCCTGAAATTGTGAGTGTGAAAATTTAAAACAGGTTGCCAAAACATAGAGCAATGACTGTGACAATCCCTTTATATCTCTATACTGTATGTGTTACTGCTGTTTCAACAAGTGCATGTACGCAGTTAGGTATAAGGATTCAAAGCTATTAATAGATTTAGCAAACCTGCTTTAACACATACTGCTATTATAATACAGTAATAAACATCAATGCAATACAAGACCAAGGTAAAACAAACATGAAACAATACTACAGAACTACAAATTAAACTGATTACATTTTTTGCAAGAAAAAGAAGAAAAAAAATCGGGATTACATCTAATGGTTAAACATATATATATATATATATATATATATATATATATATATATATATATATATATATATATATATATATATATATATATATATATATAAGCTGTAGACATTTAGATAATGTTTGATATAAATTATTCATCTCAGATCTGTTTTTTTTTTGTGCTTATCTCAGCAAAGAGGTGCTGCAGGAATGGGCAGTATGAGGACACTGATGCATTTTCTGAACATTAGAGCAAAAGACAGGAGGTAGCACTTTTCACTGAGACAGATCATGTGAACATAGATTCGAACCAACAGTCTTCTAGCTGGGATGCAACAGCACAGACCACTGCACTAAGGTGATCTCAATAGACAAGAGTAATTTTGTCAAATAAAAAAGAATAAGAAAGATAGAAGTAAAGAAAGAAAGAAAGAAAGTGAAAAAAAAGAAAGAAAATACGAAGAAAAGAGAAAAAAAAATAAAAAAACGACACTTGTGAAATGGACCGGGATTCAAACAAACAGTCTTCTAGCTTGGAGGCGACAGCACAAACCACTGCGCCAAGGTATGGTGTCATTTGGTCAATGAAATAAGAAGCAGCATTCATACAGAATGCCTCAGCATTCACACATAAGAAAGAAAGAAGTAAAGAAAGAAACTTAGAAGTTAAGAAAGAAACAAAGAAACATCATTGAATAATAAAGAAGAAGATCTACGCATTCACACAAAAAATAGAGAGGGGGGAGCATGTAATATAGCTTCAGATGAGGTGTGCATGTGTTGGAAAAGTATCTCTCTATTAAGCTTTGATCCAGTGTGTTGCCGTGGCCACAGTGAAGGCAGGGGAACAGAGCGAGTGGATTCGTTGTCTCAGAACCTCTCTAGTCCACCACTGACATACTGTCAGATTTAGCTCCTTTGTATGGTTTGTTACTCCATCAGCTACTTTCCGTCTCCAGTAAGATTGCTCAATCAAATGGATGGATACCAGCCTGGCATGCTTTTTTTTTTTTGGTCTTTCTGCCTGTGTCTGTCTGAGCGATATATTTGGTGCTGTTTATTCTTGTAATTTTTAATACAGTATTTTCAATTATCAATGTCTACAGTTCTGCAAACCAAAGACCTAAAAATGCAAGAGCTCAGCTCAAGTGACAGTGAATGATAGAGGCATACACCTCAGAGTAGGATAGACATTTTAAAGGAAAAGTATGGCTCACAGAAGAAGAAGGTTGACACAGAATTGAAGTACATATCTAAGCCAACAGCTAAGATGCAGCAACAAATAGTGAAATAAGCACATACAAAACAATAGAGAACAGTCACAATAATACACCAATATAACAGAACAGTGTCTACTCATCAACAGTATTTCTTAAACCAATTCATTTTCCGTTTTTAGTAGCTTTACATGGACAACGTTGGCATTTAAGCTTGCAGACTTTTATCGCTAGCGTTTTTAGCATAAGACAATGTAGTTTAATATAGGAAAATTTGCATCCAGGCTTGCGGGCATTTTCTCAACTTACCACATGTTGACACCATAGACTGTATATAAACATGAACCATGGTGTCCAGAGAGCTGTGGACCTTGGCATGTTGTTTGGCTGGTGGACTGGGGTGGAAAAGCCTTCTTCCACTCTGTTTCCACTCCGTGAGGAAGAGCAGCAGCTGAGGTCCTCATCATCCACTGTGGTGACGACAACCTGAGGGAAATCAGTAGCATCAGGCTGGTCAACACGAAGATGACCTGCAGCAGACTCACCTCCAGCACCTTGTGAAGGGGACCTGTAACTGCTAGAGTTGGCAGTGTCACTGCTATTGAATTTGGCCTTCAGGTCACACTTTGTTAAGCCTAAACAGATCCCTGACTTTCATGGACAATGTTGAGTTTATTTTATGTTCATCAATGTTGACAAAAAATACCAACTATAGCTACAACACTTATTACCTCTGCTCTTCCCCTCCCCTACAGTCCCACACTGTATCCCCTTCTCCTCCCACCTCCCACCGACACCTGCTTATTACTGCAAACACAGAACAACACTATCATTTAGCTTACCGAAACAACTGGAGCGCAAGCTTCTTGGACTTCTCTTTCGGGACGACTGACCGCAGAGCAGGCGGATTATTCATCCGGTAGTAGCTTGAAATGTTCTACGCAAGGCTCCGACGCCGCGGTCGAGAAGTCCCGTTCACTGACCAGGGATTAGCTCAGGTGACACCTAGCACTGCCAGCGGTTAGCTCCCACTGAGCGACGAGCAAACAGCGGCGTCACCTGTTACTCAAGTTTCCACGCCCCTAATTATGCAGAATTTCAAACCTTAATATAATATAAATGGGCGAGTTATAGAAAAAATTCACCCCCCTCCCCCCCACAGTTGTCACGAAGGGGGGGATTAGCCATTGGGACCAAAACTGTTTTTTGTACCAGACTGTAAACATGTTCAATTCTGCTGTAAAGTTGGGCATTTTAACATGGGGCTCTATGGGATTTGCTCGTTTCTGGAGCAAGCCTCAAGTGGGCATTTAGTGAACTGCAGTTCATAGCACTGCAGTTCACAGCACATAGGCTTCATTTCTCAGCCTCAGAGTTGGCCCCTTGGTAAACACATCATTACATTAAAATTAGTTACTCCAGTTTCTTACCCCTTCGCTAAACACACCATGCTTTCATCAGAGGTTGAGCTAAGACTGTCGTTATACCCTTTCACCTTCACTAGCGTGAAGAGTCAGTGGACTGTCGGGAGGCGGGCTTAACCTTTGATTGGCTAAAGTGAAAGAGAATTTGAATTTATTGTTGGCCAAGCTTATCAACAAAACACTTTCTTCTCACCAGTTAAACAATTTTAAACATTTAGATTTGTAATATTTAATTAATGTTTATTTCAGGGGAAACTAAACTGCACATCTAACCATTCTGGGCTACATATTTTTACAAATGGAACTCACCATCTAGACATCCCCGCTGAGAGCCTGTCTTGTTTGGCTGCAGAGTCCGGGTCACAGCTGCAAATCGTTAACATAACGGAAGGCACGTCACGTGACTACCTCTCGCCTGGAAATTGGCGGCATATTTGAATGTTTGAAATCACCCACTGCTTCACTATCCCCTAATCACTATCTAGGGAAATGTCTTTAAGAGAAAATTCCTAATATTATATATATAAAAAACCGGGGTGGATGCATCACGTCCTAACGTTTTCATTACTTTTGTAAGAAGTTTAAGAGAAAGAAAATGTAAATGTGCATGTTTTATGTTGTTGGTAATTTATTTTAGTCATTTTTACATTATGATTATTTATTTAATCATAGTATTTAATCATAGTATTTCTGTAAAACCTTTTGTAATTTACATTTATTAGCACACATTTTTATTTTATTAATTTGTGATACATTTATTATTCATGGCGAGCATGTGTCATGTGATTTGAATACCCCTTTAAGAGTGATACAGTATCGGTATCATTCAAATGATAACAGAAAGTATCGCTATTGTATCGAAGGTTATGGGTTTGCGTCCCAGTTCAAACCAACCAGGGCCTTTCTGCGTGGAGTTTGCATGTGCTCCCCGTGTCTGCGTGGGTTTTCTCCGGCTTCTCAGGCTTCCTCCCACAGTCCTAACACAGGCAGACTGGGGTTAGGTTAATTGGAGACTCAAAATTAACCATAGGTGTGAATGTGAGATTGAATGCTTGTGTGTCTCTGTATTTGGCCATGCGATACATTGGCGACATGTACAAATACAGTAAAATCTTACATCATGGCTAATTACCTGTAAATGTATGGGAAAACTTTCTGCAAATATCTGCAAATCCACAACTCAATGATCCTATGCGTCTTCACAGAAATAAGTCTGTAAAAGAGCATAGTACTTACTGTAAAGGTATATTTTTAAATGTGTTTTACAGCCATTTACAGCAAATGATCTTGTGTCTGTATAAATACTATTAAATACCCTTAACCTAAACTTAAACTTTATGCTTCATGACCTGTAAATTACGAGGAAAAAACTTTGAATTACTACTGATTCCTGTAATTTTACATTAATTTCCTCATCATTGTGAACAGAAAAATCAGTAAAATATTACCTTACATTTTATGTAAAAATACATTTCAAAACTGTACAAATACAATAAATTGCCATCAAAAAACATGATATTAATGTAATCTTAGTTTACGTTATTTACCTGTAGTTTTAAAGGGAGAAAAAAAAAAATTACTGAAAATATCTGTAAATTCACAGGCATATCTTTGTTTATGGAAAAAGGGAAAAATCTGTAAAATTAAATTTTTTTAACAGTATAGTCATAAACCAACCAAGGGCTTTGAACATACTGACCAGGGAACCATTTGAGCACAGCAGAGGGAAATGTGCCAGCGCTCAGGTGAAAAATGAGCCTGGCTGTGTCATGTCCACTTAGGGTTCAGACCCATGTGGATGTCATCTGAGCTGCAGACATATATCATCCAAATCAGCTTTGTGGTTTAAAAGCATCAAACTTCAAAAAGCAGGTCTCTCTATTGACGTTTTGCATCTCACACTGAAGCCCTCATCCATCTATGTACCATGAATAGGTTGGCTCAGCCGTATGCCCAGGGTAATCAATACAGCCGGCTACACTGGTTGTGTTTGTAGCAACTTGACAGACTTCAAGACAGACAGTTGTCATTCAATTTTTTAAGGCTGTGCAGCCATAGTTTTACAACTTGAGCATACTCACCCATATAAATACTTTCTTGATTTCATTGTCATGTCAGGAAAAAACTTCTTTGAATGATCTATCGGGAAGTTATCATGTAGGAAAAACTAACAAAACATGGCAATCACACGTTTTCTATCTGTGAGAAATACCTGTGAGGTTCTGTGTCTTAGGCTGTCCTTTTGTTTGTGTGTGTGCGTACAAGTTATATTAAGGTGTATTCACTGATTATAATGTTAATGCCTCAAGATATATCATTTGGGTGTTGAAATTAAATGTTGACATGTGCAGTAACCAATGTGCTCCAGAAGAACCATAATGAATAGTTTAACAGCAGTAAATATCACAGATGCACGTGAAAACAATGATACATGCAGGCAGTCAAGGTCACATTGTCAGGCATTCAAGGTAATCAGCAACACAATGGCACAGTAGAGCTTCATCCACTACAAACCCCCCTCTCAAGAACAGCCCGCAGCAGCAGGGCAAAAGTCTTTTGTTTTACACATTTACTGAACACAAAATCTCTTTTTGCATTGCTGTATGATATCTCGATCTGGTTATAGTTAGTGATTTTGTATGGGCCCACAGTCATTCAAAACCCCCTTTTTTGTCTTTTGGAGAAACAAAAACATGTCTTCCATATTATAACCTTGTAACCCCACCAAATCAGTCTGCAGTAGCCTTCCTGAAAGTGCCATTCATTTTACACTAACAACTATAACAAAATAGTTTCCCTTCAACTAGATAGTACAAGATCCCAAAATGTAGCATTCAATGTTGTTCTCAAATGTGCCCCTAGGAGCTGTAAATAAATGGAAACCAGAACAAGTTCTAGGGTAGTAGTTTTCATCTCAGGATATGTATTATACTGTAAAAAGCGAAAAATGTATGTGGAAGTGTATGCCGCTCTGCACGTGCATGAGTCAGTTTTTCCTAGTTGAAAGCTCCATAGTCATTAATTAGTTTATTATTTCTTTTAAGCTAAGAAATGGCATTACCATTAAAATGTGCATCATTATGTTCAGTAGATCAATATGCCATACTATCACAGATCATAACACCAATACATTAAAGTGCTGCTTCTCATTATAACGGTTTCTTCGAGTTGAGCCAAAAGCTTGGCTTATGTCAGCATTGTTTATAATGTTAGTAATCATGTCAGGCTGTTCTCTCAGTCCTTTAGTGAGTTTTACATACTGTAATGTAAATCATAGCGGTGAGGGGAGCTCCAGTGTTAATAGTTACTGATTCAGACAGTGACACTGTAGCTTGACATTTCAGTGTTTTAAGATTGTTCACAGTTTTTCCTTATTGTTGCCTCTAGGTTGTTGCAGCTATTTTAACACTGTTATCATGTTTCTTGGCTTGGTCAAAGTCATTAAAGCACTTTCACACGTGGAGCGTGATACCCGCTAGAGGGAGGTAACAGGAAATAGTTTGAGTTTGTGAACCACAGAAACCTGACTGAGTCACCACTCTGCAACTTAGTTAAAATGTGGACTCGCGAGTGCATGTGGGAGGAATTGGTAAACTTTTTTTGTTTTTGTATTCTGGTTTGTATCCAAACACTTTATTGCTTGAAGTCTGAACGTCTTAGTCCATAGTTGTTCCTGATGAAAGGCTTTATCGCTCTTGGTGTCTTTCAAAGCTGGCACCTTATTGTCATTAATAAGAGCTTTTGGAGGCAGTTTGGTTTCATTGAATGAATCATATGTGGAGAATGATGGCACCAATTGGGTAGCTGGATTGCTTGCTGAGCCTAACAAAAATGCAGTCACAACTGCATGTATATTTTGTATATATTTTTAATTGTTGTCTGGCTTTTCTCTCCAAAGTGAGAACAATTGGCTTCCTGAAACAAGTGCGCATACATTTGTAAGTCAGACATTAGACCAGTGAGCCGCAGTCCTAGCAGCATCTGCTGTGGGCTAAAACCCCAGTTAATGAGAGTCCTCCATCGCTAATTAGCCTCTCTGCAAGTGTAACTGATTTCCTTTAGAGCTGTTTTGTTAATGGTTGTTGACACTTAAAGTCCAGCCATTCTGTGTGGAGTGATTTACCTTAATTCGTGTTGAGGTCTTCAAGTCAACAACTATAGAGGACCAGCCTGGTGGTGTGTAATACCGATTGCTGTAACCCGAGTGACTGAGGGATTTTCTTGTTGAGAACTGATGTAAGTTACGTTGTTGTCTGTTGTTAGTCTGTGAAGGTCTTCGATTGAGTGCTCTTTCTTCTTTTTAAAATAATTTTCTCACATTTAATAGAATTATTATTGTTCCAGATGTACACCAAATTAATGATCATATAGAGCTTTTACTTTACACATTATGATTTTTATCTCCTTACTTTATATATGATTTATATTTACCATCACAATAATATATATTTGAAATGCCCTTATTAATAATGTGATATTGGTTTAATCCATATTGCCCAGTTCTGGTCAGATATCACTTTTAAAAGGTTATCAATGTGAGTAACTCCTCCTGTGTGGTCAAGGCTGTTGTTTCAAAAAAGAATCAATGACTATAGACTAGAAAATAAAGATATATAGACAGAAGTATTGCTGTTAAATAAAAAACATGTCCTTACACATCAAAAACAGTTAAAGTAGATTGATACCTTAATCTTTTATTTGTAACTTTTGACGGATTCCGCATAATAGGCGGAAGTATTTGTCATTTCCACCTTTACCACACCCCATATCACTTTTTGTTGGATTTCTACCATTTTGCCTTTGTCTGTCTGTCTCCTCTCCACTCTGCCTCTGTCTTTCTCTTGTTTCCTCTCCTCTCCCGTCGATCAATGGCTTCCACTCGTCTTATTGACATTCTTTGTGCTTTCTGAGTAACAGAACACTGGTCAGAAAAAGAGTCATGCTCCAAACTCAGCCCAGGATATAAATAGAGTTGTCAGTTTGAGACATCACATAGCCATTAATGCTACAGTGTCATGTGTCACACTCGTAGTATTGTGATCAGTAAATTGCCTGTCACAGTTACTTGAGTTCCTCCATCTTATTTTAAAAAAAGAAACACACTTTTTGAGTTCTCCAGGGCTATTTGGCATAATGCTTATTGAGCATGTTAATATTGTTCTCTGCTCAATGTGTTTATATTTTGCTACCTCAGCGTTTCATGGTAATGAGGGAAGATCTGAACTGGCTGTGTGTACTATAATCCCGTTGCCAACCATCAGTTGCCACAGTTTTAAGCACCAAAGTTTCCCAGCTATTTTCTGTGAGTTAGTTTTCCCACCATCAAGCTCAACATCATTTGTATCATTTTGATGATGAAACACATCTTATTCCAGTATTTTGTTGAAAATTAATTGTAGACGTTTTTGCGATGAAGTATTTCATCTTGTCAGGGTTTAAAGGATGGTGCAAAATTAAAACGCTGTCTTACTGTGTAATGCAAGGGGAAAACCAGCTCAGGCTTTAACTGCTGCTTCTGTCCTGGTGGTACACTGAAAAATATCCTCCAGCAGTTTATTCACACATTTGCATTTTGCTTTCTATGAAGCACTTTCAGGTAGCCACAGCAAAGCTTGCCAGGGAACTCCATTAAGCATTCAGTGGTCTGTTTCAGTCAAACAGGCTTATGGGTTCCAACCTTTCCCTTGTTCCCTTGCCCACCGATATGCAACTCTACAAATTACAAGGTCTGTGCTACGTTCACAGGGGCACACCTCAATATCCTCCTTCCCCATGACTTTTATTGACTTCATCACTCATCAACAACTTTTTTTTTCTTTATCATTAGGCCGTGTCTGGCCAGCGACAATCCTGGGATTAGTTTGACTTGCCTTGGAAGACGATAAATCATGCTAAGGGTCTTGGGAGTGGTTCAGATCCAAAAAACGCCATGATTCTCCCTTTCACTCAGGCTGCATGTAGGCTGAGCTGGCTGGACTAACAGCCCAGATCAGTGCCTATACAAATGAGACCCTTAGCCCAAGGGCTGCTAACCCTTTTGTATTTAAACTGGCTTACTTGCAAAATGTAGCATTTAGCGGTGTAGCTGCACAAGGTCAGTTGGTGCTTCTCTATCTCTGTCACTGGTAAACCTTAATATTGTTATTTAAAAAAAATATGAATCTGGTATATGGAGGATTTGCTGCATTGCGCAAATTTAACATCTAGTGGAAATTATATATGTGCGAGGTCTGGGAACTGTTGTTAGTGATAATTAAAAATGGTTTGAATTGCATTCTTCTCCTTTATAACCACTTGTCACAGTCCTCAGTGAAGTCTTGGGAATATAGAAAATAAGAAGAGACATTTCAATATGGTTAAGAGTTAAGCCATCTTAAATCCCTTTGTCTGGCTGAGGCCTCACCCATGAGAGGCTAGCCTGAAGTTAACTGGGGCACTTGTCATATTACTCCCACGTGGTTGTGAAGGGACACGGGATAATTACTATACAAACAACATCCCAATGGACCCAAACTAGAAGAATCCACCTTTTTTTTGGGACATCGCCTTAACACCTGAAATTTGTGCTTTAAACTTAAAAGGGGCTACTGAATCTCCAGTGCCAGTAAAGCACTGATTTAATGTAATTTGCATCCTTTTAAAGTCACCTGGTGCACAATAGTTTACAGTAATGAAACTATATATTACAAATCTGAATGAGAAGTCCTCTTTCTCACACGCATTTTCCATCTCCCACCAGATGTCTTGTCGTTGCCCCCCCCCCGCCCACACACATTCAGCGTTCTGTGTATGCTGCAACACATTTGTCACCAACAGAGTATCAATTCAATATTTGGAAAATTAGTAAGGTTTACAGTGGACATCAAGGTCGTGATTTGATGATAAGTTAGGCCTCTGGTATGTGGACATAGTGTACACGTTCCTGTTGTATGTGTTTGCCTCCCCTAAGTGTGCAAACACACGCACATGGTAATGAACACCCACGACTGTGTATTGGTGCAAGCTGTAAGCTCTGTATTCTTAGCATCATCTAATTGCTCTGCCTATCTGCTAATACACTTGCAGCACTACTGTTTTGCTTTCCAATGATTTCTATCCCCTGCTGTGCCCCCCTCTATAGCCATTCTCAACTAAATAATGGATTTGTTTGAAGCTAGTCTCTCTCCCCTGGCTAACTGCAAGCTACAACCATTTTAATGTGATTCTCTTTAATGTGTTCTTGCTCTTCTTAGCTATCTGTGACCCTTCTTAGCTAACTGTGAAGCCATTATGTGGAATCATTGTCATTATGCATGCTGCCATGGCATGATTGTTGTAGCTTGTTCATTTCTACGGTATACCAGGTTCATTATTTGGGTTAGATATTTTGTGATTCTTAGCTGAAAGTGCCATGAATTATAGTTAAATATTATTATTCTATCTCATTATGCTTGGTCCCCAAAACATTGTATAATGGTATGAGTTGAACTTGGATACCTTGAGGGTTTTAGCAACCACCAAACCTTGCAGCATTTATTCTGAGGGTCCGCTTTTCATCCAAAAGAGTAGCATTCAATTCCCACATTGTGTGGTGAACGAGTCTTCAAAATTGCAATGCTTGACGACAGATTGGTAAAAGTATGATCAAGATGCGATGACAAAAATGCTTAATTTTACAATGATTTTGGCATCATGGTTTGTATTATAATAATAATAATAATAATAATAATAATAATAAAAATCACATCCACCAGAACCACATGACTAAAGCGTAGAGGAGCACATACTCATACAAGCACACCTGCACTCTATGGAGGACACAACATGACTTAATAATAAATAAATAAATAAATGCAGAAATAAATCTATCAATAAATACAGGAATAAATAAATAAATGCAGAAATAAATCAATCAATCAATCAATAAATGCTGAAATAAATTAATACATACATGAATGCATAAAAACATGTATAAATAAACAAATCAATGCGTAAATATATCAATAATAAATAAAAGAATAAATAAACAAATATATGAATTAATGTAATAATTATTTTTCACCTCCATTTATTTATTTCTGTATTTCTGTGTCCATATGTTAATGAGATGGGAGGTCCTAACCTCAGTCAAAACCATGAGTGGTTACAGGAGTGTGCTCGATTTGGATCTACCACTTCTGCCTTACTAATGGTGCTGATTCGTGTACAGCGGTCTGGATCTGGATACAGACGCCGTCCTATCCAGACCCGGACCTACAACTGATAGATCATTGAGAATAAGCAAATGTTGACGGGGCATTTTCATTTTTACTGGTGGAGCATTAGCCTTCAATACACCGGTGTTGATATTTTCCTGCTTGGCGTCTAGCAGAAGCAGGGGATAAGTTTCACTTTCTCCAGGGCTGAAGCGCTGTCTTGAGACCAACCCCCTGACTTTCCGTAACAGCGCTGTTGTATATTAAGACAGAACGCAACCTGTACCGCACATTCATTACTGCAGCCAACTCCGCTTCTTTCCCCCTGGCGCTCATTATTTTGTTGAACATGTGTAACGTTGGTAGAGCCAGTCGAGTGCTGTGCTGTGCAGTGTTTAGACCTCACTCGCAGACACGTTGACAGCCTTGCAAGCAGCTAATGCTAGCTCACACAAGTTTGAGTCAAGCCCCGGGGACTTCGCTCAGCCTTGAAGCAAAAAAGACATGCTGGCCAGTCCGTGGTACTGCAGCGAAAAATCCAATGCTGCCGAGGTGCAAGCTGGTTACATGCGGTTACGTCGTGTCCCCGGAACGAGGATTCTTGCTCGGTTACGGTGAATGTAGTACGAGTGATTGGAAGTCAGTCTGGTACTGAAAACCAATGTCAGGCGGAACGGAGTTGAAATAAATGTGGGTCGTATGGTTGTGATCCACTCGTCAGCTCGTCGCTGCGACGAGATGTTTAAAAGACCAAAGCAGAAGATAAATGAGGAGCAGGTTGTGGTGTTGACGTGTTGCTCTGAGCTAACAGGCGTAGCTAACAACAACAGGCTGAGCTGCTCAGGCAGCTCGGTATTTGCTCATTGACCCGCAGACAGTTTGACAGTCCTGCTTTATTATTGCGAGATGAGTTCATTTCACCACCTTGACAAACGACATTAAAAGAATAAAAATTGACACCGTGAAAACCCACTCTCAGGGCAGTGAAGCTTCGGTCCGACCTGTTAGTGTTATTGTATGGTTCTTATGTTTTATTTATAATGTTCTCATTCATGTAAATGTTCAGTAACATGCTTTTATATTTTAATAAATTAAAGATCTTGAACTTCTATCAATTGTTTTTTTCTTTTTCCTTATCAAATATGTGGGGAATGAATGTATTTCATGAAAACACGTGGTTCTGCAGTGATGTGGAAATATTCTAAACGTGGAACTGTTTCATAACAAGAGTCACCATGCAGCCTTCAATTCATCTACATATGAAAGTCTGATGATGTTGTGACATCTAATTAACTATAAAAATCAAAAATATGAATTATTCATTACCATTAATAAGTTGAGTTTAACTTACAAATCACCAATAAATCTCACGTCATAAAAGATTTAATTTATTTTTAATCCATTATGAACACAGAACATATTTGCTGTACTTCAGTCCACAAACAGTAAATATAGATGTGACATGCTCATCAGCTCATCTTTTGGACAAACTACATGTGACTCTCCACCTTTTTTAAATTGTATAATATTAAATACAGTTTGGTCTTTGATGGTGACATTAGTGAAAATAAAGATATTTATAAATATAAGTAAAATCAAAAAGCTGAGGTGAATCAAAGTGGTGAGGCTCCTAAAAGACTTCTCAAATAATCAAAGACAAAATATCAGTGTATCATTGGTTTAAATCAACACATTGCATCTGATATGCTGCAACATAAATAAATAAAGTCCTGACAGGCTATGTGACTGTTGGAGGAGACGGTGTTGCACTGAAGAGAAGTCTTGCTCTTGGAGATCAACCATGGAGTAAGATTTTATGATAGATGATGAACTCAGCTCAGCCCTGACTGCACACTGTTAAATGTTTTCCCTGTAAAAAAACAGTAATCAGCTGGCAGCAGGGTTGCCATTATGTTGCTGTAGAATTAACATTTATCTACTGTCACTAAAATTCACAGTTTTGTACTGTGATTCAAAATACGGTATGAACTTCTTTTTTGATTATTTTCACAGTATTTTACGGTCAACTTGACTGGCTGGCTGTTTTTTTTAATTTTTCAGGACCTTACAGTTGACTGACTGACCGTTTCCTTTTTTTTAAATACAATTCTTTTTTTACCTAGGAAAGACACTAAAACCTCACTGGTTTTAAAGTCCTCCCAAAATCTAGCTACAAGCACAGAGCACAAACCACAGCAAAATGTTCTTTGAAAGTGCAGGCTAAATCACAGATTTTTCAATCATATAAATCACAACCTCTTTTTGCTTTTTACTTTTTAATTCAATAAAACATTGTAAACTGCACATGCAGAACAATTGCATATTAAACTAGTACAAACAAAGACCTGGGACAAAACATTGGTCAATATAATGCTGTATCAAAACAATAAAAATTCAAAATTCAAAATATGAACTGTACATTCAGGCTCTAACAAGGTCCCTAAGTGTAAGTCCAGAAGTCCAAGGGTTGAACGATGGCAGAGTAGTAACGGACTTCTGGTCCCCCCCAACCACCTCTGATTATGTAAGAGAGAGAAAGAAAGAGAAAGAAATGAGTTCAAAGAATTAGAGAAAAAAGACAATCTGGTGTTTTCACAAATGTAAGTGAGTTATGGGGCTGAATTAGCTCAGATCTTAGATGAAGTCAGCAGAGTGGACACGTAGATTGACTCTTGTTGGTGACTCTGACCCGTCCAGCTTTGGTTCCTCTTTCAGGGGTTTATTCCAATGAAGTGCCTGAAAAACGATAGTGTTTCTTAAGACTCTATGTAAAAGTGAAGTTGTGCTAAACTTCTTCCACTGAATAACAGCATGAATGAAAGGCTTCAAGTTGCTTCAACTGATGTAGTGGCTTTCGTTGGTTTACACTGTCAGGACTAAAAATTTGCTCATGTTGTCTGACTAAGCAGTGTATGAAACTCTAGCTAGCGCCAATAAATACTGTATGACACTGTTATCTAAGTTACTCTGCAAGTGCTGTATTTTAGCAATAAAGCATTTTGCGCTAAAAAACACATCAATATAGTGTAATTTTACAGATTGTCATTTTTATTAACAGTAAAGTGCTGTTTTAACAAATAACTGGTTAATACTGTTGAAAACTTGCTGTAAATTTACAGAAATCATTTACAGTGCAGCAGACAGCTGTGGAGAACCATGACACATATCAGCATTACCAATACACTGAAGACATGTCATACAAATACTGTTCAAGATAAACAGGTAAATAACTTATTTATAAAGACCCAATGATAATGTTATCCAGAACGTTGTAGTTATCTCTCACTCTCTCTTTGACACACCCACACACACACACACAGCATCGGTGTCTCAATAAAAATGACAGGGATAAAATGAACTCTTCTTGCCAGGTTGTGGTTTGTTTTGGAGAATCCAGTGACTCGTTTTGACTGGTTAATATTGAACACGAATTAACCATGAAATCAACGATTTTTAGCGATTTTATATAAATTTACTTTCCAAATGAACTTCATTGTTGGTCGCTGTTGCCGTCTGCATACATCCGCGGTTGCACGTCCGAGGCGAGTCCCGTAGAAGTCTGACTAAACATCTGTGAAGTCCAGTAGCATAGGATGTAGCGTAGCATCGGTAGCATTCATGGACGCGCAGAGCGAGATGCAGAATGCGGTTCGCTCATCCTCATAGCCCAGAGGTATGATGGGAGAGATGCTACTGCGCAGAAGCAGTCAGCCCACGTCCAGGTAGTAACGCGGAAGTCAGAAAACTTTTTGGGCACATGCGCTGGGTGAGCAACTTTCGTAGAAATGAATGGCCATCTTGTCTGGGCGGCATCTGGTATCTAGGTTTTAATTAGTAAATCTATGGTTTGAGCTCCCTCCCGTAGAGCGCCCATCTCCCATGCTGGTGGTCGGGGGTTCGAAGCCACCACGCTGACACGTTTGAGTAATCCGCCCTCTTCTTTTTTCACAAATCGCACCCTGCAAACACACTCACACTCACAGATGATTGCATGAGTGTGAGAGAATATTGCTATGTCAGTGTTCTGTTTTCTCCACCCATGTTTGTGTTTTGAGACTGTCAAGATGCACATTTTCAAAGCTGTTTGTTCTTATTTTACTTGAAGGTGGAAGAGAACATTATTAGAGTACTCGTTATTTATAATTCCTCCAGTTCAATATCAAAACTGGCATTTAACACTGTTGAAATGTTATTGAATTGCAGGCCTTTTTTCTTTATTCAATTTGAGAGTCAGTTGTGGATAATTAGGCACCCAGCATACTTAAATATGGCACTGAATCATAAAGCAAGTTAGACATTATGACATTATGGTTCCGGACCTTTGCTTGATGAAATTTTCTCCAACTGGACCTCCTTGAATTTTAATTGAATACCCCTGCATTACGCTAACTGGACAGGTAGGAAGGCTTGGGATTGGGGATCGTTTGCTTTTGTCTGGCTCTCCCATTTGACCAATCATGCTTTTGACTGAGGTTAGGACCTCCTACCTCATTAACATATGGACACAGAAATACAGAAATAAATAAATGTAGGTGAACAAAAACGTAGAAATAAATGTAAAGCATTCATTTATTTATTAATGTTTACATTTATTTCTGTATTTATTTATTTATTCTTTTATTTCTGTATTTATTTAGTCTTTTATTTATTTATTTATGCATGTATTTATTCATTATTGATTTATTTATTCATGCAATTATTTATTTATGCATGTATTTATTTATGCATTTATGTATTTAGTATGAAGTCATGTTCCATCCTCCATAGCACTCTGCTTCATCTTACAGCCCTGACCAATAGGCCTGTTTACTGTACAGAGCAGTCTTTTCCTCAGTGGTATATTTCTCATACTTTTTTAACTTTTTGCACTCTACAACTTGGACCACATACACAATCATGCATGTCTACAAATTCACTAACACTCATTCATATAATATAATCACAGCAGGTGCAAAAAGCTGTAGAAAGATTGTTAGAGGCCCAGAGGGAACCTAAAAGAGTCTCTGCCAGACTGAGATACAGCAACAGTCATTTTGTTTCTTCGGAAGCAAAACGCACACACAAGAATGTAAGGATGCACAAGAGGCTGTAGTGTACAAAAAATGCTCACTCGTTTGTACAGCTAACCATGATAGCCGAGTAAATTCCCTATAAGAGTGGGGTTATTGACTCTTTACATTTCAAAAACCTTTTTAGGTTACTGATTGGTCAGCATTGGCTCTTTAAACCAATGTGGCGGTGTTCTCTTTTACAACATGAAATAAAAAGGATCAGGGCAGAAACTCACTGTGCAGTAAAGGCTAATGTGTGTCCAAAGAACCCTTTTTTTACTTGGCTTTTTTCCATCCTTTATCCAGAGCCAGCCTTGGGCATAAGTGAACTCAGCACCTGCTTGGGGCTCATCAGGCCACTAGAAGGCCCTCAAGAGTGCCGTGAATAAAGTTACCTACTTGCCATCTAATACTGTTGGTTTAATCGGTTTGTTTTGTCATCAATAGGATGATAATAAGTGTGTTAGATCTACAAAAGTGTGTGAATGATCAAGCGTTGCCAATAGTCAATGGTACTGATGGCACCGAGGCTGGGCCTGCTTTCACCTATCCATTGTACTTTAAATGTCAACACATGCATGGCAGATTTGCTCTTTCCTTATCTGAATGCAGTTTTTCTCTTTGCTTTATACATTTTTTGTAGTGTCTGTTGTTCAAGAAACTTCAAGATAGCTGTTTTTTGCTCTTTTTACCGCATAATTCATCCATTAGCTGCATGAGCTGCTAACTTACTGAATTACAATGTATTTTTATAAATATTCTTTCCTCAGACACCATGCCTTTATGCTTTCACAGTAAAAGCTCTTCCATTGTACCTCCGTGCTTCATGCCTGGAGTATTTTCCAAAAAACTATGTCAATATGACATACTCAATTGATGCACTTATGAAGTAACCAAAAAGGTATTGTAGTTGGAGAATTGATTATGCTCTTTAACAACATGCCAAATATTTTATGTGAATGTATGTCTCTCTTTCCCTCCCGACTGGCTATTTAAGGAGGTAAATGACTGACCTGTTGAGAGAGATATCACAATCAAAAAACTATTGAAACTTATTTCACACAAGTAATTGCTCCAAATTACCAAAGCCATTATCTTTGTATAGATCTGTGTTTGTTCTTTGAGAACCAGCAGAGCTTAGGAACGTAGAGCTCCGTTACAGCAGAAACAGATGTTGTCTTTAAAACCATGGGAGAGACGGTCATTTATACTCATAACAGATTCACCACACGGTTTACATTTGGGATGAATACATCATCTCTAGTAAGCAACATTGATTCAGGACGTCATATAATCATTGTTTCAGGATGTCATATAATTAAATGTTTATTGATTATTTTCAACAGTTAATTAATCATGGTATAATTGGAGGAGCTGTTTATTTGCAGGCTCAGAGCTTCTTTACAGAACTACCTAGCTAGTTGGCTTCCAGGTAGAATGCTTCAGGCCCTGACATTCATCTTCTGTGTGGTGAATGTCTGACTGACCTCTCATTGTCTGCAGTTGCTTTCTTGGCACTCGTAAAGCAGACGTGATAGTGAACCTGCAGAAATGGTATTGAGGATTAAAGATGGAGGCTGGAGTTGCAAAAAAGTAAAAGGTCACCGAGCAGAACAAGCAAAGCTGTGGCCAATTAAACCTGATTAGACAGCAGAGAGTTCGGGGGGTAGAGGGTCAGGGCTGACTTTGCTCTTTTTGTGTTTATATGGAGACATGAACAGAGAAGGAAGACCTCTCGGAGCCAAGTCTAGCAAATTGTTTCAAGGAAAAAGACTGTTTTTTGGGTCAGTGCTGTTTTTTTATGTTATTTTTTTTTATTTCGTGATTATGTTTAGTCCGAGTATGCAAATTTTTACAAACAAATAACCTTGAGCGTGTTTTCTATTTGTATGTGCACATAATGCCACATGTGACAGTTAAACATAAATGGTTTACACTGTCAGGTGATTTTTATTCACTTTTGAGCATTGTTTTGTGCATCCACACCATCCCTTCTGTCTTCACCAACTTTTATGTCTTAACTAATTATTTAATGTTAATAATTTGGCACACAATTTGTGCTGGTGGTCGTCATCTATGCAGTGGATTTTTTCCATTCCTGTTTTTCCCTTTTTCCCTGATGTCTTGGTGATTTACACACACATGAAACGAGATCTGTTTTACAAATGAGCAAAATAAATTGATGGATTGTCGCCGCCCTCCACTTACATTCATTCTACTTCCTGCAGAGGTCTCTAAATGTGAATGCTATTATACCAGTGGGCTTTTGTCTTAGATAAAAAATGTTAACTGTGCAGTGCCTGCGACACCAGCTGTTATAACCATTATAATATATAATTTCATTTATTTTTTTATTTGTCCATTCATCCCTTTCTATTCCCAGGTGCACTGTGATCTGTGATCCAAAGCGTGAATTATGACAAAAAAAAAACACAGGGCAAGGGCTGAATACAAAAAGGTATCAAACTTGTCCTCACTTCCAGTATTAGAGGACAGTGTAGTAACCCTGGTCACACTCTCCCAAGCATGGAGAAGCATGCCCTGATCAGTCCTTGCACTCTGCATCACCGGCAAGGACAGGTAGGGGCTTTTTCATATCATTATTTGTCAGTGGATTTATGTGTTAGATGGATACTGTGATAAAAGTTTACGCTATGAGGGGCCTTTAGGAACATTATTCAGAATTATCTCTCTCACACACACAACTGAAATGCTCTCACACATAACTGAAATGCTCTCACACACACACAACTGAAATGCTCTCAATCACACGCAACTGAAACGCCTTCCGGTTCAACTGAAATGCCTTCCTGTTCAGCTGAACCACCTTCCTGTTCAACTGAGACACTTTCACACACACAACTGAAATTACCTCTCACACACAACTGAAATCCTCTCACACACACAACTGAAATCCTCTCACACACAAAACTGAAATGACCTGTCACACACACAACTGAAATCCTCTCACACACAACTGAAATGCCTTCCTGTTCAACTGAAACACCTTCCTGTTCCACTGAAATGATCTCTCACACACACAACTGAAACTACTCAATTCAGCTAGAAGGTCCTGGCACACATGCCAGACTTTTAGTGTTGGTACACTATTCAGCCACATGTTTTAGCAAGGAAATGCTTGTTGATTTTAATCTTGACATAAGCCTTGGAGGGCTCCAGACATTAAAAAAAAATCTAGGAGCCAAATTAAATTTTCAGGAGCCAAAATATATTGATGTCAGAGTACAATGTCTAATGTCTCCCTTTCCTTGTCTTTCTCCTCTGTACTGTCTGCCTTTGTCTGCCCTGCATCTCATAGTGTGCACAATGTGTTCGTTCCACAGTATGTGCCATGTCTAATATGTTTCAATCTAGTTACCCTAAATACATAAATTTCAAAGAAATTAAACAGATCACCAACATTAATATCCTTACCACCTATGTGTTGTATAGACACTGACGAACCCCACCCACATACCATTATAAAGGAAGGGGGAAAGGTAACTTCTTTTGAAAATATGTGAACTTGACACCTGCAAGAATTTTAGATAAAGTAGCAAATTGTATGAAATTATGAACAGATTATTTCCTGAGGATTTTGCAATATATCAGATGAGTTTTCCTAATATTTTTAAGACCATACCTCTGTCTGTACTATGGTTTTCATTTAATTTCCACTTTCATACATATGTTTTGTGTTCTTCAAATAGTTAATTTAAATCATTCATATATATATATATATATATATATATATATATATATATATATATGAATTAAATAAATAACAATATAAATTAATGATACAAGATGCACACGAGGCATTTTGCAAAGTCTGAAGGAGGGAGTTTTGTATTTCACACGGAACGGTCAGGGAATGGTCTATTCACATTTTTGTTTCCTAGTGGAGATGAACATGCAGTCATGAGGATGGACAGAGCAGCAGCCATGAGGAGTGATCTGACACGCCCGTCTCACAGACAGGTGCATGAGATGAAGATGGCCTAATAATATAGTTTCTATCACGGATGGTATGGATATGATTATGGATAATGTTATGTTAGGTTACAATACAGCCATTATTCCTTTGATCACTTTCATGAAAAATAATACATTTCAACAGAGTATTATATGTTTAGTGTTATGTAGCTATAGGCTCAATGAATTAGACACTGAGACACATGAAGCACATGCATTAATAACATAACAGAACAAAAATTAGAACATACAAAGGCGATGACTGAACTTGAGACCAGGTTCTAAAGCCAGGCCCCTCAGGACGCCACACTATGACGTCATACACTTTCTCTCAGCACCCCTAACTCTGACGACTTCCAGTGCCAGAATACAACGTGAGAACTTTTGAACCTGTATGTTGAAATTTTCAATCACAGAAAAAATTCACACCTGTGTTCTGATTCGAGTCCAGCTCCATTCGATTTTTACAAGAATTATATTTTCTTAAATGCATTTGTTGCTAGATCGCTGTGAATGAGTGCTTACTTTTAAAACCATATTCGTCGCAGTAGATATGATACCCAAGCCCCCCATGCTCTCTCACATCTTAGCTACAAGTGCAGATCAGTTTTGCAACAGGCTGACTGCAAGAAATGTTGCAAAAGCCAAGGTGCAGATTCGTCACTTGTGAAGTTGCAGTGGCAGATTCATGAGGTTGTAATGAGTGAGTTGTGGCTGTTATAAAAAATGAGTCGGTTAATGTTGGATTACAAGTTTGCAGCTGCCATTGTTTTCATGTAAATATCAATCTACACATTTGTGAATATTTTTTTGTCACTTAAAATTTAGAACACAGGTCTGAATTTTTTCTGTGAGCGAAAATTTCAACATACAGGTTAAAAATTTTTCTACAAGTTCTCACATTGTATTCTACAAGTTCACAAATCCAGTCTACAAGCGCTTGCATTTTGCAACATATTTACCTTCATACAGGCTGACCATAACTGTATCATCAGCAAGTTTAAGGATGTTCCTATACCCATGCTGGCTTCTACATTCATGGGTGTAAAGAATGTACAGCAAAAGGGACAGGACCAAATGCCAATCTGAAAACCAGCCCACAAGGCAGGGCTCCAGATGGCGTCTAGAATGGTCACCAATGCGACTAACTTTTTGATTTTGCCAACTGATATTGTGCCAGTTGCGACCATACAGACGCAAATAAACAATACATAAAAATAAATAATAAAATTGGAATGGCTATATCTTTCATTTGTGTTACCAGCTAAACTCTCATCTCCTTACGCCTGCATCTACCTGCCCTGCGTGAACGGGTTTGGTTTCGGTTTCACATACATTAAGGCTGGTCTGTAACGTTACCAGCATCAAATCAGGAAGACAGCAGGAGCGCTGGTGTCAGAGGAGGAGAAGGATGCAGTTACGAAACCGCAACAAACATTAAAAAAAGGGGGGGAAGAAATCGCCACATGAAGTTAAACTTCACCCGGATAAAACTCCAGATCATCCAGCAGAACAGATAGCAGCTGCTGTAACGTTGGCTTCTCCTCCGCGGTGTTTGTCTCCCGACACTATTGCACAACACTGGGAGGACGGTTTAAAATCCTGTTTCATTTTCCAAATTTGAAGTGTTATCATGTGTTTTATTTAGGCTATTTAAGTTAAATGTAAGTAACTGCATAGTTGGATAATGTTGGCAATAAAAAGAAAATCTGTAAACAAAAATGATTAGATTACATTAATTTACCAGACGCTTTTGTCCTAAGCGACTTACTATAAGCGCTTTCAACCATGAAGATATAACCCAGAAGTGCAAGAATCAATAGAGTACATATACATTCATCAAATAGGCAAAAACAGCTTCAAATAATCATTTTTAATTTTTTTTATTTTTGACATTTAGGATGCAGGGCAGACAAAGGCAGACAGTATAGAAGGGAAAGAAAAGGTAAGGGAGACATTAGACATTAGACATCTCTAACATCAATGTATTTTGGCTCCTGAAAATTTCATTTGGCTCCTAGATTTTTTTTGTGTCTGGAGCCCTGCAAGGCTTATGTCAAGATTAAAATCAACAAGCAATTTCCTGGCTAAAACATGTGGCTGGATAGTTTTGAATACAGATGAAAAATCCAGAAATAAAAGTCTGGCATGTGTGTAAGGACATTTAAGCTGAATTCAGTAGTTTCAGTTGTGTGTGTGAGAACGTTTCAGTTGTGTGTAAGAGATCATTTCAGTTGAACAGGAAGGCATTTCAGTTTTGAGTGAGAGGTAATTTCAGTTGTGTTGTGTGAGAGGTAATTTCAGTTGTGTGTGAGAGGATTTCAGTCGTGTGTGTGAGAGGTAATTTCAGTCGTGTGTGAGAGGATTTCAGTTTTGTGTGTGAGAGCGTTTCAGTTGTGTGTGTGTGTGAGAGCGTTTCAGTTCTGTGTGAGAGGTAATTCTGAATAATGTCCCTAACGGCCCCTCATACCTTACCATTATTCTGTCTTCTTTGTCAGTACAGCATCTCATGAACATGAAACCAATATAACTAATGAAAGGAACATGGTAATGCCAACAATGAGCAGCTGATTTGAAAAAAAAATATTTACAGACAAGAAAATGTAGAAGAGGGAGAGAAGTCAGTGAATAAGCATATCTCAATCTTGAAATGATTGTCACAAAGACATTGTGCATGAGGAAAGCAGGCTTTTCATTATGTCAAGCTCAAAGTGAGCAATAATTAATTACATTAACTTGTAATAATTTGTAGAACTATATGGATATATAGAACAGTTGATTTAACCTGAGGAATTGTCTTTGTAATCCCCATTGCTCCAGTTGCCTTCCTGTATCTGTATATCTCCTTTTTTCCAATATACCCCCCGTGCTTCACTTTGTAGTTGTTGCATGTCTCTTAATCACACTCTTGTGGCTTTGCGTTAATGTTGAATCACTTTAATGGCTTGTGTGTGCTCCCTGAATGGACTTGTAACACAGCAGTACAGCTCAGAGTGCCCTGGGTTGAGTACTGGGATGAACATTTCCACTGCACTTATTAATCGATGCATCTCACAACATGAGAGTATATAAAGAGCGATGTCAAAAACAGAGCCACAACTTAAACTGATGAGAACATCTGCAGATACAAGTGAGGCATCTGTTAGGCCTTGGGGTAGTAATTAAAATGAATCTGCGTCAGTCCACAATAATTGCAGATATGTTCTACAACTGTTGCTGATTTGTAACTGTTGCTTACCTCAAAACATGATTTTTATAAATTTGGTAATGACATCTGACAGTTTGTCTATGACAGCACTGATTAAGGCTCCATCTACAGTTTGTGCACCGGCCTGCTTTCTCTTTCCCCATTGGAACTATGCCAGGTGTATCCCAGCCTCATCCCAAACGCCCCTCCTTTTCTCTATCTACTTCCCCTTCCTTACCTCTCTCCATCCCTCAATTCTCTCCTTAGGGAGTCCAGAAGCTAATGGCTTTGTTCTGAGTCCTTACCATTAATCAAGCCCCCATTAGCTAAGCCCATATAAAGCTTTGGACTAATGGATACACTGCAATGAGAAGACCGGTGAGGACAACAGTGTACAGATTGAGAGATAGATCAGGAAGGAGAAGGAAATTTGAAAGTAGGGTATGCCCAAGGTGAGGTCTTAGTGTTATATTTAATTTATACTGGCGCCTCTAGAGATGTTTGTCTGTGGCACCAGTCTATCATCTATTGCCAGAGCTTTTATTAGTTTGTTAAGTTACTTGGCTTTCTAGTCACTTGATGGAGTTTCAACAGCACTTCTCAAGATGCACTTAGCCATTATGCGGCAGGTGATTTCTCTTTGACTCCATAATCATCCTGCTAGAATGAATTACTTGACCTGTACAGTTTCAGTTTTTCATTAGATCTTCATTTGCAGCACAAATGTCTTGCAAATGCATATTTTGAAATGGATTTTTACAATATCACTAATTTGCAATTTAATGGACTAAATAAAATTATTTCCTGTTTTATGTTAAGTGTGGAGCTGAAAGCTAGGCAGCTTTTTTAGAATTGTCCTTGTTTTGAAAGGGGGGTTGAACTGCCCACCCCTGTTGAAATGTATTTGGTTAGCCAACCCAAATGTTCTCCTCATGTTTGACAAACCAGTAGCCTCTTCTCTGTTGCCTTTGTGTTTCCCTTAGTCTTCACAGATAGTTTTGATCGGCTTTGTTTCTCCATGTTACTGTTTATGTCTCTATGCTTAAAACTACCATTCAGCCAACTAACCCACCTGACACTCACACACACAGAGACTCACATGTGCACAAACACAACTTTTTTCCTCATTATTACTTGAAGGAACGTGCTTAGTTGGGAGAATCTAGACGGCAATTATCCAAGCCAGAGAGTCAGCAAGCAGCACTACACACCAGAGGAAGGCCAGTTAGACAGAGACACCTTGTTCTCAGGACTGTATAGTCCTCATCAGAGCCTGAACTGCTTTGTGACTGACTAGCCTGTCTTTAGTTGCAATGAAAGAGATAGTGAAAACACTAACGGGGCCAATTTAATAGGTTGCAAAACAAGAGTATTGGAGTGTGGGTGTCCAAAGGTACTGTGAAGTGATGTATCAGTCTGTTAATATTAATGGAAATTTAGAAGCTGGAGTGATAGTGCACACACATCTTTAAAGGTATCTTAGACACTGCCTTTTTTCTTCCCTAATAGAATGAGAAAGGGAACAAAAGAGGAAAAGAAAAACAAAAGCATAACTTTTGTTTTCCCTCAGGAAGCGGTGACATGTCTAAAAAGAGCTGATTGGAAAAAATACTGCTATATGAACTATTCCAGCAAATGCAAACTCTTCTAAATGTTAAAATGTGTAGGTTTGGTTGTATTTTGTTAGTGTGTTGGTCTTGATATTAATCAGAGTGAACATGCTGAGTGGCAAAGATCAACAGTAACTATACTTCTCAGCCATGGGGAGGGGACCTCATCTCCTACATCCAAAACCAGTCATTTCCCATTGCTGCAGGCTGATTTACTTCTTGCATGACAGAGGTTCTGCCAATGTCTGAAATATATATGAGGTGGTGCAGGATGGTGCACCATTTCAGGACCTCCCATTATGATTGCGAATCAGCGAGTTCTTCTCGGTGTTGAATAATTCATGCAGATAAAGTATCTGCTTAGTCAGGATAGTTTTTTTTCCCCTACCTGATTCGGGGAATGGATAGAAACTTGAAGCACTTGAGTACAGAGTTGCCACTTAGATAAAGTTCAAATGTAGGGATTTATAATGAGGAAACAAAAACAAGAAATGATAGACCTTGAAAGCAGAAGATTGTCCATGGAAAATACAACTAGTTTTTTAAAGAAAGTCTTATTACAATTCAGTAGGAGTAGCAGCAATGGGAGGAGGAAGGAACAGGTGAGATGGAGGATGAGTTAGGCTTGGGAGGGGGTGTTGTGGTTGCCCCCCTTTATTTATTTCAGACACTCTTTCTGTCCCATCTATTTATTCCAGACGTTCGCACTGTCCCATTACTCACGCAGAAGCCTAGGAACTCTTACTCAATGAAACCCTGTTAAAGCCCTGCATTAGCAATACAGACAGACTGAGAGGGGGATGAGGAAGAGGGGATAATGGACAATCAGATGTGAGATGAAACACTCGCCCTGCTCTCATCCACATTCTTCTTGAGTATGTCTGCTGGTGGTCGCTATCCAAATCTCCATTAGCTCCAAGAAATAATCAAAAGGAACAATTAGTTTGTTAGCATTGAGCTTCCCCCCCTTCACTGCTGGGACCTTAACCCCTGTGAACAAGTGGGTGGCAAACAAAGATGAGAAATTAGAACAGATGTGCCAAGAGTGCCTTCTCATACACAGACTGATTTAAAGGGGAAAATTAGAGTTCCTTATGGAACTACTCGCCCCATTCATCTTGCTGTCAGATGGTCTTGTGTCAGGAGAATCATCGTTTATGGACTTCTTCAGCCTAAGGGCTAAAAAATTTTTGCTTCGATTGGTTGAGCAAGTTTGAGATCGAGTTTAATTTCACCACACTTGACTTGGGTACTGAGAGCTTTGATTATTATTTGTTTCAGAGCATAGTCAGTTCTGTGGAAAGCGAATGTGACAAGTTAAGCTCTTGCGTTGCTCTTTGTTTTATTTGCATCACATGTTTTCTGTATAGGTGCCTTCAATTTCATATACCAATGCCCCTGTATGTAATTACAACCAGTTACATCTTTATACATGATTATATTTTAACTAATATTTGATCTTCAAATGAGTCTTCATACTTCATCCATGATTTAAATGCCCTGAGAGGACTCTTTTTATGTATATTTTAACTCGTCTTTTAAGGCTTAATCAGGCACTTCATATTATGATGACCGAATGTACCAGTTTAAGAGAAGTCTGGGTTTTTTAAAGTAAAGTGATATTGAAAATTTAGACTGGTCTAAATGTATCCTCTACGGTGGAGTTTTATGAAGATTGGGGTAAAATATTTCATGGATAAATCCACTGTTGGGGTTTGGTTTGTCTTCCTCTTTAGTGTTATCACATGTCATAGTTTATAAACTATACGTTTTTTTGTCAATTTATGACCTCCTATACACCAAATAGCCTGCCTACCAGGAGCAATATCTGTTCCTTGAAATTAATTGAGACAAACAGAACATGCACACCACTGGTTGATATTAAGACAGGTTGGTCTAAGTCTGAAAATTCTATTCACACAGAATCTATATCCCTCCATATTTCCACCAACAATTTCTCACCCACGTGTGATCTACCTCCCTCTGCTGTTGCCGAGTCCATTGCTATCTCTTCTTGTAATTGTGAGAACACTTGAAACAGCTCAAATCAGACTGCAACAGCTGGCCTCAGACCTCTGCCTGGGAAACATGTCAAGACAAGCTGACAGCGAAAGATAGAGGCTGTAGAGATGGTACAAAGAGGAGGGAGATAAAGGCTGAATGAGAGAAAGCAAATTTAATAGAGGCTGAGAAAGGTAAAGACCGGCTGTGTGAAGGAGTCCAAAAAAAGAAACAGTTTAACGGGGAAAAGTGAAGAAGACTACGATAGGAAGAGGTGTGATGATGAAGCTATAGAGGCAACATAGATTTGTTAAATACATGACACGCTTGCACCATCACATCACTTTGAAGGGCTATCAATTACTCGTGACACGTGGCACATGTTTCACCGGTCATGGGGTTTGTGATGGATTGTTCTGCATGTTGAAGTTGTTTTCACATTCATGTTGTTTTTCATTCACTTCTTTGAGAGTGCATGCAATGGTTTAACGGTTATAGTATAATACAACTGTTACTCTAAATTAATATCAATGTTGCTTTGCAAGTGCTCGATGTGGAAATATTATCCCAAAAAATATAAATGAACTACAGAGAGCACATCTAGGGCTGGTTCTTTTACGCAGTGACTCCTCCCAGTGACACAGACGGTCCCTGCGACCATGACAGTGGTCGGCTTCACTCCCATGACATATCAGTCTAACTTCAGCCTTAGCCTTGCCCCTTAACTCAGCCCTTTCGACAATATAGGCCCTCTGTGGTCATAGTGATGGGTGAGAGAGGACATCAGTCTAATCCTGTCTTCCCAAAAGTACATTTGCATTCAACAATAAAAAAAAATTAAAAAAAATATGACCTTGGTTTAATACCTATGCTTTATGGACAAGTTAATGAACAAGACAGCATTCCTAAATGAATGTTACCAAAGGCATGAATCCCAAATCTTATGTTTTAGTGGCTCAAACCTTACATCACAGGTTTCTCTCCTGACAAACCTTCTGTCAGTCACAGAAAATGATTTTAAAAAGGATTTGCAATTAATGTCTGTTTTTCTCTTATAATTTTAGAGTTTGAAGCTTTGTTTGTGTTCAGTTTGCTTGCTGTAAGAGGATCGCTCTGTATCTTTCACAAACTATATTGGTCTTTCTTTCTTTCCTCTCTCTTTGTCTGTCTGTCCCTCTATCTGTCCACAGTCCTTGGCTCTATTGTGCAGGATGTTCAAAGACAGATCAAGGCATGAAAAAAAACAGTTTGATTGCATAGGGGTCAGCGATGATTGCAGCAGGTTATAGTTGATCAGAGAAAATAAAAGAAGAAAGGCAACATAAGCACCTGTCCTCACATGTGCAATGGGCGGTTTGTACAGAAATGTTTATGCGCAATTGTGTGCGAATGTAGCTGGATGCTGGCAAGTGTGCAATTGTGAACTGGCTCCTAAAAACAGAATCTGAGAGACATGGACAGCTGTGTTGAGGTCTGCTCTGGACTCTCCTGACACCTTTATTATCTGCCAGGTTGTTGTGGATGAGCACTGTGGCTGTTTTTTACAACCCAAAGACTTTTATTTGCAGCCGATTTTGCAAAGTTTTTCCAAAGCATGATCCACACAGATGGAGGTGGAGAAGGCAACTAAGGAAGGAGGGTTACCTGTGGCAAATGATAACTGTGTGTTAATGATGTCCCCTCTGCGAAAATCTGTCACCCCACGATGACCCTCATCTCCAAATTCAAGGGAACACACCCATTGAAGGCCACCACTGCTCAGAGCCACCTAACTAAATCTCGAGGCTGTCTATTTAACCTGCCAGTCATATTTACAGCGATAATGGTCAAGTGTATTTAAGGCAGTCTCCGTCAAGGGAGCTGGCCAGGGCCAGAAAAAAAATTGGGTGGGAGGGGGAGTGAAAGAGGGGAGAGAAGTGATTAAGGGTGGGCGAAGAGGCATTCTTTAATTTCCCGACATCAGGAGGCATGTGAAATATGAATCCCACAAACCAAAGTGACAGAGAAAAATTCCGTTCCCTCTCTTATCACTGCGAATCAGGCCTTTGTCATCAAAAACTCCACAGGTCCACAACTCGTGAACACAAATGAAGAGGCCTAGTGGAAGGGAAAAAAACTAAGTGATTACACTAGCCATGTTTAATCGGACTCCCACTATACTTTAGATAAATCCTGACCCGACTTGATAGGAAATTAAAACAATTTCTCTGGTGATAGAGAATTCAAGGAGAAATTTCCTGAAGGACATCTATGTCCTCAATTACAATCTCTGCAATTTTCCATTAGGGGGTCAACAGAGACGGTCTTGCTTAGTCAAAAACAAGGAAGTCAATTACAAGCATTTATCAAGTTTTTGGTTTCTCTGATGCCCTGTAACCTCACTAACCACCTCAGTGCCCTCAGTTAACGCCTTATCATGCACTAAAGTGCACGGTGTGAAATAGGCGGATATGACATGGGCAGGATTCATAAAATGTGACTTTGTGCAAGAGTGTTCCAAACTTTTTAACACTTGGCCTGTTACGGATAGTGGCCTATTAACCTTTTACAGGTCAGAAAGTATGCTTCAGTTCCATTCTGTGCTTGAGATTTCAAAGGTGCAATGATCTCCACAGAATAAACTGCTGAATGTGAGGGACACCCAGGTATACAAGGTGTAGTTGACAAAAAAAAAAATATTGGTCCAGTATGATATCAGCATTGTTTTTTTGCAAGGTTTTTTATTCACACTGTGGATAACCACTGCTTTGCACTGACCGCATCTTTGCACACTTGGCTCAGGTTAGCATCCTGTCATTGCAGTCGCTCCCCTGAGTCTGACGCACAGAAGGTAATTTCATGAATAAATGCAGCAGAACTCGTCTCCATTTATCCTGACTGATCTGGAAGTTTTTGTGTAGATATGATGAATACAATGGGAAGAAGTGCTGTAGTGCATATAACTAACCTGACCAGAAAATTATGCAGAAAAGGAGTGTGTGCGCATAGTTGCTCCTGTATGTCTGTCAGCATTATATAGAGCAGATTCATACACAACCATTTGAGAGACGCACATGAAACGCAGTCACAACATTGCACACAAATGCACTGCTGCATGGGAATGCTTACGAAGGCATGAATGAATCTTCTGAACACTCGCACACAAACTGTACATGACTGTCAAGAATAGTCAGTAATAGCCGCAGGTCACACTGACCGAGGCATTAATTTCACACAACCACAATACTGACTTCCTCCTCACTCATTGTATCACATCGTAGTGACTGCATACATATTACTTTGGCTGAGTTTTGTGCATGACAACTTGCCAGCAACAGCATTCCATTTTGATTATATATAACTGCTTTATATGGCTATGAAGTCCACATAAATAATAACTACAATATAGTGCTCTCCCACTCTCTGAGTTAATGTTCTGGGCTTGCTTGAGCGAGCTGGGAAAGGTCTTCCTCTGCCAGTGGTGCAGGAGATGAGGGAGGGGAGGATGGGAGGCCAAAGGACCAATAGCTTCAGCTCTAATGTCCCTAAGGCTTAGATTTCACTCTTCTCCCTTACTTGTCAACTTAAGTTACTGGAGTGTGTGTGTGTGTGTTAATATCACTTATATAAATAATCCTTGTCTTACGCCATTAAAAAAATACTTGTTTTAGCGTCACAATGTTGAAAAAGGACAGGTTGTTGTAGCTGTTCACTTACTAGAACTTAAATACATAATATTTAAGGACACAGCTGGCATTGAGTTAATGAATTTTGGAAAGATTAGGGTGTCTTTGTATTAAATAACATAAAAAGATTGAAATATGGCTGAAATGCCATACATCGAAAGGGTTGGGGAACAGGTTGGAAGTGGATAAGCCCTTTATCTTGCTGTCTTTTGTTTAATATTGGGAAGCTAATAAGCAACCACATCTGCATTCGGTTGGACATTTGGTCATTTCATCATTTAAAGTGATGAAGCTCTGACACACAATTATGAGATCTGGATGTGACAACTAAGTCGACTTAAAACCTCTTTCTGATTGGATTCGGTGGCAGAACATGATACAAACTCAACTACAGTGTCAGACTCCACTGTGCTAGATTAAAACTTGAATGCATCTAGTTCTCATCTGTCTACTCATGTTTGTCCCTAAGAGGAGGGTTCACCCACTTTGGTGGGCATGTGTGCCTCAATAATCCCAGTGTGTATTACTTATCCCCATCATTTACTCTCTTTCACCTTCTCCCTCTGTGTCTCCCTCCCTCCTGCTGTGTTAGTGTTTTACCGCGGCCTCGCAGGCCAGCAGACCTCATCATAGTTTCTCCTGTAGCTGTTCACATTCATGTAAGGGGCAGGCAGCCTCTCTGTACAGGCCCCAGTGAAAGTGCCTGATTGATATTTCAGACAAACACCCCACAATAATTACTTATTATTAATATCTGGCTGTCCTAGAATTACTTTTGACATTACAGTTACACAGCAGCCGACCTGTCTATGCTTGATGGCAAAATGCATTTGGAGAGGGAAAATGAAAGAAACTGAGAAGTGCTGGCTGATGGAATAAAATGAAGAGCAACATCTCAATTTTTTCACATATTGTTGTTACAGCCTTATTCCAACATGGATAAAATTATCTTTTTCCTCAAATTTCTACACACAATACCCCATAATGACAGTGAAAAAAGTTTGTTTGACATTTTTGCAAATTTATTAAAAATAAAGAACAAAAATATAACCTGTACATAAGTATTCACAGCCTTTGCTCAATGCTTTGTCGAAGCACCTTTGGCACCAATTTCAGGCTCAAGTCTTTTTGAGTATGAGGCTACAAGCTTGGCAGACCTCTTTTTGGGCAGTTTCTCCCATTCTTCTTCGCAGGACCTCTCAACTTCCATCAGGTTGGAGGGGGTGTCGGTGCACAGCCATTTTGAGATCTATCCAGAAATCGGGTTCAAGTCTGGCCTCTGGCTGGTCCACTCAAGGACATTCACAGAGTTGTCCAGTAGCCACTCCTTTGTTATCTTGGCTGTGTGCTAAGGGTCATTGTCCTGTTGGAAGATGAACCTTCGCCCCAGTCTAAGTTCCAGAGCGCTCTGGAGCACATTTTCATCAAGGATGTCTCTGTACATTGCTGCATTCATCTTTCCCTCGATCCTGACTAGTCTCCCAGTTCCTGCCGCTGAAAAACATCCCCACAGCATGTTGCTGCCACCACCATGCTTCACTGTAGGGATGATATTGGTCAGGTGATGAGCGGTGCATGGTTTCCTCCAGGATGATGCTTGGCATTCCGGCCAAAGAGTTGAATCTTTGTTTCATATGGTGTGAGAGTCCTTCAGGTGCCTTTTGGCAAACTCCTGGCAAGCTGTCATGTGCCTTTTACTGAGGAGTGGCTAGCCACTCTACCATACAGGCCTGATTGGTGGAGTGCCGCAGAGATGGTTGTCCTTCGGGTCAGAGTGACCATCCGGTTCTTAGTCACCTCCCCGACTAAGGCCCTTTTTCCCCCGATCCATCAGTTTGGCCAGGCGGCCAGCTCGAGGAAGAGTCCTGGTGGTTCCAAACTTCTTCCATTTTCAGATGATGGAGACCACTATGCTCATTGGGACCTTCAATGCTGTAGAATTTTTTCTGTACCCTTCCCCAGGTCTGTGCCTCGATACAATCATGTATCGGAGGTCTACAGACAATTCATTGGACTTCATGGCTTGGTTTGTGCTCTGACATGCACTGTCAACTGTGGGACCTTATATAGACAGGTGTGTACCCTTCCAAATCATGTCCAATCAACTGAATTTACCACAGTTGGACTCCAATCAAGTTGTAGAAACATCTCAAGGATGATTAGTGGAAACAGGATGCATCTGAGCTCAATTTTGAGTGTCATGGCAAAGGCTGTGAATACTTATGTAAATTTTCATTCTTTATTCCTAATAAATTTGCAAAAATTTCAAACAAACCTTTTTCACTTTGTCATTATGGGGTATTGTGTGTAGAATTTTGAGTAAAAAATGAATTTAATCCATTTTGGAATAAGGATGTCACAAGTGCTGTGAATACTTTCCGGATGCACTGTTCATTGTATAATTATCTAATTAGATTTTAACTGTTTTGCATTCAGTCTACAGGTTATATCCTGATAAATATATTTGGATATGGTTACAGATGGATGTACCACATGTATCATTTTGTATGCCCCCCACTCAATAGTACTCACACAATGGCTTACCTGCTGTGATAGATCACGCCAATAATGAAGGGTGGAGGGAACATCATCTACAAGCACTGACAAATGAGTGGAAGGTGAGGAAATGGGTTGAAAAAGAGTAGTGTCGTACGATTTCCATGTCCTGTAAAACAGGATTTAGTGCGTACCCACTTTTGAATAAGGAAGCAGGACAGTGGAATTGTCTTTATTAACAGGGCCGGAGGTGCGGTGTATAACCAAACAACATTATTATCTTTAAAGTCATTTTTAGACATAAACTCAAGATAATATCCAAGAAATTTGGGTCTGAGGTTTACCTTTCCCATATGACTAATGCAGCAGGAGTTTGTCTTAGTCAGACGCGTTCACACCAACACGAGAATCTCCAGAACATTCTGTGGCAGAATGCAGGAGGCAAGAAGTGATGATAATTCAGCCCCAAGAAGCAGTGTTTTGTTTAGTCATCAACACACCCACTCACTCGCTGTGAAATTTCCAGAGATTCTCCTGCTGTGTTCTCACATTGGCTCAAATTTTATTAAGGGGCTAGTAGGAATTGCTCTGAAAATTTTGTGTGTAAATCAACATAGATTCATTTTCTTTCTGCCAGGTGATTGCTATGTTGGAGAAAATAGATGTAGACCACTTTGTGATTTGTGCAGGGACTTGCATTTAAAGGGAAAAAATAATAATCTTCATTATATTCACTTGCACTTTATCATGTTTTCAACACAGGTAACTGTTTTGGCCTCAAGTCATTTACATATTATAGCAACGGATACTGAAATCAAATTAAACCAAATTGAAATAAGCCTCTTTGAGACCTAATGAGTAAAGATGGTGATGGTGGCTTCTCCAAAATATTATATTCCAAAATATCAGATTATTCCAGAAAGCGGTCCAATTATGAAAGGCATTTGCAGTTTACCATTCTGGTAAATTCCACTATAGACTTTGTTATGACTGGAAAAACAAACTGCAATGTTATGCTGTAAGGTACATTGTTGAAAGGCAATATAATATACTTTTTCAAAAAAATATAAAGATGAATGCCCTTGTGTAGGATGAGTGTATGCATGAAATCCCTGGCACATTCCAACATGTCCTAATCAGTGCCAATAGCTCGACCAAGGCCCTGCAGCTCTGGGAAGGAGCAAACACACGCTAATATGCAAATAGACATTGACACTACTGTGAATACCATCTGTCTTTTGCAGGCCCCTGTAGAGGGTCCGGGGCCTCAAAGACATGCCCTAAGATGTATATGCTCACTGGAGTAGGAGGCGACAAAAAATGAGGACAGGAGCAAAAGATGGAGGGAAAAAGGAAAGGATGAGTTTGGATTTGTGAGATTTAAGGCTGATATGAAGCCTGACCTCCACCTGCCTGCTTATTGCTAATTGGCCATCAGGCTTGTGATGCTCTGCCAACACAGTAGCACGGTGCCAGTGCACAATCTGACTGCCTGGTTTCCATCTCTCCCTGTCTCACTTGGTCTCTGTCTCCCTCCCCAACCCCCTCTCTTAACTCACATGTACTTTGCTGTCCTTCCCTATCCTGTCACTGCTTTTGAGTTCACAATCTATGTGTCTATGTCTATGTGTAATTGAAGAGTAATGGGATCTGAAAGGCCAAATCATGGAGGGAGTAATAAATGCCATACAAGATGATGTATAGTCTCCTCATTCTGCAGAGTGACTGTGCTTTGAGTCCTGTGAGCTTGAGAAATGTTCAGGTAGTGCATTGCTGTTGCCAGGACTTTGCACAAGTTGTACTTGCACTTGGTTTAGCGAAATTGCTCCTGTAAAAATTATGTTTGCTTTTCATGCGAACTAGGTGTGTGATTGCATAGAGTTAAGGTAGCTATCTGCAGACAGCTGCTGACTCTTCCTTCTTGGAAAATTCATCACTGCACTCACACAACCCAACCTCTGGTGTCTTTGACGTGATTTGCTTTTGTGGTGCATTTCCATGCACAACTGCAGTAACTATCTTTGCAATTGACAGCATTTAAAAGCACCTTTATTTTATTTTATTTTTAAAGAAAGAAATTCAAAATGTGGAAAGTGGGAGTTGTGACACAAATCCATTGGTTTTGACTCAAGTTGTGTGTGTGTGTGTGTGTGTGTGTGTGTGTGTGTTTGTATGTGTCAATCAGATTTAACAGATTTAAATTTGTATAGGAAAGGCATGTAGTAACCAAAGTGGTTCATTTTCTCTCTGTATATTCCTGTTTTAAAACATAAAACTAAACATGAACCAAAAACAGCAGCATTCATTGGCATGATTGATTTCATTGTGACCAAGTGGTAGTGTAACATCTAGCAGAGCATAAACAAAGAATAAAAAGTCTATTATAACTGAGTAGAAGTGGCTTTGATTAGAAATTAGTATGGCCACTTAAACAATGATGACAAGTGGATTGGGATAATTAATAGTCCTTCATAGGAGAGCTGGGGGAGGAGTAGCTAATATTAAGTATGCATTGGCTAATGTAAGTGAGCAGAAAGACAAGCAGATAATCAACGTCATCAAATCAAAGTTGTGTGCCTTTTACAAACCGAAGGAGAGAGACATAGGTGAAAATGTGCCCACGGGGAGTTAAATCATCAGTGAAAAAAAGGAGAAGGCAGAGAAGGAAGAATATGATTATGTAGCTGGGCATTGCAAATTGAATTATTTAAATGTACGCACTGTAATCATGGCCAGGGGAGTAAAAATAAAATGACGAGAGAGCCAACAAATGAACCAGAACAAGACAAAAAGTGCAAGCTAGTGTATGGTGAGATTTTTTTTTTATACATTGTTGTAACCATACACGTTCTAATGTTCTCTGCCCCCATAACAAACTCACTAGGTTATTTCAACAAAGTTATTTGAAATGCAAAGTTTCCCTGTCCCCTGAACTGGAACAGTTCTCATGCCATTAACTGTGACTGGATTTGATCCTGAGAACTCCAGTCTTTACACTCCTGGGCAATCAGATCATGCCTCCTTGCTGGATAAATCATACTCTAGTTTGGACTACAACCAACAGAAACAAAAAAAATAGCATGAGAAAACTTTAAGAATAACTGCTAAGGTTGCTAAGGTTATCAACATTGTATTCATGGATTTATTATGTAACCTATGGTTGGATCTCCCTGACAAGCCAGCCCCGAGATCCATTTCCTCTCCTGATTAAATTTCATCTCAACCGTTTTGTGTATCATTAATCCTAGGTGCTTTTTTTTCATATCGCGATTTCCTCTGTAGTTCCAATCATCCTAGATTAGCAATCCTCCATTACAAGTTCTTTTCTCGTTTCCATAAGCATTTATCCTCTCATGTTACAAGCTAGCGTTGTTGCCTATCTCCCAACAAAAGGACACCCCTGCACATTTTCTGTTCTTAGAGTGGAAGCCTGATTAATGACTTTATCAGACCCTGTCTCAGAATGATTCCTATAAACCCCTGCAGTGCATAAGCGGGGCCAGACACCGGGCTGAGCTGAATAAAGAGTGTAAGGGTCTTTAATTAAATGTGTCATCTTATTCTGATAAGCACAGTGCTACAGAGCCTGAAGGTGGGAGTGAGGACTGAAAGCCAACCATCCCCATCTATCATCACTATTACAAACATGTTAAAATGTTTATATGCACATTATTCTTAGATAATGTTATTCAGGTTAGTGATCCAGTATCTTTACATTGCATGTATCTCTGGGGAAGAAAAATGCTGAAACTTTTATTGAAATATTGAAGTGAGAATAACACCTAGCAAGCAATTATGTGTGGAAACAGTGTAATTTAAGCACAGGCCAGTCTCAAGACATGCATTGTATTTTGTTTTAAGAATGTGGTATTGTATCAGTTATTACATATCATCATTTTGAATTCATAAAATAAATGTGTACCACAATATTCCCATTAATTGCATTATGTTTATTTTGGATAATTCTACAGCACACCATTTACCTCAGGCATTCAGTGTGTCTCCCCATGAAGCAAGGTTTAAGTTAGGATGTGAGGGTCATGGTGGAGGATGGAGTGACAATTCTTATAGCGTGGCAGACATCCATGACTTTTTATCGTCTCACAAATCAACAATCTTGTTGGTTGCTGTCAGTATCCCTCTGACTGCTCAATACCATTAACCATTGTGTAGTCATGAAGTCATGCATGTGTATTTTAGAAACAAATCACTTGAAAGGTTTTCACTGCACCTTTAACGGGGCTGTCACTGAAATTAATTTGTGGCTTGTAGAATAATCCAGAATTGGCATACTGACCTTCAACAGAGTTGAAATGGCGGCTGCCATTTGCATGTGCAAATATCCTGAGCTAATTTTCTCACAGTGGTAGGCAGTGGAGAGGTCTTTAAGTTACACTATAGGCAGTGGTGTCAGCAGTTAAGTCGAGGTTTCACTGTTGAAATCATCAGACATCATCTGACAGCTGAGACTAAAGATGAATGTCTTGCCCAGACCCAATCTTTAAATATGGATTGCAGCTAGAAAGTGCTCACACAGCCCTCTTTCTCTGTCTAAATTATTGAGTGCATACATGTGATGTGTTTACTTGGCCTGTGTCCATATGAATAAGTAATGCCATGTCACATACAGAGCATGTAAAGAGATATGAAGGCTTGAGGTTTCCACTCAGCAAACAGGGCGGAAGCTGTGTTGAGACTGTGGCTGTGTCTGGATTTTAGTTTTTTGGCCTATGATTATATCTGAGAAGGAAAAATGCTCTCTTAAAGAATAAGAATAAGTTAACAGAATTCCTTTCCAGCTTAGATGCGTTACATTCAACACTTCTAGAACAATTTTCAGTATTGCACCACAATTGTTAAAGTGCAATTTAAAACTGTGTCAAAATAAGGGCTTATTCCCCAGATAACAAAATTGCACATTACCAAGCATGTGTTGCTCTCAAATCTGCTGCATATTTTTTTTTGCCTCGCAACTGCCACCATTTCATAATTCACTTGTGAAAACCAATACATGCAATTAACATGTATCACATTCGTCTAAGCAGTAGTTCTTTATGTCTAGCTTGTTTATTGTCTGGGGTTGACTTCTATCCATCCAACCATTATCTATACCAAGCCAAGCCCAGTGGAATGAGAGGTGATGTGCACTCTGCAGGTTGTCTGCATATTGCAGGGCTGACACATAGAGATAAACAAGTATGTTAATGATACTTTCCACAAAATTCTCAAAATAAAAAGATACTTTTTTGTGTGTTAAATAGGTCAGGGATTTAACACCATGGCATAAATGTTGCCAGCCTGTGAAACATTCAATCATGTAAATGCTTAATACACTAGTATAATAATAATGTTAATAATAACAAGCTGGCACTGTACTGTGTTTCCAGTGACCACTTGTGATTCAAACTCACTTCCCCGCTCTCTAAATGCAAACAAACACAAACATCATTTCTGTTCGCAAAGATCAATTTATGTATTTCTGGTCAGAGGGCAGCAATGCACTTCCAAGTCTGATGGAAATTTAAAAATAAAAAAAGAAGTTCAAATGTCAGGGAAAGAGCCAGTATTATGCAATTTGAAAACATGGACGGGGTGTACTTCCTCTTAAAGAGGGGGTCAGTTGAGAGGGTGGTCCTTCAATGGTAAATGGTAAATGGACTGCGCTTTACAATACAAGTCACATTCACTTATTCACACCTATACCAAGGACACTTGGGCATGCGGACTGGCGGAAGCGGGGATCGAACTGCCGACTTTCTTGTTAGTGGACGACCCTCTCTAAATCCTGGGCCACTGTCGCCCTCAATGAGGACCTGGACACACACACACTGCTAAAGGAACGTGGGCTTATTTGGCACAATCCACAGATCATCCGTATCACTTACATCCTCTGACTGGTGCTTGGTTTACAAACAGTTGGTCAATGATCAATGTGCGTTATCATAGACTGTACAGTGTTTGTTTTTCAAGTTGTGTGCACACAGTTGTTTCGTTTTTACACTTGCTCTCTTTGTTCCTGATGGCTTTAAATTATTTAATTTAGTAACCACTCATACAGACACTTTAGGTCATTAAACTTGCTGGAAAAGAAGACAATGGCTTCATGACTAATTATTATGTTGGCGATGTCACCTCATGCCTTGGCCCTGAATGTGTGCACTCATTGTGCATAAGGATGAGAAAGAGGGGAAGAGAAGCATTTAAGAATTACTGGGGGGGAAAGAATACATTAACTAAATATTTTTGAGACATTTAAAAGATTACCCCTAAATGTATTTACCCATCAACTTACTTTGTTATTGTTTGATAATCGTTTTTGTTACTCTCTCACCTGATTAAAGCGCAGTCATTCTCTGGCCATTAAAATGTGCAACACTGCTCTTTTTGCCATCCTGATTGTCAGCAGCAGTCGAAACAATGATGGAAAGTCATGTCCACATATTCAAAGCAGCCATCCCCATATGCCTATTGATAACCTGGACATGTTAACCCTTCAACCTTGTGCTGCTGCAAGTCAACAGATAAGCTGTAGGACTTGATGTCTCCATCAAACTCATCCCTAATGAGCCCTAATGTTGCCACTCAATAGGTCTGCACTTGTGGTTAATGTCGTCCCTTGAGCTGAAGCACTATCGGCTGTCAAAGGAGGGAGAGAATGGGGGAGAATGGGATGATGAAGGAGAGTGGTATGAAAATGTCAAGGACATTCCCTGATGCCTGTGTTTGTGTCACCACTTTTCCTCTCCTCCACTTTGCTCTCATTGCCCCCTGTCTGTCACACAGTGGAGGTATTGTAAAATGACCACAAAGTTTTTAAGATCAAAGCTCAAGTCTGTGTTTGGTTAAAACGCATCACAATTCCACTCAAACCACAGGAGGGCAGCCTACTTGACGTTTACATCTTATCGGCTTTAAAGATTGATTTGTTAACTGACTGGATTTGTAATGTAGAAGAGCTGCAGGGTTTCCAGCTTTGCCATACAGTATAGATCTATAAATGATGATTTTGTTGCCTTGGGTATTCCCAGCGTCTGACCCACAATAGTGTGAGTGAAAATCCAATGGAGGTCAGTTGAAAGTGTGGAGGCCTGCCTTTGTAGGGGTCCAGCTTGTTTGGGTGAATCCAACGTCTTTTCTGTCAAACAGCACCAACGGGTAAACACGCTGGGCACCACAGATTACTTTTTGGCTTTGATATAAGAAGCCCTACAAAGAAATGTAATGGTGAACATGCTGGGCACCACAGATTACTTTTTGACTTGGCTATAAAGAGCCCTACGAAGAAATGTAACGGTGAGCAGTAAACAACACTAGAAAAAAATAAAGTTGTGTTAGATTAACCTTTGTGTTCATTGAGCACAAAAGCACACAACAAAGTAACCAGACTTGACACAATACTATCAACCAATGGTGCACAGACTGAACAGTTTTCATTTGGATTTTGCTTTCCTTAAGTGTATTCAGCTGCTGTGCGGCCCTGCTGCGGACAGCGGCGGCGGCTGCGAATGTGTGTGGAGCGTGTAATGAAGGTTGACACACTGAGGAGGCAGCAGTCACCCTGTCCATTAACTCTGAAATCCTGATTCCAGTCAGCTATACTGCAGCAGAAGCTCTGCACTTATGCTGCACTCACAACACAGTGCACAAGCGCACACACTCAAAATCTTTCTCGGTGAAGGCAAAAATTCACCCAAAACATTCACCCTTAAAGGATATTCTCTGCTTCTGTCTTTTGAAAAGTTGTACTTTGCCAGTGATAAGTGAAACTGTATACAGAGAACTAGGCGGAAATATTTCCTGCTGAGGGGAAATGAGTGGAAAATGTTTATTTCAAGGGTTTCTCCCCAAGATATGAGATGACACTAGAAGGAGCAAACATCAGAAAGGGGGGTTATGACCAAACTGGTGTTGGGGGGGGGGGGTATGAATATCAAGAGAAGTTTGGGACATCCTAGTGGAAGGACACGGTGCAGAGAAGCTGTGCAGACAGATATGGTCTGGCTAATGTTACTCAATTATAATATCGCTTGTCATATAGAGTCTCTCCCCTGAGGCTCCCTGACTATTTTATGACACTGTTACTTGGGGCCGAAAAAGTGCAAAGTTGGCCAGACAACATGTACTGTACTGAAATATATCCACATTGTATGTAATATTACATCTCAGGACAACAGTGTATTCACAGACAAATGTGCCAAAAAGGAGCAGAACTGATTACAGTTGAGTTAAGACGCATTAAGACCTGAGATTCAAATCATCCCTAATTAGAGCAGCAGTATAGTCTCAGTAGTGTTTAATTGTGTCTCCCAGAAATGCTTGATTGTCTCATATCTTGGTTGCTCAGAGCTTATATGGTAGAGCTTGTAATCTGGCCTGTTTAGCCAATTAGCATGACACATAACAGATCTGTAAATTCAGAAGTTTTATTGATGGATTTTTTATCCAGAGAATATTGAAGCTACTGTATGCATACTACTTGTTTTTGCCTTATACTCGAGGGGTGCATGGTACACCACTCCTATGTGTGTGTGTGTGTTAACTGAGCAACTCCTAGAGGAGCATACTATAAATACTTAAACCTCCATTGTGTGAAAAGTCTCTTTTGCAAGTTGCTGTTTTTACACACTTAAATGTGTAAGGGCGTCTGGAAATATTAAGTAAATCCAGTCAAACGTGTCCGTTTTTTTCTTTTTCTGCGTTATACCTCGTAGGATGCTATCTGCCGTAAACAAAATTGCAGCTCAAGCCATGAATCTCTTATGTGCAGGATAAGGCCAAGATAATTCTCTCCCTGATCTGTTCCCTGCAGATTTCCATTGTTGTTGTGTGTTAATCTCAGTCATAACAGTGGGGCCTCAGTTCTCCCTATCTGGAGTTTAAATCAATAGGCACTTCCATTTATCGAACATAGACTTCACCAAACCATACGGATTACGTCTTAAATTGGTGTGCTCTTTCTGTCGGTCTTTCTCTTGATCTTTCTTTTTTCACCCTCTTTTTTGCTCACATACACACTCTCTCATAAACTGCTGTTCCTCTTCACATAGACTGTGGATAAATTAGATGTGATTCAGCAGGCATTTTAAACACCGGGGCATCTCATACCCTAGAGCTCTGCAATCTGGCGCCACAGAAAGATGATGACTCTTTCGTTGTCTTTCTCATACTCTCTCCATCCCCACCCTCTCCTATCCCGACTTCCTTTCTTGCACCATGCTCTGGCCCCCTCTCTCCTCAGCGCTACTGTTGGCCTTTAATGTGTCTAGAAACTGTATTTAAAATCCTTAAATCCTTGTCAAAATGTCTCCCTGTGTACAGGAGATTACTGTGAGCCAGTATTATTCTGGAATAGTTTTAGCAGGCACTCTCCCTCCCCACCAACCTTTTAGCATGTTCCCTGATTATTACCTTCACAATGGCATTTAGAAAGGAATCGTTTTCAGGTCCCAATAAACTTGTAAATCACCCTCTGAAGTTGTTGCAAGGCAAAAAGTGTTTTTGCTGCTATGTGCTCATAACAGTAAAGAGCCACAGCAGCTTGGAGTCAAAGTGCAAGTTGCTCCAATCCTCAGGTTAGGGTGTCCCTCATAGACATCATGGATGAGGGAGGCTGAGGTGGAGATGAGCCCATCTGGCCCAGACAGCTGGGTCCACAGCTGGAGGGACATACAGTGACAGCTGACTCACCACAGAGAGCTAGGCTGCAGCGACGGATGGATGGATGGCTGGAGGGTGAAGGAAGCAATGGAGAGAAGATAAGTAGAGGTGAGACAGAGAGCGATGGGAAGCTCTTGCCAGCCTACCAGCAGCACTTTTATTTTGCATTTCAGCAGCACTGAGGTGGAAAAAGAGAATGTAATTTGTCTTTGTAGAGTAGAAATCTACAGAGCTTATCAGGTGTTGTGGGTAAATTTGTTTTCAAATTGTGGCACCAACATTTTTGCAATTGAATTAATAGATTGCGCCCACAAACCACCCTTTTTTTACTCTTAGGTCATTTGTAGGCACATATTAATACAATATAACTTTAAACACTATACTATATCTAAAATGTCATTTAAATGTCATCTTCATCATTCAGAATTGGAAGTATACCTCTCCAAAATCAAAATAATATTAATCCCAAGTGACTTGTTGAGATTATTCTTTTTTGTACTGCTGTAGGTTACAAATGTGTAACTGTACAGCCTGTTGCTACCATCCTGGGTGCTCCTCTATAACTCACTCACTCCCCCACAAGTCTAGCTGTAAATGTGTGACACTATTGCAAAAGCTCAAATTACACTTAATTAATGAATCTTAATTAATCAGAATGCGAGTTATTTGAGAGCATTATTTAGTGGAAAAACTAGTAAAACAAAACAAAACACCAGGGTCTGTAGAGATCTGTTCATTACTATGTTAAGAAATGTCCAAGGAACTTGTTTGGAGCATCAGCCGCAGCCTCACCCCCAGGGTCAAAAAAGCCTCAGCTGTTCCTGTGTTGTCAAGACGGTCAATAATTTTGACTGTGGGTGGAAAAAGAAGCTGATTCAGCTGATGCAACCAGGATGAGACACTGTTACAGCGCCCTGAGGGGCAAGCCATACCTGCAGCTGTTTAGATATTCAACATCTGTAGCCGCTGATAGATATCAGATCTTTGTAATTACCATACACCAATTTAAGTAAGACAGGGAGAACTAACATAAGATTGGCAGACGATGTCACTCGGAGAATGATCGTTAATGGTATCTCAAAGAAAATGGCTTTTATGGTGATGGGAAAAAAGGAAGAAGTGTGTGTGCGTGTGTGTGTCTGTGGGGGGGGCGGGGGGGGTTGTTAGTGATTTATATTTCTTTTCCCTCATTTCCTTGCTGTCTCTCTTTCTCTCTCCCCTTGAGGATATATAATTTCACATGATTGAGATGTGTGCAACCTGCTCCTCCACCCAAACGAAACAGGAGACACCCTCCTTCCCTAGTTATCTTTCCTCTCCTCTACCGGGCTTCTTGTGCACATTTCCTTTAATCCAACCCCTTTAATTACTAAACAAACTTTCCCTGCATATTTCGTCTCCCTCTTTAAACCTGATCTGCTCTTCATCATCAAACCCTTTTCCTTACTGTCCCTATTTTTTCTTTCTTTATTTTACTTCTGTTGGCATTGAAGCCTCTTTCATTATCCATCTCAATCACTGTTACCCCGGTATCATTAAACACCATAACAAAGCATTCTTTAGATATTCTTGTTTTTCAAAGCTGGTTTAGCCACAATGCTATTAGTGGATTTGTTTGTCGATAGTTCTGTACTCTATGGCAACCATCAGCTTCATAGATGGCTTAACAGTGTTCTCATATTAACCATTGTGCTCTTTTTGTGGCTTACTTTGAAGGCATTGGTGGGTAAATGTATATATGCGTCTGATTACAGGCAAAATAACTGATGCTGGGTTAGTGGAAAAACAATGGATTTTAATTGCCAAACCTCTCTAAGAGTGGCATATTAAAGTCAGTAAATATTCAGCACTGACAAGACTACATGCTGCATATTTTACATTTACATAAGATGACATGACAGGAAATGAACAGTTTATGTTTGAGAGCGTTGTCCCCAGAAAAGAGGAGTCTTATTTTGTTCAAACACTGGAAATGATCTATTTTTATATTTTCTTGTCATGCAGCTACTTGTTGTCGTGTTCTCTCTGAAAAGCAAAAGATATAAGTTATGTCTGCATCAGACCACAAACTCTTCAAAACAAGTGGTGGTTTGGTGGTTTATTCTATAATATATATTGGCTAATGATTTAGCCAAAGTATGTTGCACAACATGTTTTGAAGTAAGTATAGCTTTGAAGTTTTGAAGTTTTACAATTAGCAATGCTAATGCCAAACCATTGTTTGTCATAGTCTTATATAAGCGGCCAACATTTGTGCTCAGTCTGGAGGAAGTTTCCCAACAGGGCACTTACATAAGTGGCTAACACCGGGGACTCAGTATAGGAGAAAGCTACAGAATAACAAAAACAGTAGACAAGAATTAAAAATTGATGACTTGCTTTTGTGTTTCGCCTTCCCCCACAAGAGATTATGCTTGTCCTCGTTTCCTGACCTCACCCAAGCCTTTTCCCGTACTTCCACTTCGGTTTTATTTAGTGTATTGCTGCTAACACCATTAATTAAAATTCTTTTATACATTAATATTGGAAATAGAACCACGTTTATTCTTTACAGTTTCCTTCCTTGAAGAAAAAAAAAACAGAAACAGAAAAAAACCCTCTCACTTCTTTTCTGTCATCGTTGTTTCTTAACATTGAGTGGTGTTTGAACTGTAATTAATTAGGTGTATAATGGCTAGAAGTTTTCCTCAGGATTAAACTGTAGACGGGAGGCTTTGATCCCATGTCTGTCAGCAAACTAATCCCACTTCCTATATCTATGACCTCACTTCCCCTGAGGGATTTTGGAGTTTGTAGTTTCACAGGGTTGAGGGTGGGGTATTTAGCATCAAGGCTTGAGGGGCTCGGGGACCTGGATGTTGCATCACATGGCAATAAGCACTGTCATGGCAATGCGTTTGTTTGTGTGTAGTGCTATTAATATGTGTGCATGTGTACAAGGAGTGATTGTTCACCTGTGTGTATTGGTGTGCTCCATATTCCTTGTTTTTCTTGTGCTGGAGGGGAGTGGAGCAAGCAGGTGTTGGCAGTCCTTTGTGTGTTTCATCGTAATGAGTTCCCAGTCCGCACACTGTCCTCAAAAGGACACAGCTAAGGTGTCAGTGACAGTCGTATAATAAGACACAGTACTAATTATGTATTCTGTATAGTATGAAATATCTTTAAATGTAGTTTTTTGATGAAAATTCTAATGAACACATTTTATAGTTGGTAATTGGTCATACACACTGATTCGTTTGACATGTATATACTGTGGTTAGGGGTTTGGGAATTTCATTTGTATTACTCCTTTCTTCTACCTTCTAGTTTTGTCTAATTTAGTCGCACACTTCCTTGTCATTGTTATCTGTTGTGGCAGATACATTTAAATTTGCTAATACACCTTCATTCACATTGACCTTTAGCCAAATCAAATCAATCAAAAAAACAAAACAAGCCAACACCACTGTGTTCGATCAAATCAAACAGCCTTTAATCTTCATTGATCTACAGAAATATTGGTTTGATTAAAAAATTAGAAGAATTATGCAGTGTAGCAGGGTGCTCTATTGAAAGCCCATGACCTCAATAAGAACCAACAACCTAATATCAAAACCTTTAATCTTATATTGACAAAATACAAAACAAGGATGTACAGCTCCAGGGCTTTTAGTTTTTCAACCATGTATTGATCCTTTACCTAACTACTGTTTGTTAGTTTTTAGTTTGTAAGTTTATTACTAAAAATGGCTCACCGTGAGGATTCAAGGTGATTTGGGGAAAATGTGTATGTTTGCCTGTAAACAAACTACATTATCACATGATTACAAAACTACAAAAATAAATAGCAATAACTAGAAATAATGAGTTCTGATTCAAAATTTCAAAATGACAACAAATAGCTTTATTACACGATATGTACATCTCACAATAATATAAGATAAGGTGATGAATAAATATATATATAGATGGTCTAAACTTCCTTTATCTCTGTGTGGTCGAGTGAGACACACTTAAGATGAATAATCTTCCTGCTGTCAACTACATTCAGCTGTTACCTGTCACAGTGCAAAACTCCTGGTGTAAAGACCTTCATATGGCTTGGTAAAAAAAGGACAAAATGTTCACATGGAATAATGTCTGGTTCAAAGAAAATGGTGATCTGCAGCTTCCAAATTTCTTTCATTATTATCTTTCTTTTGGTAGCCAGTAAGCCATTGACTACAGAGCATCAACACTGACAAACTGACACAAAACTTTATATTTTATGAAAACGCTTCCAAAGGATGTCAACCAAAGCCTGATTGAAGCATTTTCTTAATTCATAAAATCATATACAAAGATCATTGGAATTGGAATTCTTCAATTAATCAGCCATCTAAAAAATAATTGTGGATATTAAAATAAACTAACCAATTAATAAATCCATCAACATCCAAAAAGCAAAAAATTAAATTGCATTACTTTACAGCCGTCTGTTAAAAAGTATTTCTATGGACAAATTGAGCACAGACAAATTAGAAAACATACTCTTTAACTACATTTTTTTCTGAAATTATAGTGAAATATTTTCTGCACAATATTAAATTAAAGCACCATTGACCAATTTCAACTTGCTGCTACAGAATGAATCAGGGACCTCCATGAACTAAAGGATGATATTTTCTGTAATGATATTTGGAAAAAAGCTCAAACTAAGGCAGTTTAAAATACTAAACAGATTACATTACACTGCACAGCTGCACAAATGGGAAAAGGGGATGGCAGTAAATTCATTGTGTCCCGCAGCTGAGGAATCTCTGCTCCATCTGCTGTGGGACTGCATTAAAGATCTTTGGTTTTGGTAAAATAAAGCAATATACTATACAGTAATATAGTCACACACCACAATCATGTAAGACGGTAACCATGAATAACTGGATCACTTCCTTGCACTTTTATTATTACAACTACATACATTGATAAGACATAGATGCTGCAGATAACTCATGTCTGATTAGTGTGTTTGTGTCTTGGGAAAAAAAGAATAAGCACATGGGAAGTTGCATATGCTGGGTTTGAACACATCAACAGAAACACCTGGACAGCACAGTTAAGTCCAAGGTTCAGTTCAAAGTGTGTGTAATGTTAACTTTTCTTGAGATTTTTCTTAGGGTATGTTAAGAGCTTGTTTGAGAGGATTGCATCCATTCAACTGGTAGAATTATCAAGTGCAGACTCATCTCAATATCTCCTTAAAATTTGAATTAATCCTTTGAAATGTCTGTAATCCTTGCTCTATGTTCAGCAGTTAGTTTGTGCAAAATCAGGGCATGTGTCCCGGTCACCCCGGGTGTCATATCTCCGATATCTCCTTCGCCCTATCAGCAGCAAGCGCAGCATCTCTTGTCTGCCCTGGGATGTTCCAATCTGTGTGTGTGTGTGCCAGAGAGAGCGAGCATGTACATGAGTTATAGTTCAGACTCTTTTCTTTCCATCAGTGCAGAGGCCCTACACTGACTTTTCCTGTTTTGGCCAATTTTCTTGCTTCTTGTCTCTAGCACTGAGCTCCTGTCCCAGACTCAGATCTCTATCAGCCATGATTTATCTGACACACAATATCCCTCCACTTCTATCTCTCTAGCTTTCTTCCTCTCTCTCTCTAGCTCTCTTTCTCATTCCTAATTCCCCTTCTCTCGAATGTGTCTGCATTTCCTTCTGCACAGCATAGATCTCCCTTATTATCATGCATCCCTTGTTTCTCCCACTCCTCTTACTGATTTATTTTCTAGTGGTCCTCACCTGCCTTTTGTTTTCTTTCTTTCCCCCACTAAGTACCCTGCCCTCTTTTTTGACAAGGATAGGTGAAATTAATATGTGGTGTTCAAGGAGAAGAAAGGAGGAGTTGAGGACTTAGTGCTAACTGCATAGGGGCCAAACCAAAAGACAAAAAGAGAAGATAAATAATTATTCATAGATGATGGAGGGGAAATAGCCCTTATTAAATTTCACATTTGGTAAATGATTGTCAAGGCTGCTCACTGCCCCAATTCATAGTTTAATTAATCATCTGTGTGTTTCATTTGTAGTTGCACCAGTATTTGTGCATAAACACACAGGGTTGGATGGTAACTGATTACATGCAATCTGGATTACATAATCAGATTAAAAAATAAAGATTCATAATCAGCCGGTATTTTATTTTAAACATGTATAAGATTATAGTTACATTGTCAAGGATCACATGTTCACCTGTGGATTATGTCTTTATAATGTGGCAATTTTGAAATCATGAAACTTTTTCATAAACAAACTAAAGTAAAGGCATTAAAGGTGTCTGATACAAGTGCCCACAGCTCATTTGCATCTGCCACATTATTATAGTCAATAATGGAGGTAATGTCCTAACTCATTAGACAACACACAGATGCTGGGTTTGCTGAATTCATTTTATTTAAATTTTTACTAAAAGAAAAATCTATATTTAAACAATTCGTGGCTGCGTCCATGTTTTTGTATAAGGTGTAATATGTTCAATGTTTGATTTTTTAAGTAATCAAAAAGTAGTCCTATTAGAATACAATTAAAATACTTTAATAACCTGACCTAAATCTGTGTGCATGTGTGCACACACACACACAAACACACATTAGTGTCTCCTTGCCTTTCATACTCCAGACGATGTGCTTGCTGTAAAACGATACATTGGTTAATTTTTTTTCAAACTGCGTCATTTGTGTGATTGTCTGTCTGTCTGGAGTCTGTGTGTGCGTGCGTGTCCAAACATCCAACCCGATATGCATGTGTGCCTCCCATCTTTTCTGTGTGCGCTCTCCTCCTTCATTTCTCTCCACTCTTTCCCCTCCCACTCTCTTCTCTCTCACTCTCTCCCTCTCTCTCTGCTCCAACCAGACAGATGCAAACACACTCTCTCTCTACCTCTGCTCTGCCTAGTGTATGATAGTCATTGTCTGTGCATTCAACGGATCTGAGTGTGTCCACCTTTCCCTCTCGCCTCTGTTTCTCCTCCTGGCTCCTGTTTTTTGCCCTGCCCAGTACGGAGCCCTGTGTGTGTGCTGTTTGGGGGGGCGGGTTGTCTGACTTGATCGGAGGAAAAGGAGAACTGTGCGGGCAGGAAGGATGCACTCGCTGCTGCAGCTTCTGATTCAATTAGCATGAATTTCACAGCAGAGGCAGCAGCGGCAGTCGCGGCAGCAGCATCATCAGACTCTCTCTCAGCAAGCCAGCAGCAGCACCCTGTGTCGGAGCTCCACCGAGAAGACCAGCGGCTGCTTCTCATCTCCCTCCCACCCTGGGAAGCAGTGTTTGAAGGGGAAGAGAAAACAGGATCATTTTCCCAAAGGGTGAAGTGCGAACACAAGTAGGACGGAGCTTGGTCACAAGTCTAAGGATTGGAGGATTGTTGTGTTGAACTGGACAGCGACCACTCTGATGCTGGTTCAGAGCTAAGGTTATGCTTTAATCCTGTTAAGGTCTCTTCTTGGTGCTGCTCTGCGTTCCATGACCCGCATTGATTTATTTTGTCAGACAACAAGAGAGGGAATTCAGCATTGTCGCATTTGGAAATAGCCGACCGTTTTGTCCCCTTCACACCATCGTTCTTTTTTTCACAGTCCTGTTTTTCTATGAGTTCATTCCTTTTTTTCCTGCTCTTGACTGCAGACTGAACGGGTCCGCAGCTCCTTCAGGGATTCAAAGCCCCAAAACAGGATTTTGCTGCTCCTTCATCACAGCATTTCGTCCTCTGCTTTTCTTTCTTCGCCTCTCCCTTTTGCACTCTGCTTTTACTCCTGTGTATTTATCCATGCTACTGCTGATTTAAGTTGTCTCCATAAAGCTCTGAAGGGATGGTGGGAGTCTTTTTCTTCGCAATGGAAGCTTGGATTATGGGTGGAGAAACCCTCTGAAGATCTTCCCAAGGCGAAGGAAACCCTGTCGAAAAATTAACTCAAAGCGCTGTACACAAGATATTTTTTGAAGGAGCTAAGATGGAGTCTTGTGTTTGCTAATTCGGTGCTGCTAAGCTGTGATTATTTGCTTTAGGGTGACAAGAAAGCTGAATGTCAAACAAAAGAGGTTAAGATTTTTACACATTTAATTGTTTTATTAGAAGAGTGGGAATTCTCAAGGATCCAGTCAGACGCTTTCGGATATCATCAGTAGACTGTTTGAGGATTTTTGGGGTCTTTCTTTTCAGGAAGGAATTTTTTTTCCCTTTTTTTTCTTTCCAATCACTTTTGGAATTTTCAAACAAGGATTTTTTTCCTTTTTTGGCTTATATTTTTCAACTGTATTTTTTTTCTTCTTCCCCGAGCTTTAAAGCAGGGGATCATGGGTCCTGGATTCATTTGAGATGTTCACTTCCTGTTTGTGTCGTGTGAGGGGGAGGGGCCTCATGTTGCTTTCAGGCCCCGCCTCCATGGAGCGGGAGGTGGAAGTGGAGGTGGACAGAGGGTTACTACTGGTACCCAGGCCGGGAGCAGCCTCACCCGTGGTTTGGGCCAGTCCAGCCTTTCTGTTCAGGCTTGTGCTCTCGCTGGCACTGCTGGTGTTCCCCTGCCCAGCCGTGGCTGCCCGAGTTTCCTCCTCTCTCAGTACCACCCACCATGTCCACCACTTCCATAACAAGCATGGTACTGTGCCCATTGCCATCAACCGGATGCCCTTTCTTACGCGTGGGGGCCATGGTAAGATCATTTGTGTTTGTTAGTCTTTTCCTAGACTCTGATCATGATCAGCCGGTTATTGACCAGTGACTTTTCTGAGCAACATGCCAAAGTACATGTGTGAGAGTGACTGAGGGGAATGACATGGACTTAAGGGGTCAATGGCAGTTAATTTTGAGTTATTTATGGTGGCAGTGAGTTCCAAGTTCAGTACATGAGCCAAGGCAATTGGTTCATCCATCTATTGATCTATTTCATGTCTGGGAAGACTGCAAGGAGCCAGGCCCGGGTGACCAACCTCGTCGCCAGAGCTCAACATACGCCAGTGTTTGGTTTCATGTCCCCGAATTGACGGATGATGTTTCCAGAAGCTCTATCCTCCTGGGCTTTTTGCAGCACATCCCTAGCCAGCTGGGCTCTGCTGCTTGCCTTTTAAGCTCAGCAGCCATCTTGGGTCTACTGATGTATTGAACTGTAGCCAATTTAAATTCATGTAATCACCACCCGTAGCATAATTGTTGAGGCATGATGGAAGTTATAACGGCCTCAACCGGTTGTTGAGATCCTTAAACTTACACGGTGTGTGTCATGGTACATGTGGATTGCCTGAGTACTTCTTATTCCGTCGTACTTTCTACAGTCTATGTCTGGCTCAGTGCTTTGTGGTCCATTGGTTGCTGTTGCTGTTCTTAGCCTAAGCTGTCAGGGACAAGGCAGAGTTTCACACCGATGATTCCTTTGATGTTCCCCACCCCAAGCTTTTTTCACTGCAATTTTTCTTCCCCTGTTTCTCTGAATCTATTTCCCCCACCCCTTTAAACACCCTGTACATACATTTCTGTGTCACAAGATATTAATAGCATGTATTGATCCCTCAGCATGTTTGTGCTCATGTCATTCCACCCAAGCCTTACTCCTCTCTGTTTGTCTGTCCGTCTCTCACTCTACCTCGTCCTCATCTCTGCCCCCTCTCACCTCAATATACCTGAGGAATCTGTATCAATCAATCCAGCGTCAGATGGGCAGAGGAGCCTCACATAGCCCTCTGCGGTCGATTGGCTGCGGTGAGCCTCTATAGACATTATCAGCACACAGCCTTTTCCCCAGTGCTCAGTACTGCATTGGATTTATGGTTATCCACATTCTCCTCCCATCACACAGCTACAATTTCTCACAGTCAAAGTGTGACTAGACACACTAATGGGGGCTAACCTGCACCATACAGGAGACATGTTGGAATGTTCTCAGTGTCATGTCAATGACAAATTCCTTGGTTTTTTCATGGTGTTAATTGTAAATGTAATGGTCCAGCAAGTCGTTGCATTGTTTAGTTTTAAGATAAAATTAAAGTGTTTTTTTTCTTTCTTGAAGATATTTATATATTTTTCATGATGATGTTCTTGATCAATGAAATACAGATTAACAGAGATTATAACAATTAAAAAGCCTTCCAAAAAACTTTGCCAACAATGGGGAAATTATGTTGTTTTAGGCCAAAACGGGGTGCAGTTTAAAGCATATAGGGTTAAGGATTTATAAATAATTAATTATTAAATACAGCTCAAAAGTTTAATGGCAAACATGGTCCAATGCATGAAACAAAAAAGATGAGGTGAAGGGATAAATACTGTATTTCTCTGTTGATATATTTTCCATACTAAGAGCTGAGTAGGCTGTCAGTTTGGGTTTAAATGCAGCTGGAAGCATGGTCTGCACTGGCCATGCTTTCCGATTACATTGTAATGTTTATGTGCACTGCTTTAGTTGTGCATGGTGCTGCTTAACAGGGGAAAGAGCATTCATGTTTCACACAGAAGATAAGCAGGATGATCTTTGGTTTGCTCTTCAGTCTAAGCTGTTTCACAAACCTTCACTTATAATAACACAAATGAGCATATTAGCACTTCTTGTTATGGGGCGCTTGTGTCGCAGTGCTTGGCCAGTTTTGACAGAGCAATCACAAATTCCCATCTCATTTTTCAGTAACTGGATGTGAATCATTTATTTTTCCAATATAAAATTGACAGTGTTCCACCCCAAATCACACCTTTTAATTTTGTCATTTGACAGTAAACTCCTAAAAGCACAAAGCAGTCCACATGAGAAACACTAAGCAACCGCACACAGACAGTTAGTCTCTTCTAAAATTGCACCTTAAAATAGTATCCCCTTCCTTTTCTTTTATTTTAATTTTTATTTCCTTGCCTTCTCTTCCTTCTAGCTTGGATAATTGGATTGCACCTCTCACATCTCGAGCTGCTAAGCCATTTAAATTGACATGATTAACATAAAAATGTTCTCTGGACATCTTTTTCACTGAAGATTGTAAATAGCAGCTAGGCGAAAGCAAGAAGAAATTTAGTGTGTCTGTTGGCTGTATTTGCTGTTCTTTTTATTTCCCTGGCACTATGCTGTAGCAGTTACTAATGTACGCCTACACAGTAAACACTACTGTTTCTCATTCGGCTTGTGTTGTTTTTAGTAGCACACTTAAAGCATTTCATTATCATTACAAGACAGCGTGCACACATTAGAATGCTGCTCTTGTGTGGGGAGTCAATTTCAGTCGCCATCATAAAAAGTTCCATTGCAGACTGGCATATCAAGTCCTTGTCTGAAATCCCAGCTCTCCACATTTTGTCAACCAAGTGGCACAGCTTATTACCAGCATTAATACACAACTCGGTGATAAGGGCCCACTTGCTTTCAGAGCCTTTTTCGGTAGACAGTTTCTCAACTCGTGTCATTGTTGCAGCACTGTTTTACTGCCATTGTCACCATAGACACCCACATGCACACACACACACCCTCCACCTTGGTCAGACCTTGTGTCAGATATAAAAGCCTCCAAAAGCTGTCCATCTGTAGGCACAGTACACCAAACAAATCTTACTGTAAAACCCCCCCAGCAGGTCTATGATATTTAAGGCTCTTATCTGCAGCTCTCTTCCCACAGTGTCATTATTACGCTACATCTGTCTAGATGAGCTCAGCACAGCATTTCAGTCTACTGCCACATTGAAGACATATGTAGAGATAGGCAATTTATGCATTTGATATGACCTCAAATTAATATGTATTGTGTATGCCACGTGATGATTAAATGGAATTTGGTGAGTATTTAGAGGCAACCATCTCAGATGAGTTGTTTTCATGAAGCATCAGCTTTATGCGCACATCTCCCTGCATGTCTTTAAAGTGATCAGGTAACAATATTAGAATTCAGACAGAATATGGGGGGCCACAGCCTGGGACCACTGCCACTAATTAGAATCTCTATTCTTGCTATCATTCAGTGTGACAGATGAAGAGCTGCCCAGTTTAGAAGGACCTTTCTGTCTGTCAAACCAATTGCAGCTTTCTATATGTAAAGCAGTTCATTACTGTCTAATCAGATGCTGCAAAGTCTTACCCACATTACTCTGATTGCAACTAATTGGATAGTCTTGTCAACTGAACTGTGGCATTTCTCTCGGCTGCCCGGTGATACATGACCCCTACACACATACACGTGTGCTTCTCATAAAGTGTCATATTGGCCTCTCACTTAAATGTGCTGGGAATGTGTTGGATCTTGTTGCAAACAATGACTCTTGTGACAAATCTTAAATGTCTCTGTGAGTCTTACCCTCATTTTGCTGTACACATGTGTTGCCTTTAAAGTACCATGTTGTCTGGCTTCATTGATTGCTCATCAGTCAGCATAAACACACACAGACACACACACACACACACACACACATGCACACCTACACACTACACTATGCTCATTTTTTATGACCCTGGATTGGAAACAGAGAAGGGAAATGTTTGAGATACGTGGTAATCCATACCTGAACACCCCAGGGCAAAGTGCTGAAGGGATTAAAAAGCTAATTTTGATTCAGGCTGTCTTTGATGTTTTAGATGGAGAGCTTCCAAGAGATTGTACTGCTGGGTGGATCACTTTGTCCTTGGCAGTGGACAGAATATATCTACTTTGAGGGGGGTCCAAGAAAGGGCCTAGTAAGGACATTCACGTTTGTGTGTACACGCTTTCTAATGTGCACAAAATAGTATGTATATCACATATATAATGTATATCATTTTTTAAATTTTATGTTCAAACTTGAAACGTGACCGTCAAAAGAAAAAAAATGTTGTTTGTTTTACAACATAGCTGTATAATAAGAAAGAACAATAATATTGCTCTCATGAGGCAAAGCAGGGTTGATTTGTGTTGAGATGTATAGCCATATTTACAAAATAGTTATTTACGGCAATGATAAATGATGACAAAAAAGTTTGTCCACATTAAATTAAACTGTGAAATGGCATGCAGTCACAGGGTCATAAATTGTACTGTGTTGATATTAATTACATGGTTGCCGTGGTGGATGCACCAGCCCCTCCTGTTCCGCTGGTAATCATGACAACCCACTATGCAGTGTTACTGGTTGTACATTCACACGATGTTGACCTCCTTTTATAAACTGAATTTCTCATCGTCATCTCTGACATGGATTTCTTTACATTTTAATTTTTTTTACCAATTAATTCCAAATGCCAGTTTTGTTTGTGAACTGGCTCTGTTTTCTCTTAGTCTATATTATGTTTATCACCTAGACCCTAATATCCTTAGTAGATTTTATATGGTTTGTACTTGGTTTCTCTTCTCTGAGTCACAATTTCTGCTTCATGTCATCCACTTCCTTTGTAGAAAATAGTCACTGTTTGTGTTCTTCTGTGTGTTGTCATTTGCTGACTTGACCACATGTGCATACTGATGAGGTCAGCTGCCGCCTACACCCATACATCGGCCCTCTCCTGCACAAGCAGGGCACCTAGCCACGAGTCCTGAAGTCAAAGCACCATCTTTACTGCGAACAGCCCAGTTTGTGGCCTTCTCTCGAGTCTATGCCTGGGGATATGGAAACAAATATATAATACAATATATATTATCCCGAAATTTTTTTAAATTTTGATCGATATATGTCACAATATAAATCAAATCGTTACTTCTGTCAAGCTTAAAGGTTTTGAGATGTGAAAATATAATATTTAACCAAAGTTAATTTTGGTTTTAATATTATTTACAAAAGTTGAACATGACCAATGAACATTATACAACTTCTGCTGTATAATGTAGTTGTATAAATATAACTGCTGCAACTACTACAAATGCTTTTGACACAGTTTGCAGTGCACATGATGCTACTTTTCTTCTTGTCGGACTTTAAATAGCCAAAATATCTCCACACTACCGAATTCCTTGGACTCTTCTTTTAAACAATGTCCTCCTTTTTTTGATTCTTGCTCTGTTTCCGTTGGGACGTCTTATTCTGTAACACGCTCGAGTTAATATTTCCTGTCTTAATTTTCTCTTATATCTCGCTCTCACCCCTGATGTTACTGATAAGCACGCTGCAGTAGCCCAAACATTAACATGTGAGTTGCTGACGGCTGCTTCTGCTACGCTAACCATGATCGTTTTCTTTATCATTTTAATGCCCAGCCCTACTCAGGTCCTGTCCTTCTCTTTCAGGACTGGCCTATATCACTGTGCTAATGACAAGCACCTATGTTTGATAATCATCACTCTATCTCTGGGCTGCAGAGGGAGGTCAAGTTTGTGTGTTTGCGTGTGTGTGTGTTTGTGTGTCTGTGTGTGTGTGCAGTGATGTTGGGGAGAGCTGTTGACCTTTGAGAGTCAAGTCACAACCCTTCTCTTTCAGAGAACATCATTAGTATGCATGGTTCTCCCTCCACACAAAGTCCAGGGTGCACAACCACATGCACGGACAGGCACATGGTGATGAGAAACAGAAAGGACACCTCAGGTGTTCTGGCCAGTTAAGATAAGCTTGCTGGTTTGACATTTTCTGTCTTGCCCCCACACTCTCACACCCCCACCCCGTTTTACACCTGAGCGTTTGTGCTGCAGTGAAAAGGGGACATGTACAAGCCAAGTGTGCCAGGCTACACTCCTCGGAAAAGCTGCCAAGACCAAAAATGGAGCAAGTGTGTCATCAAGCTTCAGTTACTTCAGCGATGCTTGAGCACTGAGTCCACCATTGCTGGAGTTACTTTAACAGGTTTTCTTTTTCCAGTAACTTCTTGGTCTCTTGCTTGGCTTCAGGCTGGTGCATTTTTGATATTTTATGAAGTGTAATGCAGGAAAGTGGGTGTTTTAAGCGGTATACTGCAGCACTTTGAATCCACATTTCCATTGTCTGATACCAGAAAAACACATCAGCAGTATCCTCAAACTGTCTGTTGCCTAGTTTGTGTGGATGTATTTGCTTGCTGGCATAAGTGTGTATCTTTGGTGGCTGTCTGTCCTGCGGTATTTTTAACCCTTACACCGCTCTAGGCCAAGGGCTAGAAAGGTGTGAGAGAAAGGTGGGTCCTTTGTACTTTGAATTGAAACTCCTGTAAATGTAAAGTCAAGCATGCATGTGTTTTTTTCTCATATTCTCATTTAGCTTTTGTATAGTGTTTTTCAGTATGAGTATTTTTCGACTGTGAGTTGGAGCACAGGAAAACACTGTTGTTAGGACACCATAAAACTCATAGTTTGACATACATCAGCATACCAATCACCTCTGCAGTCTTCTGCATGCAGCCAGCTAGCTAGTAGGCACATCTTCCCTGCCTGCCAGTGAAATTGATTTGCTCTGACCTCCGTCCGCGTGTTCGGGGACCGACACGAAATAAGGTGTCATACACAACTGCGGTGACCAGATGAACGTGTTCCACCCAGCACAGCCATCCATAGTTTTTCTATTAAAACAAAGGAGTGAGGAGGGAAAAGATAGCACTTTGCCTGGCCGAGGTACTGGGGATCCTCAACCGCCTTCAGGTTTGATTAATGCCCATGCGAACCAAGAGAAAGCACGCACCAATCAATATGTCACAAACTAACACGTATAAATGGATTTGGCATTCAGGCTCTTATTATTCGCAAGTTACCTATTAGTCTTTGTTCTAATCATTGCTGATGTTGCCACAGAGTTGTAGCACAGAGGATGTGAAGCTGTGCCAATGACAGTTTGTTTGCTTTCTTTATTAGTTTCTGAAATAGTTGTTCATTTTCCTCCTTACAAACAAAGTTGCAGCCTTCATCAACAGGAGCAGGTGTAGTTAAATCACAATTTGTTTGAACAAACTGGTTTCTCCTTAACCATCAGAAAATTTGTTAAACGTTGGCATTGAGCTGCAGGGATGTTCTGTCACTCCCACCCACTGTCCCTGCCAAAGCACATGAAACGGGGAAGTGGGAGTGCATCACGGTGTAGGCAACGCCTGAGCTTTGTAGACGGCAGAGACAAGGGGGCCAGATCTTCAGAGGGTGTGGTGATGTAAGTCCACTTTAATTATTTAACCGACAGATATTAAAGCAGTGCGACTCGGGGGCCCGCGCCAAGGATTCGAGTCAGCACTGGGAGTGCTCGCCATTAATAAACAAAGTGGCTTATATTATGCATGACTGATGCTTTGAAAAACCGCCACCTCTGCCTTTTTCTACTCAGCCGAAGGAGTTTTGGGAGGCAGGGGAAACCCCTTGCACCAGACCCCCTTCCCATAGCTGGCACCGACCTCCAACCTCAGTTTTCAAGTGGCCTTTGATTGTGCTTTTGTTTGTTTCGATTTGGAGCTGTCAATGAACTAACAGGCGAAATTATTAAACTAGAAATTAAACAGATCTTTCTATGAGCAAATGTATTTTCAGATACATGTTATGTACGGTATATCAATGACTTTGCACTTTGTATGGGATGGAGGGAATTTTATCCAAAAAAAAGAATATTGCTTATTCTCATATAAAAAAAGCTGAAATTAAAATATGAATATAAAGACCACGAGATAAAAACACAATCATTGCGTCGTTTACATTCAAAACACATAATTAGAAATCATGGTTGTCGGGACTGCGTGGGACATGAATTCACTATATTTCAATATATGGATTTGAACACTGGATATAACCTGTTGCATCTGGTAGAGAATTGAAAAGGTTGGAAAATCAACATGCAAAACCAAAAGATAAACATGATTATTAAGAATGAGGTTAGTGGCTACAGATAAGCATCAAGGCTTCTGTTCACAGTACTGTTATTCAAATTAATACATTGCCTTAGTTGATGCACATTTAATGCACAGGCAAATCTTTTAAGGAAAGCTCAATCTGTTCTAGATTAATCAAATATTGATACCTGACTAATCGCTGATACATTCACTATATTATTTGCCTTATTTCTCCCCACCTATTGCGACCACTGCATGGACCATTAAACATTCATCTATAGAGCTAGCTTTCCTCAGCGGGTTTCCTGTGTGGCTCTATCCTGTGTTTCATTGTTTAAAAAAAACAAAAAAACGTTCCATTATTGTGTTGCCTTCAAATATGTAAATGTATTTTCCTTGAATGAGAGCACCCACAGCAAGAAGGATGTCAACATGGGGTTTCCATCAGCTTTTGTCTATTCCATCTGGTTGACAAAGGAAGCAACCCATGGGATGGCGCAGTATATTGGTTTAGCTTTTTTCATACCCATAGTTTATCCTACTTTTTCTTTTTTTTGCAGTCCTGTGGTACCACTGACTGCTTGGCTAAATTATTTCTTCTAGCGAAACTATGTGGTAATATAGGTTTAATTGCAAAAGGCAAAATGTAATACATTTCATCATTCAAGTCAATTTTACTTTGAAATAACATATCAGGACGTGAAAATAGATGTTTACTCAATTAGCTTGACTGACAGAAACCTCCTGCTGTGCATGTGCATACACCGAAACACATAAATAACCATGTACACACATGCACACACCCACACGTGTTCTGCCAGCTGAAAGTAACTTTGCAGAGTACAAGTAAACTTCAGAAACCTCCGCGTCTTCATCTGACACATCTGTGTCAGGGCTCTGATGAGTGACAGAGGCAGCATCCATCACCATTATTGCCCCTGCCACTACCACCAGTCATCCCTGCATGCAGCTTCCGTATGGGAGAAGGACGGAGAGTAGGATGAGTCATCAGATGGAAATGAGGGACAGCATTGGAAAGAGTGGAGATTAATAGAGTAGGGGAAATAAGGGGAGCTTGCACAGCAGGGGAAGCAAAGTAAGGTTGGAGAGTAAGCGAGAGAGAGAACTACAGGAAGTGATAGAGTCTCGGTACAGTGTGTTTGAAGCCCTAACTCATCATCTTGCACACACAGCCTTGACACACTTAAATGTCCTCCCTGAGGCCTTTGGGGGGCTATAGAGATGAACTAAGGAACTAGTGGATCAGAACCAGTGATAGGCGGACCCCACACTATTTTCCACTATGCTCTCCCGTCTTATTTCAGCCCATCAGTCATTTCACTGCGGAAATAGGGTTAACCCTGTGTCCAGGTGATAGTCCCATTTGGGGCTAACCAAAGCCATGCATAGCTTCACAGTTCTGGGCCACAGGGCCCTTTTCTTTCAGCTCAGTCATTCTGCTACCCTTGGTACCCCTGAAATGTGCATTGATATTATCTTTTCATCACTTATCACTCTATTACACACATTTGTTGGAAATGGCCCTGACTAAAGAAGAACACCTGAAATAATACAAAGGCATCAATGATCAAGCCATTTAGCTGATATCTTAAGATTATTTCATTTGTGTGCTGCATGTTTTAAAGCATAAGGTTGACTTTCAATAATCAGACCATTGAAGATGTTATGGTGTAGCTTATAGTACATTTGCAGATAACTGTTTGTAGGACCTGGGATTCAAATTGCTTGCGGACCAGATGAAGCTTGTTTCCTCATGCAATGGAGGAACCGTGTAGGTCAATATCTGCTCAGAGAGTCAAGTGAATGCGATAACTCGAAGTGGCCGTAAACTAGATTGATTGCACAGGGGAACAGAGAAGGCAGAGCATTCCTAATGGTAGTGGTGCAGTTGAGGCCTATCCAGCGTCATCCTCTACTTACAGAGAGAGTGGAGTCTATAATCTGTCTGCAATGATAACTGTAATGTTGGGGCCTTAATCTGCCAAGGGGGAAACCCAGAGGCTTATCTCATGGCCTGTATGTAAGGCCATATCCCCCTCTTCTTTCACATGCTAGTTTGTGCAAGCAATGTTTCCTCATTGGGCAGATTATTGACTGCCAATGGCAAGGTGTGGGGGTGGACTAAGAGGCTCTGTCTGGCACAGGATTTAAAAATGGATTGTTTCCCTAGCTCTACCATTTTAAACTGCACAGCTAAGTGTAGGATGTCTTCCTGAAACATTCACAGGGAGAAACATGACATTTCATCTGCTTCTTTGTTTATGCTAGAGGACTAAATGGCCCCTTAGCCACATAGATCGGAATTGGCATCGAACTTGTCTGCTAAATACCGAAAAATCACAACTAATTTGAATCTCCAAAGTAATTTAGGCTCTGTGAAAAATGTTTATTTGTGTCCTGTGTCCTGAAAACCTGGAGCTCTCCTCAGTTAGTTCTGAGCCACAGTATCTTCATATCCATCAATCCGAATAATGGCTATCCCTTTTAGCTTGAATAGAAGGCTAGGTTTACCCACAAAATTGGTTTAGATTACAACTAACTGTGATCGTGAAACTCAATCCTTCAGGGACAAGTATTTTGCTGCTAGTGGGCATTGCATTTGGTTAGGTTGTATTTTTAGTATTACTGGCTCCAGTAGTTATCAGATTACAGGCCGGCTGGGTCTATAGTTACCAAGACAAACACCCTGGCATCATGTCAAAGACAAACAACTTGCAACAAGACTCATTTGGGGAAGCGGCAAAAGTAATTTGACATTTGAGGAATTACACTGACAGACATGCACATGCACAGAATCTAGATATATTTTACTCAAGGCAGATAGATGGTTGGCACAAAGCTAATTGAGACTACATCCTGCCAAATAAACTAGCCTCCACCTGGACACCATTTCTCAGCTGCTGTTGAACGTATTTGATCTTCCACTATCCACATGTCTCCGTGTGTGCATCCGTCTGCGTTTTTCAAAACACTTTCTGCACAGGATCCTTGATCTGTTTGCCGATGTTTTGTATTGTTTTTAAACTCCTTCCCCCGTTGCTATCCAGTGCTGGATTACTTTTGTTCTTGATTCCCTTGCTGCGGTGCAATATATATTTTAATTTTAATTTTCTTTCCTTTCCGTTATTGAGGGCCAGATAAAGAATGTGTTTGCACATCGGCAAACAGATCAAGGATCCTGTGCAGAAAGTGTTTCAAAAACGCAGACGGATGCACACACGGAGACATGTGGATGGTGGAAGGTCAAATACGTTCAACAGCAGCTGAGAAATGGTGTCCAGGTGGAGGCTAGTTTATTTGGCAGGATGTAGTCTCAATTAGCTTTGTGCCAACCATCTATCTGCCTTGAGTAAAATATATCTAGATTCTGTGCATGTGCATGTCTGTCAGTGTAATTCCTCAAATGTCAAATTACTTTTGCCGCTTCCCCAAATGAGTCTTGTTGCAAGTTATTTGTCTTTGACATGATGCCAGGGTGTTTGTCTTGGTAACTATAGACCCAGCCGACCTGTAATCTGATAACTACTGGAGCCAGTAATACTAAAAATACAACCTAACCAAATGCAAGGCCCACTAGCAGCAAAATACTTGTCCCTGAAGGATTTAGTTTCACGATCACAGTTAGTTGTAATCTAAACCAGTTTTGTGGGTAAACCTAGCCTTCTATTCAAGCTAAAAGGGGTAGCCATTATTCGGATTGATGGATATGAAGATACTGTGGCTCAGAACTAACTGAGGAGAGCTCCAGGTTTTCAGGACACAGGACACAAATAAACACATTTCACAGAGCCTAAATTACTTTGGAGATTCAAATTAGTTGTGATTTTTCGGTATTTAGCAGACAAGTTCGATGCCAATTCCGATCTATGTGGCTAAGTGATCTATAACCATTGTGTGTGCTCTGCTTTATGTAGAGGTGGAGTTCCCAGCGCTGCATTTGACTTGAATCATTTCCCCTGTTGAGTGTGTTTGCTCCCTACCTGTCAGTCATCCGTCTTGCTTTGTCAGTTCCTTCCACCATTCAAAGTCCCTTAATTTCTGTTCTCATGACGATGTTACCAACAGCCCACTGTGTTATTTTTGGAAATAATTTAATTCCCTTCACATAGACGGAAGATGTGGGATTCCATAGCAATTTTTTTCACTGAGATGTCAGTGATTCAGAGGAACTGTAAGTATTCAGATGATTCACAAGTTATGATGTGGGGATACTGTAAATGCACTGTATCCTGCTAATCTGTTATGACGTATTCCATTTGCATGTATTCCTACAAACAGCTTCGGAAATTTTACTTTATGTGAGGGATTTTCTGTTGAAAAGTTTTAACCCTTTTGATGAATATATTTATCACATTTAAAAATGAAATCTCACTGATCATAATAGTGTAAATATAACTTGCAAAAATTGTATTCTGTGGTGTCAAAGCCCAGGAGTAATTATAACACCATCAAGGCATGCTGGGCAGTAAAATGAGAGCCCTGATATGTTTGCACATTAAGGCTGCTTTATGGCTCACATGTACCTCCATTTGTTCCCACCAGTAATAATAGAAGGTGATGGTGGTTAGTTCATGTCGTACTGGCTGTGCGTGTCAATTTCTACAAAGGTAGCATTTGTTATGGGTACACTGTTACTAAGAATGTGTCACACAAGGCCAGATAGATGGAAGGACAGGAGCAGAGAGAGGGGAAAGAGATTGATGAATGCAGGCACAGTGGGCGAGCAGGTGAGAGATGGAGAGCGTTATTTTCCTCCCTCTCTCAGTGCCGGGAGGTGACCTCTAGCTCGGCGATATGAAGAGAATGTCATGCAACATTACCCCCTCCCTTTGCCCCAGACGCAAATTAAGTTTTATTTTTTGTGCCGTGCAGCGGAAGGAAAACAGTTCTTTAACTCCTTGATTAATATGTGGTGCTTTGACAGGCATCACACAAGAAGGCAATAAAGAAAGTATTGGTATCCCTTCATACATTCTCACTCTCTGATCTACCAAATATATTAATCAGACTATCGACCTCTCAGAGGACCAGGTTGTCCAGGGCTTCCTCCTGCAGGATGTCACCTGTGATCCTCTCTCATTGGTTAGCTGACCTCCCTCCAGAAGGGACTGGTGTTTCACACGCAAATATTTCATGATTTTCTTTGGAAAATGGGATCCCTGTGGAATTTTTTTACTGCAACTCTGCTTTTTTATAAGAAATGGGACTGAGGTCAAAAGCCAGCAGCCATACCATGAATACCTAATATTTACCTCTGTCCAGTGAATCCCCAGTGCACACGTTTTATACTGTTATTATTTTTCCTTCCACTTCTTGTTTAATGTGCCATATTGGTCCCTGTTCCATACTGTTGCCATGTTGAAACAAGAAGCAGCTAAAGAAAATGATACCGTGGAGCAACATGAAAATCTGTCAAGATGGCAACAAGGGCCGTGTATATCCATATGACAATTCTCCAAATAGAGCCCCGGTGACATTGGTATGTTTGATTACCCCAAGACGTGACTGTTTTCCAGATGGGTAAGGCAGTTTGCATCCATGACTTTCAGTGCCAGTGGTTAATAACCATGTAAAGAGAACTGCACCACCAGCTCAACCACTACTTCCTCTCTTCCTTTTACCTGTCAGATCAGACCATCAACTCTGTCTTTCCATTTTGACCTTCACCTCCTTACTTCCCCTGCCATTCATTCAGTCGGCCTATCAATGAAATGCTGTGGCTTATTTGGGGTAGGAGTGAACCTTGACATTGCAACTAGCTACAAAGACATGGCTGGTGTTTTATGGTTGCAAATGTTAGATATGAAAGATGGTCCCTTTACAAAGAAGCTGCCAGAAAATTTTGAAGTCTGAGAAAAGGAAAGGCGAGGTCACACAAGGTTGTGGCTTTGGCCAGTGGGTGTTAAGGCCAACTTAAGCTGGCTTCACAGAAGGGCTCAGTTTTATCCGAACATGGGGAGGAAGTCATTTTAAATGTAAAGACCTGTTTAAAATATACAGTCTGGAAATGCATCATACTGTTTCCTTTGTGATCCAGCAGAGGGCATTCACGCATTTGAATACATTAAATTGCATCGCATGTCAAATTTGTAAAAAGAAAAAAGAAAAAGAAAAGCCCTAATACATATGGACCACTTTTTTTTCTTCTTTTTTTATCTATTGCTTTCAGCACAAAGCCAGAGTAAATATGCAAAAGATACCACAATGCGTCCATTGTGGAAGAAGATGGGAGGTGAAGAAAAGCAACAAGTTGCAGTGTGTGGGTTAGTGTGCAGCTGTGCCTCTGTGTGCATTAGTACAATTTGTGAAACATAATCTGTTGCCAAGCTCATTAGAGAGTCATGCAACACATATTACATCGTTTGTGTTTAGAGTTTCTCTACTAAATGTCATCTCCGTATCTTTTGACGAGTGGAAACACAGAAGGTTCCTTCTGCACTACACTGAGTGGGAGGTATGTGTGCTGTTGTGTATATTAGTGTGTGTGTGTGTGTGAGAGAGAGAGAGAGAAAGATTGTGTGTGTGCTGCCATCCAGTCATCTGGAAAGGTGACTTCCACTCCAAACAAACAGTTGCAGCTGAGGTTTGATTGGCAAGAGAATATCCACTACACTCTGACTGTGTCTCATTACTATTTGATTATGAATTAAGGGCTGAACACTCGTGAGGAACAGATGCCTTGTTACAGGTGTGGCAAAAGATATCTGATGATCTTTTCATCATATTTACATGCAGTCGAGAAGCCATAAGTCAAGGGATTACTGTTTGAGGGAATCATGGTGTTTGCAGGTTTCTTTCTCTATAACTAACATAGAAAACACCTTTTTACCAGACTTTGCAAAACTGTAGGATTAAACTTTACTTTTGAGCCATTGGACAAGTCGGTCTGTTTTACTTTTGCCACTGACTGACGGTCTACACACAAATATTCAACACATGATTGATAACTATTTGCTGAGTGATTGCTCATTGGTCTTGGTCCCAGAGTGACTTCTGGTAGTAATGAGTTAATGAGTAAAAGCTAACTTTTTTTTTTAAAGTTTAAAGCTGTGATTCTATTCAGCTTGATGTGAGGTGAAGGTTTGGGAACGTTAAGAAAATATATTGCTAGTTTATTAACTTTGAGTGCAGCACTAATTGCTTTTGAAAACATTTTGACAAATATCACATTTACACGTGAAAATCAGTATGCTCACTGATTATTAATATAATTAATTCAGGAAGGGGTTGGTGGTATTATCTAGCAGAGGTGTGCTGGCACAGCAGCTTCTTCCTGTAACATGACATGGGGGACTTTTGCATCGTACTGCCAGCCCACATTTGGCCGCCAGTCTTAAGCCAGGACATTACAGTCAGAGCTTTCCAAAAAATATTCCTGTCAATAGAAAACAATAGAATATGCACACACACACACACACACACACACACACACTGACACATCAATTTGTGGGGCCGAATAAAATCCACTGAGCCTTGGTGTTGCATTAAGAAATCAATAATGAAGAAAGGAAGGCACATGGGAATTCTGAAGAAAAACTGGAAGAAAGAGTGTTCTGCTTAACCTTTTCTTAGAAAAAAAGGGGAGTGGTCTCATCACCCTGAGCCCCACTTTGCACAGCTTCAAGTTTGTTCCTGTCAAACACTTGAAGGGGAAAGAAAAACGGGGCAGAAATTTTGATTCACTTGCTACACTATGTAAATGGGAGCATAAGAATGCGCCTTAGAATTCATAAGCACTGCACCACCAACCCTGCTGGTGATCTGCCTCATAAGCTTTATCTCAGAGGCCCCAATTAAAAACTTCCCCTGATACAGTAACAGTGTTGTGTTCTGAAAACATCATACTGCTTACTCTCACTTTCTTCACTGCAGTGCTCTCTCCCCGACTTTGAGAAGAAGATGACAATTTTTTTTCTTCTTCTTCTCCACTTGAAATATGAAAGTGTGTAGCACAATAGAATGATGGAGGGAACACAAAAGAACGACGAGTGGGATTTACAGCTCTATAAGACCAGAATTGATGGAAATCAATAACACTAATGGATTTTTTTTCCAAAGGTCAACATTTAAAAATATCCTTAAGTTAATATTTAAATTGTTTATGGTGACATTGCTAAAGTTTAGGGCCATGACACAATCGAATCGAATGAGCCTTTGTGAGAGTCCAGCTTTATTTCAACATTGCAGTGAGGGGATTTCGATTAGAATGAATAAGAAACAGTATGTGAAGTTGATTGAGTTTGCACAACCCGAGGTCACCATGCCGCCCCCCCACTCCCCAGAAGAGGTCCCTCTCAAACAGGCCGCAATCTTTTGATGCTTTCAGGGTGACTGCTGGTCTTCATTGATCCTTTCTCCCCCTCTGACTCTCTCTCTCTCTTCCATCTCCTCCATTCCGAGCCAGTTCTACAGTATTTCTCCATCAGCGATGTAGAGCTGGGAGGCTTTCAGGGCTTGCCGCGGGAGCAGCTGTCACCGGCACAGCGGACACTCTTAATTGGCTCCCCTGGGGCAGTCCCCTTGGTGGAGCAGAGCAGGGCAATAACTGTGGAGGCATGCTAAAGAGAACCAGAGCCTATAGTTTAAAGCCCACTGAACAAGCCTCTGGGTTGCATTACTGTGCCTGATACTTCAGTTGACAATTGGAGGGGAAAAACACAGACAATCCCATTTTGCTATATCTGTGGATTCATTTTCTCAAGGTGTCTGCAGCTACGAATAGGTTTCTTTTCGTAATTGCATTGAGGGACAGTCTGTTTTGTTAAACTCCCACAATCACACACGTCAATGACTCAATCTGTGTGGCAGAAGCACACCAGGACTTGACTTGGAGGGGTGGATTTCATTATGTGCTCGCATGCATCGAATGAGCAACGTACCATGCCAACTAGGTAAATGTATCCTCAGCATACAACAGAAGAGATTTCCAAGATGCCAGTATTGTCACATATTTAACCGTATCTGTTTTGGAGTGATGAAGTACCATTGACACGGTTATTTACACCCATCTCCTTATCTGTCAACTAATAGAAACATTTCACCCACTGCCAGTTTAAAACATCCTCATCATGTAAATTCTGGTCTTTGTACTGTGTATATAATGACAGGATATTTTTAGGAGAACCGGTTGTGTTGGGTTCTGTTCCAGCCTTTTACTGTTATTTGAGCTGACAAGCCACTCCCAACTCACAATGTCCATAGTCACTGCAGAAATCACTGTATCTCAACATCCTTTTATACTGTTCTGCACACCTCCACAATCGCTCTCTGCAGTTTTCCGTTTGTATTCATTTCTCCCGGTTTCACAGCATCTTTTTACCTTGATATACCTACGTCTATCTATGGCTTCTGTTCCTTTTTGCTTTGTCTTGCTGGCTTTGTGATGTTCCGTGTCGGAGCAGGAGGATGAGTCAGTGAGACATCTGCTTTCCCCTCTCCCACTCCCTCATATTTATTCCTTGGCTCTGTCATCCGTCCTGCACTCCTTAATGCCACATTCCCCTGATATCCTTAGATTCCCTCTCACAATACCTTCTCCTCTTCACCCCCCCCGCCCCCCCCCCCCCCCCCCCCCCCCCCCCCCATTTCCTCCCTCCTCATTTTCTTCATCCTTCAGGTTTCTACCACCACATTGTTATAGATCTCCCATCTTCCACCTTTTCTGTTTGGCTCTCAAATCAGCTGCAACAAAGTGGTCTTCTCTTTATTTTTTTGGTCCCCTCATTACAGCTAATGTATATCAATCACACCCTCCCCTGCCTTTCACCCTGTTAAGTCCAGCCCAGACTAATTATGTCACATTTTTATGGGACACCAAACAAAAAAAAGCATGATTCTGTTTCTCGTGCTGTCAATTTAGGCACAAATTGACAGAGGCTTAACTACGTGAAGGGATGGAAGAATGAATCCAATGTGGGATGTTTGGAAGGGATAGCTTCAGTAGGAGTTGTCTGTGTCTCAGTGGAACTCGTAGATTTGGCAAGTGCAGTGTTTGTATTCTTCCTTTCCCAAAGTTTATTCCGAAGCATTGATATCCATGTGACATCTGGGGTCTGTGCACTTGCAGTTGCTGAGGACACGCACACATACACACACACATTTTATTCTATTTGATCTGACTTGACAGTTTATCTTAGCCCTGACAGGATGGATCAGTGTAACACACACCAGAGCTGAGATCAGTCACAAGAACTTCTCCTAAACAGCACTAAGACATGAGAGCCGTTGCAACAATAGAATAAAGTCTGGGTCCATTAGCTAATGATTAATATCCATTCCCTGGTCTATTAAATGGTACAAAATTAACATTGAATAGCAAGGAAGAAGCAACTTCACTGTTTGATATTTTCATAGCCTCTGGTTCCCTGGCATTTTTCAACTGATTTGTTAATTAAAGTTAGGTGGGGGGTAAGGGAGTGATTGACCTTTTAGCTCAATTGGTTTCCCAGCTGCCGCTAGATCAGAGTTGTATTTCCCATTTTTCCTGGTGAGTAGCCGAGCGAGGAGAGAAGGCTGCACCTCCGGGTATCCTGCAGTCTGAATTATACAGTCACTGGGCCTGGCTGTTTGTGCATGTACTGTGCAAACATACAGGTATTCATAGCACAGCAAAAGAATTATGCATCCGTGTCTGTTCTTGTTAGGAAACAGTGCACACACAGAGGGGTGCACACCTGCTCCGATGCACCTGCATTTAAAGTCACAGCAACATGAGTGTTGTGGCAGCAACACAAACATAGAACCATGTTGCCATGCGGTAAGCTGTATATACTGTAAGTATTCTGGGCAGATACTGACAAACTGGATTTCTCAAATTGAGTTTTTTAAAGGGGCTTGTCAAGGAAACTCTATCACTTGAAACCCTGACCTGTGGAGTCGATCACACTCCCCAACAATCCAGCAGCTTCACCCACAAACCCGCAACTGATGTTAAAAGTTATTTCAGTACTAATATATAATTCCAGGCCTTAGCGCATTGTGTTTTTAAGGTCTGAGGTTTCAGGGCTTGACAACATTTGACTGGTTCCTCGCAAGTTGCTGTGTGAATCATACCTTGTGCGTAACGCTACTTTCAGTATATTTAACTCAACAAGCTAATTGATGGTGCTTAAAATTATAATTTACTGTATTGTGACATTGTGAAGTTATTGAGAAAATGGTAGCCAACTTCTTTACTCCTGTGTTTATTTGCAAAGGAAATAAAGAAAAAATACATTTACCTGTATATGTGTATATATATATATATTCAAGCCAACTGGCCAGCTGTTCACTATCTGTACTTCATAATGAGCGGTTGCTGTAGAACATTTGTGAATTTTCTCAACTTCTTCTGTTTGATTATTTTGTAAGAATAACACTTAACTAATCTCAGTTAAAACACATTACTTTCTAAATGTTATGGCAGTACAGACAAGGACTTAGTCTGGTCAATGGAGGTATACCTGCAGAAATAATGTGAGAACATGAAATGACTCAGGAGACAGCTGTGAAGTGATGGAGCAAGGCCAAACCAGCCAGTTAAGGGGTTAGCTAGGCAGCTCACAGGGCTAACCCTCTGACTTGGATGAAGAGTAATGGCATGTCTGGACCGACGGGAAGAGTGACCACTGAGATTGATGAAACTGCCACTGGGAGACAGATGCCACTGGGACACAGATGGAAGGGTTGACAAAAAGGTCAAAGTTTGGGGGACAACATGAAAAGGGAACGTATACTCTGTACATCGTGATCAGAGAAATGAAAGCTACTTTGAAGCGGTGCCTTGTGGCAGAAAAGCTTTTCAAGTCGACATGGTGGTAGGCAGACTCCTAGAGAACTGGAAAACCTGCCGATTAACACACTGTTCATTTGTCTCTTATACATACACACATATACAGTGTGCGTGTATATGTTATTGATTTGATGCCCTGCAGCTACTGATGTAATTAAGAGTCAGATCGGAACTGTTAAGGATTTTTTTTCACAAGTATTGACACACTGATTCATCAATTCAAACGTACAGTAAATACTGTATGGTGTTATTACATATGACTATTGATTTTTTTGCCTTCATCACAGACAATAAAAACAAATGGCTGGAAACAAAGAGGGGATGACATGCAGCAAAGGTCTCGAGCCAAATCAACACGTGGTTACTGCCTGATGGGTCGTTAGCCTTTTACTGTGTTTATGATGTACAACCTCAAATAAAGCTCCCATAGCAGTTCTACTTAACCCACAAATAAAAACACTAAAATGAAAAAGTAAAATGTAACTTGATGAGATGAAGCAAACCAATAATCCTAACAAAAAGATTTTGAACATTCTAACAATCCAGTTTCCACATGTAGAGTAACTAGGCCAAGACTTAACATACCGAACAGACTGCAATTGCTTTTTCCATTGTCGAATCATTACAAATTTAAAAAGGTGGAGACGTCATGAGTTCCATGTTATGTTTTCTTCCGGGTGTGGCTTTATGAATAAGCACACACCCGAAAGGGTGTGTTAGAGAAGAACATACATTAGCCCAAGTTTTTAATGCAGCAGAAACACAGTGGCTGAGAGGAAGACGACGGGAAACAAAGACAGGGAAATCTGGCACAAGTTAGCTTAACTGCGAATGAGAAATATGCAACAAATAATCAACTAGAATGACGATGAATGAGAGTTGACAGTGGAAGTGAGTGGGCGCAGGCAGTAACCTTGAGGTTAGAGAATCTGGGCTGTGACAGAAGGAAGAATACCAATGTTATCTCTGAGTACAGAGGTAGCCAAGTCAAATTACCAACTGTTCCAGTGCATCTGTGCACTGACCAGTAATGCAGACTCTGCTCTACTCTGCATGCTCCATTGACTGTCAGTGCTTAAACAAATGTTTTACAAGACTAAAGGTCTCCAGCACTGCTGCTATTTGGTTAATTACACCAAATGATACGTATTTGTCTGGGACCTCTCAGTTCATTTTCTATTTCCTAGAGGCGTTTCCAACGGACCCAGAGGAAAATGCCTCCGGCCACAATTGGATAGCTACGAATCATGTGACATCTGTCAAGCGACGCGAAAATGTAAACAGACTAGAGCACAGAAGAGATGTCTGTGATGATGATGGGGCATAACAGAGGTTACACATAATATATATGTATATATATATATCACAGAAATCACAACACACAATACTCACTCTCATCACGAACGCATTCCCTCCAATAATGAAAGCTACGGCCGCCCCGTAACATGTATAAACATACCCTGTAAAATATAAACAAAGGTCAGGACCCGGACCTGTGCTACACGGGCTGCCAAAAAGATGCCTTGCTAAATAATGACAACGTAACTCAAAATAAAGGGGAATTTACAACAATACCAGGTACTTTAAGTCAAATGCTCGTTCAATAGCGGCAGCCTTGGTTGTTTAAAAAAGTCACTTCTGTCCGCGTCGGGTATAAACCCGCTCATTATCAGATAATGAGTTGTGATTGGACCTGCAAGTTTTCTGCTGGAGAGAAATCACTTCCCAATGGAGGGGATCCAGACTGAATTCTGGCAGAGCATGTGAAATGAGCTCCCAGAATTCATCTGGGTCCCAGGCTAGCTAGACACCATAATGTATCTAACATTAAAACGATCAATCTCTTTCTAAATGAGATTCGATTGTGTTCAACAAATGCCATGGCAATCAGAGTGTAAAGTGGCTCAATGTCTGGTTATCATGAATGTACTCAACAAACACAATGTCAATTTGACAATGTTAAGACTTATGAGATTACGAAAATACTCACTTGTCATCAAGTGCAAATAGAATATCAAATAAATCCTTAACATATTTCACAGAAATATGGCCATTGTCTGTGATTTTTGAAGTTTTGCACCACAGTTTGGGTCATGTGTAAACTATGACCTCAGTGGTGTATAATACTGTGTATGTATGTGTATGTGTGTGTGTGTGTGGGGGGGGGAGCTAGAAATTGAGTGAGACGAAAATGCTTCCAATGACTTACCACCATGTTGCAATAAGGAAACCCAGCCGATAATGACATTATATCCACACAACCTTATGCAAATCCACCATTGAAAAAGTCAGCTCTCATTGTAACACGTGTTCACTCACCTAAAACACAAGAGCTGTTGCATGTCAGCCCAAGAGGGCTAGATGGATCATCTCAGTCAAGACCTTAGACATCTCTATTCATATCGCCCCTCTCTATGCAAGCTAATGGATTTACCCTGCAGCACATCTTTATTGTCTTATGCACAATAATGTCTTGGATGTTTTATGAGCTCAACCTAGCGAGCAGACATAGAAGAAAGTAACGCCAAAGCTGATCGATGGCAAGGTAGTTGATGGATATGACCATATGGAACAGGAAGGTTGATGGGGGAGATGTGGAAAACACAGGTCTGTGGTACCGAAAGCTACATTTGATGTCTATTGCTGTTCTGCAGAGACATCAGGCCTTAATGCATAGTACAAGCGTTCTTGTATCTTATTGATGGTGAATTATTAATATGGATATGTGGGAATGGTTTGCATACATATATAGATTTGGACAGAATGGGCCTAAGGGTTGTTGCCAAATCATCTGTTTTTATTCATAGACTGCATATTTATTTTCTACTTTACATTATATATGTATGTTATCCAAATTCTTTAAGGTCTTCTTCCTTCTGTACAGGGTACTTTGACCATTTGTGTTTACTGTACACTGACATAGCCGAGTGACAGTGATGGAATCACTACTTTACCCCCAATTTTCTGCTTCTTCTGCAAGTCTACTAGTTGCAAAAATAATTCAGTTTCTATAGAAGTCTATGACGAAATGTCAATTTTGAAGTCTTTTTCAATACAGCAATATCAATATCATCTCATTTAGAGTAAAGTAGACGATGAAGCATGGTATACATTGGGGCATGGATACTATGTAACATCTAGTACCATCGAATTGGTGCGTGGTGGCAGGTGTGGTAGAATGTGTTTTGGACAAACTCTGTCAGGCCCACCCCCTTCTCCCCCACATATGGTTACTTCTGGTTCCAAAAAAATAAGATGGCACTGGTCAAAATACTAAACTTGAGCCTTCAAACAGCACTTTACAAATTAATGGGTTGCCACTTGGTCACAAGTACAGATTGGTACAACAAGAGATGCAGTTCCCTCAAATACAGTGCATGCCCCTGTGTATGTGCATGTGGCTGGGAATCACGGAAAAAAAATAGTTAAGCAGCACCTAGCATTAAGGGATGGTTCAGCCCTCCTGTGGGAGTGGGCCTGTACCTGTATCTGTTATGCCTGCAATGCTTTGCTGCACTAAGCACCCATCTGCAGGAACCCATGGGTTGAGGTTGAGCTTGGCAATCGCTGATGAGCGAATCGATAACAGTTCGATGTTTTAAAAAGAGCACAAACTGTGTAGCCTGAAATGCATGTTGTGTGCGAAGAGACATGCATAAAATCAAAATATGCTCATACAAACAAGAACATAAATAGTTGTCCAATTGTTATATCTTTTTATATATAAGTTTTACATTCACACTCAGGATAAACTTCTTATTCTTGACACTGCTCATCCCCTGTGCGTGTTGCTACACAGCTTTTTCTATCCAATTCTTTCCACTTATCTTCCTTTGACTTCACACTGGAAAAAGCCAAAAAACATGTATAAGATCTTAATTTTCTATTAATGATCATTGTCCCTCTACTAAAAATAGTTCTCTTATTGTCAGATAGACAAATAAAACCCCTTCTGTAGCCATTTTAAAAGCTTAAAAGTCATAGAAACATGGTCGAAATACCCTGCACAGGTCTGGAGAAAAAGAACAATCATCCTCCACTGAAGATGGATCAAGGCAAAGGCCTTGCCTACAGATAAAGTTTTACTCAGCACGTAAACCAGCTGACGTTCTACTGCTGTGTTAGATAGCAGCCTTTAGCTGATAGCACAATTATTAAAACCCATTTCAGGTTCTTTCTCAGCTTCCCAGATCCACTGACTTCGCCCCCTCTTTCTTTTTGAAGCCCCCCTCGGGGCGTAGGCAGCCTTCAAAGTCACTGGTCTTTAGCTAGCCAATCCTCTTACCACCAGGAAGAGGCTCTCCCTTCGACACAATGCTGACGTTCACAGCATGAGACCTGTCAGATGTGGCGGTGAGGTGGTAGTGTGTGGCATGTCTTTAAGAAGCGAGGTTTCTTTTATGTATGATAGTGGTTCCTAAGACTAACAGCCATTACCACCTCAGTATAATTAATATTGTAGTATTTTGCATGAGTAAAGGAAAAAAATGTGTCACATGCTGCACATGGTCTGAACCAGTGGTATGTATGTATCTATCTATCTATATATATATATATATATATATATATATATAGGTATATATAGCAAAACATTCTTTTTGACAGCGGTTTTTGTGACATTGTTAACTCCTGATAATGAGCGCCAGTCACTGTTTACTAACTACAATTATGGTTAACACTAAACATTCACTCTCTTGACATTAGACTGACGGTTATTTATTGTTATTTTTTTGGGGTGGTTGGGTTGGAATGGGTGAGTTGCATACAACCTCCAAATATGAGAATCTGTTCATCTGTGCATCTTTGTCTGTAATTGCTGAAAGTGCCAGTTTTAATGATTTACAGTAAAAATCACCTTTGGGGTAAAGGAATAGACAGTTTATTGGTCTCGGGTTAGCTTGAACAGAGCTCGCTGTGTTTGTGTTACTGCTATCTCTGTGCCACACACAGACTTATTTGGACTGTGGTGTTTGGGGCCGGGTGGGGATGAGGTGGGTGCATGCACAGCATGCTAGATAGAAAGATATTTTGTTGTTTATCCTTCAGTGCCGTCCTTGTTGCTTATTTGGATCATTCCTCACAGTTTTTTAGGCTTCAGTGAAAGACAGAGTGAGATGGGTAGAAGGAGAAACAATGGAGATGAAGATGTTGCAAGAAAGACAGACGATGGGAAAAAGCAAAGGGTGCAAAACTCGAAGAAGGAAACTAGACCGTGTTTTTTTTAGAAACGGAGGCAGTGCCAAGGGAATTTAAGAGAGGGTGTGTAGAGAAAGAAGTTGATGATGGAGAGTAAGTCATCTTTCCTGCAGTATTATTCTGTATAACATTAAAATGGAAGCACCAAGGTCTCAGTCCAGCTCGATAGATTAAAAAATCTCTGGGGGAATCCAGATGAGCCAGGAAAGGAATAATAGTTCTTATGGACACTTATTCACTAAGAAAAGACTTTCCTTTCATTGATATCCATTTTGCCATCACTCATTTTTATTTCAGACACAGTTGGGCAAATAGTGTGTGTGTGTGTGTGTGTGTGTGTGTGTGTGTGTGTGTGTGAAGCATATACAGTAGATAAAGGTGGTGGAGAAAACAAAAGGATGGGGCACTTTAGTCTAATGCACCATGCTGCCTGGCTGGACAAGCACATTTCACACGTCTCTAGAAACTCACATTAGACCTTCATTTTTTATAAGTGTAATGTTTATTTCATCACATGTCCAACTCTCACTTCATATGGACACAGTTCTGCCCTTTTCTAGCCACTGTCAGCCCTGTCTTTCCTTTTTTTGCATGCAAAAACCAGCTCACACAGTGTTTGTTCAGCTGCTTTTGCTCATTTATTTTTCGCTTCAAGCAACAGCATAGCATAAATCACGAGGCTTAAATAGGGATTAAAGATAAATGTAGACCTGCATTTATCTTTGTTGACAGATGTGGGCAGAATCCTCCTGTATCAGAATATACAATTCTTACACAATAAAATATGTCTGTAAAGTAGTGGTTGGACAGGTTTGTTTATGATTGTCTTCTGAAATTACCTTTATGAGCAGTTTTCTGTTGTTGTTAGCCCTATCATTAGGACAAAAACAAACAAACAGCAAAGTGCTTGATACTGTATATGACTATGATATTGACAGCTTAATGCAACAAAAACAAACTGGGTTAAGGTCAGGCTAATCATTAAAAGATACTGGCCATGACTGTGAGATGAAAAGCTACCCGTCAAAAAACAGGAGGATATTATAGCTGTACTATAAAATCGCCTGCCTACTTCCATCGTTGCTTCTAACAGTAAATGTAATCAAAGGCTGTCTTAACTGTACGACCAAACAACCACTTCTGTCATTTTTCTGGCGAGTACAGATTCTGAGGTCAGTTTTTTCTATCATTCCTCAGATCTAGGAGCTGTCACCAACCCCCTGTGTTTTTGTTGTGACATTGCAACTTTATCCGCGAGAATCAATGATGTGTCTATTTCACAATGCTGGTAGTTCTTTGTCCCAGTTTCATTCATGTCTTCACTGAAATTCCTGTCACTATGGGGATATATTCACGCCGTGTTGAGAAATCTTTGTTTTGAGCACCAATATCACTTTTACTAGACTTTGTGAAAGCAACACTGTGGTATAGAACAGTGACATGTGATCCCTTGTGAATGGATGGCTATATGTATTACCTCTGATGCTCGCTCATGCTCACTGATGTTTTCTGACACATTCAATTTGGGTGATCTATCCTGTACGCCTGCAAGGAACTGCAGCAAAAGGAGCTATTTATAGCATCATGACAACTCCTATCTGGACTGATTTTACTATAATTTCCTCAGTGGATTATTTTATATTTGTGAACAACATGACACCAAGAATAATTAGATCTACACTATATTCATTGATTCCACCTTTCGCTGGCCATGATTTAATCTAACCTTTCTGTTTGAAAAATATAGATATTGCCTGTTTTTATATATATTGTAATTTTGTTTTTAATTTCTTTCTCGCTAAGATATGGACATACACACTCACAGGGCTGGCTGCTGGCATAAATGCTCTATGCATTTGTTTAGGGCCACAACGCTGGGGGGGGGGGGGGGTCGGCACACAATCAGTGTGACTATTTTTTTTTTATCAATATAGTGTATCACATTCTTCAAAGCATTTAGAATAATAATTTACCTCAACTCATTGCCTTCAAGGGTTTTAATTTTATGGGGGTCTATTTCTCCAAAATATAACATTATATTAAAAACAAACCTGCAGGCAATAGGGCCACATGGAAACCGCACCCACTGAAGCTCCCGTACCCAGTCCCCCTCCCCTCTCCTCTCAAAGTGTTCATTCAAACAGATCCATACAGTCAGAAACTAACTTAGCAAACAATGTCCAAACCCCGTCATGACAAAAGAAGGAGGACATACGACATTTCTTTAAAAAAAGAGTCAGTGACGTCTTTAGACACAAGCTATTAAGCTAGCTGATGTTACGTTACGAATACTTATAGTAAGATCAGGTTGGCATATCAATATATCTTTGTAAATGTCTTCAAATTAATTTGAGTCCTCCTCACCCTAGAAACTGGCATTGTTGACTTTCTTTTATTTTTTACATTTCAAACAAGCAAATCCTGACCAGCACCTACTTCCTCTAACCGTGGAACCAGCACGTAGCTAATTAATATGCACGTCAATGACGTCATCGTACCTTGCGGTGATATTACTATTATACTACTTAAAATGTGTCCAAATTCAACACTGCACTTTCTTGAAATTGTATGCGGGTAAGATGTCGGTACAACAAACAGGTTGGAAGGATATTAATGGTGGTGATCATCATTCATATCCATACAACCTATGTGTTTATAATTAAATTATTTGCCACAGCACACAATTGTTTAATAGACTGCAAAGTTCTAGCCTCCTAAATTACTATCATAGTGAGCCAATAACTTTGAAATTTTTAGAGCGAAGAAATTTTTCTTCCAGGGGAGCACCCTCCCGGACCCCCCTAATGACAGATTCCTCTGAGTTTGTACGTCGGAAACATTTGGCAATAATCTAAATAGACCTTGTTGTGTGCAAGTTTGCTGCTCTTAGAGTTTAAATATGTTGACTTTATTATTTATTATTATTTTGAATATGTTCCTTGACTTCTCAAATTGAAGTATATTTTAAATACATTATTTTCAAATAAAAAAGGATGTTAATTCATTTGTCCATCTCTTTTATGGGTGCGTGTGTGTATGTTCATTAAGTTACAAGTAGTGGGTGTGATTTTGTGGTTGAGTTGGTAGTGTTTTGGGGCCACAAACAAAATCCTGTTTGGCGCCACCAAAATCCTAGGGGCCGGCCCTGCACATTCACATCCATTTCGATTTAACAGGTTCCCTACCGCCTCAGCCAAAGAGTGCATGTGGTGTTGCTGGGGCCGCTGCATTGCTGAGGGGCCATTCATTTCCAAGCTGTGCTTAACACATTTGGCACTCTATGGAAGAGTTTACATACATATGTATATGTTTTCAGGGGCCAGGAAAGAAGAAAGCAAGGAAGGGAGACATACGGAGGAATAAAAAAGGCAACTATAAAGAAGGGATGGGGAGGGAGAAGGTAATTACGGAAGGAAAGTCGGAAGTCGTGGCACGACAAAGGCCTGATGTGACAAAGACAGAAAATGGAGAGAGGAAAAATGGCAAAATATTCAAAGGCATATGCTGCATTCTAGACACATGCACTATGAATTGCATACAAATATTTTAGTTGTTTTCATATCATTTACAATACGAAAATCTGCAGTTGAATCCAATATATAACACACCCGTTAGGACAAATAGTGCAAATGACGTGTATACACCCAATCACCACACCTTATAAACAATGACGTAGCTTTCATTAAATCCGGCACCAGCCAACACACCTCTGTGATACACAGAATGCAGATCTGGAACAAGGTGTCATTCCTCATCCCTCCCCCTTCTCTACCAGCCCTCCAATCCAGTCAAAGCTACTTACCCCAGGATCTTACGCCATCATGCATCACACCAACACACGATGCAAACTGACATCACAGGGGCCTCATTATTCTGTTTATTTTTTATTTATCTGTAGGTATGACAACCCACATGGGAAAAATAAATTGATATGGCTGTCTGTCTTAGGAGCGAGCCAACAGTTCTCACTCTTTTTTTTTTCTCTCTCTCCTCCATCACCCTCGATGTTTTGTGCAGGTTAGTCTCATTTTAATGAGAAGTGTGAGTAATAGCCTTGGGTAGGTCCTTGCTTTTCAGGCCCTCTTTTGAAGCAGGCTCTTTGCTAAATATTTAGGCCAAAGGCCTGATGATATAAATAAATATGGAGATGTTCTCTCTTCACTAAAGCCTGCCAGTATCGGCGCCACCCTCTGCTCTGTGTTTTGGGAGTGGAGATTGAGAGAGCGATTGAGAGTCTTGTGCATTGAATCAGAACAATGTGTTGCATTGTGTGTTAATGGTTCAGATTTAATGGTTGAACAAACATTCATTGGTCTTAGTCTTGCTCTTATTATTAGGATTTACTGGATTCTTCTGTTTTGCATTGCAAGTTTAATATTGTTAGGTTTAACATTGTTTGTCAGACAAAGAAGACATTTGAAGCCCTCATAATTTTGGCATCTTTTACCACAGTCAGTGAATTAATTGGAAATACAGTCACGATTTAATCAACAGTGTAGGTAACAGTTAGTTAAAGCCTGATCACAAACACACACAGAGCAGCATTTATTACCAGGTTGTGTCAAATGTTGTACCGTCTCCAACTCTCTGTCCTGTTCTGTTCCCTTCTCATCCTCAGTCTGCCAGTTAGAATCCTCAGTTGATACTGATTAGATGGTGGAAAATAGGAGAGGTTTGAGGACACAAAAAATCTATGATTTTATTTTTGATTTCTTTCACACATTCCAAATCTCTGCAGCTTTGCCTCAGTTTCCCCTCATCCCCTCTTTGTAGTTTTCAGCCCTATCTTTATAATTTACCCCCCCCCCTCCCAAATCCATATCAATCAAAAAAATATCACCTTGTGTACTGTATACTTCCATCCATACTAATTTAACAGGTCACTTCACCCTAATTACAGAAAAAAAGTATTGTTAGTGTTATAAAATACACTTGGGATCTATGTGACATTTTGTTCCCGCCCCAGTGAGATGGATGAAATTTATGGTCCAGGTTTTTTGTTGTTGTTTATTCAGTGCTTGGTTAGCCTTTTAAGGGTTTTCTCTTTTCCTTTGCTTTTTGATTCCATTCTCTATCTGCCATCCATATATATGGTATATTTACTGTATGCACCTGTTCACTTAAGGTTTAGTAGAACAGAGAGTATGCAAACTTAGGTTGGGGAACAAAGGACAAAGAAAGGGTAACTTAGGGTTTCCACAATATTCATTCATCCATCTATCTGCCTAGTCCAACTGAGACTGATGCCAACTCTGCGCCACACTTGCCCACTCATGTCATCTACAGTTTTCTAGCTCTTCCAAATGGCTGCTTGTTTTCAGGCTACATGGCTTGCCTGTTCAGCCATGTTAGAAGGAACCTGCTGGGGATAAAGGAGGTGGAAAGAAAAGTAATGGTCCAAGTCTTCATAGGGATTTGGCACACCCGGTCAGGGTGGGTTTATTGTAGATGGGACAAAGAGTAGTCCAGTGATGCTGTTAGCAGTCAAACTGCAATTGTGCCAGCCAGATCACCAGGATCCCAGCTGGGTATATGGATGATTACACAGGCATAAAGTGGAATTTGTGTGTGTGTGTGTGTGTGTGTGTGTGTTAGAGGCGTTAGCTTGTGTGTGTGCCCTTCACATGACCTCTCTCTATTGTTCCATCCTGATTTCCAAAGTTTTCCCCTTATTTAGTCCAACTTGTAGTTGTTTGTAGGATGTTGTTTTTTATGCACAAATTTAATTGGGCCTGTGTGAGCTGTGAGCTGCTTCTTTGTGTTCAACTACACAGCACTAAATGTGTATTTGTTTTTATTAGCTGTTCTTGTCTTTTTTTTTTTTTTTTTACATATTCCCAGCATTTGATTTGAATCCAGTTTATGAATAACCAGCACAGATACTGTAGCATTACTAGTTTTGCTCAAGTCATAATTTAACATGATTCAATATGTAAAAAAAAAAATATCTCAATGGAAATTTCCAAATGGTGCCGTCTGAAAAGTTATCTTGGAAACCACCTACTGAATCTCTGTGTGAGCTCCGCATTTAAAATCCTTCAAAATGTAATAAACAAACAACCAAGCAAACTGATTAATAAATAAAAACACAAACTTATAAATAGATAAACATTTTTTTAAGCTCATTAGCATTTTGTACCCTCCCCCTGTGTAGCCGCACAGCTCTCCATGCAGTCACCATCTTTTCAATTAACCCTGGATAAGGTTGGAGCCCACCATGCCTCACACTATTTCCCACACATGCGTTATTACCCCTCCCCACACAAACACACTGTGTCCACCCCTTTACATTCCCTCACTTTCCCGCCATCCATCTGCTTGCACTCCACACAAAAATCATGAGAACGCCGAATAGCAAACGAGCTGATTCACACGTGCACAGACACACACAAGACACATTGACACACATACTGTACCTGTGCATAAATCACACACAGACGGCCGTGGCAGGTGCTATCATGGAAACGGATGGGGTGGCTCAGGTGTGCAACATCTCCGTTCACTCCAATGGTACAGTTTTTTTCCGAGCAATGGCGGATCATGGAGCCTCTCAATAGTTCACTGAAGTGCGTAACAGAGTAGCAGCAGAATGGAGTCAATGGACCGTCTGTGTTACACTTATGAAGGGTAAGACGTTTAAATAATCAGATATCAGCACATCTGAATCAAATCAACACGTGCATTAAAGCATGTAAGTGGATTATGATTTATGATTTTTATGATTTATTTATGATTTAAGAAAACATATTGACTAACTGCATAGAGTAACTACATAGGTATGTCAGTCTGCTTTATTGTAAATCGATACATTTATTGACTACTAATTACCAAAAATCATGATTTGTTCGCTCTAAATAATGCATTTGAATTGCGCTCCAAGAACTATCAGGAATTATCTGAAGTCAACATGAGTCACGTGATGTGCAAAAAATTTTGGACTTCCATTTTGACGACTCTCTCTGCTATTAGTGTCTCTTCAACAAAGTCCTACCTATTTGAGCAAGGGGGGCAGTTTGAGGAAGGATGAGCGAATATTGCTTAGCTGTTTTATGCAAAATGAGATTTAGGCATCCCTGCTTAAAAAGCTACATTGCATACTGTTTGCAATGACTTGAATAGTGCTACTGTGCTAGAATAAGTTTTATTGTGAAAAATATTTTTTGTCAAATCCAACCCAGTGTAGACCTTTGAAGTTTTTATTTAATTGAATTTAGATATGCTACTGTAATGGGCTCATTTAATAGCCTGTGATTCCCTCTGAGAGTGTGGAAATAGGTTTAAACTTATATTAAGATATAGATTTTTGGCGGAAATGTGCTGGAAGACATTGTACTTGCACACTTGTAAAAATTCTATGAATGGCCTCATGTTTATGCCCAGCAGTTTATTTTTCACTGAAGAAGGTTTTCTGGTAGTACAACAGCCTCTCGTTACCACAAGTACAACGTTTCCCCAGGAGATCATCTTTGGTTTTAATCAAACCCTACACTCGTCACGATTTGCCTGACGCAGTTATTTTCCAATGCTTGTTATGCCGACTAACATGAATCATTGAAATTTAATAAAGTCAGGTTTCACGAACAACAGAATTGTGGTGAGCTAATTTGCTTTGGTAATTCACCAGTCATTGCATTTCTGCTTAATTAACTAACAATGGGCCAAGGAGTTACACTTGAGCAGAGAAGTTACACTTGTTTACTCTGTGCCTAACCCTGACCTGGGAGAAAGCCACAAAATTGACTTTCCTCTCTCCCTCTTTATAATATGTTATTATACTGCAGTAACATGGCTTAGAGCATTTTTGTATTATATATATAAATTAAAAATCCAAGGACAGTCTACAAAGTTTAAGGTTCAATATTTTGTTATATATATAGATAATTTTAACCAAAATATTTTTTGTCTGTAATATTCACCCAAATGTAAGAATAAATGTGTGTTGTGCTCTTAAAACATGGATGTGAGTCATGGGGTAATGGAAAATATGCTGTTTAAATGGGTTTCCAAGCCCAATCTACTTACAACACTTAAAAAAAAGAAACTTCAACAATAATCTGAAAAAAAGCTGCTTTGACATTTAAAATCCACTTTTAAGTGGAATATTTGCATCAAATATTTCTTGGAACATTTAGCTTAGAAACTACTCCAGACACTGACGGGTAAATTAGCAGCTGTGAATATGACATGAGATACTAAAGGGCCATATCAGCGCTGTGACAAATTTCATGGGCAAAATGCCAGTTGTATAGTTACTAAACCAAACTCTCCCCAGTTAAGATTCTAAGTCTATGAAACAGCACCTGAGCAGGGATCACTCTAAAGACAATGGCTGAGATGCATGTCACTTTCACCTCTTTTGTGCAGTGTTTGTCATGGTGGTGATGAAGGACAACAGCTGTCATAAAATACCACCACTAACAAAGGGGCCACAATAGTCAACTTATTTTATCTTTTTTTAAACATAATTTCATATTGTATATCAAAAAAGGGAATCCGTAACCTTGTACCCATTTAGCATAAGGACCACTTGTGCTGCTCATTATGTAAAACAGTTTATACCTTCTTACATGCAAAACACTGACAAAGCATACAAAAATAACAGCCAGACTCGCATCTGGGCTGTGTTACTCAAATATTAGATTTGCCAGAATGCACAGCAGATTAATAACATTCATTGTAATAGAGTATACCCCACAATATCGCTGTTCATTCTTTAGTGATTATAGTCAGGTTGGAGCCCACCATGCCTCACACTATTTCCCACACATGCGTTATTACTCTAAGCCGATGCAGACAATTGAGTCAGTTCTCTTCCCCGCACATAAGAAGAGAAACACACACTCGTGGCTGATTAGGCGAGACAGGCAGTAATACATGTAGGCCACTGCATAACATTAAAAAATAAAGCTCTCATTTAAGCGAATTAGGTAGAAAATATAATCTGTCTTTAGTCCATCTAGGTTTTAGTGTATTTTCTTTCTAATGAGCACTAGTATGGGTGTAGTGTACTGTATTGCAGCCTTTGATTTAAATTGGACTTTGTTCACTGTTCTGATCTGTAGGAGTCAAGATAGCATTCCTCTTCCACTTCAGTGGTGTTATTCGATAATGTTGGTTAAAAAATGTATTATTTTTTGTAACCAGGCAGTGTTCTGTGTTTTGATAAAAGGCAGCTAAGGAAATTGGAGACTGTAGCTGTGTGTGAAGTGTTTTCACTCTTTATTCTTTGCACTAAAAGGGACCTAGAACATTGAGAAATGGGAATATTTCCCCCATGCCAGGGTTTGAAATTTAATTTGCTATAATGCACATTAGCGGCACCTAAATAACATATTCTTTGGTACAAAATGTCTTTTGGCAAGTATGTGTTTTTCTGTGTGTGTTTGCATATTTGTCTTTGTCCAGGTCCTATTTCAAACATGTACCCACAGGCCTCTGATGGGAGGCAGCCAGCTCAGGTTTATCTTGGATCAGCAGATTTCTGTTGTCCAATATTTTTCTGTTGCACCTCAGCCAACAGCAGTTAAATTGAGAGGAAAAAGTGAACCGGAACCCCCCAAAAATTCAACTATTTATTTTGCTGTGTTTTGCACCGATGTAGCCATCGTGTCTTGTTGTCTTTCTTTTTTAGTTGTGTAATTTTTTTCTTGCACTCCCACTACTGTTTTAATGGTTTCAGACTCCAGGAAGAAATGCATCTTTCACAACTTATCTCGTCATGATGAGTCTATGTCTGTCCCATCTATGGCCAAACAGTCCTCTGGCCGCTCCGGTTGCTGCTCTGTGAAAATATCAAGGGCCTTATTGACCTCTTTGTAGTCACCCATTTAAAGTGTCAAATTCTACTTCACCGAAAATGACCATAATATAGCTACAGGGGGCTAATAGGGCTGCTTAACAATAATGATTTCCTAACAATTTCACAGCCATGTGAGATTTACCTTTCCTTGGAGTTTCAAAATCCTCCGAATCCTACATTATCCCTTCTGAGTGATCGGAGTCTTACTCAAGCACACTTCACCCGGCCAGAGGTTTGCTGACTAAATGGCTTTTAATCTTAAGTCTCTTAGTTATAGAACAATCTAATCCTACTTGACAGAAAGAATGAGAAAATCATAACACATGAAGTAAAAACATTTAATCTAAGAGTGAAAATAATACAATTTAAAATATAGATGCACTCTGGTAGGCTGTGTCTTTGCTACTTACCAGGCCAATATTTTTAAACTGGACATTTCATGTAGTCTTTCTATAAAGCAGTGATGTGACGTAAAATGTAAAAGAGCTAAGTATGTTTTTTATCCCTTGTGAATCGTCTGCTTATATACTCATACAGCTACTCTGAGTGTTTCCTCCAGTCCACTGCCTTGTCTGAGGGTACTCGGTCCCCTGTGGTCCTCACGCGATAAATAAAAGGAAGGGGATTTTGTGTCTTTAACTCCCCTATACCTGCGTCACATCAAAGACAACAGACCACATAAGGCACTTCATCTGCTCTCCTGACATGCCCACCCAACCCCTTTTTTGCGTTAACCTGCCTCAGTCTATCCCCCCTTCGCCTTGTTCACACACATGCCCTTTTACGTTAAACTTTGCTTTCAAATCTCCAAGGGCCGCCCGAAACGCAAAGACAAATGTTTCCCATCGAAATGAGAATTGATTTTCCCAATGGCCTCCGTAATCAGCGGTTCGTACATTTTCATTTGGATAAAAAGTGGTGAGGGGCGTCGTTGCAGTAATGACTGTCCCAATGGGGAACTGAAGGGCACCCAACAACAGGAGCAGTGTGGAGCTGTGAGGGGTATCGGGGTTGACTGGAGCATAATGTTGTTGCTAGGAAGGTCATGTTCTAGCACGAAACTCGGAACCATAGTGCTGAGTTTGAGTGCGCCCTTGAGTCCTCTTGACCAGAGGGAGGTATTATGATAGCTGGGAATTATCAACACTCTAGAGATGCCAGTTACATTCAAATATAACTTAAATTTGACCCATTACTTATATTTCTGTACACTATCAATGTACAAAGATGTGACGTGGTGGGGCATCTCACATGGAGAGCACACAGATGATAGAATGGGTCGAGACCATCATTACCAGGAGTGAGGTCAAGAAAGGCGGGAGACAAATTGAGAAAGAATAGACAATGTTGTGCCATGAAAAAGTCTGATCAGTGACCGATTTAATGATGAGGAGGAGATAGGGAGGAAGGTGGAGCCAAACTTAATGGCCTATGCAGTGGCGAGTAGCGAGGTAAATCAGCTTATAAATCCATGTGCTGATGTACCAAGTGGCTTGGCATGGTCCCCTGCCAGCGGTTAGGGGTTGCTTTCCACCTGACTTCCCCCACTCTTTTGGCTCTTATTTCTCTCCTTCTGCCTCATGTCTTATTGTCCCTGTCGTGACACAGGCACCTGTAGTTTTGTTCTATATCTGTGATGCCAAGTAGAGATAAAGGCAGAAACATCCTCTGATTGCTCATTAACCTCAGTGCGCTGCAGCCAGTAGAGTCTGTAAGGTTATCTGTGCAGATGTGCTTTTATTATGAAACTTTTAATCTAGACCTAAAAATAATGAGATGAAACATGGCAACCTTTTGTTTTGCAAGTGACCAGGTGGCCTGGTGGCTTTTATCCACAACAGCCGAGACTTCTACCAGATGTGAGCCTGTTTCACCCCCTGTCCAAATCCCATATGTCCTGTATCCTAAGAGACAAAAACAAAAAAATATTTTTAAGTTTATGCATGCAGTATCATTACACAAATGCAATAAATCCAACAAATTTGACAGCTTTATTGCTGCACAAAGCAGCTAATTTAATTTCAGATGCAATACACAGTATATGCTAGTGGCCAACCTACGCCTCCTACATATGGACATCATTTAACCCCTGGGAGAGATGTAGTCAGTGTGAATTTGTTGAACCATCACAGCTTTCGAAGGATACAGAGAAGAGATGACACTGATTTGTCATTACTGACGCCAGGCCCAGTTGTGCTTAGCTGTTCAGCCTTTTGGGTAACATATTCATTTTAAGTTATTTTCTCTTTCTCTCACTCAATTCTCTCCAATTTGGTGTTGCCAATTCTGCAATCCTCCAGTCCACATCATTCCCAACTACAATGTTGGCCTGGAGAGAGCCACAGTGGTCTTGTGTGATTGTAAAAAAGGTTAGGATCAAAAAACAGTGGTCCAACACTGTACATTGAAATGTTCCTATACTCTTGACATTTTCTTAGTAGGATCACCAACATGTACAATTTTGCAAGGACATAAATATGATGTTTGCACAGTAGCAGCACTGAAAGCAGGCAAAAACTGTCCCCTTTTTCGGTCGGTGTATCCATATGGGGCAGCTGTTTGACATGTATGTGGGACATCATCCCCACACCACATTGATATGCATATAATCTAAGGTACAGTGAAATGTGTTCCATAAGGCATGCTGATGAAGCTAAAGGAATTTGCATTAAGACACACGGTGTGCTTCATCATCACCTGTCCACCTTACTGGGGAATGTCAGAGCATTGAAGCATTCATACCTTTCTCTAGGTCACTGGTTTTCATGATCCAAAATAAGAAAATTCAAGGCAAGGACTCCTGGGATAGAGATGTACTACAATAACTGTGTGTCTGTGTTATGAAGTGTGGAAAAGTGATTGTTGGGTATATATGCTACCTTTTAGCCTTTGTATCCATTGACATTTCCTTCACACTGGCCCAGTTTGCGTTTTCTCATCTTCAATTTGATCTCGAAAATATTCACTGATAGAGATGTACACATGCTCTCCCTTTTCTTCTCTATTATTCAGCTCAATTCGCCCACTCACAAGAAAATGAACTATTTAATTATCTTTGTGATTCTTAGCCAAGTCTGTCACATTTACAAAAAACTGAGAAGACTCAGCCCTGTGACTGAATGTGTTGTATATCTCTTTTTAGACTGGACTATGTGGACAAATTGAAACACAGCATGTTATTTGATAAACAAGCTGCCCCCCACTGTAGGCAACTAATACAATACATCCTCACTTGAATTAGAAATTGCACAATAATTTAGTTCATATTTATCTTTTGACACTGGGAATTGGGACGACACAAAATTGCCAAAAAAAGAAAATATATTCCACATTTAATTAATATATACCTCGATAATGAGTAAATTAGTATATTACACTCATTCGCATTATTGCAGATATGTCATTAATGTTAGTTTAACTGTCTATTTTTAATTATTTTTAATTTCAGATATGTCATTAATTATTTTCTCTGTCTAATATTATACTATATTATGAATAGTATCATCTTACACACCAAAATGGTAGTTTGTCTGGGGGGGGGGGGGGGGGGGTTGTTTCTTTTCATGCACAAAACATGCCATAAGATACACTCTACCACATATAGAGGATTTGTTTTTGGAGTGGATTGTCCTTTTAAGGACAGCTGTTTTCAGCCATCGCATAGCTTTAAGTGGGTACTTTTGAGTAGCTAGCTGGTTACAGACTGTCAAGTGCCACTTCACAGATTATTCAGTGTCTGCAGTAGAGTTGCCCTATAGCAAAGCGGAGGATAAGAGTAAAACACGATAAAAACCTATAGCAAATTGCCGGATCTCCTCTTGGGCCAGTGCTGAGCAGATGGAGATCTGGGCTCTGTTTGGTAGGTTATTGCTAATGCACTGTCAGTGAAAGACTGAAGGCTGTCATTCACATTTGATCGAAACTGACATTTTGTTAGCGTTCACCCCTCCACCCTCGCTTGATACGTGGTATCAGCCCTGGTGTGCTTGTCGGATGGTTTCCATTAGTTGGGCGGTTAGGTGTATGAGACCGACTCCCTGGTGGTTTACAGTGTTGTCAGTCTCTCACGCTCAAATGCCAGGCTTCACAGAGATTTCTCCCCCTCTCTCTGTTTATCTGCCATCGCTGCCTCAGTGAACGGAAGCTGTGATTGATAATCAGCTGGAACTTTGAATATGTGACTGACTTGTCTGTTTCTTTTTATTACATAACTGTGTCAGATTTATTTAAGTGGGTGTTAGAATCTGGAGTGTAGCTTCTCTCTTCTTTTTTGTATCATGAGAGCTGATGTGCGTACAATATTGCAGACAATGAGAAATACAGTTAACTGTATGAGGTACAGTTGTGCGTATTTCTGACCAAATATGTATCAAATTAAACTGTTACTATTTAAATCTGTTGAGCGTACCCATGAATTTCACTAGGTTTCACAATTGAGTTAACAAGTCAGAATTATAAAATTAGGTGAGTTTCACAAATATATCTGAATCGGCGGGAATCCTGCCAGTAAAGCGCATATAAGACAACCTTTGAAATGGCACAAAACTGCATCCGCTCTATTTCTGTGGGAAGCAGTAATGCTTCAGCACTAATATCAGCTAACAGGTATTATCATAAAAAAGAGACATGTGGGAGTTAAGCTGTCTTCGTGGTAGCTCAGTGAAAAAAAAATGTTCTCCTGTGGTTTGTGCTTATATGTAGAGGGTACATTTACTGCAAATATGACAGTTTTATCATCACTGTTTGTCTTAAACAGTGCATTTAGGTTACTACGTTAACTCCTAGTATTGACAGTACAGTATTGACTGCTATACGTTGCATTAACACCAGTAACAAAGTCTGTATTGTTAGGCAAGATCTGTGATATCTATCACAGTTGGCATATGGGCTTATCAGTATTTCAACAGTGTGTTTCTATAATCCAGTATGTTTATCTGCTCGACTTCACCCATAACATGACAGTGTTGTGTTGTAGCACTGACTGCCAGCTAAATCAAAGTCTCTCTCTTAATGCGAAGTAACGGATATTGGTTTTGCTGGAGAGCATAATAGCAACCGACATGTTTATGAAAATCTGTTCTTGTGAGATTCATATGTTGATAGCACCCCTCTAACTTGTTAAATCTTTTTGTGAACTATGAAATGATCAATCTTTCTTTTAGCATCTATATGTTAGACCTGGACACATTAAAAGATTAAACACCTCAGGAATACTTTCTTTAGCAACTCATAAGCATGTTGGATATGAAGAGGAGCAGAGGAGAAATGCACAGCAATGACACAATCTGTTTGAGGATGGAAATTAATTCAGTCTTAAGCAATTCTGGTTGAGTGACAGAACTGACGAGAGGCCTTGATTTCCCCACAGCAGCGGCACTTCATCTTAAAGCTAACCTCATACATAAAAAGACCCCCAATTAGGAGTTAGTCAGGGCTGCCCACCGTCCTGGATTTTGATTATATAATTGAGTGTTCTGGAGGTCACTGTCTCTGTTGGGGGGAGGGGGGGACTTTATTTGGGAACAGCCTTGCCAACAGAAGGTGATGGTTTGCTAATAGCTGCCAGCTCCAGGCAAAATTGCCTGTCAATGAAGGTAATTGGGCACATAATCCATTGTGTGCACTGTCATTCCATCCACAGTCAGACACTCTGTATAACCTTTAAAAAAATCTGTCACCAAACTGTTAAAGCACATCTGACATACTGACATAATGGGATAACCCTTAGTCAAAGGGTTAGAAGATTTTCAAAATGTTACTCAGTTTTACTCTGCATGTGCTTCCTGTAACCATCTAATTGTTAACTGCCCAGGGTAAAGAGCTCATCAGGTGTAACTGAGAAGTCGCCTTTGTCCTATTCAGATTCAGATTCAGAATACTTTATTAATCCCAGAGAGGGCAATTCTTTTTCATATGCCTGTCACTGGTGAAAGGGAATAATTGATGGAATGGATGCTGATTCAGGGATTCCCTGAATTCAAAATTCAGGGAATCCAATGGATGTGCATTCAGTGGATTAGCCCATCATTGTCACTGCAGTTGTATCTTTGGCAGTTACTTTAACACATCAGTACAACCCTGCTGGCCTGCGCATATAATATGTTTTTTCACTGTCACTCGTTTTATTTTCTACTCCCCACTTTCTTAAATCTCTCTCTGAAATTAGCAGCCGTAGCTGTGTGACCACGGGTGTCTAGCATAGTCTTTTTTCCCCCAATCTCTCTGCCGTTCTTCTCCCCACCCACAGACATACCCTACTGCATTCAGTTTCTGCTTGTGAACTTCCTTTGTCTCTAACAAAGTGGTGACACCAATCAGGTCAAGTACGGTGAGCTCAGTGCACAGCTATTGAGGGGAAGCTGAGAACACCAAGCATGCAATGGGAGCATTGGAATTTAAGAAGAGGCAGGAAATGCACAAAAAATGCATTCGCTGTTCTGGCTCAACAGGACACAGTAGTAAGGCAGCAGCTTATGGTCTCATTATAACACATATGTAGACCTTTTGATATTGCTTATAGCTGGAAACCATCATATAAGGATACACTTTTTAATGGAGTAATGAGATACAACCAATTTTGACCTGAAGGTGTTTTTGCTTCCATACCAAAGAGAGGGAAATAGGGTCTCTACCCATCAGCCATACTTCACCTTCATAGCTCCCATAAACCAGGAAATGTTGCTGTAAAAAAGGAAAAGGATAGGAAATTATTTGCAAATGTGGAAAACTGTAAAACTAGACAGCAAACATCTCTCAGCTTTGTATGAGTGTGTACATAAAATACAGTGGGAATTTAGCCAGGCATCTTGACGACTTATAAAAGCACATCGTTGAGCTGAGCAGTTAAGAGTCTGGTTGCTTCCCTCGCTGTCCTCCCCTCCTGACCCCATGTTACACTCCTGTATTTCACTCTTATTTCTCTCGGTCGGCCTCCGTCTCTCTTTCATCTCGCATCTTCTTTTATTTACCATGCATCGTTTTTGTGCAGGCCTGACCCCTTGATAGTGTCAGCTGCTGATTGAAGCCATCAATTATTTAGTAAAGGAACAGAGTTTTGGCCAAAATCCTCCTTCAACTCTTGCCACTGACTCAACTCTGTAGCTGCCTGATGAATTATTCATGAGTGCCCTCTCTTCCACTTGGCTACAGACCTACACAGCTACTTTACTTTTGGACTTCAATGGTTTTCAGCCTAAGGTGGCAAATAAAGCCTGAGCTAATGCACATACCACTGCAGGATTATTCTGGTTTAACTTCCATTGGGGTTTTGTGTTACTTTAGTAGCCTGGTCTTGCAAAGATGTAGCATAATCGTATGGCTTTAAAATAATTTGAGATGTGGTTACCATGTGGGGAAGTGTCCGCCAATACAACAATGCCATGAGATTGATTTCTCCAAGGAGAGACGGGGCAGGAACTTAGGTCTCATAGACGATCTGAGAACAGATTCGGAGATGTGGGAGGTGATGGGGGGGGGGAAAGCATATTTCAAATGGTGCTTTTGTGAAGCAGTGTCTGGAGATTGGAGAAGAAAGCTGAGTTGTACATAACCTCTGCAGGGGAAGGCTATCATGGGAGACTTTGTCCATATTAATGTCTGCTTATTTTGTCAAACCAAATCAGTCATTGTTTAAACAACATCAAACATGTTTATAAGTAGCGGTGCGTAGGTGACAACACAGTGGGAGTGGGTGTCTGGATTTACCATTGAACTCTGTCACCAGCAGAACAGTGAGTGCACAGTGTGTCCTCTTTGTGCTGTACACGTAGGAGACAGGCCTTTCACTTTCCCCAGGACTCGACCGCTGTGAGACTCCATGAGGCTGAGGTGCTAAGAGAACACGCACACACACACACAAACACACACACACAGTCTCACTCACCCACTATGTAGTTTGCTCAGATTTTCATTCTCTCAAGCAGATACAACCAGCCCACATATTTACAATAATATGTACATCAGCTTTACTTTTATTATTCTACAGAATTTACAGTATATTTTATCTTTTTAAAGTTTCAATCACCTGTTGAACATCGTTTTATGGTAACCAGTTCAAATTTGCTCATTTTCACTTGAGAAAATATCAGAGTTAAGGCTGAGCAAGTAGGAAGTTATGAAGAACAGAAATAACCCAAGATCATCCACAGCTGAAGTTGTGTAGGTCTTCCGTTGTCTTGAATACATTTACTGCCAGGTCTTGCTAACATTGTGTCCTCAGACAAGCTGTTAAATCTCACTTGGTTAAAACTTGCTATTTGTGCCACTGGAGTAGAACAGGTAGCTGTCAAGTTTAGAAGCAGATAATTAATTAAGGAGAGAATCTAGCTCTCTACCTCCAGGCGCCTGCTTAACATCTATCCTCTAGAAAAAATGCAAAGCCCAATGAGACGAATAGGAAAGCCATAGGAAGTGGTGTCTTGAGCAGGGAGAGGTCAAAAGAAGACAAGCCTGACAGACAAAATGACAGTCAGTGGGGGCAATCAGCGCGTTCATCACAGGTTTTGGCAAGAAGAAATTGTAAGCACAGGCGTCCTGCTTATTGGCAATGCATTACATCCTACAAGGCCATCTCGTGTTAATGAGTGTGTGTTTGCACTTAAGCTCTATGAGGTTGTGGAGGGTATGTTTTGTCTTCTAAGGCAGACCTGTAATTTATGTGCTAAGTTCAGTTATTGATCCAGTCTGAGCAGTATTGACGGATCAACACACAAAACACATACAGGCAAACCTTTTCAAACTAGAATACAGACCTTTGTCTGTTTACTTCAACAGATCATATAAGATGTGGGTCATGGGGTCTTCAATACGACTGCCACTGCTTGTCTACATGGACTCCAATCAGTATACTTGGCTAACATTTGTATCAACACTGGCCAACGCAGCATGCATTGGCTTCACTCATCAACTGCTTTGACCAGGTTATTTGCTTCCTCTGACTCATGCCATCACAGGTATAAATGATTATAGGATTGCCAGAGACGGAAATGATCCAGTGTCTGGAAGAAAAGTCAGTCACCCATGTAGGTTTTATTGTCACCCTTGCATAGAACAGGTGGAGGGGGAGCTGTAAGGAGACACAAGTACAGTCACAAAGGAAGAGTCACATTTAGTTTAACTGCTGCTAAGTGTGTTGCTTCCCTTGTCCTAGAAATGTGCCGCATCTCATAATTACGTTGTAAAACTTCAAGTTGCGTGTTAAGGGATTTGTGACACATGTCTGGTGATTAAAAAAAGTAGAGACTTTTTCTGACTCTGTTATTTCTCTCTAAAGACTCTATCTCCCCTTTTCACAAGGACATTTTTTTTTCCCCAGAGCGAATACTTCCGTGTCTGTCAGTGCATTATATGGGAGGGGAGACAGCGATAATACAGCGATTCGACCAAGGTCACCCTAATGTTGGTGCCGGCGTAGCAGGACGGCAGATGGGCCCGGTCCCCCGATGAAATTAGCAAAGCAGTTGTCCTTGGTGGCGTAGGCTGCCTTTCACTAACACAAGCCTCTTTTTTTTTCAATCATGTTGTAATGCAATAGATTTGGGACAAATAATTAGCTGTGTCTTAATGAATTAGTTCTGACTAATCACTGTTTTATTGTTTAAGTGTTTTCTCTTTTGGAGTGTTACAGAATAAGCGTGTGGTTGTGGACGTGTGCATTGTGATTGTTTTCGTGTATGCACACACGCCATGCTTTCCTTCATGAGCCTTTGCTCGAGAGGGGGGAAGGGTTTTGAAAGTATTTTAGAAGTTTTAGTTTGAAGGTGCTTTGATGCAATAATGTGGAGCTGGTATTTGATAGTTTAGGTCAGACCTTTAAACTTGTCAAAAAGTATAACAGGAAATGATATGGGTGTCTCCCATTCAAAATTTGCGCGATGTGAAACTGAACATTTTGGATTTTATGTTTCTTAAGCTTCTGGCAGATCCACTACAGGTTTAACAGAATTTAAAGAATTTTTAGAAAAAATCACCATTTGAAAGATACACTGGCTTATATTCTTTACCTCAGATGTCTGATTCTTGAAGTTAATGCTACACACGTTCTCGGATTACTTTCTTTCTGAACGTGCCACAAAAAAGGCGAGTCTCAATATCCTCATTTTTGGGAGATATGATGTAAGTAGAAAGCTATAGACAGTCACATTTATAGAATAAATTACTTTGCTGTTGTTGACGAAAACAATAGGACTTCTCAAGAATACAAATTTTAAACAACAAGAGAAAATGTTTCCGATCCACAAAAAGTGATACTGAATCCTCCCACAGTGTCCATTTAGACTACATTGAAATATCAGTTACTCATCCATTCTAAGTCAGTATTTATTCCCATATAAACAAATTTAATCAAATCATTTTTGTAAAGGCTCATTGTGTTTTTTCTTACCAAAGCCACTCTCCATTCTGCAGCCTCCCTTCTATGTTTCCTTGAACATTTTGCCCACTCCATATGTACCACGTCCTTCAGTGAAGGTGCCGGCACTGAAAGCAGAAATAGCCACTCATGCATCACTACAGTCACACAGCCTTGTACACTCCTTGTCTCTCCATCTCCATTTTGTCTTTTGAACAAAGGTGCATGACTATCAGGGAGACTGTAAACCCTCCAGGAGTACTGCATGCCCGCAGCGCCTACACTACTTTCCACGTCGCCATTGTCAATGTTTCACTGTGCCATGATTTAAATATAATAATAGTAGGACTAGTGCATGTATTCATGTCACTTGAAGGAGAAACATGGGGCACTGATTGTTGAAGGATTTAGTCTGAATTGCCCAAGGATCTTCTCGCATGGAAGAGATTTGCCTTTGTCTTCCTTTTTTAGTCCCGTCCTCTGTTACTCTTTCAATTTCCTGCCCTCTTTGGTTCGCAGGTGTGGTAATGTGTTCGTCTAGGTCAGATCTATAAAGACAGATGTGAAATAACAAACGAAAGTAGGGAATGAATAAGACACACTTTAGAACACACAACTTCAAAACTTCTGTCATTAAATGTCCGACAATCTTCAGTCTCAACATAAAAACAGCTAAGACAAGATTTACATCCCTAACATGCAGACTAAGTCAGCAGCTCAACACAATATCAACATTAATACTATCAACAGTGAACTTCAGACAAGAGTGAATTGTATTAACAAAACAGCCACAATGTAGCCATGTGTCAGGAAATAATTACATTGTGTTGATTTATTATTGATAATTTTCTCTCTCAGAAGCTTTACTTTATGTACTAATCCACTGCAGCTTGCTGCCATGGACCCCTTTGTGGCATACTTGCCCTTTCTCTACTGTGTCTGAGATTCATGTGGAATTCAGGTTAATTTAAATTCCTCCTCCTGACCACAGTGTTCCTGCACATACCCGCACCTTGCTTTTTAGAGGCAGAAATTCTCCTAGTGAAACTGACCTTTGTAAATTGCGTGAATCCATCGGAAAGGATGTTAAACCATACTGATCTTATGTTCATTTTTCTTTCTTTTCTTTTTTGTTTGCACAATCCCCCCTAAATGCATATAAATAAAGGACTGATGTGCAGTGATTACACAAAGTGCTCCTCTGTGCCTGGCTGATAAATCACGTGTAGTTGAAAAAAGGGCTTCGAAAATGTTTGCACTCAGTGTGAATAAATTACAGTGTCTACTAGCCAGGCATGCATACACCAGACTTCATTGATGTTTGCTGTTAACGCATATGATGTCGCTCTCCTGGCACTGATAAATGCTGGTCATGCAAATTCACTGAGAATCTGGGAAGAATCTTTATATGGGAAAAGCAAATAGGTATAGAACATAGATTGATTATACATTGGGTTATGAACGCAAGACAACTGCTATCAAAGGTCACTCCCCAAACAGACACACAGCCATCTCACATTTTCGCAGTTTTATTTTATTTTTTTAGGGTCTTGTGGGAAGTAAGAAATTGGTAATAGAAAGTAATTTGAACACCTCCATAGCACCCGTGCTCTTCCAGGGTGACAATGTGGGATGTACATTTTAGTTGTCCTTCCTCCATCCTCTTTGCCAATGTGCTGTGTGTGTGTGTGTGTGTGTGTATGTGTTTTGTAACACCTTGCTGGAAAGACTATGACATGTCGGAGAGCAGGGGAGAGTCCCAGACATTGAGATTGATCAGGCCCAACATCACAGCAGACAGGCCACTGATTGCAGACAATAATGATCTAATGTGTCAGGTGCTTGGCACAAATAGCCACTTACACACACAGCAGCACACATGTGCCTTGTTGCAAACACACACACAAAAATACACAGCCAGCTGAAACACATAAAGGCAAAGCAGCAAAACTATAAATGAATGTGTGGGATTTTCCACTGTGATTAAGAATGAAGATTATGTGTGAACACTTGAGTAGCCCATATTAAAATTAATGTGATATTTATTGAATTAGATCTTCTCTTGGTTGTTTTCTAGTGGACTTTTGAGAATAACTATATGCTCCTGTAAATATTAAAATCCATTTATCGCCACAAGACATAAGGACTGTTTGCAAATATTTGATTATTTAGTCAATTGGAAAGGCATTTATAACATATTAGCATGTAACTACTGCAAACCTGCCATGTGACTTGATTTTTAACCAGGCACATACTGCATGGCAGGTGGACGCCCACCCTGATTGTGGTTCTAGAGGTTTGAAATTTTTCTCTCCAGTGTTTGCTCAATGTGGCAACTGTTGGGTCTCTCCATCATTTTGTAAGCTCTCGACATAACTCTGTAAAGCGCCTTGAAATAATGTATGTTGCAATTTGGTGTTAAACAAATAAAAATGAATTGAACTAGACCAAATAAGTTTAAAACTGAAGTACAAAAAAATATTGTTTCAAATTCTGAGTGGTGGTATTTACCTCAAAACTATTTCAATGTTCCATATAAGTGTGTGTGTGTGTGTGTGTGTATGTGTGTGTGTGTGTGTGTGTGTGTGTGTGTTTTATCTGTCCTCAGAAGCAACCACAATAACATCCCAGGCCTAATAATGATTCCTAATAGAGAGCAGTAATTGGAAATAGCTACTTCATTAGTGAGTGACAGCAGCAGGTGATAAGACAGGGGAATACTGTGTAGTCAGTGATGCTAGAAACTCATTATCTGCAATGCATGCCGCACTCCTTAATTATTTAAGAGGATCTTCACACTCTTCAGAGCGCCTATGCCTCTTCGACTTGGATTTTTTAGTCATTTATTTAAAAGAGATATTTGGGCTGCCTCTGTTATCTGTGTGTGGGAGGTGGATGGCCTTGAGATGCAAGTGATAAAACGGAAGAGGAGCAGTAATAAGAATCTCCTCACTCTGGCCTTTGATGCAAAGTAGATGCAGCTTTGCGTTCTGCTCTGTTTTCATGGGTTAGCCTCACTGCAGACTGTCACAATTGTTTGATTTTCAATATGGCCGACATTACTCGCCAACCTTTTTTAATTAGCAGCTCATTAGTGCTACCCAAATGCAGTATGTCACCAGAAACTCTGAAGTTTAGTGAGAACGCTTACATGATGTCAGTTATGCGCCATGTACTGAAAACTACTGCATAAGGAGAAGAGAGACCAACACATCAGATCTTCCCTGTTTTTCCCTTTGGGTTTTATGTCAATGTCCCTGGATCTGAGGTTTTTAATAGCAGATCTTTCCTCCAAACACAGCCTGTATACATCAAAACACAGTCAACAAAGACATATTAGTGCAAAAGTGTTGATAAAAGTTGTATTTGTAAGGTCTCTATTAGTGATTCTTTGTGGGCTAGGCATACAGACCAATGAGTAGGCATCAATGAGCATGCAGGATTGCCAAAGAGGCTAAGCCCACTGAGTGTTCACACATGTCTATTTGTTTGCAAATAGTATGACCTGCTGTTCAGTTGGATTACCTGACAATAGTTTCCTCTCACTTGGTCCATGATTGGTTGCTACTGGGGCGGCGGTGGAGGGAGAGGCAGAGAGGACATAAAACTCTTGGGTGGCATTGATGATGCTAATGGACTGTTCAGAGACGGCAGAAGAAAAAGAAAATTGAAACAGTACAAGTGATTGAAGGAAACAGGGGATTCGGGCAGGCTAATGAAACTGAATCGACAAGATCACAGTGATTGAGGTACGAGATAAGATGATCTCTGATTATCTGCACTTGCATTAGGATCAGAGGGAGATAAGGAAAAGGGAGGGAGAACAGGCTTGTGCACAATGCACAAAGAACTGTCAGCTCCAGTAGAGTGGCTGAAAAGACCAAAGTGTATGCTTTTGATCAGACATGATGGCCAAAGATGACAGGCACTGTGTATACATGCCTAAAATTAAAACACCAAGTGTGTATTTGAGTTTTGAGCCATGTTTCTGAGGACACACACAAACACACACACAAAGGGGTGGGGTGGGGGTGGTGGTGGTGGTTGCGGGGGGGTCCGGGGTCCGTATCCTCTGTGCCATTCTCATGCCAATTTCACATGCCCGGAGGGGCTCCCAGCTGTTACCGTGTTGAACCGTGTGGGGGAGGTTATAAACAATTTGTATGTAACATGAACTTGCAACTGCCGCAATGAAGCCGTATCATTCAGGATTATAAATATAGATTTGTAAACATTAGAAAAAACCCTTGAGCAGAGTCAATCCCTTTTCTCTGCAGTGCAGCACGATGAACACACAGGGAGCCCAGTTATTCTGGTTCCAATCAATGCATATTTTAAAGGGAGATTCCAACATCTTGTGGCCATCTGTGGTCATGAGAAGACTAGCAATAGCTTGTTTTCTCTCACGTACTGGCCAAAACAGCGGCAGCGCGGCAGCCAAAGAACTGTCGCATCCATCCTGGTTGGAATTCAAATGGATCACCCTCACCGGGATCAATACTGCATGATAATGATGTTGTGACATTTGGAAAGGAGACTGGGCGTGCGGGTATGTATTTGCAACCCCTCGTAGCGTGGCTGAGCGGGGAGATGCTGGTGTGTATAAGCAACATGTGCCTCTGAATTTGCACTCACACAACCAACTTGTTTTCTCTGCAAATGCTTTCATTCATTGGTGAGCATTTCTATTAAATTACCAAAAATGGCAATGACCCAGGCTCTATAAAAAGTCAGATGACTCAGTGTGATTGGTTGTGCTCTGGATCGCCAGGGAAACCAGATAACTTTAGTATTCAACAATGTGCTGATCTCTTTTCAGTGGAGTTAACTTTGACCACCAAGAGAGGACGGTTTCTATCATTTTTCATCTTATTTGGTAATCTGAAAGAAGACATTTGAAATCAAATCAGATAATGGTATTGGGCTCTAGGAAGTAAGTAAATCATCTCTCTACTCATTGCTGGGAAAATCACTAATATTATTATAATATCTTACTGTATTAGGTTTCCGAAAAGTATTAAATGCACCTTATGAGGCTTTAGGCCAAAAAAAGGTATTTTTAATTTGCAAGCTTTTGATTGCATTGACCTTTCCATTGAAATATCACCTCTTAAAATTTCCCTTAGACCAACTTTCTGTTTTTTTTGTTTTTTTTTCACTTATAAGTCTTCAGTTTTGTTTTGTTTTTTTCAATGAACTAAACCATAAATGTACTCCTTTTGCCTTCCAGTAGACACATTTTTGGCCTTGAACCACCATTAGTTTATGCTGAGGCAGGCAGCTTTATGAGCAACATGAGCAATCTATCAAAGAGGCTGAATACGACCCTTTAGCACCATTGATCTCTCCACTCTGCAGAATGTGCATATATATATATATTCAATACATCACTAGATGGCACGTTATCAAGAAAGATGGATGAAACAGATACTAAATATTTCTGAGGGTGCTTGCCCTGCTGATTAATGGCTTCATAAAATGTCCACAGCAACTACTCATCTTAAGGCAGCTTTTCAATCACAGAATGGTGTCAGAGAGTAATCCACCCAGAGCTTTGGGAGAGTGAAATTTGAATCTGATTTGGGTCTGCCTGTTTTGACTTTAAAACATTTAAATCTGTTTCCTCTACATCATGCGATTAGCGTCAAGAAGGGCATACGTCTGGTTTCCCAAACTATTTTTGTGCCACTCTCGTTTTGCTGCATCTGTCAATATGCTCTTCCCTGCTCTTTCCTGGCTCCTAATCTCTCCTCACTCCATACGCTCCCCTGTTTTTCAGTGCATCCTGTGTGTCTGACTCCTGAAAGAGCTGGCTGCCTTTTAGTGAAACACTATTAATTACCTTGTCATCCCTCGACAGTTGGCAGTGACAGGTTTTAGACCAGCTCTCTGAGGAGGTGGGCGGATGCTGGTGCTAAATTAAAAAAGCCGGGAGAGCTTGTCATATCCTGTCATTGGTATATTTAATGAAAAAAGCTGAACCTGTGTGTGTGTGTGTGTGTGTGTGTGTGTGAGTACCTCTGTATATGTATTTATTCCAGCGAAAGACTAGCCAATAGACCTATAAAATAACAAACAGAAGGACAAAAGGTGAGAATCAGATGAATATTGACCATGTGGTGGACCAAGAAACAGCTGGTAGTTAAGTGAACAGAGGTCTGGAGAGAAACAAGGCCGAAGCATACCGTGCAGTACAGGCAGCAACCAGAGTGCATTAGAGCAGGCAGCACCTGCCATTTTCAAAATGAGTAACAAATTCTGCTGGTATCTCAAGCAGGAAGTAACTTTTGGACCCTTTACTTCATTACCATTTTTTCGTTGATTCAAAAGCTACTTTAAAATCAAAGTTCTACACACTTATCCCTGCCTGATCTTTCCCCTGAATAGCTAAGGCTATGTAATAGGCTTCAACTTAAAGGGAAATTGCACTATTTAGCAACTTGTCTCATTTAAATTTTGTTGGCTAATCTTTCTATCAGGTAGGATAATGCCAAAACTTCGCTAAACGTGAGTCATTAAAGAGATTGTAAAAATGGCAGTTAAGCAAGTTTACCTGAACCACACTCACTAATGCAGCATACACATTATATTGTTTAAACAACAGTTACAAGCAGTGGGACAAACCTCATACCACACCCTCTGACTTCCAATTTGCAGTATTATGAATTTCTTGAACCCACTTCATCTCCCACTCAGTGAAATGAACCACAGATGTCAGCAAATTGATGGGTGAATGGCTGCAAATGCACCATAGCTGGCAGTTACATCAAAATAAAATCCAATATTAATGCTAATATAGTATACACTGTTCGCTTGCAGCATGTTTCACTTGGTAACCACCTGCTACAATTATATAATGTAGCAAAAGAAGATGGTATAGGCTTTTTATCTGGTGTGGTTACAAAATTAACGCACTGATGATTACCACCTTAGAATATGTATGACCCATCCTTTCATTTGACTCTTTGTGTATCCTGGTCGACTTCCCACAATCCAACAAATTATGGTAAAAGTTGAAAAAGCTGTTACAAATGGTTACAGTATTCTACATGAAGTGAATCTAATGGGAAACACACAGTTACTTCATATGCAATGCATTGTATTTTGGCATATAATAATATTTTGGTGTGTGTGTGCGCCAAAAGCTGCCTTTTACCACTGTTCTGCACGTCACACAGTGAGCTGAGCCATTCTACCTTCTCTTAGGTTCATCCTGAAGAGTTTTTGTTGTTTAGATATATAGTTCCACTCCATCACTCCACCTAATGGAAAAGCCATGTCGTTTTTCCCAGCGCCACATAATAGGCATGTCAGGGTGTGTTGTGTGCATGCGTGCCAGGCTGCAGTGTTGAAACAAGCAGAGATCCAGTATGTGGTGTTGTTGATCACGGTCTAGACCTGTGTTTGGACCCGATGAGTGTGAACAAGCTGCAGCAGCCCGGGGGAGCTGTCCATGGTATTTAAACCAATGCTTGCTTGCTGTCTCCCTCTCCAGTGCTGAGACTGCTGCTCATCTGCTGCATCACATGGCTGATTAGCCAATGCAGAATCCTGTTTCTCACTTTGGCATCACAGGCTATGGATTATGATAATTTTATCCATAACTTAAAGTGGGAATGTGCAACTTAAATTCATGTTGCCCTCCTCCTTGACCACTACAGGTTATTCGTCTTAATTTCAAGGAATTGGTTTTCACAGTTGTTTGTATCAGTATCAGTGACAAAAAGGCATAAAAACCCTGAAGTATGTTTTCTTACATTGACATTTTAAAATGAATATGAAATGTGCAGAAGATTGTTAGAGTTTTATTAAAGGTCACACATACAATATGAAGATTTATAGTGAAGACAGGAGTCTTATTAAAACTTTGCAAAAAATGTTTTAGTCCTGCTCAATGAAGAAAGGATTGGAACTGCAGGGAAGTTTCACCCTGACTGACTAGAATAAGGGTGAACTATGAAAAACTATGAAACTCAAATTATTCATTAAGGTCACAGATCAAAAAAGATTTTTCTTCTGAATTCAAACTATAAGTCTTTACACTACCTTGTGAAAATCTAAAGGGGGTCACACATTGTAATAGAATGTGACTCAGTAAAGCACAAACCTCTTCCAAGGCCCAACGCCCTCCTTATGATAACAGATTGTAATCCTCTCGATCAAGATTTTTATGTCGATCTGCACCAAATTTCACACACTCTTAGCTATCAGTATCCCTAGATATACCTGATTTTTTTTCATTATTCCTGGTATATTGGTGAAAATATTCTTGGAAAAAATATGGATCCCCTTTTTCTTGATGTGCCCCAAAAGTTATTGGGTGCTTTTTTGGCCCATGTCCCATCCTTCAACCAAGTCTTGTGAAAATCCATTTGATTGTTTCTGTGTAATTCTGCTGACAAACAAACCAACCAACCAACCAACCAACCAAACACAAACAGACAGAATATAAAAAACTTAACCTCCTCGGTGAAGGTAATAATCTGCTTGGCCTTGGTCATTGAGACACTATCATCATAGCTAATAGCAGCCTTTGGTGCAACAGCATGTTCTTGTCTGATGCTGTTAAAAGCTTAAATGTGGGTTGGATATTTTCAATCCAGCTCTGGAAAGGGTATGTTTTTACTGTGGTGTTATATCGGCAGAAGCCCAAAGAAGGCAGAGAGAAAGAGTGAGAGAGAGCCCTGGGAAAACTCTCGCCCCATCTTGCAGGCACTTCAGCTTCCCTGTTCCTCTCACTCACCTCACTGACTTTCAATCGCTTCAGCCAATTTGCTGGGAGTAAAGCCCCACGCTGGCAAGAAATGAAAACCACCTCAGCCCCTCAACAGACACCTGCCCCACAGCACAGTCTTCTCCTCCTTGCCATTCCCTCCCCTATTCTTCTCCTCTCCAGTGTCCAAGCACATCAAAGGCCTAGAAGAGGAACACGGAGACTCGCTTGGTGCTCTGTTTGCTTCGCCACTCTCCCTTTTGTACCACAACCTCACTCCTGGGTTTCTGTCTTGTGTCAACTCAGTCAGAGAGAGAGAAAAGGAGGGTGAATATGAGAAACAAAATGAGGCTCAACCCTTTATGGTTATTGTAATGCTTGTTTTTGTTTAGTTTTCCTAGACTCACTCTTCAACATTTCTCCTTGTGACTCACTCTGGCAAACCAACATAAAGCTCCAAAGATGTGTTGCTCAACAAACATTGATATTCAATGTGCTTCACTCTGTAAAAAGTTAAGGTTGCCATGATTTGCAAACAAAAACCAATTGGCCGTTAGATGCGCTGCTGGAAATGTGTGGTTTCTGAGCTCAGTTTTACTGGCCTAATGCACATGAACACATTACACTATCAGCTGTAATACTTTAAACAACAGCTTAGTGGGAAAAGAGTGAGAGAGCCATTGCATAGGAGACATTACACAAAGGTAGAAATGCTAGAAGAGAGTGAGAGAGAGGAAGAAGGGTTGTTTGCCTGAGGCACTGGCTCTCCGTAGCACAGTTATGGCTGTGTCAGGGGTTTGAGACTGTAAATAATTCACTCTTTCACAGCAGAGCACACATGCACCACTCAATCAAGCCCTCTACCTTTCACATACACATTCCTACATGTTTCTTCGTCCTTTTGCACATCCGTGGACACACAGCGGCCATTTTAGTTTCCTCTTTTACGGGAGAGCCAGCTTCTCACTATTTAATCTAATGTATTTTGTATATTTTCTTTGTTGTCATGCAAGGGGGAGACAAGGTTAGATGAGAGGCAAAGTTAACTTCTGGACCAAAAACATTACACATGCACAGACAGACTACGGTGAAGGAGATTCAGTCCTTTATACTCCAGTGAAATGGCACTTATCAAACATGTTCAAATTACCTCCCACCATTGCATTTTTAAAGCCCTGCGGGAGTAGTGTGCTGTAACGACTTCAGACACAAAACTGGAAATGAAAACCACCTCAGCCCCTCAACACACACCTGCCCCACAGCACAGTCTTCTCCTCCACAACATGTGCATCTTTTTACTTGCTGCATTGTGATGGCTTTATAGGTATTCAGTGTCTGGCATGAAAACAACATTATTCTCTTTACATTTAAGGTGGAAGAGCTGATTGGAGGGTTGGCTAGGAGGGTTGGGCAAGAAAGGATAAACATGTAGATCAGTTAATATGGCTCTTTGATTATATGCACCCAAAAACATGTTCACTGAAATCATGACAACGGATTTTAAAGGCAAAACATTTGTAAAAGCACACATAATTTACAAGAGGAGGGGCTATGGCTCAGCCAATATCCAGATTATTGGGACCTAGACACAAGCACAGTTCGCCACTTTGCATGCTACCTCCGCTCTATTAACAACAAAAAACACTGACAATGCTAAAGCCTTAAGGATGTTACGTGTGTGATCCTGTAGTGAGTTTCCCCTTCATCAGCTCCATTAAATGCACACTCTCTCATACTCAATGTTACAACTCAGCACTCATAAAAATCACTTGCCAACGCAGCATGGAGCAACACTTTTTTCAGTCTGAACACTAAACATCATCCCGATTTGCATGCTAACAGTGTTTAACGGCCACACAAACCCACCCCTCCCCTCCGCCTTGTTCTCCCCGAAATGCCAGTAAATGGTAAAGGCTCTGCAGCAATCCCAGCATCCTTATGGTCTCATGTTCCCTCTTGGCATGACACAGATGGAGGAGGCCATGCCCCACTGGTGCCACTTTGTTTGCTTGGTGTTTCGCTGTGATTGTGATGCCTGTGGGCACTGGCAGGGACACATAGGCCTCTCCTGGCATGGAGTCATATCATCTCTGCAGGATGATAAGTTAACATGAGGGGGTGGGGTCAGTACGGGAGAGAAAATGGAGATATGATACTGCAGTGCAGAGGTGTGTGATAGACTGCATATACACAAGAATACACTTTTTCTGTATCAATTTTTTTCTATTTTAATCATGTGGTAATGCTCTTGCTCATCTTTATCCTGGCAGATGCAGTGACCACCTCGCGTCCCTGCTAATATCTAGGTTGACAGCATGTCACTGCAGCGGCTAAAGCTTATCAGCCCTTTCTCTGCTTTCTGACGGATGCATTCCACACCATCCTCTGTTGACTCCTTCCTTCCTAACTCTCGTCTGGTTTCCACCTTACCGTCTTTCCACCTGTGTGTTACTAATTAGGCTGCTAGGAGCCAGACAGTTTGTTTGCAATCCGATAAGAAAGATGGACTAGAGCGAGGGGGGAATGAGAGACATTCTAGAAATATCAGCAAATTGGATTTACCAGGAAAAAAAATAGAAGGTATCTGATCGTGATTCTATTAATGCCAGCGTGTGTTTGTGTGTGTGCGTGTGTGGGTGGGTACATGCGTGTTTCTGTCTATGTGTTTTATTTCAAATTAGGGAAGTGCATGGAACACTTGACATGAGGTGTCGTCCCCCCCCGCCCCCCCCCCACCATCACAGGCTCCATGCGCCATTGAAAGGAGGTCAAATTGCTCAACAAAGCAGTTATTGCTTTCTGCATTTCATATGGAAATTTTTAAGATGGCTCCTAATAAACAATGAAGTTTCAGTCTGAGAACTTCTGCTCCCTTTTTTCTTTTTTTAATACCCTGCTCCATCTGCACCCCATTTCACCCAATTGGTGACAAAATGTGAAGCGAACAACAACCGCAATCACACACACACACACATCCTCCACACCACCACCCCTGATCATTTTCTGTCTTTTTCCCTCCCGCCTTCCTCCCAGTATATTACTTGGCTGACCTAGATAGTGAAAAGCGAAGAGATGGAAAAACATGACTTCAGCAGAATCAAAATGCTTTTCAACAGTCTCGCAGACTAGCCTTTTTTATGCCGCCCGATAGGCACTTCCATATAAAGTGAATATAATATTCTTCCATTTTAAGGTGGCAGTATTTATAGCAAAGGTTGCTGTGGTTCCAAATATTCTGAGGTTTGTTTTTTTCGTTTTCCCTTTTGCTAAATCAGGGTTACTCTGATTTATCTAGAATTCCTGGTTTTCATGTATCATGTCTTGAGGCTCTTATTGTGCCAATGGATTCTACATGCCACTCTTGATCTTTGCTTCAGATTTTTTTTTGTCCTGGATGAATGAGTTTGTGCAAAGAACGACATCTATTACATCCTCTAAAGAGAGGCCGTGGCTAAGTATGATAAATGAATGATGAATTTATCGGTATGTGATGATGAATGTAGTCTTGTTCAGGTGCATTTTAACTTACCGATTTCTTTCCCCTCTCTCTCTCTTTCTCTCTCTCCTCATGCCCCCACTGGTACCTTGAAAACAACCAAATAGGTAAGTGATGCAATCTCACTTTGTGGACTAAAATATCAAATTGAGTTATTTTCTTTATTTTATTTGCTTGAAAAGTAAGAGACTGCATGGCACCAAGCTTAGGCAGCAGGTACAAAAGAGATGCAGAATGAGCTTTGACGTTTCTTCAATAGTGATGCTTTTCCACCACCTGATGAATTTGAATAGGATTTTGTCCCTTTTGAATGTGAGTGACAGTTGTTTTAATGCTTTATCTGTGCACCTGTGAAGCAAGGAAACACACAGGTAAAATAGATCCACCGTAAAGAAAGTATAATTTGCATTACAACTCTCCTCACCATAGTACCTCCCATAGTTAGTGGGTTTTCTGGAAAATGTATGTTGATTATTAAAGGGGCAATTTCCATATATTTGGAGGCAAATGATCCCCTGTACGTGTGAATGAGGCAGCCATGCCACAACCTCAGTGCTGTTGATGGGCGAATTTATGTCAAACCAGTTAGAGGACGTTTGGAGTTTTGTTCAACTGTTTCACTCTTTGCTGGTCCCTTTTACTATAAAGTATCATCAGGTTGCTCATTAGAGCTCACAGCATACTAATACATAAGTTTATTTATTGTAATTCTGCTCATGGGACATGAAAGAATGAAATACAGTACTCAGGTCTCGGTAATAATAAAAATAATATAGCAATATATGTAGTGATGCTTTACTTATCGCTCTCTTCATTTCTTCGAGCCCTCTCTTTCTCACGCTCTCCCTCCATTTCGATGCGTATTCTGCCACCACCCGCTCTTTCTCACCAGCACAAAGGCAAATTGCTCAACTGTCTTTCTGGCCATGGACACATTTAAAAAGACCACCCACTACATCAGTCTGTTATCTATGGTAAACGTAAGCATCATACGGTGTCATGGTGTGTGTATCTTATTTTTTCTTAAAGTATAAAAAGTACAGATACTCAAAACTTAAAAAAAGAAATGTTATAGCACTAACACGTCCCTAAACTGAGACAGATCAAGCAATCATGTTATATAGTCCTAATGATGCCTCTACATTTTGCCCAAATGGTTCAGCCAGTGCAGGAATGGAATAGAGAGGAAACATGATTTCTTTTGTGTCTCTTCAAACCACTCACCTTCACTGCAGTGTTGCACTTATATATATCTCAGGTTCTGCAACACCGTTGTTTCGGAGCAGTGTCGCTATTAATGCGGGAGGTAAAAATAGTTGAATCACTTTCAAACAAGCTCCCACCAAGACTCGCTGAAATGACTGTTTCCGATTTCAAACAACTAGACCTATGTTGTATATTCCATTGAATCGTTTACTTGCGCTACTCCACATATTTGCATTTTTCAAAACAAGAGAAATCTGTTATTTAAGTGAAGGTAATAGCCTGTTTTATGTTGTCACATGTCAAAGGTGTCATATCGTAGGTTTAGTTTTAAACAACATTTTTCCTTTTGAGATCTGGGTCGCTTTTCACTACTGTATATATTATTATTATATATATAATATATATATTGTAACTGGATGATGGATCTGAGCAAGATTTCTGGATTTCAAATTATCAGGGGAAACAAGACGAATTAATGTTCCAAGACGTCCTTTGTCCACTTTTTTTTTTAATGTGAAATAGCTTTAATCAGTGTTTTTACCAGTTCTGCTTGTTTATGAAGAGGAGGAGACCTCTGTGCATAATTCCTCTCCCAGGTAAAACGCCTCGAACAAGTAATGGTAGATGGACATGCAGCACGTTTGACTTTCATGTGACAGACCAGATTTAATTGTAACCACAATCTTCCCCTCAACTTAAAGGGATAATTCAGTGATTTTGAAGTGGGGTTGTATGAGGTACTTGCATAAGTACCTCATAAAAGTGCGAAAGTGGATGTAGCGAAAGTAAGAGTCCTACTGTTGCAGAGGGGACTGCTGAAAAACGTCTTTTTCGCCACACTTTCAAATTCTTACCTCAAAAAAAAAAATCTGTTCAATTGTACGCTAAATACGCCAACTCGCATATCACTCCGCAAATCAGCTGGTCGACTCAGAGCTACCACAGCTTATTCAAGAGACACAAGAAAACAAAAATTTGTGATTATGAAAGCAACCAAGACACGCCATTCACTGTGGACGTTAGAGGTTACCTTTATGAGCTCTGAGTAGAAACAGCTGATTTGCGGCGTGATACGCTGCTCTGCCAGCGTGAGTTGGTGTAGTAATACATGGCCGAAGTACGCTTGAAAAAGTGCAAAAATAAACGTCTGTCTGGCGACAAACTAAAGCAGTGAAAAAATACATTATCTAGCGTACAATTGAACAGATTTTTTTTTTAAGTAAGCATTTTAAAATGTGGCGAAAATTATGTTTTTCAGTGGTCCCCTCTGCAACAATAGGACTATGACTTTCGCTACATCCACTTCTCCTCCAAACTCCGTAAAATGACAGCGTTGATCACCATCTCCGTAAGGTAACATATTAACTATGTATAAGTACCTCAACCAACTCAACCAACCTGTTTGGTGAGGGCTGACTTTGTAACATGAGAGTGCATAGGAACAAGACAGTGTCAATCCAACAACCTTGAATTGTAAAGTTTACAGTAGGTGTTCACTGTATTCCCATCAGAAAGAAATGCGGAGCTTTTGATTTACTTGTGAATCTGAATGACGTTGTCCAATGGATATTGTAGCAGTGGTGCCAGAAGTAACGGATAGCACTACATGGACCTTGACCATGTTTAAAATCCTGCTTTTCACATTTTGCACCTTTAATATTGATTTAATTTCAGAGAGATAAGGTCAGTGACCTGGTTGTGCTGCGTTGGCATTTTAAACATGAAGTCAGTCATGAAAAGCAAATGCACCCTGCAACATACCCGCTGCTCTGTGAATGACCACAAATACTAGAGACAAAGCTTAGGGGACAATGAGATCCATGTGTTCCCTATTTATGATATGTCAGTGTAACTGACAGTCGAAAGAAAAAGCTTCAGGAGAATACCTGCTTTGTTCAGCTGTGAGAAAATGCAGTAAATATCTGAGGAACACAACAATACAATCACCAATTGCTCTCCCCTCATCTTGAATCATTTGTGTCCCCTTGGAGGAAATGTCCTTGGAGAGCCGCACATTGCAGGCGTACTCTCAAATCCTATCTCGGCTCTCATCATCTTCTGACTGTTGACTGTCTACACACAGCAGTCTGTTTTTTTTTAATCAACATAAATCAAAACGTCCCTGAGCAGACTACATTATATGATTTTCTTCCAGACCTGTGCAAGTTACCTCCACAACATCATGTCAAATTTAAACATGAAGCTCACCAGAGCCAAGAATTTAGCCCTAGTTTCCATAATGTTTTGAAAAGCCCCCCGAAGTGAAAAATGTGTATATTATTCTATACTTAAAATACTTTTAATATATAATATATAATAATAACACATATAAGTGTGTTAAAAGTTTAAACAAGTACATTTCTACTTGTGTTGAAGTATAGTTATGGTGCATTTTTTAGTGTCTCCAAAATACTTAATTAGTTAAAGAGTTATAAATACAATAAATTATAACATTTTTGCAAAGCATATTGACAAGATAATTTAACTTAATTTGTAATTTAGTACATTTGTTAAAAGTGCACTTTTAACAAAATATATTTTGAATTATATGAATATATACTTTTCAACAGTGTGTTAATGTCATGTTTTTTTAATTTGAACTTAAATAATAGTTTTCAAAAATCAATTTTTAATTATTGTATTTAATGTACTTTAACAGTATATTTACTGCAAGTTCACTCCAACGTACGCTTGATCACTCCAATGTACGCTTGATCTAATATAATTTTTTTAAAGTGTGCTAATGCCTGTATTTCATCTCAGTTGCACTTAAGTACTACTTCATGAAAGTATTTTTTTCTTTAGTGTATGTTTGTGTTTTTATAGTATAAGTCTAAAAAAGTTTTTTTCATTTAACTAAGCTTAGTATATTCTTTTCAAAGTGTATTAATGTCTGTATTAATGCAAAGCTTCACTTAAAAAATACTCTTCTATAATACACTTAGTTCAACTTTCATTCATTCATTCATTCATCGTCTACCGCTTTATCCATTTAAGGGTCGCGGGGGGTCGCTGGAGCCAATCCCAGCTAACATTGGGCGAGAGGCGGGGTACACCCTGGACAGGTCGCCAGCCTATCGCAGGGCCACATACAGACACGGACAATCATTCACTCTCACATTCACACCTACGGTCAATTTAGAGTCTCCAATGAACCTAACCCCATTCTGCATGTCTTTGGTGTGTGGGAAGAAGCCGGAGAACCCGGAGAGAACCCACGCATACACGGGGAGAACATGCAAACTCCACACAGAAAGGCCCTGGTTGAACCGGGATTCGAACCCAGAACCTTCTTGCTGTGAGGCGAAGGTGCTAACCACTACACCACCGTGCAGCCCACTTAGTTCAACTTGAGTGATTTAAATTTACACAAAATAAATGGCCACAACGGCTGTGGCTCAGGAGATATCGTCACTCGGCCACCAACCTGAAGGTTGGCGGTTTGATCCTAGCTTCTGAATGGGTGAATGTGCTGAGTGGTCAATATGACTAGAAAAGCGCTATGAAAATTATTTTCAGCACATGAAAGTATACTAAAATGCTTTCAGAAAATATAACTTAGTGTACTATTTCCATATTTCCAGCACATTTTAATTGTATTATAAATGCAGTAAAAGTATGTTAAAATGCAGTAACAGTATAGTTTAAGTGAATTTATTTTGTTTTCAGAATATATTGGAAATACACTATAAACTCACTGTCAGTATACCTTTTTTACATTTGCAAAATCAAACTTCTCATGCTTTAAGTATATTTTAACACTAGTGTGCTATTTTAGTAAGTGAAAGTACACAAAATACAGAAGAAAAAATGTTTTTAATGTATATAAAAATGCCTTAAGTGCAACTCCCAGAATGTTAAATACAACTTAGGTTGTTTCATATTAACACAACTTGAAGTATATTAATTTTAAACATTAAAAAGGAAAAGTAAAATGAAATATACTAAGAATATATTTTTTTCACTTGGGCACATACATTGTTCTTATGATGTAAAAATGCTATATGGGCTTCTTAGATCTAGTTGTAACAAGGTAAGATGATTTCACATGCTGTATCCATAAAATAAAGAGGCAACAGTAACAGTTCCATCATGTATTTGATCAGCACTGTTTGAGCACTTTATTCACTCTTTGGAGACCCATTGTTTTCTTTGTAATTGCATTTAATTTGAATATGAATCAGGATCGGAAAAAAGAATTACAGATAATAGACATGAACAGAGGAGGTAAAGTGAATTCAGAGAGACGAGGGGAGTCACGGAGAGCAGATGAGTGAATATCGTGCAGAGACGACGTGTGAACAGAGGTTTGGTGCTGCAGGGAGTGGAGCTGCTGGTTTCAGTGGTGCTTTAAATGACCCTGCTATCTCGCTTGCATTAAACACATTGCTCTGCAATCTGCACTAAGCCTCAAGCCTCACTCGGTGCAATCCACTTACCCTTGAAGAGCTCTAAATTAGCAGTTGGGCTTTTTCACTTTATGCCTCTGAAGGGCCAGAGGCGAGTTTGAGATTTTTTGTTTTTGTTTTGTTTTTTACCAGAGGTAAATACTTAATACAGCCTGAAGAAAAACGTGTTTTTAATTTACTTACCTTAAAAGGCTGGTCCCCACCCTGAAACCTGCTTTAGTCTTTCTTTAAGGCTTCATTAGCCCAAAATCCTTTAATGTGACATCAATAAATTGTGCGCTCCACAAACCTAAATTTCCTCCTCAATGTCTGATGGGAAAGTAGGTGGTAAAGAGGTTCAGGCTATTTCTCTTAAGGAGACACAGTGCTAATATGGCTCCATGTTTCACTAACATCATGCTGAGCCTTTGTTGACTCCACATCTGTAGTGTCACCTTGTATATAAGTCCATGTGTATGTTTCCTGCTTTCTCCCTCCTCTATTGTGTCAGGTATGTGACAATACACACACACTCAATGTCTGATGCTGATAAACCGATGTCTCGAGGCTGATGTTTCTTGTAGCAATGCTACATTAAGTCTCCCATCTGGTGGGATTACAATTACAGGTGTTTAATTTGGCGCTGCAACATTAGTGCTTTATCACTCTGTCTGACATAGTCAAGGCTCCTCCTTTAAAGACAATGACCCGCATTAGCAGAGATTAGATGAGAGGGATGATGGGAAAGATGACGTAGCTCAGAAATTATTCGTTTGTATGGATGCAGAATCTTAAACATAAATATTTAACAGACAAAAAGAAAAAAGAAAAAAAGCTGCACAAGATTCCTGAGTACATGTAAGTCAACCCCTCTATACATTCCACAGATTTGCCTAACCCACTAAAATCTTGCAAAATGTCAACATTCACAATAAGGGATTAATGAAAATGCTTCTCCCACACAGCACTAAATGATTGATGTGCCCTATGCAAAGATTAGATCTTTTGGATTTTTTTGGTTGTTGTTGTTTTTTGTATTTTGTCCCAAAGATGTGCTTCAAAGTGTGGCAGACATTTAATAATGTAATTTTATTTCATTATTCAGGTTTCATCTTAAATCAACCTACCGACCCCTTTCAAGCTCACTGATCAAGTGTGGTTAATCCTTTCAAAAACTGATTTGATAAAGTGGCAAGTTGTGCTTTTAGACGCTTGAACTATTACTATTTCTTGGCCAAGAAACAGTTTAAACATGTCACTCACTGTTAAGTTAAGGTAATTGCTTGCTGGCTCTAGCTTCTTACATAATTCAGACATGAGATGTAATGATCCTTAACATCGCACACTTGGCAAGAAGGCTGAGAAGTTATTTTTCCCAAAATATCGAATTTCTTGAACATGTCCACAACATACATTATAGAAAACAAGGAATTTTGTGTTGAATGAATGGCTGCCTGTGGAGATTATGAAGATAATTATATAAAAAGCATTAAGAACATACTGTAGGTAGCGTATTGATGCATGTGTGAGAGGATTGTAATATCTATAGAAATACAGGTCTGTCTGTCCCAAGATGTTGGGACAGGTGATGGATGTGGAATACTTAAAAAATGCTGCAGGTGAGGAATGCTCTAAAGTCAGTAGCACCCCTCAAGCTCAGTGCCACCGTGACTGGAGCGGAAAACAAAATGGAGTGTTTGAGTGGGGGACAGGTTGACCTGGGTTGACCAGCTGATCAGAGGCAGCAGTCTCTGCAGTTAATGGATCGTTGTCTGTCTGCTGTCTGTGGAAGAGATTTACTACAAGCTCTCTTTACAGTACCAGTATCAGCATTGGCCACTTAACATGCTGCATCCAGCCTAGCAGGACCAATGCACAAACCGTGCACACGGACAAACACACACACACACACACACACACACACACACACACACACACAGACTTGGAAGAACATATTTTACAACAAAAGGAGACAGTTGTGAGGCACAGCAGACATTTAACAGCGCCAGAGAAAGCTACATCACATCCTTAATCGTCTTTCTTCCATCTTCCGCTGAGCCCTGTTTTGTTATGTTGCACTGTATAGATGTGTTGTCAGATGTTTAGTGTTAGTGTTAGGTCATACTCTAAGTGACAGATGCTGCCATCTTTCTAAAGTATTGTCCTTGTGTTCTCGTATAGTCACTACACTTAACATGTTCTTTGCCTTTGGTTAGCGGCACAACTCAGCGTTTGTGACTTTTCAGGTGAACAAAAAGGACAAGCATCTTTTTTTCCAGTGCAGTTTGACTGTTTGCACAACGTGTTTTGTTAAATTGAACATTAAACACACTTACAGAAAATATAGGGAGTTATTTGGTGCCATTTATTTCCTCCCAAAGCATCCAACATCTTGCCAGAGCAGGCTTTTTAATCAGACGCATGCAGGAGCCTATCTTTGTTGAATGAAAAGAGAATGAAGAGGCTGACGGAGGGGGGTGGGGGAGGGATGGAGGTAGAGAAGGGGGGTGAACAATTGGCATGAAATGAAGTGTCGTCAAAGTCAGTGCTTCCCTGAGCATAAAACAGTCAGGAGGGGATGATTTATTGTCGCAGGGAGAACAAGGGCTCTGCTCTGTATGCATATTGTATGTGTTCTGATGGAGTTGAGGCCCCTACTGAGGAGTAGTTCTAAAACATGAAATCATAATAATACCCAGAGTGGCAAAAAAGCTTACAAATTGAAACTTCTGACTGGCTGCATTTTCCTTTATTCCCCTTTAGATCATTTCCTCTTTTGAGTCTTTCCCTTTTTTTCCTTCTTATTGTCATTAAGTCTCTTCCTGTCTGCCACCGTCTCCTCCTGCGTGTCATTCCCTGATTGACGTTCTGTTTATCTTCCCATGCTGCCCATCTCTCCCCCCTCTCTGGCAGGATGATCCTTCTTATTCCATCCCATCCTCCCATATTTCCCTGTCGCCCATTGCACCCCTCCTTTTATCCCCTCTGCCCCTCTCTCTCCGTCTTGGAGACAAATCAAGACGGCTCCCTACTTGTTCTCATCGATACAAGAGAGCGAGAGTGAGGCAGCAGTAAGGGGGTCTTTGTAGTCAAATTGACTCGTGCCGTGTTCACCAAACGGATGAGCCGGGCAGGTCTCTGCCTGGGCTCAACAATATGCTTGACACACTCATTTGTCATGCATTGCTCTGTATATCTACTCCTGCCAAAACGCTGTCCTGGCTCCCATCCCAACTCTCTTCTTATTCTCTCAGCACTTAGGCTTGGGGGGAAAACACAGGCACAAAATGGCTGCCGTTGTCACTGCACTGTTCTTTCACTGAGTGAAGAGGTTTCTTTTTTTCTTAATGATAAATGAGATGATGCAAGTCTTTTTATGTGCAAACTGTAGTGATTGTTTTCCATAAAAAGTTTTAGTAAGAATTTTTAACCATTATGGATTGAAAGAGGCTCAAAACTGATTGTAACTAAATATGCATTTAGTTTACATTCATATCGTTTGTAAAAAAAAATCTGTGTTACTGAATAAATAAACTTCACATGGCAGATATTTTATCTCTTTTCTTTTCTTAATACCAATAGACGGGTTTGCCTTTCTGTTTTTTAGTGGTGTTTTACATTTAAAGTCACAAAACGCGGCAGAAAACAGGATTAGTAAACAGTAGGAAGGAGCATGGGCGATGTTTAAAAACTGCTTGAGCTGAGACAGAGAGCAGATGTGACAGAGGTGGCACAGTTTGCCTTTCTGACTTCTGCAGTCATCTGACCCAGCAACAAATGCAGATTGTTCCCTCTTTCACTGAAGAAAAAAAAAGGGTGGTCAGGTTTTTGTTCTGTGTGATAAGAGCTCATATAAGGACCAAAGTTTCCTTGGGGTGACCTACATGAAGAGATTCATTACCTCCCATGATTTATAACTTTGACCTTAATAATATTTAGTCAGACATTAGTCATTGCGTCACTTTGTCCCCAGAAATTGAGCGCTATAAATTGATTTGGGAGTTTTGGAGGAGGCTTATATGGACCTGAGTGTGGCTTTTGACACCATTTCCCACACCATCCTCATCGACCGACTAGCCTCCCTTGGATTATCTGATACACCCCTGGACTGGTTTAAATCTCATTTTTCTGGCCGTACTCAGTTTCTCCAACTCAAAACATTCAGATCCCACTCCTCCCCCCTCTCCTCTGGTCCCCTTCTGTTCATTATCTACCTTCTCCCCCTTGGCCGTATTTTCCGTAAACATAACATTCAGTTCCACTGCTATGCAGATGACACCCAGCTCTACCCATCCACCAAACCCACCACGTCCCTCCCACCTCCCTATCCGACTGTCTTCAGGAAATCAGATCCTGGTTCTCCCAAAACTTTCTCAAGCTCAACAGTGACAAAACTGAACTCCCCCTTATTGGCACCAAATCCATCCTTTCTAAAATAAATGACTTTTCATCTCCATCGAAAATTAATCTGTGTCCCCGTCTTCCCAGGTTAAGAGTCTGGGTGTCATCCTAGATAGCACTCTATCATTCCAGTACCACATTAATAACATCACTCGGTCAGCATATTTCCATTTACGTAACATCTCTTGCTTGCGCGCATCTCTCTCCCCCAACAGTGCGGAAATTCTGGTTCACACCCTGGTCACATCCCGCCTAGATTATTGCAACTCTCTCCTCTTTGGTTTACCTGACAAATCCATCCATAAACTACATCTGGTCCAAAACTCTGCTGCCCGTATCATTACCAGAACCCCCTCCATCAGTCACATTACACCTGTCCTGCAGCAAGTCCACTGGCTCCCCTTCAAATACCGGATCATCTACAAGATCCTCCACCTTACATTCAAGGCCATCAACAACTCAGTATCTCACCGAGCTCCTCCATATCAAGACACCCACCAGTTCTCTCAGGTCCTCTTCCTATATCCAGATCATCCTCCCACATGCTCGTCTGGTTACCATGGGGTCAAGAGCTTTCAGTCGCTCAGCCCCCCACCTCTGGAACTCTCTGCCTCACTACATCCAACACTCCACTTCCATTACCACTTTCAAATCTCACCCTAGAACCCATCTTTTCAGACAGGCCTACTCCCTTCAATCTAATTTGCTTTGACTGGAATGACCCCACCCTTTCTCTTGTTTTTATTATTATTATTATTATTATTATTATTATTATGCTGTTTCATTGCCTGCATTTATGACTGCTTGTTGGATGGTCTGAGTGTTTTTATTGTTGATTTTGTAAGGTGACCTTGAGTGTTGAGAAAGGCACCCATAATTAAAATGAATTATTATTATTATTATTATTATTATAAACAGAGACTTTCCTCTAGATTAGAGGAGTAGTCGTATCAGGCACCATTTTCTCACGCGTCCCCATTTTGAAAAGTCAGTCGTGTCCTCTCTTTGATATTGGGTAGTCCCTTTTTCATCGTTCCTCCTCCGCTCTGTGCCCTATCCATCTATCTATCCATATCCATACGGTGCTTACATATACAATATTCACAGCAGCTATTTATACTGATATGTGCACACATTTCTTGCTAGTTGAAACTTCTGACTCACCCTGTCCTGCCATTGATGCTCTCTCATTCTGTCACCATCTCATTGTGCATGTCACTCTGATTCACATATTGTTTTTTTCCCCGGTTTCTTGTGAAGCAGAGAGCGGCCCACTTCTCTTTCATTACCCCCTCTGTCAGTGCTCCACGCATCGAGCCAATGGTAAAATTGTTTTGTTTTGCATATTTTAAAAACAGACATTTTCAACCAGAGGGAATGGTACTTTCAGACTGTTGTCTGCAGCTTCCAAGGGTATATTTTTTTGGGAATGATTGTAGACTTGCTTAGTTCAAAATACACTTGTGTTATGACAGTTGCAGAACACACCGTACACTAACCTAAGTGAGTTTTAAGAACTCAGCAAGCAGAGACTTAGAAATAGCTTTCTGTGAGTCATATATGGTTGGTAGTAAAGATATTACTACAAATACAAACTTGACCAATACTTCTAAAAGTCTAAAAATTGACATATCTGGAACCACTTTGTCTTGTGTCAAGGGATATTGTGACGAAAACCATTTAATATGATGAGAAGTATTGAATAATATTCAGTTTGAAAAAATTAATTTAAAAGCACTCATGTCGAACACAGTCTAACAATGAAAGGTCATGAGCTCATCTGATAGAACTGTGGAGGGTATGTCGGACAATAAATGATTTAAAGTATTGTCAAATGACTGTTTCATCAGTCAGATCTCCTCTCCAAAATTCACAGAGAGTGCAACTCCTCAGCTGAATGTTCACCTAATATTGACGCTTCTTAATTGGAGAATTGGTGGTTTCCTGGATTTCCTATAGAATCTTACATGACATGGAGTCTTGTTGCAACCAGTCTCATGGAGAGTGTGTGAGCTGTGATGCATTTATTATAGATCTCTCGCCTTCCCTGCTAAATCAAAAGTAGGTCACTGCAAAACTGAGGGCCACGTAAATCACTCCCTCCGCGTGCTGTAACTCCCGTTTCCTCGGCGAGCACTATCATTCCTACATGTACACCTGTATATTAACACAGACATTGCGTTTATATTACAAACGTGTCAGCTCTCTGATGTGGCAAGGGTAAGGATCTAAAATTGCATTAAGGAGCAGGATTTATTGTAGCAAGCTGCAGGCAAGAGAGCAAATAGGCTGATGTTGCACCTTGCAAAACATTTTTATCATGTTAGGGGGATTGTGGGTGTTGTTATTAACCATGGCAATAACAGCTAATAAGAATTAAACCCAGTTTATTAGCCGCCCATTGGAAAGTCGTGAGCTGCTTTTCTTCCGCCGCTCCTCAAAGATGAAGCAGCATGTGCTCTGCAGTAACTCCCTCTGTGTTTGCTTAGTGGAAGAACAGCGGGTTAAGATGAAGGGTTGGCTTTTGTTAATGCCTTAAAGCCAGTGTTATAGAGATGTGTACAGTCTCGCCATGCTGGCATGTGTAACACAACCAGGGGAGTAAAGCTTCTTAAAGCTCCAGTTGCACCAGGGATGGGTGGCAAAGGATGCTTTCAGCCCTCCCGTCTGCCTGCCAGCCACTCCTACAATTTACCAGTGATCTGACTGGGCTGTGCAGCGGTTGTCCGAAGCTAACAAGCTCCGCAAAACAGAAATGTAGGGGAACCAGTGACAGAGGCAGAGATTGGAGAGAAAGAGGGACACACATGATGGGATGTTTTCAAATTCAAGCGCTCAGTTAAGAAGATGGCGTGTGATGACTGCAGAATGAGCAGTTTGCAATGCTTCTTTTACTATGTGGCAGCTGGTCACTGAGGGGTAAATGAAACAGAGAGAGTAACACCCACAACCCTGGGCTCGCTGTAGCCCCTGATTACAGCTCTCCTCTCATTTTGCTTGTTAATGTCTCCCCTTCCTCTCTATTTGCTTGTGTGAGCAGTTATATTATGCACCACAGCCATCCCACTCAGCCACGCACACACACAGTTTGTGTATATTCATGTTGATCACATAATTAAACACTGTTTTTTTAACAGTGTACGCCTGATATTACACTTGCAAATCAAGACTTCATTATAAACCATCTGATCCCAAGGATTCGAAAAATAAATGAGACATCTTTATTTACATCTGAAACATAATGTGGTCTTGATTTTCCTGAAATGCGTGGCAAGAACAATCCTTTTTTAGTCCTTTTTAGATTGCAGATTGCTTAATCAAGAAAATAACTCTAAACACGAAACATCATAGTTTTGTTATCCGATTTCTTTCTGCTTGTCTTTAGGAAAGCTACATTTTAAGAACAGGGTTAAAATGGAATTTAATTTCAATCAAGAAGAAAAAACACTCTTTCATTCTTTCTCTCCATCCTCGTTCCCTTGAGAGGGAGCTGCAGTCAAATCTGAACCCAGAAAAGCTCCCCCAGTCACTGTGAGGCAGCTCTTCAGGCAGCCAGTTGGAGGAATAGCTTTACGATTGTATTGATCCATTTTTTAAGCGCAATTAGATCTTGCCCTCAAGTTACATTGTGTACTTCTGAACCCACAGAGTGAGCCAGTGTGCAGCCTCAGAACTGAACACTAGAGATGACTGGCATTTGGCTCTAGATTACATGCCTGAGGACTGTTATTGGATTCTTGTATTGCCCCTGCTGTTAACGTATTAGCTTGTTTGTAGTGTAGATGTTGCTGTCACCCAACATTTGCACTTTTATAATGAAAAAATATAAAAATAGACCTATGTCAAGTTGACTGACATTAGAAAAGTTCTGGTTTCCCTCTCCCTCTTTGCCTCTCACGCTATCCTGCTTCCCTTTTTGTGCCTCATGCTTCATCACTCCTATACTTCCTTCCTAATCCCTCCATCTTTCCTGTCCTCACTCTAACCTCTCTCCATCCACCTATTCATCCCAGAGTTGCTGTAGGCAAGGAGCGCAGCAGGTCTGTGAAATCTCACCAACAATTCCCCTATTAGAAACAGCAAGGCCCCCTCAGCATACCTGGGACGAGGCTGCTGTTAGAGTGTTCTTCTGCAGAAAGCCAGGGAGAAAAAATTGGCAGTGAGACAACTCTGAGAATGTGGCCGCAGCAGTTGAAGGGCATGGTAGATTATTACACAGGTTGGCAAACTTTCATCCCTTCTCCGTTTCCGTCATCATCTCTTTATTTTCGCCTTTGGCTGGTTGCAACAACTGTTGAAGATTGGAAAATGCCATCTCACTGCTCCATCTACACCCGCTTACTAACGGGCCTGTGAAATGGCTGAAACCAGCTCATTCTTTCTCTACCCCCACCATAAATCTCACCTCTGCCTATGTCTTTGGTGAGAGAGAGATCTCTTGTTTTGTCTCTCCTCAACCAGAGCTTATATACCTGCCACGGCTCAAAACCCACATTCCCCTCCACCCATGCTCTGTGCTGAACCCTGATGGTGGGATGTAGCTCTATATGCATGTTGCATTATGTTTGCAGGGTCTTCGACACCGGTGGTTGGCAGTGATGTACTCCTACACAGTTACAGTTTCAAACAAAAACACAGGGTCTTAAACAGGGCTAAAAATATCACAATGTATGTTTTCAGATTTTTCAGTCTTTGCTACAGAAACCTCCACTTGGTTCATGCTTGTGCATAGATTATGGTCGTAACTTCCTCCATAACTCATTACTTACCGAAATAAGGCAGATATACCTTTGACCACATCATTTACAGTCAATCAATGACCACTTGAAACCATATTTGCAGTGTGCTTATGTAGTTTTTGTGACCAGAATGCTGCATTTAGCACCAATCGTTTATTTCATGTTGATCTGCTACTCTGCTGCGAAATTAATTCCAAAGATTGATTTTCAGATGTCTTTCTCTGAGATTTCTGCGTTCAGCTCTTTTCGTTGGAGGTGAATAAAAATGAACGCATTGTGTCTTTCCAAAATCCACGTCCTAGTTATTCTGGATGATACACAGTTTTCAGTGAAATTACTTCCTCCCAAAGAAATATTCTCCTCACAGCCAGGTCAGATCTTTTGCCTACCTTCTTGTACCATTTGGAGCCAGCAGATTTCAAAGTGTTATAAAGTACCTTTATCGATAACTGAAAATAAATGCTCCGAGCTTCATGGAAGCAGATATAGCTAAGTTGCAGCCAGTATGACTCCTCCGAGTTGCTACCTTTGTGGTTTTGAATCATTGTTTAATGGATATTTTCACGTTATTTACCACACAGTTGAGTTGGTCTTAACGACGTGCTATATTCACAGTTAGCATTTGCAATTAGCCATCATCACGTCTCTTGACTCCCCAGTATCCTTCTGCACACCTCACATCGACCCCGCGACCCACGTAGTCTGGTGCGTTCAAGTACATCCGTATATCTCACTACATATCCCCCTTTTGAGAAAGATAAGCGGCTGAAGAAAATTAAACAAATGTACATTAAACTGCAACATTCTTCCGTAATAATCTGAATGTTAAATGAACCACAAACAAGAACCTAGGACTTCGGGGTAGACTGCCCTCAGTCCACAGCAATGTAGGGATTATTCTGCCCTCTGGTAGTTGCTGTCCCTATTGAACACAAAGTCCTTATAAAGTCTTTCCAAATGTCTTGAATAAACTAAAGTGCATTTTAAACATGGCAATTACTAACATGAACTACTATGAGCTTACTGAGACTATTCATTCAGTAACAGAGTCTCTGAACCTGAGCGGTAATCTATCTTCACGGCCCCTCAAAGTCAATCTCACAGTCCCTCCGGATGACGGTTTCAAGGGGGACCCTGATGTGGCCTCTGGAGCTGACCAGCCCGGAGGCATCCCAACCTCGCTGGCAGCCAGTATAGGACACGAGCTGTTGACTGGCTGTGTCATGGTCTCGTCCAACTGATGCTGTTGGTCGGTGGGCGTGGCCTCCTCTGGAAGAGCCTGCAGGTGCCTCCTGTTCCGTCGCATCACTGCACCCTTGTCGGTTACAATCAGGTAGGATCGCGGCTCTGCCGATCTCCCTACCACCTCAGCAGAGGTTGTCCAACCCTTTTCTCCATCCAGCTTAACTCTGACAGTCTGTCCTGCATGCATTTACGGAAGCGGGCAGACGGAGTGTCTACGGTTGTAGAAATGTTCATATGCCTTTTTGTCCTTGGAGTCCTTTATCTGCACCTGGTTGCACCTGATAGGAGTGGCTCGCAGTCTCTTCTCCAGTGTCGGGACCTTGGTGCGGATTTGCCGTCCCATGATCAATTGAGCCGGACTGGCCCCTGTCGCCATGATGGGCGTACCCCTGTAGCACATTAGGGCCATGTATGGGTCTGGCTGTTTGAGGACGTGCTTGGCTGTCTGCACTGTTCTTTCAGCTGCCCCATTTTCCTGGGGATAGTGGGGGCTGGAAGTCATGTGAGTAAACCCATACTCCTTGCTGAAGTCCCTAAACTCAGCTGATGCGAACTGCATGGCCTTGTCGCTGATGAGTTCCAGTGGTACTCCCCATCTGACGAATATGTGCAAATCTCTCACAAGACCACACGGCTGCTAAGCACTCCTTCTCGATCTGGGAGTAGTGTTTCTCCGTCTCAGTCAGTGTAAGTGAGCAAAAGACCACTGGTCTCAGCTCCCTGTCATGATCCTGCAGCAGTGTGGTCCCGAGCCGTAGCTGCTTGCATCTGCACTTACGACTGTTTGGCGATTGGAGTTGCAATATGCAAGTGCTGGGGCTGACAATAGCATAGCTTTAGCCTTTCCCAGTGCTCGTTCTTGAAGCTCACCCCATGCCCACTCACTGTCTTTTCTGAGCAGCTCTGTGACAGGGTGTAGTGTGTTTGAGAAACCTGGCAGGAATTTACCCAGGTAATTAATGAGTCCCAGCACTCGGCGTGACTCACCAACATTGAACGGGCTCGGCATCTCTGCGATTGCTCTCACTTTGCTTGTATCAGGCTTTATGCCCTCGGCACTGATTGTGTGTCCAAAGTAGCGTATGTCAGACTTGCCGAAACGACACTTTGCTTTGTTAAGCTTCTGTCCAGACTGCCTAATGGTCTTTAAGACTGCGTTCAGACGTTGGTTGTGTTCCTCCTCGCTCGACCCAAACACCAGGATGTCGTCCATCACGACAACAACTCCATGACCCGTTAGCAGGTTAGTCATCAGTCTCTGGAAGATTTCTGGGGCAGAAGAAATCCGAAATGGCAAGCGTCGGAAGCAAAACCTGCCTGGTCAGTTTTTGACTGCTGGGGTCGAGAGGAATCTGCCAGAAGCCACTTGACGCATCTAGTGTCGAAAACACTTTGGCACCGGCCAGCTATGGGGTTATGTCCTCCAGCATAGGCAACATGTATCTCTCCCTCTTGACTGCTTTATTCAGGTGCTTGAGGTCGACACACACTCTAACCTCATCCTTGTTCTTTTTCTCTGCAGGCACCATGGCCGCACACCAATCAGTGGGCTCAGTTACATGCTTAATGATGCCCAAAGCTAGCATGCGTTTTAGCTCGGCTTAGACTTTGGGGAGGAGGGGAAATAGCACCCGTCGAGGCGCTGCCGTAATGTAGGGCCCGACGTTCGGGCTTAGCTCGATCTTAACTGGGTTACAGTTCAAGACCCCTATTTCCCCAAATATGTCACTGTACAGTTCTGTGTTGATCGCATTCTCTCTCATTACAAGGCCCATTCCATTTGAAAACACTTACCCCCAATAGACTCGGTTCACCTTGTTTTGGGCTGTTCTGCCAGTGACGTCCACCATTGCTCTTCGTCCCGCTCATTTGTTGCTGCGTCCTGCTTCTCACAGCATTCACTGAACAGTCAGCACGCATTTCAACACTCTGCTTTTTGATCTGTTCACTCTGCCATGCTAACTGGATAGCTTTCTCCAGAGTGAGATCGGACACCAGCTGCAGTTTTTGAGAGACATGATTATCTTGAATTCCAATGACTATTCAGTCCCGAATCTGACCCCTTGGTCATTCCAAACTCGCAATGCTGGGATAACTCGTGAAGGATCCTCACGAAGGCTTCTACAGTCTCACCGGGCTTCTGCACACGCTTATGGAAGCAGGCGCGGTCATGAATTGTGTTGCGTTTAGGCACAAAGTGCTCATCAAACTTGTCTGATAGTTAAACTCAGGATGGACTTCCCCGTCATTTTACACGAAAGACTCATATATTGGTTCTGCATCCCTCTTCATCGCATAGAGAAGTGAGTTTACTTGCACCTCTCCACTCTCCTTGTTGAGCTTTGAAGCTACCCGAAACCGGTCAAATTGGCGCGTCCACACAGGCCACTATTAGATACTACAGACATTACACATTATTTTGGTCACTGCTTCAGTGAATCGTGTTTAAATGAACATCTGTGCAATGTCAATATGTGAAAGCTAGGGGGCCTTTACTTAGCTCACGAACTGTCGGAGTGATGCGCAGGTAGAAAAAAGTGAGCACAAGATGAGGAGGTCAATCCCTGTATCCTCTTAGCCTCGTACAGGAAGCAATATTAGCTTGGCATATATTTTGGTCTTGCCGAGACGGGCATTCTGTCCTGATGACACAGGAAAAAAGAGCACCTTTCAAAAGACAGTGGGGTGCAGGAGCTTCTCTACATGATCTATTCCGTGAAAGCTCAGAAATATTGCTGTGATCACTGTAATCACCAGTTTTTGTCCGTGCTTTGGCAGTGAAGCTTACTAATTACAGAGAAACTGTTTGCAGTTTGTTTACCAGCGAGAACCATAGCTAAAACAATATATTTACCTGCCATCGTGAGCCCCCACCCCCCCAGACTGGCTGTTGTCTGAGATGTGTTGACTCAAATCCAGGGTGAAATGTACTATTTGTCTAATTTATCTCATTAGCTACAGCATACACACTATAGGAGCTCCCAAAATGAGTTTGGGCTCCTTGTGGTGCTGGAGTTATTGTAGTGGCGGAGATGCCATTGGAGTGTGTGGACACTGGAATGGCTGCCTGGTTGCATCAAATCACATTTTGTTCTGTGATCTCAGACAAGATGAAATAAGAATTGGTGCTGGATTTGCCTCCAAGCATCTCTTTCAGCAATCTAGGCTCCAATTCATTTCTATAACCTGTCTTATTTCACTTAGAGAGGGAGAGCGTGAACAGTCCTTTGTACTTAAAGGCACTTGAATGAGCATGCAATGAGAACAAATGTCTTCACACCAGAGAGACCCAGTTTGGTCTTTTCATGGTCTTTTCAGCGTTAAAGTAATTCTTCCCCCCCTACAGAATTACACAATCGTGGCATTTAAGAATTTTAAATGGCTTTGTAACAGCCTCAACCCATCTCACAAGTCCTGCCACGCATTGTCCAAACATTCTCAACAGGCTCTGAAACAGCCCGCAGAGCAAAACACTTGCCTGTGTTTCTTCCCTGATTCAACACTTTGAGATTGCTTTTAGCAATGAAAAGTCCTCTATAAATGAAATTTATTATTATAATATTATAATATTATTACCCTCTTCTGATCCAACAGGCAGAGGGAAGTGTCTAGCCAGTCCTCTCAATATGATGACATCATAGGCTGTTTGTACAGTACCTGCCCTGCACAATAGCACAAGCGTTTTCTGATCCAACACCCTTTTCTGCAGCACAAAACCATTTGCCATTGCCAAAATCACCATAATAAAACTATTATCTGAATAGGCACAAAATGAATTGGGTTTACGGTTGATATTTGGTTAACTTAATGCAACTAAAACTACTAATGTTTTTACCTTTTCTGGCTATCCAGACCTCAGCCATCTAAATATAGATCTTGATGTACTGTATGTTGTATAGATTAAGTAGCCCTCTGAGACAAACTTGTGATTTAGGACTAGGTAAATAAACTAAACTTCCTATTAATTTTGCCCTACAGTCTAAAGATGCAGGGGGTTTGCATATGTATGGGTTGAAGGCATGAGCAATCTCCATGAAACAAGGCTATTAAGGAAAATGGAAACACAGCTCCAATTCATCACGTTCTACAGTTTGTCTATATACACAAATTAAACTGCACTGGGTTAAGTGTCTGACTTCAGCAGAGCATTTTAAAATCCAACAGATTGCTGAAAAGTCCAGCTGGCTCCTCGGATTACATGACGAACCAATAAGGAAGAGCCTGAGGCTTCGACTAGTAACCCCAGTGTTTGTTTTCTATCTTCTTACAGTCTGTGTTTGTTTGTTTTTATGCACAATCATCTGTGAATTCTTATTTAGCCCCTGTCAAGGGCCTTATTTGCTGCTTGTACATTGGCCACCATGCAGTCCCTCAGCACCAGAAAACAAATGGATAGTTATGTAATGGCCACAGCCTGCAATGTTTGACTGCCAATCTGTGGAGAACGAGGGGATGAAGGGACAAAGGGAGGGTAAAAGATAAAGAAAGAGAGGCAGGCAGGCAGTTAGACAAAGGGGAAGGAGCAAGTTACGCGCCTCTGGCTAGATGTTGTGGTTCCAGACACAGCACAGCAAATCTCCTTTGCTGTTCTCATTTCTCTCCCGTGTTTGGGTTTTGTCTCATCACATCATTGGTTTGGCTTGATTTGCTTTCCATTGAAGAGCTCTCAGCAAAGCACAGATGGTCGTTTGTTTAGTATCCCCCTTTCCACGCCTCGCTCGTCCGTCTTGCCAGCTCCCCCCACATGTGAAATATCAGCTCTGTGACAGGCGTCCTCAGACAGTCCCCTCTGTGCAGGAGTCCCCCCGGGCCTTGTGAAACGAGGGAGGAAAGTAACAAACAAAACAATCGACTGTCTCTGCTTTATTCAGGCACTTCAACACTGACTTGACACAGGTACCAATGACATTTCAGCTGACTACCCAAAGTCCTCAGAGAGCTGGCTTGTTGATACAAACACGTGGATACTTTAAAATCGCCCCTTGCTGTATCTGCTTGGCTTAAACCATTCTTAGCCATTAGCATTTGGCGGTTCAGCTAAAAATCCTCCATAGCAGTGTGTGGAAGATTTTGGAGTCATCAGATTAGAAGGGAGCTGGACCCCTTCAGCTTTCAAAGACACACTCTGCTAATTTATTTTTTTCTTCTTAATGGATGTGAGCTCATGATAGCTGAGTGAATATGTAATGGACCTTCTTTGTGGACAGACATGGACATTCAGTAGTGCAACACTGAATCCCATCCTGCTGCTTTCATGTGTCAACAACAGTCAAAGCTTCACAAGATCTCAAAATCCTGTGTGGACTGACCTGTGCCATCTAACTACGCGTGTGTCAAAACACGTTCAACACACATGCACACAATATTAAATCCATGCACCTCACACATCCACTACAGAGTGTCGTTCTTTCATCTCCCCACTTCATCCGCCTCCACCTTTGATGTAGGATACCCTGGAGTCTGAGGAATACAGTCCGGGGGAATGAAACAGAGTGGATCTGCTCCTAGGAAGACGCTTCCTATTGATCCCCCTTGCATCTCACCCCTCTCTCTCTCTCTCTTTCTCTCTCTCTCTCTGCACTTTTCTCTCCATCACTTCCCCCACTCTACAGCATCTATCTTTCCTTCCCCCGACATCCATTATAAACATCTTTTCTCCTCAGCCGAAGGTCATTATTCCTTTAGATGAACACTTTGTTCTTTGCTCTTCCCAACCGCTCCTACACCTCTAATACCACAATAATAAGTTATCTGAGCCTACAGCGCACTCTTTGCTCATTTCATTAAATAGCCATTTAGAATGTTGCTCCAACCTCCGGTCAAGTATTCTGCAGCCCTGGCTCTAAGTTCCTTAAGTGGAAGTTGATGTCAGCTTGGACAAACTGATTGTGAAAGGTGTTGGCTCGCTCATGCTATTTGTGACAAGTGGTATTTCCAGAGAGGCCATTACAAACATGTAACAAGCTAGAGAGGTGAAGTCAGTCAGTTGAAGTCAGGCGATTCATTTTACCCAGTGGGCAGCGGAAGCCCTGTTAGATTAACACTGCTTTGGTCAGTGTCTGAGTTTTGTAGAGTGGTTGTGTGCAATCAAGTGGTCCACTGCTATTAAGGAGACAGACTAGTGGAAACGATAAGTCATAAATCATTTTTAAAAAGTGTGCTTCCATTTTATCCAATGTGATCAGGAATTAGGCGTGTCTTAAGCGCTGTATCTACAGTACTCTTAAATTTACAGAGCCATAACGAGTCATATTGTTCCTTCACATGACATCATTTTTAAAAAAATCCCCTCTATCGATTTAATTTCTGTCCATGAAGTGGCGCAAGAGCACAGTTCATTCAGAAACTTTTCTGCTTGTGTAATTTTACAAATTGATCAATCATTTCATAAGGTCACCACTTCAGGGATGGAATGGCTAACACCAGCTTTATTCTTTGTTTGTTTATGCACTCTGAAGGCCTCTCCAGTGTAATTAGGATGATGTTAACACTAATTGCTTCCATGTCTATTAAATTACATCAAGAAGCACACACACAAGTATTCCCATAGATCGAGTAGCAACAAAACAGTCTGACCTTTTCAGAACAGCAGGGTTTCATGACTGTATTGGAAATAAGGACTTTATACTGAGCAGGTTTGTTATTATTTCATTATGCAGCACATGACATTGTTGCCGCTGTGCAGTGCGCTCTGACCTCTCCATTCTGGTTATTCACCTCCCCATTCTGTCTTATATGTCTGATAACCGCTGTTCTGTAACAGAAACACCTGCAGGAGTCTTGCTTACTGTGTGTCAACTGCTTTCACCACGTTTTGCAGGCCATTTGTGGGGGTGGCGATGGGTTGAGCGCAATGCCAGTGTTGCGGTGCATACCCTCCAAACAGGATGAATAATTAAACAACACAATCTCGAGATGAAATATTCACACGCCTCTGTCTGCCTCTGCTGTTTGATTGGAATGCTATTAGAGGAGTTAATGCAAAAATATGCTGCAGTTATTGCTGTTCTGTGAGTTTGTGTGATCCTGCAAGTCTTTCTGAGCTGGGGTGTAACGGTGTCAGATCCGTCTTGTTTGCCAAGTAAAAAAATGTATTCATGTGTGAACAATGCACATTAAACACATTCCCTGCAAAACTTCAGAAACATCTAACTTGCGATATTTTTTTTTTCTGATAGACTAGATATATTGCTGCCCCAAAAGTCTCAAAATCAATATTTTATGTTTAGATTTTGGATGAAACTAAACCCAAGCCTTTTTTAGCAAGTAAATTTAGGCCAGACTTTTCCTGGTCTAATAGATTTAGGTGTACATATAAAGTATGGAATAATCACTAACCCCACAAGTAACTGACTCACTGATTGCCTTTGCCTCAGTAAGTATGTGCATGTGCCTTTGATGAAAATAAAAATTGCCTCTCCATCTTTGCAGGTCTGTTGGGCGTCACTGCAATAACCTCAGCAGACTATTGAGCAGGCTATTAGACAGAGGAGGGTATTTTGGGGCAGATCAATAAGCTTCCTAGATGGAATATGCAGGGCAGATGTTCTGTCCTGTCTAGCAACCGTTCTAAAGACAATTCTCTTATCGGTGTAAAAGAGCATAAACGCATGACTCCTTCATCTCTGCCTTCCCATGTTATCCCCCCCCCCCCCCCCCCCCCCCGCCTTTTCTACTACTCTGACTGCAGCCCTTCTTTTAAAGATACTTGTAAAAACACCAGGGTAGCATCTGAGCACTAGCTGAGAATGGTATTTCTATGTATCTCAGCCTCTGATAGTAGCATACCCTCTAGGGACAAAGGCATTTTGAAATGTTTAAACACACTTTGCAAGCACATCATTGGTGTTGAAAGTATGAAAGCAGAAAGAGCAGATTTGAATCCTCCCAAACTGTAAAAAGGTGCTGCTGTATGTCAAGTCCCCACTGGCAGAACCGGGGAGGGGAATAATCATTAGTCATTGTAAATTGACAGAACCCACTTCTGAACAGCTTGAAGGGTAATTAATAGAGATGTGCTCTGTTGAGATTGCTGACAAGTGACACAATATTTTAAGGAAAGTCATCCAATGTTCGTAATTAATTGATTTATTGTCAATTAGAGAAATAAGTTATAAGTTAACCAAGTCATCTAAAACTGTTTCCTTTCAGTCATCTGTCCGTACACTTTGATTTTTAAAGGGAGACGGTGCAAAATGTGATTTTAAGAAATACTTTAAACGCAGGTAACAATCAGTGATTAAAAGCAGTTATTTCCTGTAGCCTTTCATATAATAGAGAGGAAGGTTCAAGCCATTATTCTCCTGCAATGCCTTTCATCTTAGTAAAAAAAAGCCTTCAACACTGAATTTACAAACTCCAAGGGTTTGTTAAAGTTTGTATATATTATAAAAACAAACATATCATTGGTGGAGTCAGAGGATCACATTTTTTTTAGAGTTTAGACTAGTTTACATGGTTAACAAAGGTTTAATGTGCAGTGGTGGTAACTATGGATGGGTCATAGATTCCACAAATGCAATTGACTCTGTGCACCACTGGGTAGATGGTAACAGATCTTTTCCATTTATTTAAAATGTATTATTTTAATTTATTAAGTAGCGAGAGTGCAAGGATCACAGTTATCATTACACCTGCCTGTGATCTGCCAGGGGACCGCAGATGTAAATCAACCCTATGCTAACTCTGGTACAATGCATCAAATGGATACATTTATGTTTAAAATTGTTTTCTGTCCCTCTTAAAAAAAATTATGAATGAATGCTACCAGTCTCAAAAATCTCTGAAACTTTGGTCATATGATAACATCTGGTGTTATCCTTTGTTTCTTTCAGTATATTTGCTGGCCTCTGATTGTTGTTGGACTCCTGGTTGATGACTTTGATCAATGTCCTTTGATACTTCCAAGAACTTCCAACTAGATTACTTTTGCCCATGTCTGGAAATCCGACAGGGACGTTGACCATTAATATCCCCCAATACAAAATGCTAGCTGTAGCTGCTTTAATGCCAGATCTAACTGATATTGGGTGACCTCTTAGTGTGTCATATTTTGTTTTGAAGATTAAACTGTGCACATACTCACTTGGACTTTAATTGGTGATTCTGTCACTTCAGTAGATCTTCATAATTGAGATTTACATACTGTATCTGTAGTTCAACGGGACATGTTTCACCGCCCCCTTTTTTTGAAATAGTCATACGGGGTACAATTAGTGCAATAACTTTCCAAGGATAAGTTCAGTCCAATTATTCCTTTTTAAAAATAGTTCAGGTGACTGGGATCCAGAGTCCCGGCCTCCCAGCCAGTACTGCAGAACTCTCCAGACCTGCTTACGACTGAAGCCCTTATCAGCCTTTGGAGATAATAAATCTGAAAAGTGTGTAAATGACATGCGTAAACAGGATGAATGTCACCTATGCGTACTTGAGCGGGTGTGCCCGCGGATTGCAACTTAAATGCTCCTAAAATACCATATAAGGTTTCACTTCCTGCCTCATGTCAGGAAGAGTTAATTCATGAAATCAGCGTAAAAGAGTTAGAAGAAGACGTTTGCGAGATCAGAGATTGAAGTTCTGTTTTCAGAGATCCATAAGTGAAAGTGTATATTTTATCATCGTCAGCAGGAGTTAAGTGATGGACTAAAGCAGAAATGTTAATACTGAGTCACCTGTAAATGGTTTATACAAAAAACACTCGCCACAGCGAGGTGATCGATGACTGCCGGGAAGTCTAGCTGAAGTCTCCGTCACTGATGTGGATAAAAAAAAAAAAACTTAACATAACCGGCGATGTTTTAGATGGTGCTGGATCAGTGCACCTTTTGTTCATTGTAATATTATACAATATGCAGCATGTTATAATTATTTTACATTTCTTCTCTGGCATGTAAAGCAGCTCACAGTTGTGATAAGGCCCATCACTTGCCCTCACAACACCAACTGTGCGCTTTACCACGGCACGAGTGCGCATATGACGCTTATGGTGCTCCTGTCTCATCTGCAGATTGACTAGAGATGTCACAAGCTAATTTGAATACATTTTAGGTAAATAATGTGAAAATAGTTTGCATGGTGACAATAAACAACTGACAAGTCAAGCCAACATCTCCGTGCGCCCGTTCTCAACATGCATGCCTACTGCCAAAGATGTGCACTCCCCTGGCCATTGAGCAACACTGTTAACACGTTCTATACATGTAGAATTATATTATAATTCAAATTGCCAGAATTAAACAGAATAATGTTAGCACAACGAGGTGAAAATGGTATATTTTATATATTTTTTTTACATTTAGTTTAATTTAAATATGCATAATTTCTTCGAAGTGATGAAAAAATGACTCTTACGTGGAAAAACGTGGTTTGATTAACATAAGAGCAATTTACGTGACTCCTTCGACAGGTCTCAACCACTCGTCAATTCTGTGCATGTTTTAAAGAAATCTTAAAATACGAAAAAAAAAATGGTGAACGTGGGAAGTTCTACTTAATCACTCGTACACGTGGTTGAAGAACAAACTTGTGCGTACGAGCGGTTATTGCATGAGGCCCAATGTGTCAGGTGTGATAGAATAAGTTGTCAGCTACAGAAACTCTGCCTTTAAACGGCTTTTAAATGTGACAGTCATGCTGTCTTAATCCTTACGACTTTTTGTACAGACAATAGATTCTTGAGAGTCACAAGGACAGTGCAGTCTAGATCTGATTGGCAAAAAGATATTGTCTTCCATTAACTATGACCTCTTATCACGTACACTACTAGCCCTACCTGGACTGTTGGAAACTTTCGGACTGCAATAATCAAGTGTTGTCCCACCCCAGGTTAGAGGAAGAGGAAGGTCGCTCTCATCCAAGAGGAATATTTTGCAGCCACATCAGAAGGGGAGGACTTGCTATTTTCATTTTAGATATAACCAATCTTTGGGATGCTATCCTTACTTTTTCTTATATACAGCCACTGAGAAAAAGCTGTCAGAGCAATGGCGGGGATGTTCACAAGCTTGTTTGCATCTGAGTGTGTTTGCCTGGAAGATAGATAGACCCTAAAACCCAGCTCGTATGTGTCTGTGTGTGTTCTCATCACCAAGTTCTCATCGGGATGTGTTTGTAACTCTGCAACTTCAAAGATCAACAGCTGTCTGGAAACTTTTGGCAATTGTCTCATCTCAGACTCAGCCATTTTCACTCTGTCTTTGTCTTTTTCCCTTGCAGTCTCCCTATTGTCGCTGAAATATATGTTTCAAATATAATGTCGAAAGAAAAGTAGCCAAAAAAAAGGTTTCAGTCTCCTCATTTAAAATGGAATCAATGACTCTGTCTCTGTCCTTAACTGCCTCAAAGAGTCAGTACTGATGCAATAATACTTGAAAGTTGGAGGTACCATCTTTGTTATTGAGTTATTGTTTGAGAGCCTGTCTGAGAGTTTAAAATAAGAAGTAGCTATGTATAAATGTACGTGGGTATGTAGTGCTAGTGTGTCTTGAGGCTTATTGCCACTCAAGAATTGACTTCATCACCGCCATCAGTCCGTTTTTCCTTGTGGAATTTTAATTTTATCGCCAGCCTGTCTCACAGTTTCCATGCTGTCAGCTCCCACGAGGCTTTGCAGCTGCCGTTCGACACTGCAACATTGACCGCAGGCCTTAATGGAAAATCGTGGCGTCTGCTTTTTGCCGATATGACCTGTTTATCCCCACAGTTGATGGTAGTGGCCTAGAATCCACTATACCAAATCAATGGCCCCTCGCAAAGATATCATCCCAGATGAAAAACTTAGTGCTAAACACACTACTCTCCTGTGACAATGTAGGGAAGAGGAGTGAGGGAAAGGGGAAGGGGGTGTAAAAAATCAAAATCAATACATTTTTCATTACTGCTGTGATTCATGAGGCTTTTCTGATTATTTTACCACGATTCATGGACAAAGGAAAATAGCTATTTTTGTCCGTTCTTCTTCAAACCAAATTACCAGCCTGCCCGTTTGAATGGAAATAATAATCAAGAGGCATCCTGCAGTGATTTGATTCATCTCTTTTGCACTCTCTGCACCTCTAGCTCCACAGGTAGTGATTGATTGGCCAGATCATTGGCCCAAGAACTAATTGGACAAAAGTAATAAATATTTTGCCTTTTTTTTAATATGGGGGGTTTTGAAACACATGAGTACAACAGAGCATTTCCAGCATTATTGTTATTCTTGCGAAAGCAGGCAGTCAGATTGCTTGATTAGACCACGGAGGTGTGAAGGTCAGAGGAATCCATACCTACCCAGGTTGTTGTTTGCCAACAACTATTTCCCCTCACCGTTTTCAATAAAGGCAAACAGTTGCTGATTGAAAGAAGTAAGATACCAATTTCTCTGCCTGCCTTATTCTGCCCAGACGTGTAAACTTCTTTCTGCACCCACACATACTAAACAGATGCTCATGTAAATATAGTAAGAAATGTAAGTTCAACATGAATTTGATCCAATAACCAATACAAAAATCATGTTTATGAGACCTTTCTGAAGTGCCACAGTTTGTTTAAGAGTTGTTAAGGTTGATAATAGGCAAGAGTCGTTGAAGAGGTATCTGACGCTGTTTGGGGACACAGGAAATCTCTAAGGGGCTGCAAGCCACCACTCATATTTGTTCAGCTTGTTTTTCTGAAAACTTCCAAGATGTCGGATGACTAAAATCCCTCCTGTGGTTATAATATATAATCAAAAAAGCAAACAAGATCTAAAAAATGTATCTAAAATATATGTCTTAAAACCCACAAGGATGACACATTGAGGGGATATGAGACGGGACAAAATTCCATACACAGTGGTATATATTATTTTTAAGACACAGTGAGTGATCTGATCTAATCAGAATAGGTTGGCAAGGAGTTGAGCAAGAGTCAGCAAACCAGAGTAAGAATTTGACTCTATTGCTTTACAGATACCAGAAATAATGTTGAAACTGCAGCAAAGATAAAGGAGTCACACTAATGACATGTCATCATGTATGTGCACTGCTATTTAACTAGCTGAATGAAAATGACCTTGAGCAACCAGGTCACCACACAATGATATTGTAGCACTTTCATCAATGTGCAGCTTGACTGTGATATATCTTTGTGTTAATTTATTATATTTCATAATGCATCTTTAACAGGTTTCTCTTGTAATTATCTGTTGCATTTTCTTAAAGATGGATGACAAAGAGACAAACTTTCTGACTTTTGTTTGATTGTATGGATTAAACTCCAAACATTCATGCAAGCATGTCTCCCATAATGCAACTTGATATGGTCTTGTGTTTGACCACCCCTCCCTATTAAATGCTCATCTATTTTCACATGATCAGTAATAATCCTTCAGACTAGACAATCGAAAGTTTTCAACCTTGTTTCCTCTCTGCCCCTGAAACTAGTGCAGTCACATACACTGACATGCCTTTAACTTCTCTCTTCTTATCCCAAGATGGCTCCACTCTGATCTATCACAACATGGCTTCCCTCCCTCTTTCCATCGGCCATTTTAAAAGTCTTTTCTCGACTTCCTACACAGCTGTGTTACGCCCAGCTTCTGCAAAGCTCCGGTGCTGCACTGTTAATAGACACAGGAAGGGGGAAAAAAATAATTGTCCGTCCCCAATTCACACTCTCCCATTCCCTCTCCACCCTGCCTCTGTAGCCCGTTGTCTTTCCTCACCCTCTGTTTTTTTTCCACCCCTCCTCCGGCACACAACCTCTTTATAGCCCTTGCCATGCCGCGATAATTAGTCAGCGCTAAAATAATACAGCCTCAAGAAAACAACAAGAGCTAAGCAGAGGGCTTAGCTCCGCTTGGAGGGAAGGAGGAGGAAAGGAGGGGTGGAGAGAGAGAGAGAGAGAGAGGGTGGAGAGTTTTGTGTCAGCCGATTTCAAATGGTTACCAGCGGATTGTTAGAATATGTTTTGTGTTAGGTAGCTGTGTTTGTGCGTGAAGACCACATGAGCCTGTCTTTTTCCCTGTGTATGACAAAGAATATGTGTTGCTGCGGATGTTTGAAGGCCTGTTGGACTTTTAGTTATTCTTCGTTTCATATCATTGCAAATTGAAAATGTTGAGATTTTGGACTGCTGGTTTAACCAAACTATTTGAAGACATTACTCTCTCTGCAATTCCACTGTTTCATCCCATTTTATAGACCTAAACAGGGCTGCATGTGACCAGTGGCAAAATTGTTGAGTCAAGGCTGGAATTGATGTCATTCATCTAGAAACAAAGAGAGGGGAAAGAGATTCAGTGCTCTGGTGGCAAGGCTATCAAAAAGTGGGGTCAGCAGGATTTGCAGAATAAAGATGCACAGCAAGCAAACAAATCAGAAAAATCCAAATATGAAAACCCCTTAGTTGCTGTTGAGTTGGCTGTCAGTGTAGCAGGAGAGCATGGCAATTTGGGAAAAGTTGAATCGAGAGATGAAAAGAGCAAATGCCACTCTATGTGCATTTTGCAAAGTTAGTTCAGTATATAGAAATGCAACCTGTGTTCATATGTGTTAATTTTCCAGGGGAGACAGACAGCCCACAGGGTTGAGGGTATTTCAGTGAGGTTTCATTACTCTATGCTAATCACAGCCAATGCCAGTCATTTCTCCTTCACCACCAGACTTATCGGAGCCAAGTCTATACCCTTCTGTTCCAGTTCAAACGTGATATCGTCAGTGTACGAGGAGGATTTTTTGTAATTTTTTTCACTTTCACAGGCTGTGATTTAAAGAAAAAAAAAAGGTTGAAGCAAAGTTCCTTTGACAAGGAGATCTGAGGAATTGCTTTTGTTGACGTTGAGTGTTGGTGGTGGTTATACGGACAGCATAGCCAACACAAAGTTGGTCAGTTTGCCCTACTTTGAATGCAACGCAACTGCAGGCAAGTGAGGGCAAGCAAGTGCAAACTGTAACCGCTGTGGCTTTGCAGATTAACATTTCAAAGGGCAGTGACTGCCAGCACTGCTGCTAGTACTAGTGTTATTGCCAAACATGACTTCAGGATCATGATATACTCTGGCAGTAACACAATAGTTTTCAAGTGGGATGCTCAGGATTTTCAAACCTTCCCCAGAAATGCTTCGGCGTAGAATTCATATTGTGAGCCAACGTGTGCCAATATGAAACTTGTCTCTGTTCATAGGATACAACTGATTCATTATACACTCTCTTAGTGTTATTTAATTTAAAAAAAGTTGTATTTGACATTAAATTGTAGCCTTTTGATTGTTTTTTAGTTTTTTTCCCAACATAACAAACAAAAATTATTGTTATAGGAAAATGCATGACATATTTATTGAAAAACATTCAACTTTGCTGTATATATCAGCCATTTGCTTGTGGGACTGAACGTCTCTTGTATTTGTGTTTGAGATCACACCAAACGTATTTCTTATTACACCAAACGTGTTGTTATCGTGCCATAACTAATAGATTATTCCACTTTCTCTCTGTGCTTTTTTTGCAGCTGGGACAACTTACATCTTCGGGCGAGGCGGAGCCCTCATCACATACACCTGGCCACCCAATGACCGGCCGAGCACACGTGCAGACCGGCTGGCAGTGGGCTTCAGCACGCAGTTGAAGGAGGCCATTCTGGTCAGGGTTGAGAGCGCCAAGGGACTGGGAGATTACCTGGAGCTCCACATAGTAAGATACAGTACCACTTGGGGATATTGAGGGAGCATAAAATGATGGGGGAATGAAAATGTACCCTAAACTATGTTCAGTCAGATGAATGGGGATTGGAAAAGTATGCAAGTTAACAATGTAAGTAAGGAACTACAGAGTGTATGAGGGATGATGAAGGAAAAGAAGGGAAGAGGAGAGGAACTGGGGTCATTGATGCAGAATGAGTAAAGTAAAAGGAGAGAAAAGGTTATAAGGATGAATCCCAACACAAGATGACACTGCATTTTTGTTGACATGGATATTCCAACAGAACTTGATGTGATGGGAATGATGGCCAAGATTATTTAAAAAGATCTCAGTCATAGTAAAGTGGTATAACCCTGTGTTGTAGAAGACTTGAGATTAACAACCCCCCCCCCCCCCCCCCCCCCCCACAGTTTTCTTATGTAATGATTCAGGTTCGGCTCACATAAACTCTTTTATTCATGAAAAGGCTTTTAAAATGCATTTACTCAGACTCTCAATTTTTTCATTGACCCCAGTGCTTCCTCCACCCAATACTACAGTCAAAGTTTATATTCATTTGGGGGTGTCTGTTAATTACCATCCAGGACCACACCTGGTGACTCTGACCCACTCCTCATGTTGCCAGAGTCACACAATTAAAAACTGCATGTGGTAATTTTCATAATGACAGTGTTTTACCGTAACAGCTGGTGGAAAAGATATGTTGCCATAACAAACTGTCATTCCTATCTACACTTATATACTCTGAGCTATCGGCAAAAGTGTATGTGTATGTGTGTGTGTGTGTGTGTGTGCGCGCGTGTGTGTGTGTGTGTGCATGCATGCAATGACACTACTCCGGTGACCCCAATTTGTTTGGGATGCCCGTGCCTGCAAGCGACAGGGAGAATAGTTGACCCCAGGTCAAGTCTCATCCAGTGCTCTGTAAACTGAGAGGGATGGATGGAGGTGTGATGGGAAAGAGAAGGGGATTAGTGAAACAGTTTGGTGGAATGGAGGGGAGTTGTTGCATTCAGCAATAAATAATGATAATGAAAGTAGTAAGGAAGGATAATATTTGCAAATGCAGTGGATGCAACAATTGGTGTTGGCGGTGAAGTGGTGATATAGGTCAACTGCAACAACTTTGAAACAGTCCCTACTTAAAGTGTTGGCAGCGTTTACTGTGGAATAGCATGAAGAGCGAGGTACTGTTTATGGAATGGGACGTCACTGTGGATTTCTAAATGTAATTTAATTGAATTTGCGTGTCAGGGTGTCGTGAGAAACCCCACAGGCAGATAGCTCAAAACGTGGGGAAATGAAACCAACACAATCAGCAGAGCTAGATGCCTCTAGTGGTTGGCAAGATAATGTATTATTTTTATCATTTCAGTGAACTTCCATCCTTTAACTTAGTTTCAACTTCATGTACTTTCAGGTAAACAACAACAGTCCAATCTGTTTTTTATAGGAACAGCTCCTCACTGTTTATCTGTAACTATCGCTCACTATCTCCTCTTACTAGCTCTTCTCTCCGTGCACCGTCTCTATATAACTTCTTTGCCTTTCATTTACTCCCTCGCTCCCTCATGTCTGGCCCATTCATTCTCTCCTTCTCTCTCACAAACACATCAGTGCCTCTTCCACACCAGCCCGGCTCCTCTGCTCCCAGTGCAATTACATTTCATTTGCCACCATTCCTCCCGTATCGCTCCCCTAAATGACTCTGTTCAGCCTGCGGTGGGTGTTTGGGTCCTGTTAATTATGCCAGTCTCTCTTTTTAAGTGAGAAGTACAGGCAAATTAGACCTGAGAACCCAGGAGCCGTGGCCCTGTATCATTCCACCTGATGGGGGCCTCAAGGACCCAATCAAACTCTATGAAATAGATCAACGTTCAAACAGTGGTGGTGGCCTTAAGGTCCAATACCTGGGGCCTGCTTTGTTAGCAGATAGTTCCCAAATAGCATTTTACTTTTCATTCTAGGTTAGCCTGTGCCATGGACTTTGAAATAGGATTTCAAAGGTGTTACTCAAGTGGACATGCTCAATTCAAAGAAAATGTACTGTAATGTTTTATTGTAATTTATACATTAATACATTTCTTGTAAAAAAAAAAGCAGCAAGAAATTAGCATTAATTGTGACGTTAATGGTCTTCCTAAGCCCTTAGAATGAAGTGAGTAGCACCGACTCTTCAAAAGTTTCCTGTCAGTACAGCATATGACACATTATTGAGGGCTGCACATTGGTGCCCTGTCGCCTCACAGCAAGAAAGCACTTAGTTTAAACCAACCAGGGCCTTTCTGTGTGGAGGTTGTTTGTTCTCCTCATGTTTGCATGGGATTTTTCTTGGTACTCTGGCTTCCTCCCACAGTCCAAAGACATGCAGATTGAGGTTAAGTTTATTGTAGACTCTAAATTTGAGTGTGAATGGTTGTTGTTTGCTCTGCGATACAAGGGCGACCTGTCAAGGCTAAACCCCGCCTCAAGCCCAGTGTCAGCTGGGATTGGCTCCAGCCCCTCGTAACCCTTAAAGGATGAAGTGGTATAGATACAGATGGATTGATGGACATATCACTGATTTTTCAATCTAACTAAACAACACCACCACTGGCGGACACAGCTCTAAAAAACATGCCTCCACAGATGTAATGGTACATTATTGCTTATCTCTCACAAACCTGTCCGTCTTTTCATATAGCCCCACTCCCTTAACAGGCCTCCACCTCTTTTATGCCCTCCCTCTCCACCCACCCCCTTCCATTACCTGACAGAGGCAAGGACATCACTCATGACATTTTCCTGACATGCAGTCATCATCAAGCACCAGAGTAGGAGATGGAAAGTGGATGTTGTAGGATAAGGTGCTTAAGCTGACTACTGAGTGTCACTGCTTTTAAAAAGGACATGTCATATCCTCACAAGACCTTGTTTCTTGCACTCTCCCAATTATTTACTGTGGGTGTGTCTGAAAGTGCTACAAACTTTCTCGCTGACATTTTGAGAGTTCTAGATAAAAAAGCTTTAAAATTCATTATCTGGAAATGCCATAGGAATGACTCATCGCTGAGCAGACCAAACATGACTGTGCATATTGCAGTGTTGCTCCTACAGTATGTCTAAAAAGATACTCTGTCACCCAGGTCAGGGAATATGAAGAACTAGTAAACAAAAAAATTGGATTTGGTCTATGGTCTTGGAGAAAATATTCTGTTCATCCAACAGACTTCATCACTTCTACAGACTGGTGGGGAATTCCACTGCATTTAATCACCCAGCGAAGTGAAAAACCACACAACTCCCCAAGACTCAGTAGAACTAATTAAGCCTCTTGGATAAATGGTGAAAAGAGTTCAGGATTACTCAGGAAATCTAGTCACTTTTTGCTGTCAGTAGCACATCATAACAGCTCATGTTGTATCACTCAGAAAATGCACTGATCTGAATTAACTTGAGTATGAAGACGTCGTACACTATTGTTGCTAATCCAGTAATCTAATTTGTCATCTTTCATTCCAAACAAAATGTTGCTGTTGCTGCTGCATTTCCTTGTGGACAAAAGACTATGTTTTTTTTTTCCTGACAAAGACTTACTTGACAGCAAATGTTAAGTCAGTCAGTTTATTTATATTGTACTGGATCGTCCAACCATATTTCGCAGAATTGTATTTAGGGATGATCTCTGGTGTTGGATGTGAATTGACTCCTGGTCCATGACTTTGACCCCATTCCAGTTGATACTGTAACTGGTTTCACAGAATGTATTGAGGTCCTGCACTCGGGTCACATAACAGGTTGACACCACACTTCCATTAAGAGTAAATCTCCATGTATTATATCAATCAGTAATCAAAGCAAAACAGAGGTTCTCTGTTTAAATCTGACAAATGTATCAGTGTAAATTTTTAGTTTGAAACTTTATTCTCCACAACGATGAAAATATCTATTGGCTTCACCACTGACAACAATAATTAAATATGAAGAGACACAATCATTACTTTTTCAGTGATCATTTCTGTTTTCTTTGATTTAGTTGAGAGTCCCCCACGATGTCTTTCACAAAATGTTAACAATACACACGTAGAAATGGTCATTTGGGAGGGCAGGAAATCATTTTGCCAATCTTCATGATATTTCCATCACCAGTGTGATATTCAGGGAATGAAGGGTACAGACAGATATCGAAGTGGGCTGATAGCTAAATCTCCCATCTGTGGCTGCTGGAATAGGTAGATGTCCTTGCAAGACCTTGGGAGTGTGCCATAAAACAAAACATGTATTTATTTGAAAAAAGAAAAAGTTTATTGAAGCCAAAAGCGCTTCTAATCTAATTCAAAATATATATAGTATATAGTATAAGAATTCTAAGTCACTTATCATGTGTAGCTCATTGAGTGCAGCCATTATAGCTTTATATTAGACGTATTGATAACATTTAGGTAAGGTTTACACTCTGTTTTAGTCAATATCTTGGTTCACCAGTTCAAGTGTTATCGATGCCTCTTTGCAAGTGTGATAAATGAGTTGTATGATGAATCCGATCAGTTTTCCCTGCAATCATATCTCAGTGCAAACAGTACAACATCTTTTTTTTTTCCTGCTGGCTCAGTCTGAGTTGGTCCATTTTTTGTGTCCTTTATGCAAACATTGGCAATTTTTGCATGCCAAGTGTCGCCTCTCATTTTGTCCTCGCTAGAATGCCTTGTCTTTCTCCAGAATGCTCTGCTGTCCTTGCTGCCTGGCTTAGCTGGCAGCACTGCAATCACCCACCACATCCCACTCCCATCCATTGGTAAACAATGGCACTGAGGTAAACAAAGTTTGGACCTTCTCACATTTTGCATCCCTCTTCCATTAGTGCTTGTTGACTACAATATGGAAGAAATAGTTTGACCAAAAGGCACTCACAAAACGCCTCTGATCTTCTGTTTTATGACTCATCAGGATTTATTAGGAATTAACATGCTGGTTCCCTCCTCTAAGCAGAAGTAATATGCATTGCTTTGTTAAGTTTTTGAGTCTTTTATGAAGCTGTTTTCACTCAAAGCAATAAAGGCACAAAAGCAGAGTGGCAAATTGGGGTTATGTTAAATGCACACAGAGATGAGTTGTTAATGAAGAAAGAAACAAGTATCAGAGTCATTGTTTTCATGAGCTTCTCATAAATTTTCTAAATGGCCTGACAGATGATATGAATAAAGTTGTAGCGTTTTAGATGCACCTTTCAAACAAGGACTTGCACAATTTTTTTTTCTGTTTCTTTTAGGGATGTCTGTTTGTATTTATTGTTGTTCTCACAGGCATGGCTCACCTTTGACATCATTATATTTACAGCTGGCAAGTTGTCTGACAAACTGTTCTGTGGGAAGTGTCTCATCTGCAGTTATGGGCTGGTGCGAAGCACACAGCGGGCCTTTTCAAATACCTCCATCACTGGCTGTCCGGGTTGCCTCTGATTGCACGTTAGGCAGCCTTCCCTCACCACAACTGTCTACTTTGAGCAGGGGCAAAGAGCGATTAGCAAATGGGACATGGCTATATTTTTTCGTCTTGGCCCCACTCTTACCCCTCTCCAAGCAAATTTGTCAGTGACAAATTGACTGAGAAAGGAATGGAGATAGACAGCGCGCCCCGGTGTTCATGTTTCTGCACTAACACTTTTTCTGGCCAGCATCCCCACAGTCAAATGTGATGTTCAGCATCTGACTTCATTAGCTTCATAATGCTAATGTCGAGGATGATCCCCTTTCCTCTCACTGCTCATTAATGAGGGAAACACTTTTTCGGGATAAACCACCACTCTCCTTTTTTTTTCATTTTAATTTTCCTTTTCCGACAGCCACAGGTTATCTGTCAAGGGTTTAAGCCAGCAACTGTTTAATTATGGGTTGAAAATTTGATCTGACATGCCACGGCAGCCTGGGATAAGTTGAGCGAGGAGAACAGGGTGGATGGAGAGCTTTCAGAGTGCAGTGGGTTGCTGAGAGATGCTGGCGTCAGATAAAGGCAGATGGTGATGCAAAACTGTCAGAGGCAGAGGCTTTTATCCTCCACTCCCCGCCCCCGGTAACACACAAACACACACATGCACACACACTTGGCCACACACAGTACGCCTTTACACCGAACTAGCTGTCAGTAGCACCCACTGCTCTTAGGTTCCAGCTTTAGTTGCGCACAGACACATTTGCAAGGACACCTTGACGTTCTCTTACAGGACAGGTATGATTAGCCCGAGTAGACACTTCAATACATATACAGTCAAAATTTACAAGAGCCCTACACATTCTTCCCCTGCACATTAAGATCTTTTTTTTTCTGTTTTTTTATAACCCCCCCCCCCACCACCCTTCCTTTTTAAATGTCACTACTCCATCCTACTCTCCTTCATCTTGTCAGGGGAGAAAAAGCCAAGCATGCAGGGAGAGATGGAGGGATGAAGCCTGGAGAACAATTGAGGGAGAAAGGGAGGCATTGCTTTGATGAATGCAGCTGCCTCACTAAGGGGAGCCTGGGCCACTGTCAGGAATGAGATCGGGATCCTAGTGGGTTTGGCAGGGTCTCTTTCCTCAGCTGGCGGGAGGATGACGGCATATCGATTAATAATCCCCTTTCGCATCACCAATTAATCATCCCTGCGGGTGGCCGGGGCAGAGGGTCGTGATCTTGGGGGTAGATTCTAAGGTAGATTCTACATTACATGTGTCATGGGTGGCTAACTGTAGATGGACAAGGGCAGTAGGAGGCAGACCACCTCATTCACCAGGATTGATAGTCTTCTTTCATAACTAACCATTCATTACTAAAATTTACTCATTTTATTGGTGATGGTTGGAAAGAACAGTGGTTTTAATTGTTGCTGGAGAGGCTTTAATTGGAACACAAAAAAACAGTATGCTGGTACCTGTTTGGTCCTTTGTCATGATTTTTAGACACAAAGCACGATTCCAAGAAGTAACTCAGCACTGCTGAAGGTAAGTATTAGACGGTCATTTATTTATTAGACTGAATTATATGCTGTCAGAAAGTATTGCATCACTGCACTGGTTTGAAGGATTTCAAGGATTTAATGCTTTAAGCATGCTAAGCAGGTTACCCTGTCTGACCACGCCCCAAGCAGTGATGTCACAGCAGCTGTTTTGCTGTGGACACATGATGAACAGCACCTGATTTTACATCACAGATCGAATACCATACAGAGAAGGGCAGCTGATGTAATTTTGCATTCATTTTCTCTTGAGAAAGATGTATTCAGGAAGTGATGAGCGGAATCACATTGCACTGTTAACATCCTCTGTTACATGTCGATCAGTTTGTTTGCTGTACTTTAACCTAAGTGAGTCCACAGAAAAGGAAGAATTACAATACAGAAGGCTGAATTGGCAGATGTTTTTGTTCAAACTTATACATCAGAAGCAATTTTGGCTTCAGTGGCTAGCTGGAGGACACTTTGATACTTTGTGGACAGGAACTGAGGATCAAAGCACAAATTCTGAAAGCATAATCTGAAAACTTGAATCAAGGGAAGTCGGGTTTGCTTGTCCTTCGAGGCTGATAGTTCTGTGGTTACATTTAATAATTCCTCATATTTATACAGAGTCATTACTTCCACTTAAATGTTCCACTGTAATTTATTTTTCGTTTAATAAAAAACAGTTTTAAAGCTTTACTGGTAAATAAAGTTAAGATAGCCTTTTGTGAATAGCATTGCTTTGTCTTTACTGTGTCATACTGAAACAGACTGATAAGTCCACAAAAGGGAGAAAAGAATGTAATAATTTTGTTAAAAAGGTGGCCTCAACTATCTTTACTGCCTGTAGGTCACTGTACTTGCAGCTCACATTGGCCATGTATCCTGCGAGAGCAAAGTGGTAGATGGGCTTTCTGGATCAATAAGCTATTAGGGTCCAAGAGAGCAGGCCTGTCTGTTTGGTTTCCGTCCTTTAATAATCACCTGGGAAGGCAAAATGACCCTCTTTCTGTTCTTTCTTGTCGTTGCCATCTCCGTTCCTCCACTCATGTACCTCTGCACTCTGTTTACATACTTGTAATGCATGCACTGTTAATTCATTATCTAAGTTGAGATGAGAACTGTTCAGCGTGATAAAACGCTGCACAGTATCTACTTTCGAATTTTGCAATCAGTATTTCCCGAAATTGCACTGATACCGTCCCCTGCATGTTGTTTTATTCAAGATTTAATGTGGGGCAAATTGAGGGAAAGATGAGAGAAGGAATGAAAGAAAAGACAGCATGTTTTGTTATACTGTCCCTTGTGCCAAAAGGTGAACAGCACTTACATGAGATGAGGCTTGTTGTTGGCAGTGAAAGTTGGGGGTCCTCAAGAGGTTAACCTCTGTCGTCAAAGTTTCCTTGATTAGCCTTTTACATCTCCGGAAGGGCCCAACAGTAGATTTTGGCACTCCAGAACCACAGCCAAATCTGTTTTCCTGATTTTTTTCAATTTTATCTCGATGTTCTTGGACCTCAACAGGGATCCCTCCACTTGAGCCATATCCACAGGGTGCATCTTTCATCTTCCTTTTGAGACTGACAGAGAAAGAAAATCAAGAGCATGAAAGAAGAAGGAAAGAGAAAAAAAGGGAAAGCATACATTTGCCTGGTCTTCTTTGTCTTCAGTGAGGTGCCCTGAGGCACCGAAGTCCTCTCCAAATGTCACCGCTGCACATCCAACTCGCTGCTCCCTCTGGATACACTTTAGCTCTCCCCTCACTACAGTAAAGCACCTGGCCAGCATAGAGAGGCCAACCCATTTATTATTGTATATCTTATATGCGTCCAACACAACACAAATCAGCATTACTCATTAGAAATGATGCCTTCATTTGCATTGTGATTCATCTACACCTACTATGCTGCTGCCGCTATTAACTATTCTCTTATGACTAATACGTTAATTTTCTGTTTGAACACACCATTCTGAATGCTCTCATTAAAACTTTTCACTTCAATGATTTACTTGTAATGCTGACACATGCATGCATTTCAGAGTGGATATGTCATCCTTAAACAAACACCAATTTCCCACAGTGCTAGTATGCAAACTCCCAATTTTCATCTCTCACACCTTCCCCGAGCATCTGGCTGTGCCGTGAGCATCATTGAAATCTGCCTGTTAGCATTATCTAACACTTTTTTGGACTTTGCCTCACTCTTTAACTTTTCTCCTCTTTGATTTATTTCCACATTGATAATTCCTCCTTGCCTTTTCCATGAAAGTTTGTCTATTGAATTTCTGTACCGTTTTAATGAAGCTTATGATTGTAAAGATGCTCTGAGTCTGTGCCCCCCTTTAATATCTCAATTGACCACCAAATGAGTTCCCTACATCACTGTTACCCCCAGTTCCTTGTCCAACAATTTGCTTTGAACATTTTCCATCCCTTTCCTAAAATGGTGGTCGGCTTAAGCCCAAACACTATAACCAAATCTCATCTCGCCCTTATCTCAGTGTACTTGTCGACTACCTTTGGGAGGATGTTTATACCTTGAACATAATCAAGCACATAACAGATACTAAAAGCATAGCAGGCAAGTACGATGGGTAGAAAGAGAAAATAACTAATACTGAAGGAGAAAAAAGGAAAAGCAACAGTGCCGAGGAGAGGAAGATGACCAAAAGAGGCAAGAAAAAAAGGTGTTTACATCTGCTCATTCATGCAGAGCTTACATGTCTGTTTTCAAGGCCTCTGTGATGTGCTTAAAGCAGAAATGATGAATGTCTTTTTTCTCAGAAGCCATTCTTAACTTTGCAAGTCCATTGACCATCCTCCTTGTTGACAGACCACGAAAAAAAATGGTGCATTTGTTGTTCTGAAAATGAACACCATTAAGAATGAATGTCTGGAGCAGTTGGGATAAAACTGGTCATCTTAAAAAGGGAGTGGTTTAGAGCAAAGATAATAGAAGAACATGTTTGTTTTTTAAACTGCAATTCCCTTTGAGGAGTAAAAGAGCTCTTAATAAATGCCATTGCCTGTGTTCAGCAGCGAGTTAAATTACACACAACGTCCCCTGAGGAAGAATGAGAGGCAAGCGGCTGGACCAGGAACAGGTCCGTGGCTGTGCCATGATGGTTCTCCATTTTTTTCAGTTCAGACTTGGTTGCACTCTGGGTCACCAAGGTCACTCCAGTGATAAACTCACTGTTAAACAGGTGCACTGTGGGCGGGTTGGGGTTCTATGTATAGAGAGCAAAAAACATATGGTCCTGTTGACAATTGATTTGTTCTTTGGAGAGGGTAAAAAATAAGCTTCGCTATTTACAAATAACGTCACATTCATGTCATAAGAGAGAAGTCAGTTTATTTCTGACTTGTTAACAGTTTTTTAATGACAGCATTAAGTTGTATTTATGACAGGGAAAGCTCAGATTTATCTGACCCTTTGCTGTATTACGTTGAACAATATGGATGCTCCTCAGTCTGTCATCCAAGGCAATGAAATCCACATTTACTGGAAACAATGCTAGTGTCAATACACAGTAGTTTTCAAGAGATGAAAAGCTGGTTGTCGAGCAGCAATACACGATGGGCTCCCAAAGTCTGTGCAAACCTGTCGCAGACAGCAGCTTATGGATGTTCACAGCTGCAGCTTCCGTGTGCTGCAAAAAAGATTTCCTTGCTGTGGATGCTGTATTGCTTTGGAAAAACTGCTGTTTTGGTTGGCTGGAAGGATTGGTCAAGTCGGAGACAGGTGTGGACAAACGGATGGAATATGTGCTGAGAGTTGATTATTTTGAGCTGCTAATGTAGATACAGATATACAGTATGTGATTTAGTCACTAATGTGATGAGGGTTTGCCCATAATTATCCCTCTTTTTTGTCTTTTAGCTAATCCAAAGCCACATGTGGGTTTTCATTTGAAAAACAAATCAAAAGTAAGGGTTACAAAATAAAATTATCAGTTATTCTGGCGACATTGAAAAAATGTAGCTAAACGCTTTCTACTGTGGCTCAATCACCCTATTCTAAACTGCATGTCTGTCTGTTTTTAAATTCATACACTGTATAGTCATCGACTGTACCTTTTTTTGGGTCTTTTGTTACTTCTTTCTGTCTGAATTGGCTCTGAATTTGATCAGAGATGGTAGAGGGGGGGATAGGGCATAGCTCATACGCACTTACATTCTGGTGGCCTGTTCAGCGACTCACTACCGTAGGAGGGGGTGAGTTGGAGGGAAACAACCAGGCAGTTAAACTGCAAATGGCTTCAGCAAACAAAACAAAACAAAATGAAAAAAAAACAAAAAAACAGGCGTGTTTCCTATCCACAGGGGCTGAGAGACATGGAGACATTCTTTTTTTTTTCTTTCTTGTGACACGTTCATAAGTTGTGGAGGGGGAAAATAATCCAAACAAAACAACGGAACTGTCAGCCTGAGAATACTCTGAGAAGTCAACAATCAAGATAGTTCTCCGGCTCTTTGATTTTCACTGAGAAGAACACTCGCTTCCTAATATTTCGGGGGAAGTAAAGCCACAAGGGAGGAACCTCTAATAAGTGATTGAAGGATTGGTGTCATCATATTATTCCTGCACAATTGAGGAGGAGAAGGAAGTTCATCATTCATTCTGTGACTGCCACCACTGGGAATTGTGTTTCTCAGGTTCATCCGGTTTGGGAAAATCAGATGCAAGAATCCGCAACAGCTTTAGTCATTTAGTTTGTGATCATGCACTGTTTCATAAGTTTTAGTCTTTGTTGGAACTTCTGCGTAAAAATCACAAGCTACTCTGCTGGATGGAAGGAAACTGTTCATAATTTGCTGGTGAAAGCCCAAGACATGCAAAAGTAATCCCAAACAAATAAGCCTTGGACTCACTTAATCAGGCAACTGAGTTGACAATGTAGCTACAGCGGGTGGGATAGGGTTATTCTTGTATACTCCTCATTCCCTAACCCACCCTCTCTAATTATTTTATTTTGTGTTTTCCCTTTTACACTGCCTCTTTACTGAGTCAGCACTTGTACTTACAGAATCAGGCTTCAGATTGATATGCTGAAGTGCTCTTATATCTGTAGCTGATGTAGCAAGGGCTGAGTGAGAGTTAGTGCAAGTAAGACAGGGAGAATTTGCCACTTTACCCTTTTATGAGGGTCGGAAACGGTGATTTGAGTGTGTCCAAAGGGTGGAAATGTGCAGGTGTTATTTCAGCAGAGGCTGTGATGTGAAACAATTAGGCACATGAGTGTACTTGGTAGTGGCATGGGCTTATTGCAGTTGCACAAGAAGTCACTTACAAGACAGACTCCACCAACTCTGACTGAGCAGAGAGCTTGGCCAACTCGAGGGAGAAAAAGACTTGTTAGTTGGATGTCTTCCCAGAGCAATTAACTGAACCCATATGCCTGTTTGATTAATACACAGATGGAAATTATCTTCTCCCCGCCATTCTGCTGAGCTCACGCTCCCTCCATGGTGACCAACTGATGTACGCCTTGCACGTTTGTGGGGTGTAGGGTTGGATTTGTACCATCAACATTACTGCTGTTGCAGCATGATAAATGGATGGGGAGGGCAGACCACCGTCATTTGCGTTGACAAATGAAGCTTTCCCTCCGTCTTGCTCATTTCACCTGTTCACTGGTTCACATTGCTATGCAATCGTTGCTCAGTCAGCCAGTGCGTACATATGTGATAGATAGTGCATAGTTATCAAAGTTGACAGACCCAGTAATTAGAAAAAGGCAATAGTGGAGGCCGAAGAGACAATTTCCCTGATGGATTAACAGACATCACTTACAGCGGTCCCAGAGCTGTTTACACTGGTAGTCATGAGGCAGATGTTTGGAGCATCAGTAATGCCTTTCTCTGGGTCCACTTGATCAAAAACAATGGGCTAACTAATCAGTGGTCTGTTTCCACAAGAAGCAGATGTATTATCATCAGAGAGAAAGTAAGATGCGTAAAAAACATGCACCCATCCATCTGCACTCGCCCTCTCTCTTATTCACACATACACACTGCAACCCAACTGGGAGGGATGACCCGAGTACTGACTGTGTTACCAGTTAGATAGATAGGAATGACGGTCAGGAGATATTCTGAGGGCCCCCACCTGCTGTTTCAACGAGGCCCAGAACAGTGATCCCTTTGCTTGGTCAAAACGTCCAGGGGTGGTGGCTCAAGAGCCACACCAGGTTTGCAAATCTGCAGTATCCCGCTGCACTTTCTCTGGTCTTCAGGGACAGGCCGAGAAGCTCAATACTAGCAGGCGTGCCTGTCATGCCTATCAAAAACGCATAGGCATATTGCTTACACTGCCACACACAAGAGTTACATCGCTGTTGACTGAGGCTTCCCAGGGGGTGGAAAGTTTAGAGGGGAAACAGGGAGGAAAGTGTTCACCCTCCAAACATCACATACACATGCAGACATGCACACAGACACATGCTACATATATCTCTCCATGCCTGAGGCTGTCACGGCGGGGTTGAGACGTCACGCTTGCCATGACAATTAGCTGCACATCTGGTCCGATGATTGAGGGAGTCGTCCAGACAGCTGGTACAGCACTACCAGTGTTAAATGTGTAAATCTGGAGGGTCCTGGAACATTTGAGAGTGGATACATTCTGGGAGGGGGTTGCAAGTTAGCCTCTGAATCTGATGTTTAATGAAAAGTGTAACGAATAGCCTGTTTATATACCTGTAAGTCCTGATGCCAGTAGAGAAATACCCTCTACTTTTCTCAGACACAAGGTGACAGCTGTAAAGTGAGTAATACATATTGACAACTCAAATTATGGGCACACAGAGCAAGTAGAGGTGAATTCACATATAAAACTGTAAACATTCATAGTCTTTCCTGATTTCCTAAACAGACAACTAGACAACCTGACCAGAAGGCTAAATCAATAGTCACTGAACAGAAAATTGTGGTCTTTGAATATCAGATTTACACACTGTATATTCATTTATGCAAGCTATGACAAGTCCTGATCAACATTAAATTAAACATGTAACAAAGCATTACATCACTGCAGTGTGTACAATCATCCAAAGGAGGACGATCCTCCCTAAATTAAATTTCTTAAAACTCTTTGGCTGACAGAAACCCAGTGAAATATACCCATAATCAACACGGAATAAGTGATAGCTAAAAAATACAGGTAATCATTTTCTATATGTGTATATTATCATTTAACAAGACAATTATCCACAGAACACAACGCAACCTCACTTATATCTGTACCATGCATGGTTACATTTTGTTTTCTTAGAGTTAGTGTTCATCCACAAGAAATATCCTGTGGCTGCAGATTATTACTAGGTGTTGCTTGCTGCAGGGTAGCTCAAAAACACACATTTTCTTCCAGTAAGAAACCAAACTCTTTGGATTGCACTAGTGGTGTGCATGTAAACCAAACGCTAAAATGCACATGTGAGCTGAAGTCACAGCCATCGCTTTATGTCCGTGCTCAGCTGGGTGAAACATATAACAGATCATCAGAGAGTATATTCTCATAGCTGCTGAATAACATTTGTGATATGGAGGTGCAATGATGGATCAGGTGGGAAAAAGTAAAACTTGGTGGAGTGAGTTGTTCATGTTGACACGTCTCAGTGCAACTGCAGATGTTTTTATATCTAAGGAAGCTGCTACTCAGGGTACAGTTTCCCTTTTGGTCTATTTAAAGAATAATTTCTCAGGGGGAGCAGGTCTCTGCAACATGTCATATCAAACCAGCAGTACATAATATTTTAAATTATCAATCTTCTTTTATCAAATCTTTGCAATAGGTCAATATGAGCTGGTAAACAGAACGTATTCAGTATCACCTTATCAACTTAAAGAACACATACTTTCTGATTTCACTATTTTTGTGAATATATTTTGGATTTATTGTGGGGAACTAAGGATTTGCTGAACTGAGCATAGTACAGACAAGCAAACATGTCAAAGAAATAAACAACAACAGCGGCAATGAAGCGGTAGAGAGGAAATGCATTATTAAATTTGGGTACTCAGGCAACTGATAGTTTGTGTTCAAAGATTTGAAAACCCTTACACTGATGTGATGCCTGACTTTAGAGTGTTACATATTTCTAGTCTCTCAGAAGGCAGCATCTGAAAGAAGATTTTATTAGACGGAATCTTGACAACATAATACATAAGAAACAAAGGCATTGGGCCATTTAAGGGAGCAAATGCCTCCCGGTGAAGCTGAGAAGAGCAGAGCACCCCAGCACCCACCCACCCATCACCAGCACCACAAGTCCCTGACTCTTAATTATCCCCTGGAATGATGAAAATGAAAAAGAAATGGTAAAGATGGAGCTATACCTGTAATATATACAGGTTCACGTCATCAGAGAGTGACAGTTACACATATCTGGACCGTTTTGCAGTGAATCTTATCCCCCCCGCCCCCCCCACCCCCCGGACAAGGAAAATACATACTGCATATGTTTATCATTAGCGATAAGTCTACAATTAGAATAAAAGTATCAAGGGTAGCAAAAAATGACGTACAGCATATTGAATGATGGAGCATTGCCAGCACTCACAGAATATATCCCTCAAAAGCACCTACAGAGTCTAAATACTTCATTATAATATCCGCACGGTACATTTATGAGCACTTCAACCAATAAATGTTTGCAGTCATGATGACTGTTACAGCTGCTTTTATTCTGCAAGGATATTAACAACATATGCCAGTGTCTTGTATTTAGGAATGCTGAGCTAATCTGCCACTCTTAGTTGGCTGGTGAAGGGGAGAAAGATCCAATTCCCCAATCAAGCACAAAATTTAAAACAAGCTTTAATTAAACTATAAACCTACTCCCAGTGTCCTACAGCACGTTTAATCTGCTGCCTTGATTATATTAGCTATTGTATAAGAGGCATTTATAGTGCTGATCCACCTCAAATTACCAGAAGTAGTTATACGCCGTCCTGGTTCTTTTGGACATTTGTTCCTAGCAGCCATTTTGCAGGCGGAAGGAGAGGGAGAGGAATGTCAAGAGAGTTGACTTTGAATCTGATAGGCATTGTGTAATGTCTTTGCTGGCATGTTTAGCGGGATCCGATAAAGCAGCCGCTGCTGAATGCATTCTCCAGTGAGAACTGCCCTGTGCCACCCCTGTCTCACACAGGTGATTCAGCGTGCGTACGAAGAGATCCATCCTGATGCTTTCCAACTTGCATCCAAATGTAAGCTGACTAGACTGTCAAATCCAGGACAATACCTCTGTTTGATTTGGACAGTCTCTGATAGGTGGAATATGGCAAATGTTATAGAAATAAGCAGACAGAGCCAGAAATCCCCACATAGCCCGAATCAGCATCCTCCGCCGAGCAACAGTTGTTGACCTTCATGTCGCGTGGGTGTGTAACACTCATGATCCCGGCTTGTCTTCCAGTGAGGCCTTGTCCACGGCCTCTCTCACCCTGTCAGTGTCACTCTGGATGGGATAGCATCAGCTGCGGCCAGGGTGTCATGTAACCTTTCGCTCCTTATCAAAGTCAAGATACAATCTGCCATGAGTCACTTACACCGACGCGCTGCCTCTCCACATCCACATCTTTCCGTTTCTATCTTTCTCTCTCCACTCCCCTCTCACCTCACTTCACAAGTCACAAGTCTCTTTCCTATTGGGTTTAACTCATATTTTAGTTTTCTCCTAGAACCAACTCATATTGCAATTTATCAAATATCTTAAACGACTTATTCAGACTCCTCACTGCTGATAGTACGATGACCCTGCCAGTAGCTAATAATGTAATACACCATCAACATTTTGTTATTTTGAGTCCTATGAAATTGTAATTAGTCAATTATCAACAAGTATTGATTTTTATTTTATTTTTATTGAAGGATCAAATAAGCTCCCAAACATCGGTTTGATTGACAGATGACAGAAAGATGTTGAGACAGAATGTCAGCAAACTTGTGACTTTCTTAGATTAGGGCTGACAGCTTTTCTTTTCTAACTATTTCAAACTTATTTTACAACAATCCCGTCATTCGCCATTTAAACAGACTAATCTTTTGTAGCCATGAATTTAAACTGTTCATTATGCTGTAGCTATAATTTGTTATCTAACCTGGAAAGCTAAGATACCCGACAAGAAATGTAGAGGACCAGTGATGTCAATGCGTCATGCAAATATTGTTTAAAGTGAAATTATTTAGTCTGTAGCTGTATGAAAAGTTGTTCTTTCTATATATTGAGAGAGAAACAGCAGAATTCAGAATGGTTAATGCATAGACGGGCTATATGGAATATTAAAGCAACAATAACAGAATATTAATTAGACTCCATTGGGGTCTCATAGGTTGTTTCATAACAGGGAGCACAGTTGGACTGTGTCTACATCAACTGGTTTAAAACCACATCGTCCTTTCAAAACATTTATTGAACCGTCCTGTCTCCCATATGTGTCCAATTCCCTCCGTCCGCCTTATGTGCAGCTCATCAACTCTTTGGATTTTTATTCTTTCATTTTGTATTTAATTTCCTCTGGAGATGGGCAAGTCGCTGCATGTTGGAAAAAGTCTGGACCATGCCATGTATTTGTTCCAGTTAGAATGGGTTTAGCCAACTCTGTAATTGGCCTGTGGTTAATCCCTGCCTTTCCTTTTTAGCCACTTACAATGGAGGGTAAATGACTTCTTCGTCTGCCTGTGGCACAAATCGGTTTAGTGTGTGTGTGTGTGTGTGTGTGTGTGTGTGTGTGTGTGCTTTAGTGGTAAAAAAAAGAATGGCACTCCCAAGTTTCTAACATGAGCAGGCAGCAGGTATTTTGTGCATAGCAGAACAATGACATGTATATAGTAAAAGCGGAATTGGAGTGATGAAAACCTGCTATGTAAAATAATCATAGCTGTGTGTATGAGTGAGAGGCTGCAAATCTGTCATGGGTAAAGCAGCTGAATGTGTGAGGTTCCAGTCTAGAGGCTAACAGTATGGATTGCAGATACCTGTAGAAAGCCACATTAATAGTGATGGGAAGATGAGATGCCACAAAGAATTCATTATCCATGTTCTTAAATAAATGGGCCCTAGGCTGAGGCTTCACCGCTGCCACCTCAGATATAAGACACACTTTAATAAGAGCTGTCGGGAAGTCTGCGTCTTGAGCGTGTCCATCCTCATATGTATATGCATGTACAGGCCTCTCGGTCTCTTGCTTGTGTCTGACATTGACAGGCACAACTCTGCAAACATAGCAGGGGGAGGATGTAAAGGAATAAGGAAGAGGCTTATGGGAATCGAATCTTGATTTTGAGTTTGTTTGAGATGACTGACGATCCTTTATTGCTTCCAAGAACACTTACGGTGCACATCCTACTGCCGGCCTTCTTGGAAATGCTAGTTAGGATATCTCATTGAGTTTCCCAAACGTTCACTCTATGGATTAAATCAATCATTATTTGACTGAATGTGTCTATGTGTATCTGAACTGCAATACTTTTTTACTAACCATGCCATGATACACTTCTGAAATGCAGCCCCCCATCTCTAGGCGCTTTGGACATAATTAATCTTTTTATATTACTAGTTTCCGTTTTATATAAAATGCAAAGCAAATAGAAAATAAATAAATATGGCTACAGTGAGAGTTTGATTGCCTCTCAGACCTTACAAACAGGCAGGTTATTAAATACTTTGATCCAAGTATGTACTCAAGAATTGTGACGGTCTGTGCATTATATTTCTCCTCTATGTGCTAATTTTCAAATGTGCACTTAACAAGCACGAAAAGATTCATGCATCACCCCTTGCACATGTCAAATGTGCAAAAACAAAAAGCCATCAACTGTGTGTGTGTGTGTGTGTGCGTGTGTGTGTGTGCGTGTTTGTGTGTGTGTGTGTGTGTGTGTGTGTGTGTGTCTCCCTTAAGAGCCCATTGTCACTGCAGCAGAGATGAGTGTCAACATTTTGGCCAGATCCCCGCAGTGTTGGTTCTCACACACACATACGATCATAAAGGCGTGGGCATTTTTACATCACGATGGACCTTAAATTTGTCCTCAAACTAGTTTTTAACCAAATCGGTGAGATTGTGACATTTTATTCAATTTACACTGTCAGTCCCTGATAACGTGACTCCATGCTACGTTCACAAACCAACAGAATGATTGCATATACTAGATTGCTGTGCCAAATGATATCACATTTTTCGTTTATAAAGTCTCTTTCATGCATTACATACAGTATTTGTGCGCAAGCAGCCAGACAAGACCAATAATGACTCACCATCGGTCAGTCAAATATCACAGAGGAAGGCGCTATGGCACATTAAAAGTGTGAATCTGAAGATGCTGAGAGTGTTCCTCTCAGGTCTGTAAAACCCCACTCCTCTGTATTTCACAAGGTCTCCAAACGTAAAAGTTATCATTGAATGACACATCAGAGCAGTAGAGAAAACACAATAAAGGCAGCAAACGATGGGAAGAGGTGACTGAGAAGTCCTCATTTGATGTACTGTGGTTTAGGATGTGGTGCCTTTCAAAGCTGTGGGCAACATGGTACACATTGATGTACACTTTAGATGCAAGGTTTGATCTGCCAGTGTCTTTAAAGCAATGTAGTTCTTTGTTTTGTTTTTTTGGGGCAAGATGGCCCACTACTACAATCCTGGGTTGCAGACAGTCCAATTCGATGACCTTCATAATGTAAAAACCTTTGCTACTTTTTTTATTGTAAATAACTATATTTATTAACAGGTTCTGTTATGTTTAATTGTGCTCTATTCTGTGTTATTCAACTATTGTCCAACCTTTATCTGTGCAGCTCTAAATCTGTGAAGTCCATTGTTGTGATTGTTTGTTCTGTCACTGGGGCTGCGTCATCTGCCCAACTGCTTCAGTGTGGACTCCTGCCACCCACCAACCCCAACCTGACTTCCTCCACCCCACCCTCTCCCTGGCTCTGATTTTCGAATCATGCTGCTTGGCGCCATCTGCGATGCCTTTGTCTCGTCCTCAGCCAAAATGGAAGCATCTGGCTCTGGCCTCTTCAAGCACAAGGTTGTATTTACTAGTGTCAGGAAATAGGGTTGCAAAATATCGGTGTGTGTGTCTGAGAAAGTGATCTGGTCAGATCACGTGATACAACATTCAAATCCCAAATGTTCGTGTTAATTCTTATTCAGGACTGAGTGAGTGAGTGAGTAAGTCATACATAACACATAATATATTTTTAAATCAAACGTAAATGTGAAAAATCTTCCCAGCTATAATCTTTGAACCTCTTTGTATCCTGTTTCTGGCTCAGAAAACTGGCTTTCGGCAATGCTTCTATCATGTTTGGAAAGAATTAGTAACTTTGGAGACTTCTTTTTAACCACACCATGAAATGTCTCTTGTTGAGAGCTATTTAAAAAACGCGTTGTTCCCAAAAGGTTAGTGGGAGGTGGAGGGATTCAATATTTCTAAGATTAAACCTGTGGTAATGTTTATATTAGTTCATTAATTAAGAAGGTAGGTTTGAGTAATAGCAGGAAGGGTTTTCTATTTTCATGCCTCGCTCGTGACAGCGCAGGGGCCTTAAGGCAGAGTCACTACAGACTCATCCACTTAAGAATCATCTTGGCAAACTATGTAGAGTAGAACAGCTCAGGGGGCCTGGGGCTATTCTGCCTGCTGCACTTGCATGAATAATATGTAAATACATTGCATTTTATGCTAGCCACTAGGAGAATGCAAAATTGCATTGCAAGAGACTAGCACATTGATTCGCAGGCAGTGGTGACCTCACAGCCGTGTACATGGCTGTACACCACACACCTCAAAGGGAAGAGTTTGTTACCCCATGAATAAGAGCACACCACCAAGGGATGGTTGTGAAAATTTCCTCCTCTTAAACTTGTGGCCTCATTTGTCTTTTTGAATGTTTTTTTAAACTGCCATTATTTTCCTTCCATGTTGCACTGCCAGTATGAACAGCTGGATCAGGGTGCACACCCACCCAGTCCCCCCAACACTCTAATTTGATGGTCAAGCGACCCGAGTTCCTGTCACTCCATCTCTCTAACTGAGGACTGATTAGTCATTTACTTTTTAATAACGTGTCTCCCTCTGCCCCAGGCACTTATTTCTCTATCATCTTTTCTCTGACTGTTCCCTTAATCAAGCCTCCTCTCTCTTTTTTTTGCTTTATTGCCCTCTTTTTCATCACCCTGTCCTTTCCTCCTCTCCAGTGGGAGACATGACTCTATCAGATTGAGTGTCAGAATGATATTGCTGGTCTGATCGCTGAGGCCCACCATGTCGCTGAAGGACACAGTGATAGGAGGGGTGGCAGGGTGAATGCCAGACCTAGACATGGTGCACTGATTTTGAGTCACAGGCGTCAGACCACATCTTTCTTACCTCCCACTCCCCGCGACCACCTTGTTTTCAACAAGCTCCTCAGTATATTCAACCTTGCTTCTGTCAGAAATCTATAATTCAACTTAGGAAATTACTATTACCAAGAACTAATGCATTTCAATTTGATCATTTTCCTCAATTTAAGTCACAGCAAGAAAAAAGGCTCCAGGACCTTTTAGTTAGTGATCACGGTTCTTTTAAACGCCCATTGCTACAATCATCTGGCCCTCCATCATTTGATGGCGCTGGTGCGAAATGTGGGCGCCATTAATAAGCTTTATTACAGCACATTGACATTTCAGTGATGTCTTTTCAATTACCTTGATTGATAGTTTTGGATTGAGGTCAATCCAGGACGGTGGGTCAGGAGGAAAGATGGGCAACAAGTACGACGATTCATTCAGTTGTTAATCGGTAACCTTTCCAACTTGGAGCTTAAATGTAAATGGTGCCCCAAGGGTGGTGATCATACTATATTTGAATGCCTTTTAGATTCACTCAGAAAACAAATGTGCACATCTAAGTGAATATTTCAATTTTTCCACCATTCAGAAGTGTATATTACTTGGATTTCTGGTCAGTGAAGATAAATATGACATGATGATAGCAAACACTAGCTAAGTAACTGACTAACCATGGCCTGAAGCTGAGCATGTCAATTCCTGTCAGCTTACACAACATGCAGAGAAAAGGAGTCTTTAACAACAAAGGATTCATCTCATTAAAGAGTGTCCACATCATCTCTTTTGATTTAGACTTCAGTAGATGTTTCTGTAATTGTTTCCCCCCCTTTGGGTGATACGTCAGTGTGCTGCCTTTTGTTGCGTCATCTGTTTACAATGATTTAATTAAAACTCTCATGATCTCAATCAGGAATGGTGGAGAGAATTCCCAACAACCTTTCATTTCACTGTTCACTTGTATGTTGACAAAGCCGCATGTTTTAGGTGTCAGACAAGGGAGGATACTTCACAAAATTCCAAAGTAGCATTGCACCTGAAAATCCAACATCAGGTTTACTGTTCATCCAGATATGTTTTTTGGGGGTGGATCTGACGATTTTATATCGTGACGATCATAATTTGGCATATGATCTTCTTTTCAGAGGAATCGTACAGATCGTGGGGAAGTTGCTCTTGTTACATAAAACTGCGCATGGACATTGCAACCAACAGATATTCACTTTTTTATTATATATTATGATATTCGGCACTGCTAACGGTGTTGAAGAAATGAACAAATTATCTGTGATGAATCTACCCCAATCCTGAGCGCTCTGTGTCTTTGTCTTATGGCAGGGGGCGTGTCCAGCTCTCACTGTCCGACTCGACACGCGACACAGACAGAGACACAGAGGCAGACCGGCTGCTCCGTGTTGCGATAGAGTGAACTATTTGAAAGAGACAATGCTCATTGCCACAACTGTAAGAAATGTATTGCAAGTAAAATCTGTAACACGAGCGATCTGTCGAAGCATTTAGTGAAAGTTTAAGTGAAAGTACCCTCTACTTTTGCTGGTCCAAGTCAAAGACCAGATCTGTTATTTTAAGAGTACATGTTATTGTTATATGTCTTTTTCTGACATAAGAAACTCACTAGTTTTTTTTTAATTTTATTTTGCTCACTTGTTTTTTGGGGGCATAGCCTAGATGGTGAGAAAAAAATGTTATTCAGATTGTGGATCCCAAGATCGCCCACCCCTAGAAAAATTCCACAATATGTTAAGGTCACAAGATGACAAGTTGGTACCAATTTTGCTGTGTCAATGTGAACAAAGAACAAATACAGTTCTCCTTCCCTGTTTTACTCTGAACTTCTTATCAAACAGGATAGCAAGACTTGTTGCGAGTCACTGTGATGACAATCTTGATAGGTGAGGGCAACAGAGCGCTGTTGTCATTTTCTGACATGAAATGGTGGATGAGGGTAAATCCACTCAGGAGTCTCCAGATCACTTATAGTTCTCAGTTGCTAAACATATAAGGTGCAGTGATACAGAAACCTAATTGCATTTGTTCCTAGACAGTGTGTCTTCATTTTCACTTAACACCACTCAACCATAGCAAAAAAAACCACTGACAGGTTAAGTGGATGAAGGTGTTTATCTTGTTATAATGAAGTGATCTGTGGGGGAACCTTGGGTCCTAGCATTCATCTGGGTCTTGCTTTGACGCAAACCACCCACCTTACTATGTAATTTAACAGTCTGCACAACAAAATGAAGATATTACTCTTTTTAAATTGTTTAACAGATGGTAGGAATCCTTATTTTGCATAATGGTCTTGGATTTGAGCACCAGAATATCTTTAATCACTGAAGGGCACTCTACATTTTGGAGGTTAAAGTAACTTTATTACAAATTTAAATTATTACAAATTAATTTTTTTATTGCTCGTTCATTTCAAACTGTAATAGACAAATGTTCTCTTCTGTGCTTAAAATCATATTCCAATGATATTATTTTTGTTTGTTTTCAGACTGCAAACAGTTTTGTTTTGTGTGTAAAACCAAGAGGAAACGGCAGAGAGAAAAATATTAAATGAACAATTCATGTTGTTGGATATACTTTATAAATTATACAGTGCAGTCATTGTTTTCATTTGCTCTTTTCCATGTGCACTACACAGGCTGTGAAAAATGGTTTCATTTTCACCAGTAAGTGACGACAGCTGCGCTGAGTAATTTGAGCGTCATGAGCTGAGTGCTACATCATAACACTGCAGCACAGCAGCTGTAGCCTTCCAGTGTCACGACAGATTTCATTCAGTAGTTAGATCAGCATTGGAAGTGATCGCACCGAGATTATAAAATACTCATGTGAAAATATTGGGGATAATTACTTTAGCTTTAACTCTGTCACACTCCCATGTGAACCTGTTGCAAAGAGCTCTATTTCGAGTCACTGCAGCTAACAGTAGAACAGCGATGCGCTGACAGAGCCTCCACAGTGCAGGCGATGAATGACTTGCTTACTGTACCTGTATGATCTTCGGGCATGTGGTTATTCATCCGCAGATAGTTTGACAATCCTTCTTTATTATTGCGCGATGAAGTTAATTTCAACACTTTCAACAAACGACATTTAAAAAAAACTTGATGTGTTGCTGCTGAGAGAAATGTAAGCAAAAGTTTAGACTTTGCGTTCAGGCCTCAGCGACAACAAGCAATCTGAAGACATGGTGCGGTTAGAAAAATACAAAGAAATCCATATTTTCTGACATTTTATAGACCAATAAAGTCATGGATTACGAAGAGAAGAGATGTTATGTCAGCAAACATGTATGCAGACACAATGGCTGTTATTGAGGTCAATTCAAATTATTGAGTTCATATTCATGTACCGTACGATAAGTCAATAACGTAATTATCGTGACAGGCCTATATGAATGTATTTCATGAAAATACGTGGTTCTGCAGTGTTGTGGAAATATTCTAAACGTGGAAATGTTTCATAACAGTCACCATGCAGCCTTCAGTTCATCATTCAAGTGTGATGATGTGATATAAAATATACTATAAACATCTAAAATACCAATTATTCATCACCATTAATTAGTTGAATTGAACTTACAAAACGCAAATGAATCACACATCATAAAAGATTTAAGTTATTTTTAATCCATTATGAACACAGATCACATTTGCTGTATAGTCCACATACAGAAAACAACATGTGGTCCTTAACCTTTTTTAATTTTACAATATTAAATACAGTTTGGTCTTTGAGAGCGACATTAGCTAAAATAAAGATATTTATGAAAATAAGTGAAATCAAAAAGGTGAGGTGGATCAAAGTGGTGAGGCTCTGAAAAGACACAAATAATGAAAGACAAAATATCAGTGTATCAATGGTTCAAATCAACATATTGCATCTTATATGCTACAAAATAAATAATAAATATATAAGTAAATGGTGAATGAAGTCCGGACATGTCATGTGACTGTAGGAAGAGACGGTGTTGCACTGAAGAGAAGTCTCTCTCGGAGATCATCCAAGGAGTAAGATCTTATGATACATCATGAACTCAGCTCATGGCTTAGCTCAGCCCTGACTGCAGCAGACAGCTATGGAGAACCATGAAACATATTAGCGCTACACGACATGTCATACAGATATACTGTTCAATATAAACAGGTTAAGAACTTATTGTAAAGCCCCAGTATTAACTTAATCCAGCACGTTGTAGTTATATATCTCTCTCTCTCTCACACACACACACACACACACACACACACAGCATCACTGTCTCAATAAAAATGACCGAGAGACAGAAGGAAATCTTATTGCCTGGATATGGTTTGTTGTGGAAAATCCAGTGACTTGTTTTCCTTGGTTAATACTTAACACAAATTAACCATGAAATCTATGATTTTAGCAATTTAATATAAACTTAATTTTCACACGAACTTCGTTGTTGGTCACTGTTGCTTTCTGCATACATCAGTGGTTTTAGTCCGAGGTGAGTCCCGTAGAGATCTGATTTAACATCCGTCAAGTCCACTAGAATAGGATATAGCAAAGCATTCATGAACGCACAGAGCAAGATCCAGAATGCGGTTCGCTGGTCCTCATAACCCAGAGGCACGATGGGAAAAACCGCTCCTGCGCAGAATCAGTCAGCCCACATCCAGGAAGTAACGCTGATTGAGCAACTCCCATAGAAATGAATGGTGCCGCTATCTTGTCTGTTGATGATGTCTATGATGTTTCTCCATGATATGGCACATTCCTCCAAATTGCATGTCAAGCGTAAACGTGTGAGGGCCCTGATCAAAGCTGCTTGCAGCTTTACACTTCTATTGGGATATTTTACTTTTCACTGCCTAAACATACATGAAAAGTCCCCAAAATACGCACATGATGACAATTCATATTCTAGTTATTATTATTATTGTAACATTCTGATGGGATTTCCCACCAATAACTGTTCAAATATTGTAATTAAAACAATGAACCTCTCTGACTCTCCGGTCAGCGTGAATCACTGAGGCATTGGTCCATGCTGTTCTCTCCCATCTCCTGAATTTAATTTAGCTTTAATTAATACAGCTAAGCTTCTGAGTCACTCAGAGGACAATGTTCAGTTTTCACTCAAGAAAGTAATTCTATAACTCCTTAATCTAACAAACTTTTACAAGACTATTTTTGTGTGTTAGAATTGGCTTGGGAGAATGAATAAAATGTATCCGCTTTGTTAGATTTTTACTTTTTAGGAGATACTACATTAGTTTGTCTTAGCAGCAGTGATGTCCTGCTGTATTCTGAACTCTACACATATAGACACACATACAGACCTTTACTTCACAAATGTGTGAAAATATTTACTCCAGAGCCACACATAGAAGAACAATGGGCTAAAAAATGCTCTTAGCAGCAAGAGAGAGGGATGGAGTGAATGGAAGATATCCATCTTTTATGATACACCCTCTTCACTAATCCCATTTAGCAAAAATGCAATCAGAAAAAAAAATCCCATTGGAGATCCTATTGCCCCGCTCTCTTCCTGTGCGGGCTCAGTGGTGGACTCTTACGTCATCAAGATCTTCAATTTCCTTCCTTCGTGCCTCAGACTGACTCTGCTGTCCTTGTTGTCCCATCGGTGCCCTGACAAAAGCCACCTCTGGGTCGCTCTGTCCATTCCTGTTCCGGGCCATTACTTATCTTCCTGTATTCCTGTAGGTTTGGCTCTACATTAATTCGTCAGTGCTGAAATGGAATAATTGATGGGGTGGATGCTGAATCAGGAAGACGGCAACAGTGGATGTCTTAAGCAGAACTATTTATTATAAGAGCTCAATGTTGAGGACACTTCCGGTTCGCTACACAGATCAACAGGTTCACAGTGTTCGGCGTCCCAAGAAAGTCTGCCCATCCCCGGTCTCTGTAGTGTATTTAGCTTTGACTAATGACGTCATCTCCCCGCGACTATGAAACCTCGAGTGAGACTTTAGCTGCTCTCTTATTGTTTTGGCTTGCTATAGATAAGATGACCATGCTTGTTGCCTGAGAAGACTCATCTTAAAAGTTTCTCAGGAAGGATAGATGAAAATCCCTCAAAAATTCCTCCCTGTTGTTGACTTGTTCAACACACAAACATTAATCAAGATAAGGACCGTGACAGGTGCCAGTCTTGAAACACCAAGCACTTAAAAGAAAAGACAATAAAATTGTAAACAGAAATCAAAGCGTATCAAGCTCAGTTAATTTGGACCCCACCTCAACGCACAAGCGTCCAGTCTCCAGGACAGAACCCCTGAAGGAGTGAATGTCCTTCCGACCATAGCCAGGCATCAAGGGGGCAATCACATCAAACATCTCTGCTAATCAGAGTAAAAGATTTTTTTTTTAAAAGTTTTCTATAAAAATGATACATCATGTACAGGGATACAATGAAACATCAACAGAAAACAGATGGTATACATGGTTCAAAAATAGGATTATCAATTACTTAATTTACCAAATGCGATTAAATATGTGTGGTGAAACTATGTGTGGTGAAATTATCTCATGTGGCCGTGAACCTAAATACAAATCAAAGTAATTTCATTCAGATAAATCAATGTATGATATTTGAAAATCCTTCGCAAATTCAATTAATAGGCATTGAACACTTTCTTGATGGTCCTGATAGGCATGTTGGAGCTGACCGGTGGATTTTTAAACCCCAGTAGCCGCTCTCGTCCTGAAGATGTCTTCATTTGTGATATGTCAACATGTATTCAATATTTTATTCATTTGGATCATTATTCAATTATTTCTCTCATAGTCAGATTGCTATCACAAATCTAAACAATGTGCTAAGGTCTTCAGAGGGATGATGAAGATGACAAACCCACCACTAACCACTGTAGCTGGGATCCACTGAGCAACATCAATCAATTCACTTTACGATCACATTCTGATTATTTACCAATTAAGATCTCATTGAAGGGTACTATTCAAATAATCAATTAAGTCTAGTAAAACAGAATCAAACAGTGATATAACACTGTATATTTTACTCTTTTTCCCATCTGTTATTCATTTGTTATTTTACTTCATGTAATGATTAATATAAGACAAAAGATTCCTGTTGGGGAAATCTTGGGTGTTAAATTTGATAGCAGTAATTGCATTTTAATTGTTCACATGAATTACTATAATTGTTATTGGGTTTTTTCAGAGTGTGTATGTGATCTATACTCATCCCCCTTCTCTTCAGTTGGTATCAGACCTTTACATTTCCCTGATTGCTCCTCTGTGGAGCATTGTCACAAGAAAATCACTCCAACACAGTTATGACAGTTATAATCAGTCTTGTCAGGCCTTTTCAGACCTCTTACCACAACATTATTTGCTCGACCTTTGACCTATGTGGTGGTTCTCGTCGTCAGTTGACACCTGAGACGGTTCTTTCTACCTGTGAGACAGGGAAACATTCTCCAGAGATTGGAGAGATTTGATATACACACATTCGTCTGCTTCCCACGATGTTTCCAGGAGTCTTTGGATGAGCTGTAAATGAAATCTTTTTTAGCATTATTGTTAGTTTGCTAGTTTTGTTAACATGTAATACACGTACAATATACATACACTCATATACTCAACTCCTCATCAGTCCAGAGAAGAGTGACCTTTTGGGTGATACTCTCTGTTAGGACTCATGAGGACTTACTGTACTTCAGTTGCTGCATTCTCTGTACTGCGGATGAAATATAGAACAATGGTCAAGTTCATTCTCTCATTCTCACTTTCATTCATAGCTTTGACAGCTTGGCATATGTATGAAATCTATTTTCATATTTATTTATGATAATAATAATAATAATAATAAATTACTCTTTCAGTTGATAGTAATGAAACTTATTTGAAATCCCAGACTCTTCTTTACTGGGTTAAAAAACTGAGCTCTCTCTCAGAGAGCATGTTATGGCTTTGTCGATCAGCTGTTTACATTTTTCGGAACTCTCACTCACACATTCAAACACATTCAAATTCTTATTGCTCTGCTCTGTGACCCAATAAATCCTAGGTTAAGTTCTCCCCCCTCATCTTTGAGCAGCCTGCGAGGAGTGTGCTCCTACTGGCTGAGCCTCATGGACCTCCTCCTCTGTCCTGTGACATCATCGTTATCTAAGCCACTAAAAATAATGCTTCTTCAATATCGTGTCTGTATAATAGCTGCGGTATATTGTATAAAATACTTCTCGTGTGTAAAAACCATTGCTTCTAATTTAAAACTTTTGAACATTAATACTTTAACACATTTTATTTTATTTTTTTGTCTTTCATGTCTCATTTGAAACTGCAATCTCACGTTTCTCAGTCCCACGCATACATTTAACACATCAATGGACCACAAGGCATGAACACTGTCATCCTCTCCGTCTACCAGCAATGCTGCATTCTGGGTAAAAACTTTGTGTTGCATTTGAATATTTCTGAGGTTGCGCTTCTTATCTATGTGTGTGTTTCTTTATGGTTTACCATTAATCTCTTCTGTGGACTGATTTCTCATACTTTCACATTCACTGCATGCACATTTATGACGAACAACATAGGCCTTCATCACAACCAACACACATTTTTCCATAATAAATACTGTTGCTGCATCAAAAGCTCTCCACTTTTAGCACTACTGTAAATGAATAATGGAGCTCTTATACAAATAAATAAAAACCGAGAGTCTCTGGCTCCCAGATGTACGCAGGCTCACCAATGTTTTAAGCTGTACCTAGTTGCCCCTTTTCAGACACCTCAGGATGTCTCCCCCGATGAGCACGGTCGCACAGTTGGATATCTACCTGCGCCGGACCCAGCCAAAGGCCGAACCGGAAGCAACTCTCTCACAGAGAGGACCTATGCACTCTATACCACTGCCAGAGCACACCATCTCCACAAAGGCATGTTCGATCCCAATGGGATTAAACTACTAAATGTCGTATTGCAGCTCAAACTTTAAACTTTATTAAATTCCATCTCCTTTAACTAACTTAGTTTATACATCTTAATTTAATTTGGCACATCCATTTCAGACTTGCTTTAACTTTAGGCTTTTTTTTTCCAAAGGTAATTCATGATTCCTTCAAACACAGACTAGGCAAGGCAATTAAAGAATAAAACTTTAAATTTGCACATACCCGTTTTTTGTAATTGGATCCCTGTCGTGACGCCAGTTGGAATGGAATAATTGATGGAGTGGATGCTGAATCAAGAAGACGGAAACCGTGGATGTCTTAAGCAGAAGTATTTATTATAAGAGCTCAATATTGAGGACATTCTGGTTTGCTACACAGATCAACAGGTACACAGTGTTCGGCGTCCCAAGATAGTCTGCCCATCCCCGGTCTCTGTAGTGTACTGTAATGTCGTCATTTCCCCGCGACTATGAAACCTCAAGTGAGACTTCAGCTGTTCTCTAATTGTTTTGGCTTGCCATAGATAAGATGATCTTGCTTCATGCCAGAGAAGACTCATCTTAAGAGTTTCTCAGGAAGGATAGATGAAAATTCCTCAACAAGTTTCTTTTATCCAGGAAAAGTAAAACAAGCTCTTCATTCTTCTAATAGCACCATGTTCTACATGAATACAATAACACAGTGATTCCTAGGAGCTGACCAGCAAAAGAACCTCAAGTTCCTTTCTGTAACAATTGGGTCTCACTATCGTAGTTCTCTTATTAGCAATAATGGCTTCCTTGTGAATGTAGGGATTATTATTATTGCCATTACCTACATTTAAGTTTCACCTCTATTAATTTGTCTAACTGGTATTTTAAGTTTTAAATAAAGATCTTTATTAGTGGTATTAGAAATAGCTGCAGTAAAAGCCCTTTAACATTCTCTCTCGAATCCTCGTCTCTGCTTATTATTTTGCCCACCTGCCTGTCTGTCTCAGCCAGCAGCCAGCCTGCGCAGACTGCCTCCCCCCTCCCACTCTACCACCAACATTTTTTATGGCTTCACGGTGGTTTGAGGACAGCTATGCGTAAAAGAAAACATCCTAATCTAGGGCACGAGCTGCATTCCATTAGCTAGGCATGCCAGCCCTTATCCATTGATCTGCCCGAATTTGGGAGACTTTTTAACTTTATATTTTGAAGTATTGTGTGGAGTGGGACTAGCGCCTCACTGATCTGACAGATGAAAACAAAGATGAAAGAGCTGCATTTAGGCACAGGCCTGGGACAATAAGCAGAGACGAGAGGAGGTGGATTGAGCTGAAGATAAAGGGATGAAGGGGAGGATGTAGGAGAACATGTGAGGGGCAATAGTCTTGCCCTCCAAGGTCATGAGGTTTAATGTAAAAAATATATAGACAGGTGAATTTGTGTATGTACTCTCTTTAAGGAAATAATAAGCACTGCACTGCGTGTTCTTACATATACTGCAACTCATATATTCCCCCTTTTCAGGGCATAAAAGGCAGCGCTGTCAAAATGTCATGAGCTTTGACAGCGAGCATAGCTGGATTGGCTTCCTGTGGTGAACTTTCAGCCTCTGGTGTCAGATCACTTGAGAAAAAAAGAAGAAATACGTCACTGTAGAACATACTATATATATGCTCAGAGAGGAAGTAGATACTGAAGAATAAAGACGGGAGTGAAGAAACAGAAAGACATGTCACGGTTTTTCTTAAGCGTTCCGACTTCCCTCCTCTCCGCTCTCCATCCTTCCCTCCACCATTCATTCTCCCTGTCTCCCATGCAGTATATGTTGACCCTGGAAATGCGTATTTACCCAAACACTTCCTTAATTAAAACTGTCACCCCTTTCAGCTTGGTGGCCCATCCAAGCCCCTCAGCCTTCACTGACAGACGTTCAAAGCTGAAAATCTGCGGACGGCATCACCCTTATAGCGGGCTAATCTCTGCCTCTCACGCGCTGTTTCTGAATTAGCTGTCCTCATTATCATATCCTCCCAGAAACTCTGCCCTCTCTTTCCCTCCCCCTCCAACCTCTCTGCTCCTTTTTCTCCTCTTGTGTAGCTCTTCCCCTCTTCCTCTCTGGCTCACCCCAAAAACTAGGACGAAAGGAGAAAGAGAGAGAGAGAGAGAGAGACGGGAAAGATTGCATTTTTTTTCCTGTTCCATCGACTACAGTTGAGAATTTCTAAATAGCATTGAGAGTGGCCACAGGCAAGAAAAAGCATTTTGGTGTTGGCTAAATGCTAATTGTATTTCAGCTGTGGTGGTGGAGGGGGCTGATTACATAAGCAAAACATGAGAGCTCACCGTGTTCAGGGCTGTAGCTGTCACAGAGGTGTTCTAAAATGTAGCCAAGGGAGTGTGACTGCATTACCAGACCCCAACCACAAAACATCTATTCAAGCTTCCTTCATTAACCCTCACTCCCCTCCTAATAATACCATGCAGTTGTAAGCCCAATGTACAGTAAATGTTCCTGTTAGTCGTACAAGGTTATCATCAACCCCAAAAGCAGTAATGAATTTGTTTTAATACAGGTTCTATAGGTACAGTATATTCTCTCTAGCGAGGATTCTTGTCAGCTGCGAGCACTGGATTGTCTCATTATTCTGTGTGTAGCGACTCTCTCTGAAGCACGATTTAATGTATACATTAAGTGCATCAGGGCAGTTTTCAAAGTCCTACACTAATAATTGTAATAAAGTGTATGTGTCTTTGTTGTCTGGAAATGTAATGCCATAAATGAATGAGAGGTTAAAGGCCACAGCTTGAGACAGCTCTGTAATACAAAGGGAATGTGTCCAGGAGTAGAGCACAGCGTGATAGAACACTCCATCACTTGTCGACCACACAGCAAGCCAACACTTTAGCAAGTAGACAGTTCCATCGTCTTGGAGACTGATGGACAGACACGGGATGTCAGGCTACAGTGAGCCAGGGCTGGATGACAAAGATGAAACTGAGAAACTCCATGTAAGTGGAGGGGGGGCTGGTGGAAAGGCGGAGGGCAACAACAAAGAGAGGTCTCAGATGAACCCCCCAAATGCTTTCATTATTGGATGTCAGATGCCAGCACGAGATAGAGACCGTCCTCAAGACATTGGGTCAGGACTCCAATCTTCAGCCACAGCACAGCAAGAGGGGCTGCAAAGGAAAAACAATTAACCAATGCTGACATGTAGGCGATGGAGAGAAGCTCTGCAACACTGAGGCTTGTAAACAGACACACAGGCGTAATGGTGATACACAGTGCCCAGGTTGTATGTGTTGGTGTATAGACAAACATCCCTGAATCTACTGCTACAAACCTGCACTCAACACCAATATGCAGCTGAGAAGAGGCAATTCATTTAAAATACTGGAAAGAAAAACTAATATCTGCTGGTAAAATCCTCCTCAAACACATTGGTTTATATCACACACATACACACTCACACACACACACACACACACACACACAACACACACACATACACACATTTTGCAAATCCAGAGTATTTTTTTATTTCTTAAGAGGATAATTCTGAGGAACACATCATTTTGTTCCTCTCTGGACAGTGGCCTCTTTTCCAGCACTGAGCTAATGACGTTCCCTTGGCATTATTAAACAAGGTTTTTTTTAATGACATGCGGAGGAGGACGGGTGCGGGCAAGAGGGAGGGGAGGCACATTGACCTGCCTTTTATTGAGAATAATGGTACCAAAATGGTTCCCATCGGCTCCAATATTTCCCAGGTGACTGTACATTTATCAGCTGACCTGCACTTCCCCGGAGAATCATAATACAGACGGGGAAAAAAATATTCAGCTCCCCATTAATGGATGAAATATTGCATCTGGGAGAGTGGCATCAAAAGCGACCTGTTATATCTGCAGGCAAGACACTCAGTGCCTTTGTCTTATTGTAATTGAGCGTTCAGAGTGCTTACCTGCTGCAGTATAGCCATGTCTGATTTAGTGTAGAAATTATTGTTTAACAATGGAAACTAGATTTGCACCTTAGAGAGAGCCATTTGCCGATTGTTTTGTTTTAATATTGAGTAGATTTGAACGGTAATCCAAATTAACCAAAACTTTTGGTTGGTGCAAAAAAACTGCATTTTACAGCTATATTGAAATATTCATGGGGCAGGAGCTCGTCCCAGACGGGTGGCATGACAGGAGTGGATTTATCTATTTTCTCAGTCTCCACTTATGGCCAAGATGGCTTCACAAAAACACCTCTTCCCCCACAGGATATAATCCCAGCATTTCTCACTTCTCACTTATCCTCTCCTGTCTTTTCTCTTATCTCCCTCACCTTTCTGCTTTTATTGCAGAGCGGTACTGCACTCACTGTGTTTTGAAGCATCGGCTGTGCGGGATAATGGTCATGCTGCTGGTGTGCACCATACCAAAAGGCTATCTAACCCAATATCTGAAATGTGTTCTCTCTCTCTGCCTTGAGCATCGAATGCCCTGGGTCTGGCTGGAAGGCAACATTAGGTAAAGGAAGAACCCTGTGAGTCGCAGTAATGTTGAGATCAGTTCGGCCCCTGTAAAAGGTAATGGTGGTAAGCTGGGATCACAACTCAGCCTCCACTGGATACCACTTCTTTCGGCCCTCCGGCTTCCCTCAGTCCCTTACAGCTCAATTGCCTGCTATTGTTTTTAACTATTGTGCGATGTGTAAACAGATCATTACATAACTGGGGCCAAAATCCACATAAGTGCTGTACAGGTTGATTTTAATCAAGACATTGTAGGAGCTCTGAAGTGAGCTCTTACTGGCAAATCTTTTTTTGCACTGTTTTTTCAGTCTTATTTTCTTACCTAATCTAATTTCCTTCCTAGCAACTTCATTGCTGTATAATGTTGCCAGGAGTCACTGGAAATAGCTGCAGCCCATCCACCCAACAATTATCTGTACTATCAGTATCTATGTATTTATTGGAATTTATTGAAAAGGAATAACATTTAAAAAAGTGTGCACCCACAACTACTGTTGGTTTGATCAAAGCTGAACTAGGAAGTTGATAAGTAGTACTCAAGGCATATTTCTCTCTCTTGAATTTGTTTGGTGGAACAAATGTGTCTTCTGGTGTTGTTTACCACCTGCCTGATTATGTGACCACTATCTTTAATCGCTACAGCACCTTAACCACAGCTGGAAATGTAGTTTTTGCTTACATAAACATGTAGTCCAGAGTGCGTCTGTACGGTGTGACATCACTGTTGACTGTGGTTACAGTTGAAATGGGGGCCCACTTCTGAGATAACATGTAATTAATTGATGGTTCGGTTTTGATGCCCTGATATGCATTCATGGTATTGCGCTGTGGATAAATACTGTTGACCAAAATCACAATTAATCATTATCTACAATTGAAGGATATTTATTTCACCTTTTTTTTGAAGATCGCAGTGCGTCTGAATAATCCCATTTCAGCTGTGACAAATCAGGGGTCTCTATTAGAGAGCTGTGTGCCATTATCCAGCAATTGTCGATGGTGTTTGATACAGGGAAACGTAGTCCTTATGTATATATATGTGTATGTGATCTGTGTGTCACATTAAAGGCCCCTTTATCTTTCTAGGATGGGTACAGTGCATAAACTGGCTTAGTTTATGACACAGATGCATACACACACATCACAGCCCGAAAGTACACAGGCACGCAGATTGAAAGGCATGAACACCACGTGGATGCATTTACGTACACCCTCTGATATCATTGCTGTCTCTGTGTTTGACATTATCTCTGGCACACGAACAAAGAAGCCAAACATACACACACACACACACGAAACAGGCACACTCAAATGGGCCCTGTAAAGACACTCACAATACGGTCCCAGATGTGAGGCATCTGGTTTATCTAGAAATAGGGCTTTTCTATCTCATGCTTGTCATAACCTAACAGAACTGGGTGGGTGTGTGCCGACTTTCACCAGTAGTGGCCCCAAGTTTCATTACTCCTTCTGTCGCCATGATGAGCTCAGGATCATGTGTGGGTGTGTTCAGTCCTATTCGTATGCACGGTTCGCTTCATTTCCATTCGGAAAGATTCAAGGCAGAGGCGGCAATCAGTGTTTCCCGGCTTCTTCATCTCTGCCTGACACTTCTCTGAAAGTCAATGCCTTACCAAGCAGAGCAGAACAGCCAACTATTAAACATGTACACTGAGCCGCAAGCCCCTGACATGTAAACAACTCTCAATGAAGCATCTCCAGCTGCGTCCTGACAGACACACTCTAACCTATCAGTTCGGCTGCCTTGATCAGTGTCGCAGTAATCAATCTCCATTATGTTTTATCTCTGTGATCAAGGAACGCGCAGGCATGCGCACACTCATCATCATCAATTGAGATCTGTTAATTAGTTCAAATGAATTGTACGATGCACATTGACGCTGCAAATTTGTAATCACAGAAAGCAATGTCTGTTCAGTCTGCTGAAGCCAAATAAAATCCTGAAAGGCTCAAAATCTTACATAAATGTACGTCTTCAGGTTAAATATACATTGTCTTCAATACAAAGTGCTATTAGCTGTGTAAGAATTAGCTGTGTTAGAATGCTATTTTTACACGCAAGCAGGCATGATATGAGCAAATATTGAATGTTTGCAGTGCAGGGGGAAGAAGAGAAGCAATGGGAGCAACGGAGACATGCAGAGGCTGCGAGAGAGATAAATAGAAGAGTGCAGAGTTCAAGAGAGAAGCAAACAATAACGAGTACAAAGAGAAGCAGGGGGAGACTACCAGCTGGGTAGTATTTATGCAAATTAAGATTTAGCAATTATGAAAATGAATGAGGAGAATAAAAACACAAAGCTTTGAATAAATGACTTCAATAACACAAAAGAACAAAGTGCACGTTTAATGGAAATAGATAATTGTGGCAGAAATAGAAAGGATGTGTTGTAGATTAAAGGTAAGTGACCATTTGTATGTACAATAAATAGATGTCCAACAGAGCCAAAAGAAATTCAATGTACAGTATTCTGTCACTTAACACTAGTGTTGGTTGTCTATCAACTTTGAGGCAAAACAGAATAAGGGCAAAAACCTTATATCTCACTTCCAATAAATAAGAAAAATGAAATCTTTCTCCATGTTACTATAGTTTTCCAAGAATTTGAAATGACACTGGTGAGACAGACAGGTGCAGTGATGAACTGAGACAAAGGCAGACGGGGAAAACAGCAAGAAGACACAAGGCTGGAGAAAGAAAGGCAGAAGGCTCATTAGGAGAAATTCTGGCCGGAGTAATTTTCCTTCTGCTTTGTAATTAAGAAGTGGATTAATGAGAAAGAGACACAAGCGTCTGCCAATGCCACCGCGATTAACAAGCTGAGGAAAAGTTTGTTGTTCCGTGGCTGCGCGAGGGGGAGCAAAAAGTGGTCATGATGTTCTGCTCATTGACTTCCTGTCTCTTTGCATCCTTCTCCGTTGCCCTTTTTCTGTGCTTTTGGCTCTGTTTATCGCCACAGCTCTCAAAATACCCTTGTTCCACTCTTTGCGGAAGCTTTCCCATTAACCTTCTCCTGAATAATGGGCTACTCACAAGTGTGGAAAGAGCTGTATGTGCAAGTGGATTCGTGCGTGTTTGCGGGTCTTTATTCCTGATTTTCACTGCATCATAGATCTGATCACAGTAACACGTCTCTGCTTTTCAAACCTCCTTCATGTGAACCTGTTGTTTGATAATAACAGCCTAACATAACTAACCAAAGCTTCTTACTTCTGTCGACTTTGCCCTTTTTTCAATCGATTTCAAGCAATTGTTAACCAAATGAAAGACCTCTTGCACAGTTGTCTCACGTTGAAAGACGTCTGGTGGCTTTCACCTCAGGCTTTTAATGTGAAAACTGTTTTACTGACACAAGCTTGATGCAGTTTGAATAAAGTGCAAAGTATAGGAGCAATTAAAGAAAATAAGGTCATGAATGACAATTGTACATTACACTGAGGGGTGTTTCTGTTTGTCCTATACTGACCATTTGATGAGATAGGGTAGACAAAATAATAGAAATACATTAATTAACAATTTAGCACAATCCAACTGAGGCAAAAGCTACATCCTCTTAAGCCATACAGATGAATCAACAGCTCTCTAAGGTGTCAGGTGCGCGAGGCTCAGACGAAGGTTCAAGTGTTGTGAAAGCTGTGTGTAAGATAGGCAATGATGCGTGCTGATGGAGTTGTCGGCTGAAGTCCATCCCCATGTTTTTATCTCTCAAGCACACAAACACACGCACACACATACACACAAAAACACATGCTCACACTCATACTGTAAATAGCTTTCTGTCCAGGGAGGGCATGTTTCTCTGAGATGATTTGACACACCTCCACTGATCACAGTATAAATAAAAACAGATACATTTTAGATTTTAACATCTAGTTTGCATCTTGACTTTACTTTTTACTTAAAAAAACATGTGCAGACTGTTATTCGCCTTGATCTAATATTACCTCAGGCTTCACCTTTCTTTCACTTCCAACTCAAGTGGTTCTGCAGTTTACAATTTCTTATTGTAGCTGTTATTCTTTTGGCATCATTTTAAAAGCTATCACTCATATTCTTAAGCCCTGTCACTTGTCATAGCACGAGCACGACATGCAGCCATGATGTTTGCATGTCTGGATTTCCCGATGTTGAAGTGCACAGCCCACACTGGTACACACTCAGCTATGGTCTCTCATTATGTGTGTGTGTGACTCCATGGAAACAAGCTCTTCATACAAATCTCTTGTAAAAATGTCCCATGTATTACATGATCTCTATCGAAATGCAGTCAGTGATATGAAGATGAGAGAGCGCAGGGCATAAACGTGCAGGCCAAGGGTTTCTTTGTTTGTCTTTGTCATTTGACGTCATACAGCACCTTCAGCTCGAGGCATTCAAACATATACCAATGCAAATCACAAGTCACTGGAATTCTTTTCATCTGACAGATAACCCTCATGAGGGTTGCAGTAGAACTGAGAACATTTACAGTAATCCTGATCTGGTGTAAAACCATTTGTTTTCTAAGATGTCGCACCATCAAGAATTCTAAATATTAAATTTTTTGGCCAAAATGTAGACTGATAACTTCATTTCAATATGTACTGAACATTTTGTAACATGATTTTAATCGAAATTTAACTGATCAAGAAACCAACTGCGTATATCTCTGAATTTAGGTTCATATTGGACAATTTCACACCTTATTGTTGTACAATGCCAACATTCAGTGCAAATGGTAGTGAACCTTTCATGCAGTGAGGTGGTCATGGCGGAACATTCACCAGGTTTTGTAGTTTTGCAATCATAGTTTTATTTTGCCACAAACACAATAATGCAGTTTTAACAGAGCTGAACATGTGTCACAACCGTCAGTGATTCATTGCAGTGGATAATTGTTGTGCATTTCTCTATGTATGGTGCATCTGTCCCTATTAAATAGACATTGTAGGAAGTGAAATGAAACTGCCATAAAAATCTCAGTTTATAAGTATAATCCATAAGGACTGTATCCATGTGCAAAGAAAACCACAATAATATCAGCACTTCCCCCATGTCAGTGGAAAATGCCCAATTCAGAACAACAAACTGGATAGGTTTTTTAGATGACCCAAATTAACCTCCAACAACAGTGGATTATTAGTGTGCATGTGAACATACTGACTGCTGCACCTCCTTCACTTTAAAATGTCCTTCCTCTTCATTATATATAGTAGGACACAAGGACTTGGGAGGTTTGGAGGTGAATGTTCATTTCACAGTTTAGATCACAGGTATTGGTGGACTTTCTTCTCTTAAGTGGACTGAATGAATTGCTCATTTCACCCTCCTGCCATTCATTCTATCTCCCCCTCCACGTCTCCCCTCTCCATTATCCCTACGCCACTGATCAGGACATTTATTTGGAGGGAGTCATGAAGTGGGTAGTCTGAGGTTTCTCTGCTTGATTGGCTGATACAATGTGTGGTTGGTGTTTCTGGGAGGGACAGGCAGCAGTCTGACTGTCTGAGTATCGAGTTACTGGGTTCTCAAACATGTCGCCAAACTCCTGCAAGCGATGAATCTGCCCTGTGATTGATATTTGATGTGTGATTTCTTGCATCACTCAGGTATTTATTTCTTTTGCATTTCACCTAGCACAGCCTCAGATGTGTGTGTTGAAGCAGGCGACACGCACGGAGTCAGAGTTAATAAGAGCTCAAGTTAAATCATCGCAGATTTATAGGGAGGTGGTTTTTGCAGCTACAAGGTGGGTGGATTCCACACACAAATGTACACATACAAATACACACAGCCCGGCACACTCTGACCGTGGTTCTGCCTGACAAGTGCTAAACAAGGCAAACAGTCTCAGTTATAGACAGTAAATAGAGCAGAGCAATACCTGTAAATAACCAACAAAAAAGCCTCATAAATCCTCAGTGTGTGTGTGTGTGTGTGTGTGCGTGTGTGCGTGCGTGCCTGCGTGAGTCAGTGTGCACATGACCCATAAGTCCAGAAGGGCAGCTGTGTGGGGGGGTTTGTGTACGTCTCCTGACCCAATAAAGTTGACCCAGTACCCATTATTTTTTGTGCACATTTATAGGCATGTTCATCCTTCTGTGTATGTGTGTGTGTGTGTGTGTGCCTGAGTGCCAGAGGCAAGTAGGAAATGACATCTGTCTGACCTTTATGTAGTTGTCTCTATCACCTCATTGGTACATCTGTACACCTCCATGCCCACTCAGGTCAGATGGGCATATGTAAAAAGAATTCAAGCTGGCATCCTCCCCAGTCACCTGGTACAGGTGGACTTGCCCACTGGCAAGGAAATCATAGGCCTGTCACAAGCAGGGAAACAAGACTTATTATAAAGCAGCCCGCAGACACAGGATATGTCCTCCTCGGGGTGGAGCAAATTGCACAAGTAGTCTGAGGAGTTTCTTGTGTTTGGGATAAAAACATTTACAGCTCACAGGTCATGGAACTAGAAAGCATCTTATTCTATAGCAGAGTCTTTAGAAAAACAGACCATTGGGCCTCATGCAAGAACATGTTCATAATCTTATCCTAAATATCTAATACATTTTGTTTGTACTGTGAGTTTGTACGAACAGGCCACGTCTGAATTCATCGAACGGAAAAAATGTATAAATTACGTGCGTAAATAAGATGGATGCCACCTGTGCGTTATTGAGTGAGCGTGGACGAGGATAGCAAGTTAGCAAAATCAAGGACCAAATAATACCATATAAGGCTTTGCTTCCTACTCCATGTCAGGAAGTGTTCTTTCATGAAAATGGCATTAAAGAGTAAAAAGAAGAAGTTTACGATGTCGGAGGTTGAAGTCTTTCTTTGAGACATCCAGCAATGAATGTATATATTTTAGAAGTGTCAGCAGGAGTTAAGTGACCAACTAGATCCGAGCTGAGTCACACTGAAATAAGAAGGTAAGTATATCTGAGGCGGAGAACATAGTACCAACAACACGATAAGAATGAGCTTGTTCATTGGTCCATCACTTGCACATGCATATTGTCACGTCTCCTGGAATTTCAAAGAGGGTGGGCAGCGACGTAACATCCCATGTATTTTCTCAGATTAAATACTTGTAAAGCATTTAAATGCTGAATTTGACTTCAGTCGGGTTAGTGTTAGGGTCAGGGTTAGTTGTCTTTGTAAACTAAAGTTTAATCAGGAGAGACAAGTGAATTAAGAAATGGTATTTATAACAGGTTTAACAGAATGATATTTGATGATAAAATATTGACAGAGTCTTTGGCGCTTAGACTCTATGGGGAGATATGTAGCAGCGGGCATCTGTCCTGAGCAGCAGAAAAGTAAATCCCCGCCATGGAGTCCAGACACTGGTGGGGATGGTGGTTGATGACTTGCTGAGTTCATGGTGTGTTCCAATGCTATTGGATAGATGAGACCAGCTGATTAACAGCTCCAAAGGAAAAATGCTTACTTACCAAGGAAGGCAGAACAAACCATGACTGAATCAACATGGTGCTTTAAGCTGCTAAAGATGAGAGAAAACAACATCTTATACCATGCATGAGACTTAGACGGAAATTATTCCTATTAATTTATTCATGTATGGTAAAGAGACAACACCCTGCACGTAAAGAATTATCTGAAGCCAGCAAAGGCCTGGCAGAGGCAATGAATTTGCTGTAGCCAGCAATGCTAAGGGTTGGTACTCTGCCTATAATGAATTAGCTGTAGTCAGTGATGCCTGAAGGGCCAACGCCCTGTGTATTGAATTTCCGCAAGGTGGCAGTATTAGCCAGGTAGAGAAAGGGAGAACAGATGCGCATTATTTGGGACGACTTGGCAGGAACGGGGTTCCTTCACTGCTCATGCCTGTGTAGCTCCTTATTCCATTTGTGACTGCTAAGGAGTGAATGTTGTACATGCGTAAATGAACGACTGCAGTTTGGTTAAATTAACCTTATACACGTTTTTGTTACTTTGGTGCTTTGGAACCATGATTTACTGTTTTGCGTATGCACCAAAGCTAGTCCAATGGCTGTGCATGCTAATGCTAGTTGATGCTGATGTGATATTTGCAATGATTATGTTGGATTTTGGTGATATTAACTATTTTTATTATTGTGATGATTTTCCAAGTACCATACGTTTCTACATACTTAATATGATCAAGCCTACTTAAATAGAGCACTGTACCTTTTCAACTGTCAGCCAGGGCTGGCCCAAGGCATAAGCAAACTAAGCGGCTGCTTAAGGCTCCCATGCCCAATGTGACTATAGGCCTGATACAGCCACAGTCAGTCAGACAGTTGATGGAAAAGGCAGTAGCGTATAAAGATAAAGACACTTTCAGAAAAAAGGACATGCAGGACTAATGTCAATGTTTTACCATGAACATTCACCAGCCAGCTAGCCGTCAAACAAGCCTTGAGTTCAGTCAAGGTATCTTCAACGTCAGCTAGATTACACTCAGAACTGTATCACTTTGAATATAAAAAGAGCAAATTTACGCTGGAGTTGGCATCTTTAAAGATAAAAAAAGAGAAGTATAAAGGCTGATATTGGTAAATGTAAACAACACAGCTTCGTTTTTTTTTACGATGAACACTGGGATCATTGCAAAGGATCACCGGCAGCCTAGTCTGAGATGGCCTTACATGCTTGTACGATGCAGCACAAATGCAAAAGAAAATATTTGAATATAGGGAGAACGTACCTGGCTTGAAACCTGATAATATTCACCCGATACATGCAGTAAAGGCCAGTTATCCACAAGCAGAGGATACTTTGGACTATACTTGAATAGCAGTTGCTGCTCAGACTGAAAATGGGCTCGGAAAACGGGACAGACATCTAGCAAGGGACTGATACAGGCGACTCAACCTTTAATATGCAGGGACTTGACCATGCAATGTCGAATAGTTTTAGTGAGTGTAGAGTGTGATGAGAGGGATTAGAGGCAGATCGCAAGTTTAGGAAGCAGCAGAATGACCTTTAGTTATAAAACCTGACAGATTCTAAAAATGACTGCAGGAATGCTGAACTTAATGCAGGTCAGTGATTAGGAGGAGGACCTGTTGAGGGCAACAGACTGGCTTCTGGGCAAAAGCCCCCTGAATATCTGTAAATTAAAGTGGGATAATGAGACTTCAATGACATTATATGGCCTGCACAACCTGGCTGTGCGAGAACAATGATGCATGGCTGATGGCAGAGTAATGCTTCTCATGATTAGCAGGATTTCTGATTTTATTGACGTGCAAATGATGGGATGAACTGCAGCCGATGCATGGGAGGTATTGAACTTGAAAAAGTATTTGTCTATTTGATGGAATCAGACCTTTCAAATACCTCTGCGACCCACATGGCTCTGCTTATCTGGGAAACTTCGGAGCATCAAGGATATGAATGAATCAGTGCTCATAACAGCAAGCCATTCTTCGCATAAATATATATTTATTTATTTTTATTTGATTGGCTTGACCCTGCATTAGAGTGATGCTAAATGCCAGTTAGACCTGGCAGCAGACTCAAAAGAAATCCTATTTTTAATTAATTGATGATAATTTTCGACAGGGGGGCACTGGTTAAACAGGTGTTTTTTGGCTTGAACAGAGCAGTCAGACTTGTTAATGTGCATGTTGAGAAGATAAGATAAAGTTATGTGACTTTAAATCCAGCAAAAGCCTAGAAAACCTGGTTAATTCTAGCAGGCAGCTTTACAGCGAAGAGCAACATGGGGTTTAGATCCCAATTTAATGTGATGTAGAGAAAGTACCATGACAGAAACAGCTTGTGTTGGAAATAATCAAAGGGGTCTGCAATTGCAGCAAGTGTGAAGAGGGAAGAAATTGAGGTAAGACCAAAACTTTTAATAAAGTTGATACGGATGCTGGATGATTTGAACATGAAGCAGCGTGTGGAACATGGTCAGTGTGCTGTGACGAACAGTCTGTTCGTTCTATTTATTAAGATATGCGTGGTGCTGCTTATGGAGAGGCCCTGTGGCTGCCCAGCATGAAAGCAGCCATAACTCTGCTGTTTGTAAGAAAAACTCTTAGCGAAGTAACCACATAATGATGAGGGGACATCAGCAGTGTAGAGAGATTTCCACTTGTGGAATGAATGAAGAGAGCAAGCGCTGGTAGTGATCAGAGCGGTTAATCATGATGCCACATGATGCTTCGCTGCTGATATCTGACAGGCTGAATGACACTCAGCTGTGATTGACACCACACTCTCCTGATGAGATTAATACTCACCTTTGCAAAACTTGATCAATGAGAATCTGCATGAAATATATGACCTACCAAGCGTGCGAGCAAAGGCAGAGAATGCTGTGCATGACAGGAAGATTGCTGCTGAGGTGCTTGAATGTGCACTGGTGGCTGGTGTTGCGATGCTGATCAGTCCGTGAGTTGTAGAACCGCGAGTAGCCAACATGAACTCGTGAATCAGCCTTGAACAGATCTGATCCAGAGTCTGATGTATGAAAAGATGATGGCAAAAGAAGCAGGGAAAACTCATTGTGATCGAAATACGCAGAACAGCAGCATGAGAGACTAAGGCAGGGAGAGAACCCTATGTACACATAGAGCAGCAAGATGATATGCGAAAGAGGCAGGTGTGTTGCAATGCTATTGGATAGATGAGACCAGCTGATTTAACAGCTGTTCGCAGCAGTTCCAGGATGAATGAGAATTAATGTACAACCTAAGCATAAAGTAGTCTTCCTGTCTGAAATTACGAATACCTCTACATTTTACATCAAATGACAACTTTTTTCGAACCTATCAAAACAAACACTATTTTGGTTTCAAAAACAAATAATCACTATGTCTTCTTTCTGGCACTGTCAGGGGAAAGGGAAAACTCCGGAGCAAAAGGTGCTGATAATGCCCGTTACACTGGTTGCCAAACGCCATTGAAAACGAGGAAGAGTGTACAACCAATCACATTACAATATCTAATTGTGTTGTGGCCCTAGAACACGGCCTCAACCATAGCTTGAAATAAGATGAAGTGTATCGATATGAGCGATGGCCACAGCAAGGCCATCGCTGACTGCAAGGAGGTCGAGGTGAAGTCTCTGTCACTGATATTGATGAAAAAATATGTGCCATAACAGGCATGTTTTATGCTGGTGCTGAATCAGTGCACCTTCATTCATAGTAATATCATACAATATGCAGCATGCTAAAATTATTTGACATGTATTCTCTGGCAGCTTACTGCCAGCCAGGCATGGATTGTTCCATCGGGAATACAGGGAGATTTCCCAGTGGGCCGGTCCATCTGTGTTGGCCGCACGACTGGGCTGCATGGGATCGAAAGCTTTTTTTAAATTAGTTTTATTTATTTATTTATCGGGGCATGGAGAGAACAGATATATGATAGGCCCCCTTGTTTGTCTTTCATGTGAACACTGGCCATTCACAACCTTGGTCTTTTGCTGGGCGGCCCACAGAGAAGAAAGAGAACACACGATCAGCCCGCTGGTTTGTCTCTCTGAACACTGGCCAATCACATCCTACTATGGGATACGTTTCACTTTCTCCAGAGCTGAAGCGCCGTCTCGCTCCGGGACCAACCCCCTTTACTTTCTGTACCAGCATGACTTCTCTTTTAACTTGAGACGCTGTATTATATTAAGACAGGCCGCAACCAGCACCCAGTGTTGCCAACTTAGCGACTTTGTCGCTTTATTTAGCAATTATTCAGACACCTCTAGCTACTCTCTTTTTTTTTTTTAAAGTGACTAGCGACAAATCGAGCAACTTTTTCTGGGGTTAGTGGAGACTTTTGGAGACTCTGACGTGGAAGAATGTATCGTTCTTACTCTTCTCAACGAGCAGCTGATGCTGCCGTGGGCCCCTCCCCCCGTCTCAAAGCACTCACAGGCGGCACAGCAGTGATGCGCAGCAGTCACTCCCAGCTGCAGACAGAGCAGGACATGACGTTCATCCCTCCGCATCCAGACTGCAAATGAACCGCTCATGCGTGAAGCCGCCGCTGGCTGATCCCACCTGGGTTTACAGTCAGGGCGAGATGTAAATGTAAAATTGCTTTGTCTGAAATATATCACTGCATTTATTGTGACATAAAAAAAACAAGAATCGACAGAGGAAAGTTCATTTGTAGTTCTAAACATATTTAGGGTGTTTTTTACTCCCTTTTTGTCCCCTCCCACGACATTATTCCTCTCTCCTAGACTCCGTTACAATTACCTGCACATGGCCAATACGCAAATTAGGTGATGCCGTCATTTAGTGACTTCTAGCGACTTTTAGGACAGCCAATAGCTACTTTCCTTACTGAGGAGTTGGCAACACTGCCAGCACCACACTTTCACTACGGCAGCCAACTCAGCTTCTCTCCCCCTGTCCCTCGTTGTTTTGATATGCATGTGTAACGATGTCCAGCCAGTCGAGGGCTTTGCTGTGCAGTGTGTAGACCTCACTCGCGGACACGTTAAGAGCCTTGATAGCTGCTCATGCTAGCCCTCACAAGTTTTAGGTCGGGGGTTTGAAGCACCTGCACGAAACATGATCGAGTAACCTTCCCCCCACCTCTGTTTTTTTCACAAATCGCGTCGCAGATGATTGCTTGAGTGTGAGAAAATAGTGTTATTTCAGTGTTCTGTTTTCTCCACCCTTGTTTTGTGTTTTGACACTGTTAAGATGCAGCTTTTCAAAGCTGTATGTTTTGTTCTTATTTTACTTGAAGTGAGAAGAGAACATTATTAGAGTACTTGTTATTTATAATTCCTCCAGTTCAATATGAAAACTGACAATTAACATTGTTGAAATGATATTGAATTGCAGGTCTTCTTTTTTTTATTCGATTTGACAGTCAGTTGTTGATAATTAGGCTAGATGTCGATATAACCAGCCTACTTCAAATGGCACTGAATCATAACACAAGTTAGACATTATGACATTATGGTTCCGGACCTTTTCATGAGAAAAAAATTCTCCAACTCGACCTCTCAAACCCCCCTGAACTAAAGTAACGAAAGGTAACTTGAAGTAACTTGAAGTAACATAAAGTAACAAAGAGGATTGCATTTTTAGTTATGGTAAAATGATAACAATTAAAAAAGCACATAGACATCTTTTCAAGAATATAAACATGCATACTTAGATTTTATGAAAAATGCGTACAATGCTTCACTTGTCTACTCACTTACTACTCAGCTGTATTTTATATGTCTAATTTACCCGTTTTCTTTCTGCTTACCTGAAAATACACATGAAATACAGTCATGCTTCTGTCCAGCCCGATGGATGGCATACACTGTGCGCAACTGCTGTTTTTACCCTTGACAGAGGTGCTCACTTTGGGGTGCATTCCCCTTGTGGTGTAAAGATGCCACTACACCCTTGTATTGTCTTAATGCATAATCTGGAGCACAGTGATTATTTTAGATAAAATTAAAACAGAAAATATCAATAACATGAAATAACTAAAAAAATATATGGTTTGACCCTTTTTTATAACCATCTGAACTTATTGTCTTTACTTTTGTAAAAAAAAGGGAAAATTAAAAAGTTAACATCTTGTGCCACCAAAATGTCAGGTGCGCAATGAAAAATGTTGTTTGGGGAATTTTGTGATTGATGTTCTCAGATAAGTAGAATGAACAAGACCTTTTGACAAACATCTGCCAAAACAATTTGTCTTAGTTGTAAAGTATTGTTTGTATTCAAGGTCTGATTCAGTTTCTCATCTTTCTCTGTAATGTAGAGCTCTGCTGTCACCCCATTGACAACACCTCACACATTTGCATCAGGTGACATGTTCCTTCATTACCATGCACGCACATGCTCTAGTTCATTTTTAGTTGATTCCACATTCATTATCATTCTCCCGCAAATACTTGGTATTGCACCAAATCCGCCACTGAAAATAGACCCTGGAAAAAGCATTATTCATCCTGTTTCAGGAAATTCTTGACCCCGTTCTAAAAACCAAGCTACTTATTAATGACCCATTTTCAAAGATTGTATTGGACTGAGAGACACGCAGGTTGGAGAAGATGAAAGGATTGAGAGGCTGACTTATACATTACAGGTTTCTGACTCTTTACAGACAATGAGAAAAGGCTTTATCACCGGCCTTGTCCTGTAACTTAACTCAAAACATGAATGCCAACTAAATTGGAGATACAAGGTTTTCACTGGAGTGTAGCTGCTAATAAAAGAATTGTTAATGAGGCAGAAGGTGTGAGCAGGGTTGTCAGTGTTGTTATGTGTGTATGTCCAGTCTCGCCTGGCCTCATTGTCACCTCTCATCTCCTGTAGTTTTGGGTAGAAAGAGGACGTGAGCCCTGACATGGCCCGCTGTAACTCTCAAAAAGGGTGGAGGAAAAAACGTTTTACACTTTTCTCTTCACTTAGTTCAAACTGAAGTCTTTGAAGTTTGCGATGCCGCCTTGTGAACAAAAATCGTACCCAGAGGTCACTGCCAGATACAGTTTCAGTGCATCATGAGCAACAATGAACATGTTACTTGAAAAGAAATACAATGCTGCAGCACTCGCAATGCTGTCAAAACAAAATTAACAAACACCAAACAAATTACATTAGTGCTGTGTGCTGTTGCCCTTTACCTTTACACTACCTTAATAATGTGTCATCTGTCATGATAGTCCACCACATTCTTGCACCAATTATGTATGTAGAATATGTTGAGAGACGTGTAGGTTACAATATTAATGCCTCTGCTCAGTGTGATTGCAACAATACAATGAAAATTTTTCAACCACATGTTTGATGGTAAAAGGCTTAAGGGCTCAAGAATGTAATTTATACATTTAATTATTCATCATCTGTTGCAATTTGCTGTATGGTAATGTCACTTGTTTCATTTTAAAATCTACACTATATGAGATCATTAGCTGCTATTTAATATACAATGTTTGTTCAAAGCAAACCTATGTCTACCCCACTGCTGTTTTTCCTCAACATAATCTGTGAATGTAGCTGTTACATTTAGAGAAAATGTATTTATAATTGGCATTCTCAGTTTACTTGGCTTGTGCCTTTTTTCATAATGCAAAATTGCACCAAGGCTTGAACAGCACAATCAGTGTCATCAGGGTAACTTTGCACTCTTCTAATTACCTGATTTCTTGTTTCTCAGGTAGATATTGGACTCCATATTCTAACAGCTTGCTGAATTTTTCATATGCCTCTGTAGATTTTAACAACCAATGTATATTATTATCACACGCAGCAGTGATTGATTATCCGTATTGCTGTTTTCATAAAATAATATTTGGCGACACAATGGCCCTCATGCAAGAACCGAAAGACACAAATTTGTTCTTGTGTACGAGTGATTTAGGAGAACTTCCCGCATTCTCCATTTTTTCGTATTTTATGATTTCTTTCAAATACGCACTGAATTGATGGGTTGAGACCTGTTGTAGGAGTCACGTAATTGCTCTGTTGTTAATCAAATCAAGTTTTTCCACTTATGAGTTGTTTTTTCATCACTTTGAATCAATTATGCATAATTTAAATTAAATTAAATGTAAAAAAGAAAAAAATATTGATATATAAATGTATTTTTTTCACTTAACATTATTCTGTTTGATTCAGCATTTCAAATTATAGTATAATTCTACGTGTATAGAATGTGTTAACAGTGTTGCGCAATGGCCAGGGTAGCGCACATCTTTGGCAGTTGGCATGCATGTTGCGCAGGGGCGCAAAGAGTTGCTGGCTTGACATGTCAGTTGTTCATTGTCACTGTGCAAACTTTTTTCACATCATCTACCTAAAATTAATTAAAATCAGCTAGTGACATCTCTAGTCAACCTGCAGACAAGACATGAGCATCATAAGCATCATACGGCACTCATGCCATGGCAAAACGCACAGTTAGTGTCGTGAGGGCAGGTGGATGAGACTTATCACAGCTGTGAACTGCTTTACACACCCGAGAAGAAATGTATAGCCTAAAATATTAGGCATAGCCTAATATTTTGTTTAACATTGTTTTCCCCAAAAAAGTTAAAAGTTAAAGTTAAAAAAAACTGAAATGGGGCTGGAAACCATCCACTCTCTGCCCCTCATTGAGGAATTCTGAGACTATTAATATTCATGATAACACAGGCCGCGTGCCCCGCCCACCACAGCTGTGGCTTGACGGACGGTCGGTGTGCGCTTGGACTGGAGCAGAGGAGAAGTGCGACACCAACATGCTCGGTCTGGACGGAGCCCAGGGAAGGGTTAAAAGAGCGCTGTGTTTCAATTAAACCGCACCAGCACCAGCCCGGAGGCCGACCACGGGTGCAAGAGAACACGGAAGGCGAGTCTGGAGACGAGACCCGCATGCGAGGTGGTGGTGGAGAGAACTTTGACGCCCACAGTTGACTAATCACTCCCAGACTCTTGCCCCTCTCACACACATTGGCATAGACTGGCAGACTCGCTCCCTCAGAAGAAAAAAAAAAGTCTTGCAGCTAATATGACTGGAGGGGGTCTAAGAAAACTGTCAGAATTTTGGTTTTACAGTCAGATGTCAAAGATCAAAGTCAGACAACTGACTTTTAAGCTGCAGTCCGTAGGATTGAGAGACGTGTAGACTTCAAAATCCAATGACTCCTGCTTCCTCCCCCTCCCTCTCCACTGCACCTCGGTTCTGCCTCCAGAGCTCATCCCAGCCCGCAGTGCCTGCGCTGGCTACCATGGCAACTGAAGTCCAGCAAGGTACGTAACATGGCGTTCCCAAGAAGCTAACACGGACTACTGTCGACACTACTAGACTATGACACGTTTTTTAGTTTCCGTCCCCACACATTATTCCCTTAGACTTTTTGTGAAAACAACATGTCAGTGTTTTTGTAAGTTAGCTATCGTAAATCAGTTTATATTAGCTTGTTTACGTCCCTAGCGTTAGCTAGCACATTAGCTACTACAGAGTGTTACATGGTAGGCCTTTACATTAACAGATTTATCTTCACATACATCCATTGTTGCTTTGCAGGATGACTGATGCTTGTTTTCTATATTTTATAACATTATTAGAGCTTTGAGACTGGTACACTGGACTCCGATGAGGAAGTAAACACGGCTGCTATGACGAGTAGAAGAGCGAGGAGAAGAGGGAGTCACCTACGACCACCACCGGGCAGCGGCCGTGGGAGACGGGACAGAGGTCGGCATGTTGGCCCGACACCTGAGGACCTGGGAGCTGAAGACATAGCTGATCTTAATGTTACGAGCCAGTTGGTACCTGCTTCTTTCACTGGTTTCCTTCAAAGATAGTGTAGCTTCAGTTGCCTTTGCTAGATGTAAATAATATGCTGTACGATACTTTTTTTTTCATTTAATTTATTTATTTCAATGTTATATTTTAATATTTATGCAACCTCAGTATTTGCCTTGCAATATAGGGGAATTTTTGAAAGTGGTTGGTTTAAATAAATATATAAATATACAACATTTTGAAGATTACTTCAAATTTTTTATCAATATACTTTTTGAATCAATTCAAGGCATTACAAATATATCAATTTGGGGTAATCACCGATACAATATCTCAAAGAAAAGCATAACAAGTTTATCAACGTAAACAATGATGTAAGCTTTATTTTGCACATGAATAAAATGCAAACGAGGTGTGTTGAATATTCCTTCCTCAGCTGTACCCCTAGCAAAGTCATCAGCTGTGTAGAAAAGCAACATATAACAGAGTATGTGAAACTATGATCCAGAAAAGAAATTCCTCCTTAAAAGTGTATCACAAGTCAAAAATCATTTGAGTACATAATATGTAGGCATGATTATCAGAGTCAAGTATGGGGTGAACAGTCATGTAGGTGAACAGAAATGTAGAAGTATATGTAAAGCGTTAATTTATTTATTTATTCTTTTATTTATTCTTTTATTTATTTATACATTTATTTATGCATTTATTTATTTCATCATTTATTTATACATTTATTTATTTCCTCATTTATTTCTGTATTTATATATTTATTCCTGTATTCATTTATACATTTATTTATTTATTCATTTGTTTATTTATTTATTTCTATAAGTCATAATCCGTCCTCCATAGCATTGTTGTTGTGAATACTTCAGCTCTGTCATCTGTGCACCGCCGCTCCAATGTTTACTCACGTTTTCTCTCTGCTCGATCTGCTTCCTTCTTTTTAGCTTGTTTTTGCTCGTGGTCTTTCATCTGACAATTCTAAGATCAAAGTCAGACTTGTAACATTTAAGTTGAAATTCTGTTATTTAAATCAGAATTCAAAGAGCAAAGTCAGACTACTGTCTTTAAATAGAGAGAAGAGAAATATTTGCAACCGCATATATGTTTACCGATATGTGAATATGCCGAAAAAGATGCTTGGGGTGATTTATCAATGGTGTCATTACGTCAGTTGTCCAGCAGAGCGCATTTCGACTCCATTGTTAACAATACTCTCAACACTGCTTCTGCTAACTGCTCAGCTGGTCCCTGGAGGGGCTGACACTCATCAGATGATGGTGCAACGGGGGATTGAGTGTGTGAGGCGTTGATTTCACGCTATGTTGTTACTTATTTGGTGAGATGCCGAGCTGGAAAGTAGGAGAAATTAACAATGTCCCTATCTTTTATTCTCCATGACAACAAGCTTATACACGTTTACTGGCCAACCACGTAGCTACTTTAATACCTCATCAGCTGAGTGGAAGCCAATGTGTGAGCATCTTAGCCCATTCTACCTATACCGCTAAGTTATAACATTACCAGCAAAATATTGCTAAAAGTGATGTTTTGATAAGCAGGAAAAAGTGTTTCTGATTGGACTTCAATCCATTGAAATAATGGTTCGGAAACAGAACAAAGCTGTAGCATGAATTTCATAGCTAGCTTGATAAGAGTAGAGAATACCTGGTTAGAGAGCAGTGGTGGAAAGTAACATTTACTTAAGTACTGTACATTAGTACAATACAATTTAGAGGTATTCCAATGGCATTTTCTGCTTTTTTATACTTCCATTCCACTATATTTCAGATGGAAATATTGTATTTTAAAATCCAGCACATTTTTTCACAGCTATAGTTACTAGTTACTTTTCAGTTGACTGAGTTGTTGAAGTTCATTTGTAAAAGAGACAATTGGGTTACATTGCTTACATTTTTGCCAATACTCAGCTGTAATTATCATACTACCAGGAATCTGTCTGACCATATGTGCTTTTATTGATTGGCTGAGCATTTTCTGCACTGAAGGATGATTGGCTAAAATGCAGTGACACACTGTTCTTTGGTCTGCCTTGCTTTTCAGCCCATCAGTATTCACATGTAATTTTCAGCAGGAAATTCAAATTCATGTTTAGAACACCCTTTGCACTAGTCATGGAGGGGTGATCTACACAGCCGACAGAGGACACCCTATGGCGTCTATTTAGTTTCAAAACTTGTGTACGTACAAACCACATGCGCGTAAAATACGAGAGAGCAGATCAACACCACATGCATAAAACACACTTTTGGGGTCCCACTTACCGTTGCTCAGCTCTCTGGAGCTGTAGTTACCCTTCGTGAATGTCCGTCACTGGCGCACAATGAATCCTGGGATAGGTTAGGCCGGGAAAAATCCACGCATTTGGATCATTCGTCGGAATGGAAAGACACATTTGTCAGCTACATTTCAAGCATAGACTATATAAAAAGTGGATGTAGTCACTTGGTCCGCAAAATAAAGCCAATGCAAAAGTACCTGCAAACTGTATTCTCCAGAATGACCAACAGAGGGCCACTCACTATTTGTTACCATAGAAGTCTATTAGAAAATGACTCTTATTCTTACTTGATTTATGAGGTCAATTAACATTTTTCTAAGGAGTTTATGATTCAATCTCTAGTTTCAAGACCAAAAAATTATGTATTGGGCGTGATTGACAGATTTACCATCCAATGGGTACATGGTTGCAGGTGTCGGTGGACGTACATTGGACGAGCTCTCAGTCAGACCCACCCCCTGCTCCTATGTCTGGTTGCAAAAAAAACAAGATGGCAATGATCAAAAGGCTAAACTCAAGGCTTCAAAACATCAATTAAGAAAGCAATGGGTGACGTTACGGTGGATGTGGTTTGAAGTAGCCTTCGAAGTGGGACTGGGTTGGTCCCACATCAGTACATGGTTTTGAGAAGAGAGTTTGGTTTTGATGTAAGTGGAGAGTTTGGTTTTGACATGGAAGTTGGAAGTTTGTGAAAATTAGTGTACAGTTATCCAATTGTGTTTAGAGTTTTGGGAAATGGAGCATTATTTCAAGAAATGTGTCTTAGCAATCAAGGAAAACTGTAATATAGATAAGGAGCCGTACAGGTGTCAATCTTGAAACACCATACACTTAAAAGAAAGACAATAAAATCAAAGCGCAGCGAGTTCTCAGTTAATTTGGACCCTGCCTCAACTCACAAGCGTCCAGTATCCAGGACAGCACCCCAGCAGGTGTGAATGTCCTTCTGACCATAGCCAGGCATCAAGAGGACAATCACATCAAACCTCTCTGCTAAACAGAGTAAACAACTGTGACCTCCAATTAGACTTCTGCTGTTGTGTATAAAAATGATACATCATATACAGGGATACAATTAAACAACCACAGAAAACAGACACTTATCCACTTTATCCACAATTTTCATTAAAACCGCAGTTAATACCACGGATGTTTCCCCAGTAAATACTGTCCAGCTCAGTTAGTATCAGTCTCCCAGACGCAGGCGCAGCTGCAACGTGGGTTTGTTGTGGACCCGAATCGCGCTTGAGAGCCATTCTTTTTATTTTGCAGAGAGAATCAGTCAGTCAAGAGAGAGACATGCTGTCAAAGTTCAGCGCAGAACACACACTTTCAGTTTCAGTTTCACTCAGTTTCACTTGCTCAAGTACTTATGCAGAGAGGGACTGGCGTCAGTCAGAACAGATAATTGAATCCGAGAAATAATTTTTTTTTTGTTTTATTTCAAGTCTGATCATTTCATGGTGGTTATGTTGTAAAGCAGAATAAAACACAGGTAAATCTCTGCACAAGATAGGATTTTTGGTCTCTTCCTGGTGCTTTTTTTCTTAAAAAATAACGATGAGCTGTTCATTTGAAAGGTTAATTTATCTTTTTTAACATTTTCATATTATAAAAATACAGCAATGCAAATAATGATAATTTTGGTCACTGTAATCGTGATAATTTAATTTCATACATCTCTACTACACATACAATAATTGCATTTTATAATGTTTCTTTGATTAGTTATTGGGTCTCTCAGAGTGTGTATGTGATTTATACTCATCCTCTTCAGTTGGAATCGGACCTTTGCATTTCTTATCAACTGCCTTGGTTGCTCCTCTCCGGATCATTATTACAGGAAAATTACTCCAACACAGTTATGACAGTTATAATCAGTCTTGTCAGGCCTCTTACCACAGCATTGTCTGCTCGACCATTGACCTATGAGGTGGTCCTTGTCGTCAGTTAACACCTGAAACGGTTCTCTCTACCTGTGAGACAGGGACACATTCTCCATAGATTGGAGAGATTTGATTTACACATTCTTCTGGAATGATGAAACATGAAAAACCCCCACGATGTTTCCAGGAGTCTGTGGAGGACCTGTAAATTAAATATTTTTAACATTGCTGTTAGTTTGCTAGTTTTGTTAACATGCAATATACATCAATATCATACACTCGTATATGCATCTACTCATCAGTCCAGAGAAGTGTGACCTTTTGGGATTATACTCTGTCAGGACTCATGAGGACTTAGTTCAGTTGCTGCATTCTCTGTACTGCGGATGAAATATAGAACAATGGTTAAGTTGATTCTCTCATTCTCACTTTCACAGCCTTGACAGCTTGGCATATGTGTGAAATCTATTTTCATACTTAATACAAACATTAACAATCATAACAATTTGATTATTTAAATGGCAATATTAATTTTACTCCTGATAGTTATAATAATCGTGTTTTCACTGAACTTTCTTTCTTTACTTGTACAATATCTTGTGTGACTAGAGCAAATCATTGTAACCTAATTACATAATTCATCCCCCTTTTCCTACATGTGTCGGACCTATTGAAAACATTGGTCAAAACATGAAGGAAGGAACTGAAATCTTTATAGCCAGAATGCAGGCTCTAATGAGAGGATATAATTCTGTTGCTTCTCGACGTGCCTTTAGACAGTGATTTGCTCCATAACTTCCCAATCCCCCACTACAGCTCAACCAGGTGTTTGTTATCTTTAAATCCATCAGTTAACAAAATCAGATCAGAATTTTGAATCAGTCTGCTTTAATTCTCTTTCAAGAAATGTGAGGGTTTGACAATATGATAGCCCCATAGCCAGATCTCCATGCTGCATAGCCTTCAAGATGTGCAGCCCTGCATAAACAACACAAACAACAAAAACAACACAGTCGTGACCAAGTACAATGGCTGAAATTTAACAATTATGGTAGCAACAGCGGCTACATCTCTGAGACAGCTCGCCATGCCAAGACCACAGGCGGAAACCAGTATGAGTTATATGCAATAGGGCGATAATGTGACACACGCTTCCCGTGCAGGTGTAAGCTGATGATAGACCAAGAGGCCCAAAGCGGTGCTGAGGTGAGGGCTTGCTTTCGATCACGAAAGGCCTCGTGAAGGGGGCAGATACTTTAGACATATGGTCAGTGTCTCTTTTTTCTTTCTCAGCACGAAAGGCAGCTTCAACAGTCTTTTAGACACATATTCCAGAATCTCTTGTTCTTAAAATCAGTTGTTGACCTTTGGTCTCTGTAAGGGCACTGCATGCCTCTCTCGATGTTGACGTCACTTCTCACCGCTGCCACACAAAACTCGAAAAGGCCTCCAAATGTCTTTGGAGTAATCTGGCCCAGTCAGTTTTCTACCTTTACTGTATGTTAAAACAAACAAATGCTGGCTGTCTCTCAATGGGATAGATTAAAAATGAACTCAAGTCAACGACTGCAGTAATGGACTGCAGCTAAATATTTGACTGTCAAAAAGTTTAACTGCTGCAATGGAAGACATCACAGGTGCTCATGTGGGAAATATTGGCTGTATGCTGAATGGATGATTGCAAAGATGAAAGCCATGTCTATCACAGACAACATCAAGCAAAACAGTCATCAACAGATTAAAAAATGTAATCTCTCTTATTCTTTAATCTCTGTCATCGGGAATGGTTAAATATGATCTAATTAACTTTAACAGTAGTGGTGGATCTTCATAATGATCGTTTGAAAATTTGAACTGCTTATAATTTAGAATCTTTGCATTCCCTGTCTTTCCCACTGCTGACTGTGTGTGTGTGTGTGTTTGTGTGTGTTTACATGTGCGTGTGTGTGAGGTTGAAAGACATCTGCGACTGCCAGTGTTTTGTTTTTGGGCATTTAATGGAATAAAAATACATCTACTTTCCTCATTCAAATGTACAACTTATTTTCATCATTATTTTGTAAGGGTATTGTCTATCATTCTTTTCAGGCTTGATAATAATTAACAATAATGAAACATATTTACTGTATCAACAATTTTCTTAATGAAATTACATCAAGTATCCACAAAACTTAATATCATGTTTATTTTACTTTCTCTGTTCAGAACTTTTGGGATCTCCATGTTGAATATAGAGAGCTAATACATGACCAACAGAGTAATAAACAATTGAGTATCTCAGTTGGTCTTGTTCACTTGCCAGTTGGCCTTGTTTACTACTCAGTTGGTCATATTCACTTCTCAGGTGGCTTTGGTTACTTCTCAGTTGATCTTGGTCACTTCTCAGTTGGCCTTGTTCACTACTCACTTGGTCATATTCACTTCTCAGTTGGCTTTGGTTACATTTTGGTTGGTCATATTCACCTCTCAGTTGGCTTTAGTTACTCTTCAGTTGGCGATGGTTACTTTTCAGTTGGCCTTGTTCACTACTCAGTTGGTCATATTCATTTCTCAGTTGGCTTTGATGACTTTTGGGTTGGTTGTGTTCACTTCTCAGTTGGTCTTATTCATTCCACAGTTGGCTTTGGTTACTTTTCATTTGGCGATGGTTACTTTTCAGTTGGTCATGTTCACTTCTCGGTTGGCTTTGGTTACTACTGAGTTGGTCTTGTTCACTTCTCAGTTGGTTATATTCCCCTCTCAGGTGGCTTTGGTTACTTCTCAGTTTGTCATATTCACTTCTCAGTTGGCTCTTTTTACTTCTCAATTTGCTCTGGTAACTTGTCAGTTGGTCTTGTTCACTTCTGTTGGTGACAATCACTTCTCAGTTGGCTTTGGTTACTTCGCAGCTGGTTGTGTACTCAAGTTGGCTTTGTTCACAACTCAGTTGATCATATTCACTTCTCAGTTTGCCTTTGTTACTTGTCAGATGGTGTTGTTCACCACTCAGTTGGTCAGATTTACTTCCCAGGTGGCTTTGGTCACTTCTCAGTTGGCCTTGTTCACTACTCAGTTGGTCTTGTTCACTTCTTTAGTTGGTCATATTTACTTCTCTGTTGGCTTTGGTTTCTACTGAGCTGTGTTGTTCACATCTCAGTTGGCCTTGTTCACTAATTTGTTGGTCTTGTTCACTACTCAGTTGGTCATATTCATTTCTCAGGTGGCTTTGGTTACTTCTCATTTGGTCTTGGTCACTTCTCAGTTGGCCTTGTTCACTTGTCAGTTGGACATATGTACTTCTCAGTTGGTCATATTCACTTCTCAGTTGGTTTTCTTCACTTCTCATTTGGCCTCGTTCACTATTCAGTAGGTCATTTTTTTCTCTTCTCAGTTAGCTTTGGTTACTACTCAGTTGGTATTGTTCACTTCTCAGTCAGTCTACGAATAATAGATTACAGACTTTGTTTGTTTTTAAAGTCTAGTGTAAGTGCAGTCAGATTCTCATTCCTAACTCCTTACGGATTCTCCTTCACATCTTTCCTTGACCTCATGACGTTTTCCATCAGGGTAAAAATTTGCAAAGATCAGGACATTAGAAACCAACCCTATTACTAGACAACAATCAAGTTGTTTTTTGCATTGAGAGCATTTTCAAGTGTCTTGCTTTTTAGAATATTTTGCATGTGTGGCAACAACAGTTTGGCTGAGGTTAGAGAACGATGTTTATGGTTAATATTGCATGTGAGACTGGACATAAACACCAGTCTGCTGCATGTAAGTCAGTCATGCTGCATAGCCCTTCTACAACCTGGTCTCCACAACCTTACTTTTCATCTTGCAGTATACAAGGCACGAACTTCCTTTCAATTTATTTTGCTATGGGATGCAAATTATAAGGTGTCTCCTTACCTTTCATCATCAAGGAGTGAACCTTAATAGCTTCATAAATGTAGGGTTTATTGCAGGGTAGTTGGATTGGATTGAACAGGTGTACCTAATAAGCTTCACACACTGATGTGGAAAGACACACAGTAGAAAGGATTATGGTATGAGATTTATCCTACGCCCATGCTCTACAGCAGCAGCACAGGGAATGAAAGGAAAACAAGGCACACAGCCAGGGACAGAGAAAGAGATTGTGTCTGCTTTATCCATGTTTGCTCAGTTTAGCGCAGGGTAAATATTAGCCCGTGTGCTCGGCAGCCGTTCTTCTCCACTGGGCTTCAACCTTACACCCTTCCCGCAGAGACTAAAGGCAAAAAGAGCACAGGAAGAGAAGGGAAGGTAGAGGATGAATGGGGGAGAAGTAGAGTTATCAAGGTAACAGATGGAGAGTGGCAAAAGGCAGCTCAGAGAAACTGAACAGAGACCACATGATGGCAGAGAATAAAGAGAGATAGAGAAAGTAGGAGTTGGAAAGAGGGCAGTCGATGGTCAAGTTCAAAAGAGATACTATTTTTACTGTTAGACCACACTCAGTATACCGTATTTTCTGCACTATAAGGCGCACCGGAGTTTAAGCCGCAGCAGCTAAATTTAATGATTTGTACATCAATATGCCGCACTGGACTATAAGCCGCAGGTGTTTTAATGTTTAATTACCATATGTAAGAGTTCATGCACAGAGGGGATTGTCGGGAAAGAGATGGCTGCTTGAGGAAGCTCCCATTTATTAACATTTCAACAAACAAGTTGCATATTTGCATAACATACTAAAACCACCAAAGTCCTCATCTTCAGTGTCGGAAACGAACAGGCTCAGGGTGGCTTCGTCAGCCACTCTCCTCTCTCCTTCGTTGTCGCTCTCAAAACCAACGAACTCCTCTTCGTCACTGTCGGAATCGATCAGCCTCTGAAGGGCCTCAGCTGAGCCTGTGGCGGCGTCCTCCTCTTCATCACGCAGCAGTCCAGCCTTTCAGAACCCGTTGGTGATCGTGGATGTTTTGACACTCCTCCACGCTATCAGGATCCACTCGCAAACTTGAGCGAAAGTTGCTTTTCGCTGCTTTAACCGTGGACCGCGGACCGGTCATAGAGCCCATAGAGTTAAAGTTGGTGGACTGTAACCTGTAAAATCCATAGATTTAGGAGGTCCCCTAGTGGCCGTTAGCTGTAAAAATCCATAGATTAGCCGCACCGTTAAGGTGCAGGGTCGAAAAATGGGGAAAAAGGCGCGGCTTATAGTCCGAAAATTACGGTAGATGTCATAATGATGACTTATGTGCAGCTTGACATCCTGCTGCATTTTATGGTACCTGTCTTCATCAGCTTCACAGCAGTGCTCTTACTTTCAGAAAGGTTTTTTTCCATTGTGCCAGGAAAGGTGCACTGTTTAAACCTCTCTAAACTGCAGAGATACTGTGTACCATTGCTGTTTTTCAATTTAAGGAGGTTTGCAACCACAGAGAAGGAAAGAGAGGGCAAAAGTAAAATGCTAACCGATTCATATTGGTGTGTTCTTCTTTGTGGCTGTGTTCTGCTGTGCAGAGGAAAGGGATAAAATAGGAGAGGCAAAACGATGCTGCAAGGACAGAAAGGGGAGAAGAGTGGAGAAAACAAAGGAGACACAAAACACTTTGCTTTCAATTTTGTTGTGTCAAGTTCACAGTCATTCCCTTCAATTTCGGCCAGCTGCTTTCCTCACCTCTGCACAGCATGAACAGGTTGCTTCAGAACAAAGACACACAAAAAACAAAACTAACATTAATACATATGTCTCACCCAAAGCCACACACAGACAAAGTGTAAAATCAGAGAAGGACAAAAAAAGTAATCTCCCGTTTGAGTTTTTTTACTGCAGTGTATTCTCCAGCATGACAAATTGCATGTGCAAATTGCAGAAGAGAAAGCAGAGGAGTCGTGTCCGTCTGTCCTTTCACACAAACTCCAGTCTTGTATATTCAACTAATCTCGCATGTTCACTCCTCACAGGGTTTACAAACTCACACAGCCTCGTCCTCCATTTAATTGCCTGAATTATGAACATAGTGTGTATCTCTCTGGTGGCAGTATTCTCTGAATAAAATTCAATTTGTGGTATTATTTTGAAGTGTAGACGGTGAAGTGAAATATAATTCATAATTTTCAGATTTAGAAGGTAGTTCTTGAAGTACATCATAAAGTTAGCGCCATTGCATCTTTATCTCCTTAATATTAACCTTTTTTTATCAAGGTTCATATTAATTAGGATAAATAGCATGATGATTGTGGTGGAAATCTTGATTTCCTTGAGAAATGAACAAATAATCATTCAAATATAACAAGTTTGAATACAAGTCATATTTAATTGAATCAAAGTCAACAGTACAACAGAGTCTGTTCAGCTGGTTCAGAGCTCCTTCACCATGGAAGGGTTCAGAGGTCTGACCCAGATCACAAGGAAAGACATCTTAAATAGCCAGGCCAAAGCGGCCAGGTCAACAAGAATGTTGGCCTTATCACCTCTCTGAATCCTTCTTCCTGGCCCAAATGTCTTATTACCCCTAATAATCCACCTGTTCATTAACCCCTTAAAAACTACACTTCCTTCATCATACGGTGGAAACCAGTCAACCATATCACATAATTGAGCTGCAGGTAACAAATGTGGTACTTCATCCACGCTTACTGCCACATACGTGCCTTTGAAATTAGGACCAGACACAGTGTCGCCAACCCACTTGTACAGGACAGCCTTCATGCGAGTTAGGGTACATGTACAAATACAGAGTAAAATACCAAAGGTAATTGAAACAGGAATCAATATTTGGACTAACATTGCACCCCACGGGCCCAACTTATCAGAGAGCCACATGTTAAAAGAGAATCCTGCTGAGTCAGAGGGGCCAAAAGCATCACAAATGGTTTCAAGAGCAGAAATTACAGAAATCAGAATCAGAATTATCAGGAATAAGAGTAGCACAGTAATCCCCAGTTAAATTAAGTGTTACACATATACCGCCAGATCGAGCCATGAGAAAATCTAAAGCCATCTCATGCTTTAACAAGGTGAGTCTGTGCGATTTCTGTGTGTACGATAGGTATGTGAAGCCATTAATCGTTTCATTAGCAAACATGGACACAGTATACGTCACATTGTCAATATGGTCTGCTAAGAAGGTAACTCCATACCAGGGGAAAAGTCAATTTTTTTTTCTAAAGATATTCTCCAATGGTATGAGTCTAAGGAATGAAACTGAGCCATGTCTCTCTTCTGTCTGAATCGGACGAGACCCACGCATCATGATAACATTATTGATGTTCAATTTCACCAGGAAACAGCACCCACTCCAATCACACGGTAACATTTCGTAGGTATTGTCACCACATGTCAAAAGTTAAGGTATAGAAACCCTATGCCTAAACCAACACTATATCGCAGGGAGTCGTTAGCAGAGAATTTATGGTGTGTCGTAGCCCGAGGTGAAACAGTCATGCTGATGTCCAAATCTGCTGAGCTATCTGCTGCCATCGTAAAACCCCCATCCGAGTGCTCTCTAACAGCCATTTTACCCGTTATACAAACGGCACAATCAGACAAACCCATAAATTGCCCAGGACCATCGTCACACACACACGTGACCCTTGTGGGCTTTGTGACCTGGGCTGGAAAATGCACTGGTGAAACAGACAAACCTTGAAGAAATGGTTGTGGATTTAGGCTATCAGTACACAACATTAACCAACAGGCAGTAACCTTTTGCGAGGGTCTATTTGCATACATTGCCTTGAGATATGCTTGTGCTGCTCTCTTACAGCTAGCTGTGGATTGTAGTGGTTTCTGTCTCAATTTAACAACGTTAAAATGACCAGTGAATTCAACTGCTTCTCTTACGCAATCGTCATAGACAGCAGTCAAATGAAACAAATCATCCCAACTACCTGGTTGTTTATACACGGCCAATATAGGACCTTTCCCTGGGGCCCCTCGGCTCAAATACTTCATGAAGGACCACCAGGAATTTACCTGTTCCGGGTGATTCTCTCTCAAAGAATCACTGTCAAAACCCCAGGGTTTTCTCAAACAAACGTTTCTTTACTGTCATCATAGATGTGTGCTCTTGCATGTCTGATGTACAAAGCCACAAAAGTGAAAATACAACCAGTATGATACCACAGAGGCCTGCGAGTATGAACACTTGACTCGATGTTCTGCGTTCCATCGTGGATCCCTCGAGGGTGGCACTAAGCTTCTCTTAGCACGTCACTTTGTTGGAGCTTGGCATGCTACTGTTGGGGCAGGGCTTTGTCAGCCCGTCCACCTTACCCTTCGCGTTGGTCACCCAGGGGCTGCGATTCACCTTCACCCCTGGTTCCTTGTGAATTTACTCTCCTGCAGTCGTCGTCGGTTGATGTGATCCGCCGTCACCGGGCCCTGGCACGAGCTTGCAGTGACTGGCATGAACCCAAGCCGCCTTCTCAGCAAATTTCACGGCAGTCTCTGTAGTCAGCAATACCTGGAAAGGACCCTGGAACCGTCTCTGCTTCCAATGTGTCCTTCTGTGGTCCTTTATCACAACCCAGTCTCCTGGCTTGAGTTGGGGCAGGTGGGTATTGGCTACCAGAGGCAGGGCACTCTTCACTTGGGAATGCAACGTTGATAGGGTAGCAGACAAATTAGCACAATATCTCAACATTTCATCATCACACAATGTTGTACAAGGGATAGATTGTCTGATTGGACCTATGCCAGGCTTTGGTGGTCTTCCAGACAGGATTTCAAATGGACTAAGGCCATGCTTATTTCTAACATGTGTGCACATGTGAAAGAGCACTAATGGCAGTGCTTCAACCCAGGAAAGACCAGTTTTCATCGCAGCCAATTTTGCCTTCATAGTGCCATTTTCCCTTTCTACAGCTCCAGCACTCTGTGGATGATATGAACAATGATGCCGTATATTAAATCCCAATAACTTGAGACCTCCTCCAGAGCTTTACTTACAAATGCAGGCCCATTGTCACTGCTGATACGAGTATGAATTCCCCATCTGGGAATTATTTCAGTTAGCAATGTCCTGGCTACCGTACCTGCATCTTGCTTAGCTGAGGGAAAAACTTCAATCCACTTCGAAAACATGTCTACAATCACTAGACAATATTTCTTACCAGCACACGGCGTTAGTTCAATGAAATCCATCATTAAATGATCAAAAGGTCGTTCAGGTGCTGGATGACCTGCAGGTGGCATATGAATAGCCCCTGATGCATTATTTGCTGCACAGACTATGCATGTTTTGCAAAAATCTTGTGCAAAAGTTGAGAACCCTCTAGTGTACCATGCTGAATGAATAGCTGTACACATTCTCCCTTTGCCCACGTGGTCTCTCCCATGTGCCATCTTGGCATAACAGTGAAAGAGAGTAAGTGGCAAACAGGGTTTCAAATCAGGTCCCATCCACACTGAATCAGTGAACTTAGCACCAGATTTTGACCATATCGTGTGTTCCTGTGGATTAGACAGTGATTGCAAAACTGAAACTTCAGCAAAAGGATCAAGATTCGCAAATTCCTGCACCAGCTTGGATCCTGGATCCAACTTGCTAGAAAAGTAAGCAACAGGTCGTAGTTTACCACCATGCTGCTGAGTCAAAATTGAAGTCATGTAACCATCTTTCTGGTCCACAGATTGTGTGAACGGTAAGTCAGGGTTGGGTAAACCCAGTGTGGGTGCTGTCAGTAGGGCAGCTTTCAGGTCTACAAATGCTTGTCTGCTGCGTATCAGCAGAAGAGAAGGGTGCCTCTCCCTCTGAGTAATTAGGAATCCAAGTCCTACAATATGAGACCATGCCTAAGAAAGAAAGAAGCTGCTTCTTCGTAGTAGGTTTTGGCGCAGACTGTATGGCCTGTATTCTTGTGGGAGACAGGGATTTAGCCCCTGCTGTGATCACGTCTCAGATATTGTACCGAAGTTTGTACAAATTGCAATTGAGAGAGGCTGCCTTATGACCATTTTCAGCCAAATATTTAAGCAGAGCAATTGTGTCAATTTTGCTTGCTTCCTGTGATGAACTCGCTACGAGAATATCATCCACATACTGAAGTAAAACAGAACCGCATGGAAAGTGTAAATTTTGCAAGTTATCACGCAACGCACCGTGAAATACACCTGGGCTTTCGACTTAACCCATAGGACACCAAAAACGTGTAGCAAACCAAAACTGGCTGTCCAGATGAACGGGGACGGAAAAGAACGCATTTGCTAAATCAATAACAGAAAAATGTGTCGCACTTGCTGGAATTAAAGACAAGATTTCATGTGCATTTGACACCACTGGAGCGCGCGGATGAACAGCAGCATTTACTGCTTGCAAATCTTGGACAAATCGCCATTCTACTTGTTTACCTTCATCACCGATCTTTTTTACCGGAAAAATAGGTGTTCGAACGGGTGAGTACTCACCAGGGACAATAATCCCCTCCTTCAAGACAGAAGCAAAAACTGACCGGATTCCAATAATTGCTTCCTCCTTGAGTGGATACTGTTTCTGACATGGCCTGAAGTCAGATTTTGAGTGAACTACGAGAGGTGTTGCTCCTTTCATGAGCCCAACATAATTTTTGTGACTTGCCCATAACCATGTCGACAGGTGTAGAATTTAAAACCATGGTTTACATTTCAAATGTTACTGGAATGAGCTCAACAGCTCTTTCAACCTAAACAGCAGACGTCAATAAGCTTTTGTGCACATTACACTTCCTGCTGTACAGCGTCCTAGGATCCTTTCCTGTGGGACTAAAGTCAGAGAATCTGTTGCCGTCGGAGCCATTCAACCGTATCCTTCCACCCCCAATGTGCAGGTTTAGCCAGTGGCACATGTGGAATCACCCCTTCAAATACAATTTGTTGTGTGGGAGACAAAGACACAGAAACAACAGCAGCTTCCTTTGTCCAATAAACACATGTCAAAATCAACCTCTCAACTTCTCTCTGCTCCCTACTCCATTGTTTTCCAAAGAAAACATCTCTCTCTGAAACATGTGCTGTGCACTGTAGTGTTTGTGGTGTCATGATGTCTGCAGCTGCCTTTGCATGTGTGTGTGCAAATGACATTGGGTATTTTGGCACAGAATCCACACTGGATTGCAGCAAAGACCACTTATAGACATAAAGCAACGGCTCTGGGCTGTATAAAACCATTTGTGGAAAAGATGGCAATGTTGTAGCTTCCACCCCATCAGGATGAGATGTTAAAACAATGCCAAAATGAATCATTAAATCGCGTCCCATGAGATTTACCGGACAACTGTCAGATAAAAGAAAAGTGTTTTACTGTGGGATCATCCAGTATGCATTTTAAAATAGAAACACCTGAATCCACAAGAAAAACAAGTTGAATTCTCCAATTGTCAACATCAGCTCTGGTAATCAACGGTGATCTTCATTATTGTCTTTATACATTGCATATATAGGCTTAGTTTTCAGTGTGTTAATCTTAGCTTCTACATGTGCTATGGCAAGTTGCAATTTTTGTTCAGTTAAGGATGGTCTCTCACCAAGTGATGTGTCTTATCTGCAGTGGGCTGATCCGTTCCTTGGGTCCGCTCCTCTGCCTGTTGTTGCTCTCAATCAGAATATCTGATAAGCGTTTGCTCCTTCTGGCCTCTTATTTGGGCAGTTGTCACGCCAGTGTCCTTTTTGGCCACAGCTGTTACACACAGAGGGATCATACAGATCCCTCACATTGCCAAAGCCCCCTCATCCACGTCCTTTTCCTCCTCTGCCCCGTCTCCTCTATCACGTCCTGGTGCTGCTGCCATCGCTTGGTACATGGTCAGCTGAGCGTCGTCCAATTTCTTTTGATGGTTGTGTCTCTTTGCCAGGTACTGCTCAATGTGCAGATCTTCTGCATGTTCAGCATGTTGCAGGATGTATGCAAATTTTCTTCAGATCTGTTAACTCCTCAGTTCGTAAACCCCCCATGAAATGGAGCAAGGGTGTCGGTTGGCTCGCATCCTTTTGCTTCGCTCCGCTGCGTGTCAGCATACCATGTCTTCTCTGTGGTTCCTGACAGTGCGGTGTGAGGGGGGCTGAGGCCGGTGCTGCTTGCACCGTTTCGGTTTTGACAGATGCGGGAGGAATGGCACCAGCGACTTGAGAGGCATAGGGTGGCGGCAGAGCGGAGTCCAGGTCAGGATCCACCTGCTGGGACGGATTCCTTGATTTGTGTACCTCGGTTAAAGAAGGATATAATTCATTAACAGGTGCATTGTTCTTATCAGTGTCAACATGTTCATGTTCTTTAGCCTGCACTACTTTCCTAATTCTCCTTCTCTCCCTTAGCTCTGCCTCCTCCCTCCAAACCCCATATGCTTAACAGTCCGCTTTAAATGGCACACTTTCCTTTTGTTTCTTTTTGGACAAAAATGCATGCTGTTCTGCTGATTTCTGCTCTTCTCTCTCCAAACACGTCTTCAGTTGCCTCAATTGATTTAGACTCAAATTTCCCCTAATGGAAATCCCAAATCAACCCATTTTGGAAGTTGCAATATGCATGTTTCATCTTTCTCTCTCATGCATTGTATTATAGATGAAAGGATCTGTGGCTCTTTGACTCCTTCAGGCTTCAGGAAAAGACATCTTCAATAGCCAGGTCAACAAGAATGTTGGCCTTATCACCTCTCCTTCCTGGCCCAAATGTCTTATTACCCCTAATAAACCAGCTGTTCATTAACCCCTTGAAAACCACATTTCCTTCATCTGTTTTTCTACTCCAGGCTCAACTAATTATTACCTCTCGTAAACAGTCTTTCCCACATACCAGAAACACAATTTAAACAGAGTATATGTTAATACATGAATATATGAGAAATTGACACCACAATGATAATTTATTCTTACCTTTATTATTATTTTGGTTTTGTTCCACTATCAAGTAAGACATAATGTTAACACCATGCAACATAATTAACCCATACAATGTCAGAAAGGATTATTATTGTACAGAGCTACTAAACAAAAGACAGATTAAGCACAATATTCAAGGACTCGGCTATCTCATTTTACAGCATGACTAGATTTCTGGTGCCACGCAGGAATAATCTACCAATTTATTTTGTTTCAAGCTGATGCATTTTCTCCATCTGCAACAGAACACCCCAAGTGTCAACTCTTTCCCTCAGATCACTCACAACATTTGGATCAATTTGATTCCACCAAACCCATGTTAGCTACTCCAGTCAACACGGTAATGAGCCTCTGGGGAATGAAAGAGAGTGTGATGAGGGCAGTTAGATTAGAAAATTGAGAAAAGGAGGATAAGCAAAGGAAAGATAAAAGTCACAGTGAGAGAAATTATAATGGAGGACATCTGAAGGTGAAGCAGAAGTCATTCCTTGCTAAAGAAAGTCAAAAATGGATTTTGAAGCTTGTTACTGTTCCAAGGTGCATGGCAAAGACCTTTTCAGTATCTACTATTTCAATTGCCAGAGAAATAGGAAATGTTGGCAGAGGTTTTGGGCCCAGGAGCAAAGAGATAAAGCACTGACATTTTGAAGTCACATCAAAACAAAGCATTCAGAAACACTGTTGATAATTTTAAGTTTAATAGTTGAATATAAAACTGATTAAATGACAGTCATCTGTAGGACTCGACTATGTCTCTAGAAAGGGATTCAGCATAATAAGCGTTGGTGGCAGATGCAGGGATTATTGCCATATCTCTGTGTTAAGTGAATTGATGAAGGATTATGTGATGCTGGTAAAGGCAGAGGATAATTGAATAAGGGGAAAAAGAGGCAAAAAGGATGTGGTTGGGAAACTTTGTTGGGCTTGTAAGCCTCATTTTCCCATATTACATCCCCCAAACTGACAAGTATCTACCAGTGTCTGGGCCTACCAGGGCTTTTGGTAAGTGTGGGCGGATGGACATCGATTTCTACCGCCACAGTAACAGAAATCCTTTTTCCAGTTTTACTGGCCTCGAGGAATGTGCCCCCTCAGCTCCAGTGTTGAAAAAAGGCATTTACAAGTCCTGTCTGTGTGCCATTACGCTTGTGTATCCATCATCTCTCTGACGCTTTGTGAACAAGGCCATGGTGTGCGGTGGGGCTCAGCATGACATAACCCAAGGACATTCTCGTGTTTGCATATGTGTGTTTGTGTTTATAGTGAGAGCAGGTCAGACAGGTTTCACCCTTACAGGTCTGATAGTGATTTTGCTGAAGGACACCATCCATCAGCAGTGCCCGAATCGTGCGTGTGTGTGTGTGTGTGTGTGTTCTGGTGCTTGAGATTGGAGGCCAATTTAGAGTGAAGGTGCTTGCTGACAACATAATCAGGATTATGGAGGATGATATTTTGGCTGATTTATTTTTCCCTGTCTCCATTGTTCGCATAAATGCTGCTTCCCTCTGCAGCATTTCGGCCATTTCGGTGAGTCAAGCTCTGGTGGGAGATTCGGATTCAGACGGATACATGCGCACACGTCCAGTATATACACAACCACACCACATCTGTTTAATTCATTGATTTTTCATCAGACCTGATTCTCCATCTGAGCTGCCGCTCAGTGATTTTAGAGCAGAAAAGAACAGGCAGCCAAGACCACTGGTGCTGAAATGAGTCAAAATAATGAGTTGGGGAGGGGGAGATAAAGTGCTTTTAAGATGAGGACGGGGGGGCAAATTTCTCAAGGTGACTGCTAAAGAACACTGCAAACACAAATGAATGAGTTGGCTTAACAGAATCAGAGAGATGGTGAGGTAAATGAAATAAAGCATGACATCTGTGCAAAGTGACTGTTTTTGAGCCGCCTCCCTCTTTTTCCACTGCCACCCAAACTGAAAGGACACATGTATCTCGATGTGTAGGAGCCATGTGTCATTTGAGGTGAATGATGAGAGGGGAAGACATGAAATCTGCACTCTCCAGTATTCCAGCTCCAAAAGGGCTGTTGGCCTTTAAGTCTTTTCCTCTGTCTGCCACAGACACTGCACACATTAGGTGAAGGGGCAGCTGATTTAGCCAGTGAGGAATCAGCATGTTATGTAAAAGCCTATTTCTTCTCACATAATGCTGCAGTTAAAGAAGATTAGTCCTGCTATACCATTATCCAGGTAGCAGATGCCACAGCTGATTTTCACTCACAGACATTATGCATACATAGTGACAAGCTGATTAGCCGTACAGAGCCCGAATTACACTCAAAAGGGAGATGCAAAGATACCATATGATGGTATATCACGCTCAGTTGCAGAAGCATGTGGAGTATCTTAGAAATATATTCCCAAATACTTCCCTAAATGCTTAAACGCTTCCTTTAACCACGTGGAAGTGTCAGATGTCTGTCCATAGAGAAAAATCATGAAAATTGTTTTTCAATGGGCATCCAGTAAAAATCGATTTATCAATAATTTCTCGGCCCATGCTGCTTAACTGACTGATTCATACGCTAATAAATATGCGGCTCCACATACTTACACTGGTATGTCAAGTTAGGCTCAAGCAGATACAGGCTGTGACAGATCGTTATTGGGGAAATGAGAAAGATGAATAGTTTGCATTTGCACCACCTGCGGGACTATTTATATGAAATCTGTCAAACCGAATCATCAGAATCAGCTAATTCCTGAGCTGGTCAGCCACTTTCCCCTACCGTTTCTTCAGGCAGGTTGAGACAGCAAAATGCAAAACACATTTAAGGATTCGGACAACTGCTACTGTATCTGCCAGGGTCCTGCTGAATCCGCCCTCCAGTCTATCCGGCAGTTGCATCTCTGTCATTTCCTTGTTGTTTTCTCTTTCTAATTTTCCTTTTTTTCTCCAAGGTATGTATTAGATCTAAGAGGGAAATGCAGAGGGATGTTGAGGAAATGCAAATAGATCAAAAGGGAGATGTGTGCGGAAATGAAGATGTAGAGAAGGACATCATGATTAAAAATTGAAACCAAGTAACAAATGCAGTCAAAAATCCTTTCACATTCTGCCTTTGTCTGTTTTTCCCCCCTTCTAACTTGACTACCAGTGTGTGCAGCGAGAGCGATCAAGATTTTAACATTATTTAGGTGCTTTGAAGATGTCAGAGCTTCAGGCCCAGGAGGATCATCAAGGCTCTCTCTTTCTTTTTATCGTGCGGTATAATCTGCATCTTGCTCCTCCTCTTCCTCTTCTGCTCAGCCTGATCAGCTAGAGCTCTCTAAGGTTGCTGATAACCCTGATACATACAAACTAACAGCACTTCCTCATCCTCATTCCGCTCTAGCCAGTTGCATTTACCTTGATGCACTCTCGCACACTGCAAAGTCATGCTAAAAAACTTCAAATGGAAATTCTTTCCGTACTCCAGCACTGCTGCTTCTGGTCTGTGGCTGCTGCACAGAATTCCAACGCCAGTTTTCTTTCAGAAAAAGCAAGGAGAAACTAATGAGCGGATTACAAAAACTTATTTTAATTTTTTGGCAGCTCAAGTCTGTCGTCAACTTACTGGTGTGGGAGAAGCTGATCAGCAGCTTGTGCTCTGGGAAAAACTTTCTTGTTGTAGTCAGATCTTAAATATTTGTCTAGGACAGCAAGTTTGTGCTTGGGTAATTAAAATAATATTCAAGAGAAAATCTTTACCATCCTTATCTTCTCAGGTAAAATCTTTCTTGGTGAAACCAAACCAAAACCAAAAAAATATTACATTCTCTTGGATTTCCCCCAGAACACAAAGGGTCTTGATTATTTTATTAACCTACATCACTGCTTGACCTATAGAAAGAAAAGGAAAATGTGATAACCGTTGGATGTAAGAGCAAAGGTTGTTTGCTTCTGTTTACAGAGATATGTTCGCTTAAGAGAAATGGCCATTACAATATCATTACCACCGCATTAAAATAATTTTTGAAAAAGCACTGGTTCCCACTGGCTTCCCACCATAATGGGCTCAATGCATTCCCCCAGCACCAGGAGGAACCCTAATGTTGCAGAACACAAATACTAATCTCTCTGTAAATATTGCTCAAATTCACTCTCCCCTCTGCTTTTCAGTCATAATAGTATGGAGTCATTCTGTTTTGCCCTGGCAAATTGAATTAATCCTCCAGGCAAAAGTGTTATAATTCTTCCAAGCGTCCTAGTCCATTGGCTGCAACAGAGATGATCCTGGCATTTTCACTTGATCCAAACCTATTTCACTCCCCCTCTCCATTTTGTTTTTCGTGCTGCAGTATCTCAAAGGTATCAATAGTCAAAGCTTTGATTAAATTTTCATTCACATGAAAATCACTCTCTGACAGTATTCACATTCATATCGTAGAATCAGTATCGGATTTTGGCCTGCATGATCGAGTGGAAAGACTGCAAGGGTCAGTCCATAACATGAATCAATTTATTAAGTGCCTGAGAAGCTGGAAGCACTTGGCCCTTTGAGACGTTCAACCCTCTTTGCAGAATGAGATCATCTGTTGAGCAGTCCATCAGGCTCCACTCTGAGAAAATTATCCTGGTCTAACTTTGTTCTGATCTTCACGGAGGAGGGCGCTAAGCTGTATCCATTTGCTGTTGTGCGTCCGCATTGATTCCTCGTGTTTACTCAGAGTCTTCAACTGTAACTTACATTCTACAGCATTAATCATGGCCAAAGACACTTCCTCTTGCACTGCCATTTGAGCATGCTCAATATATAGCCTAACCGTGGCTGTCATCAGTGCATGACCATACTGTGGCCTTGGCTAAATACTACCCACTTCATGCCTCACCAAAGAGTGGTTAAGATGTGCATAAATTTGACTCCCCCAACGTTGTTCCATTCTTCCCTGGCAGACTGTAACTCTGTAAATGACTTTGACCTTTCCTGAGACTGAAGACAGGACCCACAGAGGGAGAGATGAGAGCAGAGTACGCGGTTGACTGTAATAAACTCAAAGCAGTGGGCGGCTGTCAACACTAATAGATGGCAGAGGGGAGGGGGGTCACTGGGTTGATGAATACTCAAGGTGCCCCAGTCTTCAACGACCACTCGGTTTTTTACCAGGCTGATGTGTGAGAGATCTGATGCACACAGGATCATCACTCTACAGACAGATAGTGCCTAATTGAAGACTTAAATATCTGTTGATTTTTGTGAGTTATACTGCAACCTTAACATGGGTACTGTGTTGTCATGGTACTTTGTTGGGTTATAACATGCTCCTAAAGATTGTAGTGTATGTAGGTACAATCTCCTAACGTTGCTATCCTTTTTCCTCTGCCTATAGGAAAGGGGAAAGATCGGTGTGATCTTCAATGTGGGAACGGACGACATAATCATCGAGGAGAGCGCGGTGATGGTGAGCGACGGCAAATACCACGTGGTGCGATTCACACGCAGTGGTGGCAATGCCACACTACAGGTGGACAACCAGCCTGTCATCGAACGTTTCCCCTCAGGTAGGAACAGGAGTCTGAATCTGGGAGTAAAGGAGGGAAGAAGTGTTTGATAAGAGCCGTCACAGTTTGAATGCTTATATAAACTTACTAACACAATGGAGAGAAAAAGAAAGAGTAAGGAAAATAAATATTATTGAATGTTCCATGTGCCTCCAAAAGTCATTTTTATAGAACATTTTGCAAGGGCTCTGGTTTATTTATCATGACATTCCTATTTAGACCGTGCCTGCATTATTCTAGGTGATTAAGTCATGTTAGTTTTCCACTGACGCTCCTCGCACTGTGAAGGCCAGTGCTGAATCAAGGCCGGTGCAATGTAAATATGCTGGTCAGGTATGGTTGGTGAGCATGGCTTTTTGGGGGCCATACAGCTAGAGGACATTTCACACGATAAAGTACATGGAGTGGTGTTTATAAGACGTGCATCGGCTCTAAGATAAACGCCAACGCAACATCATTTCACATACAGACTAAATGAGGTCAAGCACCCGATGAGTCACTCCAGGCAGTGACTCATCGGGTGCTTGACCTCATTTAGTCTGTGCTAATTTCCCCAGCTTGTTGTTTAACCATAATCATGGGATTCTATTTTGGCCCAACTCATGAGGCTATTTTTCGTGGTACAGAAACACTCATTTAATTTCTCTCCATTGTGTTTCAATTCAATTCATGGTTGTTTCAAGGAAGACATTTTTTGCTTCCTTTCTCTCTACTGCCTTCAAGTGTTGGGTATTAACAGGTATTAATTATCACATGGAAAACGAATGACCTGATAAAAATGGGACTTTTTCTAACAATTTTGTTCACGAGTGTTATTATTCTGCAGTGATGCTCTCTGACTTGCAGATCTCCGCCCCCGCTGAAGTAATTGCATTCTGTCTCCATTGTCTAAAATCACTATGTATTGTCATTGTTTCCAATGGCAGGAAAAGTGATGCTATGTGGCCGTGATATTTACTCTAGTTGACATGGAGCAGTGGGACTGTGCCATCCCCTGTCACAGCAGTGATCCCATATTTAGAGGCTTTGTTTTGGCATTGAGAGAAGTGTATTCTCTTGCTAATCCATCAAGCACAGCCAGGCTGAACTGAGGGGCATGTATCACAGCTAGCAGAGGAAGAACTCTGACAGTTCACTCTTTTCAGTTGTTAATATGATGGAAACACAGCCGTTTTTCACAACAGCACACAAACAAAGAGGAACCTTTAACCAACAGCTTAGAAGCTAACAACGGAGCAGCCTGTGAACATTGGCAAGTGAGTGTCATCATGTAGAACTGTTTAGTTTCATCAAGAAACATTAATGCACAGCCCGTAATGTATTCTTTTTATTCCTCTTCCCTTCCGCCCTCCTGGCTGCTGTTGTCTCCGTCAAGCATTTCTTTCCTTTTCCTTTACTGATCAAGAATTTAAGAGTGTTATTTTGTTGTTGATTGTTAGTTTACTTAAGGAGTTTTGTGTTTGTTTGAAGGGGGCTGGAGCCCGTCTGAAGTTTAAGGAGGTTATGGGGACTAAGGGAAGGAAATGGATGATAAAGGGGGGGTTAATTTGTAAAATAGTTTTCATTCATTTATGTGAACTAGATACACTCAAACTATTTTTACGTGTCCGCTTTGATGGCTCCGGCACCAGCTTTGAAGACTCCAATTGTCATTGTCTGGTGGGACGGCGTCCTGGGGAAACAGAGATGTTACACATTTGGAAAGCAAAACCTTGGATGAGGCTGCGGCACAAAAGGGTGGTGGAATACAGAGGGGAGAGAGTGAGTGAGGGATGGAGCGAGGAATGTGTGCATGACAACTTCCTAACTGAGACAGGAACTGTGTAAAGAGGCATAGTGACATTATATTTTGTAGAAAGGAGAAAGAAAAAGGGGGAGCTCCCTTGGTGAAACAAGTTCCTTTAACCCAGATTCAAACATCTTCAAATTCTCTAAATGAGACAAAACACTGTGTTCACTATTTGGGAAAGAATTCAGAACTACTCCGTGTCTTGATGCTTATATTATGTAGTATTATTTCAATGTCTCCGTGGAACACTGAAAACATAGGGTAACGTAGCCAGATTGAGAAGAAAATAGAAGTTGTTACAGGTGCCAAATTTATCTGGTTCTTCTAACAAAACAAGCAAGTGCAGTAACCTGTGAAATATACCTCCCAAAAGGACTGTTGTGTTCCACATCAGGCAGTCTCATTATAATGTTGTTGCAGTTTTGAACCCTGTCTAATGCTTTTGCACAAAAAGTTACATGTGCAATTTATTTTCTTATAGACCAAAACGTCTCAGAAATACAAACGTTCCCAGAGGACAGGCACAAGAATGATAGAGAACATAAATCCATCCTCTTGCACAAGAAACACTGTGACAGGTTATCTTTATGTAGCTTTTTCTGACAGACATATTTCTGCACACTATAATTAGAGCTGCAGCAGTCTAAAAGATTTGTCAGATTCATATGCATTTGAATTGTTGTCCGCACGAGCCCTCCATTAAGGCCCTGGCTTGCCAGCAGCAGGCTTATAAAGGGAAGGCTACAGTGATGTGATGATTGAGAGAGACAGGATGTTGACAGCAAACATGGCCGTCACGGGTCAGGCGCATTCAACGACAAAGCAACACATCTCCTGATGTCCACGAAGTGATGTAGTCCTTAGGGAGTGTGTGTCTTTGGGTGTTTTGGTCGGTGTCTGATTCTATATGCGACAGTGCATACGTGCGCATGTGTGTGTGTTGTGCTTTTGTTTGTGTATCTGTATGTGTGAATGTATGCATTTGATGGAAAGAGAGCAGGCAAAAAGTGTCAGAGGAGCACCCGATCAACTAATCCAGTGTGTCAGGTATCCCCAGTGGATCTTCCAGCAACAGTTATTGGCCCAGCCTATCTCCCACATTCCGAAAATGGCAGACGGGCTCAATAAAAACAGCCCTTTGTCACACTGAGGACCTCAACCTGGCCACAGATAAACAGGCAGATGTTAGCAGCAGTGCCATACAGGCTATAATTGTACCATTTCACACACAATTCCCATGTATTGGTCACCTGCTGAAACAAAGGTTGCAGACCTGATATGGCTAATTGTTTAGTCTGCAATGGTTTATTTTCAATTTTTTAGCATTGCTATGAAGAATATTTATTTCTGATCAGGTGTGCAGTATCTAAATTTAGCATTTAAAGCTATAAGGCGTAGTTTGTTGTTGTCTATTACAAGACTACAGGTTTTTCTTGTAAGAGTAGTAACATTTATCCCAAGGAGGATAACTTGAAGAGAGTGTTTATTCTTAAAGGCTATATAGCTGACAGAACTGGACAAGTTGCCATGGTTGGGATAATCCCCTCTGACCAATGCAGAATCCCATGGCCGTCACGGGTCAGGCACATTCAACGATAAAGCAACACATCTCCTGATGTCCCAATGCAAGAAAACTCTCCTCAGTTTGGCTTTGGGGCTTATTTGCATCTGTTTCTCAATAATCTCTGGTTTTAAGTCTAAGAGACAAGACATTCTTCCCTTACAAATGAAAACTTAAATTCATAAAGGGTAAAATTAGGGCTGCAACGACGCGTCGACAAAATCAATAACGTTGATTATGTAAACTTGTTGATTTGCGTAGAATGCATCGACGCATAGCATCGTGATGGCAGCTCCCATTCTGGGGAATGCAGAAAATTAAACTTAATCCGAAAAAAACTTGTGTTATATGAGTGGCGTGGTGTGTTTGTGGCAGAACGGGAAAGAGAGAGAGAGCCTAGGGGCAAGTGACTGTGAACATGGAGAGGCGAGGTCCTGTGAAACGGAGATTGTTGCAGCAGTGAAGTTGTGCAGTACAGGTTTCAGTCTTCTTTTTTAGGACAAAATGAAATATTTTATTTATGTTGTGTTCCATCTTCATTTACTGTGAAACATATATCTGATTAAAAGATATATATATATATATATATATATATATATATATATATATATATATATATATATATATATATATATATTATTGATAAGTTAACCAAATGATTAAAAGACTAAATAGAAAATAATCATTAGATTAATAGACTAATCGAAAACATAACCGATAGATTAATCGATAAAAAAATAATCGTTAGGTGCAGCCCTAGATAAAATCCCTTGCTGACTTGTTTACACTCATTGGTTTTACTGCTTCCATCTTACTTGATCTAAATGTATATTTTGCCATGTAGTTCAGGTTACAGAGCTATTTTTATTAATTTTTAAACACTACATTTAAGCATTTACTACTAACTACTATGGTGTAGGGCAAGCTGCATATGACAGGCTAATTTTACTGAGATAATCCGAAATGCTAAAAACTTTTGTAGCAGTAGCAGAAGTAGGGAGAGTCATGGAGTCAACTAAAAATAGGTCATGTCTGTTATTCAGTGTAATGTACCTTAAGTTTGCTAACATTCACCACTGTCAGTTAATGGTTATACTGAACAATGTAAGACTGTAAAAGCCCAGAGTGAAAAAATGTGTGTTTTATTAGTAATGAATTAAACAATTCATTATTAACAGAAAGAATGTGTCATTTCTACTTCCAAACATCCCATAGTCTTGTCTTGATCAAAGTATCTGTAAAATAACATTTTGAGTTTCCCTTAATTTACCTGCTAATTATGCAATTGTATTATTTTACCTTAACTCCAACAGGAACTCCTCAGGAAAATGTTTACTTACGTTATAAATAAATAAAGTGAGAGGAAGGATAGATTTCTCATAGACATTTGGAAACAGAGATTTTTATATAGCCTACATATTTGTATTTTAATAATCCCACATCATTCTAATCCTGTAATTGTCATTGTGAATTTTGTCTCCATGATTTTGTTTTATGGGCTTTTCTCTCCCAGTTTTCTAACTGATCATTGTGCTTTGACACTCTTGGAAGAGATCAGAGCTGCCTTTCCAGCAGCTGCTGCTTTCCAAAAATGTGTAGGAGAAAATGTTCTTGTGGTACAGTAAAAAGAGACTTGTGTGTATGGTTTTGAGTTTGTGTGTGTGTGTGTGTGTGTGTGTATGGCTGAGTAAACCTTTGTCTTGGTGTGTAGCTTACATTTCGTGTGGCTGTGTATTTACCAATGTATAGATATTTGTTCACTTGTATTGGCCAGTACCAACATACATGTACTGTAAATAAATGTTCATTTGTTTAAGAGAATGTGTGCGGTATGTAGGTGTTGTTGCATGAATGTCTACCTGTTCCTCTCTCTCTCATTGCTTTGTCTCTTGACCTCCCTTCATCTTATCATCATCATCATCATATTGTCTCTGTTTGCAAATCGCCTCACACTAATTCCTTTTGTACCACAGTAAATTAGGACATTACGGTAAGAAGGGGATTTCTGAAAAAAATCCATCCATCTCATGTGGGTTTATACCACACTTGGCATTTGGGCTTATTGTGTTGCCCCCCTGAGCTTCGGATAATCATTTTGCATTTTACAGCTGTAGTTATATTGTCACCATTCCACCATATTGACTGTGATTACCATATTTTGCTGGCTCATAACTGTCATTTTGAACACTGAGAGCACACTCTGTGCCATCTTTCTTCCACGCTTAATGTTTCTTTCTCACTTGCCCATATTTACAGACACAAAATCTCTTATAAAACTGATTTAGTTTCTGACAGGGCTGCAGTTGGGCAAAATGAGAATCAGAATTCGAGTTGGATTAGGAGTTGATGATGGTGGAGTTGGGGATGTTGGTGGTGGTGGTGGGGGGTTGAATGGATGAGGAGTTGAAGTAGGGGAGATTGCATCACAGCAGGGAAGATTACATATACTGTAGCTCTATACCACATACAGCACATGCACACTCCTCATATGCAAGCCTGCGCTCACATCGTACACAAGTCAGGAATAATTTCAAAACAAACGCATACAATGATTTGCTACTTGAAATGCACTTGTCATCCTCTGTTTTCTTTCTGTAAGACATTTAGAAGATGGATTCAGCATGATGGCTGACCATTAGAGAGAGGAAAAAAGGGGAAGTAGAGAAATGTGAGTTCACAGAGGAAGAGAGAAGCTCTTTGTGTCCAGCTGGTTTGACTGAGCTTCTAAGATATTTTTTCTCTTCAGATAACTGGTATAAGAATCCGACCGTGAATAAGCAAAGGAAGATAAAGTGGTATTGTGAGGAGGGGAGGTAGAGGAAGCCTAAAAGATCTGCTCTCCCTTTTGGCAAAAAACAATATGAAAGCTAAGCAGCTGAGCCAGTTAAAATGTAAAAGTAGGGGAGACCAACAGGATTGGTACAGGAGAGGGATGCACTTTGTACAAGACAACACAGTCAGACAAATGGCTGCAGTAGCTTAACTCTATCACATTATAGTCAGTTGCCAGTTTATTAGATACACTTAGCTAAAACTACTGCATAATATGCAGAAACACCTCTACATAACTACCACTTATTCTGAAAGATTACTGCTTAGTGGTACTTTGTCTGTGGATATTGATTTTGTTTGTTTTTTCTAATTATTGATCAATCTGACTTATTATATTGTTCACTATACTAATATTCTTCTCTAAAATGAAAATGGTGAAATATGTCCTGTTGAATTTCTCAGAGCCCAAGGCATCATTGTCTTTTCCAAACCCAAAGATATCCAATTTACTTTTTTTTTCAATCAGTAATTTTTGCTTAGAATAAATAACAAATAAAATATCAAAATATTTGCAGATTGTTTGTTTGTGAACAAATTAATCAGATTATTGTATCAGTTATGTACTGAACATCAGAACCTTCATGAAAGTAGGATTTATTGAAGGTCTGTTATTCTAGTTACATAATAATCTGGTAAGTGATTGTAAAACTCTGTTGTTCATATGATTAGTACTTAAATACTTTTGCTTTAGTTCTCATTGCTTGAATGGTCCCACTGATACCATGAGGTAGCTGAGAGATCCTAAGTTGTGCAGGCCAAATAAAAAAAAATAATTGTAAACTTGTTCATTGAAGGGATGGTTCAGTGATTTTGAAGTGGGGTTGTGTTGAGTTACTTATGCATAGTTAATGTGTTACCTTAAGTAGATGGTGATCAGACGATGTCATTTAACGGAGTTTGGAGGGGAAATGAAAGTAGAGTAAGTCTGAGTCCCACTGTTGCAGTTCAATTGTACGCTAAAGGAAGTATTTTTTTCACTGCTTTAGTTTGCCGCCACACAGCCGTTTAAGTTTGCACTTTTTTTCCTTCAGCGTACAATTGAACAAATATTTTTATTTTAGGTAAGCATTTAAAATTGTGGCAAAAAATATGTTTTTCAGTGGTCCCCTCTACTGCAGTAGACTTACACTACTTCCATTTCCCCTCCAAACTCCGTTAAATGGTAGCACTGATCACCATCTCCATAAGGTTACATATTAACTATGCATAAGTATCTCAGTAAACCCCATTTCAAAATCACTGAACTATCCCTTAAATAATCATACTTATTGGTATAAGCAGTTGGAGTTTTTTTAAGTTACGCTTGATGCATGACTGACAGTAGAGGAGAAAAGCAGAGAAAAAACTCAGGAACTGTTCAATGAAGTCCGCCATCTTAAGCCTTGGACACACTACACAATTTTCAAAGTCGTCCGATCGCTGTACTGTTCATACTACACAACGTGCCGTCTTGTAATCGAAGGCCTTTTAGCCTTTATGCTGTTCACCTGACTCATCTGCGACGGGGGGTTCACACACTACACGATCCTTCACCAGCAGAAAAATGTCTCAAAAGCACATCTTTCACGAAAACACACAAGAGAATTTACACGGGAAAATATGCGATACATGCGCAAAACAGGAATTGTTTGTCACTTTCACGATGGACGTCAAAAAGAAACAGTTCAATATATTGCAGGATACTCTTATGTTGACAGGTCAGAAACAGGAAGTAGTTTGAGCGGACACTCTGCGGACAGAGAGAAATAACTTGACGCATTAATCTATGGTTCTGCATTAAAGTCAGCCAATCTCCAATTATTGGCCTGTGGCTATGAGGTGTGGGGGAGAAGAGAAAAGGTAAATAGTGAAACCACTGATGAGGACAGAGAGAGCGAGAGAGATAGAGGGAGACAGCTGAAGCCCCTTTCAGACTGGCCAAAAAAACTGTTTAAACCCGCTAACACCCGGCCTTTTTCTGCAGTGTGAAAATGTTTAATCGGCATTCAGCCCCGGGTCAAATGACTTTGCAATAGACCTGGGTAATAATCGGCTTCACCTCCGATCGGCATTGATGTGAACGTCACACCCGGGTGAACGCGCTAATTTGCGCGATGAGGGAGGCAATGAAGGCTCGACTCCTCCGTCGGTAACTGCTGTTACCTCACCAGCTGCAGTAAAGACACCTCTCGCATGCTCGCTTAGCCTAGCTTTGGTTTGTTGGTGGTAACTAACACAATCCAGATCATGGATGAGGTTCAGAACGGGGCACTTTATTTCAACCCTTCAGCGGGCATTCACGGGTTCTCATTACACAGTAGCCATAAACTGTCGGTAACATGGATGATGTTCGGAGCCCATTCTCCTTGTGGCTGCAGCTACGTACACAAACACAGCGTGCAGCACCAACCTTCTTCTTCTCTCATACACACACACTTCAAAACCTATATGGCCACCTGCTTAAAGGGCCAGGCTCAGGCTGAGTTTGTAAACTTTGAAAGAGTGATAAGTACAAGATATTAGGTAATGTTGACCACCGTCTCACTGGCTACCATGCTTTCTGTTGTTTACTACACTGTTCTTCTTCTTTGTTTTATGGAGTGCACCGCTCTCTACCGCCATCTACGGGTCGACCCGTTTAAAAAACCAGGGTCTACACGGTAATTTTGGTGTGAAAGAGGTATAAGTAATGTAGAGTAATTAGAGAAGTGACAACATTGATTTCCATATGATTCGTGTGTGGGGGGGGGATCACTCTGGCATCCACCCTTGCACAAATCCACCGTGGCCGAGATGAAAGATGGTGAGGCACCTGTCAAAGTGTGAGGAGAGAGGGGAAGAAATGAAACTGTTGGATTGATAACTGCTGCACACATGAAAGATGAGTTAGAAAGATGAGCAGTTAAAACATAGAGATATCATCTGTTTCAAACACATGCCAACACGAGCGGTGGGTGATGTATTGACGTTGAACAAAGGAGTCTGGTGGGTAGGTAAATGTTGACCCAGAACAGAACATTTTTTTTGCAGCAATAGCAGATCATGGTTCCCGGAAGTGAGCAGCAGCGCATTAGTGTAGCAGCAGAATGTATCAATGGATGGTCTGTGTTGCACTTATGAAGGGTAAGACATTTAAATAATCAGATTGTATATTATCAGCACATCTGAATCAAATCAACATGCGCATCAAAGCATTTTAGTGGATTATGATTTGTGATTATTTATGATTTATTTATGATTCAAAAAAACGTATTGACTAAATACATGAAGTAACTAAATAGGCATGTCGGTCTGATATATTTTAAATCGATACATTTATTGACTACTAATTACCAAAAAATCTGTTCTGTAGCTCTGAATAATGGATTTGAATTGCATGGCAAGAACTTCCGGGAATTATCTGAAGTCTGCATTTTGGACTTCCGTTATGGTGACTCATTAGATGGCTATGCACCAGTGATTAGAATGGCCAAACCCCTTGACCTACATACACAGAACCAGGAACTGGGAGGTACTGCTGCCTCATACCAGTTAATTGATTTCTTTTTTCTGCACATGAAGAGACAACTTGACTGCATCTTTGGCTTAAAAGAGTTGGGGGAGAGTCATCTTATGTAAATTGTATCCCTTTCTGAGCATCCTAAAATGAACAGATCTGGTCGTGCACCAAGATAATTTCATCATTCAACTTCTTGCAAACATTTTCTAGATTTCTGTAATTTCCTCATTTTTGCAGTAATCCCTACCTTGATACTGTCATCCCCCAAAAATATTACAACCTAATCAGATTGAAATATCTATTTTAACCACACCAATTTTATTTTCTTTTTAAGAAAATAAGACTTTTGGGACTTAATATCAGAGATGAATTCAGTAGCACAGGGTTATAATACATGGGGCAGTCGGTTCCTCTCACCATCTGCTTTCAAAAACACCCAGTGGATATGAGAGCGATCCATCTAAAGTTACCTAATGAAAAAGCGAATGAGGCTTCCTTGACAGAGAGCTCCTTCTGTGAGAGGGAGGGAGAGCATGATGGCCACTGGCCAATCGTCTCCAATGCAATCTCCATTCTTGTGGATAGATTTCCAATGTGGGTGTCCTGTACAAGGGCATCTGGCTGCCTGCCTGCCTGCGACATGATATATAGTTGGCTCCTCGGAGAGTCTCCACACACACACTCACATGTGGTCACACACTGTTCCGTCTTGCTCTCTGTCTGCTTCCGTATCAGTGTGTGATTCATATGCTGGATTAACAGCACACAGGAGTCCAACTCTCCCAGACAGACATAGAAATGGACATTCTCCACTCGCAGCACGACGCATAGGCCCTTTGCCCCGTCGTCCACCTTGCTTTGTATCTCCCAGAGGTGCCAGTCAGTTAGTGTGCCCTGCCCCTAGCACAGCAGCATGGACATGGCCCATCATCGCTGTTGTTCCAGCCAACGCTCCAGGTGCCAAACTCAGGGTGCCAGAGATGGAAAGACAGGTTTCTGGCTCCCAGAGAAGAGAGAGTGTTTCAAGGTGGACAGTCTGAGCCTGAAGGGGTGCAGAGGCTTGTTGGCTTGGTAAACATAATTTGTGTTGGTAAGTTTGGACCAGTCTCTGATGTTTACATACACTCAATCTGCCGAGTTCTGACACATGACCAGTCTTACATGTCATTTTGCATGATTAGAATACAGATGCTTTTTCTCCTAATATGTTTGAATTTGAAAAGAGGGTCCAAAATGGTCCAAACTCATGCAGAAAATGATGTGAGATCCTAAATTTATTAATATGGAACAAGGCCCAAAGTTTTTCATCTCAGGCCCAATGCTGAGAAAAATCCTGATTACATCACTGTGCTCGCCCAGAGCCATGGAAGAAGTTACACAACTGTATTCAAATGTTGAGCATTTTGGCACATGATTAATGAATGGATGTTGACACGCAAAATTAGCGGAGTGAACCTTTAAGGTAACATTAGTCTACATGTAAACCAACTGTATCAAGCGGTGTCCCTCAGTCGGGGTATGGCTATTAGAGAAAAAATAATTTGAAAGTAGAGCCATGGTTTGATTTACTAGTTTATTTTTCTCTCTCGTATGTCAGATTTCCTTTCTGCCCCAGTTCCTATAGCATTGTTTTGCCATCTTTCATATCAAGCAAAGGGAATAGTCTTGTGAGCTGAGTGATTGCGATAATGGCGGTGAGGGAGAAAAGAAGGGCCCAGCTGTTTAATCTATCCCCCCATTCTCATGCAGAGCAGGCTTCAGCTGGTGGGGAAAAGTTTCTCTGGTTCACTCAGAATTACTTATTTCTCCAAGGATCTGAGTCGCGCAGATACAAAAAAACAAGCAGGACATGGAGGAATTTTGATTTTCTGACACTATGGTGTAGATGATACAAAAACTGCAACATCATTATGTTTTCCTGCATCTCTTCATTTTTGCTCCTCTGAAACTCACAGTCTCATTACGTTCGGAATGGTTTCCATCACTTCTACAGTTTTCTTTACCTTGTCAAGTCAAAGATCCTCGCCTGCAGACAGAGGATTCACTCACAGACAGACAAACTCATACAGGAAAACAAAATAACGACCAGGGCGTAACATTAGTATACATATACAAAAGTGCTGAAGCTTCAGTTATTTTTGTTGTTGATCAGGACGTTACCTCTCAGCCCTGTTTGCGAGGGAAAGAACACACATTTGCATACTGTACACGCACACACACACACACACACACACTTCACTCTATTTACTTTCCCCACTATGCACTTATTAAGACTCTGTGTATGTGTGAAGTAATGGATGACAATGCCTGTGTTACTATGTACTGCATTTAATCTCCTAGCACTAAACTCGCTGTGTAACCAGGCAGAGAAGAAGAATGGAGGGATAGAATGGAGTGACGGTTAACAAAACAAAAGGAGAAAATTAACTGAACGAGTGAGAGAAGTGTGGTAACATGGAAAGAGCAAGTAAGAATTGACAATAAAGAAGATAAACGAATTTTGGGGAAAGTATAGGAGGGAAGAAACTGAGGGAAATGGATAAATAAAAGTGAATAACTATAGAGTGGTAGGACATAGTGGACTGAGGAAGGAAGGAGTAAAGGCTAGACAAGACATAATGGAAAATGGACTTTGGGACAAGGGCAAGAAAAAGGACAAGAATAAAGCACAAATGAATGATTGTTTGAGAACAAAGGAAGGACAACCTGAGAAGAAGAGTGGTTAGAGGGAAAAAAGCAGGCTATAAGGAATAAGTGAGTAAGACAATGAAAGGAGATTTTGGATAGAATGACAGAAGCAAGAAAAGAAGGAAAGATTCTTCTGAGGAGGTGAAGAGGAAAAGGAGGGTGAGACCAGTTGAGAAGCACAAGATTCTTGACTGTAACTATCTAACCCTTGATGTCATTCTCCCTCTAGAGCTGCCACTAGAGGGAGAATGACATCTCTCCAGTTCATACTTATAAACCATTCTTCGGATGATAAAATGGAGCCTTCATAGGATTAAGTTACTGGAAGTCCGAACTCAATGTGATTCAGACAAAGTTAAGAGGGAAGATATTTAGACTGCATTTGTGGATGAAATAGCAAATGCGAAAAGTAGAATCACAGGATTGATTCATCTCACTGCCTCCCACTATATTCCTTTCCATTTGTTATTATTTCCATCGTCTTTTCTCGCCAACCCTACCACAAAAAAAGTTGCTCCACAGTTTATATTTTTTCATATCCCCTGTAGGGATAATTGAAGCATCATTGCAGGCAATAAAAAGCACATTTGCTGGTAATTATGTTATTCAAAGATCAAAACATTCAGAAACAAATATAGTGCTTCATTTTCTATGTCTGTTCTCGTCCAGATGAAGAGAGCGCATCATACGAATGAATAACACTGAGTCATATGTTACAGTGCATTGGAACTGCATACTACTTAAATGCTTCTTCATCTATTTGCTCCCTTATTCCTGCCTTCTTTTCTTAACTTTTCCTTCTCTAATTCAGTTCTCAATATATTCTTCACTGTGGTCTTCCTCCCCATGAACAAACAACTGCGTATGTTCATATACAGCACACGCGCACACACACACCTCCTAAGTATGTGAGCCATTATTGGGCAGGCAGGCATGGGTAGAGAGACCCCTGGGGAATGGAAGTAGGTACTGCAGAAAGAGAGAGTCTATTTTAGATTACTGCAGCACAGAGCAGCGAGAGGAGAAACATCAGTGTACTAATTAGGATGCAGGAATTACTTCAGAGCTCTCCTGTTTGCTGTTTAGAGTTTGCTCCAAAGCCCTCACTCGTCTCTGACTTTTCTCTCTGCAGATGATTTCTGCACCGATTGTGGAGCCCAGGGGCTCTTCATAATTATGTGTGTCACACAACCGTTGAAACAGACAAAAAGTCAGCCTGAGATAATGTTCACTGGTGATTTAGGGTGAAATCACAGCTACAGTTCATTACAAAAATATCTGCACTACCAGAGTTTTGAACTTGGCTCACTTGGGCTTGGTTAAAACAGTTGGGACTTGGACTAAGTGGATGCATTGTAGATGGAGTGCTTTGATGCTTGGGGTAGTAGGGGGTAATTAAGGACATAATGGCATATTATAACAGGCCTCCTTGAATGCACCCTAACATTTGTATTGTAACTGTATATAGCACATTCAGTTTCTCATTATGTTGTAAATTATAATGATAATGCTGTCTCTTTGTCTCTCCTCCAGGACGCCTGGGGATTCCCTGACCCCATTTTTTTTGGGGGGGGGGGGGCGGCGGGGGGGGGGGGGGGGGGGGGGGGGGCGGCGGGGGGGATCACTGTGCCAGCATAGCTCTTGTACCCTGTAATCTGCAAAAAGATTGCTGTTTCACATGCACAATAACTCCTAATTAAGCTCCTGACATCGCCACCACATTAGACCTCATCAAACCCCCAGCCTGGCCACCATCAGCTTTCAGCTTCCCTAATTCCAGCTCCAATTCTATTGACAGTGGTCAAGATGTGCACAGTACGACCCCAAGGTTGATTGAAGTGAAGTGAGGGATAATAAGTTTGCACAGCGATGATGGGACTTCTTTGAGTCATTGATTAAGTGATGCTAATTGCTGAGTGCCACTGAGAAGTGCTCAATTAATGCATAAGGGAGGGAAAAAAACAGAGAAAAACAGAGTGCCGACAGTTTCACTAAGTCCTTTCTGCTTTAGGTGAATTAGAAAAGTCTTATTCAAAGTAAAGTGATGCACCACAGGCAGAATGCCATCCTGTTGTCAGATTCGGGAGGTGCTGATGTGCTAATCAGTGTCTCTTTGTGTGCAATGGGAACTAAAATGTCTTCCTTGAAACAACCATGAAATGTCTTTCAGTACTGTTTGATGATCTGACGCTTGTGAAATAACTGCTTCACTGCTGACATCGATGTATCTTGCTCTGCCTTATTCATTTTAAGTGTAGTAATTATGTTGTTCAATGATTGCTGGTTCTGTATGACTCTAGCTAAATTTACTTCATTATTGCTAATGTATTTCTGAAGTGTATTCACTTTGCGGACAGCTATTCTAAGTTAGCACTTCTACAAAAATGTTATCATACTATGTCTAAATAATTCATAAATCTGTTTAACGTTTTAGAAAATTTAAAAATCATTTAAACTCAATGTAACTACAATGCTGTTAACTTGTCTAACCAAACAAACCAGCCTAAAAACACATCTTCAAGTTCTTCCTGTCCAAAATAAAGCTGATTTAAAGTACATAACTTGCTAAACATTTGCCATGTTGCCCTTCTAACCTCTAACCTTTCAACTTCCAGATTTTTTGTAACCTCTCTTAATTTGTCTTCTCCAAATTTCTTAAAGGGAACTTTGATAATGAGCGCCTGGCTATTGCTAGACAAAGAATCCCATACCGACTCGGTCGGGTAGTTGACGAGTGGCTACTCGACAAAGGTAATAAAATCCCTTTAACTCCACTAATGATCTAACCGCTTAACCTACCGTTAACCACCACTCTGGAGGAGGTGCAGTGCCACGCAATAAGGGTGAATGCGATTTGGCTCTTTCCCAGAACTGTAGGTCCCCTGCAGATTTAACATGCCTGATGATGATTGGCTGATATACAGTTTTATAGTATTTCAATTATTCTCAATTGGTATCAGACAACGAACCCCTGAAATTAGCCATTACTGAAAGATATGTTATTTTGTAACATATAGATTCCATACTTTAACAAACTAGCTCGCCTCTTGAGGATGTGCACTGTACTACAGCTGGCATTCATAAATATACTGTATACAGAGTTGATGACTTACACCATTCTCTCTCATTGGTGTGTAGATATCCAGGGGACCATATCCAATGCACCTTAAACTGGGTCTGCATCTCTTCAGAGTTAACCCCCAAATAACCCAACATAACCCTTAATAACCTAACCACATGTAAAAAGCCTATTGATTCCATTTGCTTCTTTCCTTTGTCTTTTGTTGGCTGGATGTGAACTTGCACTGACTTATTTAATTTCCAGTCATGAAAGCAAACAGCAGCATGACTTTATTACTGGATTTAAGATGAAAGAATCCCCCATGAAAATCACTAAAAGTTAAAGGGACTGTTCAGTTTACATTCATTGCAACGTGTGGGCGCAATTTCCTGCCCAGAGTCGTGCATAGCTGTGCCTTAAGTGTTGAATTTGGTTCCATCAAAGTGATGATTCTTTAACCCTTTGAGTGCAGAATGTCCCAACCCCTTTGTCTTTGTCATGTGCCGTGTGTTTGTGCTGCTGAAGGTGGTTGATTCTTAAAAAAAAAGAAGAAGAAATCAAATCAGAAAGACAGCTAAATGAAGCTGAATCCTAAAAAATAATGACTTTGTTGCAGAAGAATTGCTGACACGTTCTTATGCACTATGCACAGTGAAGTCCGGTAGTTTCAGATCAAGAAAGATGGTGATGAGAAAACACAGTAACATCTAGCAGAGTAAAACCAAAAGTATAAGGATGAGATCCTGTGCAAGTGAAGATGATAATCAGAATATCCAATGCTGACACTTTACAGAAAGGTTTGCATTATATCTTGCATTTTTATGAGGAGATGTGTTGAGAACATCATGAATTAAAAGTTCTAAGAATTAGCCGATTAGCTTTAGGGGCTCCTCTGAATTTGTATAAAGAAGGAATACTGAACAAATTAAGAAGATAGAAATTGATCTCCAAAAGCAAAATGAAGTCTTCATGCAACAGACAATAAAGAAAAAATGAAGCACTTGTATATTTATTTCATGCAAATTAAACGATCCAGCTCCTGTGAACTGGTGTTCCTGTCCTCCTCCCTTGCGTCGAGGAGTCCACTTCTGCTCAGGGTAGTTAGGACACAAATCAGAATGAAAAAGGCGAGATGAGAATGATATTGAAATTATTATTCTCTTTCTTCGGCAGTTTGAAATGAGTCTGCATCCAGTCATTTAGATGAGAACATTGGGAGAAAGTAGGAGGATCGAATAACAAATAATCTCCATCAGACCTCAAGTGAGGTCTTTAATCAGGGTGCGTTTTCTGAACAATAGGCAGGACTGCTTTTCTGTTAATATGTTGAATTCCTCATAAAAATTCAGACGCACGTCACGGACTAAACGGGCAAAGTGTTTTTGGAAAAACCTTTCTGAGAAACATAATGGGTGTATTAGTCTCGATAATGAGGGGGATTACCAGACATTTCCGAGCTCAAAGGGTTAAAGCGTTTTTTTGCTTTGAGAAGGAAGCAGCTAGAACTTAAAGATAAGAACCTCCTAAGCAGAATCTAACCACCTAACAGCAAATCAAACTCCACCCACACTAATCGCTGAGGGCTTCTCTCATGACTGCCCACCTTCCAACGCTGATCATGAATTGAATCAATTAGGAAAATCCTCCAGCTTTGCCCTGCTGGTGAAAAAACTCAGAGAGCCCTCAGTTATAACCTTGTTATAAATGAAGTTTAACGTCTGAATGCAATTGGACCTGGATGTCAGTATTTGGAAGAACTTGGACAGGTTGCGGTGATCTCTCGCTACAAAAAATAAACAAAAAGCTAACAAAATTCTAACTATTAATAAAAGAAGAAGAAAAAAAAACTCCAAGTGGCAGCTACCCGTTTCTTCCACTTCCACGTGATGCAAAACTCAGAGGGTTAAAACACAGCAACTACCTGAACACCAAATTCCAAAATGATGCATCTCCGGATCATTTAAACAAGATGTATTTGAAGAAAGGTCCCTTTAACATTTATTGTTTTCAACACCCAGGAAATGGAAAATGTTGTGGATGCCTTTTTGTGTATATTTGCTTTTCTTGGTGAATACGGTGGGTGAACATTTGAATGAAGATTACAAATGTGTTGTTATCTGTAGTAAACAGTTACCAATATGTTGGGGGGTTTTTGTTTCTAATATTTTATTATTTTCTCACCTCAATGTCTCAAAGGGACTTAACATGGTTAAGGGCTCTTGACCAGAGAGAACAAAACTATTAGCCCCATGGGTTTCCCCTTGAAAATCTTTTAATAAAATATGCTAAAACTTCACAAGCATGGTAAACCTCCACATCTTCCAGATCTTATGTGCACTATTGTAGTGCCATTAATCTCAAGACTTGTGCACTATTGTGTGCATGTGTGAACAGAAGCACAATAAGAACACTGATCGCTCACACTCCCTCTCGCAAATCAGTCTGTGAGTCACACCAGGATATAATGGCAGTCACTGGAACCAACAGTGTCCTCAAGGAGAGCTGTTCTATGTCACTGCATCCTATTGCGAATCCCCCATCCCATCTCCCCCACTGTGTGTGAAGCAGATCAGAGCGAGCATCTCTTCCCAACTATGTGCCTGCTGACTAAATCCAAAGCGGCAGCCATAACAGGGACCCAGTGCAGGAGAAAAATCAGAGTCCCAGTTTCAACAGCTCTCTCTGAACCAAAAAACTTAATCTGATGATCCCCCTCCCCAGGATGGATCTGTCATCCCGGGTTTTCATCGGAAACTTTGCAAGCATTCATCTTCGTCAGTGTAACCCTTTTTTTCTCTCTTTGGAAACAATAATAATGTGTTGCAGCTCCCGTCTCATTGGGGAGCTTCACTAGAAAAAAAAAGATTACAACCAACATCAGCAAACCATTTCCCTTAGTTGTTCCCCATTAGTGAATGAGCAACGAAGCGAATAAAGCTCCCCCCAAAATTGGAGCTTTATACCTTCTTCTGGTGAGGAGCCTGTCCCTCTGCAGCTACCCAGCAGCTTGAGCTCCCCAACAGGAGTGCAAGGAGGAAGAGAGAGGAGGAATACTAGGACACCAGGTCTCTGTGGCCTATAAAGCAAGTTGAAGAACCAGGTTTAAGCTCACCATTCCCCAATCGAAAGCAATCAAGCCCCCCCCCCCCCCCCCCCCTCATACACAAAAACACACACACAAACACACACACACACACACACACACACCCACACACACACACACACACACACACACACACACACACACACACACACACACACACACACCTGGTGTGGGGCCAGAGCCCAAATCAACAGCTCCAAGCCTGGAATTGGTCCAGATCTGCTGTTCATGATCTCAGCTTCATTTCAGAGATTATCTCACATCAGGCTGCAGTCAACAGAGAGCAAGTCTGTCTGAGTCTGCCATTCAGTGCCCCCACTATCAGCTTTACATCCAGCTAAGTAACTATCTTGTGTTCTGATTTGACTTCTGCACAATTCTAGCTATATTTAAGGCAGGCAGGGGGGGGGAATTGTAGGAAGGTTAATGTGCATGCTCATGAGTAGAAAAGTGGCAGCAAGAAAGCAGCTCTGTCGCTGGATGGAAAGGGACACTTTGCTGTTATTTCATGGTCTCCTACCATGAAATAGCCTGAAAACAACACAGTTACAGCTGGAGTTAATAAAAAGAGAGAAGATTGTCCCCAGCTAACCACGCTGCTATCTGTCTTTGCATCTCTCCTCCGACAGTATCTCTTGTTTAAGATCTACATACAGATATAGGATCAGAGATAGAGCCACATCAGATTAAATCCAATCTACTCTCTCCAGAGTCCTGCAAATACGCCGCACCAATCACTGCTCTGTGCCCTGAGCTGCCTTCAAGGACCTCAGGGCTGCACGCTGCCTCAAAAAGCTTTCAGTCTAACTTCATGCCACATTTTGCCCCTCATCTCCTTTGTCAAACACAATTAATTCATAGTGTTCTACCCGAACCAGCCCAAGTAAAAAGGAGTAAAAAAGCAAAACACTCTTAATTACCAAAGAGAGCCTTGTGCCGAGGAGATAACTGGAGAACACTTCATAATCGACTTTGTCAGCACCCCACCCCCATTGTGCTCCAGTCTTAGTCGACTTTCTCCCTTCTTTTTTTTTTTTTTTCTTCAGAAAAGAAAATGTGAATAGGAGGAGTTTTTGTTTGTTGTTACAGATACCAGAAATTCTGCAGGGGAATGGAGGATTTGTGAACACAAAACCACAAGGACCCGCAAACGGTCCTACTCCCTGTTCTGCACGTCACAAAGCAGTGTATTTACAGAGGTGAATTCTGGGCCATCCCTCCCACCCTGTAACTCGGCTAAGAGAAAACATTTCAGATAGAGGCTCCTCGCAACCATATGGCATCCTTCCTCTCAGCGAGATAACAGGAGTAGAAGGAGGATGAAAGAGGCGTTATGATGACGGTAGTGTGAGAAAGAAACTGCTCTCTCCTGCTGCAATTTTTTCATATCCCCTCCACCAGGAATGGAGGCACTAATATCATCCCCTCTTCCTGTTTGCTGTTCCCCTCCCCTCATCTCCACCTACATTCTAGGGCTTGTAACATACATACAACCATTATTTTACAGGCTCCAACAAACAATCTGTACATTAGTGTGGCCCAAGTCCAGCCCACTCCCGTCTTGGCTCAGTTCAGCTAATAATTACCGACCACAGCTCATCTGAGCCATTTCTCTCTCTGTTTGGAGAAAGGTCAAGGAGAACGGTGCATCGATGCAAAGCTGTAACTGGAAACCTGCCATTACTTCCGTTATGAGCATGAGCTGGAAGCTTTGTATAGTCATACTGTTACAGTGATCAACCAAAAAGGTTGGGACAATCATTCAAATGCTGTTAGAATAATTAGCTTATAATCATGACAACCTGTTAAAAAAAAAAATTGTAAAACTGTTTGAAGTGAACTATTGCGAGCTGCCATATGCTCAGTCTCCAGACAAGGATTGGACTGCCACATTGAGAACAACAGTCTCTAACTTTGTTTCATTATTAACTTTGCTTCATATTCACGCAATGAATATACTAATTTTAATAAGATGGTAATCTGCAAGAGATTTAAAAAAGGAAAAGAAAAGGAAAGTTTGGTTATTATTATCATCTGCTTAAAGAGAAAGATTGACCCAGGCTGACACGATCACTATAAGCTGTTTCACTCCAATGTATACGGTGCTTTATCATCTATTTTACTCAAAATGAGACGATCATAAAGGAACATCATGCTGTATTGAAGAAGACTTGAGACCAGTCAGTCATTTTCTCATAAATGTCTATAGTAGCTGACTTATTTTTGTAACCAGTGAGTCACCCTCTGTTGGTGATTCCAGAGAATACAGGCTTGAGGCACTTCCGCATTTTTATATACAGTCTGTGTAAAGTGCGTTGAGCAGTCATTAAGACTAGAAAAAGCCCTGTTCAAATGCAGTCCACTGACATACAGTTGTTATTAAGAGCAATAAAATCTACCATGACTGAACAAGAAAGAGAAATTATTTTCTAACAATTTTGGATTATTACAATCTTGATAATATTTTCTTTGTTTTGGCCATTTGGTCAATCTGATGTGCACTCAGTCAGTCTGTGAAGATTGAAAAGCCATTGTAGTATATCAAAATGTCATTTTGACATGTCAAAGAATAATCAAAAATTTGGGCAACATATCCAAAAAGGTTTGTTGCTATGGCAGACATATCAAAAGAGATAGGAAATCCAACTTCCAATATGATTATTATTTTTTCAACATGTGGAAATTCAGTTGTCAATATCTGTTATCATTATTCTTACTAGTGAAAAAGAAATTCCCATTATCAATAATTTGATTTAATATATCTACAAATAAAACTTTTAATTTTTGACTGACGTACAATTAACTGTAAATTATAACGTCAAAATAGTTTTACAAACTGCAATTAAACAGTATGCGCACTACAGTTGATAATGAACCGTTCACCTTTGTTATAACTTCCAAGTACTGCACGTGGTTTCCCTTGGGGTTTATTCACAACCTCTCTGTTTGACCTCTGGTGATTCTTGCCCTCTCAGACATCTTTGTAATGAACTCTGCGTTCCCAGAAATCTCAGCAATTAACCTACAGTATGTCCACAACTATACCATTACTGTTAGAAGACAGGGAATTATCCTTTAAAACCATCCCTCCCACAATATCCCTTTTTTTTTTCCAGTAACACAAGTAACCCTAACCCTAACCCTGACATTCTGTACTTTTGACATTTCCTGACCATAAGTCTATAATCACACCAGTATTTATGACGGCATGTCTGGCTCAGCATGTTATTCTAGTATTCTTCCCACCCCTGTGTAAATGTATACCCACTTCCTCTACATGAGCATCTTCTCTAGTCAAATTGCAAGGATACTGTGAAACATTGGGCAGGTACATTTCATAAAACCCGGTCATTTAACAATGTGATTAGCCAATCACAATATGATTAGCCAACCTGAAAATGAGGGTGGGACGTGAGAGCCAATTCACCAGGGGTTCGATATCATCTACATAGGAGGTACTGCAAGTACTTCTCTGTCCTTCATTCTGCTTTCTTTTACCATACTTCTCACCTTTTCTGCCTCTTTCTTACCATCCTTCTACACTCTAACTGTATGTCTCAGTCTTCCTCAGCCACTGTTTTTAGCTGCATCATTCCTCTTGTTCTTTTTATCATGCCTGTCATCCACTCCCTGTGTCCCTCCCTCCGTGCCCTCACTCTCTCTTTGACATTCTATCCTCAAGCAGGCCCGCTCTCTACCTGTCCTCATCTGTCATCCTCCCTCACTCCTGTCATCTCTTATGTCCCCATTCTCTCAGTCCCCGTCCCAATTCTTTATTGTCTCTCTCGCAAGTTTTCAATGGATCAATCAGGAGCTGCCCGATGGTCAATTACAAAAAAAATCAATGTATCAAGGTGATAATTTACTTGAAATCCTGTTGTTATGCTGTAGTCAAAGATGGTAACAATTACTTAAAGAACTAGTCACGTTTTAGTATATTAAAAGAAATCTGCTATGCCTAATATTTTGTTTAACATTGTTTACACCCCAAAAAGTAAAAAAAACAACAACTCTGAAATGGGGGTGGAAACCATCCACTCTCTCTTCCTCATTGAAGAATTCTGAGACTATGAATATTCATGATACGCAAATAAAACAGGCCATGCGCCTCGCTCACCACAGCTGCTCGCGCTAGGTTGACCAGTGGAAGAATGTGCTCAAAAAGATGACTAGCGGCGTCAGCGGCGAATTTCAGCCATAAAACTTTCACAGAACTGCTAATGCTAACTCTAACTGTCTGCTGACACACCTGCCATCCTCTTGTGGATTCGCTGCCTCTGCGTGCACTGGAAGTTTGGGGTGTCTTTGCATACATTTGCATATTCGATAGCGATTGATTTTCTGTATTTGTGACGTACCAAAACTAGCTTGCAAGGATTCGTTTTAATTTCAAATCGCAAAGAAGTGCACAGAAATCTCCTTTTCCAGGAGAGGAATGTGAGAACACCTCTATAGTGACAGAATTTGCTCAGATACAAGTGCCTATTGTCAATGTCAGACATTTTAGAGGACAGAAACAGAAGAAAAGCACTTTTTTTGTTCCTGTTTGAGTCCTCATCTCCCTTCGTATTGATTACCTGCCAGCAACAGAGGGGGCGATGGCACTACACACTGCATTACACACGTGTGCATTATAAATGTAAAAATAACCCCCGCCCCCCCAGCTGGTACTATGACATGCAGGGGTCATTACCACAATGATTCGGTGAGGAAATCGAAATCAGAGCAATGTGAGCCTGTCAGCCACTAAACCCCGGGTGATGCAACCAAAGACGTTTGTGATTGCAGATGATAATGCCTTTAGAAATCATGATTGCATTATTTTACCCAGATGCTATATTTGAGCATCAAGGAACGTGCAGCTCCTATGGTTTTCCAAGCTGTCGGGCAGGAGCAAAGACTCTGAAGCTCTTATTGAGTCAAGGAAACCTGTACAAAGCTGCTACCATGGATGTAGACAAATACGTTTTACAATTGGTGCTTTCATCTTTTATTTAAATCATATTTTAATTTTTGAACATACATAGATATACAGATAGATAGATAGATAGAAGGCTAGGTCAAGCTTGAGTGTCTGCAGAAACTTGAGGAGTCACTGCACTACGGTTAATTAAGGCATTGTGTAAGGCTGTGGATGTCTGTTACAATGAGAGACTGGCTGCCTGCCACCCTCCACTCAACCCCTCATCCCCCTACCCGGCCCCTCCCATGTTCAAACCTCTGCCCATTAAATGCCTATCACCTTAAGAGCCCTGGGGAGAGAGATGGGGCAGCAGCCACCCACATTGGTTCAACGAACCCTCATCAATGTGCAAACCCCGTGTGCTGGGCTGTCTACTGCACACAAACACACAAAGGGTAAGGGGTATGTAAATAAATGTTGGGCCAATACACACTTCTTGAAAAGGCCAACTATCACACACATGAAGGTCATTTCACTGACATATTACATAAGTTATTATATACACGCGCACACACCCTCTTCTCTGCAGCAGTGCCAAATCCAGCTCTGTCATTTAAAGTGCTGTGATTGCTTGTCATGCATAGGCGCTTTTATTTTCTATCCCTTCACCCACCGCACCCCACTCATGCCTACTGCCAAAATTGACTCTTAAGCCGCATGCCACTTTTGATTTGACCTGGCAGACCCTGAAACAATAATTTCATCAGGCCCGGTTAGAGTTTCAACCTGAGCAGACAGCTACAAAAACAAACACTGATTTCCCTTCATCTAGTCTAGAGGGCACCTTCTCTTTTTTTTTGCACTGTCTCTCTCTCTCAGATCACAGTGCTCTCCTGCTCGTCTTCCTGCTGGGTTTTTTCCCCTTTACAAAGGAGGACATTGTCACCTGCAGGATTAAATAGGTCACCCAATGGATGCTTCAAGAAAATGTCACAATTCCCCAATGCATGTGCACTGACGTTGGGAGGTATTACTAATCCCCGCCCCGCCCTCTCTGTACCCTAATCATAAGCCACTTGTCAGTATGGTTTATTTATATCTGTTTCACTGTCTCAGGGTGCAATGGTGACACCAATACAAAACCCCTCCAGAGTAAACTATCGTTTCGGAGCAGATCACCTGCTGACTTGCAGTTGCTGCTCACATACAGGGGAGATGAACATGTGTGTCCTCGGCTTCTCGTCACTCCATGACCGTTTCAGTGGAAAGTGGGGGCTGACTGGGGTTGCTTGAAATGGGAGACCCTGTGGGCTGATGTGTATGAGTGTCCTCTGGTCAAGGACACTGACTGGATTTGGGGTGGGTGGGGTAGGCATGAGGTGGAGTTACAGTATATTGCTCTTATTCATTTCTGAGTGTGATCCTGCCTGTTTTCTCAATCCTGATGTTTCTCTCTGTATATTCATAAGTGTGGTCGTTATTTTATTGTATTTTTATGTATTTTCGTTGCTGATGTCCACAATCTGTCTTTCCCATTCCTTCTGTTTATTGCAGTTATCACTCCCACACCAAACATGCAAAAGTGTTGAGATAATAGAGTGAGACTCTTATTATGAGCTTATTATGTCAACAGTGCATATGCCAGACATTAAGTCTCATTATAAAGTTAGGCAACGGTAGCCCGGTCTCTTGTGGGCCCCTGATGGGCCTAATGATCTGATAATGGGATGACACGTGTAATGGCCCATCTCAGTGGAATAGATTTATCTCTCCGGCTCTATTGTAGAAAACTTCCAGATACACACACACACACATACAGAGTGAACATGTGGTCTATTTTCCAGCACACCAACACTCAAATACATGTGTGGTACACCCACATGGGTGTTACACATACATCAGGACACTTGCACCCATGTAGATGGAGTGTAAATCATAATTACAGAGATGAAGTAGCCTCTCGGCTCTCTTTATTGAAAACAAATGGGGCCTGTCTCCAGTGCCTCCATGCTGATGAGGAGAAGTCCCACAGACGAAACAACGGCAACATTCAAAAAGCATCCAGAAGATTAATTTGTCCTCGTCACATACAATTACACACCCGGAAACTAGTTTCAGCAAATTACGTGTGCATGAGGTGTAAATGTCCACACACGTGCAGGAGTAGTCATCTCTCACACATGTAGGGAGTAGTGAATTTAAAAACATGCATGCAAACATATAGAAACACACACTCCCATCAGGCACACATTAGTGTAGGATTCCTTTCACAAACACACTCCAGCTTTCCTTACAGGAATTGATTAATCCATAAAAAAGCTCTTTGCCTCCTCCCGCCCTTTTCTCTAATAATTACCTCATCATGAAATAATTGTCTATAAACATCTATGATTATAAGGGTCAAAGTTGTGGGATGGTGGGATGTCCCCCGAGGAGAACCAGGATGCAAATATGGGGTAGAAAACTGTGAATAAAACCTCAACTGGCTACATCTGAAGAAAATCCAGGGAGAAAAACTACACCTGTCAACCCCCCCTTTGTTTCATCTGGAAACTCAAACAGAGAACATGATTGATTTATATTCTTTGCCTTTTTCTCTTTCTTTCCCTCTTTCCATGGATTCTCTTTTCTGCCTCTCTTACCTCCCCTTCCTCTCTCCTTCATGTTTCTGTCCTTCACCTCATATCTCACATATCAGGTCGCCAGCTGACAATCTTCAACAGCCAAGCGTTCATTAAAATTGGTGGGGGTGGAGAGACGGGGCGCCACTTCCAGGGCCAGATCTCAGGTCTGTACTACAACGGCCTGCAGGTGCTCAAACTGGCAGCCGAGGGCGACCCCAATGTCCAGACCCAGGGTAACCTGCGGCTGGTGGGTGACGTGCCCTCGGTGCTCACCACTGACACCACCTCCACCACGCCACTGGCAGACATGTCCACCACAATCATGGAAACAACGACCACAATGGCCACAACCACCACCCGCAAACAGCGCTCACCTACCATGAGGGACAGTGTGACACAGGTGAGCAGTCATGAGATTGTGATCTAAGCTTGTTTACGTGACAAATCCTGAGAAGCTAAAAGAAGGCTGCTGTTAGAGCCACTGAGCTGGGGAGATATATTTTACTGCAGTACACTGTGATGAAACATAGCTGGTTAATTTTAATTGGCTTTCTAAAGTTCCCCTAAAAAATATCAGTGCTCAGAACAATATTTGAAAGATTAAACTGCATGCCCATGTAATCAGATGACCGTCTTTGAACGAGTAGGCCTGCATTTCAAAAGGAATCATACGTCCGCCGCAAGGCAGAGTCTCGTCCTCAGCACACTGCTGTGTGTGAGGCTCCCCTTGTCAGCCCTCAGCCTGAGAGGCAGTCACAGAGCAACTTGTGTGACTAGTCCTATAAGACCAATCAACAGAGCAATTTTGATTCGATGCAAGAAGATATGGCTGACTGAACCCCAGATGTGGTATGGTGCTGGAAAATTAGAGCACATCCAGGCAGATCAACAAAGGCTGGAGAATGGAACGTGATGGAAAGGAGCTCCCACGGCAGCGACAGCACAACAACTTCAGCTGCCGTGAACTTCTATTTACAGCTCTCAATCACATGCATGTGAAAGACTGTGATTTATGGTCTGTATTTATGGATAATTATCCACATATGCTAAGTGTAGCCATTGCCAGCATGGAAAGCAACAATTATCAAACAGTAGGGAAGCGCTCTTCCCTTCCATGGAGGAGGTGGGTCATCCAGCCCCACTACTCTAATAAAAAAAACTAATAACAGGCTGCATGTGTTCCAGGGAGGAATAAGCTCCAGTCCACACGTAATGTCATTAGCTACATGCTGTGTGTGCAGTGCAGCATTTTTTAAAGCGGGATCCAGGTCATGATTGGAAGAGATGCAAGTTTCTCTCCATGTCGATGTTAGTTGTACATTATGTCAGCCACATCCGCATTATTGAAATCGCTCTGTGCTATAACTACTTGAAAGCTCTTGTCTTTAAAAGCTTTGATGATGTTGTAGGAAACACAAAGGCAAGGTGCCAATTACCAGGATGCTTCTCTCACTCGTGTTCATTAGTGCGATTCATGTCCACTGAAGCTTTCTGAGATCAGTCAGCAAACTCCTTGCACTCCTCCCTGACAGCCATGATCAGGCAATGCTGACACACTCTCTCTTTGTCCCTTTATCATCATATCAAACCTCAGCAGATTCTGTCCTTCCACCGTCCTGTCTGCCTCATTTTGAATGAATGCAATTTAGTTGGCTAAAATTAAGTGAAGAGTGAAGGTGTGATTCATTCCAGTTTGTGTCACAAACACCAAGTGGACTGAAAATTGCAACATTAGTTTGGCATCAACTCCTGGCTATTTGTTAGTTTTTTTTCCTCCTGTAAAATGTCGCTTAATAAAAGCCGCCATAGACTCATCGAGGCAGCGGTATGATGCCAGCTTACAAAAGATATGAAGGCGGTTGTGTTCTAAAAACATGTTCACCCAAGCACTCCTAAGTGCTCTTTCCGTCTCCAGGCTTTCATTTGCTAAAGACGCTTTTTTTAGCATTGAAAACTTCCCATAATGCAGGTTTAAATGAACAGGTGAATCAAATGTGCATATGAAAACAACTCAACCATGATGAACAAAGCAATGTGCATGTAAGACAATACAACCATATGTACACAAATGCAATGTCTGGTGTTTAAGACATAAATTAAGAAAATTTCCTTTGAAGTTAAAGTGGCTTAAGCAGCAGAGAGAAAACAAAGGGAAAAATTCTGTTATTTGTTATCTATTTTCTGTTTCACTGTTTCATTTCCGCTCTCTACTGCGTTTTGCATCTCTTGCGGTCGAGTATCTCTCCGCTCCATGTGTGCGTGTCATCAACTAACCATTGGGAATTTTAGTGTTAACCGTCATCTGATTACATACAATTCTTGCCAACTGAGCAAGACTTGTTTGGATGGTTAAGTGTTTATGTGTCTTTAAACTAATTATTCAGTAATTGAACCAGACAATAATTTGTCACATGTAGACCTCCACCGAGTTCAATATCATATCTCTGGGCTCCAGACCTCTTGCTGGAAACATTCTTCCGTGTTCAGCATCTAACAAGCTTTTATGGCAGCGGCCTGTGATATGAAATTGGCAGCGATAGACAACCCTGTTTGACCAATTATCTAGAACTCTTTCAGGATAGCAAAGGGCTTTGAGAGTTGTGTGCTGATCTGTTGTTACAAGCCTTAAAGTGCACTGCACTTGCCGATAGTAGTTTATGTTTTGTCATTAAAAAGCACAGTCTCACCTTAAGCGTGCTTTTATATTTCTAAGAATCTATTTTTCAGCCAGTGTGCGCACATTTTAATAGCTTCTTCTTTATTAGGGACCGAGCTCCACTGACAAAGTCAGAGCGAGGAGGACCTATTGAAATTGAAGGAATTATTATGATTTAGCAAATAAATCACTAATTTTAGGCACTAAATGTGCTCCGACCTGCCCGGAAATTTGCACATGCATCAGAACTGGTTTGGTTATTATTATTATTATGTACCTGACTAAACATTGTGTGTTATCACAATAGCCTGAAATAGCATTTAGGATTTGTGCCTGAGAATGAAGAGATATTACCAATGAGTTATTCATCCACTTACTATGATGAGCAAATTTTGCTGTGCAATATTATTATTGGGCTGTGTAGTTGGTTACCCAGGTCCGCTTAGGCATACATAAGGTCCCAGTGTGACTGAAAAAAAATTTATTCTGGAATTTGTCGATTAGTTATGTCATAATGGTTAGAATAGACACAGTTGTTGTCTGTTAAATTAAGCAAACAGTCGTGAAACCTTGAGGATTATATTGATTTTGAACAGCTGAGAGGCACCAGACAGTGAATAAAATCTGTTATAGTTGCTGTTCTAAACACTAAGCGTCTGGTATGTCTGTCCTGGGAAAAAGCCTGTGGTGCACAGGAAGTAGTGTTGTTTGTTTTCATTTTATCGCAGCAAAAGCAGTTTGTCATAAACCGAAGACAAATGGATATTCAGTATCAGTGGTGTGTATCACGGCTTTGCAGACTGCTTGGATGGGCATGAAATTAGTTTAATTATCTTTCAAAAGATGAACAACTGTGTTAGAAAATATGTGGTTCTTTGATTTAATAGGAAAAGAAAGTTGTCTGTGTACATAGAAACTTTATGGGACGTAATAACTATGACTCACATGGGGAGTTTGCAATCTTCAGATTAAATCCATTTATTGTTTGCAATCTTCAGATTAAATCCACTTATTTTCCCAATCTGGGTTAATTTTAGATGAATTTAGTAACTGTGCTGCCATGTTTAGTTGTTTAGCTTCATCGAATGAAACGATGAAGCGATTTTAAATTCACGCCTCTGAATGGCTTCGACTCTGCAGTCTCATAGAAACTGCAGTATTTTTAGATAGATGTACTTTATTTTATCCCAAGCTGGGATTCCAGTGTTACAGCAGCAGGTATCACACAACACACCTTACAAAATATAAAAAATATCAGAAATACAAATGTATAATTTAAGAACCCCAAAATTAAACATGTATAAGGAATATAAATATAAAGAATGTAAATAATCTTGGTGCAAGTGTGCAATCTGTTACCAGTTATGTGCATAAGAGCATGGTAACAGAAAGGTGCAGGCTCTGTGTTAATCAGAGTATAGTGTTCTGTCAATTCGCCAATTAAAGAGTCGCTTTGTGCTGCGCTGATCTCACCCATGCTTGTAGCCGTTTTCATAGCCGCTCCTTTGTCAATAATTGTTTGGCTGTTGCACTGAAAGATGAGATCCATGTTTTTAATCCCACCGACAAAGCTCTGATTGGCTGATCAAGCTATTTTTGAATGTTAACGCAACAGTCGTTGCTCAGTTTGTAGAAATCGTATAGATTGATATTGTCCCGGTAAAAAGTAAATTCAGCTCATGTAAACATTAACATAAACAGTTTACAGTATATGGCAGGACATTGATAAATCACTTGAAGTTATTTGAGTTGTATATCATATACCATAGTCTAAATGTGAGGAGATGTAAAGGATTGAAATAAATTGAATCCAGTGTGGGATAACCTGAAGGGACTGCTCGGGACAGTCTTTGAAGAGAAAAGAATAATAATTGCCAGTTCCAGCTCCAACCAATATCTTATTGTATGGAGGCTGCAGTGTAATTTTGTGCTAGACCAAACATATCGATAGCATTATAAATACAGCAGTGTGCAAAGCTAACGGGAACTGTATCCGTCTGATGTATATCCGCAGCACCAGCCAATGCACAGCGGATGTGGGAGCTGAGCCACGGTGGTGGAAAGCAAGCGAACAGTAACCCAAATTTCAATTTCTCCAAAAGCTCTGAGCTACCCGCCGTGCCGTAGCTTTGATCATAGTGAAATAATGGGCTTTGATGCTTATAATAAAATATGTGTGGGGGTATTTTTTTTCCTTCTCCTTCACCCCTAGATACTGTGAGCTTCCACAAATCGGTTGGAGTCATCTCTTGTCTCGCTCTGACACAAATTTGGTGTCAGGGTGTTATAAAACTAAGATCACAAGCTACGCCTGTGCTGCTGCTGTATAGGTTGAGAGCACTCCCAGGTATTTGTGATCTCCTGTTTGGATGGATGCAACACGGTTCAAAGTTGCCTCCTCATAGATTTAACTTGGAGATTTGAGGACATTAAAAAAGTTCTGACCAGGTGAAACTCGAGTTTTGAAGTACTCCCTCAGCAGTACACTCTCTGCGTTAGTGAGTCGTGGTTTACACGTGTCACAGGTACTGAACTAAATTACAGCTGTGACGACTCCAGCAAAATGAAATAGCCATCTGAAATTGAGTCAGAAAGGGACTGGATTTCCACAAACAGCTTTGGACATATATTGATGTCCGATGTGCTTGATTCGATGAAGCGCCCTTTTTAAAGGATTCATTACGTATATTGAGTGGGGGAAAGGGAGGCAGCTGATTGCGTATTTCATAAGGATGTTGCTGAGAAACACGAGGCAGAATCATTAGGTGCATTTGACAGAACCAGGTGAGCTGAACACACACACTCACACAACGTAATTAATGAATGATTACAGCCAGGTCGTGGCGGACTAACAGAGAGAAAGCGCTGCGTAGCAGTGTGGCGCTTGAATCAATTATCCTCATGAAAGATCCATTTTCTATCAGATGACCCCATCTTGAATAACAACCAGAGATAGAGAGGAGCAGCAAGGAGATTTGGTTGTCTAGACATGTAGCCATGAGTCATGCAGTGGTGAGGACAAACCTTGGCTACTAAGTTGGATGCACCTTGTCAGAATCAATCTGTTTTCATCTCAGAGCCCCAATGCTGTTGAACACAAATGTCTACAAATTCTAGTTAAAAAAGAAAGTGTGTATATCTCCTACAGGTAATGATCTGAGGTAATGAACTTCCACCGTTCTGCGATCAGTTACGATAATGCACACATTATTATACACACCCACACACACAGATGTATGTGGAAACCACACTTGTGCATTTAAAAAATTACTTCCAACAGTCGTCTTCCTGAGGAAGCAGCAGCAGCAGCAATTAAAAAATCAAATGGGATTTTTCATGTGTAGTATGTTTGAGAACTTTCAGGCAGAACATAGTTTACACACTTCATGTGTAAACATGAAGTGCAGCTGCTTAGAGGGAAAGTTCAGTGTGTTGTGTGAAAGAGCGAGTTGGCGAGTGATGGTGAGCCTGGAGTCTTGAAGCAACTTGGAGCAGAGAAGTTAGCAGCATAGCAGTTAGGACTGTGCAGTTTATGCTTTGTCAGTAAATAGTAGAGCCGATATATCGGCTGGCCAATTATAGCCTTTCACAGACGTATTGGTATCGGCCGATATGTTTAGGGCCCAACCGATATCATCAACCAACTGATATGAGCCTTTAAATGTGCATTTATGTTTACTTTTTATGTACAATTGGTGTTTATTTTCTTAATTCAAGTTCTATTTATATGGTTGTATTTGTAATTTCTCTTCAATTTGTAGTCATATATTTATATGTATTGATGTATCGTATCGGGAATCTTGTACTCCTTAATATCAATATCGGCATCAGGCCCCTAAAAATCCATATCGGTCGGGCTCTAGTAAATAGATGCTACAATTGTACAAGATGTGAGCGAAGTTCCCGCCCCCAAGATAACCTGCTACCTAGGTATTTCATTTATTGCCCTTTCACACTGGCCAAAAACCCGGCGTATGAGTGAAAACGTTTAATCGGCATTCAGCCCCGGGTAAGGTATAAGTTGCAATACTCATAGTGAACACCTGAATCAAGCATTGAAATGGTGCTTTATTTTGGGTGGATGGACAGGGTTCAGCAGTTCTGCTTGTGTTATTTGTGGCCACTCAATGAAGGAGGAGTGCTGTTTTTTTATTTGATCAGTCAAGCTTGGTCAGAAAGAGCTCATTTTACTTTGGCTTACATAAATACACATAAGTGCTACTCATAAAGGACCCCACTTCCTGCATGTTTGCAAGATCTAACAAACTGTAAAACAATGAATCTAAATGTTTTAACCAAAGAAAAATATTTCTCTCCTGGCTGCATTAGCATTTGTGAAAGTAGGTATCATTGGAGCCAGAATTCTTCACTGATGCTGCCACAGGCACTTAATCCCCTCGGATGGTCTGTGTATCCTCTACATAAATAAAAAAAATTGTTCTGACTCTATGTCCCCTCCCCTCCTGTATCTGTTCTTCCAGAATGCGGATGACATTTTGGTAGCATCGGCTGAGTGTCCTAGCGATGACGAAGATTTGGAGGAGTGTGAGCCTGGAAATGGTGAGTCAACTCAGAAAGTTTTGTCTTCATTGTACTTGGTATCGGGGGAAAAAGCGGAGTTTAGAGACTAATGCAGACTTACCTGGACTAATGCTATGCTTTTATGTGACACTTGGTTACTGCACAGCTATGTGACTCTATATGCAGCTCTGATTGGCCAGATCCATACCCTCCAATCTCCTTCTTTGTTGGTTTCAAAGCAGCAGGTGGTCCTCAGCACTGCAACCCTTAAAGTGTTCAGCCAAGTGTTATTATCTGGCATTTACCCAGCTGTTGCACTAATCTCCTGCCCCGACTTTAACTAGGCAGTAAAGTTTCAATGTGGAGAAGCAGCTTCACAAAGGTGTGGGCTGGCAGGCCCAGTGTCTGAGGCAGTGTTGGTATGAACAGCAGGTCAGGCATTGCTCTGACACCATGACAGGAGGTGGAAGTTAAAGGCCATTTCTTTTAGGCCCTGCCTCTGAGGGTTCTAGCTCTCTTTAGCTGACCATAGTCAAAAGCTGCCAAGAAGCACATACAGTGAAGATGTGTGGTTCAAATTACTGCTGGCGCTAAAGCTCCTGTCTGACAAGACTTCAGCTTAATGGATTTAACTGTGGTGTGGGTGGGATTGGGATAAAATCAACAATTCCCTCAATTAATCCATAATTAAAACACTAAGTATACATGCTGTTACGGTGCTATTTGTATTTATGATATATTAGTATATTACTATTCCTAGGAATAACATTTTTTTTTCTTCTGTAACGCGGTAATGATACTCGAGGCATCAGTCATCATGGTAACTGTATCTATGAACCCAATATCTATTGTGGATTATGATAGCATTCATAGTGCATTATAAGGCATTCATAATGTTTTATAACTGTCCTCATAGACAAACATATTGCATTCTGATGTATGATATCAACAGTCAAAATACATTATAGATGTTGCTTATAATGAATTATAAATTCAAGTGTCTTATGGATACTTTTGACTAGTTATAAACGAGAGGTTGACTGATGGGTTTATTTTACATTATGGCTACCTATACACACCTCAACAATCCACTGTAGTAAGGACTAGTGATTCATGCTTCATTATAATGTTTCATTGTTGGTGTTAAGAAAAGTGTAGTGCTTTTGCATACATTAAAAACCTTAGCTGCATCATAAGTGATTATTTTACAAGATTGCCAAATGCAGAGAATTACAAGTAAAATGTATGCGCTTTAGAACTTCAAGATATAAGAACTACATGATATATTTAAAGCAATAAAAAGAAAAAATAGATTTAGTCAAACTTTATTTGTACAAAATAAGGCATGAGTAACACACTGAATGAAGACACTTTCCATCTAGGTGCCAGATGATTTTAATATGGAAATACAACCAGAAAGACCGTCTTTATTGAGAATGATTTCCTGTTTCTTCTAATCTGACCTGTAACCTGGCTAACTTCCTTCTACACAAGAGCTAGATAACATAATAAACACGTGAATAGAAGTCAAACAGCTAGCGCACTTAACATGCTAAAGTTAGTGATTCCAGCTAGCCTTAGTTAGCTGCCTTATCTTCAGAATCAGAATTGGCTTTATTGGCCATGCATGTGTAAACATACAAGGAATTAGACTCCAGTTTCCTGAGCTCTCAGAGAACTTACACAGAAAAAGACTAACACAAACAAAACAAGGACAACAGAGCTAGACGACAAGAACATAACAATAACATTTATTTATTATATACAGTAATAAACATAATTTAAACAAAATTTTAAAAATATTTTTAAAAGACATAAAGAATATATATATATTGATGTACGAAATAGAGAGCAATGTGTTGTAGGAAGATACTAGTGCAAAGATGCTGAAATGAATATGGATGAGAAATTGAATGAACAGATTACTATATATACATGAGGTAGAATACTGGAATAAATATTGAATAATTAAGAAAATAGACTCTATACACAAGGTGGGAGGACATGGCAGAATGTGAATGGACGTGTGTGAGAAGTAGCTGTTCTTGTATCTGGCAGTTTTGGCGTACAGTGATCTGAAAAGCCTGCCGGAGGGGAGGGGTTGAAACAGGTTGTATCCAGGGTGTGATGGGTCTGCAGTGATGTTACCTGCACGTTTCCTGGTTCTGGACACATACAGGACCTAAATGGAGGGCAGATTGGCACAGATGATTCTCTCTGCAGTCCTGACAGTCCGTTGTAGTCTCCTCCTGTCCTGTTTGGTGGCCAAAGCAAACCAGAAAGTGATGGAAGAGCACAGAACAGACCAGATGACTGCACAGTAGAACTGGATCAGCATCTCCTGAGGCAGGTTTCAACTTCCTGGGTCCTCTGCTGGGCCTTTTTTATGATGGTTCCTGTGTTGGATGTCCACTTTAGGTCCTGGGAGATTGTGATTCCCAGAGACCTGCAGGTTTCCACAGCAGACACGGTGCTGTTGAGTACGGTGAGGGGGGGCAGTGTTGGGGGGCTCCTCCTGAACACTGTCATCTCCACAGTTTTGAGGGGGTTCAGCTCCAGGTTGTTCTGACCGCACCAGAGGGACAGCTGTTCAACCTCCCGTCGGTACGCAGACTCGTCACCGTCCCGTAAGAGCCCGATGACCGCTGTGTCGTCTGCAAACTTCAGGAGTTTGTGTAGTCGTTGGTGTAGAGGGAGAAGAGCAGTGGGGAGAGCAAACACCCCTGGGGGGTTCCAGTGCTGATTGTCCGGGTGCTGGATGTGATTTATCCACTCACAGGTGGGGGCAGATACAGTGAGCTGGGAGAGTTTGGAGTGAAGGATGTCTGGGACAATGGTGTTGAACGCCCAGCTGAAATCCACAAACAGGACCCATGCGTAATTCCCTGGGGGGTCTTCCCCAGGGCCTGGAGCCTTCCTGGTCTTCTGTCTGTGAAAGAGCTGTTTCACATCCTCTTCACAGATCCTGAGTGCAGGTGGGGGGTCAGTGGGGAGGGGTAGGGGGCAGGCAGTGAATGCAGAAGATTGTGTGGTGAAGCCGGGGTGGGTGAGGGGTGTGAAAGTGGGCTTATCAAACCTGCAGTAGAAGACATTCAGGTCGTCAACCAGTTGATGGTTCTCTGCAGCGGGGGGAATGGTTTCCTGTAGCTGGTGATCTCCTGCAGGCCTCTCCACACTGACGCAGGGTCGTTGCCTTCAATTTATCAGTGTAGCACTGCTTTGCCACTCTGATCTCCTTTGTCAGTGTGTCACTGGCCTGGTTGTACAGGATCCTGTCACCATTCCTGTAGGCCTCCTCCTTGGCACGACAAAGCTGTCTTGAGTTTTGTAGTGAACCAGGGTTTATTGTTGTTGTATGTGCAGAAGGTTTTTGTCGATACACACAGATCTTCACAAAAGTTGATGTAAGATGTAACAGAGTCACCAAGTTTGTCCAGATCCGAGGCAGCAACCTCAAAAACACAGTCAAAGCAGGCCTGTAACTACATCTTTGCCTCATTAGTCCATCTCCTCACAGTCTTGACCACAGGCTTAGCAGATCTCAGTTTCTGCCTGTACGTCAAGGGGAAGATGAACCAGACAGTGACCAGAGTGTCCCAAGGCTGCATGGGGAACAGAGCGATATGCGTCCTTTATTACAGTGTAGCAGTTGTCAAGTGTGTTGCTGTCCCTGGTGGGACACTTAATATGCTGACTGTATTTTGGGAGTTTGTGGCTGAGGTTTGCTCTGTTAAAGTCCCCAAGAACAATGAGAAGGGAGTCTGGGTGTTTTTTCTCCAAGTTAGTTATCTGGCCAACCAGGCCAGATAACTGGCCTGTGTTAAGGCATCATTAACACAGGCCTGAGGAAGGGTGTAAACACCGACCAGAATGAATGAGAACTCCCCGGTGAATTAAAGGGTTTGCAGTCAATGAAAAAAGTCTCTATGTGAGGGCTTCATGACTTTTTCAACACTGTGACAACTGTACACCAACCTTCATTTATGTAGAAGCAGAGTCCGTCGCCCTGTTTTTTTCCACTTAGTTCCATGTCTCGGTCCGCTCGGAGGAGCTGGAAGCCCGGCAGATAGAGTGTGTTGTCCTGGATGTGCTCACCGAGACAGGTTTCAGTGAAGCAAAGGGCAGCAGATCTGCAGAAGGCCGTGTTTGCTCTGTTTAAGAACTGTAGTTCATCCATCTTGTTGGCCAGAGAGCGGAAATTAGCCAGATGAATTGATGGGAGCGTGCAAAATCCCCGCTGGCACGGTCTAAGGAGCGCTCCTGCACATTTCCCAAAGATGATTTCTTCTGCGAGTTCCAAACAGAGCCACTGCTCCTCCAGCTAAAAGTTCCGTAAAACCGCGGAAAAGTTTGCCCAGTGGAAAGTCGGGGGTTTAATAACTCTTCTCTTCGGAATGTTATCAGAGAGTGGCAAGTGGAAACAAAACAAGGAGAGCGCACAACCGAGGCGCACAACCGAGGCGACCATCCACGGCGCCATCTCGGTATTCATCATCTTCTATCATTAAACACATCAAACACGCATTAAACGTGACAACACAAATGTGAATAAACTTAACATAAATATATGGTGCTTGTGCACTTGTCTCACCTGAAAATACAACCAGAAAGACAGTCTCCAATGAGTTTGGTCTCCCATGTCTTCTATTCTGACTGTTTTCAGCTGTGACTGAGCTAATTTCCTTCTACAAAGGAATATAGCGCACGTCACTCAAATATTTAAGCAGTTACCACCATCTACTGGAGAAAATGACTATCACCTGCGTGTCCGCTGTTTACAAGTGACACAAAGCATTTAAAGTAATGATAACCAGAAAAATGGTGGGGGGACCAAGGTAGTGACACAAACTAATACAATAACAATTCTGCAACTAATCTTAGCCCCTATTAAGTCCAGGGTGCCATGCATGCACAGGGTGTTTCAACAGACCATCAACAACTATGTAGCCACTGTAAATACGACCCCTCTTCTCTCACACACATACACACAAAACACACACACACACACACACACACACACACACAGTGTGAGGTCTTTTAAAATAATCACTTATGATGCAGCTTACCTTTTTTTGAATGTATGCAAAAGCACTTCACTTTACTAGGTACAACAATGAAACATTATAATGAAGCATGAATCATTATAGATGCATGAATATGAACTTCACTTTCAATGAAACGCATACAATAAGGACTTATGATACTGCATAGAGCATTATAGCATACTATGAGTCCTTACTACAGTGGATTGTTGAGATGTGTATAGGTAGTCATAATGTAAAACAAACAAATCAGTCAACCTCTTGTTTTTAAATAGTCAAAAGCATCCATAAGACACTTTATAATTCATTATAAGCAACATTTATAATGTATTTTGACTGTTGATATAGTGCATCAGAATGCCTTATGTGTGTTAATGAGGACAGTTATAATACATTATGAATGCCTTATAATGCACTACGAATGCTATAATGCACTATAGATATGGGCTTCATGAAAAGTGTTACCGCAGTCATTAAAAATTAAGTTCATAAATGCACATTTGATTAGCATATTATAGACTGCTGTGCAGATTGTACCGAATCCAAACAATCAGTGAAACATGCCGCAAATTCAATCTGTCACTGTATTTCTCATTTTACTTAAAGTCAGTTAAACAGATGTTAGTGTTCTTATCCTCAGAAATGTGACAGATTGCAGAGTGAACAGGAAAATACAGGCAAATGTAGTTTTGAGAGGTTTGTCAGATCTTTAAATTTCATTGAATCACCAAAAGGGAATGTAGTTAATCCCATATAGAGTTATAAAGCACAAGTGAGCTTTGTTTAAGAGTTATTATAGTGAAAAGTGCATAGGCAGACAGGTCACATGGGGTGCAACAGGGTAGGGTTGCTTAGAGACCCCAAAGTTGTAAATGTTTTAAAAGAAATCTGAAGAAATTAACGAAAGGATTGAACAGTGTGTTTCTCAACAGCTAACCCTGTGTACACACACACAGATAAATTGTGTTAAATCATGGTCTAAATCCAGGGCCGGTCTGTTGACATTCTGAGGGAGAAGTCTAATGACCACAGGCACGAACGACATTCTGTGGCGCTCCATGGTGCTTGGAACTCTAACTTGCCAGTAACTGCAGTGGAAGAAGAAAAACCACCATGAGAATAGTTTATAGAGATTATTATGGGATTCATAGAAAGAAATTCAAATAACATAACTATCTTTTGCTAATCTTAGCATGGATCCACTATGAAGATTTGGGGAAAATCTCCTGCGATGGTCCTGAGGGTAAAGCAGACCATCACAGTCACAATAACCATAATGTCTTTTTTTGTGAAAAGCGCTTCACTTTGTTAGACTACCTTTTTATTTAAATTTATTTTAGGAATGGGGATTAGTGGTCTGAATGGAACTTCTGTGGGGCTGTTCATGGCAGATTATAAGAATCAGTGTGTTGGTGCAAGGAGAACCTGATCTGAACCGGTGTAGAGAAAGTCGAGAGTAGCGTTCTCCTGAGGTGTCTGTAGGTGGCTGCGACTGAAATAGAGGCTCAATTCCCTTCTTATCTGAAGCAGAAATGACAGTTTTTCGGTGGATGCTATTAATCTCCTGTGGGGAAACGCAAGTGTCTCGCTCTCTCCCCTGCCAACACAGAAAGCTGCAGATACACTTACCTTTCCAGACAGACACTTGTCTCTCTCACTCTGTGGGTGTGAAGTTTTCTCTCTGCAGCCATCTCTCCTGAGAAACAAACAAACACACTCGCACATGCTCCATATCACACCTTCCAGATGCCACAAGAGTTCCAGCGGGGTCAACACCTTCTTATATACACTCAGTGGAGCTCCATCTGCTTTACAGATGTGTTTACCTGCAGCTATTGTACTACAACACAATGCCAGACATTCGACTTGTTTTCCGCAATTGCATCTTGGTCCAGGCTTTTTTTTTTTGTTTAGTCTAGTGCTAAGTTACGACCCTCGATCTGAAGAGCTGAGATGATGATTTTCAGGAAGCCACGGCCACCTGCTTGTTGACGAGCTCAGAGTAGAGGCAAACCAGACCACGCACAGGATGCATGGAGAAAAAGACCAGATGAAGAGATGAGTGGGAAAGAGCTGGAAGGACTGACCCTCATTGAGAGTTGTGTCACGTTCCTTTGTGCTCAGAGCAGAACAGAGAAATTGGGAGGAGAGACGGAGATGCAGTGAGAAAAAGGGGAGGAAGCCGAGGAGAGGAATACAAAATTGAGACAGTGAGCAGAGGGAAATTTGCGTGAACGATTGCTGCCTTTCCCACGAGGCTAATAAAACTTTGACTTTGTGAGGGAGCCTAATTACATCACCAACTTAAAGCTCTGGTTTGGATCCTCCAGTGCTGTTAATGAGCCACTGTCAGGAGTGACAAGAACCAGGAAGTGAGAACCTTGAATGCAAAGCTGGAGTGACAAAGTGAATGTGCACACAAAAAGACACATTGCGATACAGTATTTCTACATTCATTGACACAGGCATTAAATAAAACAGACACTAATTGTATTCATAGTGACACAATTTAAGATATTATACAAACGTCTCTTTCTACGACTACAAGCTCATTAAATCTTTAATTTCATCTCTGTTTTTCACAGTGGGTCTCTTCTCTACCTCGGCTCGACATCACCATCCTTCTCTCTTGCATACCTCTGAGTTACTTATCAGTCTCAGGATGCTGTAGGCGTTATACTATATATATATATATATATATATATATATATATATATATATATATATATATATATATATAAGGATATCGATATATATAGATAGATAGATAAATAAGTTGGAATGAAGAAAAACCCAACAAAAAAAAAAATAGAGGTTGAATGAGATTTTGATACCTCTGAATCCGGAGGCCAGCTTCATGCTGTGGGTCCAGGTGCTGCAGAGCAGCAGGGAGGTGACTTTGCCTGTAGCACGTATGAGACCTGATGTGAGTAGGGCATAAATTCTTTGTGTGAGAGCAAATGCAGCAAATCCAGCCGTTTATTGACTCACATGTATGAAAAAGCAGCTTTGTTTTTTTCTTCCTTTAGCACCGATTACAACGGCCATAACTGTAGCTACTGTGGCATGATTTAAATGCAAGCAAAGGAAAATATATTATGCTCTGCCACGCTGTTGGATTTTCCATCTGCACCCTAATCAAAACAGAATTATATAATGCTCAAAATCCAAACAACCTTTTTGCTCTTAATATTTCAAATGGCTGTGAGCGGGGCAACGTGATCGGCAGAATAAAGATGTTTGTCAGTAGACCAACATAGACGCATCAGTATCCATCTGAGTAAATAGGAGGGAGGTGACTCATACTGGCAGAGCTGTGGAGTGGCGTGTGGGTAAAGATAAAGTAATGTCATCATGTGGACCAATTGTGGTTCCACTGACTCAGCTGTTCAAATCATTGGAGTCAAACTCAATCAGTCAGGCTCAATATCTCTGTGTCTCCCTTGCTTTAACGTTTAAACGACATTCTTCCAATGTTAAAGGAGATGCCCACACACTGGAATCATGCTCTATGTATTCTCCTTGGATCAGAATTGGTCTCACGCCTGGTTTTGTGTAAACCACGAGATGAGTCAGATGCGAATGAGAGCTTTGATGCAAAATAGAATAATGAGACGGTGTCTCACATAGCAGTTAAAAAATATTAAAATATCTCTTGCTCAAATGCTAACAGTGACAAATCAATAGCGTCTTCAGTAGTTTTCTCACTGTGTCTATGGTTCTTAGCAGCTTTTCAGCAGATGAACGCATCTTTGAACTCGCGTGTCGTTCGTAACATGCTGCCTCACCAAACAGAACTTTGTCAGCTGCCCCTGGGTGTTGACGGAACAATCAGAACTGCATACAGAGAAAAGAGGGTGCAGTCATGGGGAGGGGGAGAGACAATCTAAGTTGTTGATTAGTTTAAACTGTGGGTGCTGTAGGTCTGGGTCACACAACAGGAAATGAAAAGATGGTTCACTGGATAACTGCCTTCAGTTTTGAGATGTGGCTCACTGTGTATGAGGGCTGAGAGTCATTATCTTTCCAGTAGCCACTGTCTGACAGTAATATGGGATGATGCCATAATACCTCCAGGCTTTGGCTCCACTAAGCATTAGAGTACAGCAGAGTGATGTGAGTGATTTGTCTGAACCTTTACTTTTAAAGATATAAATTTAATATCAATATTTTCCCCCCTGATGTTCTGTGGGTTTATATTAGGAAGAATTTGAGCAGAGAAACATAATGTTCCTCTTTCTCTAACAATTACATGAAGTAGCCACTGCCTGCCAGTCACATGGAATGTCGACCACATGTTCTGTAAGTGGGGCATGCAGAGGGGGGAGGAAACTCCTCAGTAATGGCTGGGCTGCACTCTGAGCAGCAGGTATAAGCTTGAAATTGTAATTTCAGCATCTCTGCAACACAGACTGATGGCAAAGGGAAGATAGCAACCGCACTATTCACACGTTCATCTTGTATCTCTGAGGTCCCCCCCCACCACCACCACCACCACCACCTTTCTTCTTTGACTTTGAAGTTATTTCACAAAACCAAAAAGATTTCTTCTTGGATGCGCTAAACTTGCAGAATCCTGCTTGATGCGGATTCTTTGCTCCCAAATGTGCCACCATTTTTTGCTGTCCTCTCAGGCTTCAAGGTCAAACAGCCCTCAAACACAGAAAAAAAGAAAATATAATAGAGACAACAAAAACGTGAGCATTGTCATGGAAACTATATCCGTTCCAGCACTGGTACTGAAATAAGAAGTTAGTAATTGTGCAACCCTTCCCCAGTTTTTTTCTCTTTACAGCTCTGACATTTTTACTTCATTTCAAGGCCTGTTTCTGTCAAGTGTGTTGTTATATGCTGATATTTTTTATTTCTTTAACTCAATATATCACCCTCTGTAACAAAGCCTTTGCCATTCTGAGTGAAAATGAATGGTTGAATGACTGACATGGGGGGGGGTGGGGGGGTTTCTGAGAGTTGCTGAGCTAAATTAAGGCCATGAGGAAATTGTTACAGTCCCAAAACCTCCCTTATCATCCCTGACCTCTCCCACTGAGTCACTCTGATTTACCTCTTAAACTGAACAAACAGCCACAGTCATGATTTCATGCTGGTGATGTTGGCATTTCTTTGGTCATGTTTTGCTGTTACCTTCCCTTTTTCTCCCCCCAACCACCCCCCACCCCCACCCCCACCCCACCCCACCCCCAAGATGTATCATGATCTAATCCCCCCTTCCGTGTTTTTAATTGATTCCTTGACTGTGTCCCTGAAAAGGAAAGTGTTATTAAGTCAAATGTAATTTATAAACAGACTGTTACTGATATTCTGACATGTTCTGTTAACATATCCACACTATATTTAACCATTAACTCCAGCTGGGCTTCCAGACACTTATAAAATTCCTCCTGAATGAATGGCTTTTATTTTACACCCAAACAATCTTTATCTAATTTGGGTGTTCATTTCACAGTGGGATACAATCAGATTAAAATTTTAACTGTTCAGTTGTGGTGGTGGCTGTTTAAGAAGAATGCAATTGCCCCATGCTTATGTGTGGTGTTTAGGAGGGAAGTGGGCAACAGAGACTTGTATAAGAAAAGGAAGCAGTAGTGTATAATGTTCAGTCTCTCAGTTTACTGTACGGTGCACTGGGAGTTTGGATTGGAAAGTAGGGGCATCAGTGTCCTGCAGCCACTTCTGAGGGTTTGCATAAAGATTAAGCCAATAACAAATGAGCTGTAGAAACAACCATTTCCAAATGGGTGTAATGGGGATTGAGCCACTTCTTCATAAGTAATTAGAGGAATAAAACACATTGAATAATTCAATAAAGTTCTATAGGTTATGATTATTTATCACCCTATAGAGAAAGGAGGATGAGAAGAAGTATAGAAGGGGGCGGGGGGGTTGTTGATCACTATCTGAGAACAATCTTACACAGCTGTCTTTTTGTAATTTTTTTTTCATGCAAAAATCATGCGGCCAATTTGTTGATGTAAGTGACCTGAACCTCGTGGTTTGCTATCTTATTTAACTAATCACAGCAGAAACATTTGAGCATCAGTGTAGTGAGCATAGGTAAGACTAGCAAGTTAGCAGTGAAGGATAGGCTGTATAGTACGAGTACGATAGATGTTAAATTGTTGAGTGTAATTTTTAGCCTATTTTAATCCTGTGTTAGTGATATGACGTGTAGGTGTGTCAAGAACAGGGAGTGAAGTCAGAACAGTGCAGGAGAGAGTATTTTTCTTACAGCTTGTATTTTACTTCAGTTCAGAGTTAGTCAGCATATTCACTATTTGAATAGAACAGACTAACTAAACTTACACAACTAACCTCATGTAAAGTCTTAGTGCTGTTCTAATACTGGGTGCTGTATTATTTTAACTGTTTTTCTTTTGTGGACTGGAAGTGGTCTCTCTCTCAGGCGGTCTCTGACACTCTTTTTCTCTCCATTGTCTCTTTCTTGTCCTAGGAGGTGAATTAGTGTTGCCAATAATAACGGTGGACTCCCTAGACCCCCCATCCATCGCCACCCGCTACCCTGTAATCCCCCCGCCCCCCACCACCTATCGCCCTTTCCTCACCCTGCTCGAAACCACTAAAGAGTCCCTCCCATTGCCCAACGGCCGGCTCCCATGCCCCCTGGACCAGGAGGACTGCGAGGAGACCATTGAAGTGTCGGCATACGGTTCGGGGGAGATGACAGAGTCAGATGACGAGGACTATTACAAAAACTCACCCCTGGTCACCGACAGGACTGTCCTCCCTCCTCCCCCATCCGTAGAAGGCGGCGTCCAGAATCCCCGAGACCGCCATTTCTCCCGCTTTCCCAACTCCCACCGCCCACCTTTCTCCTCCACCCCTACGGCCAACCCCGACCAGCTCAGCCCGCGCATCAAGTCGGGCACTGGCGGCAGCAGTAGTAGCAACAACAACATCCCCGCTGGGAAAATGAACACCCGGGACCAGGTGCTGCTGCCGCCAGCCCACCCCTCGTCAGACCCAGCTCACCGTAGAGTCCCAGGAATAACCTACCCCCCAAATTTCCCCCATGTTCCCACTCCAGATCCAACATCTCCTGAGCGAGGGCTCCCAGGCGCTGTGGAGGTGCAGCAGTCCAGCAGCACCACAGGAATGGTCGTGGGCATCGTGGCAGCCGCCGCACTCTGCATCCTCATCTTGCTCTACGCCATGTACAAGTACCGGAACCGCGACGAGGGCTCCTACCAGGTGGACCAAAGTCGTAACTACATCAGCAACTCAGCCACGCAGAGCAACGGAGCCCTAGTGAAGGAGAAACAGCCCAGCACTGCCAAGACAGTCACCAAGAACAAGAAGAACAAAGACAAAGAGTACTACGTCTGAGTGAGCGCCGCCCTGACACACAGAGACGGACAGCAGACGCACTTAGAGAAGGAAAGAGACAAGAGAGAAAGAGAGAGAGGGAGGGAGAAGGGCAGTATGTAGAAAGGAGAACACAAGAGATGGTAATTCATTGTAAACTCAGTATTGTCAGATGACCCTAAATGGTACCAATTCCAGTCTAATCAGAGGGAGGCGGCAACAAAAAAAAGCCAAGGTGACATCATGGTTGTGTTCACAACTTTGTTCTGATTGATTTGACTGCTTATTACATGATGGTGATTTTGCAGAATGCCATCACACCTCAGATCTCAACGCATACTGTGCCAACACCCGTGTACCAAATGATTAATCGATTAGTATACAACAGGTTATTTAATATCTTGAGTACTGTAGTAAAGTACCACCATCAGTATTTGTGTCAGGGTCTATACTTTATTCTGAGGCCCACTTGTGGTGTAAGCCGTCACCTTAAACAGTATCAACATAATATTTTCAAACTAGGCTTGAGTTAGCAAAATGACATCCCTCTTTGAAATCAAAATACTGCCAGCTTACAGAAACACTGTCAAACAGATCTCTCTCCCTCTCTTCCTCTCATTCTCTCCTTGTCTATGGCGTTTATGCAGCGAATGCAACGTAAACTCTGCTGTGTTTCAAGCATGTAGTATTAATTTACGAATAAGAGATAAAAACAGTTTTTCTTTCTGTGGACTTAAAAAAAAAATAACGATGATTGATGATCATAACAACAAAGTTAAACGTAGCAACTGTGTGAGATACCACCACTCCGACCTAATGGATGCTAACTTGTACGTTTAGCTGCCAAAAACTTGTTGAGGCCAAAATCCCTTGGTCGTCCTTCGTTCCAGCAGATCTGTATCATGTGTTTCTGGGGCTTCAAGGTTACTCCTAGTGGGCCAGCAGAGAAACTATCATGTCCTTACAGTTACTAATCACCGAAAAACAGAAAAAACCTCCAGTAAACAAGATGAACTCTGTTCTATATAATTATAAATACATGTATAGACGTTGCAGAAACCTATGGACATAAATCATGAGCAAGTGGAAAAGTGAGAGTTCTCTGATAATGTGCAGCAAAGATGGACTCTAGGATTTTTGACGTCAGAACCCCTACTTCCCCCTGATCTCACCCTTTCATGGACAGGATGGCTGATGCTATGCCTTGCTGCAAGACTCAGTCACTTTGGTTTGTTCTGTTCTTTTTTTTCTCTCTGGAGAAATGAGAGACATTTTAGGGAAAGTCTTGAGTTTATTCTTGCTGGAGTTCTACTGTGGAGAGAGAAATCTTGCAGCTGAAAAAGCAACTGTGTCTTTCGCCCTCTCTGGCCTGACTGGACTGATGGCAGCCAAAGGGCAATGCAAACTTTGTGGGAAGAGCACACAAATAAAAGGGTGAACGACAGTTCCCTGGAAAATGTACAACCGAACTCTAGTATTCCAATTTTCTCAACTCTATTAAAAAAAGAAAACTGTACCATGAAAAGAAAAAAATCCAGAAAAAAGTTTGTGAAATGTCTAAATATTTGAGTCTCATTCCATTACTAAGAGAAATGTGTTTCCCTACTATCATTCCTGTTTGGAGAAAAAAAATGTCTATGATTCTGGGAAACAGAAATTTCTATGTATTTTCTTTTGGCAATTATTTTAGTAATTGAGCATATTAACCACACATTCTCCTTTTAATTCATCTGTCATCCTCAATCTATTTTTTATCTTGCATCTTACCTCTTTCTCTGTATGACAGATTGTATGTCCTCATAACCTGTGGAAAAAGTAGGCTTCAACCATCCTCCATCTTTTTTTGACATCTATTTCTGTCCAAATGATAGGAGACAAGATGGCAGCCATTTAATTTGACAGGCTCCATCGATTCACCGTCCTGCCATGTTTGTCGGGTTTCTCTCCTCCATTCCAAGCATACTCCTCCCAGTATCTTCCTGTTCTTTCTAAATGTTAATGTAAAGTGTTCCAGTGAGATGACTCTAAATATGTGTACATTAACAGAGGGAATACACTTGGTTATATACTTCTTACTCCCTGTGTTGCGTGGTTTCTTCATCGCCTCCTTTCCTTTCAGTCAAATTAGATTTTGCCTCCATTACTGATGCAGAGGATTTGGACTGACATCATGACTTTAGACACTGGTGTATTTCAATCAGGACAAGACAAGTGAATGTCTCTCCTGAGACATTCACTTGTCTCATCATTTATTACAATTACCTGTAATAAATGATATTTATTACAGGTTTAACAGAATGATATGTGATGACAAAATAATGAGAGTCTTTGGCACTTTGACTCCATCAGGAGATATTGAAGCCGAGGGCATCCTGAGCAGCAACAGGTAAATCCCCCCATGCAGTCCAGACACTGGTGGTAATGGTGGTTAATGACTTTCTGAGTTGATGGATTGAAGAATCCCATGAGTCTGCACAGACTGGGCAGTGATGGGGAGGTGGAGGGAATGCAGAAAAGCAGCACGAGGACTAAGGCAGGGAGAGAAATCATATTTAAACAGACAGCAGCAAGGTGATAGGCTAACCAGGTAGGTGTTGCAATACTATTGGATAGATGAGACCAGCTGATTGACAGCTGATCGCAGGAATGACAGGCTCAGGGAATGACGGCAAGAAAGTGAGCGTGTGTGAGTTTATGACGGCCAGGATGAATAAGATTTAAAGTACAACCAAAGTAGGCATGAGAGTAGTCTTCCTGTCTGAATTAACAATAGATCTACATTTCATCACTCCACAGCGACCATAATCTTTACCAACCTAAAGATTATGGTAATTTTTTTTACCTAATGGTAGGATAAGAATCTTTCACATTGCAGTGTGAGGACTGAAAGATAGTAAATTCAGCTATCTCAGCACTGACAGTGGAGGACAATCTCATTTCCTCATGTGCTCGAATTTTTCTGTGTATCTTTTTTCTCGTACTTCCGAGGTGGTCAATTTGCAGACTCTTGTAACAGAAGGGCAGTGCACAGAGGGAGAGACCTGAGGCGGAGAAGCTGCATGAGATGAAAGGGACAGGTGCAAAGCTGTGTTCTAAAAATGGCAGGAAGTTAGTTACTTTAGATTGTTCTGAATTTGCATCAAAGGCAGGAAATTTCATGAGACACTAATGTGTAACACATTTTTTAGGTTCAGTGCCACTTAGACATTCTGAAGCTGTATTTTCGATTTACTGCAAAGAAACCTTTATTTATAAAATATCTCTCAAGTCCAGAACTTGACCGAGAAAAATATTTTTGGCGTTTTATTCAGTGTCAACGTAACTCAGTGATGGTTATCTGGACAAAAACTGCTTAAAGCTAATTCTGCAGACTTTTGATTAATGCAATTTTCCCACAATATAAAGAAATATGGAATGAAAATATAGGGCTGATATTGTAGTGTAATTCAGATTCTATGGCAGCATTTTAGCAAAGTTGTCTTCATTTTGCCTACAGTATCAGACTTCTTAAAACCACTGTTGTAAAGCTTTGCAGAGCAGACTTCCCTTTTTCTGTTTTACCAAGTTATACAACCTGGTTCTTATTAGTGCGACAGATCATTTTTAGTATCACTTACCAAAACAGAGAGGTCTGGAGCTGGAGGGGATACACAATGTATTCCTTGAGAATACTTGACCAGCGATGTCGTGCCCTCACTGCAAACTGAAACTAAGAAAAACAGTCAAACACTGGACTAACGTCCAGTTCATGTCCAGTTCCAAGGTTCATGTTACTTGTATCGGTCATCAGATATGACTATGACACACAAAGATGGTTAATTTGATGTTACTATCATGTAACTAACCCTATTTTTACCTGGCATCTTTTTTCCTCCACCAAGTGACCTTAACAAAGAAACAAAGCAGCCATGCGGTTGAGCCACCAGTTTCAATTCCACCATCTTGTTTGTAGTTTCTTTCTTTAATGCCATCTTGTTGTACTTCCTTTCATCCACCAATACAAATCAGCCATGTAGACTGTGTGCACACACACAGACGGACATACAGATGAGATATTGGTGTTTTAACTTGTTATCTTTTAAATAAATGATTCTAAATATACAGTCTGGTCTATTTAATATCACTCATACATCCCATTGATGTATGAGTGACGGTCACGGGACACTGATGGCACAGCATCAGTTAGGGATTCGGTGTCTTGCCCAAGGACGCTTCGACATGAGTACTGGAGGAGCCATGGATCGAACCACTAACCTTCCACAACTGCCCCCAAGTATTCTCACAACACAGGATGGTGCAACAAGTTTTTCCAGTCAACAAATAATGACACAGGGGGAAACATCAATCTCAGGATGGAACCTAAAAATCAAGTGAATATCTGTCAGACGCGTATACCAATAGTGTTATCACCAAGCAATTCAAACAAATTACAGATATTGTTCAAAATCAGTTTGTTCCATCATCTCTCACTGTGGTAAATGGGAGTGGTGCTTGAGTTTGTATCCCCAAGGATAAAAAAGCTTCCTCTGCAATCAAGTTAAAAACACAGACTCAAAAGACTGTGCAGCACTCCCTCTGCTGGGATTGAATCAGCACAGACAGTATCAAATCAAACGCCTCTGTTTATGGATCCCCAAAGGTAGGGAAGAAAGGAAGCAAGAAGAAGATTTCTGTGTTCCAATTTGTCTGGTGTTCCTTCCGATTTCATCATCCAATCTGCTATCCAAATGTGCGATGTACCCCGTGGCCGCTTTCCCCCGTTTACTTTCCAATCTGTGCACACATGCATGGATCACACTACAATAAGACATCTAAAATATTTACTAAACTTCGATTCAATTCAATTCAATTTTATTTATATAGTGCCTAATCACAACATACATTGCCTCAAGGCACTTTACATAGTGAGGTCAATATTACAATATTACAGAGAAAACCCAACAACAAGAAATCTCTGGCAGAACTGGACTCAGTTGTGGGCGGTCATCTGTCTCGACCGGTTGGGGTGAGGAGAAAAATGGGTGAGAGAGGAGAGGTGGACAGAAAGAGGGGGAGAGGAGAGACAGGTGGAGAGAAGAGAGAGACAGGACAGTTGTACAACCACCGCTTTAATCTCAACCATACTGATACTTATAATTACAAGATTAATACTGACACTTATTAATGCAATGATGTGGTTGTTATAAGTGTGGGAGCCTGTGTGTACGTGTGTGGTCACATGACCCAATCAGGTGATAAGCAGCCAGTGATCAGGACACGTTAAAAGTTTGCCAGGCTCGATACACATAGGTGTGCTCTGCGACCTGACTACCCCATACAGGTATGCAGGTCGAGTGCTGTGGCGTTCGTTGTGGTGGCGTTTGTGACAAGCGCTGAGAATGACTTTTGTCAACTTTAATCCTCATAGGGTGATATCTGATGCAAGCACTCCATCTTTCACAAGGGGAACAAGGAAAGATTGACGGTAACGTGCAGAACCGTTAAAGCCCCTGAATGATTCTGGCGCGGGTCCTTGCTCTGCTTTGTTTGTGCGGCTGTGTGTGTGTGGGGCGAGTGTTTTCGTTTGAGCGCGAAATTGATCCGTCCCTATTAATGTAGTTTTTAGCTGTACTGAACAGTGACTGTGATGTGTTGTTTATCACCAAATGTATTTGTATGTTTCAGTTCCTGACTGACGTGGCTACAATACGCATAGAGACACAGGACTGGAATCCTTCCTCCGGCTGTGTTACTGCGCCAGGGGAATGAGTGTCTCCCTGAACAGACCAGACCAGACCAGCCACTGTTTGTTATCCTAATTTTATCATTCTTTTTTTAGTCTTTGGTTCTTAGGATATGTTGTTTGAGTGTTGATATTGGCATTTGAGGTTTACCTGCAGTGAGAGTGTTATATTATGTGTGTGAATGGAAATTGTTTTTATCCTCTGCTCTGTGCAGCAGCACCCACCCTGTACAAGGCCGGGCCAATGTCGACACACTACCCTCTCCTGGTGGTGGGACTGCACAGGGTGATACTTTGGTATGTATGTTTAATCTTAATACTGCATGATATTTTGTGTGGCTTTTTATTGATATTGTGTGTAGTGCATGCTTCTGCGGTATTGGGCCTGCTGTCTCCCTCTTCTGTCTCCCACAGGCTCCCCTGGTGCCCGACCTTCCTAATTTGAGGATTTTGTTTGCCATCATCCAAACACATCACTATTTTCACAGGTTGCCTCGTGCCTTTATCATTTTGTTTTAACATTGATTATTGTTAATAAATTCAAACCCCATTTTTTATATAAACACATGCCTCGTTCTAATTGTTCCTGTTTGGGGAAGTAAGAGTTGTTCACTAGACATAATACTGAGGGTTCAAGGGATCCTCCTGCCCTTTAAAAGGAGGTGGCGTTGTCGAGTCCAAGCAGGTATTCTCTGTGCCTGGTACCACATAAATAATAATAAACATATGTGGGGAGAGAGGAGTTGCATAATAGTTGCTTTAATCTCTACCATAATGATACTTAAATTAACAAAATTATTAGTAATAGTAGGGTGAGAGAGAGAAAATGGGGGAGAGAGAAGAGGTGGGCAGGAAAAGGGGTAGCGAAGAGAGAGGGGGAGAAGAAAAGTGAGAGAGAGGAGATAAGCAGAGTGTAAGGTGGCGTGCCCGGTTTTGGGCGACATCCACTCCCGCCTGTCTAGGCTTACTCTGGCTCCCTGAGAAAAGGTGAGAGATGGAGGAGGATATTCCGATGGTCAACACTACTCTAACTAGATTTCTCAAAGAGGAAGGTTTTAAGTCTCACTTTAAATGTAGAGAGGGTGTCTGCCTCCCTGACACAAACTGGGAGCTGGTTCCAGAGGAGAAGAGCCTGGTGGCTGAAGGCTCTGCCTCCCGTTCTACTTTTACAGACTCTGGGAACCAACTAACACTGGAGAAATGTGATCTCGTTTTGTAGTTCCTGTCAGAACTTGTGCTGCAGCATTTTGGATTAACTGGAGGCTTTTCACAGACTTATTGGGGCGTCCTAACAGTAATGAGTTACTGTTAGGACGCCCCAGCATTTGCCACTTCTAGACTTCCAGTCTAGGCCCGAGTACAATGACCTCGGTTTTGGCCTGAATTTAGGAATTAAAAGTTATTAATCATCCAGCCTAGATAAATACAGCTGGGTATCATTTGCGTTGCAATGGAAATGTATGTGGTGTTTTCTTGTAATATTGCCTAAAGGAAGGATTTATAAAATGAAGAGAATCGGTCTCAGCAAATAACCATGGCACAGAACTCCATGGCAAACTTTTGTATTAATGGAAGATGTGTTGTTAACGTTAACAAGCTGAGATCTTTCTGATAAGTAATATTTAAACCATTCTAGTTCTGTTCCTTTAATCCCAATGTGCTCTAGTCTCTGTAACAGAATCTTGTGATCGATAGTGTAAAATGCAGCACTAAGACCTAACAGGGAAAGAACGGAATGGACAGGAAATTAAATAGTTAATCAAGGATGGAAGGGTCAAACCAGACTGTTTATGTGTCCAGGAAACATGGCTACAACCATGCCTTGATTTTTGTCATTCCAGGATATGTGTGTTTGCGCAAAGAAAGATCTGATAGACCCAGATGGAGGATGTGCTACAGTTATTATAACAGGGATTCAGTATAAGGTCTGTGGCGCCACATTCATAACATGAACTATACATTCATGTTATGAATGTATAGTTCATCATGTTCATTCATGTTATGAATGTATAGTTGTTGAAGTGTGGAGTTCTCTGGGAAAATTAAGCTTAGTCAATTTTTATAATCCATGTAAACCCTTAATATTATCTGAACTTGAGGATATTGCAAATAAGCTCAAAACCCCTGTCAGTTGATTAGATGATTTTAATGCTCATAACCCCCTGTGGGGAAGTTGGGGGGAAAATGCAAATGAGGCTGTTATTTAGGAGCTTTTAGACAGGTGCAATCTAGTAATAATGAAGGACAGTAGGCCAACTAGATTTGAAATCAACTAATGAAAAATGTCTTGTTTGGACTTGATGCTTGTGTCTCCAGCCTTGGCATGAATTGGGGAATGGAATGTTTTGGGTAACGATCCAATGGGTTGATCAATTTCTTGTTTTATGTCATTTAAGAAGGTTCCTTGTTATGGAGCTGGAGATAGGATGAAAAGATTAGATTTTTCCCGAGCTAAGTGGGACAAGTTTAAGGAAGGTACAACGGCAGCTTTAGGGGAAGTCAATAGTGATGGATCAATAGATGAGCATAGTGATTCTTTAATCACAACGATTCTGAGAGTAGCCTCAAAAACATTTCCTTACATAGTAACCCCCAGGGATAGTGTCATTGTTCAATGGTGGAATAAGGACTGTGAAATGGCAGTGAGGGAGAGAAGTAATGCTTTTAGAAATTTACGCAAGAATCCTACTCTGGAAAATCCAATTCAGTACAAAAGATTCTGAGCAATGAGCCCAGATTCTCCAGTCAGGCAACTTTGATCGAGAATTCATAAAATGTCTGGCAAAGTCGTAAAGGCAGCAATGCCAGTCCTGAACAATGAAGGTACAGTAGATGTAAATTGTAAAGAAAAAGCAGATATTTGTGTTAAGATATTTCAGGATGTTCATAATTCAAAGTCTATGAGAGAGGATGGTATTAGGGCAAAGGAGGAAGTCTTAAAAGCAAAAAATGGAAATTACATCATGAATATGAATATGAAGGAAATTTCTCATATAATGGATTTTTCTCTTTGAAAGAGCTAAAGGATGCTGTACAGGCAGGGGCAAAAATCACTCCAGGGCAAGACGAAAATAAGTTATGCAATGCCTAAACAATTAGATGACATGGTGTTGTATGAAATTCTTTCTCTATATAATTATATCTGGGAGGCAGGCAAGTTGCCAACAAAATGGAAGCATGCAGTAGTGATTCCAATTTTGAAGTCAGGGAAAGATCCATCCTGTCCAACATCCTATCGCCCAAGCACTTACATCTGTTCTGTGCAAATTGATGGAAAGAATGGTGACAAACAGACTAGTATATACACTTTTTTTTGTGAACTATCAAAATGGGTTCAGAAAAAGAAGAAACACCATTGATTCAATAGCACTTTTAGATCTGGATATAAGGAAAGCTATTCGACAGAATGCAACAAATATTGGGCTTGTGCGGGAAAATGTGAGTGGGTCTGTTCTGTCTCCTGTTCCTTTCTGGTTTCTCCCTGAACTTGAAGTAGATATATCCCTGCTTGGTCAGACATGCAGTAAAACCCCTCAGGAAATCCAATTCCAGAATGAATATATGCAGATTTTTACTGATAGATCTAACGATCCAGTTTTTGGGAAAGCTGGATGTGGTATTTATGTGGCTAATCTCCAAATTCAGCAGAGCATCTGCATTTCTGATAATGGTCTGTTTTTTCCTCTGAGTTGCTGGCAATTTTGTGGGCCATGTGGTGGATTGAGCAGGTCAAACCCCATAGAAGTGAAATCTGTTCGGATTCTGCAGCTGCTTTGGTGGCTTTGAGAGAGGGGACATCAGGGGCCCGCCCTTACCTGATCCATGAAATGATGTGCAGTTTACTTAGAATTGAGAACTTGAACTGTCATGTTGAATATGTTTGGATACCAGGTCATTCAGGGATTGAAGGAAATGAAATAGCTGATAAGTTGGCCAAGCAATCTCTGGTAAAGCAAACTTTAGATCTAAAAGCCCAATTAGGAAAGGATGAATGCTTCAGTATTTGCAAAGAAAATTTAGAGTTTCAGTGGCAAAAAGAATGAAAAGGAGAGTAGAGGGGCAGACATTACTACTCTCTGCTGCCATTATATTTGTATTTTTTGTACCAAAAACAGCTCTTTTTAAGGAGCTCTGCAAAGAAACAGGTCAAATGTGCCTCTCTTCTGATAGGAATATGCATTGTCGTGGCGCCAACACAAAAAACGGGGGTGGGGGGGATGCAGTTGAATCAGGAAGACGGAAACCGTGGATGTCTTAAGCAGAAGTATTTATTATAAAAGCTCAATATATATCAAGGAGGTTTCTGGTTCGTTACAGATCAACAAGGTTGTCAGCGTATGGCGTCCCAAGACAATATGCCTATTTCCAGTCTCTGTGGGTGTATTTAGCTCTGTCAGAGTAATGTTGTCATCTCACAAACAGAATGGCTATTTCCATAGTAACACTGTATTCACCACTATGTGCCTTGCACAAATTCCGCAACTATGACACGCCCGAGACAGCCTACAGTTACCCACCAACTGCCTTGGCTTGCCATAGTAATGTCCATGCATAGTGCATGAGATCGCCCATCATTGCAGTTTCTCAGGAGAGGACAGAAATTCCTCAACCTTCTGTAGGGAGGCAGGAGCCCCTCCCATTTATAAGGACAAGTGGAGACAAATAGTTCTTTCTTTTTCTGAGGTCTGCTGGGTGGCTGCACTGTTTGGTTGTGCAGGTAAGGTTGATTCAAAGAATCATGTTATTTGTATTTTTAACGACTTGTAACAGGCTTCGATCCATTGAGTTGGGGTGCAGCTGTGATTCACTTTGAATGTCCGCTGACTCTGGATGCCATATTGTTTTTCCCTGGTTGAGCCATAGTAGTCAACCAGGGACAGGTTTCAACAGCACAGGTTTCTATAAACCTGTGCTGTTTGTAGAAATGGTTTTCCTATCAAAAGGTACACCAAACCAAACTTGTGGTAATGTAGGGGGGCTACTCCCTCCGAGGTACTTATTGGTTTTAATGGACTGTCTTGTCATACTTGCCAGACTGCTGCTTTGCCGAGACCTATTTAATTGAAGCTGCTGAGCCTGCTTCAAAGAACTGCTTGTTAAAGTGACTGGTTTCCGCATGGTGATGTGACATGAGGTTGCCACAGTACAGATTGTTTTATTTCTGCTAAAATCTAACTGATTGAATATTGTAAACACTTTTAACAGTGAGAAGATCTGCAGGGAGAAACACAAGCACGTGGGGATGTGCTTGTAGTGGTTAAAGAATACACACGTGGTGGTTTCAACAGGGTCTGCAATTGAATCTCCCTGCATTCTTCTCCTGCAGTCATCTTTTTAAAACAAATGCCTAAAAATAAATATTAAGTCTTATAATTGAATGCACGCCTCTGGCTCTTTTTGAAAAAAAGTCATTGCTTGTGCCAATTCTCAGGTATTTGCGCCCTGTTGCGCCTCACCATACAGACTATGACCAGAGAAAGCCTCTTCGCTGACAAAGCACAGAACATTGTCCGAAATCAGAGGCAAAGACTGTATTACCCATAATGCCCGGCACAGCAGGACTAGAGCTCACCGGTGGGCGGGGTCCTCTAAGGCCAAGCATATAAGCGAAGAACGGACTCTCATTCAGCCCTTTCGAACTGTGAGAAGACCTTAAGTAGTCGGACCATTGTAGACAGAAGGACCCGTAACTTCTTTGCACGGTAATTTGGCCTTAAAAGATCTCCACTCACTGGCCGAGCTGAAATCATCACTTTGTGTATCACCAAGGATACATACAAAAACCCGGGTATCCTAGTTGAAGCCCGCTGCGACCCACCTGGACTTTCTTCAACCGATGCCTGCAGAAGCGAGACAAAGGAACCCCCTCGTGTCTCAACGATCGTCGACTGCTGTTCCTCCGACGCTCCGACTTTACGCACAGTCCTGGCCATCGTCCCTCACCGCAGCCCGCGGACTCTTCCCCAGGAATCACAGTAAGAGGCATTTTAGCTCTGGGCAGATGTTAGTTTGATTAGCTCACCCAAGAATTGAGGTCTAACCGCTTGTCAGTTAGGCCCAAAACTTTCCAAAAGAGGAAGATAATTATCTGCAGACGTTGTCAAAAACCAAGCCATTTTGCCAAAGTCTGTGATAATGACAGAGTTGTCGTCCCTGAACCTAGGTACCCTAGTCAGAGTTCAACCATTCCTCATTCCCGTCAGTCGGAAAACTAGCTTCCGATGTTTTACGTATCTTGAGCCACATTTCAGATGGGGGTATAACTGGCTCCGATAGTGTGAGATACACTAGGAGAGATAGAAAACACAAACAGGGTTAGTGACATGTACTGTAAACATATCGGGGGATGGGGGTACTTATAATTAGTGAAAACTGATACTTATAAATACAATGATGTTATTAATAATAATAATAGTAATAATAATAATAAGGTTTGGATCCTGCAGCTCTGGGGTCAGATCTACTAGGGGAGAGAGAAAACAGAGTAAGTGACATGCAATGTAGATACATGGGGGCAGAGAGAGAGAGAGAGAGAGAGAGATTGAAAAAAGTGGGAGAAGGAGAGAGATATAAAGAGAGAGAAAGAGGGAGAAGGAGAGAACGGGAGAGGGAGAAAGATGCTCATGATATAAGTTCCCCCAGCAGTCTAGGCCTATAACAGCATAATAAATAAATGGTTTATTAAACACCTGAGCAGTTCTAACTATAAGCTTTATCAAAAAGGAAGGTTTTAAGTTTAACTTTAAATGTAGACAGGGTATCTACACCCCTGACACAAACTGGGAGCTGGTTCCAGAGGAGAGGAGCCTGGTGGCTGAAGGCTCTGCCTCCCATTCTACTTTTACAGACTCTGGGAACCACAAGTAATCCTGCATTTACAGAGCGAAGTGATCTATTGGGATAATATGAAACACTTTAGTTATTTGTGACATCAGACAGAGGAGAGAACACATGTTTACGTCTCATGGAGATTTTTTTCTTTTTCTCTTCTCTTTAAGGGCAGTTAAGTTTCATCCTCTCACAGTATTGACTGACTTCCTTTGACATGAGGGAGAGGCTTAATTTGCGGGGCGACTGGTCTCATTGTCTTAATCATTTGGTGCACCCCATTGGCTGGTGCCCCAGCTAACAACTGTTTACACTGCTCAGGCAGTTTGGGTATGTGGTAATTCATCCGCAGATAGTTTGACAGTCCTGCTTTATTATTGCCGTTGGAGTTCATTTCACCACCTTGACAAACGACATTTAAAAAAAAAAGCAACACCCTTAAAACCCACTGTCAAGGACGGTGAAGCTTCGGTCCAACCTCATAGTGTGTTATTGTTATCTAAATGTTCAGTAACATGCTTTATTATTCAATAAATAGAAGTTCCTTAACTTCTATCGATTGATTTTTCTTCATTCAAATCAAATATGTGGGGCACAAATGTATTTCATGAAAAGACCTGGCTCTGCAGTGTGAACGTGGAGCTGTTTCATAACAGTCAGCCTTCAATTAATTTACATGTGAAAGTCTGATGATGTTGTTTTATCAAATTTACTATAAACACCAACAGTGTTTTCCCCTACATGCATTCAGGAGTGGCGGTGCGCTTTACTGAGTACAGTGCTAGAAGCAAAACATTTGTCCATTCCATTTTATTCTCATTTGGTTTCATTTTTTCCTTCTAAAAAGCAAACAAGAACCAATAAGAGTGCTGTTAAAGTACCGGATCAATAAGCAGTATCGATAAGAGTACAGACTCAGAATTCCCTCACCTTTTTTATTTTACAATATTAAATACAGTTTGGTCTTTGACAGTGACCTTTTTGAAAATAGGCGGTAAGGCTCTGAAAAGTTCAACATATTCATCTGATATGCTGCACTATAAATAAATATATATAAAGTATAAATAAGTACATGTGAATGAAGTCCTGACAGGTCATGTGACTGTAGGAGGAGGTGGTGTTGCACTGAAAAGAAGTTTCCCTCGGAGATCATCCGTGGAGTAAGATCATATAGCACATGAACTCAGCTCATGTCTTAGCTCAGCCCTGACTGCAGCAGACAGCTGTGGAAAACCATGAAATATATCAGCATTAACACCACACGATATGTCATACAAATATACTGTTCAATATAAGCACTTTATCCAGCACATTGTAGTCTATAAATGAAATCATTATTATTATTATTATATGTCACACACACACACACACACACACACACACACACACACACACACACAGCATCAGTGTCTCAATAAAAATGACAGAGACAGAACAAACTATTCTTGCCTTGTTATGGTATGTTGTGGAGAATCCAATGGGTCGTTTTCCCAGGTTAATATTTACATATTATAATATTTATACGCATATCCCGGAAGCAGTGCGGAAGTCAAGAAACTTTTTCGGCGTATGCGCTGGGTGAGCAGCTCTTATTGAAATTAATTATTCTTGTCTGGGCGACATCTGGTATCTAGGTCTTAAATTGTGAATATATAGTCTGCAGGTAGACACCTCTCAAATACTCACATGGACTAGCATACAGAGCAAAGTGAGAGAAGAAAAATGAACAACTGAGACTTATCGCATGTTATTGATTTTGAACTCATAATGCATACACACATTAAACTGCTAGTTTGTAATTGTTTTAGTTTGAAAACTATAACACTTTTTATGCAGTTATTGTGTGTTCTGGTAGGTTTCAAATAATTAATGTGTGTGTTGTGTTCTCTTCACTCCCCAGAAAATCCTGTTAAAGATCATGGCCGTATTGCTCGAGCTGCTGGGCTTGGTTGGTCATTTCTCCTGAAGCTGGAAACAGAAGGTGGCACTGAAAGAAACACAAAAGGAACACAACCTCCCAGAGCACACCTTTCACAGAATGCCCCACCAGGTGGGGCTCCAGGCAAAAGATGATAGCGAGGGTCCTGGAGCAGCAGCGGGCAATATCTGACATTCTCTCTGCAGTCAGACTAAATGTTTGCATCCTCATCTGAGTATTTCACCGATGAGGCCTCTCTAATATATGCTGGACAGTCAGCAGCAGCAGCCTCTCCAGCCCTCCCCTGCCTCTCAGCAGCTCTCCTGGGTTGAGTGACAGATCAGCACTTGTTGTCAAAACATTCAGTAGACTGGAGTGAGGGTTTTTCCCGGATTACACACACACGCACACATCCTCAGACACACACACATACACTGATCTGGAAACTGCTCTACCACCGGGGGGTCCCTTGATGCTGCTATATTAGGTTAAAGTGCCCTACTTGACTCTTCTTCTCTTTCTGCCCATCTCTGTCTCTTTTCTTTCCCTGTGGTATTCCTTCTCAGCGTCATCATTCCATCTCCCTCCTTTCTTCCCTCTAACTCTCTCACTCACTCTAATTGACAGCACCTCTTGGGAATGACACAAATAGAGCCTCAATTTACAAGTCAAATATGTATAAGGAGCAGTGGGTTTTTGTGTGTACGTATACATGTGAGTGTGCTTTTGCCCAGCCTAAAGCATGGGAGTATATTGTTATACAGTGTATAATATATAACAGTGTGATAATATAAAATATAAGATAAGGGTGTGTATGTGTATGTGTATGTGTATGTATGAGAAAGTGGTTGTCACTGTGGTGTAAAATCCAGACTGCGGGGCAGAGGGGAGGATGATGGATGAACAGGTAGCTGCCTCCAAACCTCCGCTGCTGGAATGAAGCCGTACACACATACACCACACTTACCTATCAATCTGACTGTCAGCAGATTACACTGTCTCACACACATACAGTACAGTGCACTCTGGGTGAGTACCCAGAGTGCGTGAAAGAGAGAGATAGAGCGAGCGAAAGGAGGGTGAGGAACAAAAGATGAGGAGATGTCATGGACGGAGGAGACAAATGTGTAGTGAGATTACAAAATCACCCAGCCTCTGAGAGGGTTTGCGTGTTGATGAGCATGCGTGTGTGTGTTCTCTTCACCATTTTCCCCTTACTATTTTTGCCCAGTTGCCATGGCAACCATCACCCTAACGCTTGTGTGCAGGTTTTTAGAAATGTAAAGAGGGGGCTTGCAGAAACTGCATTAACACCCCCCCCCCCCCCCCCCCCCCCTTTACCCCCACAAGCTCTCACATCTACAGTGACTGAACGAAGCTAAAATGACTCCCAAACAAACACTTAATCTTCACCACACCAACCACCACACCAACCACACCCAATCTCCCACAAACCACTTGCAATCCACCTGTGGTGGGTTCTCACAGTTTACTCTTACGTACATCAGAGGCCAGGTTCCAGCTACTATCAGGGTAAAGACTGTGGTTACCCCCTTTAGCTGCATCTCAAAGGAAGTAGCCAATCTCAGAGAACAGACTGTTGCAAAGCTCCTTTTATTTAAATTTTATACTGTCTACTAAACAAATATACATTTGCTGCTGCTATAAAAAGAAACTCATATAAAGATAATTTTAAAACCAAGCCAAATGTGTGTGTGTGTGTGTGTGTGTGTGTGTGTGTGTGTGTGTACGTGTGGTATAGGGCCGCTAGATTCCTCTACAGGAGTGGATACCCAATAACAAGATGGTCGCCCCCCGAACTACAGGTCCCAGAATGCACCGAACATGGCGGTGCAAATGCTTCGGTCCCTTGATTAAAGCAGGTGCTCAGGCACTGAGAGGAAACAAAGGGTGCTGGAGAGGCAGAGAGCAGAGAGGAGTTTGTGGAGAGACCGACATTATAAAAAGAACCTAAGTTTCCAGGATTTTGTGAAGGTATTTGGTTTACTCCCAGTAAGCTGTTGAGTTGGATTTACTGTTTTGTGTAGTACTATTTTCTGGAAGAGACTGCTCTAAAATAAAAACCTCTGTTTGCTTGCAACTGCGTTTTGGCTCTTCCCTGCCCTACACCCCGCCTGCTGCAAAGAAAAAACTCTCACGACGTGCGTGCGTGCGTGCGTGCGTCCTGGGGATAAAAAGTACCTGAGTGTGTACTTTGGGACATCTACATGGAGCATAGCGCGTGTATGTACTTGTGACTTTAACACACACCTAACTGCACACAGAGGAAGAAGTAATGGCTTCAGCTAAGAATTCAGTATTTTTCAAGATGTTCTCAATAAAAGGAGACAAGTGAATATGATGAGAAGACATCTGTAATTTGAGCAGAAGGGAATGGTGGAATTTAAAAGATTAACAGGACTGGAGAGTGATACATTCTTGTGTGCCACATTGAACTACAACCTTAAAAATGAGACATATCCCTGCTGCTGGGTTTGTTTTTCTTTTCAGTGTGGAATGGTTAACCACATTATTTGACATCGCTCTGAGTTTGTTTGCAGCCAGAAAGGCTTCATGCTTCACACCATCCATTCAGACTGAGTGAGTTGTTGACTGTTGTTATTTACTTACTTCACGAAAATCATTGAGATTTTCATCATCAGATGATATTAAGAACTGTGAGACTATTCTTTTTTTCTTTTAAATATCACCACAATACCCATTGATCTGATTCTACTTTAATTGTGTGGTAAAGATAACTGGATTTGTGGTGTTATTTACAGAATTCAATTTTGATGCTGTGAACTCTTGCAGCAAGACAATGGATTCAAGGCACCACAGAAGATGTTGCCCGTTTTGGTTATTTAATGGTTCCCCATAAAGTGTCACCGGAAAAATATTAAACTAAAAACAGTTGCTGACAATAATCAAAATGTACCCAAACTTGATTTATGCCACATTGGCTACTATGCATGCTTTGTATTAACATATCTGATTACTCATATCAGTACCGTGCTTTGTTGACTAGACACTGTGGATTTTCAGACAAGGTCTCATTACCTACAACTACCTTAAGCCCAAGAGACTCGTGACTTCATTAATTTCAGAGGTAAAAGCCCACATTATTATTTCAGCTCGAAAGTCTCAAGTCTTTGGGGCAAAGCATTCTGGGTAGGATTAAATTAGATATGTTCCAATTCCCCTTTACCGATTCCAATACCTGGACTCAGCCGATGGTGAGTACTTTTATAATGTATTTTAACAGCTGTATGCTACGAACCCTTTATGGAAGTGATGATTGCTTTCATTGTGGTTTGGCCTGGCTCAGGTTAAACCCTTTGAAAAACAGATACATGTAAAGAATTAAGACATAGAACTTCTATTATTATCTAGTTTGACATAACTGGAGAAGAAGATGAATGAATGAATGAATGGAATAAACAACAGTTGCTTTCTTTAAAAAGCTGTTAAAGTGCAACCACAGCTTGTAAAAATAAGACCTTTAAAATTTTAAATAGTACAGTAACAGTATACATAGCAGCGTCAAAACGACATGAATCTAGGAATAATTAAGTCCTTTAAAAACTGTTATTATTATTATTATTATTCATAATATGTTTGTTATATATGATCCTATTGAGGGTTAGGGTTAGACACTAAGCAGCAATAAGATTGTTTACAGTACATGGAATGTTATTTCTCTTTTCATCCTGTTTGTGCATCCTGTGGCCTGTTCTAGGAAGCAAGGTTACTGGCTTACCATGGTAAGTTCACGAGTAACTTCATGACGTCGGGGGTAACTTCCCGGTTAACCAGTACTACGAAAGGATAGGTTTGACTCGAGGCATGTCACCATGGTAATTTACTCTCGATCTTAAAACTGCTCCGAGCAGCTTTTGTTCATGACTCAGTGGTTACCTGTATAAGCCCTACCAATGCAAACGAGAACCCAATCGGTGTTGATTAAATGTTATTTGCTCTGGCGGACTGCTCTACCTGTAGAAATTTAGCAGAAGGTTTTCTCCTACACTTCAGCTGATTTCAGTTTCTTTTAACACAAGGTTTTTATAAATGTAGACTACATATCACATTTGTACTCAGAACTTGGGTTGCTTAAACATTGTTTGTCTACATCACATTTTTACAACAGTTAACACAGGCTGAAACAGAAGCTAACTGTCCAATATGACTGACAAAACACCACATGCAGCAAAAATATTTCCCTCAAACACCCCAACTTGTGGTCGAATGAATATATTCTCTAAACCAATCGTTACACAATTTGTTAGTCTGAGCCAAAAAAGTCAAGCAGCTCATCACAACATGAACAGTTTTGTTTCTCCCAGAATTATTTAAAAAAAACCTGTTGCTCTGCACCTGCACTTTTTACACTTTTTTTAAGATGCTCTGTAGAAATACAGTAAAAAGAGACATTTTTAATGAAGTTCCATTGATTTGATTATAATCTGCATGGTCTTTATGTGACGTGTAAGACCTACAGTTGCATTTAGACTAGAAATGTGGACATTGTGGTTCAGCTTTTGTGCTGCATATTGTGGACTTCTTGTTCTTCTTACTTTCCTTTAGCTTTTTGATCCATGTTTACATAGAGCAACACAGAGGTAGAATCTTTATATAGTTGGATAAAGACTGAAGCTGAATGAAGATTTGATTGAAGCCGCTGAACACAGGTGCATTACAGATTCATACTTGCATATATGTCCATATTGTACATACTTAGGTAGAGTCGTTTGATCCCAGCTTCACAATGATAGAAAAAAAAGCACGGTGAATATAGAAGATCCCAGCACATTTTTCACCTTCATGTCATCTTCTTATGCACATTACTGGTAACTGATTTGGGCTCAATAAAGTTAATCTGTCGACAAGTCAAATTCAAGGAAAAAACGTCCATCAAAGCAGGGATAATGGGATAACTAAAGTGCATCAGTGCACAACATATAACTGCATGTTAAAGATCGTTACTTGAGACCCACCTAGATTTGACATTGATGTAATACTGACCCACCAACCACTTCTTTGGGATCAAGCCACAGAAGTCTCTACAGCACATCTGCACTAATGGAAGTAGGCCAAGTTGATTATTTCTATCCTACAGGTGATAAATGCTTTGAAATCTTTTTTAAAGGTGTACATAAAGAGAGAGGAAACAATGAGGACGAGGAAGTGGAGTTGAAAGGTAAAGGGCCCTAGCATGCAGAGGTGGGTCAACTCATGAGGTCTATATACAGCCAACAACTCTACCAATTTATTATCTCCTAAGCGGGATGAATGGGCTTCCCGGATTTCATTTGGATAAGAAATGAGGCACGGCAAAGAAAACTGATCCGTCATCATTTCCATGTGCTGAGGACAGGCAATGAATGGCTCTTAAGAACACCATTTTCTTAAGGCTTACACTCTACTGTGTAGCCCTGGTTCCCTCTTAAAATTTTCAATTGCATCACTGCTTGTGATGAATCAGGACATGGACTCTCAAATCCCCCAGGACAGAGTCTCAGGGAGAAAAATGAACTGCACCATCAGCCCTCTGCAGCAATACACACTTACTGGTGGTGAGGATATCATCAAGGAGGAAATGGAATCATTTCCTCTTTTTGCCAATTTTCTTCCAACACCATCTGTATCTTCTGCCCATTAATTTCGTAAGATAATAATTTCTATTTAAGTTATCCTTCTTTTTAATGTTGAAATCGAATTTTCTGCGTCACATCATTAGCCCAAAGGATGCATCAGCTGATTTTAGCTTCACAAACTGTGAAGTTTTGATATATATTGCAGTACATACCATGAAATGCCAAAAACGTGTTTGAGGTAAAATACTAAGTTCAGTCATAGATGTTGGAAACCGTAGTAGGCAAAATGGTCTCAATTGAAGATCCATTTAGTAGCCTCTTTGGAACTTTTTGATCATGTAGTGTTAATTTTTGAGCCTGAAATTCATTGAGTTTTAGTCTCTTAACACAAACTTTTGTCCAATTACTATTTTATTTTAGATGATGAAAACTACAGACATTTGAGTCAAATTTTTGTCACTGATATACAGGTGTCATTTCTGACATGCATTTCTAATTGTTATATCCTCTAAGCATTTTGTGGCAACAGTTATCACCGCTCGTTGCCACGGTTACAGATGTAGAGAGAGAACTTAAGTCTTTTTGATAGCAACACCAAAGATTAGGAACACCATGGTGTGGACATTTTATCCCCCGGAAAGTAACTTGTTACTGATTTCAGCTGAAGAGAAAAGTAATGTTATTACAATATCTGTAGAGCAATTACGAAAACATTATCTTTAACATTAGATCTACAGATATTCCCCATAACAAAACAAATGCTTAGAAGGTAGGTACATTTTTTTATTTTTTTTTTACACAAAACAAAGAAATGTTGTAGTGACAGAAGTTTAATATTATCATGTTTCCTTTTGGCATTGAATCTGAAATACTGCAATTTAATCACGGACAAAAAAATCCAATACATTTTTTCATAGTTTTCATTTTCAAGGCATACTTTTTATTAAGTTTTAGTCTTGTTTTCGTCTTTACAAAAAACTTTTCTTTGACAATATTAATACTGACAATATTAATACTATGGGCTCCATTTTAACAATCTCTGCACATGGTCTGAAGCACATGGAGCAAGTACATATAGGCTGTGTCCAGGAAGGCAGGAAATATTCATTTCCTGTCAATTTCCTGTCATGTGTAACAGAGAAATTTAAAATGAAATGTTCCTGGCTTCCTGGCTTTGTGAAATGAGATTCGTTTGTTTTCCTCAAATGGACTCGTTTACACCAATTGTGGTAGGAAGAAGCTTCACAGTACTCCGGTGTAACGGATAGAATGAAACATTTAATTCCACAGTTTGTGAAACCTCACAGATGTATCCAAAGCTAGGTATTCTTCTTACAGATAGGTATACTACTGTGAGAAATCGTGTCGCTCGGTCAGTTTCAGAATCTCAACTGAACTAACTAGTCAACATCAACGTGATGCTAATGAACATCAGAGGCATTTTGGTACTTTGATGTCCAGGACGTCTGAGCCGTAAGCTACTTCCCTTAAAGTGACCGTAATATGCCTATTAGACATAAAATACTAAACAAGATATAGACTGCAATCATTCTAACCTAAGTATGGACAATAACGTGTCGCATTGTAACTTGCCTCCCACACTGGCTTTTGAAAGGAATTGGAGATGGCAAGCTGATTGGTCTGTTGCATGTTATACCTAATTCACACCCATGACTAATGAAGAGACTAAGTACGACCCAACCATGCACCTGGCGCACCAACCATTTTTCCTGCCGTTAAACTCACTAAAATAATTGACACAAAATGCACATTAGACGACAAGCTTAGATTGTTAAAAATGTTTCTCTTTGAGTGCATTAGTCACTTAATCATTCTTGACTGACGCAAGTGATTAAGAAAATTCCATCTAAATGTGTAACTGACTGTCATGAAATAATTTCTGTGAGAAACTCAAACCTCAGGCAGGAACAACAGCTTGTCTCATGTTGTCATCAATTACAGCAGAGATGACATGAGTTGGAAGAATGTTCTGTCGGCAATTCTGCTGCTGCTGCACTTTCTGTATTTGCTGAAGTCAATACAATGCACATAAATGCTGATTAACTTTAACTGTCATTCATTGGCAATCAACCTTAAAATCTGATAATACACAATGGATTCACAGTGATTTGACCAAGCCCAATGTCCATTACACTGGGTTTTCCTGTGCGTTTCACAGCCAGCAGCCTGCAGAGGAGCGTCGTTGCTGACATACAGTATGCAATGGGAATCATCCACCCTCAGTTGGGGACTTACCAAGCTAAATTAGCAGCAGATAGCTGCTGTCTCGGACCCTTTTTGTCACAACAATGAAGCACGAAATTGTTCTGTACACATGCACGAAGGCCAACGACAACATATACCCTGCAAACACTTCTCACCCTCAAGTCTTCCATGCATGCAGGCACATTTGCTCAGAGCTCTTTTAATCGGGTGCAGGTTTTGTGGCAGGGATGTGTTGTGTGGTTGTTTGCGTACTGCTTGCATGCATTACACAGTCCTATCGCGGACATGCTCCTGTCGAAGCAGGTTAGTTGTGAAATCGAGTTAGAGGACGGATTTTTTTTTGTTCATGTACTGTAAGACTATATGCTTTTCACAGGTAACCATAAACACTGGCCAATTTGGCACAGACAGGTGAAGCATGTTAAAGCAAATTGCAAAATCAACCTTTGATCAGTAAGAGGCTACAGCGGCAAATATCACCACATCTGATTGTCTCAGGAAGCCTCTCTAATGCATGTGTGCTTTGCAAAGCTCGTAATAGCGGAAATGAATGGGTTTCAAAACAATGTTAGGGGCTCCAGGTAACGCTAGCCTAAGGAAACACATGTTCAACCCCTGACCCGGTGCACACAATTCCCAGTTGGGTGTGAGATGGGGAAACCGCAGCGGCAAAATGGCAGGCTACGTTAATAACAAACAGCATAGATTAGTGCACTAAGTCTCATGTAATTATGTGTTGCAGCAGCTGCCAACAGGAGGCGGATGTGCACTTACACACTGCCCTCTAGTGGCCACATCTGCACAGACATGACTGGACGTCCTCCTCAGCCTGATAAATTAACATATGGAGAGGCTTCTCTGCTGTGTTAGATTTCAGTGATTCTCCTACTTTTAGGTTGACATCAGCATCTAGTGAACACAGATTCATACTGTATAAAAAACAATTGCATTAATCATTGGCTGAATGACTCAATTTGATCTTTCCCTGCCACAGTATGAGTGCAAAATGAACTGCGTTTTCCTTGGCTTGGGATGTCTTGGTTTTTCCTTTATTAAAGCACTGGGGGACATCTTTGTTCCAGTGTCAGCTTGCTTAAAGTCAGTCTTATCAGACTTCCTGGCTGTTTTCCCTGCTCCGGTTGACTCGTCCTGTAAAGGACTTTGTGCAGTGGGGCTGTGTGATCACATCAGATTTGCACATACGAGATTCAAAGCCTGAGGTTCTGACATTTTCTAATAGAGAGGCGGGAAATAGGTTTGTATAGAAACCTATTACAGACGCTTTAGAAAAGAATTATGATCAGACAGTACACAGGGGCCACCATGGCCATTCATGTCTTACTCTTCAAATTCCAGTTTTAATTCAAACTGTACACAACAGATTTGATGGCATACGTGTCTTGAAAAATATATATCTTGGGGATATTTAAGAGATATATGTTTTAAATAGTATAGTTTAGTATAGAGGCTGCAGGATTTTTTGACTGCCATAGTCACAGAGTGGCTGGATGGGGAAACTTGTATATAAACAATTACATTATTCACTAGAGAGTACTTTAGTACCAACGCCTACTGAATATCTAATATCTCTTTTTTGTTTATTTATCTCTGTGTCGCTTTTACCCAAAAGGAAATATTTGACTTGGCCACACACAATTTTTATATTATTTGTTTCAATAATTGTCAAGCAAAATAATTGTTAAAAAAAATGCTAATAGTTCTTGAGTTACAACTTCGAAATTGTGAGGAAGTCCTGCATTACTGCATTATATATCATTATAAACTGAATATAAGGATATGGACTTGCAGAAGCAGACATTGTAAATTGTCACAATGAACTCCAGGAAGCTGCGGTGGACAATTTTGTTACCGTTTTTGAGATTTTATACCAGTACCAAAGTATCAATTTATCAAATAAATAATTTGTTATTAATTAATGAAGTAAATAATAGTTAAATACATTGCAGCCCTTAATCAGTCCAATTCAACAATTCAACCATTTGGTTTTAAAATGCTTCCCCACAAAAACACTACACAAAACAATACATTTGAGAGCGCCCACACACCTTAAATTAACATGTGACGATATGTTTAATTGTTTCAGTTGCTGACACTTACATTTTAGGGGAGGGTGAACTGTTAGCTAGAAAAAATAACTATTTAAAAGTATATTTTTCTATGGTGGCTTTTGAGTGTGTGTTTTCCACAATTTATAAACAAGCAAGTGATCTATTACTCAAAACATTAATCAACATATTAATCACAAGGAAACCAGTTAATTTTCATAACTAGACATGAAACCGAGGCAGAAATGTTCCAGCAATGTTGAGTAAACCTTTACACATAGAACATAATTTACTAACACACACAACCTTGTGTGTATGAGTGAGGTGATATGAAGTGGCCATTTAAATTAAGAATGCAAAGATCAATAGTATTCAATACAATATATGTGCAGTATGATTAATGCACACTGAAACAAAATGCACCTAAAACACATACTGTTGGGTGGCCACAGTTTTAAAGAGCCACAGAGCACACAAACAACATCAGTCAGTGCAAGTTTAGAGAAGCCATATCAATTTCCTCAGTGCACAGCAGGGAAATATTGTCCATAAATAAACACATCTTCAATCCCAGTCTGCAACTCTGTCAAACATGAGGTGCACAAGTTCAAGTTCACAAACCACACGGTTAATGGGATTTTGTTGTGCAAACAAACAAACAGGCCGACGATGGTAAAGCAAGCCGTCTTAGCTTCAGTTTGGTGTTTCTCTTCTGTGTAGTGGCTGTGGAGTAAGTTTGTTGTTCTGGGTTTGACTCCCAGCTCTACATTCAAACTGTAGCTCCGTCCGCTTTGAAGCGCTCCTGATAGTCTATTACTCCACCACTTCTGTCATTGCTTCTATTTTAATAAAACAGCCCTTTTTTTATTATCCTTTTTCCACACACAACGTTTGTTGATGCGCCTGAATTTGCATACATGCGCAACTAGTGGCTGTCTGTGCGTGTGCAGCAGTGCCCCCACGTGGCGGCGGCAGATAATAATTGCCTTCATGCGGTATCGGAATTAGGGTGAATACGAGTTACCGGCTTTGAAATTGCACATGAACGGCCCCTCAAATCGTAATTACGAAGGGGAAACTCAGATCATTTTGAACCCACAATTCCCCGAGCTGGGTTGACCAGAACCTTTCAACATGGCGGAGAAGAGGATAGATCCAAATTGATGGTACGGAATTCCTTATTTTTAACAGTGCAACAAGTAGTAGCTGTTGCTTGTGTACATAATTTGAACTTGTAATCTTTGTAAACTTAAATTGGTATAGACCAATGTTAATTATCGTTCAATCCATAACAAATGGACTCTAGTCTCCTAGCACGGTGCAAAGTTATTACATTAGCCATTTCGCCATTTTTTAATTAGTTCCGACAACAAAGCACTTGAAAATGGCATTCTCGTAGTTCTGACTTCAAAGTAGGAACTTCCAATTAAACTACCACATGAAAAAAAAGACTAAAGCCAGACAAACACAGCTACTGCGGCTCATTTAAAGGAGAATTCCACCAATTTCACACATGAAAGTATCTTTTTTATGTATTTCTTACAGTTTGCATTGTGTTTGTTAAATATCAGCGCCTCAGTACCACTCTCAATGGGGATGAATGGATTGGTCTGACACCATGTGAATTTGAGCTGAATTGTATTCAAATTTCATCCATTCATTCTCGATGGGGATGATGCAGTTTAACACAGTTCCAACACAGAGCATGAACCCTGCAATGATTGCTCACTTTGCAGGTTGTCCATCATGTGTCCTCCACCTCATGGGCCACAGCTTGGATGAGGTTATGATGTTGATATTGATACACTTAGGAAATCCAGCACCATGTTTGTTCAATGACTTCCTTCCTGTAGACTCATGAAAACAGGTGTACAAGTACAAACCATACATACTGTTAGACTTACATAATACTGTTAGGCTGCAGTTTTGTCACACTTGGATCTCTAATGTCCTCTTTCAGTGAGTTTTACAGAACAAGTTGTCCATACTGAGATTCAACAAATCTTCACAGATCCGCAGCTCTGACCAGGATACGTTTCATAATGTTGATTTTATGAAACAGGGCACATCGAGCCAATAGCTGAATGTCTTTACTGATTTGAAGGGATTTCTACATAGTTTGTCATCACAAATGAAACAATCTGGGCATGTTACTGCAGAAATCAAGTAAACAGTTTTTGAAGTTTTAAGAAGATTTTACACATATATTTACTCATATCAATAAGAGTTCTAACTTTCCATGTATGGGTTGTTGTAACCAACACCTAAGGAAAAATGTATCCTTCTGTGGTGTTTTTTTTGGTATAAACCTCATGAAGAAATATGTAAAGATTATGATGATAAACTGTAGATCAGCATGACCCAGTTTGGATTGTTATGAAATGTCTTGGCAGTCAGCCAGACACTTGGCCGGACTTTGGGTCAACAGTTAACAAATCCCACAATAAGTGGAAATCAGATGTTCTACAAGCAGCATGACAAGCATCATAACAGACTTCATTAGGGGGTCTGCGTGTTGTTTTGCACGTTTACCAATGGATGATAAGAGCATAAATATAAAGCATGAACTGAATGTATTTGAATCTGATCTATCTTTGAGCTGTATGAAGAGCTAAGTTGAGATTAAAGATCCCGCTGAAACTGCATTCGTCACTCTCTCTTCTCAAAGACTCCAACCACGATAAATATTGTTTGTCTCATTTATATGATCAATTCCAGACAGAAAAAGAACAGCTTAAGAGCTGACAATTCCCAGACTGAGACCGATGAATGTGCCCAAAACAATTATCATCTTTGCAACTTCACGAAGTGATGAACATCCTCCTCTCCACGGCTACCACAATCAATCACATCATGAGGAAACAACGCTTTCTGCTCCCTTTTATTTCATTTTGCTGCTCCGCAAGACAAAATAGTTGCACTTCAAAGGCCTACATGTTATCTCAGAACCCTGACCGCATGGTCTTCTGAAGAAAGGGATGCCAAGACCCCTGGACCCCCGCAGCGACCTGCGGCGACCCCGCATCTCCCACCTGAGGGTGTGGTTTGGACACAGCCCAACTCGCATCCCTCATTGGCAGAGACCCGCACGGCACTGCGAGGGGTCGCGCGACGTCACAGACTCTATAAAACAATGCAATGCCCACCACTCATGGCTTTCCGGGAAAGAAACCCACTGTGATCAGGTGGGTTCCTCTGACCTACAAAGGAGGCAACCACTTCAAACTTAGACTTCGTCTACTCTTCGACTACTCTAGAAACCGGAAGAAGTGACCGTGCACGGAGCTGAACCAGGCCCAAGGATTCGCACACAAGGAAGAGGAAAGAGTCCCTCCTCTTTTACAGCTGCGACCAGAGAGTCACCTTGCACTGCAAACCGAGTAACCTCAACATGCAGGTCAGTAGGAGATGTGCAGCTGCCATGTAAGACACGCATGCAGCCTGCTAGCAAGCATGTAGGTGGCGCTAGAAGCGCAAAACACCTCATCAGCAGAGGGACCTACATAGCAAAGGGGGTCAAGGCCACGCCTTCCCCCAGGAGCAGTCTCTGTTCCACCAGGAAGAAGCAGCCTCCGGCCTTGAAAGGGAAGAACTCCCAGCACCTTCCCCTAACACAGGAGTCAAACTCTGGTTCGTCACCGAGAGCCACAAAGACTCCTCCTCCAACAAGAACAATTGCATGACCTGGATAAGACCCTCCAGGGTACCAGAGTCACTGTAAATGTTACTTCCTGTTTTCGGTATTTTGCATGATCAGACTTTGCCAGCAGCTTCCAGACAGCATGAACTAGTGTTTAGTTAGTAATAATAGGAACAATTATTACATAACTCCCACAGTTACATCTGGCATAGTATGGTACTACACCCTAATACATCTAAAATTAAGTAGGACAAGCTTGGCACGTTAGCAGACCTGCCACCAAAGTTCATGTCCTACAACCGCCATGATCCATCCACTAAACTAACCCTTGAAAACTAGACAGTGTTCTTAACGGCTCCCCAAGGAGACCCGTACACTTTGTCCTCCATCACCTCAACCTTGACCGTCAACACGGAGATTGAGATCATGGACGCATTCAGAGGTCAAAACCTCACCACCGACGACACCCTTCAAAGACAGCGTCCAGCTGAAGGGACCAAATTGGTAAACTAATTATCAAAGCGATTAGACTAGCCATTAAGTCACTAGTAACCTAGTAGGTCGTCAGTTTTCCAAAACACCAAGTCAGTTTTTCTTTTGAGTGGTTGAATCATCACGGCATTTTCTGCACACATCACATGCAGACACGCAAAACACCACAGGCCAGACTGGACTCCTCGTTCAGACACGACCTCACGCACCAGTTTGTGCAATTCCACTGGCTAACTCCACGGAGCTATCGTATTAACCATTAACAACCTTTCCTGTTTCTTTTTCCTTTTCTTTTTGTTTTGTGCCATTACCGATGGCCAAACAGCAGCAAGAGAATGGTTATGGTTATTTTTTTGTCTGTGTGTTTTGATTTGTGTGATGTTTGAATGCAAGTAGGCTTAGTTAGTAAACTCTGCTCAGACTTTGCCTCGGGTAACAGGCAAAATCTCTGCCTCAGGGGTGTGCACACACTGGCTCACACACACGCTCTCTCACACACACACACGCGCTCACATACACACACATACATACACACACACACACGCACACACACACACACACACACACTTGATTGTTGTTGTCTTTTCATATGATGATCATATGATATATGATATATGATATTGGTAGCTTAGCTTATAATAGACATTTATTGATAAAAAAGTCGTATTGATTGTAAATTGATATTGCTGAAGTTAATAAATGCTGTTATACTTAAAAGAGAAGTTGTTGGTGATATTTGCATGTACATTGTGATATTGGCTGGTTGACAAAGCTCATATCTACCAGATATGAACATTTTGAGTGAACACCTTTAATTCTTGAGACTGAATTAACGATTTGGTTATTGGTCCCAATTTCTGGGTGGTGCCCCGTTGCTATTAACATTGATTAATGAGCTCTATTGATTTTCATAATTCATAACTATCTTTGATCATTATAAATTATTGCTGATAACCAAATTAGCCGAAACCGATGCACAACAGTGGAATAGAGTACCCTGACTTGATTTGATTGACTGAATTGAGCTTAAACTTAGAACATCCAATGCTCAGCTGTAGGTATATAAGTGTTGTTGAGCATGGTCTTTTGAGCTGTGAAGAGAATAAAAAGTTAACAAGTTAATTCTTGACATGAGGTATGGAAGTATGGAATTCATTATTTTTAAGGCAATAACATAAGAATTATAAAAAATAATGTTCAACTGAATTCAAACAGAGATCAGTCAATAAGAACATAATCTTAAAATACAGCAATTAATTCATGAATAAATTATGGACCTTGGAATTGTGGAAAATAAAGCTCAGTTAAAATTCTTGTTGAAAAATAATAATAATTGTATTTCCTAATCAATAAATGATACATTGAGGGTGTGGTCTGCTAACCCCAAATGGACAAAAATTCAATTAACTCATCTTGATCTTATCTTTGTCACTTGAGAATAACCTACATTACTTAAGTCTTTTACTAGTTGATGTACTCTGCTGTACTTTATATTCTATTATTTTGTCCTTTAATACTGTATATTGATTCTAGCATTCTCCTCTTACTTGCTTACTCAATGTGGAAATGTACAAAACGGGTCAGCTTAAGATGTTGATGTTTTCGAAGTTCAAACAGAACAGAACATACAGATCACATGTTATGAAAAAGGCACTGCAGAGCCACATCACTGTGCTTCACAGATTTTCCTTCAGTGTCCATGGCAACGTACGTCGGGAAAAAAGGAGGATCAGGCGTTGCAGAGAGTTTCTCCATCACGTCCTCTCTGACGTCACTGATTGTCCATTCACTGTGTTATCCAGTTGACTGACAATGTTGATGAGAGGGGAGCGAGTCGACCCCCACACCCCACCACATGTTGTTCCTCTCATTCTTCAAACAGATTCATATGGTTTGGAGTGTTTTGAAGTGTTCACTTGGATTGGCTGCAATTTCCACTCGGCACTTCACAGTTTCTGACGGCCCAATCCAAAATGTTCAAGCCAACAATCATATCAAACATATCTGTGGTCTAGATACATATAAAAATACACCTATATTTATGAGCGAATGCGAGTCACTGATGAATTTCAGTGTGCCCCCGATTAAAAGTGTAATAGCTTGTTCCTAAGCTATTAGGAATAATATTTTAGGAATAAGCTAATAGTTTAGGAATAAGCTTTACTCTCTTTTATGGGTGGCAAATGATGTGAGAAGATGTTGTACTGTGGTAAAAATTAAAAAGTAAAATTAAAAGGAGCCACCCACCTGGAGGAAAATGGCCACACATGGACATATTTTTCTAGGCAACTTTAGTGAGAATTTTGATAGGTCCAAAGTGAAATATAATAATAATACAACGACTACTACTAGATGGATTGCTATTAAATTCCACAGATGATGAGCACTTATGTCTTTGGTGATCCCTTAGCTTTTCTCTAGTGCCACAGATTAGCATGTTAAGTTCAGAGTGAAATGTTTTAACAACTATTGAATACAGTGCAAAGCAATTTGGTACACCCAGGAGGGTGAATTGTAAGGATTTGGTGATGATTTCAGGCAATGAGTTCTTAAGTTCAAGTTTTATTGTCACAAGTAACAACGGACTGACTGAAAGTTTTCTCATTGTGGAACAAAATTCTGTTGTTCCACCTTGTGCCTAGGGGGCTGCATGGTGGTGTAGTGGTTAGCACCTTCGCCTCACAGCTCCCGGTTCAACCAGGGCCTTTCTGTGTGGAGTTTGCATGTTCTCCCCGTGTATGCGTGGGTTCTCTCCGGGTTCTCTGGCTTCCTTCCACAGTCCAAAGACATGCAGAATGGGGTTAGGTTCATTGGAGACTCTAAATTGATGGTGTGAATGTGAGAGTGAATGGTTGTCCGTCTCTGTGTGTGGCCCTGTGATAGGCTGGCGACCTGTCCAGGGTGTACCCCGCCTCTCGCCCAATGTTAGCTGGGATTGGCTCCAGCGACCCCCCGCGACCCTTAAATGGTATGAATAAGGTCACACACAAGTCAGGAGTGTTACATTTTATTTGGTCTTCTCTCTTTTTAAACTTTTTCCATTGTTTTTTTCCCCCCACAGGTTAAAACCCATTATAATAGTCAAGAGAAATAAAACACCTTTTCACATACTGTATACAGATATAATCCTCTTGACAAACAATAAAAACACTTGATTAGGCCCAGCCCAGTGCGAGATTTCACAAAAATGCAACAGTAACGAATTTCCAAAGCCCGATTACCGCAAAAACCTCGCACTCAAATGAGCAGAGACAGTTCTCAGAGAGATGTAAAAATGTCTGCCAGGGCAATGCAACAATATCGTTATCACATCGCCTAGGTTGTAAAAAAACACACAAAAAACATGGAAATGGATCTTGAACAGTTACAATTAAAAGCAAATAGATACAAAGACAGAGAGAAGGCAATTCTTGCCTACAGCTTAAAACAAAATCATCATCTCCCCCTAGCAGTTTTATGCACATAAGAAATTCACTATGGGTGCCCCAAGGGGACATTTGACCGCAATTTAGATTCTAGATTTTGCAACAAAGTACACAAAGAACCAGATTTCAAGCCCTTACTTGAGAGGCAATTGTCTTGAAACTTCTGCTACACGAAAATACTGCGGATTGTAGTGGAATCATTATGGTCAAGTTTGGTCAAATCGGAGAACTGGAATGTTAAATTAATCTGCCACGTGAAGCACCCATACATGCATCTTAAATACTCCAGTGAAAACCTATAAAATGTTTTGTTCATATGAAGCAATCCATTCATCATCTTAATGTAGACTGCGTCCATTGCCATCTATAAAGAATAATAGTTTTAATCCAGTGTGTAAAAAGATTGCTATTTATAAATATGTTTATAAATTTGAAAATGACCCTAGCTTGGAAGAGATTTGACCAGTGAGTCCTGGGGATTTATACCATCCAAACCATTTAGAATTACCGTTGGATCATTTAGAGTTCAGTTAAGCCCAAGCATGAGCACCTGAAAGAGACCCCCTACTGTTAAATACCCTCAAGCTGCAGTCAAATACTAGACCTTGAATTCAATCTGTGCCTTAAAAGACGTTCATTGGGTAAGTGTCAGCAGTAATCTTAGCTCTAATCCAGGACCTGAATGTTCATTGACATTTAGTCGCTGTAGACACTTCATAACATTTTCTTCACACCCTGATTGGACATTGAGGCATCGGAGATGTTGAGAGTTCAAAAGAGACAAGCTAGGGATCTGGCAAAAGGGTCTAGCTACTAACAGGGCAATGGCCAATTTTATGCAGATAAATTTATTTAATCAAACTAGCTCATGCACCAGGTTTGTAGAAATTAAATCACATGATTAGGAAATATGCCAAACATAAATTCCGTTTACATGTGAACAATGATAAACAGACAAGAAAAATTAATACATTTTCCATCTATATTGAGAAACAAGGGCTGTTCACTAATTCAAAACTAGAAATAGAAATTTAAAGAGTGAACCGCTTCTATGTAGGAATATCACAAGGTAATTGCATGTCAATAGCTCGGCAGAACAATAATCAAGTCCATGGGGCTGCTGCATGATGTTGAGTGATGGGGGGTTGAGTGTGTGGACCTCCGACTTAATCTCGTAGATAAAAATCCATGTTTATTTTCTGAACAGAGCGCCAAAAGCTGTCACTAGTCCTGGAAACAAATTGATCTTCCTTTCATCGCTCCCATTCATTCAGTTTTCGTTGTTATAGCAAAAGAGGACAGCAGATGGTGACCTTGGATGCGCAGAGTGAAACGAATTAGAGTTAATATTTGTTCTTTGATAGAGGTGCCTGTCGCAGACATGGCTTTTGTCCACATCCCTATTGGGATGTGCAATTGCTGTACAGTCAAAAAAAGGTCATATTTGATCATTTGGTCTCGGCCTGTTAATACCAAACAAAGGCCTGGCCTGATGCTTCAGCTTCATATGAGCCAGAAAGAGCAATAATGGCACTGACAACTACCTGTGAGACAGCTGTAATGAGCCTGATAACCAGGTATATTTGTAACATCCACTTAATTGAACAAAAGCAGGCAAAGGTAAATGGGGTGAAGCCACCAAAATGCCATCTATATTGATGTTTCCGAATTTACTCTTCACTGACCGCCGAGGTAATATTTCATCAGTTGAAATAATTCATTGTATAAGGCGTACTGAGCCTGAGTTTTCCCCCCTCTGAATTTTTCCAGTAATTATGGAGGAGAGAAAACATGCTTTAACTAGGGCTGCAACAATTTGAGAAACACATTCCCCATCTGACACGACTTTCTGGCTTCCTTGAGGTCGGCAGCACAAATGGGTGTGTTTACGCGCAGAGTGTGTTTCTGTTACTTCTAGTAATCAGAATAGGGTGATAGTTCAATCCAGGTCGGAAAACTATTCCTTGAGATTCAGCCTAAGATTAACACTATGTAGCTCCAAAACTAGCTAAATGTATTGAATGATTATCAGAAAGGTGAAAAATATGACCTGACACATATTGCAGGGGAAATTACATTACATTCATTTAGCAGACGGTTTGTCCAGACAGACTTACAAATGATTAAAATCGGATGTTAAAAATATAAAGCTTTATGAAGTTAGCATCAACGAAGTAGCTAACAAAAGCTGGAAACTGGTAAGGCTGATGCTCAGTGTATTTGGCAACCAGTGAATTCAGGTAAGCTAGCCTAGGAAACATCAAATGACCAAATGATAGATAAATAGATGAGCAAAATAAATTGAGCTTTCATTTGGTTTTGCAACGGAACAGTCAAAGGAAAAACATAAAATCCTTTTGCTTTTTGCCAACTGTGCGGAGGTTAAAGGAAATGTATAAAGCTTTAAATTCCTTTTTATTCTATCAATGATCTCACAAAATAATTAACCAAGACTATATTAGCATTATAGGGTGATGTCCCTACGTAAAATAACCAAATATTTGATGGGGCACTTTATGGTAGCACACCGCTGATTTTCACTTCATGGTGACTTACACGGAAGCCGGGACCACCCAATGTAACTATATTTAATTAATTCAAAGTTCACGAAAAAAAATTGGATCTTTGTTGCAGGTGATAATACATATATGAGCACATAGTTATGGACAATATATTCAATTTCTGTAAATAAGTTCTTCTAAATATTACACACTGTAGCTTAAAGTTTGTGACCCTAAAAGTGACCCTAATGGATGGTGACATTTGGCAACACTTTTCACCGTTACTCTTTCATAGAGCCAGCAAACTTTGCAACATGTTTTTTTCCCCTTGTGGATAATGGCTCGGAAATTGAAGAACACAACCACCACTAACAAGTATCCTCATGGCATGATAAGGGTCATGGCCTTGAGTTCCTTCACTGTGTCGTCTCATTAGCTTTTATTCATGTAATGTATTGATGATTTGCCATTTGCTGATTTAGGCAATGGTCTGAGCTTGAACTTTGAATTAAGATCATCAAATCATCCCTGTGCCCTGCCGCTGTGGAGCCTTAAAGGGTATCGCTGTTGGCCAGATATTGCTCTCTCCTGTAGAGAATTCACTTCCATTCTCCCTTTCAGCTTGTGGCGGGGATGTTGATTTGCAGTGATGGATGGGGCAATGCTTGGAAGTGCAGAGTAACAAATAACTCATCAGGAGTTTCTTATGGGAGTGCTGGCTGTCAACTCTGGCAAATGGGTGGCAGCTATTGTTCCTGACAGACAAAACCCAAAACTACGAATGAGTCATCCGTCAGATGTGACCCGGTCAACAACCCCAAAAATGTTTTTTCTCAAATTCTTCTTTTTTTCTTTTTTTTTTTTACATATTTCCATCTAGAGGTCATTTTGCTGCAGGGAGGCTCTCACCATTTCAGATGAACCACTTCCACAATTCATTACCAGGAGGAAAAAATTCCCAACTCTAACTAAAGGGAATAATTTAATTAGATGTGCAAAGCATAGTTACTACTGTTGCTGCAAGTAACATGTCATATAGTCAATTACTCTTGGTGCGCGCCCTTGATGGATAATGGCAGGTAACGCTTGTCAGGATCAGGTCTGAGGGAAAATTAAAGTGAGTGCTGAGACAACATATAGACAAAACATGAGTGGCAGGTTGAACTGGATACTTGACACATGCTGTATTTGTGACAGAAATAATCTGCCACACGTTACAATCATCTTCATTTCCTTTTGTGTGGCCTTTCTTTTTTGCTCAAAGAGCTCTGTTGACAATTACAGTCCTCTGAGCTTAATGGCTTTGTGCGTTGACACAAAGAGACAAGTCAATAATTCATCACTTGTCACGTCCGAGAGGGCACGGAGAGACAACTTCTAAATTAAACTTAAAGAGGATCCACACAGCTCACGTCCAATGGTGGCTTCAGTGGAGTGTTTAGCCCATTTTTAAATTAGATTTTTGTTTTTACGCAAGTCCGTGTTTGACAAACTTAAAAATGGTCAAAGCCAGAGACAATATATGGCTTAATATTTGGGCCCCGCTCTCCCAAAGCACTGCAGTAGCAAGCGCGAAGCACACACACACACACACACACACACACACACACACACACACACACACACACACACATTTATGTGGTGCATTGGTTCCAGTGAGTAGCTCAAACAACGATTTGTATCACATTACTTTACTTTTACCAGACTGAGTGAGGCGAGGAGCTGAGAGCCGTGTTCTTTTTAACATTACTAGTGAAGAGCCCATTCTGTTTGGCCTGTGGTGTTGCTGGTTGCACTTTTCTTTTTGAAATGGTAAAACGTGACCCGAAGTAATTGAGCTGCGGTGACTGACGCCACGCTGCTGCAGCTGGTCACCTGTTTAATCAAAGTTCAGTTGTGAACGTGAATTATGGTCTTAAATGTATGAGGAAAAATCACCTGATATATTGCAATACCCCCAGGAAATAATCTGTTCATAACTTCATACAAATTGCTACTTTTCCTCAAAATACAAGTTCAATATTTATGTTAACTTTAATTAATTGTTAATTTCAGTTATTTGTTCTGTTCTGTTATTATTTGTATGCAAATAATGATATTTTCAAAAGAAGCTATACTTTCCCCCCTGTTGTGTAGTTGTATGTGGGTGGGGATCAGTGTCCATACAACATATGTATAGGTTGTAAATCTACAGGACAAAATTGTTTACAAGAGCATAAATTTCTTTTAAATCTAGCTCCTAAATTGATATCAAAGTTCACCAGATTGATGGATTTAACTTTAAAATGTACACATTTTTCTTCCGGGGGGGCATTCCCCCCGGACCACCCTAAAGGGACTGGCATCCAACCCCCATAGTCTCTCAAATCTTATGCATTACACTGCTATGTGGTGATATTACATCCAAGGGGTTACTGTCTGTATGTGTATCTCGATAGTCCAAAAGAAATTACATTTGCAAAGCAGCTTTCTGAAACAGACAATCCAACACAGGTCCATTTTACACTCTAATTGCAAAATGGGCGACGTATGAACTCTCTCAAGCTCGCTGCTTAACCCCTGACATGTCTAGAATTTTTTTTAATGCTACTTCCATCAAGTTTTGTACGTACAACCAATTGAATTGCAGCACCAAAAATGCTTTCAAAAAGAGTGTGCTCCATTATTCACATTTTCCAATTAATGAAATCTCCTGCTTCTTAATGAAAGACAGCGGGCGTTTCACCCCATCTTCCAGTGCGGCCATTCAGAACTGCCAAAAAACATTTGCCTTTTGATATGGCTGGTCAAAACACTCGACAAAACAATCGACTTTGTTTGAAACATATCAAAGGCGCACTGTGTCTCTTTGTAACCCATAAGTATTACTTTGGTTCTCCAGTAGAAGATGAAATTAATGTGCCATAGCTCCTGTTTCCTTTCCAAACAAATTTGATTCCCTCTGTAAAATGAGCAATTCCAAGCATAGTCTGTCCTTGAAAAAGCCATTTGTTTCTTACTGAATTGGACGCTCTGCAGAAAAGTTTCCAGAGAGGAAGGAAGCAAAGGAGTGGGACTAAGAAGAAAAAGAAGGATAGCTATCTCCCACATCACCCGAGGGGGAAGGACACAGAAAAAAGGTGAGCCTGCACAGTGAAGATTTCATCCGGTCCACAGCTGAGCAGCCAGTGGTTAGAGAGAAAAGGACTGGAAACGGCTTTGATCGAGATGTGAGCTGATGCAGGCAGTGGCTACAATACTTTGTGAGGAGGATGCAGGGCATTTACATAATGTGGGGGGAAATTAATTAACCAAATATCTGAGTGCCTTGTTAATTCTCGCTGCTCTTATCTAGAGGCTAATTATATCTACCAACCTCCTCTATTCGTCAGTAGGATTATTAGGCTAATCGCAAAGCTTTCCCCTTTGGAGACAAGGTATTTTGCTCTTCATCAGAACAGAGCCAGTATTGTCTTCCAATGACACAGCGTCAGTGATGAAACGCAAACAGTATTTCTACCTGGTAATGCTCAAATTAAAAACATGGGTAACATGACGAGTTTGCGCCACGTGCAAGTGGGTCTCTTTCAGTTGCTTGCATGCTTGATCTATACACCAATTATGTTAATAAGAATACTACTGCCGCGAAGGAAAGCCTTGGATATGGTTATACGGCTGGACTCTGAGATATTCAACCCATTCCATGAGTTATTTTGTTATTTATCGATGCAGCCCTCAACGTGCAGACCCTCATACATTTCACAGGATGCGTTTTGAGAAAACCCTGAGAAACTATCTGAACATGTTACATTTAGTATGTAGAACAATCACTTAGGATAATGATCGTGAGCCAAAGGTGAAGAGACAAAGTTCGTGCACTCTGATCTGTTGAGGCTGCTGTTGGTGGAACAAAAGAATTATAGTTTGTGTATTGAATTTCTCCCTGTATTATTGTTCAATGCTTAACCCTCTCTGTTGCGTCTATTCTGAGATTATCTGAACATGACGTCACAGTAACTCACCAAAAAATTGTGAATACACTTTAAGAGCACTGATACTCAGGTTTTGCAAAGCCAGCCTACAACTCACAAGCTCGGCCTGCATGTCTAAAAAAGTATTATTATACCTGATGCCTGTTACTCAAGAAGAATTGTTCCACTTAGTGGGACATGGTTTATTTTTGTTGTTGCTCAGAGTTAGAGGAGTAGATTGATACCACTCCTGTGTGCGTAAGGTAAATGGTTAGGTTAGCCTAGTCTAGCACAAAGATTGGAAACAAGGGGGAATAGGCTAGCCTGTCGTTGGCTGGCTTTGTGAGGCCACTCCTACTCTGGTGGACTTTCCAAATCACTAAATGAAGCATTCATACTAATGAACTGTAGCATCTGCCAATACTCATTTTTGGCTGAACCTTCCTGAAGCACCGGACGGGTGGCGATAAGACTCGATAGTGTCAAATAACCACAGAAAAGTATGTTGAAGTTAAGTTTAAATACTATTGTCTCAACTCTCTCTGTATGATCCAGTGTGACAAACTGGATGATACAGAGAGAGGCACTCTGAAAGCAACTTATTTGCAGACACTCATTGTCCCAGCTCTCACACTATGAAAGTAGCATTCTTTGGCATACTAAGGGAATGCAGAGGGCTCCCCCGTCTTGTTTCCTGTGCTCTGTTGCCTGCCAGCCCCATGAATCTGGCCAATCCCTGGCATTTCCCAAGGAATGTGACTGGAATGTTATCTGCTTCCAAGTGAAATGCCTGGGTCATGGTTTTTGTCTTGGAATCCTTGAGCCCAAAAGAATATCTACTCTGAGTGCTTTCTCCCATTATGCAACAGGGCAGATACTGTTTAAAAAACAACAACAGTAAGCTTTCCTTGAACAATGAGTCAAGACTAACATGCACGCATGCACGCACACACACAAGACTGATTTGCAAATTTAAGCCAAATTCATAGCATCTTCCCTACGCACCAGATTATCCATTCATTGAACCTTAAAAAGATAAATATTAAAAAACATTTCACGAAATAAGGCACTCCAATTTTCCATTGTCCTGAATGCTTTCTGTCTGCAGAGGTAGAGGCAGATGAAGCTGTGCAAGTCACCTTTTACACCTCTGCATTGTCACAATGCTTCAAAGGTAGAGGGAAATGAAAGTAGGTGATATGAGCAGTCTGATAGAATCTGAAAATGGGACTAGTGATCTGTGTTCTGCTCCTTCAAAGGGACAGAGTAACAGAGAAAGAGAGTGGGAATTAAATGGGCACCAGCTATTGGTTCACAGGGAACTATCCCACAATCAAACACCATCTTTCCTTTAAGATGTAGGACACAGTAGTCGAAAGAGTCCTGGACTGTGTTCATGAGATAAAAAAACCACACTTTTTAGCATCCACAAGTGAGGGTTGGCCACAGGCGGCAGACGAGGCCGGGTTAGAACCTGTCGTCTCTGAGCTGCGTCGGGGACTTGAAGGGCTTGAGCCCCATTGTCCGGCGAGGGTGAGCTCTCTCTTTGAAGCCATCCAGGGGCTTGCTGCAGGCTGCCCAGCCCAGGTCAATCAGTGGCGAGTCAGCTGCGTTAAGCGGCGCAATGCGGAATGAGGGCAACGTGGGCGAGCCGTTGGTGGAGCACGGGGCAGAACGGGATGTCGGAAAGGGTGCCAAGAAGGGGTCAAAGGGCGACGCTGTGTCTGAGCTGCACGACGGGTCAGCTTTGAGGGCAAATGGGTCACAGTCCGATGATGGGAATGGGTCGCAGTTGGTGAACGGGTTGTTAGGGGAGGGCTGGTAGCCCAGAGTGTTGCTGTCCAAGCGGTTAAGGCTGCGGCCCCCACCTGAGTTACCGCCACCGGCCGAGATGAAGCTCCAGGGATCAATGCGGGGGCGGATGGGTGAGGGGCGGGGCCGGGGGATGAAGCTGACCTCCAGTCGACGGGTTTTGGGGCTCCAGAGGGCAGGGTTGGGGTGGAGAGAATAGGGCACTGAAGGCTTGTCGTCAGAGTCCTGTGTGTCTTGGCACAAGGGCAGGTCCAAAACTGGAAAGCACAGAGGAAAACCATTAAATGGGGCACTTCAGCTATACAAACTTGCAAGAGACTGACTTCAAATATAATGGTCAAAATCCAAATCCTACATTTATCATTATGCAACTCAAACGCCTCTTAACTGAATGATAGAAAGCTTCTCCAGAACAACAGAAGACACTTGACAACTGTCCAGTTGATAACATGCCGAGTTTGAACTCTACACGGAGGACACAATATGAGCGAAAGGCTGAATATTCAACAAATTAAACATCTTCATCATCCTGTCTTTCACGTCCGCGCTTGAGGAGGTTTTCAATTGTTAATCTGGAATTTGCTCTTAAACTGCTGCACAGCTGCTCTTTTGTTGCATTCCTGTCAAATTTGAATGCCACACATGAAAGTGGAAGATTACTGTTGCAAAAAAGAAATGGAACAATCAACATCACAGAAGGTTGATGCTAGTAGTCTTCATTAGGTGTAATATAGTGCCATGTAACTACTTGACAGAACAGCAAACAGCAAACAGCAGCTGTAAATTAGCACTGACAAGAACATTAAACTCAGAATAAATCAGCTTGAATAAGCATTTGCTTTTTCCAAATTTGACATGTCTGCCGAATGGCATTACTTTTGTCGACAGCAACTCTCCGAGCATGCTAGAGCTATTCATCTGACAAGACAGGCAATCGGGAGTCACATGAGAGCAGATTAAAAAAAAACACCAGTGAAGGAATCCTGTGAATTCATCGCTCTCTTTCGAGCTCGCATTCACAGCCAGTAACCTTGTAGAAGTCTGTCAATGCATCTGAGCCTGATTCGTTGCACTCTATAAACGTAATAAGATGTTTAGCCAAAACATTTACGGTTTAATTAAGTGTGACTTTTAGCCTCCGCGCGCCTCGATGTAATGAGTGCATGCGGTTTGTGAGATCATGGTTTTTGGCAGCGGAGCAGGCGAGTCATGTCTGCTAAGTACCTGGGGGCAGCGCTGTATTTGATAATTTTATTTTCAGTTTTCCAGTTTTATATTCAAGACATGAACAAACAAAAAAGATAATTATTGCTGCAATCTACATGGTGTTACATAGTCAGGTATAATTAAAGAGTACAGGATTATATCACTACAGAAAATAACAATTATTGATCTTTAAGGTTGTTGATGAATGGTCCCCAAACACAATTTGTTGGGTACCTTGGAGTTGTGCAAGCGTATCCTTTCATCTGTATAATTATTATCATTTCATTGAGCCATTTCTGGAAGGGGTGTGGATGATTTCCAGGCTGTTAGGATCATTTTCTTGGGAGCCACCATACCAAGCATCATTGCTAGTTGTTCTTCAGACGTGTAGTTCAAAGCAGTCTCTGAGCATCCAAAAAGGGCCATATCTGGATCAGGGGGAATATCTTTTCCATACACCCCAGAAAACTCAGACCAGTATTTTTGTATATGAGGACCGAGCCAGAAAATGTCTGTTAAAGAACCATCCACACCTTTGCATCTGTCACATAATGGAGAAATAGATGGATACATTTGAAATTTGAGTAATGGAGTCTATGAATGACAATAAACTGAATCAGTTTGTACCGGACATTGATCGAACAAGTTTGGATTCTGGTCAAACCTTCATTCCAAATGTCGTCAGACACCTCGAATTTCAGCTCAGTAGACCAGGCTTCTTTCAGATGGTTAGTGGATAAAGAGCAGGTGAATAGACGCACAAAACAAGATATTAGATGTTTGGAGTCCGGAGGATGCTGCAGGAGCTCATAGAGTGGGCAACTGTCTGGCATGGTTTGAAAATTTGGAATTTGGTTTTTGGTTTTTAACACAGTGCCTAATTTTGAGATAGCGAAAAAAATGGGAGTTAAGGAGGTTAAATTTTGCTTTCAGCTGATTAAACTAAGCAATTTTTATATATAAGTCTCTGAGGGTCGCAAGACCCTTGTCCCTCCAGACAGCAAACACCTCATCTGTCTGCGATGATAAAAAGGAATGGTTGTGACATATGGGTACATATGTAAATAGAAAAAGAAACATTTGACAATGTACTAAAACCTCTCATCTGATTTAAAATTCTAATAGAGTTTCTCAGAATAAAATTCTCACCATACAACTAGTGTGGGGATTATAGTTTGGAAAAAAACAAAATAGAAGGGGCAGCTTGTGAAATGTTCCCAGAGGGCACTCTTAAAGCCCCTCGTAAAGCCTCGCTCTTAAAACAACCGATATCCATGAATCTGTCATTACAGCTCGAAACTGTGTCAGTGCTTTGAAGAAATGCATATCAGTCTTTGGGAAAAACATGTGATTGTACTGTAAATGAAAGCAGCTGGTATGCAGATAATGTCTGGTTGCATGACACAAACAAAAGTATAAACATGCCCCATGCAATTGGGAAATTATCTATACACACATGTAATTTTGAAGGGAAAATTTATGCTAAATCCCTCTTGAATGTGCTCTTTTATCATTTGACACACATTCATATTCAATATATGACACATGACACATGATGTGAAACTGTAAATACACCCATCCAAGCCACACTCCCAAAAACTCTCAGGGGGAGGCCAGCGTCAAGTCAAGAACTTTGCAATTAAAGAAAACTCTGTTTTGAAAGAGGGGAAAAAACAGGAGATTGGCCAGAAGATTGGCTGCTAGCTTTGCTTAGCAAGCACTAGCGGTGAATTCTGTGGGGGCAGCTGTTACCCGAGTTATGCAAATACCTGAAGACAAGCTTTGATGTAAATGAAAAACCTTGTGCTGTACTGAAGCCTCTCTTGTGCCAGAGAGACCTTGCTCAAAAAGAAGGCACGATAATAATTATGCAAAAACTATGAGGAAACATTGTCACAATGAGGAGGTTCATTATTCAAGGTAAAAGTTGGATCCAATTTCAGTGCAGGGGGCCTCCTAAAGCCAGCTTCATGCTCCTGAGCAAATGTGGTTAAATCATTCAGCTAAATTTAAAACAAAATCATAGACTTAATCCGGAGGGGAAACTGTAATTTAAAGGGGCTCTCCAATGGTTTATTAATGTACTTTCGTAAAGTTGGGAGACAAAAGACAACAAAGTATGGTCAAGATGTACTTATAATGACAATGCCCCTGGTAAGATTCACACTCCCAAAAACAGCATTTCCTACATTTCCCACAGTGTAAGTCAACAGGAACTTTTCTTCTAAAATTGGCGGAATGCCCCTTTAAGGTGAAAAACTGACTGACCTAGCTGGGAGGTGTGCAGGCCTTGGCTGGACCTACGCCTCCTTTCAGCTCGATGTTCCCAGGCGTCGCAGACCAGCTCCCCATTGTTAGAATGGGCACTCAGGGTCCATTCTGCTGGGCTGGTCTTGTCGTGCTGCAGGGGGGTCCTGGGGCTCTGCGGACTGTGTGGGGTCCGGTGGTTACTTCTCTCACGGGGGTTTGGCGGTGGTGGAGTCAGGGGCAGAGGCTTAAGTTCCTGGTACTGCAGAGCTAAATCCAAGAGGGGTCTGGGGAGTGGCTCAGAGGTGGAGAAGGAGATGAGATCCTCCACTACTGAGGGGTCTGAAATGAGAGGCCTGGGGGAGGAGATCTCCAGTTCGCAGGGGGTGCGGGCCTCTAGAGAAGGGGGGTTAGTTCGAGGGGGCACCCTTGGCGGGATATCGAGGCAGCGACCCAGTCCAATTGACGCCAGGAGGGAGCCACCTCCGAGCAAGGCCCTGTGTGTGCTCTTAATCAGGCCACAGAGGGAACCCCTTTCAGCCCTAGGGGAGCCAGCTGGGGAGGAACCGCATTCCTCGCTGCCCGATTCTCCCTGAGGTAGAGGAAGCCACAGGCTGTCCTTTACTGACGAGCCTGCAAAGAGAGAATTTTTAGTTTTGTAAAAAAAAAAAAAAGACAGAAGGAGAAAGACAGAAAAAGAACACTTAATGCATTTATTATTCATTTAACGTCTATTGATAATTCAAACTCATGCCAGTGTGAATTAGAACAGCTAATGGAAGATGCAACTGGCTGTTAGACTTGTGATGGAGGGCATTGGATACCGCTGTGAGCAGGGGGAGGTGTCGGGGTGGAGGGTCTGTACTCCTCAAAGTCCTCCTTGGACTCTCTGCTCTCATTGCTGTCCGACCCCAGGAGTTTGGCTCTCATCGAAAGACTGAAAGCGACAAGAAATTAAAAAATTTAAGCATGGTACAAGTTAAGTGTAATCAAATCCATGTAAATCCTAAATGTTCACATCAGGGCGGTTCAGCTGTACCTGCTTTCCTGGGGGCTAAGGCGCAGGACTTTGGGGCTTTTGGGACTTTTCGGGCTCTGGGGCCTCCAGTGGGGGCACAACCTCAGGTCTCCATTGGCTTGTTTGAGAGAAGTTGTTTCTAGAGGCCAGACTGGGCTCAGCCCAAATTTCTTGCTGTTGTCACTGGGACTGACTTCAAAGAAGAAGGGAGAAAAAATAGGTGAATTAATATGAGTTGGCATAACATCAGTATGCATACTGCCTCACTTTATTCTAATGAGCTGAGCATTTTTAAAAAGGAAGGATTTACCAACACTTAAGGCAGGCCTGCACTTCAACGCAGTGACATTTAACCGACTACAGACAGATTTCATGAAACTTTAGCATAAAAATCTCTTTAGATGAGCTCATCGTGTGGAGTCAGTCTAATGGGTAAATGGTTTACAGAGTAGGACGTGTAAGTAGGAGCCTAAGGCTACATCCATACTACTACGTTGTCATTTTAAAACAGCGTTTTAAGACAAAAACTAACACTAACACACCTGAAAACGTACACCACGCGTACACCACTGCTCAACATAGCAGCTGCCATGTCAGTCAAAGAAAGAGACAAAAGTGGAATAAGGAACTTTAAAACTTTGAAGCTGCCATTTTATTTCACTGATTTGTGGTGATGCTTATGCCCACTGATTCCCTTGTTCATGCCATTTCCATTGCGGCTTCAGAAACTGAAGCTATGCTCTCTGAATGGGCAAGTCATACTATTTAGTTTGGTCTTTTCCCATGCACTTTGCCTCCCATTACTCTCCAACACAATGTTTTTCAGAGCAAGCACAGAAGTCAGGCGCGAAAGGAAAAGTCAAGGCAGGTCCAAAGTCTGTAGGATTCATTCTTTGAGGACCATGGATATGTGTATCAAATTTCACCCAAATCCACACAAAAGCTGTTGAGATATTTCATTGAGGACCAAAGTGGTGGGTCAACTAAAAGACAATAGCATCCTTAGAGCTTTATAACTAGCATAATTTATATCTGCAATGGACAGATATAAATCAGTTTACCGAGATGCTAAAATGCTAACTAGCATAATCCCTGAAAAATGGTATGGTGTCATTTTCTTGTTGTTGACGCTGAGCAGACTTTGGCAGAATGGGAGAATTAACTTCCAAAAAGATTATTCTTTAGGTTTGATCGGGCCATCCTACACTAACTTATAAATAATAGGCAATAATTGTACAAAAAATCTTGTTGAATGGAGCTCTGTGGAGTCAAGCAAATAATTTTGGCAGTTCTCTAGACAAATAAGTTTGGAGAGCACTAGCAATAAATCACTGCTTGTCACGCAGAGGGTAAGCATAAATATCCACTAAACACATTTTAATGACTGGCACACTCTTGGCTTAGTGATTACCATTGAGCAGAATCATTAGGAAGTAAAGAAACCAGTCCTCTATTTAATGAATAACTGAAGCCGACAGATGTTTTTGATTTACTAACCACTTTTACAGATAAATGTTTCACTGCAGTTTGTGCTTTTATGTCAACCCCAATGGAAATTGTTTGGGAAAATCCCTTTCACTGCCTGCTGACGCACCACAAATTTCCTTTTGGGTTTTGTTAAGACAGCCCCGTGACCTACTGCCTACATCTTCCCACCGAAGACAGCCATATCAGGCATTTGTCTGAGAGCCTGACAAGCAAAAGAGTATTGTAAATCTCTGCAACTGCTGGAACCCTTCTCAACCCCTTCTCCTGCAGCAGTGAATTCCTCCCATCTTATTTTTAATTCAGTCAACAGCACTGTAGCCACTACATGCATATAAAAACGATGGAGTCTTTCTACATGGAGAATACAGCTCCATGGCTCCCCCTGCTGCAGCTCTGAGTAAACTGCAAACAAGGGGAGCAGAGCCGGGCTGCCGTGGAAAAAAAGCAGCTGAGAAATGCTGAGCTGCTGAGAGGAAGTCAGTTAATAGTTGGACTGGAACAGACTATTGAAAAGGGAAAAGGCTGTGTGTGTGAGAGAAAGGGATAGAGCAGTAAGTCAGGGAGGGGTAGAGAGTGCAAGAGCAGGCCCACAGGGAAACAGGGGAAGACAAAGAAGATGTGTGGGTGGTTCAGAGCATATGAAAGAGTATTGGGAACTGAGAGATGTAATGTTGCAACAGAGTCTGCGTGTGCATGCAACAAGGCCAAAGATCCTACATTCTTTGTTTTTCTAAATTTCTCTGGAAGCTCACACGTGTGTGCATGCAGGGTAGAAAAGACTGCACCTACGTTGGATTGCACGTAAACGTGGGCCGAAGGAGGGCGAGGAGCCTGAACCCAAATCAGGAGAGTTGCGCCTCTTCTCCAGGCCTGGGGATGCTTGCACTGTAATCTTATGGATGAAATCTGCAACACAAACACACATATATATGACAGATGTTAGACAACCTAGATGACAGACACGAACCAGAACACACACAAGGGCTTTGGATTGAGAGGTGGAGCAGGTCATCCATGAATCAGAGGGTCTGTGGTTCAATCTCTGGCTCCTCAAGTCCGCATGTCCACGTGTCCTTGGGATAGACACTGAAATCCAATTGCCACCGCTGTGCGATTGGTATATGAGCATGAAAAAGTGTTGAATGAATGTGTGTGAATGGGTGAATGTGACTCATTGTGCTTTGAGTGGTCGCAATCTAAATGCATTCCGTTTACACGCAAGTCTGGGTTTCCTCGCCCTTCTTCACATTCATACACTCAAAAGAGCTGTCAGCTGTTTTGAAGGTTGCAACACTTGTTTTTAGCTTCCTTATTTCTCCAAAACAGTCTATGCTGGCTTTCATGATAGTGGAGATTCAGAGCAATATTCTCACCTTGGTAACAAATGCTGTAAAGAGAGATGTGAAAGCATCCTTAGAAAACATAGCTTAATTTTGTGCAGGGTTTGACAGGGAAAATAGTCAACCTAGACTGGAAAAATAGTTTAATTTCATATAAGAAAGCCCTCCAAAATGCCAGAACAAATTATTATTCTTCACTAATAGAGGAAAATAAAAACAACCCCATGTTCCTCTTCAGCACTGTAGCCAGGCTGACAGAGAGTAAAACCTCTACTTAACAATCTATTCTTCCAACACGCAATGATTTCATGATCTTCTTTAGTAATACGATTATTACCATCAGAGAAAAAAATTATCAACTTCTTCCCACTAATAGCACAGAGACACTGTCAAGTACAGTAGCCTCTGAACCAACAGTATCGCCTAATTTAAATTTAGAATGCTTCTCCCCTATAGATCTGGATGAGCTGACTTCACTTGTCACTTCATCCAAGCCATCAACCTGTCTTTTAGATCCTACTCCATCAATGCTATTTAAGGATGTATTACCTTTAATCAATAGTTCCATATTAGATCAGATCAATTTATCTATATTAACAGGCTATGTACCAAAGGCCTTTAAGGTGGCAGTAGTTAAACCTCTGCTCAAAAAACTGACTCTAGACCCAGATATCTGAGCAAACTATAGACCCATATCAAACCTCCCCTTTATCTCTAAAATCCTTGAAAAAACTGTTGCTAACCAGTTATGTGACTATTAACACAGGAATAGTCTGCTTTAGACTTTCAGTCAGCACTGCTGAAGGTTACCAACGACCTTCTCATGGCCTCAGACAGTGGACATGTTTCTATTCTCGTCCTATTAGATCTTAGTGCTGCATTTGATACCATTGATCACAAAATTCTGTTACAGAGACTAGAACACATTGGGATTAAAGGAACAGCACAAGAATGGTTTAAGTCCCACTTATCTGATAGATTTAAGTTTGTTAACGTTAACAACAAATCTTCCATTCATACAAAAGTGAGACATGTAGTACCACAAGGTTCTGTGCTGGGACCGATACTTTTCACTTTATATATGCTTCCTTTTATATTATATATTATATATTATATATTATATATTATATATATATTATAAGAAAACACGAAATAAATTTCCATTGCTATGCTGATGATACCCAGCTGTATTTATCTATAAAGCCAGATGAAACTAATCAGGTAGACAAACTTCAGGACTGTCTTAAAGACATAAAGGCCTGGATGACTTACAATTTTTTACTTCTAAATTCAGAAAAAACTAAGGTCATTTTACTCGGCCCTAAACACCTCAGATAAACATTATCTCATCATATAGTTACCCTGGGTGGTATAACCTTGGCCTCCAGCTCTACTGTGATGAACCTTGGAGTTACCTTTGACCAGGACATGTCCTTTGACTCACACATAAAACAAGTCTCTAGGACAGCCTTCTTTCACCTGTGCAATAGCAAGAACATTAGAAACATCCTATCTCAAAAGGATGCTGAAAAACTAGTCCATGCATTTGTCACTTCTAGACTGGACTGCTGTAATTCATTACTACTAGAATGCCCCAATAAGTCTGTGAAAAGCCTCCAGTTAATCGTAAATGCAGCAGCACGAGTTCTGACAGGAACTAGAAAAAGAGTTCATATTTCTCCAGTGTTAGCATCTCTGCATTGGCTTCCTGTAAAAATCTGAATAGAATTCAAAATCCTGCTCCTAACTTACAAAGCCCTTAATAATCAAGCTCCATCATATCTCATAGTTTCATATTATCCCAATAGGTCACTTAGGCAGGATTACTTGTGGTTCACAGAGTCTGCAAAAGTAGAATGGGAGGCAGAGCCTTCAGCCACCAGGCTCCTCTCCTCTGGAACCAGCTCCTAATTTTTGTCAGGGAGGCAGACACCCTCTCTACATGTAGAGTCTAGCTGACCCCGCTGTTCTCTCTAATGGATCCAAATTTGCAGTCTTCAATGTCCGATCTCTCACCAACAAAGCCCCTCTAATCTCCGACATCATCTCGGATTCAAACTTGACTTTCTCTGTCTTACTGAGACATGGCAACAGCCTGATGATTACTTCCACCTCAACCACGCACTACCTCCTGAGTTTGTTTACATCTGCAAACCCCATTCTTCCGGGAGAGGAGGCAGTCTCGCACTGATCTATCGCGAGAAGCTCAAAATCTCGTCAGTCTCAGTCACATAGCTGTCCGCTTCGAAATCCTGACTGTTCAACTAAATGGTTGTACCCCCACCCTCACTGTGTCTATTTATCGTCCCCAAAACCCTGTACAGTTTTTATAAGCGAACTCACTGCTATTTTATCTGACTTATGTGCCATGTCCCCCAATGTCATTTTAATGGGTGATTTTAACATTCATTTTGATAAACACACTGACACATTTACTAAAGATCTTATTTCTGTTTTGGATAGTTTTGGAATCACTCAGTACATTAATTTCCCAACTCATAATAAAGGCCATATCTTAGATTTAGTCTGTAGCTCTGGAGTGACACCATGCAATTTTAATTCTATGGAGCTTCCAATCTCAGACCATAAAATTATCCTCTTTGATATGATTCTGCCACTCCCAAAATTAAAATTAAATATCAAACGTACCATATCTTTCCATAATCTGAAAAACATTAATCCAGATGAGCTCAACAGATTAATTAGTACCTCTCTTAATCCTACTCACCCCCCACTCAGCACTGCATACCTAGTGGATCACTACAATGACTGTCTATCCCATTCACTAAATTCCTTAGCTCCCCTGGAAACCTGTACAGTTTCATTTACCAGGTCTTCTCCATGGTTTACCTCCGAACTCCACCAATTGAAAATGGTGGGCCGACCTATGGAGAGACTTTATAAGAAAACTGGACTAACTATTCACCAGCAAATGTACAATGATCATCTTCTTTCATATAAGAGTGCCCTGACTAATGCCAAATCCTCCTACTATTCCGACATCATTTGTAACGGTGAAAATAACACCCAGACTCTATTTTCCACTGTCACCAAACTACTTAAGCCTGCAGAAACCTCAAATCATCTCACTTCCATTCCTCAGTGTAACACATTTTTGGACTTCTTCAGTAACAAAATTAACAATATTCATCACCAGTTGAATTCTTCCTCTGCTTCTGCTCACAGCCCACCATGGACTACCACACTGGACTCACCACTCTCCACCCTATCAACTTTCCAGCCTTCAACAATCGAAGAAATCACCAAACTCATTACGAAGTCCAAAAACTCCTCCTGTCTGTTCGATCCCATCCCTACCGCCCTGGTTAAATCCTGTCTACCCTCAATCTCACCCATCATAACATCCATCATTAACTCCTCCCTATCTACTGCCACTGTCCCTACATCTCTCAAAACAGCTTCTGTCACCCCGATTCTGAAGAAACCAGGTTCCGATCCTAATGACCCAAATAACTACCGCCCCATCTCCAACCTCCCATTCATCACCAAGCTTTTGGAACGGACTGTAGCAACTCAACTTCATGCCCACCTTCAAAACAATAACCTTTACGAACCATTCCAGTCTGGTTTCCGCCACAATCCGCTGAAACAGCTCTGATAAAAATCCCGTCATTATTATTATTATTACTATTATTATTATGATTAATAACATCAATGCATTTATAAGTGTCAGTTTTTCCGTATTTATAAGTATCAGTCTGGTAGAGATTAAAGCAACTGTTATACAACTCCTCTCTCCCCCGATATGTTCACATTACATGTCACTAACCCTGTTTGTGTTTTCTATCTCTCCTAGTTTATCTCTGACCCCAGAGCTGCAGGACCCAAACCCGTCATTCTTATTATTATTAGTCTGGTAGAGACTAAAACGGCGGTTGTACAATTGTCCTCTCTCTCTCTTCTCTCCTACTGTCTCTCCTGTCACCCTCTTTCTGCCCACCTCTCCTCTCTTCCCCATTTCTCTCCTCACCCCAACCGGTCGAGACAGATGACTGCCCACAACTGAGTCCCGTTCTGTCAGAGATGTCTTCCTGTTAAAAGGGAGTTTTTTCTCTCCACCGCCACCAAGTGCTTTGCTCATTGTGGGATTTGTTGGGTTTTCCCTGTAATATTGTAATATTGACTCAATATGTAAAGTGCCTTGAGAGAATGTATGTTGTGATATGGCGCTATACAAATAAAATTAAATTGAAATTGAATTGAACTCGTCACTTAATTCTTCAACCTAGCAAATAAGTGCTAGTTGTGGATAACAGAAGGCAACTGCTACAATTTGCAACTAGCCAACACTTCAAATTACGACCTACAGAGCTCAGTAGTTGGCAGGAGGGACTATTTTAATAAATAATTTCCTTAAACTTGTAATTTATGCCCTAAGAAGAACAAATTAACTTTTTCTTTATTATGTCTGTAAACTACTCAGTCAGGCTTTTAAATTACTTAATTTGATCTTTAGCACTACAACTTTGCCATGTCCAGTGATCTTTAAATCCTAATTTTAAGGCCAACCTATGTGCACTATCATTTCAAATACTTTGAAAAACGATGTAAAAGGATATAAAGTAATTAAGGATTAAAAACCCTATAGGAAATCAAGAATCAATAAAATAAAATGGCATTAAAATGGTGATTCAATTCAAGGGCACAAAACCATTAATTCAGGGAAAGATATCAGGCAATTTAAAGGGCTTGAATTGTTAAACTGAAGGGACAAAATAATTAAGTCAAGAATAAGTAATTTGAGCATCTTGATATTTCTGGGGACACACTAATGGTAACCTACAAGGCCTGGTTGGTATCAGGAGGGATACTTTCAATTATTCTCTCAAATGAGTAAATCATGCCCTCATAATATGAATCATTTCCTCATCATTTCCATCATGTCCTAGATATATTTCCTTACCTTGATCTGTCATTTATTTTGTACCCTTTGTATTTGTAACCAGTGGGTTGCCCTTAAATTACTAAATTATGTTCTTAAATTACTTATTTACAGATATTATTACGTGCAGTGGTCTTGAGTGAGGGTATCAAATGGGCACTGATAAAAAGGACAGAGGTAAGCTAATGAATTAACTATGTAGTCTGACATCATGCCTTATAACAAGCAGCTACTACCGTTAGCTAGTATTTGCTCATTGACGTAAGAAAAACTCTTTTGGTAAACTAGCTAGCTAGCAAAAGAAGCTAATATTTAGTTTATGTTTACTGTGCTGATTCAAGCAACATAGTGTTTTAAAAAAACAAAAACCTGGGCCATCTAGACTTCTTTTAAGTCCGTTTTACTTAAAATGTCCCTGGAATAACAGCCACACAACAATGTTGCTGAGCTATCGGTCCGTTGAATTATTTGTTTCTCCGTGTATTTAGCCACTTTACAACCATGACTGAGCCAAATTTGCAAAGCTACAGAAGAGCCTCTGTTTCTTTTATCCTTGAATTTTCATCCTTTCTATTTCTCTTTCTCGTTCTCATTTTTCACTCAAGCCTTTTAGCACAGCCGTGAGAGCAAACCACACTGCACTTCACTGCAATCACCATTTGTGTATGTGACATTTATATAAATCCTAATTCCTGAATAACAACCCCCTGGGCATGTTCTTATTTATATCTACTTATATAAAATGTAAATCTGGAATAAACTATAAGTTACTCAACGGTGAACAAAGTGCAAGAGCAAGACAGCATGAAGGAAAAGATAATAATAATGTTTGTGTTAAGAGGAAAGGAAAAGTTATGTTCAGAAGGAGAATAAAAACACTAGAAGGGAGAAGAGCAGGGGAAAAGTGTGAAGGAGGGACGCCTAAAAAGAAGGGGAAGAGAGAAAAAAAAAGAGAGAGAGAATGTGAGCAATGAAAATGAGAGAGGCCAGTTAGGTGTATATCCACGGACAGGAAGTGTTGAGGCGTGGTTGGCTCAGTCTCCCCTCTCATCAAGCCCCCACCACCACATCACTGCCCTGCTGCTGCTGGGAAAGGCCTTACCACAACACACACACACACACGTACACAGTGCATTCACGCATGCTTGCTCTGCCCAAAATACACTCGCACACACTGAAACACTGCAGCAGCCTGTGTGACCTTGTGATAGTGGAGAATACATGAGAAACAGCAGCCAGCTGAGTGTGAACAGGAAAACAGGAGCAAAAATAGAGCGTGTTGGTCAGTGCAGATACAGTATCAGACCTGTGAGATCAATGCTTTTCTAAGATCAACGCTTTAGTCACATCTTTGTCTAACCATGGTCTAGGGGTGTGACCATGCGTTTAATACTGCACAAGATCTCACAATATAAAATGCAACGATATTCCTCGCCGAGGTGATAAGCTGTCTCACGGACTAGTGTCCAGCTGCGGCCAGAACCGTTTGTGCGGCAGCATTTTGGATTCCCAAAACACTTACAGAACCACCACGGCTCTCTACTCAAATCAGCTGTGCCTGTGAATAAAATGATGAAAGGCCAGACAATGCTGACAAATGCCTTTGCACTTCCACAGACAACCACTAGAGCCATGGCATAACGAGAGACATTGGCGTTTTCATTGCGGCTGATATGAGGTCAGTAGCGTAGTGGAAAATCTCAGCGACTCCTCCACACCGAGCCTAAGTACAACATTCTGTCACGCGCACATTTTGCTCAAACAGTGGTCCCGAACCTCTACAAAGAATCCACTTAATTTAGAAGTTAAAAGCTCACGCATGGTTCATTCAGTTATAAGGTCACATATATAAGGTTTGTTGCAAAACCTTTTCATGTGCTTGCATATTGTTTTGTTTTTTTACTGCATATGATAATTCATACTCAGAAAGTAGAACTGAAGTGACAATAACAAAACATTTCAAAATGCACCCGCATTGTTTGGCATTTTGTGACTTTCTGTCAAATAAAAGGCTATTATTCCAGTCATATATAGTGTCTTGTTCTCGTGAGCCCAATATCGTGTATCGTCTCATCCCATGAGCTGAGTGTCTCCTCACACCCATACCATAGTCTGATTGTTGTTACTTGGGCTTTTTCAGAATAAATTGAGAGAGAACATTTTGAAGGAGTTGTCACTTCTTGACACTTTTTAAAATGAAAATATGAAACAATTTCAAAGGAACTATATATCTGCAGCCTCCTTTTCAAATATGTCCAGCCCTGATACGAATCTTTAGCAAAGCCGAGCTGCAAAATTAGAGCAGTTGCACCACAATCTCTCCCCCCCCCCCACACACACACACACAAACACACATACTTCCTCCTCTCTGCTCTCTTGTGTGTCAATGTTTGTTTGTTTTTAATTTTTTTAACTTTTATTGTTGTATTGAGACTGAGCCAGAAATGTCTCTCGGAATGGGATTTCTTGTCAAGACTGCAGGCTGACACAAGTTGGCTCTATTTGTTTGTGACGGAACTAATCAAAGACAGACACACACACACACACACTCACACACACACACAAACCTTGGGGCATGCTGATTTTCTCGCCATTCTTGCTCTTGAGCTTGTGCTTCTTGAAGGTGCCCTTCCTCTTCTTGACGTTGGGTTTCTCCTGGTTCTGGTTCAGGTGGAGGATGAGGAGACTGAGTTCGCGCTCGAAAACGTCCTGCTCCCACTGGGCCAGCTGCTGCTCGCGCTGCCGCAGGAACTCCTCATGGGACTTCTGCTCCAGAGCCGCCCGCTTCAGTTCCTCCTCACGGCAACGCAGCTCCTGATGGAGGAGAAAAGAGGCGAGGAGGTGTTTATCACCAGCAGGTCCCAATCGTGTGTGACTGAGGTTATGCAGGTTTACAGTCTTATCTCCTCCCGGGTCACAGTGAAGTTGGTTCCAATGATACCTTTCATCAGAATTAATGACAAGATGACTCCCGGCTGCTGTTTGACATTTTATTTGATGTCTCACAGATTTGTGTTTGATGTGAAGGTGTTGGCACAGCTGAGTAGCGTTGAGTATATGGGCTTCTCTACCAGGGATCTTACATTAGATACTGTGCAAACCACTTAAAAATAACTATAAAAAACTTAAATAAAACATCCAAAACTAAAATTAATGTTTCTTTGTTGTGCCATCTTTGGAGATAAATTACCTCTTTTAAGCTATAATGGTGGCAAAGATAATGGCTGCTTATATTTATTTCTAATATGTAGCAATGCATTTTACATTAATTAACAGTATATCAGAAATTGTATGCCTTTTTTTAAAAGGTAAAATTGCAAATAATATACTCCCACGATTGTCAATATATACAGATTTACCTCTTAAATAAAATATGATCTTTGCCCTAAATGGATAAAAGATCTTCATGATTGTCATGAGGCGAACAGTTCTAGAGATGCTATTCCTCTGACTGATCCTAAGGTCAGCCCCTTTCCCTCAATGCTCCAATCACTGCTACAGTTATGAATTCCTCAAAGAGGAAGAGTCTGTGTTGAATTGTATTGTGTATAGTTGCCAACTACATCAACGGCATATGTCAGTTACGAAAGTCACGTTAGTTACTCATCGAGAGACATTCATGGAATGTTTTGTTTCCTCTACATTGAAAGTTTGAATTTTATATCTTAATGATGGTTTCTTAGTTTGTATGAGGAATGTTGATGGTTCTGCACACTGACCTGTTCAGCCAGTGAACCTGATGCAGGCTTGCAGCTGATGTGTGATACAATTTTATTTTTATTGTTGCACTGAAAAGGATGCTCATTTCATTTGGTCTGTATGGAAATTTTATGTCTATTTCTTTAAAGATCCCCTCCAGTCATCTTTTAAAGTATATCAAAATATTCTGCTATGCCTAAAAAAAAATTCTTAACATTGTATACCCCCAAAAAAGTTTTTAAAAAACCCTCCGAATGGGGAAACCATCCACTCTCTCTCCCTCATTGAGGAATTCTGAGACTTTGAATATTTATGACATGCAAATAACACAGGCCCCGAGGCCCGCCTACAACACCTGCTCGCGCTAGGTTGACCGGTGTAGGAACCCGCACTACATCATATCCATCCAAAAACTTCACACTCTACCAGGGTTGCTGTAAAAACTTTCACGAACTGCTAAATGTTAACTCTAACTGTCTGCTGACACACCTATCGCCCTGTCATGGATGCGCTGCCTCCACGTGCAGTGGAAGTTTCCAGTTTCTTTGCCTACATTTGCATATTCGACAGCGATTGGTTTTCTGAATTTGTGACGTACTTAATCTAAGCTTGCCCAGGATTCGTTTGAATTTCAAGTACACAGAAATCTCCTACTCCAGGAGAGGAATGTGCAAAACCCTCTACAGTGACTAAATTTGCTCAGATACAAGTCCCTATAATCAATGTCAGACATTTTAGAGGACAGAAACAGAAGAAAAACACTTTTTTGAGTGGAGGTGGAATTTAAATATATAACAAAATAATAAATAATAATAATAAAAAGAGGTATGAAAATGGTTACACTCAGTGCCTTGTACCTTCTCTTTAGCCCGGAGTTCATCAAACATGTCCTGGATCTCCAGTTTCCAGTCCTCCTGCAGGGAGTGGAAGGAGTCCTGTGGCATCTCTTCCTTCACCTGCTGCTCCAGGGCCGTCAGCTGGGCCAGGATGGAGCAGAAGTTGGGTCGGCGGTGGGGGTCCTGGTCCCAGCACTCTGCCACACAAACAGCGGACACAGTCAGACACTGGGTTCCACAGCACAGCAATTCATCTACAGAGTTGCACTCTTTCGGGTTTTGTGTGTACGTTAAGGTGTCCTCACAAGGAGACGCCGAATTATGCAAAAATACACAATTGGCCAAAGCAGAGCAAAAATGAGTATGAAGGAGTTTTGTGTTTGTGTGCTTTAGTTTGGTAACAAGTAGTAAAATATTATTTCCTTAAAATAAAAAAACTAAAATGTAGTTTCCACTCCAGTTTCACTTCTTTGGAAATATTTCTTGTATCAAGGGATGTGAAAGAAGGAAGTCACTCACTGATTCACCATAAACCTCACATGCTGATCTGCACTTAAAAACAAGGCCCGTTGTATCACCTTGTTGGAAGGTGTCTATAAAAATTTTTAGACTTATGTCATGTAATTAATCCTCTGAGGTGGCTATTGTTTGTTATGTTAAGAGGCTAAGAGGAAAGAATGTAAACTGTGTCTAATTTTAAGCAAATGTACAGAATGTTGGGTGAAAAGCAGTTAACATGTTAGAAAGAACCCTGGTGACATTTCCTTTTAACTTGAAACAACGGAAGAGAATAAATGGGTACAAACATGCTGGTGCTATGAGCACAACACACTTCCTCTCCACAGCCGGGTTATTAACATACAGTAATTTGTTTTCTCATTTTCAACCCAGCTTTGGGGAAATGGAAATAGAGGCACGCCAGGGACACTGATAATCTCACACAACAGTGCTCTCACACCGCTGAACAGAAAGGAGCAGCCTCAACAGTACCACGAGTACATCCGGTTCCATTTCTACAAGTAAAAACACACGTGCCTCACCTGACATGAGCTGAGCAAAGGGTTCGGGGCATGTGGATGGGATGGGCAGCGTGAGCTTGTTGACCGCGACTCCGTAGGCGACGGCAAGTCCATCGATCCCTTTGTAGGGCGCCTCTCCTGTTAGCAGCTCCCACAGCAGAACACCATAGCTGGAAGGGGAAAACACACCACAAGGCATGAAACGGTACAATCACACTACAACTAGTAACAAAAGAAGCTTCATCACACAATATTTTTGCAACACATTTAGCGCGTAACTATATACTTCAATACATTGAAAATTATTTAAATCAAGCTGCGTGCAAGATCAACGTAGTAAACAGAATTTTCATTTCTTTTCAGAAGTCCTTGATACAGTGACCATTAGTGTTCATAGTACTTTCTATTACCACTGCCATATGGCTATGTTTACACATCTGTGAGCTGTTGTGTGTGAACAAATTACTGTCAACCTGCTTCACAGTAAAAGCCTTTACAGTAAAGAGAATCATGGCCGATCAAGGCTCAATGTAAAAATAGGCTCAATGAGTATTGAATTACCAGCATCAGGATTACTTTAAATCCCTATGACAAATAGTTTGGTCCACGTGTCGCTTGCAGACCATTCAAATCTAGGGTTCTTGGGTCAGATCCAAGGGGCCAACTCTGAGGCTGAGAAATGAAGCCTATGCGGAAGTGCTATAAACTGCAGTTCACTAAATGCCCGCTTGAGGCTGGCTCCAGAAAGGAGCAAATCCCAATAGAGCCCCATGTTAAAATGCCAAACTTTACAGCAGAATTAAACATGTTTACAGTCTGGTACAAAAAACGTTTTTGGTCCCAATGGCTAATCCCCCCCTTCGTGACAACTGTCGTAACTTGCTCATTTATATTATATTACAGTTTGAAATTTTGCATAAGTGGGGCATGGTTACTTGAGTGAGAGATGACGCCGCTGTTTGTTAGCCGCTCGGTGGCAGCTAGCCACTGTCACCTGAGCTTAATCCACGGTCAGTGAACGTGACTTCTCGACCGTGGTGTCGGAGCCTTGCGGAGAACATGTCAAGCAACTACCGGATGAATAATACGCCTGCTCTGCAGTCAGTTGTCCCAACACAGAAGTCCAACAAGCTTGCACTCCTGGTCTTTCGGGAAGCAATATGATAGTATTGTTCTATGTTTGCAGTAATTAGCGTGTGTCGGTTTCTGCGCTCGGTACCTGGCTTGTTAGCTTAGCTCGCTAAAGTGCTCATTAGCCAGCTAGCCTGGGGTTAGCCTCGAGCGAGACTCCGGCTCTGCTGACAAGGCTAGCGGGATCAACACAACACGACACCGACATAAAAAGTGTCTGCGTGTGGTTGGAAAATATGGTCCACCACGTGAAATGTGCCATACGAGCAGTGCAATGTTAATGTAACATGAATGCTAACTGTCAAGGTACATTAAGATGTTTGTAACAAGTGTTGATGTCACATATCAGACTTGTTTCAGAAGATAACGTTAATGTAGAGGATGAGGTGTGTTGTTGGTTATTGCGCCTGTATGGTAACTTGAAATGAAACAGAAGAACACAAGAAGTTTGATTCATATTTTTTACTAAAACTGGCACGATAGGATGCAGAAACAGACTTGTGATCGCATGTGACGTGGTTTGTCTGTGTAGTTTTCCTCCAGATAATCCAGACAGACTGGACCAGTGGAAGCTCAACATGAGGCAGTACTGAACTCGGACTCATCACTTAAGAACTGACCCCAGGTCCACATATGGTTTGTGTATAACTAAATGGTCGCATTTTTCCCAAGTGAAACATGAGAACATAACATGATTCTACGGTGCCCGTAAGCTTCGATAACAATTAAATATTCTAAACATACTGTACTGTAAATTCACTGTTTTGGAAGAACAGTGTTAAATCTAAAACTGCACTCAAATACAGTTGAATATACAGAACACAAGCACACAAACCTCTTTATTTACAAACTTGTCTTACTATTTTTTATTTGTGTCTTGTCATTGTTATTAGGGAAGGACCTGCCTGAAGGACTCCACTGTGCTGACCATGTTCTGTCTCCAAGAGCAAAGAAGAAAAATGAATAACTCGGTTCTTCTTTTAAAATATATTTAAATCACACAAACCTGTTATTGCTTTAGGTTTTATCTTTGGTGTATGAGTTATTTGTCAATTAATAGTCAGCTTTGAATGTGAACTCTGACATATTCAGTCAGTATTAGACAAAAATAGTTAAAATATAAACATAATTTATGAGCCAGAACCAGAAGTTATAGATTAACTCTCAGATTTATTTTTAGTGAAGGAACAAAACATAAAAAGGTGGACAATATTAAAATTAAAGAACACATTTAATATACAGAATGGGCCTGTGCAAGCTGCAACAGCTGAGCTCAGAATGACCATGACGAACTTAAAAATAAACTCAACATTGTCCATGAAAGTCAGGGACATGTTAAGGCTTAACAAAGTGTGTCCTGAAGGCCAAATTCAATAGCAGTGACACTGCCAACTGTAGCAGTTACAGGTCCCCTTCACAATGTGCAAGAGGTGAGTCTGCTGCAGGTCGTCTTCATGTTGACCATCCTGATGCTACTGATCTCCCTCAGGTTGTCAGCACCACAGTGGATGATGAGGACGTCAGCTGCTGCTCTTCCTCACGGAGTGGAAACAGAGTGGAAGAAGGCTTTTCCACAACAGTCCACCAGCCAAAAACAGCACGGCAAGGTCTGCAGCTCTCTGGACACCTCGACGGACAAACTCATCACCACGTCCTCATTGTGACTGTAGGATTAAAATTAATAAATGAGTGTGATAAATCCTTCAGATAATGAAAAATGATAAGTCTACTAAAGAGTGTAGCTCACATTTTTATGTTGACAACACTGTTATGTCACATTTGTAAGATATAATGGAACTAAAGAGCTACATCTCAGAGTATAGATGACAGTCTCTAATACTTTATTTTTAGACAGACTATATAACTGTAAAGTCAAGCAGCCACGATTGGTACTGGATGGTTTTGTGCAGCTAGTAGAAGCATCACAGGTGAACTCAACAACAACCAATGTGCTGAAAGCAATAAACATCTTGTAACAAATATAAAAGTGCCTTTCTTACAGTCATATTCAAAGTGATAATCTCGTACAGTAATGTCTATAGCAGTACAGGTAAGGTAGACTACCACGGACTTCTGTCAGTGTGGAAACTTGATCTGTGCACTGTTTACAACAGTGGAGTGGGGAATTAAAGATTTTCTTGTTTGGTGTATGTGTATGTCCCTTAAGGCCAAATTAAATAAATAAACGACAATAATAACTAAGACTACAAGCCAGTGTTAATAAAACATTTACTATATGCCAAGAACACTAACCATCAAACGTAACTTCTGTTTAGTTAAAGTTTAATTGATTTAATTTATTAGAATCAAAATATAGTGGTGCAAATTACCACTAAAAGTAATTTTTAAGACTATTATTTTATTATATTTCAGTAACAAATATTTATTTCAAATGTTGTTTAATAGTTCCAGTGTTACTTACCACATGTAACGTTGGCTGGGACGACTGGTACTGGAGCTCACGTTACCGCAGTCAGTACCGACCCGGTGCAGGATGGTAGTGAACAGTGGGTTTATTAGTTTATCAGAGTTTTTTTCAGAGCAGCCTGCAGTGGCAGGTCTGGATCCCCTCTATTGGGAAGTGATTTCCCTCCAGCGGAAATCTTGCCTGTCCAATCACAACCAATTATTTGTATAATGGGCGCGGTTTATACCATGACGCAGAGAGGAGCGAAAAGTACACCACACTCACTCAATAGACGTCAAACGATTCTTTTCTCTCAGGTCTATCCAATTGCGTCCGGAGCCATTTTGGTCTGCGTCCGTTGGTAGCGCCTCTTGGAAATCGAAAAACTACCCAAGAGGTCCCAGACAAATACGCATTTGAATATTAGTGTGGCTACGCCTGGCTAAGAAGTCAAAGCAGTCAAACCAGAATTGATGTTATATGGTCACGTATTTTTGAATATTGTTACCCTAGAGAAGCCTGAGTAATACCTGTATAGAGGTCATTACAGAAATCTAGTTGTGAAAAAATAAAAAGGCTTGGGTGAACCCTGTGTAAATGCAAGAATCAAATATAGGACCATAATTTTTATTACTGGCTTATCTAAATCACACTGAGCTGTGAGCCCAAACTTACATGAAGCATCCTTCTCAACATGTGCTACACCTACTTCCAATTCCAAACTAAGTAGATATTATATATGAGGCATTTTAACAATAACAGCTCATTTGGATCTGAACTGTCGCCAACACCTTTATACACTTGCTCATCTGTGGTGCTCAGATACTGCACTTCATGATGAATTTCAAGTATAATTCTACTTCTTGCTTTGCGCAACACATTATGCCTTTAACATTCATTATCAAAGCAACGACAGTACAGAATCAAGACGCGTTAGTGCATTGGAATATTTTTGCTCGACGAAAGACACAGCATTGTGAGCTCCTGCATGTGGAGCGCGTGCAAGCACACACAGACACAAGCAGGACTTTGGAGCTCATGCAATGGGAGCAGCCCTGTGTCCCAAGAAGAAGAAGCATGGTGCAGGACTTGGATCTCCCACACTGTCAATTAGCCCTCGCCCGGAACTGACTGAAAGCACTGTGGAGGCTCGCTAAGTGGAGAGTGCAGGCCACAGACCTTTCTTATTTAGTTCCTTAATTACAACATACACAAACTGTGACCGTGCAGAAATGCAGCACGCCGGCTTGCCCCGAGGCGGCCGTCGTCTGTGCTTGGCAGCTCTGGAGACAAGGGGCCGTGGACAAATGAGAATGGTAGAACAAAGATTACCCTTCATTTTATACTGGCTCATTTCAACGTTTTCCAGATTGTGCCGTGATTGCTGTGAAAACAAGGCCGCGTGGGTTTGTTGTCGAGAGACAAGAGGACAAGAGGGATGGAAAGTGAGGGGATGTATGTGTGAGATTGAAAGATGGCATAGAGCCCATTAAAATAGTTAAAAAAGAACCAAACAACAACTACACACTCTCACAAAATAGAACTAGAAAATTCCTTGAGAAGCTTGCACTGTAGGAGAATCCTTTTTGGTCTTCTCAAGGACAATTTCAAAAAGGTTTTCTGTTGCTGCTGCATGCTGAATTAGTTTCCAATAGGCTCTGTATGGGCGAGCAAAGGACCCTTCATGAACGGATGATGTGGTCCAAATCCAATGGATTAACATTAAACCATAGCATATGAGGGTAACTGTAATAACCACGGTGCAGCAGAGGCGTGAATGCCTTATTGCTTTGATTAATTATTTATACGTCTACCTATATTGCTGAGTAAGACAGCCCTGCTTGCTCTATTCCGGATGCAAAATCATATACAGAAATGAAGAGCCATCACCAATCCCCTCAACACATAACAGTCTCAGTTTCAGTCATTATTATGAAACCGCAAACCATAATCGAGGGACTCGTCTCTTTCTGTGTAGAAGTGGTCACACTCGCGGGCACGCTCACACGCGCGCACACAGAACTATTCCCAGATAAAAGGCTGTGGTTTGGTCTGGTGTGTGGCCTCCCTTCTATAATGGAGACAATGGGATAGTGTGCAGCACACATGTCCCACAACAAAGCACAGAGCTGCTCTTTGAAGAGACGCCATCACATGGCTGCAGCAGCCCTGCTGCAATCCATCACTCTGTCCCTTCATCACTGTCCCCCCCCATCTCCATCCCCTCCCCACCCTCATGTCTCTGCACTCTCACCCTTTCCACTCCATTTATGCCATGTTTTCTGTCCCCAGAGCTCGAGTAATTAGTACATGATATTGAAAGTCCAACGTTTAATGTCACTTTCGTAAAGCCAGGGGGACTGCGTGCATTTTTTAAACTTAATTTAAACATCCCTTCCACAGAGAATACATTGGTGGTGAGTAGTGATTGGAACAGTAAGTTGCACCAGCAGTAGAGCTGAAATGATACTGGCCATCAGCTGGCAGTTTCCAGAGTCACTACAAATTAGACATGTCAGTTAAGACCACTTCAACCTCATTGAGTGTTTTATGCCAAACATCCTCGGCGGCTGTGGCTCAGGACGTCCACCAACCCGAAGGTTGGCGGTTCGATCCCACCTCCCGCCAGTACACATGCCGTTGTGTCCTTGGGCAAGACACTTAATCCTAACTTGCCTCTGACGGCTCTTCCGACAGTGCATGAATGAGTATGAATGTGACAGAAAAATGCATGGTAAATGGCAGCACTGTATGAATGTGTGTGAATGGGTGAATGTGACTTTCCTGTAAAGCAATTTTAGTGGTCTATATGACTAGAAAAGCGCTATATAAATACAGTCCATTTACCATTTATCCTCGTGAAATTCTGCTCTATTTACAAGGTTTGTATAATCAACTTGAACGACTTACAAAAAAATCACCACTCACAGTCCGCCACGAAGCATACAAAACCCACATCACTGCCTACAAAGACGCCCTCATCGCTGCCAAATCTGCCTACCTCTCCACCATCTTCACGGACCCCTGCCAAAACCCCAGAACCCTCTTCTCCACAGTGACCAACCTCCTACAGGCCCGCACCAACTCCCTTCCTACCTCTACCCCTGATCTCTGCAACTCATTCCTCCGGTTTTTCACTGATAGAATCAACCTAATAAATCAATCATTATCCCCCATATCACCCCCTGCATCTACTCCAGCACATACCATGGACCCTCTCCTCCCCCTCTCCCTTGACCCCCTGACCCCTCCTCCCCACTGCCGCCTCTCCCAGTTTGACCTGGTTACCCCCCCCCGAAATCTCCAAACTCATCAGCTCTTCCAAATCAACTACCTGCTCCCTTGACACCCTCCCCACTCCCCTGCTAAAGTCCTGCCTCCCCGTCCTCTGCCCCTACCTCACTAACCTATTCAACTCCTCACTGTCCCACGGAACTGTCCCCTCTGCCTTCAAAACTGCCGCTGTCACCCCTATTTTAAAGAAACCTGGTCTCGATCCTTGCTCCCTCCATAACTATCGCCCAATCTCCAACCTTCCCTTCCTTTCTAAAACTCTGGAACGCATTGTTGCCACTCAATTACAATCCCATCTACATGCCAATAAACTCTTTGAGCCCCTTCAATCTGGTTTTCGCCCCCTCCACAGCACAGAAACTGCCCTATTAAAAGTCCTCAATGACCTCCTCACCTCTGCTGACTCCCGTTCCCTCAACATCCTCATCCTTCTCGACCTGAGTGCAGCCTTCGATACCGTGAGCCATGACATCCTACTCACTAGACACAGAGACCCCGGTATCAAAGGTACTGCACTCAGCTGGCTCCAGTCATACCTCACTAACAGATCGCATTTCATCACTCTCCATAATCACACCTCTGCTTCATCCACAGTCACACAAGGCGTTCCCCAAGGCTCCGTACTCGGTTCCCTCCTCTTCATCACCTACATCCTCCCCCTCGGTCAGATACTCCGCCACTGAATCTAAACAGCGAAAAACTGTATTCCTCCTCATCGGTTCCAAATCCACACTCAGCAAAATCAACAACCCCACAGTCACCATCGATGGCACCACTGTCTCCCCATCTCCCCAGGCCCGCAACCTTGGCGTTATCTTCGACTCCACCCTCTCCCTCGAACCCCATATCCGCCACATAGTCAAAACCTCCTTCTTTCACCTCCGTAACATCACCAAGATCAGACCCTCACTCACACCCCCCGCCGCAGAATGACTCATCCACGCCTTCATCTCCTCACGTTTAGATTATTGTAACTCTCTTCTCCTTGGCATCAGCCCCAGCTCCATCAAAAAACTCCAACTGGTCCAGAACGCAGCCGCCCGTCTCATCACCCACACCAAATCCTGGCACCACATCACCCCAGTCCTAAAACAACTCCACTGGCTCCCTGTCTCCCACCGAATTACCTTCAATGTCCTGGTCCTCACCTTCAAAGCCCTCCACCATCTTGCTCCCCAATAACTCACTGATCTCCTCTCCCCCTACCAACCCACACGGTCCCTCAGATCCACCTCTGCTGGTCTCCTCTCCACCCCCAAAACCAAACTCCGCAGCTTGGGAGACAGAGCTTTCTCCAGGGCTGCTCCCAGGCTGTGGAACTCCCTTCCCCAAGAGATCCGTGATTCCGACTCCCTCACCACCTTTCAGTCACGCCTAAAAACCCACCTCTTTTCCTCTGCATATCCCTAGCTCCCCCCCGTTCAACTTTTATTTTATTTCTTTCTTTTTGTACCAGCGCTTTGGGTACATGAAAAGCGCTTTATAAATCAAATATATTATTATTATTATTATTATAATCAGGGATAACCGAAAAGCATTTTCTTATGGCGAATGTCCAAAGTGTAGTTTTGAACTATGTTGGCCGAATGCATTCACCTCTGGTTGCTGTTGTACATGCAATGTAGGAACACCAAAGGGTTATGGTCGGTGAACACGACAATCGGCTGCAAGGAAGAATCAACAAACTTCAAAATGCTGCAAAGCCCACAGCAAAGCCAGGGCCTCCTTCTCAATAGTGCTGTAGTTCTGCTGGGTCTGTGAAGACTTTTTTGAAAATTCACAGATTGGATGGTCAATGCCTGCTGAATTTTCCAGGATCAGAACAGCACCAGCACCGGTACCACTAGCATCAACCTCAAGCTTGAATGGGACAGCAAAATTGGGGGCAGCAAGCACTGGAGAATTACAGATGACAGCTTTTACAGCTTGAAAGGCCTGCTCACATCTGAAGTCCCACTCCAACTTCCTAGCAGCACTGACAAGGTCGTAACAGTAGTTGCAAAGAAAACACTGAAGCTGACATTTGGTAGTGGGGACTGGGTAATCAGCAACAGCACTGATTTTGGCTGCAAGGGGACAAACCTGTCCCTGACCCACCTCCTTGCCAAGATAAGTGATGTAGCTTTCGCAAACTCACACTTAATCAAGATCAGGGTCAAGGAGGCCTTTTCGAGGGCGCTGAAACACAGTCGCAAGAGTCTTCATCTGACTCTTCCGGTGAGGTGAATACACCACAACGTTATCCAGGTAGTCCTCACAATTTTCTACACCAGACAACACTGTCCACATGAGTCGCTGAAAGGTGGCCGGAGCATTACACATGCCAAATGCCATCACAGTGTATTGTGTATTGCTTTCTGTCAGGTGTACCAATAACACAGTCGGTATTACTCAGCTTCTTCTCAACCACATAAGGCCCAGCAAACCTGGCATGTAACACTGACCCAGGTATTGGCAACAGAGCCAGTATTGAGTCTCCAGGTTGGAAAGATCGTTGCACAGCTCTTTTATCAATTGCCATGTCATTTTAGATTGGGAGTTTGCCATTGCCTGTTTAGCCATGTTTGCACGCATGATGAAGACGCTCTCGAAATGAACTCACGAAGTCAAGCATGTTGATATTAGGTGGAGAATCTGCCATTACCTGCTCCCGTAACAATTTCAATGGGCCTCTGACTGTGTGGCTAAACATCAACTCGGCTGAACTAAACCCTGTACTCCTGCACAGTTTCTCGCACTACAAACAACAAAAAGGGAATGCCATTATCCCACTCTGGACCACGTTCAAGGCAGTATGTACGCAACATGTACTTGAGGGTCTGATGGAATCTCTCTAAAGCTCCTTGGCTCTCAGGATGGTACTCACTAGAAACCTGGTTCCTAACAGCCATAACCTCTAGTACCTGATTGAAAACCTAAGACATGAAATTGCTCCCCTGGTCTGTGTGGATGACTCTCAGAAAACCAAAGGCAGAACAAAACTTTAATAATAATAATAATAATATTACAAGCTCCCTGACCACTGCCTTAGCCTTAAGAGAACGCAGGGGTATTGCCTCTGGGTAGTGAGTGGTGGCACACATGATAGTCAAAAGATATTGATGACCAGTTTTCGGCTTTGGTAGGGGGCCTACACAGTCCACAATAAGCCTCTCAAATGGCTCTCCCATCACAGGAACAGGCTGTAGGGGTGCTGGAGGAATCACCTGGTTAGGTTTGCCAGCTAACTGACATACATGGCAAGTGCAAATCGAGTCAGCAACACCAGTCTTTAAACCAGGCCAGAAGAAGTGTTTCAATATTCGACTGTACGTCTTTGTAATCCCCAAGTGACCAGACCAGTGATCATGAGCTAGATTCAGTACATGTGAGCGATACACAGAGGGAACAACAACTTGGTAAGTGGTGCTCCAGTCAGGCCCATCAGGAGACACAGTCAACTTACGCATGAGCACATCACCTTCCACATATAAACCGACAGGGACAGACAGCTGTTCGCGGTAACGTATTGTGTCACTTCCGGTTGTTGTTGCTTCTGTGAATTGTGTTTATCCACCGCTCCTCCTCATCTCTCTTTAACACTGCGGTTTCCTCTAACTATTGGGACAACTATCCGCTCCACTCTCCCTTGTTTAGTCTAAACACTCACAACTCTCTTCCTCTTTTAGCAACTCGCTCGCTAACTCACAGCGGTTGACACGCTCTTATCTGCGCTCCGCACCGTAGCTTAGCTAGTTAGCCTTAGCAGCTAACAATGGCTTCTTCCTCTCCTGCTGTCTCCTGCTCTGTTTGCTCCATGTTTAGTTACTCCTCTGCCTCCTTTAGCGATAGTGATGCTTGTAGTAAGTGTAGTTTGTTTGCTAGGATGGAGGCGAGGTTCAGTCTGTTAGAAGCGCGACTCTGCACCATGGAGATTGAGTCGTTAGCTGCTCCAGTGTAGCTTCTTTAGCTCCTTCAGCTCCCCCAGCAGATCCCGACCAGCCGGGAGGACAGGGCGGCTGGGTGACTGTCCGCAAAAAGAGGCATAGTCCTAAACTGAAGCTCACGGTTCACCACCAACCACTTCAGGTTTCTAATAAATTCTCCCCTCTCGACACACCCGCTGAGGAAACAACTCTGATCATTGGTGACTCTGTTTTGAGGAACATGAAGTTAGCGAAGCCAGCGACCACAGTCTGTATCCCAGGGGCCAGAGCAGGCGACGTTGAATCCCACCTAAAACTGCTGGCTAAGGATAAACGTAGATATTGTAAAATTATTATTCACGTCGGCAGTAACGACACCTGATTACACCAATCGGAGGTCATGAAGATGAATATTGATTCAGTGTGTACTTATGCAAGAACAATGTCGGACTCTGTAGATTTCTCTGGACCCCTGCCCAACTTGAACAGTGATGACATATATAGCCGTACATCATCACTAAACCGCTGGTTGTCGAGGTGGTGTCCAGATAACAATGTGGGCTTCATAGATAACTGGCGCACCTTTTGGAGAATTCCTGGTCTGATGCGGAGAGACGGCATTCATCCAACTTTGGATGGTGCAGCTCTCATTTGTAGAAACCTGACTCGGTTACCTAGACGGTCAAACCCGTGACATTTCAGACCAGGGACCAGGAAGAGTCTTACATGCTTCTCTGCGCTTCTATTACAGAAGTCGCCCCCACAAAACCCCATAGAAACTATTTATGCCCCACAACCACTTCAACTATCTAAACCAAAGGTAAATAAAAGAGGTGTAATTCACACAAATCTCATAAAGATCAACACAAAGCCTATAAATGAACCTAAGAATAGAACAATAAAATGTGGATTATTTAATATTAGGTCACTCCCATCTTAATCTTTGTTAGTGAATGAACTGATAACTGCAGCACGTTATCAGCACGTTGATTTATTCTGTATGACTGAAACCTGGCCAAGCACCACACAGCTGCCACTGGAGAAGGATGGAGAGAGAAAATTGAACAAAAGGGGAGCCTTTATAGACTCAGCCCATCAGTGGGCACAGGTGTATGCCAATAAGTTGATCAACCTATAGGAAACAAACAGAAAACACCAAAACAAAACAGGATGCAACACTACCTGTAACAACTACATTGGTAGTGAGTAGTGATTGGAACAGTAAGTTGAACCATCAGTAGAGCTGAAATGATACTGGCCATCAGCTGGCAGTTTCCGGAGTCACTACAAATTAGACATGTCAGTTAAGACCACTTACACAACCTCATTGAGTGTTCTATGCCAAACATCCTCATGAAATTCTGCACTATTTACAAGCTTTGTATAATCAGAGATAACCGTAAACTTTAATCAGACACTGGCGCTATTAAACTGGTTTTGTCAGACTTGATGTTTTAATAATGTCAGTTTTCAGGAGTCAATATTCTTGTTTGGTGAGTAAGAACCGTGGGTTTTACAGTACGAAGACAAGCTGTGACCTTTTGGTTAAAAACTGTCTCCAGATAAGGCACTGACATTAAAATGTCAGCTCTCGAAGCTGCGCAACCTGCCCGCAGGCATTCATATTTAGTGTGGAGATAAAAGAGTGGTATCAACCTTTTTTATCTAGTTTTTAACAAGAAAGAGAATCAAACCCTATCCCTTTTTCTTAGGAATTATGACGGGCACAACAGGCTTTTCATTTCTCAAATACCTTGTGAGCACACCTGCACATATAATACAAAATCCTGGGTTTGCTTCAGCTGAATTCCATTGTAAATTACACGGCAGCTATGTCGCTGAGTTTTACAGAACAACATAGTTACAAAACACACACACACACACAAGCACTCACCTCCAGACGTCGCTGCCTTTGGAGAATGTGGAAGCCTTGATGACCTCCGGGGCCATCCAGGCGTAGGTGCCAGCGGTGCTCATCTTGGTGGTCTTGTGCCACTCTCTCGCCAGGCCGAAGTCGGTGATCTTCAACGTCACACCCTCCATACATTCATTCTCCATGGGCTGAGCCAGGAGAACTGGACGGAGGACAGACACACAGGTAGAAAGAGAGGGGAGGAGGAAAGGGAGGACAGGTGAGAAGCCTGCAATGTTTTGAACGGTTTGATACGAGGAGTGATTCAAAATCAATGCCTAAACAAATATTTGCACTTTTCTTGCTTTAAACTGAGAAAAATTAAGACTGAGCTTAGTCACATTCTCCATCTCTCTCTCACTTCCTCTTCCTCCTGTGAGCGGGGGGGGGGGGGGGGGGGGGGGGGGGAGGAGGAGTGGTGGTGATGTGGGTATACTGCAACAGCCCCTCATCCATTGCTCTAATTTTTTTTGTCCGTCTGCTGGTCAGTGACTGGAACACCCTTATTTCCACCCGGGTGTTGTGACCTGATTTCCAGGTAGTGACACCACATCAGTCAATTAGCTACAAGCCCTAAGGGGTCATGTGGCTCCAGACACTGACAAACGGGTGGGAAGTGTAGGTGCTGTGGTAAATGCGAGCTGAGGTGACAGAGAGAAAAAGAGAGAGGAGTGCCGAATGTTGATCATTATCATATGATCGAGTGATAAACAAACACACAAAGAACTCATTCTACATGGGCAAATAGATACACACACAGACACTTTACATAGGACACGCTAACATTCTATGTCCATTTTTTTAGCAATACACCCACACTGCACACAAGTAGCTAAGTGTGAGTCTCTCTCACGCATGCACACGTGAATTGTTGTTACTGGACCATTATCAACCACCCCACACCAGATGATTGAATGTTTTAAGTGTTTCTGCACAATCCCACTGTATCACTTTGTATATGCCTAATTCAACATACAGTGTATGCATCTGTTCTCTTTGCTAATGCAAAGTGGAGAAAACTAGTGAGCTGTGCTCAAACTAATGATGATGACCCCAAACCAGGGTTTCTGCTACATTCATTTTGCTGCGGCGGCCAATAGGGAAAATGAAGAAGTCTTTTTTGCATTAATCCCTGCTAACTTCTCACTCAACAATGGCAAAACTAACCATTGACGCTTTTCCCTCATTGAATTCAATTAAATTGACACAATATAAAACAGCACATTGTAATTTTTGTAAGTTGTATATTCATTACCAACGCGTTTATCAGTAATAAAACTTCCTACAGCTTAATAGTTCCAAAACAGAAGCTATTTTAGTTGGCACACCACACCAGGTCCAGTCATCCCCCATAAACCAAATCACCTTCTCTGGTCAAAATATACCCCTGTCATCAACAGTCACCAACCTGGGTGTAAGATTTGACCCTCATCTTACATTTGACACCCACATTAAACATCTGTCCAAGACCTCCTTCTATCACCTCAGGAACATTGCCAAACTAAGTCCCACACTCTGTCTGTCAGATGCCGAAAAATCTTGTCCACACCTTTGTCTTCTCAAAGCTGGACTACTGCAATGCTCTGTTCATCGGGACTTCTGGCAAGAGCATTCAAAAGCTTCAATACGTCCAAAACAGTGCCGCTACGATCCTGATGAGGATATACAAAAATATGACCACATCACACCCGTCCTTCACTCACTCTACTGGCTTCCTGTCTCTTTCAGGATTGATTACAAAATCTCCCTACTCACCTATCAGTGCATCCATCGCAATGCCCCTCCCTACCTGAAAGATCTACTCTCACCACGAACCTCCTCACCCAACCTCCGCTCCGGAAACAAAACCTTCACCCTTCACCCCCTCCAGGACCAGGCTGCGCATCATGGGTGATCGAGCCTTCTGCTCAGCCGCTCCTCGCCTGTGGAATTCCCTCCCCGACCACCTGAGAGCTCCACAAAGCACTCTCTCTTTTAAGAAGGGCCTGAAAACCTTTCTTTTTAAACAAGCATTCCCCTAAATTTTTTTACTTTTTCTTCCACCAATGTTTTTTTCTTTTAAAACCTTCTTTTATCTTCGTTGTACTCTGTAGCACTTTGAGATTTCTCTTAGCAATGAAAAGTGTTCTATAAATTAAATTTATTATTATCATTATTATTATTATTATTATTATTATTATTATTATTATTAATACAGTTAAAATGGGTGAAAATTTAGATAATTGCCTTGCAGGCCGATTTAAGGTGTGCCCCTAAATTTTCAGCTTGTACCTCTAAAATTTTCCATAAGGGGCTTCAGTGCTAAAAACTAGTTAGTCTGGAGTCTGCTGAAAAAGAATCCTAGAGGAAACACTGCAAACCAATGGAGAAGTAATGCGGTGGAAGGGTTTTTTGGATTCAACACCACAGATGGAAAAAATTGTGAGGGCTTTGTAAAATACAACTGTAATAGTCAATTAATGACATATTTTAAGATACCATGTTTGTGAAAAGAAATATGTGTTTCTTGAGTTTAAATTCAGCTTTGACAAGCATGGCTTGAAAGCAGTCAGTGCAAAACTTTGACCTGCTCTACACACACATAATTTACTTTTGCATCGGGATTAACGATTGAAGTTGCTTACTGGGAATATGTGGCAATACACTCTGTCCAAATCAGGCGCTGACCCGTATAACATTAAGTCTGCTGCTGACATCTTCAAAGCTGTAACTAAAAACAGTTCTGAAGTTTAAAGTCGTGCACGCTGATGTCTGGATGGGGCAATAATGGAGGGTGAAAAAACTGAATTGGAAAAAAAAATATGCCGCCATGCTCTACACAGCATGGCAATATGAAATAGAAACAACACTAACATAAATAGCTGGATGAGGATCAGTGTATGAAGGACAACAAAATTTAGAGAAGGAATGAAAAATGTTTGGAAAAGGGTTGGACCTAGTAAATTATATTGGGCTTATATATAAGGACACAGAGGGCAATCCCCCCGTCTTATCTACATCCTTTCTTATCTACCACCTGGTTTCACATTTTGAGTAGGTGTGTTAACCAAAAGTGGCAAACAGGGCAGGAAATTCACTTCTCCTTCAAAGGATAATGGTATCATGACTAGATCGGTCTTGCCCAGACAGAACATCTTCCCAAGAGAGAGGTGAAACCAACAATGTCGCCACAGAAACAGTGACAGGCCTCTACGACAACAGGACTCTGTTTGGCATTGTTTGTTGTTCAGAAACAAGAGTGTGTCAGTAGCAGGTATGACTCCTACCAGCGCGGAGGCCTAGATATGAGTTTGGTGCAGGGACTGACTCAAACCTGAAACAGCTACCTTCACGAGGATCCCGCTGTCAGGGATTTTTTAGTGACGTGACATTCCAAGGCTGATTTAACATAAGTGCGCCTGACTGATTAAGCATAACCATGTCCATCTTGGCCAAATACGGACTTTTGCCATTTCTCACATTCTTCGCAGGTCATTAAACAAGTGCCTTAGGTCTGTTTGGAATTCATAATGGCTGAATAAATCGCAGCTGAATGTGCAAATCAGTTCCAGTTCTTGATAAAAAAAAAAGTAGAAGTGAACTGAAGGGAAATAGTTTCAGGGAATTGGTTGTGACACCATTGCCAATGTGGTGACCTTGTATTTCGAGGAAGTTATAGCAGCCAGAGGGCAAATCAGATCTCGCCACTGTGTGGAAACGTGTCCTGGAGGCTATCAGAGTTTAGGCTAAAGTTTGAAGCTCTTTGCTGCTCTTCACTGCATTTGGGGGAGTTTCTTTTGAGCGACTGCAGTCAGTGTTGTCAAGGCAGCTTCATGTTAGCCAAACACGTTGGTTAGCCCTCACCCTGAAAGCCTTTTCTCTTGAAATGTTACAAGTGAAGGGTTATGTTCAAACAAAATTAAAGGTTTATATTAGATCTTTCCTCTACACATGTTAGCTCTACATCGAATAAAGCTACTGGTGCTGGGGAATATTTGAACATCAATATCATGTAAGAGAAGCGAGAAATCTGCTTGGTCCACCTCAGTCTGAAATCAAGGGTCCATTGCTCTAAACATTGCAGATAGAAAAACCATCGCCGCTGTAAACGGAACGTGTGCCATACAAGAGCAGAGCAGCTTCACACTCGCAGCAGCAATAACTCACGTCTACAGTAAGCTGGCATTCAAAATGAGCAAACGCTTGTTAAGGTTGAATGTCCTGCTCAAGGACATGGCCAGCTCTGAACACAGTGCATACAGTGATAGAGTCTGTGACCTTTCAGCTGCAGGTCTTTCCCTGACCCCTCCAGCCCCATCACGGTAACATGCCAGATGCGAGCATCAGCTCTCGTTCGCTCTCTGCCTCCTCACTCTGCACCTCACTTAATAATTTTTTCTCTATAAGTCAGCACAGGAGCTACATCTCCATCTCCCACATTTTGTTCTGTCATTCCTCACAGCCCAGTCTCTGGAAGGGTTAGACTTGATATAGAATTTTGAAAGCACATCAGGACGATATTTATCTGCTCTAATATTTTGTGTGAATTTTTCTGTCCATGCAAATGGTCAAATTTAAAGGCGCTCAATATCAGTCCAAGGGGAAAAAAAATCTGTATTAGCTTTTAGATAGCCACAGCGGTTCAACCTCAGTCTCCTCTCTGCTCTTCCTACCTCCCCCCGCCCCCTCCCTGCCCTGCCCCCGTAGGCGCTGGGAGAATTCCGGCAGGGTGGGGGCTTTCCCCAGGAAGAACGGGAGCTTTGTCCACCGAGGGACAAGGCCATAGGCTGACAGACAGTCTGGCAACCTCTGACCAGGCAGCTAGTGTGCGAGAGAGAGAGAGATAGGGAATAATCATAGTGCAGATGTCAACTCATGGTGAAACCAGCGCTCATTCTGCTGGAGTTTCGTCTTAGCTCGGTGGAACACAGCATATCGTTCACTGAGAAACACTGATCACTCACTTGATGGTCTCATCTTTAGAGGCAGACTTGTAAATGCTGTCTCATTTAATCACTTAGGTCAATTAAACAAGTCATATGTTGCTGTTTTTGACAGAGGGGTTTGGTCTGATCATCTTCATTAACTCTTCAAAATAAGTGGGACTGTGGGTTTCTTTGCTCTGGCCCAACTTCTTTTCAGCAATGCTGCCGCAGTCTGAGATCTTAGCAACTGACTCGAGTATGATGTTGCTACTTGACAAGAAGGATGACCCAAATTACAAGGGAAAGAACCAAGTTGTAATAAGCTGTAGTTCTTTATGATTATGTTCAATATCACTCCATCTGTTGATTATTTACAGGTCATTTATCAACTGTTTTGTTGATAAATTGGCATAAAGTTGTATAAAACGCTTAACAGAACTTTTCAGAGGTCTGTGATTACATAACCAGGGTCCAAGTGTAGAAAAACCCAATGATATTTGATTAAAAATGGCAATCTGTTTTTATTAAAGACATTTTTTTTTTTTAAAGCTACAAGCTAATCATCATCAGGGTGACAACGCAGAACACATCCAGGGGAATATTCCGTTTTTGGACGTCTGCATTAACGCTGTCAGAGGGGGGTTATAAATGATTCCCTGTGCAATATATCCAGTACCAGGTATAAAGGCTGAGAGGGTCTGAAAACGGTCACTCATTAACAAGCCTCCAAACTTCACGTGTTGAAAATTAACCGAAATTAGTGGCAGAAACTCCGACAGGGGGGTGGGGGGTTCCTTAGTGTGTTGACCCCAGAAGGTAGCGGTGTTGGGCGGGGCTGATGTTCTGGGGCAGTAAATGTGGCGGCTCAAGCACAACCAGGCACAAAAGAAAATGCACTGCATTGATTCTCCAATGTATAGCCATGCCAATTAGATGTGTAGTGATTTATTCAAATAAAATCAATCACTACACAGCCCCCCAATGTCGCAGGGGAGATGTAACAAGATGCAAGTGAGTCTGTAAACAGCAGAACAAACGGGTCACTTGTCTCCAGCTTGTGTTCGACCAGTCACCAAAACTAAACTCATCTATCTCCAAAGCCTCCAAAGGCCCAGTGTCGTGGAATTTTGTCTGCGTCCGTCAGGAGCCAGGGACTCTGTGTTTTATTTATTTTGTTCTTTTGTGATTTTCAACAGATGTGATTGGCCCTGATGTGTTTTAGAAACCTCAGGCGGCACGCAGTACTTGTGCACACTGCCCATAGGTGTAAATCCTAAGTTTCCGACACCACAGAATTTGTATAAGAGCTCATTCATTAATTTAGTGTTAAAAAGTGGAGACCTTTTGATGCAGCAGCACTATTTATTGTGGAGAAATTTATGTTGCTTGTCATAAATGTGCATGCAGTGAATGTGTACGTATAAGAAATCAGTCCACAGAAGAGATTAATCATGAACCGCAAAGAAACACAAACATAGATAAGAAGCGCTACCTCAGAAAGATTCAAATGCAACACAAAGTTTTCGCCCAGAATGAAGCATTGCTGGTAGATGGAGAGGATGACAGTGTTCATGCCTTGTGTTCCATTGATGTGTTATATACAAACGTGAGATTGCAGTTTCAAATGAGATGTGAAGTATTAAAGGTGGGGTAGGCGTTTTTCATGAGAAGCACTTTCTGTCATATTACTTGGAACTCTCGTAACAAACCGATAGCGATGAATACATTGAATGATCCGACACTGAAACGAAAACAATCCCTCATCTGTGGCCGCGGCAGGACTGTAAACACGACCAATCGGAAAGTTCGGTCTGAAGAAAGTGATTGGATGAACCGGCATGAAGCGCCAAGTTGGCTTCGCTGGAGGACACTAAGGTAAGTTAGCTAACGCTACGTTAGCTTGTGTGTATCTACAGCTAAAGGTGCCTGTGTACCGGGTGTCGTCACTGTAGCTGTAAGCAAATGTCGCTTGATTGTTTATCTATATCCGCTCACAACGGGACATAGTGTGTGTGTGTGTGTGTGTGTGTGTGTGTGTGTGTGTGTGTGTGTGTGTGTGTTTGTGTTTGTGTGTGTGTGTGTGTGTGTGTGTGTGTGTGTGTGTGTGTGTGTGTGTGTGTATGGAGCAGGCGTAGTGAGAATGCCGGGCATGAGGGGCAGGTCCCGGAGCAATGCAGAGCTTCGGCCCTAGAGAAACTGTCTCCCTGCTCCCAGACTACGGCCCGTACGACGGGCAGGAAATGAAAAGTACTGTTCAATGTAAGGTAATATGAACATTTCACTAAGTTGAACTCCTTTCTCTTATACCAGGAACAGCAAGTTGTACATGAAGAAGTCCAGGACCTGGACGTTGTCTGCCACGGACCAGAGCAACGAGACCAGATGATCCCGTCAACAGCTAGAGAAGCAGGCCAGCAGAGGACTAGGTGAGTCGGCTCATGATACTGTAGGTAAGTGGTAAGCTACTTTAAAATCCATATGGCAATGTTGTAAAAAATTCCAAAGTGTAAACATTTATGCCAGGTGGGTTGTTTAGAATTTTTTTTTTTTTTTTTACAGATTCTGAGCCTCAGAACTACCTGTTATGATCTTCAATATTGATGTAAACAAAGTCATAAGACAAATATATATGAAAGAGCGGCTGGTCCACCAACAAATCACTGACATCACTGGACAGAGGAGGAGGTCCATGAGGCTTGGCCTATGGGAGCACACCACTCACAGGCTGCATGAAGTGGCAGACAGAGACAAAGATGAGGGGGGAGAACTTAACCCAGGATCCACGCGTCACACGAGCAAAACAACAAGGAATTGAATGTGTTTGAATATGTGAGCGAGAGTTCTGGAGAATGTAAACAGCTGATTGATGAAGCCATAATATGCTCTCTGAGAGAGAGATCAGTTTTTTTAACCCAGTAAAGAAGAGTCTGCGTTTTCAGATACATATATAATGATAAAGTTTATGAAAAATGTATTAATGTAAACAACTTTTACAGTAAAGAAAAGTGTTAATACAGTAAATAAGTTTCATTACTGTCAATTATTACCAAGCCTGAAAAGGATGATAGACAATACCCTTACAAATATAATATACAAAGCAAACCAAATCAAATCTCTCCAATCTCTGGAGAATGTTTCCCTGTCTCACAGGTAGAGAGAACTGACTAAGGTTTTAGCTGACGGCGAGGACCACCTCATAGGTCAAAGGTCGAGCACACAGTGTTATGGTAAGAGGCCCGGAAAGGCCCAAGACTGATTATAACTGTCATAAATACTGTATGTTGAAGTTTTTTTGTGATAAAGATCCACAGAGGAAATATGAGAGAAATTGCAAAAGTCCGATTCCAACGGAAGAGAAGGAGGATGAGTATATATACATATACACTCTGAAAAAACCCAATAACCAATATAGTAATTCATATGACCAATTACAATGCAATTTCTGCTATCCATTTTGCTGTGCTAACACCCAGATTCCCCCAACAGGAATATTTTGTGTTATATTAATCATAACATGAAGTAAAATAACAAATGAATAACAGATAGGAAAAAGAGTAAAATATACAGTGTTATATCGATGTTTGATTCTGTTTTACTATACTTAATTGATTAATTTACTTAATTTATTATTTGAATAGCAGCCTTAATTGATGTCTTAATTGGTAAATAATCAGCATGTGATCATAAAGTGAATTTATTGATGTTGCTCAGTGGCTGAACCATGCTAACAGGATCCCAGCTACAGTGGTTATATTAGGGGATGGGTTTGTCATCTTCATCATCCCTCTGAAGACCTGAGCATATTGTTTAGATTTGTGATAGAAACCTGACTATGAGAGAAAGAATTGAATAACGATCCAAATGAATAAATAAAAATGAATACAAGTTGACAAATTACACATGAAGACAAACACATCTTCAGGGAGATAGCAGCTACTGGGGTTTGAAAATCCACCGGTCAGCTCCTACGTGCCCTCAGGACCAATAAGACAGTGTTCAATGCCTATTGATTGAATGTTGCTAAGATTTTGAATATCATGCATTGTTTTATTTGAATAAAATGACTTTGTTCTTACTTAATACTTTGTATTTAGGTTCACTGCCACATAATTACTGCGTTAATCCAGTTTCCCTGAAGATAATTTTAAATATACATAGTTTCACCACACATATTTGATCGCATTTTTGTTAATAAAGGAAGTTTATCATCCTGTTTTTGAACCATGTATGCTATCTGTTTTCTGTTGATGTTTCCTTGTATCCCTGTATATGATGTATCACTTTAATGGAAAAACTTAAGAAGTATTATTGGCAGTCACAATCTTTTACTCTGATTAGCAGAGAGGTTTGATGTGATTGCCCCCTTGATGCCTGGCTATGGTCGGAAGAACATTTACACCTTCAGGGGTGCTGTCCTGGAGACAGGACGCTTGTGCGTTGAGGCGGGCTCCAGATTAGCTGAGCTCGATTGCGCTTTGATTTCTGTTTTTGCAATTTTATTGTCTTTTCTTTTAAGTGCTTGGGGTTTCAAGACCTGTCCAGGTCCTTATCTTGTATTAATGTTTGTGTGTTGAACAAGTCAACGAAAGGGAGAAACTGTCGTGGAATTTAGTCTATCCTTCCCTGAGAAACTGTTAAGACGAGTCTCCTCAGGCATCAAACAAGGTCAACCTGTCTGTGGCAAGCCACAACAATCATCAAGCAGCTGAAGTCTCTCTCAAGGTGTCATAGTCGCGGGGAGATGACGACATTACCCTGAGCTAAATACACTACAGAGACCGGGAACAGGCAGATTGTCTTGGGGCGCCATACACTGACCACCTTGTTAATCTGTGTAAACGAACCGAACAGAAATCTCCTTGATATATATTGAGCTCTTATAATAAATACTTCTGCTTAAGACATCCACAGTTTCCGTCTCCCTGAATCAGCATCCACTCCATCAATTATTCCTTTTCACCCAGGAATTCAAATTTAGACTACAAAGGTTAAAATGCAGTAGTCTGAGTTGCTGAAAAAGGTTCCTGGCTTCCTGGAAAATGCTCTGGAAAGATGTCTATAACATTACTGTGAGTAATTAAAGAGTTACTATATAATGACATTTGTGTCCTTTTTGGCATCAGCAAGATTTTTTTTTTTTTTTTAAGGGACTTAAAATGTCTGTGATGAACAAATTGGAGTTTCTGTTATAGTAACATTTATATTAGATGCAAAGCTGCTCTGAGGGTAAAAATCAATTCATTCTTTTATTTAATTTCTAACTAGCTTAAAAGATGAAATAATTACTCATTTACTTGATTAGTAGATTGCCAGAAATTTTATAAGAATTGGTATCGTGTCAGTCATTGTTTAAGCAACACACTGTGGGCCAATGATGGCTCACTCAGAACGCAGAGTTGTAATAATAACATAAAACCTTTAGTCATTTTGATGTGATTCTTTTTTAAAGTCTATGGTTTCTATTGGTTTCTACTTTCTGTCATATTACTTGAAACTCTCATAACATACGGATATTGATGAATACATTCAATGATCTGACACTGAAACGAAAAAAAAATCCATCATCTGTTGACGTGGCAGGACTGTAAAAACCACGTCCAATCAGAAAGTTCGGTCCGAAGAAAATGATTGGATGAACCTGCTTTCTCCCTGCTTGCATGCATCTGCTCGTTCACCACACAGTGGGACAAGTGGGACGCAAACAAACGAAGCAGAGGCTAAAGCTACAGAGCTACTGCTACAGAGCTACAGCTAGCAGACGAGTTGCTACACTGAACTAAAGAAGAAAAGAGTTGCAGAAAACGGCAGAGAAAGTGCCTACAACAGCTTCCAGTCGCAACAGAAAGACGGCATCTGAGACGGCTATGGACAAAAAGAGGTTGGATACTACAAGGAGCAAACATCTTCACATCTTCAACGCTGGCGTCAACTTAGGGAGGAGAAGAGGGTCAAAGGTAATTATCTGCTTTGTTTCGTGAGAGCAGTTCATTTTCTTGAACTGTGTAACCAACATAACTGTTAGATAGCTTGTGTGTGTATTAGCCAGCGCCAAGTTAGCTTCGCTGTAGGACACTAGGTAGGTTAGCCAATACTACGTAAACTTGTGTTTATCTCAGTCTATGGTTTATCTACAGCTAACAGCTGTGTGTTCGCCGGGTGTCTTCCCTGTAGTTATGAACAAATGCCGTTTGATTGTTAATCTATATTAGCTCTGAAAGGGACGTAGCGTTCATGTGTTGTGGGGGGGCTTTGGACAGAGTTCTGAAGGTTGCTGGCGATTTTCAAAATCGCCTACCCTGCCTTTAATTACTTTGTGTGCTTCATGGGAAAAAGTTAGACAGTGAATGCTTGTCTCTGTCTTGACAGGTAAGAATAGGGACAATGATAGAAATCAGTCCAGGTTCTTACTAATTACTGTCTTATGTGATTGTGTGTGTATGTATAATTTTTAAAACCATTAGAATATGGTCAATAACAACCTCAAAACTGATTCTCATCAACACAGGCTACCCAGAATTCTGTGCAGAATAAATCAGCGACATGTATGTTAAGACTCAAGTTATGCAAAATGTAAAAAAATAAAGAAGCTACATATAGCAGCCAAATACAAAACAACACGTTGTCCATTTGAAAGTGTTATATTCCTGTGATCCAGTCATCATTCAACAGTATTGTTGTATCGCAATACAGTGTAGCGATATCTAATGTGCCAGTGGTGAGCAGTGGGTTACTTTTCTCCTCCACTATCAGATTATGTAGGTTTTGGCTCATTTGCATGGGAACTGTCTTGTGATCTGTAGCGAGAAAAGAGGCTGAGCTGAGAATGAGGTTTCAGACAAACAAGGACAGATTTTCACTCTGCTGGAGTTCTGGAAACCTCTCTGCTTCCTGTGCACTCTGACCTTCCAGTGTCTGCTTTTCTTTTTTCTTCTCTCTCTCTCCTCCTCCTCTTCCTCTTCCCCTGCAGTTCTGTTGTTTTTCTCCTCACTCATCGTGCATGCGTGCGCGCACACACACACACACACACACACACACACACACACACACACACACACACACACACACACACACACACACACACACACACACACACACACACACACACACACACACACACACACACACACACACACACACACACACACACACACACACACACACACACACACACACACACACACACACACACACACCAGCTTTTCAACCTACGATGCACGCAGTCGAGAAAAAAAACCTAAAAAAAACAATGGTACCGTACTTCAGTATTGGGCTGAAATTATTTTATAACCAAAACCCAAACACCAGCTCACAGATTTTTAAGTTGATTACATATCGATTATTAAGGGGCAGGGCGCATACCATATCCTGCGTATTATGCCCGACTCTTTCCCACATTTCCTTTCTGTCTTCACTACTGTTATTAAATAAAGCCTATTATGATTATTGAAATCTTAACTGGATTTTTAGCATAATGGAATAATTTGACTGGACTACACTAAAATATGCTTGGGCAATCTTCATTTTTAAATAATGAATCAATATCGAGTTTTAAAATAGAGATATGACCTTTCTGCCCCCTGGAATGAGGAGAACGGTGTAAATGTGTGCTCGCTGCTGATAAGTTGTGGCTGAAATACAATCAGCTAAAGAATCTTTAAAGTGTAAACTTGTGCACAGTGTAAATTAGAGAGCTCTGGAGATGTTACACCGTGTTCCAAATTATTATGGAAATTGGATTAAGTGTCATAAACATTAAATTTTTGTTTTTTCAATTAAACTCATGGATGGTATTGTGTCTCAGGGGTCTTTGGATCATTGAAATCAATCTCAAACACCTGTGATAATTAGTTTGCCAGGTGAGCCCAATCAAAGGAAAACTACTTAAGAAGGACGTTCCACATTATTAAGCAGGCCACAGGTTTCAAGCAATATGGGAAAGAAAAAGGATCTCTCTGCTGCCGAAAAGCGTCAAATAGTGTAATACCTTGGACAAGGTATGAAAACATTAGATATTTCACGAAAACTTACGCGTGATCATCATACTGTGAAGAGATATGTGGCTGATTCAGAGCACAGACAGGTTCGTGCAGATAAAGGCATAATGAGGAAGGTTTCTGCCAGACAAATTCGTCGGATTAGGAGAGCAGTTGCTAAAATGCCATTACAAAGCAGCAAACAGGTATTTGAAGCTGCTGGTGCCTCTGGAGTCCCGTGAACCTCAAGGTGTAGGATCCTCCGGAGGTTTGCAGTTGTGCATAAACCTATTATTCGGCAACCCCTAAACAATGCTCACAAGCAGAAACGGTTCCAGTGGGCTCAGAAATACATGAAGACTAATTTTCAAACAGTCTTGTTTACTGATGAGTGCCGTGCAACCCTGGATGGTCCAAGTCGATGGAGTATTGGATGGTTGGTGAATGGCCACCATGTCCCAACAAGGCTGCGACGTCAGCAAGGAGGTGGCGGAGTAATGTTTTGGGCCGGAATCATGGGGAGAGAGCTGGTAGGCCCCTTTAGGGTCCCTGACGCTGTGAAAATGACCTCAGCAAAGTATGTAGAGTTTCTGACTGACCCCTTTCTTCCGTGGTACAAAAAGAAGAACCATGCCTTCCGTAGCAAAATCATCTTCATGCATGACAATGCAATCTCATGCTGCAAATCTCATGCTGCAAAGAATACCTCTGTGTCATTGGCTGCTATGGGCATAAAAGGAGAGAAACTCATGGTGTGGCCCCCGTCTTCCCCTGACCTCAACCCTATTGAGAACCTTTGGAGCATCCTCAAGCAAAAGATCTATGAGGCTGGGAGGCAGTTCACATCAAAACAGCAGCTCTGGGAGGCAATTCTGACATCCTGCAAAGATATTCAAGCAGAAACTCTCCAAGAACTCACACGTTCAATGGATGCAAGAATTGTGAAGGTGATATCAAAGAAGGGGTCCTATGTTTACATGTAACTTGGCCTGTTAAGATGTTTTAGATTGAAATAGCTTTTGATTTTAGTAAATATGACCTCCTAATGCTGCAAATTCAACAAATGACCATTTTTAGTTCTTTACAACCTATAAAATGTTTTGAAACTCTGCTGTGCATAATAATTTGGAACACTGCATTTTGAGTTTTTTATTTTTGAAAAAAATACAGTTATCATTTGGAGGTTTGTTCAATAAAATCGAATTATACTCTAACGGTTGATGACTTGAAAATTATACTGACTGTCATTTGCATCGACTATTAGGAAAATCTGAGAAAAATATCATTTGCATAATAATTTGGAACACGGTGGAGTTGTATCCAGTCTAAATGCTGAGGTAAGCTAAGCGTCTCCTGGTTTCCAGTTCTCAACTTTACATACAGAATGAAGATGATATTATGATATGATGATACCTTCTAATCCTGGTCACAGGGAGAAAAGGAATAACGCTTTCAGCAGCTCAATGTGGCATGAACTGAACAACGGCTTGAGGACATGAGAACAAACCCCCGGCTAAGCACCGCTGTGTTGGTGTTTACCCTGGTGGACAAAAGGGTCGCCTCCCTACGCCTTTGGGTGGTGGTGGGGGGGCGGGGGGGCGGGGGGGGGGAACTCTAACTGTTGTTTGTGCATATGCACCAAACAGCAGTTCAGAGTATTCGGCCTTCTTGGAGACCCTGAATGGAGTCCTGCATGTCAACTGATCACCATCTTGAGGTGAGTTGGATCCGGGGGTAGGGGAAGACTCTTCAACTCACACCTCCGGGGGAGCTTTTCTGGCATCCCTGTGGAGGTTGGGGGCATTGAACCCGAGTCGGAATTGTTCAAAGCTTCCATTGCTGAAGCTGCGGCAGTGAGCCGTGGTCTCAAAGTTTAATGGGTTTTCTTAGAAAGGTTGCTGATGTCTCCCTTAGAGGTAGGGTGAGAAGCTCAATCATCTGTGAGGAACTCGGAGTAGAGCCACTGCTCCTTTGCGTAAAAAGGAGCCAGTTGAGTTGGTTCGGGCATCTGGTAAGGATTCCCCCTGGGCGCCTCTCCTGGGAGGTGTTCCAGGCACGTCCAGCTAGGAAGAGACCTCTGCGTAGTCCCAGGACTAGGTGGAGAGATTATATCTCCACACTGGCCTGGGAACGCCTCGGGATCCCCCAGTCAGAGCTGGTTAATGTGGCCCGGCAAAGGGAAGTTTGGGGTCCCCTACTGAAGCTGCTGCCCCCACGACCCGACCCCGGATAAGCGGTTGAAGATGATGATGATGATCTCCTGGAAGCTTTGATCTGCAAATACTAGCATTGAAAACGTACTGCTCATTTCAGTCCATACGTGCATTTGTGAATGCTTTAAATCCACCCAGCTCTGGGCCGTGTCTGTCTGTCTCCTCCACAAACACAGAATAAAGACAGTATATTTGTGATGCAGCCAGGCAGCTGACTGAGCCACACACAGTACACATACAGTAAGTCAGACTCCCCCTCGCTTTATCACCCGCTGACACACACTGTGAGCCAGCAGCAACACAACACAAGCAAAGCTGACCTCCACCCCAGGTGACCTCCTTCCGACTCCCTTCCGGGATGCCCCAGATGCCCTTCAGATACGCCAGTCAGCAAAAAGCGGCGCTGGAGACACGGCCTTGTTTATATCTGCTACGTTTTGACTTTTGGGGTTACGCCTCCTGCGAGTAAAGAGTGGTGAGCCAGTTGAGTAATTCAGAAAAGTTTGAAGGCACTTAGTCGGTAATATATTTCAGACTTTAGGACAACACTGTATATATTTTTAAAACATTCACCGCACGTCTCTAGGATGAAACTGAAGGGATATTATTTTACACAGTAGCAAAGACATTAAGCAAAAGGTCCTCCTTTGTTTTAGATCTTGTTTCTTCGATGCATTTCCCAGAGATCACATCTGTCACTGAAACAGCATTAGCTGAATCATCTTTTTTTTCTTGCATTATTTGTTTTTTTTAAATCAGGAAAAAAAGTTACTGATTCAAATTTAAAAGACTTTATGTTGGTCAAACATTACAGTCAAGTCAACGTCTGGGGCCACATGCCCACGTGACGGATGCACAAAAGTAAAGAAATCAAAGTACCATGTTCTACGGAGAAACTGTATAAACACATAATGTGTAAAAAACAACTGAGCTTTACATCATGTGTAGCTCAGCTGAGCTGAGTGTGATGGCAGACAGAAGGATAACAGATAGTCACATTTTCATTGCAGAGTATGTTTGGACTATCAACTCGTTATTTACCTTATTGATGAATCTTTCAATAGAAATTCAAGACACGTCAATATACCTTCGATAGAGCTAATTAGGGATGGGTATCGTTAGGATACTCAGCATTTCTGCATTTGCTTTTATTCTGAAAGCATACACACTGTAGGTGACTCCTTGTTGTTTGAACAAGCAATAGTGGCTAAATGTTTAAGCCAGTGTAGTTAAGTGTCCAAAGTTTCTCTAAAGGACACACACTACGATACTGCCATCAATACTTATTCCTCTACACTCCTTTTTTCTGCAATTTGTATTGGGAGCGATTCCTTTAATTGGTACATTAAGAAGCCGGTAGGGCATATTGAGGACAGACTGAAAGCTCTCTCGGGCTCTCACAGGCAGCCCTGGCGGCTCCAGCTACAGACGAGACAGCGGTGATCTGTTTAACAGGTGAGGTGATGTTATGGGTTATGTTTCAAATCGCTTTAATATAGTGTTATACTGTACTGTTTTCTTTTACCAGTGGGAGATAGAAATTCACAAAATGGACATTGATTTATAAAAGAATGTTGCTGATTACAGAGTACAACATGAATTGTATTTCAGCAAAATAAGTGAACTTTAAAACAAACTAGAATGGCACTCGGTAGAGCACACACCTCCGCCGAGGCCCAACAATGCCCTTGTGAAACCACATTTAAATCTGTGCTTTTACTCCATTCAAAGTTTTTCAACCAAAAGAAAAAGAAAAAAGGGCAGAAAGAAAACATGAGGAGGAATAATATCAAGAAGTCAAAAAACTGTGTGGCTCCACTGTCTGCTTGCCTGACTAAGTGTGCAGGTAACCACACCCACATAGATGCTTCATATCAAAAGGCAATTAAAGCTAAACAGAAACTAGGAAGCCACAATAATAACAACACACTTCCTTATATTACAAAGATAATATAAATAAGATTTTACACATCTCCTCAGTAAATTATCCAGTCACATTTTAAGTGCAAGAAATGAACATTAACTTGTTGCTTACTGTAAATAAGAACGTAAACATATCAACCTGTATATACGCTCCAACATTACCCGCCCCTAATTGTAAGCAATGTCCTTGAAACAATTACTCAAAAAATTTCAACTTAAAGTAATGGAGCCAACATGCTATTACTTAGTCAAAGTTGTGTCTCAAGAAAGGTTATTTCTCTTCGCCCCATTCAAAATTAGGACTCAGAATTCAGAACAGTATATCAACTATCCTCGGATTCTTGAAGAAGACATAGCTTTGACACAGGGCAACGAAGCTCATTGGTCTTGGTCTTCACTTTCAACTGACGAACAAGGCCTTTCTTGTCAGGAAAAGTCTCCATGATTCTTCCAAGTGGCCATGAATTCTGGGTGACGTGTCGTCAACAATCAGCACCACATCACCATCACTGAAGTTTCTTCCAGGTGTAGGCCATCATTGTCGTTCCTGGAGCTGTGTGAGATATTCCTTGCACCAGTGTTTCCAGAAGACTGGGGACTGGACTTGTCTCCATCTGCGGTTAGCATACTGGTCGTTCATGTGAAGATGCATCTTCTAGATGTTCGGCTTGTAAAGCGAGACATGTGAAGATGACACCGTATCTCTTTAGATGCCCTCTTCCTCTTTTCACCAGGAACGGTCCAAAGTAGTCAACGCCAACTCGAGTGAATGGAGGATCTTCAGACAGGACCCTACATTTTGGTTGATCTGCCATGAGTTGCTTGCCAGCCGCTCCATGTAATTTTTTACAGATGACACACTTGGACAGATACCTTCTGATGGCTCTGTTTGCTCGAGGGATTCAGAATCTTTGACGTAGTTGAGCCAACATGTGATTCCTTCCAGCATGAACTGTAACATCCTGAACGTGTCTCAGCACAAGCCTTGTGATGTGTGAATCCTTTGGCAAGATGGCTTGCTGCTCAGGGGCGATATCAGTTTTTTTTTAGTGGGGTGGCAAAGGGGGAGACCAATTGTCAGTCAGGGGGGCCCAGTGGGGGACATTTTATACAAATATATATCATTGTCTCCGAAGGACTTGAGGAACTATGGCGGGAGGATTTCAGACCCTGTAAGGGGGTCCGGGGGCATGCTCCCCCGGAAGAAAATGTTGTAAATTTTAACGTTAAATAGCAATTTATGAGGCTATTGTAAACAATTGTGTGCTGTAGCCCTCAAAACCTATCTGTGATGTATGGACACTGACCCTCACCCACATACAATTACAAAAAAGGGGGAAAATAGCTTATTTGGAAAATATTCTTTGCATCATTATTGTTATTATTAATATTAATATCATCACTAATAATAACAACAACATAATTGTATTTTTTAATTATAAGTATCAGTCTGGTAGAGATTACAGCGGCGGTTGTACAACTGTCCTCTCTCTCTCTTCTCTCCTACTGTCTCGCCTCCCACCCTCTTTCTGCCCACCTCTCCTCTCTCCCCCATTTCCCTCCTCACCCCAACCGGTCGAGACAGATGACCGCCCACAACTGAGTCTGGTTCTGTCAGAGATTTCTTCCTGTTAAAAGGGAGTTTTTTTCTCTCCACCGTCGCCAAGTGCTTTGCTCATTGTGGGATTTGTTGGATTTTCCCTGTAATATTGTAATATTGACCTCACTATGTAAAGTGCCTTGAGACAATGTATGTTGTGATATGGCGCTATACAAATAAAATTGAATTGAATTGAATCAAAATAATAACAGCACAGAACAATTAACTAAAATCAACAAATCATTCAAATTAACATAAATATTGAACTTGGTACCTGCAGGAATTTTGAGGAAAAGTAAAGTATGAACAGATTATTTCCTGAGGATATTGAAATATATCCAGTGTTTTTTCCTCATATTTTTATGAGGAAAAATCTGTGTTTTTCCACTATCATACATATGTTTTGTGTTCTTGAAAGAAATTAAGCAAAATTTCCAAAATATATGTAATATTTAAGTGCAGCAGAGAGGCTACTCTGCACAGCTGGAGACATATTCTTACTAATCCTTCTAATAATTCAAGACATCTGTATGTCAGTCTGTCTGTCATATCTGGAGAACCATTCATCAGCCTGACACAATTTGAATGTGGAGCAGCGGCAGCTGGGACTCGTCAACGTTAGATACGTTGTCATCACAACAACGGCGTGTTCAGGGTTCTGAACTGAACTTTGATCCAACAGGTCAACAGCTGTTTGTGCAGCAGTTGCCGTGGCTCAATTACTGCAGGTCACTTTTTGCAATTTCAAAAAGAAAACTATAACCAGCGACCGTTCTGAACACAAAAGCATACGTGTTCAGAACGGCCACTACACTAGTAATGTTAATAAGTTCACCACAGATCACTCTGCCTTCCCCTCATTTTGTTATTCGCGTGTGTACGTGAGCTACCCTACAACGTGAGGAACAGTATGCTGCTGAAGTAACACTGCAAAAACACACATCTAGTCGTGTATTTTTATTGACTTTGTATGTAATCTATATTCGTGCATATATATATATATATATAAAATAGAGAATTGAGTTTATTCATACTATGTAGAGAAATGTGGTGATTGTGTTGTTAATGTTTGTTCAGTCTCCCTGTCTCTTCTGTTTATCCGCTCATTTAGGCTGTGGGAAAATGTAGTGCTCCGCTTCCTTATTGGAAAGCAAGTATGAATACCTTTGATTGACAGACCTCTGGTCCAATGGCGTCAAGCATTTACCAGGGTGCCTGGATTTGTCTAGCCTTGGGATCTTCCACAGCCTTCTCAGTCATTTTGACCGTTCGTTTTTTTTTTAAACTCCTGGATGGACCCACAACAACATTTTATTGGTTCTTTTCTTTCCGTCCACCAAAAAAACAACCAACCAAACAGCCAACCAACCAGCTAACGAACGGACACAGGTGATAACATAACCTCCTTCAGGACGCTGTACACATAAAAATATCTACACATAGTTCCACATAATCTTCGTGCTTTTACACACCAATGCTGCTTTGAATAAGACTGCATGGCTTTTGTACTGCTGAAGTCAGTGCAAGATTTGACTGGCAAAAGTCATCTGAAGGTAGGATTTTTTGCAGTGGAGGACAGTAACAAAGCACATTTACTCTAGTACTGTACTTAAGTACAGTTTTTGAGTATTTGTACTTTACTTGAGTTTTGTTTTTTTGGAACCATTTTACTTTTGACTCCACTACATTTGAACGTAAAATATTGTACTTTTGACTCCACTACATTTCTATAAAGGCCCTCGTTACTTGTTACATTTTCATTGAAGTCAGCGGATGATTTTTTTTTTCTTCACAAAATGCCAAACTGCGTTCATGCAGTTCTGGGTGTATCTTAATTGTCTAAGTGGTGTTGCCGTATCTCTACCTTGCACATGCGCTACTCAGACTGGGCAGGTGGTCGGTAGAGACAGTTAGCTAGCCAGGGGCACACTGGCCATCCGTGACAGGGCAGCTGACGGCCGGCACGCATAAATGTTTTTTTTTGTTTTTGTTTTTTACAACGGATGGTAGTCCATCCGCTGATGGCCAGCACGCACGGTAGTCCAATCCGCTGATGGCCAGCACGCATTAATTTATTTTATTTTTTAGAAGGGCTGGAAATCCAGGGCGGCGTACGGCTAGCATGTGTGAATGTTTTTCTTTCTTTCTTTGATTTAAAATTGAATGCAAACGTTTGGTGCTTACTCACAAATTAAACACCCACGAAGAAGAAGAGAAACCAGCGAACCAGAGAATAGACAGTGGCAACGAACGGCAAGCAGGTGTGACAAGTGTGTGACAGACTGATTACTTGCAAGATTAGTAAAATGTCTCCATCAGTGGAGAGTACATTTACATTACATTATATTCAGTTCATAAAGAGTAGACTCTCTGCTGCCCTTATATATAAAATGTGTGTCTGATAATTATCTTAATTTCTTTGAGGATCACAAAACATATGTATGATAGGGGTGATTAATGAAAATCATAATACAGACAGAATAATTGTCTTAGAAATATGAGGAAAAATCATCGGATACTTTGTAATATTCTCAGGAAATAATCTGTTTCAGGAACTACAGCACACAATTGTTTACAAGAGCATAAAGTCTTTCATAGACATAGCCTCTTAAATTGCTGTCAAACCTCACCAGATTGACGAATTTAACTATGAAATGTACACAATTTTCTTGTAGGGGAACATGCCGCCTAAAGGGTATCTCGTCCACCACCATAGTCTCCAAAAATCTTTTCTAAATATATATAATTAATATTAGGATTAATACAAAGATAGATTAAGTCATTGTGACACCGCTGTTGCAGGCTCTTGCGTTTTCAAGGCACCTAGTGTTGTGGGCTGGTCTGAATCAGAGTCCGTCCCTGTAGCTAGCTAATGAGACAACTTCATCAGCAGTTGCTTTTAGGTCAGCTATGCCATCATATAAGTTTAGTAATGGCTACGGAAGCCATTGCAGACGAAGCTTCCCCACCAAATCATCCATGGCCATTTTTTTTAAACCAAGTACTCCTGTACTTTAACTAAAGTAATAATTTGACTCAGCAACTTTTACTTTTGTTGGAGTAACATTTGACCAGGAGAATCTATACTTTTACTCAAGTAATGGAGTTGTGTACTTTGTCCACCACTGATCTTTTGTGTTTCTCTTTCACCTTAACTACATGCCACAGCTGCTTTAACAAAATGCATGTCCAAACTTCATTGGCTTTAAATGTCCCTATTTCCTTCACTGTGCTAACTCAGCACAACCAAAAAATGTCTACAATGACCAAAGTGTGTGCAACACATGCAAACATCACACACCCAGCCACCCAGCCGCCCGTACACACGTACACACGTACACACACACACACACACACACACACACACACACACACACACACACACACACACACACACACACACACACACACACACACACACACACACACACACACACACACACACACACACACACACACAGAGGATGTTTTGAGTGCACTGCAGTGTGGGACACTGGGGGCCCTAAATGAAAACATGCCGGTAGAGGGATGTATCAGATGTTTGTCTGCTCATGGAAAAGAAAAAGAAAAAAGATATGTTGATCCAAGATCTAACTGTGACTTCTTCCTGGGAAAAAAAGCCCTGCTAGCTCCAGCCCAGCCGAGTGCTTAGTTTGGCAGTTCCTCTGCAGTTTTATGGCGTGGTGATGCCTATAGCTGTTTTTGGATCAATGAGGGTTTTGTGCAGATAACTGATGGTGTGCGGACGACTCCAATGTGAATGACACCCCTTTGTGCAGTTCAAAACCATGTCAAAGCTACTGTTAATATAGAATTACTACTGCAATTTTTGATATCAGAAAGCTGATGTGGGTCAGGGCTCTTAGTCTGTTCAGAAGGTGTTCTCTGGCCCATAGTGATGAAATGGCTAAAAAAAAAATTTAAAAGTATTCGTCATTCTGATCAGTATCTCTTCTAACAAGTTGAAAATACTTTAATTTTTTTTGTTTTAAATTATTCAGTTTTTCTTGAAATACTGACAGTGCAGTTAACACCAGAATCCCCAATAATCTCCAATGCGTAGGTGTCTGCCCCATGCGTTTTTTAAAAAACATGTCTACGGTGAGTTAGATAATCGCCCCCAGACATACAGACACAACGGTGACAGAAAGAGGCTCCGATAATCGTTTTTTAATCTCTTCTATTTATTTACTTTTGGTGGAATTCCAGTTATGGCCACTGCTTCTTCATCAGCATGTAGTTACATGCTGGTGGTTTAAAACTTCAACTAGTGTTAAGTTGTAAAGAATTATCTTTTTTAAACCCGAAGGTTGGCAGTACAAACCCAGCTTCCCCTAGTCGTCATGCACTAATCCCTAAATTGCCTCTGGTGGCTCTTGTGGCAGTTTCTGAATGTATATGAATGTGACAAAAAAAAGCATGGTAAATAGTAGTGCTGTATGAATGGGTGAATGTGACTTGTGCCATAAAGCATTTTTGAGTGGTCAATAATATTAGAAGCGTTACATACAGTAAATACGGTCCATTTACCATTTAAAAACCACTTCATCTACATATACTTCAATTGTTTCCTTCATTTTCTAAAATGAAAACATCTTGTTGTCCCAAAGAATGTTGGTCCCCTTTCAGCTTCAGTGGGAAAAAGGGATTGTGCCTCCTCTTGACAGATTACTTCCCTTTCTTACGGCACAAAATGGGAGATCTAGTAAGAAGAACTTGCATCATTATTCTGAGGAACTGACCACAATCTGAGTTTCACGATTGATGCCTGGGTACATATTGTACTGCCACCCCACTGCCCCGTTCTCAGATTTTCACTGTTTGAATGTATATTTTCCCATAAAGAAGGCCTTTCAGTCAAGATGCCCCTGCACCTGTGCATTAAACCTGTCACTGCCTCGCTCACAGTGTGGCACATTATTGTAGGGCGTCTTTCGAAAATGATCCCCCCTCCCTGGCTCTGCTGCTCCCGCTCACCTCCTCCACACCCCCTCCGCCACCACAACAGGATATTGCTCAGTCACACAGCAGGGCTATGGCTGTATGGAGACATGTAGGGGCAGGCCAGGGACAAAGATTCAGAGAAGAATAAAAATTTAAAAAAACAAGAGGCTGGAGGAGGCATGAGAGCGATAGGATCACCAAGCACACAGAGAGGGATTGTGTTCGCCATTGACCTGCCTCATATACAAAGATTATATGAACAAAACTGTTTCCTTTTGCGCTCCAACATTACAAGTTTTTTTTCCAGTGGCAATGTCTCACTGAGGACCAACCTGACACAGGGGTGAAGATAAGCAAGGGGTGAAAGAGAGTGTGAGCAGATGCTGAAGGGGAACAGGAAGAGAGATGCCCAATTGTCTGAGGGAAACTGACAGAAACAGTTGGTGCTCGCTCAAAAGTGATAAAGGTAGAAATGTGAAAGTGAGGCTGGGAGAAAGGTATTCTCATGATGTGTTGAATAAGATCCAGTTCTTTAAACAAGGGCATTCCCACCCCTTGTTGTAGCAAACATTATCTTTGTCTATCTTGGTGTACTTTAGCGATGAAGATCTGCAGTAACAGACAGGGTGAGCAAAGGGAGGTCAGAAATCCTTTGGACCGAAACAGATACCGACACAGAGCTGACAGGGATTATATGCTGCGTCACAAGAATGATGATAATAATAGTGGGGAGGCTACTGTAAAATTCAGGTGGCTGTGTTTAGGATAGCTATGAGCTCCATTAGAGCTGAGAATTTGTTCTGCTTCAAAAGGGGGGACAGAAAGCTTTATCAGCAATACATCTCCCTCCCATGTAGCTTTAATGACAAGGTCCAATGCGTAGGTGTCTGCCCCGAGAGCCTGAAATACTGACGCAAGACCTTTCCCGCTACCCACGGACGGCATCAAAGTCCAAAGTGTGAGTTGGGTGGAGCTGAGATGGAACACTTACTCTTGAATCCATGACCTTTGCTCGAAAAGCATGGCATTTTGTCCTGTCAACAACACATACTTGAAGGCCTTTCGGGCCTCTGCAGCCTTGGCCTATCTTTCACAGCCGAGGAGTCACATGACTGGGCCTCAATCCAAAAAGATGTGCTGTCGAACTACTCATCTCCAATGCTTTGTCATGATCTTCAATTGGAACTCTGGATAAAGTTGCTATATAACCCAAAGACAATGAGTCAGAATGTAACACATATAGTACATTATCTACAGTAAAGAGATCATTAAACTTCCAAGAACAAATGAGAAGTTGGAGTGACTAATTCTACTGGACTGCAGGTTTTTAGTATGTTGAGTGTAAAAGGTTGTCTAAGTTCTAGATATGACCTTGTAAACATGAAGAGATTCTTTAAGCAGGTTTATATACACTAGTACACTATGTTCCATTGCTGCCATGGGGTATATTACCCCACAGAAGCCCCAGTGAAGGTTTATACCTTTAATTTTTCTCAGTGTATCCCTGATAGTGGGAAGGACTAGGCAAGACTTATAACGATGACTTGCTCTGCAAACATAAAGGACTTACTGTTGTTGGACTTGAGATCCCGATGGATGACGGGGACGATGGCCTCACTGTGCAGGTACAACATCCCTTTGGCTATCTGCACGGCCCAGTTAACCAGGACGTGTGGTGGGATGCGGCGCCCTGCCAGCGCCCGGCTCAGCGGCCCACCTGAAGCGTACTCCATGATGAGGCACAGGTTGGGTTCCTCCAGGCAGACACCTTTCAGGACAATGATGTTTGGGTGCGTGAGCATGGCGAACAGACGCGCCTCCTGCCGCACATTCTGAGCCGTCACGCTGATGTCTTCATCGGGGTCCTGACGAGCTGCCTTCACGGCCACCAGCCCGCCTCTCCATGTACCACGATACACCTTGCCGAAGCCCCCGACACCGATGACCTCCTCCAGACTCAGCTCCCGGAAATCCACCACCTCAGGTTCGAACTCTCCCACCACAGCTGGGCTAAGCTCGCCAACCACGCTGCTGCCCGGAAGTTTCCCATATCCATTTGGCTTGAAGGAGCCATAGTTGGATGGGAAGATGCCCACTTTGTTGTTGACCTTACCCGCCCACCAGCCCTCGTCCCCTGATATCTCAGAGTCCAGAGATAGAACCTCCACCAGGTCACCTTTACGCAAGGTGAGCTCATCTTTACAGGACGCCTCATAGTCGAATAAGGCTGTCCACACGGGATTGGTGAAGTTCCCTTTTTGTGATTGATCCAAATTTTTCCAGTTCGACAGTGGGCCACGACTGAATATGTTCTTCAGTGGCTCCATGGAGCCTCAAGCAGATGTTTTGGCTGGATCTGATTTTGCACCCCAAGGGTTTGAAAATAAAGTACAAAGGAGTACTTTATTGAGCCTCCCTCCCTTTCCTGTCTTTCTTGTTGGTACATCAGGGACCAGTGAAATTTTTCCAAAAGCTTTACCAACAAGTGGGCTACAGGAGAGGAATCAAAGATAACTGAACAGCAAGTGTCTTTCATTCGTCTTCACGTGAAATGCAAAGCTCTACAATTGGAAACGCAGAACCGGCCAAGAGACTGCTCTTGTTTGATTATGTCTAAGTGTATCAAAGCTCAGAGAGGCAGCACTGTCTACACAGAATTTCTATCTGTGAAAGTGATGTGGTGTGTGGTTTCCCGACAAATGGTTTGAGCACAATGTGATTTCATCGGCCTGTACTTTAGAGCCTTTGGCATCACCTCATTATGGGCAAATACTCTCTCTGTTTCCCTCTTTTAAAATTGCCACCTGTTGAGTTGTTATTATGAAAGACCAAAAGTATAAAGGCAAAAATAAAATGGAAGTGTGTTGAGAAATACTATAATTCTTGCTAGTGGAACTGCAAATTACGATTCCATTTTGAGATTTATGTATTTTTAGCTATTAAGTGCAGTGGCCACCACAAGCAGGAAGTGCTGAGAAGCGGAGAAGAATAGCAGGAAAAGGAGCATTCAGTCCGGCCAACCAGTGTTTTACGACGAGTTTCAGGGCTGACAAGTTCGCATTATTAAGCCCAAACCTCCAATAGTCGCGTCTGGCCGCAACTCTGCGGCGCTCCCGCGGGAAGTCCCGCACCCCGCTGCGCGAGAGTATCCATTATTACGGTCTTATCAGGCGCACTCAATGCGCTGCGCTTTATAACAAAATTTAAAAAAACGCAAGGACCGCCGACTTTGTAACAGGAAGAGCTATCCAAACCTGCCCGGCTCTACTTTCCAGTGAGACGCGCGCAGTAAAAGCGAATTCCGTTAGGTCGTTGGAGTTCAGCGCGTGGCCTGGTCCAGCTCGGTGGTCCTGTAGTTTCAGTCGGTATCAATGCTCCATCACAACTCCTTATTGTACTCCTCTTCCTCAAACAGCGGTCACTCGTCAGGACCTCGAACTACTTCTACGTCTGGTGCCTACAGTCAGTGAAGAGGGTGGAGTTTCAAAACTTTTTCTCTCCCAACAGGAAGTCTGATGACAGGCCGCGGTCAAGCTGGACGGAATGCAAAACCGAGTATCCGGCTGTAGCTACCAAAGTAAAACCGAGATAAACGAGCAACTTTATTTGAGTGACAGATGGTGGAAGGAATTCTAAAACTGTTTGATAAAGTTTTGAATCTGTAAAAGACAGAAAAACAGTACCTCATATAAAAATACATGAGACAACTTTACTTAGAATTACTTAAACTGTAACCAGGGTATCAAATGTCCCTGTACCTTGATAAATATAGGCCTATAATTTAGGCCAAAGCCGTCTGACTCTGATGACATAAGACATTATCATGTGGTTCATGTCAAGAACTTCATTTTGTTTCTCATTGCAGTAACAAAAAAGGATTTCAAAAATCAAGAATGTATTTAAGCATTGTAAATAATTCTTCCAAGTTAAAGTAGACTTCAAATAATACTCTAAAAGGGCTACAATTTTACAGTGATAAAGTGACTCAAAAGTTTCAAAATTTAAAGTACAGATTTTGCACTGTTCTGTGCTGTTATTTTACACATGAATCCATAGCCAAAGTCTCCAGAAAACATATCCTGTATATTATATATGTATTATATATATGTATATATATTATATTATATATATTTCACGTGCTGTACAAATCAGATTAGCACAAACCCCCTCATCTCTCTGTTGTTGTACTGTAGAGTTCAGCAAAGAAGTTCAGCAGACGTGCAAACTATTTCTTCAACAACATAAAGCTAGCAGCAGAGGTTTATCATTGCGGGGAGCTGGAACCTCGCCCTGCCTCTAAATTTCGGAGTATGGAAGTCTACTAAAACGTAAATTAATTCGATAATGTGAAATAAATTAGAGTCATCGGAAAAAAAAGATTTACTAGTAAAAAAGTGTTTGGTCGCCTGTCAGTGTCTGTCAGAATTCACCAAACATGTATTCCTTAAGAAACTATATGCATGATAATTTTAAAAATTCTCATGGTAAATGGAAATTAGCAGATACTGAATCAAAATTTTGACTTTCTCTTAACTGGCTCAGTATCGTGGAATATGCACTTGGTGAGTCAAAAGTTTGACATTTACACACATGCAATATTTTGTCATTCTCATATATTTTTGTTCTCCTTGCCAAAAATGGGCTTCCATATAGGAGACTAAATTAAAAACTCGGTTTCTTTATCACTGACAAGACAAACTGAACAAGTCCACTTTCCACTATGCAAATGGTTGGGGGAAAAAACCCTAACCATATCTGTCAGTGGACATTTCCATCCTGTTTTCATCTAGTTATTAAAATTTCAAGTTGGAACAGCTTTCCAGATGACTTGAAATGTGCTCAGACTTCAATTTTTTTCTTCTTGTCAATAATGACTATTGAATCCAGAGGTAGCCTGCAGTGTCATACCGTAATACAATTTTAGAGGGAAGTATTAACAGCTACAGAAATTAAATACTTTGCAGCTTAAACTATTTTAACTGTAAGACTTGTAATGGAGACTACTGCTACTTCACTTTAAGCTGAGAATCTCTGATTGTATCTCAACCATTCAACAAGCTCTGTTTTTTCCTGTTGCCCAGTGTGTGTAGAAAATTAAAGTTTGCCTTGCCTTAATGACAGAACACCAAGACATGCCATCACCAACCACAATGGAGTAGTGACACTGAATTAAAAAGGGTAGAGATATGAGAGTGTGCTAGTGAGCTGGTTCCCAGCATGCCCTCTGATAAAGGCCACGGCGTGGCAGAAAATAAAGGGTGCATTTTAAACACGTGCTTTTAAAGTAGCCACACAGTGAAAGGCGTTTGTTATTGAAAAGATCAGGGACTTCCTCTGTTTGCCCCATTTTCTCATGTTTTCCAAAGTTCAGAGCTCAGAGCGAGTCGGTGGCTTCATGGGAGGGGATGGGAATCACATGGCCAGGTTTGGCCTCGTTGGCTGCTGTTTGGAAACAGTGTGCTTCCTCCTGCCAGCCCTTTGATGGCTCTCCACTTCCTCCCTGCTTCCCCACGCCATGGCTGCCGTTTGGACAAAGTCAACCACCTACACCCCCCCAAAAAAACAACAAAAAAAACACATCCACACTAAACTCCACCCCCCTCACAGTATGCTGAGTCAACACTAGTGCAGGAAGGATGCAGTTGTATATTCAGCCCTGGCTCTGCATTGCTTGGTCAGTTGGGTGGGGGTGGAAGAGGTGGCTGCATTTACATGGCAAAAACGGACGGTTAAAAATAGGAGAAAATAAATAAGGCAGGAGGAAGAGAAAAGAGGCTGGACACACACACACTCAAGGACAAGTGTACCAGCGTGTGTGTGTGTGTGTGTCTATGATGGTTACGATCACCTTCCCACGAACCTGTCCCGTCTTGTGCTTATCTGATTCAAACGCCAGGAGGAGGCTGCGATCCCAGGACTAAACAGCTCTTGTCTTTCAGGTCGCATGAGTCATTGGGAGATACTTCCGTGGGGAACTTTTCCCTATATTGCAACACACAGAAAGTAAATGAACCTAAAGAGCAGTGAGGTACAGCACCAAGTCAGGACGACAAAGGATGTTCTCTACGCCTTTGAAGTGCAAAAATTGAAAGGGGATAGCACTTTGTGGTATGTCGCTTAAAGGTGCCGTAGGGGTCAGGTTCTACTCCTCCACCTGGTGAACACAGAGCCGTGTCTAAGGGTGACCGCAGCTGCAGATTTGCTTGATGTGAAAGGCTTTTGGGCTGTTCATCAATGATGTGGAAAACACAAAAAATTTAAACTTGAAATATGAACTTTATTTCACCCATACAAAATAAAAAGAATGTTAAAAGTTTACAATACAGCTTCAACTGTTTATTTGGAAACATTTCATACGGAGACTGACATAAATGGGAGCCCCCGTCTCTGCTTTCAATGGATACATCTAAAACAATCTAAGATAAAGGAGGAGGTTACTCAAACTGGAGGGGTGGCCAGAGGAGAAATTAGAGGGGGACGAACAACTTTAAAAACAAAGTCATGGTTCGAGAGTCAAGGGACACTTCTTCTGGGTGATTCAGGGGGAATTCAGCGGTCGTATAAAATAATACAGGACGTCTAAACGCCTGACAGCATCAAAAACAACAACACCACCAACACAATGTAAATCATTAACCCGCTGATATGGTCTTCTCCAGGGCCATGGTTGTGAAGCTTTAGAGTTCTCTTGATAAAAAACATGAATTAAAAATAGAAACCAATAAGAAAAAAGAAAAGCTGTGGCTTGCTAACCTATAGTAAAAATACACCTGCTTTCTTGTTTGTGTTACAGCCTAACAATTGAACTGACTAGCAAGACGTGGCGGAGCCCGGACGTAGGACTCACATCTTAACAGCAGTTACTCAGAGCCATTCGATAACGCAGTCATATAATATATAGACTATGACCTCCTTTTCCCTCACACAAGTGCTGATTACCTGCCACATGCTTTACAAGCTCTTGCCCTGAATTCATATCTGTCCACCGCATTTGTGTGAGCATTAAATGCTGTAATCAGGCTTTAACTACCATTTACTTTTATATATTTTTTCTTCTAGCCAACCTGAGGGTTTGCATGATGACTTGATGAAGTTCTCTTCATCTTGTGTGTTGCAGAGGATTAGGAGGAAAGGAAGATGCAAAAAGAAAAAAGCTATAAGGCAACACAAACCACACCTATCCTGTCTGCCGGGGGCTCGTGGCAAAAAAAACAGCTAGGACTTCCATTTTTAATAGTCAAAATAGAATGACTGACTTGTTAAAAAACATCCTTGTGGGACTCTCCCCTACAATAAAATAAAACCCTTTTTTTTTTTAAAAAGAAAGAAAGAAAATTGAAATCAAAACACGTAATATACAACCAGTTTTGTCTCCTGTGCCGGTGTCTCTTTCAGCCAGCATCTGTCGGCGGGCTGCGATGAAAAGTCTTTACCGCCTGTGCTTAGAGCGTCCGCTTATGGAATTGAAAAAAAAACATTGAAAGAGAGTAGGTGTTCATGTATGTGAGAGAGAGAGAGTGAGTGGTGGAGGATGGAAGGAAGCGGGCAGACGGAGCTAAGAGTCATAGTCTTCATCGTCGTCCTCCTCGGTTTTGTGCGGCGCAGGGGCTGATGGAGGAGGTGCAGCGCTCATCATGGAGGGGTGGGGGGCAAAGGCCATGCCGCCCTGTGGCTGTGCTGGAGCCATGCTGCCCATTGAAACTGTGTTACCCGTGTGCATGTAGTTGGGGGGCGCGCTTGAGCTGAGGGGATAGATGAGAGAGAGCGATCAGGAATTAAGTATTACAAGGCACAGACCATTTAAAAAATATAAAGTAATAATAATAAGTACATATAGACACACACACACACACACACACACACAATTTTTATATATTTTTCTTTGCCTTGACTACTCATTACATTTAATGTTATGTTTGTTAAGAGTTTTTCTGAGAATGTTGTTACTTCTTCTGTTTATTCAAAATAAAAAATAAAAGCCAATAAACATTGTGAAAAGTCCCCAATACTAAAATCCATCTCTGACTGTGTGGCCTAAGAGGACAATTACACAACCGCACATGGTGATACCAGACTCTTAACTGTAATCTGTCAGGTACTTTTGGACGCAGTCCACTCATATGGACGCTCTGAGTCCATACCTGTGGAACTTGGCCGCAGCCTGTAGATTTGTGCTCGACTGAGAGCCGTCCTCCTCGTCCCCTTCCGTCTCGCTGTCTTCGGAGTCGTCCTGCATCGAGCATGAAGGAACACAACAATGAGCCACCTTCTGACCAAATCTTTTGAAACAGTAGATAGTTATCGGGCCTGTGACAGATAGCCTTTGGCATGCAAATCGAGATCTCACCTCTTGCTCTGACTCGGTGCCAGACAACTTCTTGTCCTTGCCTTTGGAGCCGCCACCTCCATTCTTGCGTCCAGATCCTGGTTTTCGACCCCTGGGAAAAGAAATTAAATGAAACAAAGAAAAAGTTACGTAATGACACACGAACGTAGTTGTCAGGCGGTGGAAGAGTGAACCGGTCGAAAGTTGGTTGTAATTCACCAAAATCAATGGAGACAATGCTCATTGCCACATATATATTGCAAGTAAAGGCGGAACACGAGTGGTCTGTTGAAACATTTAGTGAAAGTGAAAGTACATCTAAGCCAGAAGCTCCTTCACAGCTGCAGTTGGTGAAAAGAGACCGAAGAGAGGATGACTGAGGAGAGGGTGAATGAGTTCCACATCACTGTGACCATGTTCATAGTGAACCGTGACGTCTTCAGGTAACAGTCTGTCTGTACATTGTTGTTGTTATTTTATTTATTTATTTGACAGGCTTTATGTTAGTCCCATCAATCAAAATATCGGTATCGGATCGGCCAAATTATTATTGTAAACATCGGTATCTGCATAGAATTCACAATCGGTGAATCCCTATTTTTCACAAAACAACATAGCAGCACACATTTTAACAGCTCATAAATCCAATTTAAATTTAGAAAGTCATTCTACAGCACAAATCTGCACGACGATTATGCCCAAAAGGAAACATTCAAATCACTAGAGAAGATTTCAAAGCGATCAATACAATGCGATCAATACTGCTGGGGGAGATGTTTTTAAGACATTTATATTTAAAGATGCAGTGAGTCCACATGCCTTGTCCTCAAAGCAGAGACAAAACATCGAAATATTAGCAGCTTGCAACAGTTTTTAATTGAATCAGACTGGAATCGGCCACACTGTTTAGTGAAAAGACGACATCTTACTCATTCCGTTTCTTTGTGTGCGGTTCTCTGCCAGACTCTCCGCTTCAATTTAGCGGCAACGCCAGTGTTTGATTTGACAGTCAATACTGCTACAAAGGTTGATCTACTGCCGTTGTGTGTGTGTGTGTGTTTGTGTGTGTGCGCGTGTGATATATATATACCTGCGGGAGACTTTCTCTCCTCCCCCCTCGGTGTTGTTCTCTTCCCCCTCGGCCTGCATGTCTGGCACTGTTGCCACCAGGTCTTTTAAGAAATCAAACTGTTGCTCCAGTTCAATACACTGTTTTCTGTGAACACACACAGGGTTAGACCAATACATTCTCTACAGACTTCAAACATATTACGAGCTGAGCAAAATATCAGCCTAATGTCGAATAGACAAAGATGAAAAAGGATTTAATATTCATTTCAACAACATGATCAATCGCACAGTAAGATCGTTTTGACAAATGCATCTTGCGCTTGGATGGAAATACTTTGAGATACACCATGAGGGATTTTATTTTGATGTTGCAGATCCACTCAGCAGCACTATCCACACTTAAAACGGTTTCATTTCAAAAGGCATCACTGCTGCTATATGTACATGTGGTGTCAAAACCTATTCCAGAGTTTTCAAGCCCCGAAAAAAAAATTTTTTTTGTTTAACTCTAGTTTAGTTTGAAAATTCCAGGCATGCGTTTTAGTCTAGAAGGGCATAAATGTTGACTATTTGAAACGATGATGCAGACACCCACATTTGCTTCCTAAAACTAAAGAAAACAAAATCTGCACCAATATTGCAACGTATTGGATTTGAAGACAAATAACATTGGGCCAACCACAGTCCTTCTTATTATTGTGTCGCTGCTGCTACTTATTTTTTAGTGTTTTTTTGGCAATTGACGAACTCACTTAGAGGTGGGTTATCGCCATCAGCTGGGCTGGGGTTGCTACAGCCTTGTCCATGTGCTCTCACATCCCCCATTATGTTCCACTCAGGAGCATCTGCTGAGTCTAGTACAATACTGAGTGGTAGAATTCGGGGCACTGGTACAGTGTTTGGCTTAATATTTAACTAGTCAGTAATTCTTAACAGTGGCCCAATCCTACCGTGGCGTTACAATCTCCATTTTATAATGCTACATGTGCAGGAGGCAAGCCATTATTCCAGTAATCTGTGACAATTCCTGAGGACATGCCCATGTACATAAATGGTCACTGTAATATGTGTTTTCAGGCATGTTAGTATGGACAGGGGTTGCTTCTGATATGGCCCTAAAACACTTGTTGTTCGGAAACTAAAGGCATTTGTGTGAATGTAGCCTAAGTAACACTAGCATGGTAGGTATTCCCGCAAAATACAGTGCACCAAGTGTAATAATGCACCTTAAAACGTTATGACCTTAAAAATTATGACATGACACCTTTTTACATGTATCCAAAATCATATTACAACTTTAACATGATGTTCCATTATTTTCCAAATCCCTGAATTCACGTGTGGTATGTCAGTCAGAATGAAATGAGTGTCGCTTATGAAATAAAATTAAAAGTCCTGCTCCAACACAGGGCAAGATGCAGAAACTCACAGATGTGACGTCGTCATCGTCTTTGCATTCCTTGACTGGGTGACTTCACAGGCCTTTGTCAGCAACGATTCCAAAAAAAGCTCCAGGGCTCGCGCTGACGTCTTGGTCAAGGAAAGCATGAGCGGATCTGTGTACTTTATTACAATAAAAAATAAATTAAAAAAAGACATATGGTTTATTTCCCACTATAACTGCAAGGAGTTTAAAACTTTTCAATGTTAAAATTAAAAACATGAAACAGCTTGTATGCCTTCGACATAACAGGCTGACCGTGACACAATGATTGCAATGATGATTATTGATAATAAAAACATATCTTCCAATTTTTATTTTAAAGATTAATCGTTAATCCTGGATGAAATATAAAATAAGATGGCCAAACCAACACATTTATCACAAACTACTGCTAATTAGCTAACTGATCAAGTTCAGCTCCAAGTCACATCATTGGTTTAAAGGACCGTTGAATGAATGGATGGCACCATTTAGATCAATCTCACACCACATTTTGCATCCAAACCACTCATACCGATAGTCAAGACCTTGGTTTGGATGATATTTGGCAGGAAGGATACAAATAATAACAGGTACTGCTGCAGCCACTTTGCCGATTTCTTCATCTGTCTGCATAATCTTCTTAATCCTCGCCTGTAATGACAAAATATTGATGAGCGTGTGCGTGCACGCATGCGTGCGCGCGTACACAATGAGTCAATAGAGGTGAATGTGGCGACGCAGCAACGCTTCATCGTTTTAACTGTAAACAGATCAAAAGACAACTTTCTGTGGATCAAAACACAAGGCCCGTTAAAAAAACCTTAGCAACTACAGTTGGAACACATTTTTTAAATCGGGAGCATAAGTGGAATCTTCTGTGGTAGTGTATGCCCCGTGGATATCTCCAAAGTTTGCTCATTGTGCAGGTCGATTTGTTCTGCTTTGTAAAGTTCGGTTTCACTTAGCATCCCATGCTAAAAACAACGTTAATTGGTGGAGTCAGAAGCTAACTAACGTCGCACACATCGAATGTACCGTAGTGTTCTGGGGCCAAGGTAAGACAAGTTATTTCAGGGAAACAAAGGACGTTCGTTTCATTGCAACTCACTTATTCACATACACTGCTTCTTTGTGCTAACTTGCTTGTTAGCACTCAGTGCATCAAAACTGACCGAATCCCACTCAAGTTAGCAGTACTTCGTCCGGTTTGCTAACGTTAGCTAATGTTAACGCCGGTTCGGCGAAGTTCAAACTTACCGGAGGGAATCTGGCGTTGTATTTCTTCTTTTTGCTGGGCATAGTTAAATTACGGCCGACCTCAAATAAAATGCAGTATACTGTCGATTATTATTCTATATGATGTGTAAATCGCATCCACCGCGCGCACACACTATCAGATAGCGGTAGCTAGCCGGCTAACTCGTTAGCACGCCGTCGACACTCGCTCCCTGCTGCCGGGCAGGTTTGATTCCGCATGGTCCCAGCGCCGTCATTTTTGCAGCAACCGAGGAATATGAAGTAATCAAAAATAAAAGAGTTATTGAGTGAGTTATTAATGTAACGGCGCACATTTGATCGCTACACAAAATACAAATTAACTAATGAATGTGTGCCTGCGCATTTGTGGTTGTACACAACCGCGACGTACCCGGTATATTATCATTTCGGAGTCATTATATAACTATGATATTTAATTCAGTACTTGATGTTACAATTGTTACATAGAGTTATAACATGCTTGTATTGTTGTTTTTTTATTTAAAAACAACGCAGGGTTACTGCTTTATTTGTGTTCAGCATTTAACAAAAGACAAATTCCGAGGTGCGGGATTTAGTTATAGATAATGCAGATTATATTGCACTGGCGGACGTTGGAAAGGAGTTTGTCACGTTGCTCTTTGGCAGAGGGGACGAGACCATCGGGAACAAACTTTCAACATCTGCTTCTAGGTGAAGCCATAACCACCGATAGTTTCCCAACAATGCCATATAAAGTGTGATGTGTTCAACAGCGGACTGTAGTCAATCTGTATCCAAATTCAAGAAGACGGAAATGAAAGGTTGGTAAAATGGCTAGCTTCAATAACATTGTGGCAACGCGAGAAAAAAAAATATCAGCTCGGTTTTGTCACGTCCACTGTGGACGGCGCACTAAAGAAATGGATAGCGACTGTTTTGTTAAGGGAGTCGGAGGTGGACAAACGTTAGCTGTGGAATAAGTGCCGCTAATGTAGCATGTAAGCTAGCAGCGTTAGTAAACATCCGCAAGCAAACCAGCTGCCCACTTCTACCTAGGCTTGGAGGTGCTGTGACCTAACACAGTCTGCATTGTTGTTTTTTTAAGGTTAAATGCACATCTCCATCCTTTCAACAGGAATTCGCGCTCCAGGGATACTCGACAGGCCTAACACTGACCGCATCATGGAGGAGGGAGAGGCCCCGGTGGACGGCGAGGTGGAGACCCCCTTTGCCGCGGAGACCTACGCCGCTCAGGCCATGGCCGCAGACATGGACCCTTGGATTGTGTTCGACTCGAAAATTACTCCCAGGTCAGAGTTCGACGGCTGGCTGGAGCGCAACAGGCCCTCACAGGTGTACAGATTCGGCGATGAGGAAGGTGGCGGGAGGCCTGTGGGCTGGGTCGCTGTGAGGGGCCCGAACTTCATCCCCTGTACTGGTGATGTTCATGGTCTCCAGAAGAGCTGGGAGAAACTTTTGGCCAGTGGCCGGCCCATCAACTTCCATACAGTGAGGGAACTGGCCCTGAAACACAGGGTCCTCGCAGGCAAGTGGCTGATGCACTTGGACTCTGGTTTTAAGCTGGACCATGCGTGGGAATGTGTGGCCAGAGCAGCACTGGATGGTAAGGTCTCCATGGTTAAAGTCAGCACATATGATCCCAAGGGAGAGGCCAGGCAGGTCATTTGTACCTATAACCATAACTTCAGCGATGAGAGCGAGGTTATAAAGATGGACTCAATCATTCGTGCCACAGGGGTCAAATGCCCTCTGACCTACAAGCCGGACGTGTATACATACCTAGGAATCTACCGAAACAACCGCTGGAAGCTCTGTCCAACCATATATGAGAGCAAATTTGACCTGGAGTGTGTACCGAGGCGCTCCCACATCGTCAACAGGGTCACCAACCTCAAAGTCACGTAAGCCTGTCAGAATGGGTTTGACAGTATAGCTCACTGATTGAAAAAAACTTTTGTGAATGGGGGTCAGTGGTTTAATTTTGATCTCAAGTTCTTCCATTTAGCAAAAAAAAAAAAAGGACTTAATCTCATTTGTCCGTTAGTTTTCTAAGTGACCTTTTTTGGGGGGGTTGTTTGATTGTATTCATAAGTAAGAATAATTGTATTCTTCAGGTTGCGTTTGTATCACATTATCTAACACTTACCAAGCTGACCGGGTGGCTAAAGAAATCCTTGTTTAGTATCCACATGTTCGCGGTAAAACTTTTGGCACCCAATGAAGCATTTTGTTTTTGACAATGAAGCATCTCTCATTTATTCAACTTTTTTTTTCTGCTTACATGGTTGCCCAATAAAATATACTTTTGAACACCATATTTATATGCTGTTTTTTATTGTCAAGTAAATTGTTTTTGGATTGGATATAATAATAATGAAAGCAAAAAAACAAAAACAATCTGCTTACATTATACAAGTATAAATCTGCCTAATGCCAGCTCAGTGAAGCAAATTTAACTGCAGAATAAAAGCAAGTTGACCTACAGGTCTGGACTGCATCCATATTTATAAAATAACAAGAAAAACTGATTAGAAATCAGAGGTTAACTCAAGAGAAAAACCCAAGCTCTGGATTAGCTCTGAGAGTGATGCATTAGCCTCTTGTATACTTTTCTGCTATAAGCATGTACTTTGTTTTTGATAATTATTTACATAAACCTTCATTTGGCTCTAAAAACAACCAGATTTTGATGAGCAAGACCTCAACAAAGGCATCTGTAAAGAGAGTGGTGTTACAGTTGCTGCTGACCTTCAGAAAATAATTGAAAACATTCTATTCAGTTAAAAAACAGTACTATGCAGGGATATTTAGTTAGAAGACAAGAGGCATAATTTGCATAGACTTGCTTTCCCCATTGGATTTTAAGTCTTAATCAGACAAACCGGCTGCTGCGTTTACAAAAAAGACAGTGATAAACACATTAACACTGACCAGAGCTACTGGTATCATTACAAGGACAGTCAAATAAAATAAAACATGCTTGACATGTTCCACAGAAAGATCTGATTGTCTTTTTAAAAACCCAACATTTGTTGCTGGATAAATCTTCCACCATCATGTGGCAGAAACAGTTAATGATTGATGTTAAACATGGGCTGTGATACTCTGTCCTGTATCTTTATATGTCATCATATAAAGCCTGGCTAAACATACAAATAGAATACCATAAATAGTCTTTACTGGTATTTCAATAAGCATATCCACAGTGAGCAGTTTTGCTACATTCGGTCTGCTCCAGCCCTTCATATCCACCACCTTATTTTGTCTTTAGTAACAGCAAAGGACATAGTTCTGAAGGCAGGACACTTGATCTACGTGAATGTGTCCATTACAAATAATAAAATCACATGGACAAACTTTAACTGGGGTGTCCTGACACAAACCCAGCTTGGCTTTCGCTGTTGAAAATGGAAATAAGACGATCCTCGTCGGCAGACATTAACTCGTCAAACTCATCCAGCACGGCGGACTGGTGGTGGTGGTTGTTGGACGCAATGTCAATCATGCCCTCATTCTGGAGCAAGGTGACGATGCTGTTGGGGTAACTCATCCAGGTGCTTCCTGGGTTGCCAGTGGGGTCAGACGTGTTCTGGGATGCTGTGTTGTTCTGGGAAACGGTGGCAGCGCTGGGAGCAGCAGCGTGGGCCAACATCGAGGCACCATTTCCACCCTCGCTCATGAGGCAGGGGTTTAAAAGGTCCTCAAAGGCATCCATGTTTAGGCTGTCCAGGGTGCCTGGGGCCTGGGCTTCAGGAAAGCTAGGGAACTCTGGGATATCATCGTCCACAAGTGGTGCGTCCACCCGGAACTGAGAGCCCTGGAGGGTGAAGGAGCTGCTGGCTTGGGAGGCAGCCGCGCTTCCCTGAGAAGCTGAGGGCCCTTGGGCCATGGCCGAGGAAATGTTTGGGAAGAATTCATGAAGGTCGGACAGGTCGACAGTTGAGTAGTCCTGGTTGGCAGTGGAGGTGGTGGTAGAGGTGGAGGACAACGGTGTCTGGCTCATTGTGAAGTTGGGCAGTGGGGTGGCTTTGGGCTGGGGGCCCAGGCTCAAATTCTCCATTATTTTCCATGTTTGGTTTGTAGTCACAGCTGAGATGGAGGTGGAGGCTTCTACCTTGGGCTGGACTAAGAAGAGCTGGCCAGGCTGACTGTATGAGTAGGAGGGCTGAGATTTCACTGCATTGGCACCAGGGGGCACTACAGCTGCTAAATACACACATCAAGCAATTTGAGTTCCAACACTCAAAATCTCAATAGTAAAACACAATCTTTATTTACTAAGTAACCGACAAATCATCAGTTTAAGGTAGCTTGTAACTGCTGCCTGACAGGAAAAAGAGAAGGCTAAGAAATAAATACAGGTTTACTTGATAAGAGACTTAGCATTATTAAAATCAGAGCTGATCCCTTCAGGTGTTGAAGTATCACCATATGTGATATGAACAAATGAAAAAGACTCACCAGCTTGTGGGTTTGGTGGAAGCTTCACTGTGACTGTTCTCCTCGCTGTGCTTATATGCCGTCTTTCTTGTGGAATGGACACTGAAATTTTAACAGACACAATTATATTACACTTCGCACAAACACAAAATTATTATTACAGAGTGACAGAAAAAAAATCTTATCAGAGTACCACTTGACAGCATGGGGCCCAGCTTCAGGCTCTGGAACATGTCTCCTGTGCGCTTCCTCTTCTCACTCAGTCTGTATTCATCTTCATTTTTAGAAAGCAGTTGTAAGACACAGTTATGAGAGTTTAGTCAACAAGGTTCTCCCTCAGGTTTCACACAGAAGCACAAGGACACTGCCTCCTACCTGGGTCAGCAGGAAGGTACTGGAAGTCCATTGGCTCGCTGACCTCGCGATCAGACGGCCGGCGGAGCTGCATCTTGACCCTGATGGGCTCAGAGAGATTAACGTCGCGGTAGGGCGGTGTGCGGAACACTATGGCCACCTGCCTGTGGACGTCAGCCTGGGAGAAAGTGCCCTTTCCCTCCCAGGAGTCCTGAAAGAAACGCACCTCAATGTCCTCTGTGGGGGGAACAGAAATTTGTAACTAATCACACAGAGGTGTTCGAGCTTTGAGGTTTACAAAGAATGAAGCATCACAAGCCTTATAATTAGGTGTCAAACCTCGAATAAAAAACATTGTTTTAAGTACACTGTAGAGGCTCTGCTTGTCGTGAAAATAGCTACATGACATTCTCCTGGAGAGATCAGGACAGAGAGTTTCTGATCTAGTTCAATATTCAGGGTTTACAGGTTGTGTTCACACTGAGTATCCAGCATGCCGTAGCTCCCACCTCCAAAATAGATCGAACATGGTTCACAGCATATGCGCCCCGCCGTGATCGAACTGCAGAAAACAACGTAGGGAAAAGACTGACAAGATCGCTTTGTTGATCTAAATGTGTTAATTATGAGGGGATAATGCAAATAAATGAAAAAACAGAGTTAAACTGTGTTCATATAGTGCAGGGAAGCTGAGAGTTCAAAGAGCTGGATCGTTCTAATGTGAACCTCATGATATACAGCATCGGCTCTTTCATTGAAAATGATAAAACTGTTTTCACGGAGACAGGGGTTTAGTGATTTATCAGTGAAGAGGAAAAATGAGAAGTGGATGTCCAACTACAGGAAGAAAGCTTTGGGTTTGTGGTAAACGTCCTTCATGGAGACAGCATGGCTGCTTTGCGTTGCATTACATATGACAGATACAGTGACAGGCAATGAAACCTCTCATGTGCTCCAGTGCTGCTGGCCAAAAATACTGCTTCACACTGGTTATATGCAAGAGAAGATGTTTTGGATTCTTATAGGCCTGGCATTAATTTAGAGTCATTTCATTATATAGCTATGCTTTAGCCTCTTCTAACTCCTGTCTGGCTCTATAGCTAACTACAGTGCATCCGGAAAGTATTCACAGCGCGTCACTTTTTCCACATTTAGTTATGTTACAGCCTTATTCCAAAATGGATTCAATAATTTTTCCCTCAAAATTCTACACACAATACCCCATAATGACAAAGTGAAAATGAAAAGGTTGAAATTTTTGCAAATTTATTCAAAATAAAGAACAAAAATATAACGTACAAGTATTCACAGCCTTTGCTCAATACTTTGTCGAAGCACCTTTGGCATCAATTACAGCCTAAAGTATGATGCTACAAGCGTGGCACACCTATTTTTGGGCAGTTTCTCCCAATGTTCTTTGCAGGACCTCAAGCGCCATCAGGTTGGATGGGGAGCGTTGTGCACAGCCATTTTCAGATCTCTCCAGAGATGTTCAATCGGGTTCAAGTCCGGGCTCTGGCTGGGCCACTCAAGGACATTCACAGAGATGTCACCACCATGCTTCACTGTAGGGATGGTATTGGCCAGGTGATAAGCAGTGCCTGGTTTCCTCCAGACATGACGCTTGGTATTCAGGCCAAAGACGTAAATCTTTGTTTCATCAGACCAGAGAATTTTGTTTCTCATGGTCTGAGAGTCCTTCAGGTGCCTTTTTGCAAACTCCAGCCAGGCTGTCATGTGCCTTTTACTGAGGAGTGGCTTCCGTCTGGCCACTCTACCATACAGGCCTAATTGGTGAATGCTGCCAAGATGGTTGTCCTTCTGGATGTTTCTCCTCTCTCCACAGAGAAAAGCTGGAGCTCTGTCAGAGTGACCATCCGGTTCTTGGTCACCTCCCTCACTAAGGCCCTTCTCCCCCGATCGCTCAGTTTGGCCGGGCGGCCAGCTCTAGGAAGAGCCCTGGTGCTCCAAACTTCTTCCATTTACAGATGATGGAGACCACTATGCTCATTGGGACCTTCACTGCTGCAGAAATGTTTCTGTACCCATCCCCAGATCTGTGCCTCGATACAATCCTGTCTCAGAGGTCTACAGACAATTCCTTGGACTTCATGGCTTGGTTTGTGCATTGACATGCACTGTCAACTGTGGGACCTTATATAGACAGGTGCCTTTCCAAATCATGTCCAATCAACTGAATTTGCCACAGGTGGACTCCAATCAAGTTGTAGAAACATCTCAATGATGATCAGTGAAAACAGGATGCACCTGGTCTCAATTTTGAGTGTCATGGCAAAGGCTGTGAATACTTTTGTACATGTTATATTTTAAGATATGCATTCAATCCTCAGCGTGTCTTGCTAACAGCATCTCTGTGCTGTATTGTTATATGAGATTTATTTTTCTGTGACACAAAGTGAAAGTAAGTAGACAGTCCCTCTGGTAAGTGGGTCTGGTCAGTTTTTATGTGAATTGGCATGTAACACTCCTTTTTTATTAAATCCGAGCCACGTTAGTCATCACCTGTGTTGCTCATGTTTACTTATATGCAAAGTTGTGAAGAAGGAAATTGGATTATCGTGTTGGTGTGAATAGTTTACGCCTTAAATGCTCCAGATAGAGCTACATCTGGTGTGTTCTGAGTTCTATTTATGGATTGTTAAATATCAGAGTAAAGGTTCAGAGTTGTGCATAAACAGACAATGCCGCATGGGACCCCTGCCGACACAGGGACAGAGGGGCAGAGTGAAATGTGAGACTATTGTACAGCACAGACATAATGTACCTTTTTGCACTTTGTCACACAGCAGGAAGATTTCGTCCCCTCCCTTGCAGCTTCCAGAGTTGCGGTTGACTCTGCAGATCTTCAGCTCAGCAGTGTTTGGGGCCCCTGCAACACAGACAAGAAGCGTGAATAAATAAATCCAACACCAGAGTTACAGATTAATTCTAGACAGCTGCTAGATGCAGAGGGAAGAGTCAATGCTACAAGTCTAAAGTAGCCAAAGAATTCAGTTCTTTTTTCTATAAAACTGTTATTACAGCCTGGCTATCAATCAAACGCCTGAGACTTTTCTGATCTTTTTTTTTCTTTTCTAATTTTTTTGACTGTTTTATTCAAAGGTCCAAACATTTTATTTGTATTGACTATTACTCATCAACCAGTATATATCACATTTTGAAAGTGAAACCAAACACATATGGTAGGCTTCATTCACAAAGACAATTGTTTGAAACTGTAAATACTAAATCCTAAAGAACTGTGGAGACTCCTGACTTTTGGTATAACAACTACAAAAAGAATCTACAATGAGCAACAATACATATATTATTCTAGAAAAATACTGCTGATACATAAACACAAGAACATACAGAATTTGAAAATATCTTGGTGACCATGTTATTCCCTATACTGCATGTGTGTGGCTACATGAAGCTTACATGGTACATTGGTATTCTGTTGAATTACAATAAGATTCATCATTTTCCCCTGATCCTCTAATTTAATTAAATTTTTATATTTATTTCAGACAGATCCAAATCAACAATCTAACAATCCTCAAGGGGGAAAAAACAGTGTACTTGGGATATTTTGTGAATACATGCATTTAAAATGGTCAAAAGACATTGAAAATACTTACATCTGTATACCTAACTAATCAGCAGCCTTTCCCCAAACTTAAATATACAATATATGTAGATATGTGTGTTCAGTAGGTATAAGATTTGTTGTCCACTCACTGTTGTCGAAAATGGGCTGTGATACCATGGGCTCCAGAGGAAACAGCTCCCCTGTAGGCAGAGTGATGGAGGCCTGGAAGCAAAGCCGAACTGAATTCAGGTCAAACTCCTCCTCCCACACCTTCGCGTCGGGAACTGCAGCCAAGAGATAGCAGGGAAAGGGAAGTAGGGGGGTGCACAATCAGGTGATTCAGTGGTCTGGCAGCGCACTGCTTCCTGTCACATGCAGGTTGTCTGTATTTAGGTATCAGTGGAGGGTGACAGCAACAAACTGAACTTCCTGTTGTTGATGTTGTTGTAACTGTCTATTATACACTTAAGGGATTTTTTTTTTGCTTTAAATAAAATAGTTTATTTGTCACTTAAGTATTATCAATACTTTATCTCTGTATAGACTGTATATAAAAATGGAAAGTGACGCCAATGTCTAAAACCTGTATTTTCTCGAATCACCAGCAGATGGTGACTCCACTGGTTGTTTCTGTGGAAGTCTATGGGAATATGACTATATCACTTGATTTATTACGTCAGTAAAAACAATTCTCAGGAGTTTATGGTTCAATCTCTAGTTTCAAGTCTTCTTCGTACAGCATGATGTCCATTTAGTAAATTATGCAAATTATAACCCTAACCCTCATTTAGAGTCAAATACACAATAAAGAATGGTATGCATTGGGGCATGGATGGGGATGCGATTGACAGCGAGTACCGTCCAATAGGTGCAGGCCACAGGGGTAGGTGGGTGTGCAGTGTTCAGCCCCCCCCCCACTCCAACAAATATGGTTACATCTGGTTTCCAAATACCAAAATGGCGCTGGCCAAAATGCCAAACTCAAGGCTTCAAAGCAATTCACAAACCAATTGGTAACATCAACGTGGGTTGACACTTGGTTCAGACTTTTAAAGTCTCTCCAAGTAACTTTTGGTTTTAACATTTCTAATGAGATGCTTTTTACATGTTTGTCATAAATATAAGTTCTACAAAAGAAAAGTCTTTACATTGTAAAGAGTGGGACATTTAGAGACTCTCCACACAGCACACACAATGTTTTACACTGAGACAGATTTTTTTTTTACAGAGAATAATAATAACAATAATACATTTTATTTATAGAGCACTTTTCATTGCTAAAAGCAAGAGAAAAGGGCAAAAGCACAGAAAGCGCTTTGTGTCGTACACTCATCTGTAACCACGACTACTCACTGTTGAATGGGTTATTATTGGTCTGCAGCCTGCAAGTAATGGCCTCATTCACATCCTTCTTCTTCACACACTGTATGCCCAGGTTCTGAAAACTGAAAGAAAAGAAAAAGTCTACCAAAGTGTACACTTTCCCTCTAATTCACAACAGTTGTAGTACAAGATGTTATGGCTTCTTTTAAATTCCTGATTCCTTTTATGGGAAATAACACAGTATGGGACCCACATATAACTGCTGCGACACATTCAATTTACAGTTTTACACACGGTGTGGTCCATTGACCCCAATTTGAATCTTCTTTGCACCTCTGCTTTGGACTTTTCTGCTCCCATAAAAGCCACATTTAAAAAATAATGACGCATCATCACTACGGATCAATAACCACATCCCAGGATACCCTGTCTGGTAATAATAGTGAGTGAACCTCCTTTCCAATTCAAAACTGTCTGTCCACATAAAAACAAAACAAAATAACAGTCTCATTTATTTTGATATAAATGAGACTGCAAAATATTACAATGCTGTAAATAGTAAAGTAGGTGTTGTGAATATTGCACCAATATTCTATTTAGTTGTTTTTTATCACTTTATACAACTAACGTAAAAACATTAGAATTATCAGTTATATTTTGAAAAAAATCTAATCATTTATCTTGCTTAAAATGCATTATCCTTACATTGCATATTATTTAACTGTATTTACTATGATGTCTCCTGGAAATATTTCTCATTCAGACTCCTGTCAGACTCCAACCAGAGATAAACTGTTCTGCAGGGTCCAGGAGCCTTTAACATTAAGAGCTTTTATCTAAATATCATTATTTGACTAAACTTTGCACTTACTCACTCTGAGTCACAATACTTGCAGTGGAATGCAGCACATGCTGTTCGTCTGAAATTCATCACACTTGGGATGAAAACGAATGGAAAAAATAAAACTCCCTCCTGCCAGACAGACTGGTGCAGTTATTTAAATATAATGTAATTAAAGGGATCTTGTTTTGTTTTTCTTTTGGCACTTCTGACAATATCTTTTTTTTATTTTTCTAAAGCTTTGGCATCTGTTGACTGTAGTACACAGCAGAGTCTGCAGAAGCGAACCTCAGCTTGTCATCAATTAGTTTATGCTGTTAATGTTTAACTCGGCTCTTAACTCCAGATGAAGCAACAGTAAACACGTCATGACTCACAAATGATGAAGGCTTTTTCTTCGCCAACCTCCAACAAATGCTATCGTGTTCTGTTTTGAAACTGCAACGATATGCAGAATTTTCTTGCGTTTGTCTGGAGTGTGTAAAATGCAGTGTCACTTTCAGGCAGCCATGCAGACCATGCTTACCTGTGTATTCGTCTCTCTTGCAGGTCAGCCTCATAGTAGCCATGTTTGCAGTCCTTCCCAACCAGTTCGTGAGGGTGGGGCTTGTGCGGTGCGTTCTTCGTCACCAGAGAGATGCGAACACGCAAGGGGCCGCTGTAGTTGTGCACCTGTCGGACGAATGTCTCGAGCGTTGATGATTCCAAAAGGATATTTTTAGCGGTCACTTAAGAAGGGTGGATGTTTGCTCCTAGTCAACTAGTGAAAAGGTTTGATCTCACTGCTTAAACAACTTGTAATAAGCAACATGTTTGACTATGGTCTAATACCAAGAAGCAACAATACTTTTATGCATATTCCCAAATGTCCACAAGAATAAAATCTAGCAGCACCTTAAAACTCACTGAATTACATGTTTTTCATTTGTTTGACTCCTACAAAATCTGAAGTGTAAAAGCAACTGTAAGTCCTATTGTGGAGGGTGGGGTGGGGGGTATATTGTCAGTGTGCTTTTCTAATGTATAATACTGCCTCTAGGAAGGTAGTCTGTGCATCTCCTTGACCCCAAACCGTGGCTCGGTTTACCTTTCATTATCACAGTATTCAATTCAATTTACCTCGTTGATGTTTAAAATCAAAAGTTTATACTTTACCTTGGAAATAGTAATTTGACATAATAATCCTTACTACTCAAATTATTCCATTCTTAGGTTACATAATGACAACTGATCAAACTCTGCAAAAAAAACAACTAAGTGCTGCATGAGCAAAGATAATTTCATTGAAATTATTTGAATAAACTTATTTAATTGAACAATTGTCATGTCAATTGTCAGACAATTATCATGTCTGTAACATGTTGATCCTTTTTGTCGGTAAAATGTGAAAAAAGCCACATTAAAATATACAAAAGCTCAACGTCTTCAAACTGTTTTGATTTATTTTTAACAGGAAGCACATACTTTCATCCGCTTTGGTAAATGTATCTAAAGAATGCACATTGATGATTTTTGTATTATTTCACAACCATCCTATTAGCACTAGTTATTTCTGTCCCCACCTTTTCTTTTGTTGGTTTGTTCCTCGCGCGACTAATGATGTCACCCACAGACTCTCTGTTGCTCTTGCTCCCAAAGTGTTGCTGTGTTTATTCGTGCCATGCAAACTCTGAACTCTTAACCTCTGAACAAAAAATGCTGATATTGCAGCTAGGGCTGAACAATTTGGGGAAAATATAGAGTCGCGATTTTTTTAACAGATATTGCGATAGCGATTTGATTTGCGATTATAATTAGCGCGCGCACACACACACACACACACTGACAGAGAGCGAGATGTGTTGAAGAGGAGAAGGGGAGAGAGCTCTCTCTGTTAGCAGTCTGTCTCTTTAACGAGGGAATAGTCGTGGTGTTCGTCACCTCATGGTGCCACGTAAGACATTTTCATACGGAGTAACAGTCTCAAACAACTCTTGTGTGGTTCTGTGTTCATCACTACTGTCACTGACTTGTTGGCCTTACACTCGTCATGTAGCCGCTGTGCCAAGCGCTGATACAGGTTGGTGGTGTTGCCCGGTGAAGTAGCAACGGTAGCACGACATGTTCTGCACAACACCTGACGCTGCGCAGCATCGTCCTTTTTAAAACCGACGTGCTGTTCCTCCTCAAGACTAAAGTCACCGCTGTATCAGTTTCCGACTGTTCTGTCGAGCTTGAGGCTATTGCGCAGCAGGTTAGTGCAGCGTGGCTGATGCTTGTTCTTGGAACCGAGTGCTCCACTCGCTCGCGTATCACGTGACCCGTGTAATCGCGTCCCTTGCGCTTGGAAAAACGCGTTTTATCATATCGCGATACTATCGCAAATGCAATTAATCGTTCAGCCCTAATTGCAGCCAGAGATGACTCAGCTCTGAGCTGCCCCCGAGTGCCTCCAGGTCCAAACCAATGCAGGCAAGTCAACAGTAAGTAGGGTAGAGTAGTATGGTAGTATAGTAGCAACATGATAAAAAAAGCTAACACAATTTGGCAACAAAGTTCAATATACACCTTTTATGTTTTCGAAGCTCTGTAAAAAAAAGTTTAGTCTGACTAACCTTGATGGCTGGGTGAGTCTTAGTGGTGTCGTTGCTCTTCTCACCGGGAATGCTGCCGGCTGAACGTCCTTCACACTTATACCTAAACCTCATCCCCCTCTGTTTTGGCTGCTCAATGATCTCTATGAAGGGATTCCCTGTTTGGACTGAAGCATGGAAGGAAGGAAGGAGGGAAGGAAGAGAAAAGTCTGACTTGATTAAAATGCAGTGTTGCTTTTTGGGAAAACACAAAAGCACAGTGTTCAGATATTGGAACGGCCCGTCTACGTGGCTTCATCTCTATCAGTGTGTCAACACGGATATAGCTCTGTCACTGGTCGTCCGGTCCCGGAGTGTTGAAATGTTTAATCGTGGAATAGTCGTCCGTCGATATCAGCACTGATTCACATTTGCGGAGAGCTTCTTACCTGGGTTGAGTGGGGCCAAACCCCATCCATACACACCTGTGATGGGCAGAAAAAAAAAAAACATCTGTCAGTTAAAGTCTCACCACACACCACTTAGAGTAAGAGTCAGCATAGATGATAAAAAATAAAATGCGGTCTCAGTGCATATTCGTGATTTTGATATTTGTGTTGTGGTCTGGGTTGAAATCTTTGAGAAAGTGTGGCATCCAAAGAGGTCAAAGGACAGCGAGTTGCTTCCCCTGGCTGAATTTAATAAATCATCATAAAGGGCCTGCCATAGCTCGTGAAGAAGATGATGGGCAGACTGAAGCAAACAAAGATGGACAGGGTGTAATATCAGTGTCCAATTACCCGTCTCATTGAGAATGGACTATGTGAGATCAGGTGGTCAGAGCTCCGCCCATTGAAGCCAGTGGGACTTGTTAAATATGAAAGCATGAGTGGGATGCTTTCCAAGTTGAAACAAGCCTGCTACCCAGCCTCAGAAAAGAAAATGTGTGGGTGTGTGTGTGGGGGGGGGACCTTATTTTGCCGCTTAGCTTTTGTCCAAACAGAGACCAATGTAGAAAGCCACAAATAAAAGTTATTTTTATCGATGATTAAAGCGATTTATGGTGGATTTGGGGATTAGACAAAGCAAAAGTACAAGTAAAAATTGTGACGTTTATTTGTTCTTGCCTATTTGTTGATGCTGTGAAAGAGTTACGACTCCCACACAAAGCTCCGACATCACCACAAACTTGTTGCTCAAAAAACTAAAACAAACACTGAACGTAATTATATCAAAACCCAGCTGACGCATCAGAGATACTGGTGGGAATCACTTTCATTTTAAGTGCTTCGGCTTTGCCGCTTCAGAAAAAGACTGTTGTGTGTTTGTCTCGTGCACTGTTGACTTTTAGTGCTATGTGGTTTCATCATCATAAATCACAAACTCCAACCACTATTGGCGCGGGTGAACCGTTTACCGTTTATAAATCAGGTTTATCGACAAAGTCAATCTCTGCTGGGAGGTCGCTGATGCAGAGAAACGTGCATGCATAAAAAAGGATAGGGATGTGAATGTGACTAAACCACATGGTCGGTTTTCAATCGTCCCAACACAAGCTCGTCTTTAAATCGGCGTACATGTGTCCCAAAACCACAGCCTGCATCTCCCCAGTTCGTGCAAAGATGTGGTGCGTAACTTCCATCCACCAATATTGAGGCGCGAGAGGCGTTGGTCGATTATAATACGAGAGGGTTTTAATTGAAACGAGTGCAAGTTGGTGGTAAACATTCTCAGCCGAATTGAAGAGAAGTTGTTCACGATGAGCGACACGTTTTTGTCATGTAAATTACAGCTTGTAGATTTTACCAAATAACAGATAACCGTTAATTTGACAAATCTTACACACGGGATTTGGTATTTGTAGTCGCTTTATAAGGGAAATCCATGAGGTGGGACTAATTTAACCCAGCTGGGCCTCTTGGCAGATTGGCACGCTTCGGTTCACCCGTGCCAGGTGCGCTAAGTCACAGCAGGAATAAGGGGATGAAACATGATTGACATCAGATTTTCAACCAAGATATGATAAGTAGAAAAAGTGCCACTTTTGAGTCGAACCTCCCCTGTGTACTGTACGTTAGCTTACTGTCCTCCTGTTAGCTAACCACTGGCTGCGGGGCTTTCCCCCGAGCGCACAGCAACTCCCTGTACAGTTTTACCTCCACTGCCTGCGCCGAGTAAACACTCCAGACAAATACAAAGCCGCTCCACTCACCGTCCATGGCCGTGTCCGCGTCACACCCGCGCTTCTTCCCCTCGACCGCCCCGTATATCTTGAACTTTGTGTTTTATTTCCAGCTGAAAAACGCGGCGGCGGACAAGACAGATGAGACTGAAAACTTCTTGACAGGGCTGTTTCTGTCGCCTCCCTCGGTCCGCCCACATCTGTGTAGGACAGTGTGCAGACAGTCAAGCTGCACACGGGCTCAACACACGCTTTCCGGTACACGAACGCAACGTCTATTTGACGAAAGTCATGCTGCGACTTTTTGTTTGTTTTGTTTGTTTGCGCCGCTTTGACGTCAATCTAAAGTAGATGACAACGCAATTATCCCAACCACAGGAATATATTAATGATCCTCTATTTTTGTCTCCATTATTATATAATGTACTCCTTTATTTGAACCAGTAAACAGGGCAGCTTTTGATATAATTTTATTTTCCAAGAGTTTTTCCTGTGCTGTCAGTTTTTTAAAAGATCTATAATAATCTAAATAAAGCCCCTGTACTAGTTTTAATTACTTTCTGCTACAATTGAATATATTTCTATGTTGTAGTTACATATGTAATTTAATTATTACATACAAGTATGACAGTTTTGAGGAAATGGCAAACATTATTTCATTATAACAAAAAAAAATTAATACTAATTAAAAAAACGTACCTTAAGTAAAAAGTATAAAAACAGCACACGAAATAATATATTATTCAAGAGCAATCCGAATTTCTACGTGAACACTTGTAACAGGGAAAGACTTGATGACCTTGGTTTTTGTTGTTGTTATTGTTGTTACAACTTTAAGAGGCTTTCCTATCTTTTTTCTTTTGTGACGTTTGCTTTGATTCTTTTTTTGCAAGAAATATTTAGTGAGTCTATTTGGCAATGTTAAAACATATTATCAATTAACACCGGTATATAATCTAGGATATTCTCACAAGAAAATAATAAATGCTAATTTGCAACACACTGGGAATAAGGTAATTCATTTTTTGCCTATGCTATTATTTTGAAGAGAAATTCCCTCATTTCCTATGTCATCCCCTGGCCGGCTTGACACAGCTGCGCCCTTCTGCCTTTCCTCTGCATTGCAACTCGCCACCGCCATGGCCGCCACCCACTCAAAACAGTGCGGAAATACCCAGATGACGCACTTGAAAGGAGCAGAAAAGTAAAGTTGTGAGTGGGATAGGCCATAGCATAACTTTTGCCTTTAGTCATAACCTGGCAGGAAGTTTGAGACCAGATCCACCTCGACCTCTGCCAGAGGTTTATTCTCATGATTTTTTCTTCTATAAAACAGAGCCGTCAGATCACCCATTTGCAATTCAACTTTTCAGTTTTCAATCACCGTCTTTAGACAGTTATTCATCCACTGGGCCACATTCCAAATCAGCGGTTGAACCACGCAAACACCCTTGTTCAAGCCAGACCTTAACACTTAACATGTTCTCTATCCATATCTCTTTATATAAATTATCATAGTTTATGATTCGTATTTGTTGTTTTATTTTTATTTTTCAACCTCTAAATAAGCTGAAAAAAATGTTTATTTGAGAGTTTTATTTTCACAAATTCTGACATATTCTTATCAGGAGAGGGCGCTGCAGTTAGAAAAATCCGTATCTGCTATCTGTGACTTTGTCCCGTGATAATAGTTTTTGTTATTTTTTTTCACGGTTTTCTGTAATCCAGGTTGATTTAACAGTTGAAAAACAGCTATGTACGTCCTCACACATGATCATTCTCAAGCCAACGATCAGCTCTGCCCACAAATCATTGTATGTCGGCTCTTCCTATCATTGTGAAGCAGAATTCATCAAGCGTTGGATTGTTCACCCACTAATAGGGAACATGAGCTGGCAGAATTTGGCATACAATAATGTCATTATTTTAAGGTGTCCATGTTACACCCCGTTTGCAGGGAAGTAAGTTGTCCTCCCACGGTTTAAATTAATACCTACAGGTGTAGGTCTGTTTTTAACTTTCAAACGCTAAGTGCATATATTATTGTGTCTCAGTGAAAGTGATTTTAGATACCAATGGAAAGCAGCTGCACACAAGGTAGAAATAATAACGACAGATAAAGATTGTGGCATTTGGTTATAAGCCCTAGTAATTGTTTAGTAAGGGGACATTGAGTCATTCTTTGTATAACTATGCAGGGTATAACTTTCGGTGGGGGTGGTTGCGACGACTACCATTGCTTCCCGCCCATGTTCCCGCCTCTGCGATAGAAGCTGGTGTATTCGAGCGGCATTTGAAGGCAGCACAGAAGTCCTAAATGGGAGGCCCGAGAATGGGAGGAGGTTGGCGGTGCGTTTCGGTGCGGTGCGGTGAGGCGAGGCGGTGATCCAGACTGTGGAGGGCAGAGCTGGTCGTTACAGAAATGGCGGAGGGGGAGTTGGACGTGGACTCGCTGATTTCCAGGCTTTTAGAGGGTGAGTTTGCGACTGTTTCTTTGTGGCGTTGTTCTGTTGTTTGCGGTGTTGGTGTCGAAGGGTCAATTAATGTTTCTTTACGACGCAAGTTGACAAGAAAAAGGGGGCTGCCGTACTCCCTCTCGTCGCCCCGGTTGAAGTGAACAGGACTAGACGCGTCTGTCGGTAATGCGAGTAACAGGCACACCTTTAGGCAGCCGCCGCCTCTACGTCTCCGGTTTTCTTATTAGTTTAAGTTACCCTTAATTATATCTATTGCACTTTGATGTTTTCTTGAAGGGATTAAGCGAGTTCACTGATGAGGTGACGAAGTTGTGGCTGGAGGCTTGTTTGTACCCCGGCAGCTCAAGTAAAGAAGGGAACGTCAGACCAGCCCTTTAACTACATCGATTTGGCTGTCTTGATTCACGTTACAGCCCTTGTGTTGCATAATTAGCGATGTCGTTACTGTGGGAATCAGCTGACTAAAACACCGGCTCGGTTGTTTTTACCGAACGACTCTGCTCCACGTTCCCACAAGCTTTTTCTTTACGTTTTCCTTTTTTTACAACAAAATACAACCATGATGGCCGGTAGCTTGTGGGCATACCAGAGTAGTCCCAAAAGTTTGAGTTTCTCTAAAAAACAAAGTGCAGTTTTTAGTAAATAAAGTAAGCCGGGTATTTCAACACAGTTGTCTGTACCTTAAATCCGTTGTTCTAGTATCGCCCATGTATTTTTTTATAGCCATAAGTAAAAGCTTTTCAAAGGAGATCTGGCTCAGGGGGTTTCTCAGCCGAGCAGAGAAGGTACTTCACACAGCAGGGCCCAGTGGCACGCGTGTGGAAGGTGCCAAAGAGATGTCAGAACAGTGGCAAGCGAGCGGCACTGGTTCGGCACACGTCGACATGCTGCCGAACTGGGAAGCACCACAGTGGCAATCTGCCGGCAGTTGAGAAACGCTGCCCCGATCCTCCGTCAACTAGGGCGGGGCCAAATTTCCTTGGAATACCCATAGGAGGTAAGTGTGCGTGGTTTGTTTTTACGACAGGTCCGCTGCCGTAAGTCGGTTTTCATGGCGACAAGTAAACAGGAGAGCTGCCGTTTTTTGTTGTTGTTGATACAAATCACTATGACGTTTACATTTCTCAGCCGATTTCATTCACATAATTACTTGCCTACGTGGTGGAGAATAATTCCCTAATATAACGATAAGCTGCATGGATTGGTTTGTATTCCTTGGTTATATGCCACAGACTTGCCACTGTTCTGACACCTCTCTGACACCTGCCACACACTGTTTATATGCTAATATTGCTGAATGGTCCTGTATACACAAGCCACTGGCCTTGATGATATATATATATATATATGTATATATATATATATTAAACCTTCAGACTTTCTACCATCTAACTATTGCTATAAATTAAGTAACCTTTTTTAGCCTTACCCAGGTCTTCACAGCCATAATCAAACAAACAAACCATACTGAAAGTTTCCAACTGCTGGTCTCCTGATCTTGATTGTTTTGAACGAAAAAAAATGGCTGTCGTACGATGTTGTACATTTATAAAATAAGAAGTTGTCCCAGTTAATATAATAATATATTTCTATCTACTCGGCATACATTGATCATATTTTGTTTGCTTTGTTCTAATGTCTTTAGTGTGAGACTGTCGGCACTGCACAAAAGTAACCTCTGTACTTTCGAAGAAAGCATTGTCGTCGCTCCTCCGACACTGTTTGTGTTGGCCCGCAGTGGATGACTTTCTTAGCAGTGCTAAATAAGGGATCCCTACACAGGCTCATTTTTTGGGGGTGGGAAATTACCAGAACGGAGTGCGGAGCCAACGCTGATGTTATTTCTGCAGGCGGACTCCAATAGCTTAGCATGAGAACTTAATGCAGTTCGCAACTGGGAAAATGTATTCAGACTTTGATGATTGGTTTCACATTCCTAGTTTTACAATGTTAAACACAAGTTTTAAGAACAACACCAAAACATCAGAGCCATTATGTTCCCTTAATTTTCTACTGAATATTTACCCATCCTGTGCCCGTCTTTGTTGCCATAAAACTGGCTGAACAATCCTGAAGGAAACCTACACCGACAGATTTTGTTACAAAATGCGATGTGGCCACATATTGAACCGAAGTGTTTTGCAGTTCAGCACGCAGCCCTATTCGGCAGCCAGGATAGAAAACAAAAGTTTGCATGCAGACCCAGAGTAACGACAACATGAGGGTTTATGTGTGAGGATGAACGTTTGTGTCATCTCAGGTGGCCAGAGAGGACTGATGAATGTTGAACAACAAGGCAAAGCGATATTAGTCACAAAACATGCAGACATATCCAGACCATTCCCATGCAGAAGCCCAAATGCACACACCGTCCCATGGGGTGTCAGTTTGTTTTCGTAGGGGCTGCGTTTTTATTTAAGGACTTGACCTTTGGGTAACACAATAACCCCCTCTCAGGCTTTTCCTTACCAATGAAACCTTGATAAAACACATGCACCCACGAACACACACACATACACCCACACCAGTAAATGTCAGCAGGCACAGCTGTCCCTGGCAGAAATGAACTTATCCTTTATGTGACGCACTCAGCGTCACATAGGAAGGGAAATACTGTTATACAGTAGACTTTCGGCTTGGTTGTTCTGTTGTGTTTTTCTTCTTGTATTTTGGTATGTTTTTGCTTATCTGTTAAGTTTTATCAAATAATAACAAAAAATAAAAGCAAAGACCAATGAGCAAGTGCCTGAAGCCGGTATTGTCTTTAATCGCCAGCAGAGGTCGACTCCCTGGTTGAAAAATGATTTATTTGTCTATAGAAGTCTGAGAAAATGACTCCACGTCTCACTTGATTGATAACATCAGTAAATGTTTTCCTGAGGAGTTTATGGTTCAATTGCTAGTTTCAAGTCTTCTTCAATACATCATGGTGTTCATTTAGCAAATTGAAATAGCAAATATCCAACACATTTGAAATTAAATTTGCATGGCTCGCACTCAGAAGCTAATTGCTGTTTGTTTATTGGTTACACAGGTAACAGTAGCTCTGCCTTGCCATTGCTTGTCCTTACTGACATTTTAGCACTGGCACATTTTGGATTGCAAACAAACAATGGTATATCTTCCATCATTTCCACAACTCATGACTAGTGTTTTTGGGTGTTACCGGAAATGTGAGAACTAATGAATGAAAACCAATAATGTAGAGGAAAGGCCTCAGTCTGTGGACTGACCCACATACTGCACATTCTATGCACATTTCCTTCAGCAGTTGCTGGTTGAAGGGGTTGAGAGGTGTTGTCTAGCCAACAGGCCAAACCTGATTGACTGACAACACCATTTACAATCACTGAAGCCTCCTCAGTGGCCTCTCTGGTATCATCTGTCACTAAGAATACAACAACTCGTCATTCGCTGTCTTGTGACCAATGTTGTGAGTCACTGTTATCAGGTGATTAACAAAATGGTGTTTGAATTTTGGAGTACCCATCTGTCTGCTCGATTAAAAAGGGCATTTGTATCTGTCGGGATGTACAGTCTGAGCTTGCACATTCAGCCTCAATCATGTACAACTTGTTGTTGTCAGCTACACTTTGTAGCCTAGAAACTCTGCTCCACTGGACGCTAATATACAATAGTTTGCCACTTTGGGGCAGTTACAGCATTGATCGGTTATATGGAATATGACGGCTCTATTCTGGGATTCAGCGTATTGTTGTCTTTGGAGCTGCAAAAGGTAATCATTAATTGATTCGTAATTGACTACTAAATGAATCTGCAACTATTTAGATAAGCGATTAATTGGTTTTATCTTAAATATGAATATTTTCTGGTTTCTTTGCTCCTCTGTGACAGTAAACTACATATCTTTGCCATGTGGACAAAACAAAACATCATCTCGGGGTTTGGGAAACACAATCAACATTTTTTCACCATTTTATGACATTATATGGACCAAACAACTAATCGATTAATCAAGAGAATAATCAACAAGAATCGAAAATGAAAACAGTTGTTAGTTGCAGCCCTAGTTGTCTTCATTGCATGGGAGGATGTGATTGTTATAACCCCACTGGTGGTCAATGTAATTGCAAAGGTATTCACCCAGTGTGCGTAGTTGATTGAAAATTGCACTTGGGCAGCTAGGTGTTTTAATTGACAGGGCGTGATGTCATATCACTGCAGTGGGGGGGAAATCGAATCGATACTATCAAAGCCACACCACACACAATAACTGCATAGCACAGTGGGAAATCAATGATGCGACTCCAAGGAGCATGTTTCAGATTTCACAGCAAAATCAGCGCATCGGATACAGCACGTTTGAGCTGACGTCGCATATTTCACAGTACTCATAGAAAAATTTGTCAATTGTCTGTCTCAACACAGTGGACGGCAGCAGCAGGCCTCAGCAACACTGCACTTTCCCTTCTCTGCACACAGTTTGTTCTTTACCAACCTCATTTTTTTCTGTTTGTTTGTTGACATCCCCCCTCTCCCGACTCCTCGGTAGTTTTTTTACTAGTGCTGTACTGTACCTGTGATCCAGCAGAGCAGCTATTGCAGGCCCAAATGTGCCTGTGCTAAGCTCACTTTGGCCTGGGGCTTTAGCAACAACAGGCCCTCTGTCCCGCCGGCCAACACAGGTGTCCTATAGGCAGTATGTGGCACAATCGGCACCAGAGCCCCACACTTCAGCCAGTGAGGGTGGAAACTAAGCTGGCACGGAAAGTTGCATTTTGCATCCGTTTTGTAATTTTTGGTGTATGGACCAACCCAGTACAAGTGCATAAAATTTCCCAAAGAGCATTTGTCTGTTTAAGAGCCGTCCAGGCTGCGTAACAAGATTGAAGCATATTGGACATGGCACATAGTGTGAAAAGAATACATTATGCACACTATGGCATGCAGGGCAGACAAAGGCAGACAGTACAGAGGGGTAAGAAAACGTAAGGGAGACAGTAGACATCGTACTCTGACATCGATATATTTTGTCTTGGCTCCTAAATACTTTGGGTTTAGAAGCCAATGGCACCTAGATATTTATTTTTGTCTGGAGCCCTGTCGTCATGCCCACTTAGAATTTAGATGCCTGTTTATTCTGAATGTTTAACTTGTTTGCTTGCGATTTAGCTTTTATATTTCTCAGTTTAAGATGCTACATGTTGGAATTTTCAATTCTCAGCTTCAGAAGCTTTATTTTATATTGGATTTGGACAAAATGTTTACAAAGATTTTTTGATGTCTGTTAGGAATATTTAGTTCAAGTTGCAGTTGAAGCATTATTTAATAAATGATTCAGTAAATTTATATTTGTTAATTTGTTACATTTAGTTTTACCAAATAATTAATACTTAAGTAAATCCAGATGCTGTTTGTGCAAAGGAATTACTCCAGTCTGTTCCACACAGTGGGGCATACAGTTTATTGATTTAACACTGGTATCAGATCGGTACTTGGTATCAGTATCTGAGCTGAAAAAAGTGGTGCATCCCTAACTAAAACTACACTACTAAAAAAGTGTAATAACAGCGGTAGGCCTGTCACGATAACTACGTTATTGGCTTATTGTACGATACATGAATATGAACTCAACCATTTTTATTGACCTCAATAATAGTGTCTACATACATGTTTGTTGACATAAGAATGAATGTTAACAACAGTTCAGCAAGTCTTGCTGCTTCTATCCTCTCATCTGTTCTTGTTGGACTCGTACGATTAATCAATTACTTTGAACTATGAAATGTCAGAAAATATTGATTTCTTTGTATTTTTGGAAAGGCACAATGTGTTCAAATAGCTTGTTTTGTCTGGGCATAAACGCAAGTCCAAAATTTGGATAACAATATTCTTAGCAGCAACACAAATCTTGCATGCTCAATGACCAATTGGCTTATACTGCAAGCTCACATGATTCAGTATCAAAGAAAGGTCTTAAAATGATGATAACATTGTTTATCACAATAATTTTTAGGACAATATATCGTGCCATGTCAAAAAGTAGTTATTGTGACAGGCCTAGCATGAATTATGTCTGTTTTACACAGCAGTGTCTACCTACATTTTGCCAACTGAAGTCTCTGGTCATACCAAACCAAGTAAGGCTGTAGCAGTAAATTAAGCTTGTAATGTATTGCTTATGAATTCACCTTTGAATTTCTTCTTTCAAAAAACTGCATTATCTCACTTTGATTTGGGAGTTTTGTAATGTTAATCATTTGAGAGAGAGAGACTTTGAGGTAAACAAGTATGGACTGTATAATACACAGCATTTAGTTCATAATGCACCATTAGGCCTTTGTTCTTCTCTAGCACATTTCTATCCGTGCCACCGTACTTGTTTTCGTCGGACTTGGAGGGCTGCTGCTGTATTGTGTGGCACTCTGTTGTGCATACAACAATGGTCAAGCCTGTGTGCCGTGGTGAGTGTTAACTCCCTGGCACCACACATGGCACAGCGCTGGCTTTTCAGCTGTCCGGCCAGACTTTCAGACAGAACTGTCCGTGCCATCTCCCCCTCTCTAGTTGCCCTCCAACGTCTCCTCCACGCAAACTTCAGTTTCTCTCCTTTTCTTCTCCTCTCCATCTCTCCCTCATTCTGTGTCCATAGCCATGCCTCCTGTGCATCTCTCCCTCAGACTCTCCTCTCAATGTAATCCTTTCTTTTGCCCCACAAAGACATCTATTCACCCGTAGCACTTCAAGGCTACAAAACGTCCTATGAAAATGCAGGGCTTGCACAGAAATGCCATCTCAGTCAGGATTTTGGCCCCTTACGATTCGCTCCCACTCTCCTCGCCAGGACTCTGTGTTTGGTGTTTACTGAGGGGGTTACTGTTTTCCCATTGCTCCTGGGTTAGATGGAGGAGTGTGTGTGTGGGGGGGGGGGGGGGGGCTGGCCTCGTGCCCAGTTGGAAAGAATGCAGAATGGAGTTAGAGAGCTAAAAAAGTTCTGACTAGGCATCTGTATTGGTGCAGCAGTGAGTAAAACATGCATGTCATACCTGATGAAAAATTCATGGGATTTAGATTTTTTGAATATTCTTTCTTGGCAGTTACAAAAAATGAAATATCTTCTTTTTTTCTTTTCTTGCCATTTCAAGTCAGAAATATTAAATTGGCACTAAGAAAGATTTTTGTTTCTTTC